>NC_134235.1:94170133-95428883 GCF_965152275.1 Natator depressus | reverse complement strand
GGGAAATCCATGAGGGCTCAAACCAGGTGCCCCTTTGTGTGCAGTATTCCCCTGCTTCAAACTGATACCTTGATTATGACAATATTAATGGGTCTTTCAGTTTCTAGGTCACCTCAGTGGCCCTTGCAATGAAAGGGCATAACCTACATAGGTGAGTCCCCGGACACTACGTTACCATTGGAGAGCAAATATTAAGCACATCTCCATATCATGGAACCATTCTATAAAAGGATGACACTTATAATAGGCCACATTCATGGTGATCTTTAAAATAAACAATGTAATCCTTCCTCTGTGGGAGGGGCTTCTTTCTAGCCAGAGATCTAGTGGCAAAGTCCCAAGCAGCAAACTGAAAAATGTCTTATATTAAATGTCCAAAATGAAGAGTGAAAACTTTCCTTGAGGTTCAACTTAGCAAACCAGGTTCCCTTGTCTCTAAGAGAGACTCTCACTATCTGTTTAGTTTCCACTTTATGTTTAGTCCCTACTTTTTCCTTTCTCCCCATTCTGAAGGGAAGCTCTTTTTATCCTGCCTCAGTCATTTCCCAGCATGCCCCATTGTGAAAAACTACAAATCCCAGCATCTCTGGGACTGCCCTTTTCAGGATTCTTTATCGCTGGCTAAGCAAAAGGGAGGCTGGCCAGACCAATTGATTGATTTGCTCCATTATCTTTCTAGGTACCAAAGGTAAACTGTTTGGTCTATAATTCCATGGAATATCATTATTCCCCTTTTTATAGATAGACACTATGTTTGCTCTTTTCCTGTCCTCTGGGATCTCTCCTATCCTCCATGATTTCTCAAAGATAATTGCTAATGGCTTATAGATCGCTTCAGCCAGTTCATTAAGTTGTCTACGATGTATATCCTTAGGCCCTGCTGATATGAAAACCTCTAACTTGTCTAAGCAATTATTAAATTGTTCTTCCCCTATTTTAGCCTCCAATCCTACCCCATTTACACTAACATTCACTATGTTAGGAGAGCCAGATTTCAAGGCTCTCCTCCTTAAGCTCAGGCGGAGTTAGCAGCATGAGTTCTCTTCAAACCATAAACTGTCACTCTGGGACCACAGTCTGTTTCTCAGTGTCTGCTTCTTTTGTGTCCTAGGCCTTTGTAGAAAAACCTGAAATGGGGCAGCAGAGCCCTGGAGATTTCTATCTTCATTTTTTAAAAGGCCAGTGTATTGAATTTAGTTCAGTCCAGTGGTTGAGATAGCCTATGGGAGACACTTACGTGCAGTCAAATCCATGGAACGAATAGACAGTTCCATAAAGCAGTGGTTCCTATGATCTCACCCCTACTTCTCATCATCCTTCTACAATGTGCTGCCA
This sequence comes from Natator depressus, assembly GCF_965152275.1. Taxonomy (NCBI): domain Eukaryota; kingdom Metazoa; phylum Chordata; order Testudines; family Cheloniidae; genus Natator; species Natator depressus. The sequence continues at coordinate 95,427,548 of NC_134235.1, read as the reverse complement.
CATAGGGGACTGCATGGAAGAGGGGGTTGTACCATTCAGGGGAGTGTACAGCTGATCCATCTGCTCGATTTTAGGTTTGCAGCAGTTGAAGAAAGGGCTGCATTTCCCCTTTAACATCATTAAGAGATGTGTCCACCCTTCTATACTGGAAACTTCATCAACACAGGAAACAAGAGCATTTCCCTATTAAGAATAGGATCCAGCCCCAAGCAATGTTCTGTCAGGGAGTTTACATATAACAAGATATCACCATGAAGAGACATGGGCACCAGTCAATAGAGCAGGTTTCCCAACGATAAGCAAAATTGTTAAAATAAAAATGATTTTATGTCCAGTATCATTCACTGTCAACTCTATTGCGGATCTCCTTAGAAATTATTTCTAAAGACAGATGCAAGAAATATCATCATTACCCCTGCACTTATAGATGAAAATAAATCCGAAGGGTAGCACAGCAAAGGATTGGAATATGGAAAACACGTTGTTAAATGTCGCCTAACAATGTAGTATATACACTGCAGTTCACAGGAACACTGATATCATTAGGGACAGGATTACCGCCCCTGCATGAAATGTTTCAGTCAGGAGTATCAGGAAAAAGAGAAAAACAAGCTACTATACGACATCTGGGGAAGCCAGAGTCCTCTCCACTCTATCTGGGGAACTACATTTCACAAGATAGTTTCTCTGTTTGCATGTTTGCTCTTCTCTAGGAATTTTCCCAAGATTAATACATTGTGGTGAAAATGAAATTAGGAGATATTTTATTTACCTCAGGTAGGTGACAAAATGTTCTCAGCCTGTTTCCCTGCTGCTCAGAGCCACAAATATTTGTATTATTTTATTTGTATTTACCTAATGATAGACAAGGCTGAGCAGTAAAGAAGATTATAAGTAGCAATATCATGCACTGCTTTCTAACATCTTTGCCTTGTGTTTTTTTAAAGCTGAATCACAATAAATCACTGCTATATTCTGAAAAAAAATGAACAGCATTTAGCAAAAAGATGTTTTCACTTTTCTCGCCTGCCATTATAATATTGAGTAGATGGTAGGTTCATGGGGAATAAGAAGAGGATAGGAGAGGAGGGATAGTACAGTGGGAAAAATGAGGAGAAAATAGTAAGGGTATGTCCACACTGCAACTGAATACCCGCAGCTGAGTTGGGCTCCCAGAGCTTGGGCTAAGAGTCTGTTTAATTGTGGCGTAGATGTTCATGCTCAGACTGCAGCATGAGCTCAGGGACCCTCCCATCTCACAGGACCCTTGAGCCCAAATTCAAATTAATGTAATTCAGATATTACTTTCTCAAAATATTACATTTCTTCAAAATACTGTTAAATTAATTTCTTTAATGTGTGAGATTTTGCATGCAGATTACATACATGTATGGTTTTGACTTACAAGATATCAGGCTGGTATATTATGGACCCTATATAAGGGAGTCTTCTGTAGACCTTGTGTCCACAGCTGGATTTCACCTGCATTTCTGATTCCTAAAACATCAGTGAAAGTGATGAGCAACACACTTTTAATCCTTTCTAGATAAGAAGCATGTTTTTATGTAAGGTTTTGGTCAGATCAACTTTAATTTGTGTTATAACAGAAAATATTCACATCATTGTGAATATAAGGCTATAAATGGGAATTCTCGTTAGAATTCCTAAATAAAAGCAGAATTCTTCATTCTTTGCCATTGACAAAATTGCTAACAGTTGAAATTAATGTCTGAATTTTTACTGTGTGATTTTTTTGCTGATGGCTAGCAAGGACACTTTACTCATGCAAGATCATTTGCCAGCAAAAAGAGGTCTCATACATTGCTCTAGAGAAAGAATCATTGTTAATATTTTCCCAAACAGTTTTTATACAGCACTTTTCTAAATTTCTAATTCAGCTGTAAACAAAAACTCTCTCTCACGCACACACAATATTCTCAACTTTCTCTGCATTGACCCATGACATTTCAATTTTCTGTTTGCTTTTCAAAGCCTGGCTAATTAGAGGATTGTGTTAATGGAAGCTCTTGTGTAGAGCTTGTAATTAGAGTTTTTGATGACAGGAATTATGATTTTAAGATCCCTAGGTTAAATGGTAGTGTCTGTGGGTAGCATTTCCCCTGAAGATGTTGTGCACTGTGGTAATTAACCTAACATACAAGCCATCAGTCACTGAGCATTCATCTTCATCAAATTCCCCAATCGGGATCATTCTAATTCAGGCATTTTCTTGTCTTTCTCAACAATCAAAGCAGGCCCCGTGCATTGAAGAATAGAATGGGGAGTAAACAGTAAATCTTATTGATGCAAGCAAAATCCAAATGGAAGGGGATTCAGGAAATGTGGTTAACTTCATATTTGTATTTCTTTGTCTTTTTTGTAATTTCCGAAGGAATGTTTACAGCAGTGCACAGTTGGGTAAATGCATCAGTGTTTTTGGTGCCTCCCTCTGAAGTATCAACTACTAGCCTCTAGTGCTGAAGATAGGATATTGGACTAATAGACTGATCCAGTATGACAAATCCTATGTTCCAACATACCTATTTCCTCCTCTAATTTGACAAAATATGGGGCATCAGAGAAAAGTGAGGCAAACACCTGCAACAGCAGTACAAACAGCTGTATATTGCATTTCTGATAATATTGAAAAGAAGACATGGTAGATTACTTTACACCTACTCTATCGGGCCCCAAAGGTGATTTAGGTGATTGACTGCCTACCTTTCTCCAGTTCATGGAACACACTGGGGCTTAGGTGGAAGATGGGTGTCTGGACACCTAGAGTGAGATTACAGTGTGCATGCCCAGAGACAGAAATATAGGTGTTTAGAGAACTTTTAGAGTGAAAAATTAGGCACAGAGTGAGTTTAGGAGCCTACATGCGGCAGCAGAGAAGGGGTTTTGTGGATCGCAGAGGTGCCTAAAACTGGGGTTTGGGTGCCTATGTCCCTTTGTGAAACTGGGCCTTACTGCAGTACTTCATGTCCCACTATGCAGTTAATTTCTGGGATTCTACTTCAGTCTGAAATTTTATCTTCAACAGAATTTTACTGCTAAATATGTATTTAAATAAAAAACCTCCACTGTGATGTAGTGGACAACTCTGTTACAACTTGCTTTTCTTATCTAGGTGACATTACGATTAGTGTTTTACAGCTGCACACCTCTGAAATAATGGGTTTTTACATGATGCTAAAATATTTGTCATTTGATGGCTATGTTACCAGACAACAGACCCTCTTTTCCAAGTCATTGTTTTAGACTAACATTATGCAAGTCCATAAGCATTTTCAGACTGGAGCAGAGACTTCTGCTGTCACTTTTATTCTGAACAGCAGTGTGGGATTTACCAGAGCATACAGACTCAGCAGCTACATCTTCGCTGATCCACATGGAACAATTTTCCTAGACCTTTGTTTATAAGCAAGTGAATCTGCAGAACCTCCTTTAATTGTTTACCAGCCAAAGTTTTAAAAACAAAAATAAAAACATTGAACTGGACACAATTCCCAACACTACAATTTTAATATAAAAAAAATAAAAACAAAACCATGTTGCATCGGGGATATCCTATGTGTGCTTCAGATGCCAAATAGGGATTATGGCATCAACCTACTGATGGCATCAGAATGAAAACAAAATGACATTGCCCTTACTTTTAAAGTAGGATCTTTCCAAATGCAATTATGATGTTGCTGGTTGATTAACTGTTGGTTTGCAAACTGAGGGGCCAGCCTTGCCAAGCACCCTGAATTCCTGGTAGCTTCAAACAGAATCCAGGACACAATGTGTTATAGAACAAGGCCACGAGGCAGCAATACAAACTTGTCGCCGTGGATGTATTGCTTATTGTATGATAGTATTTAAGGTACTGGACTAGGGCCTGATCTAATGCTAACACTGAAGTACTGCCACAGACTTAATGGCCATTGGAGCAGATCTTTGATAAACTGTTCAACGCTTTGCAAATGTGAAGTCTTTTATAAGTATGTTCATTATCCTGCCATTCTAATGCAAAGAAACAGGATCAGGCCCCTAAGAAATGATGTCCAAAAAGAATAGAAGCGGAGCAAAGATGAGCTAGTCATTTTTCATGTGAAAGTGTAATAGATCAAAGTTTGACAGACATTAAAACTCTGCCTAAAACCAGAAGAAATGTCAAATTCACCTTTTACTCTTCCTGATTTGAGCTGGCTTTAAATGAAAGATTTTATTCAGATGGCACAGAACAAATTGTTTGGAGTAAGATTAGAAATACCTTACCTGCTGAAGTGCACTTTGATGGATTTATCAAACAGAAGAGAAACTAAACTGAGGATGCAGATTAGACTGGATCTGCAGATATGAAAACTGGAGATGGACTGCAAACAGACCCAAGACAATCCGAGTTGTTCTTGGAGTTGAGTATTTGCTTATGCACAAGACCCGAAAATATTTGCCTCATTAGTTTTGGTTTGCTACCTCCAAAAGAGTCTGATCAGTCATAGAGATCAGGCCCAAACCAAATTCACATTTTCAATCACCTCTGATCTTTAGGTTTAGATGAACATTTTGCAGTTTGGCTTTATGTGTAGCTTTTAATAATCAATCCAGTTTAATGATTCAGATTTAGTCCTGGGGAAAAAAATAACTCATTTTCTGTAGATTAAGTCAGCTGTGTCCTTTTTATATCACTGATATATATGTGATAGACTTTCAGAAAAGTTGCCAGAAAATATTTAAAAGAGTATTTGAATACTTTCAAATAACAAACAAGTTTAAGAAAATCACACTCTGCTAGCAGGTGTTCTGCAATCAGATAGATTCAATAAAGGAAATATTTGTTGGATACATTCAGTCTGTTCTAAAGATTTGTCTGCATAGAAACAGTCAGGAAAATTAATCCAAATTAATTAAAGGTGCAAATTTAAAGCTGATAAGTTAAACCACATTCTACTACTCAATTCAAAGTGAATTAAGATAAAGTGGCCTTAATTCAGAATGAAAGTGTCCAGAATGGGATCCAGTAAGATTTAACTAATCAACTTTAAATTCACACCTTTCATTAATTAACCCTGTGAAGACAAGACCTAAGCAACATATTTAACAAATATTGCCCCTAATTATCTCAAAGTGTCTGTATGTATTTAAAGCTTTCACTAGTATGTTTATTTAAGTTTCCAAATCTCGTCACATAACATGTATAAGAATACAAGAAAGCAAAACTGATTTCTATAATATAGAAACATATTGTGTTTAAAAGGATCATCACATTAAAACATTTGTTGAAGTTTAATTACCCTGTTAATTCCTTTGTCAAGGTTTTATGTCCCTCTAGTAGCTGAGAAATCAAATGTAGGCTGACTGGGGTCCAGCTGACTCTTACTACAGTTTGGCTAGTGGTATCATGGAAAAGGAAGACAGTGAAGCAAGCTGGAGATAAAGGGAAAGGAAGTTCCCTCAGACAGGATGATCCTAATGGTTTGAAAGTGCCACACGTTCACATTTCAAGAAAAAAATTACAAGGATAAACTGATATACTAAGCTGACAAACAAACCATAGATGACAGACAGCAATGGCTTTCTTCAAGGGATAGTGCTTATAACTAGAAATAAAAGGAAGTTAACAGTGAACCCTGACCTTCCCATGGGCATTGTGTCCCAAGCACCAACTTCAGTGGTTTTCCCTAAAGCATATGAGTAAGGGATGAAGGAAGTTTAGCTGAGTGAGAAGGAATTATGGTTTTGTTTAAGCCACTGAACTGGCATGAGGGAGACTTGGGTTCAGTTCCCAGATCTGCCGTAGGCATCTTATGTGAGATACAGAAAATCCACGTAATCTCTCTCTGCCTCAGTCCCGCATCTGTAAAGTGAGAATAAACTTCCCTACTTCATAATTGTGGTGCTGATGGAAGTACCTAGATAATTAGGCTAATCCAGTGAGAATCATTTTTCCACCTCAGACCCACTTCACTGGACAGTTAGATATCCCCAAATTCTATGTTACTTGCTTCACCCATGAGGCAGGATAGTAAAAAGCCTGCAGAACGGAATGTCTAGAGACTGAATAGGAGAGGAACACAAGCACCCCTATAGAAAGAGTCCAAATATTCTGGGGAAGGGACACCTAGAGTTGCTTTTACAGTCGTATTTATGCATCACAATCCAAAGGATCCCAAGCCCAGGACACAATGATTCCTACCAGTGATCCACAGAACACTTGATGGTAGTTCATGGAAAGCTGATCACATGGTGCTGGCTTTCCTCCCTGTTTCTCTCCGACACATTATATTGAGGACAACTACACAATACACAACTTTCCTACTATTACCTTCCAGAGAAGCAGTTGCTGTAGTTGCCACAGCAGGAAGTAGCTCATATGACATCTGTTTTAAATATGTTCCCTGCTTTGAAAAAATTGAGGATTGTTATTCTAAACACAAATTGAGTGTTTCAGCTTGGTAAGGAAGCACATTGCTAGTTTCATTCCCAGCTCTGCTATTTACCACATGGTCCTTTACAAAATGGGGATAACACTATTATGGTGGGAGGCGTGTTTACCAGAGTCTCATGAGGTGTTTTTCTTAACATAAGAGCATTGTTCAGTGCTTGAAGAAATGCTTGTATTTTTTTTTTAGTTTTGTGATGTAGTTTCTTTTGGTGGAAACTGTTGCAAGCAGCAAGAAAATTTACTCTCTGTCTTAATCTCTAACTAGAGATAATCCTTGATGCAGATGTTGTTTTCTGGAAACCCAGAAACTGGTGTTTGGGCAGAGGCTTCTGAAAGAGGGGATGGTCTTTGTTTGGCCATCTTTTTTCAAGGACTGGGGTTAATAGTGTAAATAAAACAAGTTACACTAAGAAAATACCCAGCCTCCATATCATTGATTTCCATTCCAATTGGAAACTGACCTGCACCTCTCTGACATTTGCTACTGTTCATTAGAAGGGCTACCATACTAAACCATATATATAATTGAAAAATATACTCCCCTGCTTACCAGTAACAAATGGAAACTTCCAGTTGGCTAACGAGCAAGTGCAGGCTGCTTCCCAGATTCTCTTTAAAGCTGCTGATCCCAGTGGGTCATGCTGAAGAAGATCAGGGCTTTTCTATGTAATATACAAGAAGTCAGACTAGAACATTTAATGGTTATTTCTGATCTCAGACTCTATGAATCTATGTGGCCACTTCTGGGGTTTGTTCCTTTTTCTTGTGCAGCTTGACACAAATAATGTAACAGCTTGCCTAAGAGAAATCAGAGGTAAGTTGTGTTGGCTCCTCCCTCCCTATAGCACCTAGGGAAGGTAGGTGGGACGGAGAAGGCAGAAGATCAATTCATTATTGTCTCATGAAGTTTCCTAGTCCACTCTTGTGACCAGGAGAGAGAATGTGGAGGAGGAAGGGCTATCAGTAAAGAGAAATTGATTGTGGCTAACATTCTAAATGGCTAGACATCAACTAGACAAGGTTGGTTAACCAACTCTTCTTGAACCAGGATTAGCAACTGCAGTCTATTCAGAAGCAACCCACTGGAGGCTGCGGTAAATCTTAATGTTTACATTGAGATCTTCAATTGGAAATCTCTATAGAAAGCTGAAGTATTATCCTTATGCTTTGTTCATAATGGAGAGTTAGAAAGGGGATCTTGACTTCTACATATAATGAAAATGGTCTTTCCACTAATGGTTAGTAAAGGGGAAGAAACCTAGTAATGAGAGAGACAAAAAAATCCCACGTATAACTCCTTTTTCCTGTTAAGATGGCTACTGGAGTGGCTACTAATACTGGCAGCTTTTGTAATTCTTCACCAAAGCAGAACTCCTATCATGTCCTAGACTGGCTATAACTGGCTAGGAAAAATGCTGCTGAAAAGGATCTGGGGGTTATAGCGGATCACAGATTGAATATGAGTCAATATTGTGATGCAGATGGAAAAAAAGGCTCATATCATTCTGGAGTGTATGAACAAGAATGTTGTATGTAAGACATGGAAAGTAATTATCCATTCTACTCAGCACTGGTGAGGCCTCAGCTGGAGTACTATGCCCAGTTCTGGGTGCCACACTTTAGGAAAGATGTGGATGAATGGGACACACTCCAGAGAAGACCAACAAAAATGACAAAAGGTTTAGAAAATCTGACCTATGGGTAGAGCCCTAACAAATTCACAGTCTATTTTGGTCAATTTCATGGCCATGTGATTTTAAAAATTGTCAATTTCATTATTTCAGATATTTAAGTCTGAAATTTCATAGTGTTGTAACTGTAGGGGTCCTGGCCCAAAAGGCCATTTCAGTGGCGGGAGGAAAGGGGGTTGCAAGGTTACTGTAGTGGGGTCACTGTATTGCCACCCTTACTTCTGTACTGCTGCTGGCGGCACTGCTGGCTTGAGAGCTAGGTAGCTGGAGAGCAGTGGTTGCTGGCTGGGAGTCCAGCTCTGAAGGAAGCGTCATTGCCAGCAGCAGCGGAGATGTAAAGATGGCGTGGTATGGTATTGCCACGCTCACTTCTGTGCTGCTGCCTTCAGAGCTGGGCCCTTGTCCAGCAGCCGCCACTCTCCAGCCGCCTAGCTCTGAAGGCAGCATGGCAGAAGTTAGGGTGGCATAGTATGGTATTGTCACGCTTATTTCTGCGCTCTGCTGGTGGGGCACTGCCGTCAGAGCTGGGCACCCACACAACAGCCTCCACTCTCCAGCTGCCCAGCTCTGAAAGCAGGTCAGGTAGCAATACCATGACACCCCTACAATAACTTTGCAAACCCCCTCCCCCACCTCTGACCCCCACAATCCCCTTTTGGGTCAGGACCCCCAGTTTGTGAAATGCTGGTCTCACCTGTGAAATCTGTATAGTATAGGGTAAAAGTACACAAAAGACCAGATTTCACGGGGGAGACCAGCTTTCACGGTTCGTGACGTGTTTTTCACAGCCATGAATTTGGTAGGGCCCTACCTATTAGGAAAGGTTAAAAAAAGCTTGGCGTGTTTATTCTTGAGAAAAGAAGATTGACAGGGGAACCTGGCAAAAATCTTCAGATATGTTAAAGGTTGTTAGAAAGAGGATGGTGGTCAGCTGTCTCCATTCCCACTGAAGGTAGGACAAGTAATAAGTGTCTTAATCTGTAACAAGGGAGATTTAGATTACACATCAGGAAAAACTGAATAACTATAGGTTTCAGAGTAGCGGCCTTGTTAGTCTGTATCCGCAAAAAGAACAGGAGTACTTGTGGCACCTTAGAGACTAACAAATTTCTTAGAGCATAAGCTTTCATGGGCTACAGCCCACTTCATCGGATGCATAGAATGGAACATATAATAAGAAGATAGATATATAGATAGATAGATAGATATACATACAGATAAGTTGGAAGTTGCCATACAAACTGTGAGAGGCTAATTAGTTAAGATGAGCTATTATCAGTGGAAGAAAAAAACTTTTGTAGTGATAATCAAGATGGCCCATTTAGACAGTTGACAAGAAGGTGTGAGGATACTTAACATAGGGAACTAGATGCAATATGTGTAATGACCCAGCCTCTCCCAGTCTCTATTCAAACCCAAGATAATGGTATCTAGTTTGCATATTAATTCAAGCTCATCCGTTTCTCTTGGAGTCTGTTTTTGAAGCTTTTCTGTTGCAAAATTGCTACCCTTAAATCTTTTATTGAGTGGCCAGAGAGGTTGAAGTGTTCTCCTACTGGTTTTTGAATGTTATGATTCCTAATCTCAGATTTGTGTACATTTATTCTTTTTTGTAGAGTCTGTCCGGTTTGGCCAATGTACATGGCAGAGGGGCATTGCTGGCACATGATGGCATATATCACATTGGTAGATGTGCAGGTGAGTGAGCCCCTGATGGCGTGGCTAATATGATTAGGTTCTATGATGGTGTCACTTGAATAAATATGTGGACATAGTTGGCATCGGGCTTTGTTGCAAGGATAGGGTCCTGGGTTACTGTTTTTGTTGTGTGGTGTGTGGTTGCTGCAGAGTATTTGCTTCAGGTTGGGTGGCTGTCTTTAAGCGAGGACTGGTCTGTCCCCCAAAATCTGTGAGAGTGAGGGATCATTTTTCAGGATAGGTTGTAAATCTTTGATGATGCGCTGGAGAGGTTTTAGTTGGGGGCTGAAGGTGATGGCTAGTGGCGTTCTGTTATTTTCTTTGTTGGGCCTGTCCTGTAGTAGGTGACTTCTGGGTACTCTTCTGGCTCTGTCAATCTGTTTTTTCACTTCAGGAGGGGTATTGTAGTTGTAAGAATGCTTGATAGAGATCTTGAGGGTGTTTGTCTCTGTCTGAGGGATTGGAGCAAATGTGTTTGTATCTTAGAGCTTGGCTGTAGACAATGGATCGTGTGGTGTGGTCTGGATGGAAGCTGGAGGCATGTAGGTAAGTATAGTGGTCAGTAGGTTTCGGGTATAGGGTGGTGTTTAAGTGACCATCGCTTATTAGCACAGTAGTGTCCGCTTGTGTGGATTGGTCTAGGCTGAGGTTGATGGTGGGATGGAAATTGTTGAAATCATGGTGGAATTCCTCAAGGGCTTCTTTTCCATGGGCATCAATGTAGCGCAAGTAGAGTAGGGGCATAAGGGGACGAGAGATAAGGAAGCGTTGTTCTAAGTCAGCCATAAAAATGTTAGCATACTCTGGGGCCAGGCGGGTACCCATAACAATGCCGTTGACTTGAAGGTATACATTGTCCCCAAATGTGAAATAGTTGTGCGTGAGGACAAAGTCACAAAGGTCAGTCACCACGTTTGCTGTGACATTATCGGGCATACTGTTCCTGATAGCTGGTAGTCCATCTTCGTGTGGAATGTTGGTGTAGGGGGCTTCTACATCCATAGTGGCCAGGGTGGTGTTTTCAGGAAGATCACCAATGGATTGTAGTTTCCTCAGGAAGTCAGTGGTGTCTCAAAGATAGCTGGGAGTGCTGGTAGCGTAGGGCCTGAGGAGAAAGTCCACATAGCCAGACAATCCTGCTGTCAGGGTGCCAATGCCTGAGATGGTGGGGAATCCAGGATTTCCAGGTTTATGGATCTTGGGAAGCAGACAGAATACCCCCGGTCGAGGTTCTAGGCACGTGTCTGCACCAATCTGTTCCTGTGCTTTTTCAGGGAGTTTCTTGAGCAGATGGTGCAGTTTCTTTTGGTAATCCGCAGAGGATAATAGACTGTAGAATGTGGAGTTAGAGAGTTGCCTAGTAGCCTCTTGTTCATATTCCAACTTATTCATGATGACGACAGCTAGGGCAATGCCACTGAAGCCAATGGGGCTATACAGGCATAAATGAAAGTACAATTTGATTAGTATTGAGGAATGAGGACCAAGATAGCCCTGGATCTATTTCTCCCCATCCCATAATATTCACCAGGTCTGGGGTTGGCACAGAATACTTTCCTTCAGGGAATGGGAACCAGACTGTAACTTCCAGTTTGCTCATAGGGCAGCACAACTATTCTCAGGAGGGCTTGTGGGAAAGCTACAATTTAGCCCTATGTTAATGCTCACTTTCAACTGAGTAAAAAGAAAAGGAGTACTTGTGGCACCTTAGAGACTAACAAATTTATTTGCGCATAAACTTCGTGGAAAGCTTATGCTCAAATAAATTTGTTAGTCTCCAGGGTGCCACAAGTACTCCTTTTCTTTTTGCGAATACAGAGTAACACGGCTGCTACTCTGAAACCTTTCAATTGAGTGTTGTTGTTTTTTAAGTTTGGCTAGGAAATCATCACAAATCTTCCTGCATTTAATCAAGCTGCCACTTAACTGGAACTTAGTAAGATTCATTTAAAATAAAAGGAGTACTTTTGCATTCATGAATCCAATTTTATTTGATGTCATTAGTCAAAATTTGTTGGCACCTCAGCAATTTATTCCCATTTAAAATTGGGTGGGGTTTTTTGGTTTTTTTTTTAGTGACTTAGACATGAATGTTCCTGTCTAGTCTTCTCAGTTCTGCAATATCACTTACAGTAAGCATTCATGATCTGATGGGCTGTTTTAATGGAGCAATGGGTTACATCTCAGATTGAGAGACCTGAGCTAGTAGCAGATTTCCTCATATCTGGGTCAGTGATGGCTGAGCATAATTGAATGGGGGAGTTGTGAAGTGAAGCTGTGATAGAAAGGACCTGCCTATTTAGAGCTCACAGTGAAGACAGCTCAATATTGTCCATTGCTACTGCATGGTTAATCATGCAACAAGTATAGCTCATCCTTTTGTTATCACTGCCATGAGATTTCCCAAATGCTGAAAGATACAAATGTTTGCCAGTTGGTCTGATGCCAAGAAATTAATATGAATGAAGAGAGTGAATTAACTACAAATGACTCAAGCATTGACCAGGACAGTTCTTCATGAATTTAGTTCCCTTTCTTCCTTTGAGTATTTCTTGGAAGGAAACCAGCAAAAGAACTGCTTTTGTGCATCAAATAATTAAGAGGGGATTATATAGTAAATCAGCTAAAGCTGCATTTGAGGTGGAGCTACATTAGCCCAGAAGAGGTCAGTGCAGTTTCTCAACATTAAAATTAGTGCACTGAGAGCAGATTTGACCCTATGTTTATATGTTAGGTTCTGTGTGGAGATTTGGCATTGCAACCAGTCAAAACACTCCTGGCTTTGAGTTTCATTGCAAGCACATAAGACACATAAGCCTGTGGCCGGAAAGGAACCAGCCTGAGACTGTCTCTGCTACTTCTCCACAAATACACAACTTTCATCTCAATACCTTCCACTTTTACTTTGAGCCATCTTTTAGTGGCCCCAGTGGCCTGCAGTCTTGCTCCTCTCACTCTTTCAAAGGGACAGCTGGGCTACTTATCCTATGTAGAAATTTTTTAAGGGCTCTCCTTAGTTTTACTACCTCTACCTCACTAGGAAAATGCATGAAGGAAACAGACTGCTTGTCTGCCCACCATTCTGTAATAGCCTGATCAGAAAATTCTACAGCTTTAAATCAGGTTTTTTCCTAACCCCCCCCCCTTCCTCAGACATTCTTGTTAAACCCTGGATTTGTGCTGGAAATGGCCCACCTTGATTATTATACACATTGTAAGGAGAGTGATCACTTTACATAAGCTATTACCAGCAGGAGAGTAGGGTAGGGGGAGAGAAAACCTTTTGTAGTGATAAACACCCATTTTTTCATGATTTGTGTGTATAAAAACAAACATCTTCTGTATTTTCAACAGTATGCATCCAATGAAGTGAGCTGTAGCTCACGAAAGCTTATGCTCAAATAAATTGGTTAGTCTCTAAGGTGCCACAAGTACTCCTTTTCTTTTAGCTTTAAATCAGTTTACCTCATTCTGAGGGTTTATGTTCTCCATAAAGCTCCTTGAAAATGATAGTTTCCTATATTCTGGGGCTATAGGTCACAGAATGAAATTGCCTTTAAAGCAGCATCAATTGGGCTCTGAGAAGTGTTTCCTGGTCCTGCTACTCCTGAATGGGGATGTAGGTAACCTGAGACAACAGAAATGGTGGAGTGGGCCAACCCAGCAGCCATCTGCCTCCTAAAAAAAATCCTAATATGACTTCCCTCATGAAAAATCCAGGAGGAGGAACAGCGAACCAGCTATCCTAAAGACAATGAGAAAACCAGGGGATTGCAGGTTACTGCTCCTTTTCCCCAGAATATACCTAAAAATGAGGTGCAATCAGAGAATCAGTTCTGTGGGGGAAAAAGGTGGGAAAAGAGGGCAGCTTTTTTATGAAACCCATGAGTCTCATCAGCATTTTCCACAGGTGAGTTTTCTTATTAATCAAAAAGTCTTTCTTAAGTGAACTCCAGAAGGTGTGGGCAGGGGTGAACTAATTTTTTATTTAATTTGATAGGTTTTATGCATCCCTAGTTCGCTGTGTTGCTGTTCTAGTTTGTTTTTTTTTAATAAAAGGGCGAAAGCAGCACTGTAGAGCAGATACACATTGTAAATAGATATGGAAGTATACCAAAATCCAGAAGGCTTTTTCACTCTTTAGAACATTTTGTGTGTCCTGTGAAGTAAATCTGCCTGTATGATTCACACTCTAAAAATAACTTTACATTTTTAAGAAAAAGAAGAGCAACTGAAGCAGAACAAACTGTAACTTAAGGGGCATATCAAACGATTTACACAGAACAAAATCCTCTTTAAAGAATAGCATCCCATTTGAATACCTTGCCATATTTATTTGTTATTTCACATAAGCAGATAAGGAAACAATGTAAAAAACCCAAAGCAAAACGAAACATAAGCCTGTCGATGACAACCTTACAGAATATACAGTAAAATGTTTTCTAAATAGCAAAAGTTTGATTAAGCACTGACTCTAATAGGCTGCTACTGAAATAATTGGAAAGGAAATTCAACAGTGACTAGACTTTCCTGCAATTTGTTCTGCAATATTAATTTAATTACACAGAAAAGACGGTGAAAAGAATGCCATTTAAGTTGCCAAGTCAAGCACTTAGGAAATGCCTGATTCACAGCTGCCTGTGCAACCTAAATTCAGCCCCTTAATGCATCTAACCTGTATACTGAATGAGGCAGGCATCCTGTGGGAAAAAGAGGGTGTGATCATGTAAATAAAGACTATATTATAATCATACATACTGACAAGGAAACTAAGTTTTTTCATGGGCAACTGTAAATCTGGTCTTTCTTAATTTCGGAGTGTTTGAATTTGCAACCTAAATAACATTGGGTTGTGATGTTGTTGTGTGATTTTTGTTGGTAATTTCCTAGGTTTTTTTTTTTTTTTTAAGACAAACGTTAAAAAACAATTCTGTTATTTTCAGCTATAAAAATCTCCCAGTCATGCATTATCAGCAGGGTTTGAACCTTCAACAGTGACTGCTATGCTACTTAAGCTACAGGAATAACTAATCAATAGAAGGATATTATCCCAAATAGGGGGAAATGGGCCACTAATACTATGTGCTGGGTCCAGAGGGTGGTCAGGTGGAGCCTGGCCTGGCTCTCTCTCTTTTACACATGTCAGGGGCTCTTGCCCCATGTGGAGCCCCGAGCAGAGGAATGGAATTCACAGGGTTTGCGTGGGAAGCCTGGCTCAGCTCTCTTTTTTCAGCCCCGGGAGCTGGAAGAGCTCCTGCCATCTGGTGTCATCAAAGGGAGATGAGACCCAGGAACCATATGTGCCAGGTTTGGAGCAGGGGAGAGCAAGGAAGCCTGGCTCTCGCCCAACCCCCCCTCTCCAGCATCTTACAGGTGTTCAGTGCATTCTCTCATGCCGCTTTGGTAACAGCGGTAGACTGGCCTTCCCCTTAGAATGTTCCGTGATTTCGGCATGCTGCCAAAGCTGTCCCAGGAAACATTAGTGAGAGAAGGGAAAACACAATTTTAAACACTTTACAAGTCAACTAAATTTGACCTGAATTTCAACAAAGGAAAGGTACTTCTCTACCCTGAGAGCTATCCAACTTGCAAATATTAAATGCCTGCTAAAAAAATTGAGGTCTGAGAGCTTTTCAAAGAGAAGGCCTCAAGAATCCTTTTATAATGGAAAGTGTCAGGCAATTTTTATTATAGGAGTCACTATTAGCTCCCTCTATAATCAGGGAAAACCGAAAGTTGGTTATAATAAATAGGGACAGGAAAACAGGAACAGATAATAAAGCAAGCTGAGAGTCAAGGAGAATGATGGAAAGCCCAAGCCTGGAATCAATTAGAAGACAAAAAGAGCAAGCTTACAGTCAAAGTAAAGAAGCAAATGTAGATCCAGAGAAGAAAGTGCAGCATATTATTAAAGAGCCAGCTAAACATGAAGCAGAATAATCCTTTCAGCAGGGCTGGAAATTTAGGTCAACTACTTTGAAGTTTATGGTTAGGTCTTACAGGGATTCTCAATAATAGAAGCACCAGTTGCAGCTCCATAGTTAAGGTTGAGTTCCATTTTGCACTTCAAGAAAGGATTCAATGGCCTTACTCTGTATAGAAAATTCAGCATATCCTCCTCAAACTTACAGCATTTATTCTTGGAGAACAGACTGAATTTGCAACCTTAACTCTGTCCTGTGACACCATGAGAAGAGAAAAGACAAATACAAAAAAATGTCATGTCTTTTAAAAAAAATCAGTTTAATACAATCTGGAGCCACAAACACTCAAATGACTGAACCATAATGATATGGTTATTATATCGCGTTACCGCAGGGCAGAGTTAAGGTTGTTTGGGTGCTTGATTTCCATACCTAACCATGTTTGGATTTCTTTTAAGTTTAACCTCCCCTGAATTTCCTGGGTTTGTAATGTTTGGTTTGGGGATAATTATAACATTCTTGTAATATTTTTACCCTTAAGTTATTGATATAGACTCCCAGCCTTAACTCCATTTTAACGTAGTTGTTTTCTTTGGAATACTAATTAAGGGTTACTGAATATTAATGACAGATTTCAGAGTAGCAACCGTGTTAGTCTGTATTCGCAAAAAGAAAAGGAGTACTTGTGGCACTTTGGAGACTAACAAATTTATTTGAGCATAAGCTTTCGTGAGCTACAGCTCACTTCATCTGAAAGTGAAGCTGTAGCTCATGAAAGCTTATGCTCAAATAAATTTGTTAGTCTCTAAGGTGCCACAAGTACTCCTTTTCTTTTTGTGAATCTTAATGAAAGATGGGCTAGAAGGCACTATAAGAGTTTACATTGCTGGTGTCATTATACCAGAAAGTAGGGCTGATTATCCCTTTTGTTTCCAAGTTATTGGTAATAAAACATTTAATTCTATAGTTTTGACAGCTTCCAGAGTTCAACAGTCATGAGTTAGGCCCCCAAAATCATGAGATAATTTTAAAAATCATTGTTTTAAAAATAAATTTGAGGTTCTTTATATATTTGCCTTCTGGGTTAATGTTTTCAAGCTTTTCTTCCCAAACATGAGGGCTAGACTCTTTCATTTAAAAAATGGAAGCTTAGATTCTCATGTAAATCACAGGACTCCAAGAGATGGGGCTTTGAAAAGCAACAAATATTGTGAAAGTTGACAAAATTATGCACTGATTCCATCCATTCTTTTCGCAGTTGTAAACAACAGGGCTTTTCTGGAGTCCTGCTTCTCCCTGGCAGTAACCATGAAAGACAGTGGCAGCTGTACCTGCAGTGGAAGTATGCCTCCTGCTGCTCTAACTTCCAGTTGGACTGAGCAGTTAGAATCAGCAAGTTGTAATCAGCTGCCTGTAGCCTACATGGTCTACTGTGTCCAAGTTTACTTCAGATATAGTGCAGAATTGGGTTCAGTGCCACTGACCTTCCTAGTGAAAGTATTTTCAGATTCATCTGTGTGAATGGAATTCTTGAATATGAATATTTCATATCCTTGAAAGCATTAATTCACTTATTAGACTGGGAGGGCAGACTGAATCAGACACAACTTGCTCATTTCATGCACAATCCACAACAAAATTACTCAAACTGTTTAGAACTTGGCAGCTATGGGCACTCATTGTTGCCCTGATTCTGCCTTTCTAACCCTCCTTCAGGTCAGTTCACTTAATAGCTACTGGAGAGAACAATTAGTCAACAAGAGCATTTATTTGTCTCAGGATTTTGTGAGTTACACACACAAAAAGAGACTAAGACTGAGCTTTTCTTGTCACAGATTCACCACTTTCCTCCTGACCTTAGTGCATGTTGGCAGCCAGCCTGCCTATCTTACACTACGCCATGCCAACATGTACTATCATATTATCAGTCTTGATCCTTTTTGACTAACTGCAACTGTGCTGTGTTGAATTGTCAATGTTTGAACTTCAGTTTTCCTTTGCTGCCTACCCCACCCTGTACCATATGCCCATTCTATCCTGTACCATATGCCATGTCATCCTGAGTTGTGATGCTCGTGCAATCTCTTCTTTCAGAGTTGCCATTCTTCTTTCATTCCTCTTCCCTAGCTCATTTCCAGGGCTGCTCTGCCATCCTGATTTCACAAAACTGCTGTTGTTGTTGTTGTTGTTTTTTAATCATTGCTCCATCCAATATACAGTGCATGCTGAGAGTTAACATACTTAATGTAACACTGCTAAGACAGGTGAGTAATGCTATGTGTAAATACAACTCTTTGTAATACCCATATATCAACTAGAAGTATTCTAGCTGGTTATTCTTGTGATTAGCTTGCACTGCAGTGTATCATTCTGCCTGCTAGATACAAAATGAAACCATGTTCACTATCATAGCCTCTCCTATGTAATCCCTTGACAGTTACAAGCCGTAAACTTGAAAAGGCAAATGCATTTACCAGTAATATGCATCAAGGCTTTTTGTATTTAATTTGTTTCCTCCAAACCAGCATTACACATATTTCAATCATGGTAGGTGGTTTGGCCTGGAAGCAGGGCTGATCTGCAGGACCAAAGAATTAGTTAACATGCTCAGGGAAAGGAAGTCCAGAAGGCAGCCAATGAAGCATGAGAACCAGAGATTCTGGGTATGTCATGATAAAGCCTAACTGACAAGGAGATATGAACGATGAACTTACAAGTGATAGACAGTCGTATTGATGTTAGTCACTACATTGATATATGGTAATGGGACAAACGTAAATCCTAGGAAGTCTCAGACCACTAGAAACCTATGACTCTAATTATTAAAGAAAAAGGCTTTTAATGCCTTCAGTTACAGTCATCTTTCTCCCTCCCCCAACCAAAAAAGATTCTAACTGTATAAATCATTTTGTAGGAGGGGGAAATAATTAAAAAACTAGATTTCAGTATATAAAGTGATATTGTTCCAAAGAATAGAGCAGCAAACCTCAGCTTGAGCAACAGAATAAAAGTACTGATAACATTTGGAGTGCTAGAAAAGCTTAGCAGTAGAATCAGGAGAAGGGGATTGGGGTGGGAAATCTTTTTGTAATATCCTATGTCATTTGAATCAATTAAAGCTGGGGTGGAAATTGGAAGCTCAAGGGTCCAGCAGGAAAATGTGGAAAAGTCTTATTGATCCACCAAATGTTTTTCATCAGGAAGAGCTTAATGCATTGATTCCCCAATGAGAGAGGAATTGCATTTTTTTTCAGCCGGCATTACCCCTGATGAGATGGCAATTTAAGAAACTGGTAGCAGCAATGATGAACATCATGAACTGTACAAAACTGTACAACCAATCTAAAGGCTATGTGCATGATAGATAGCAATTCCCTTCTCTGCCTCTTTCCCATTTCTGGTTTTAATTATTTCTTAAGAACAGAGTAGATACAGGGGTTTCAGGGAAGGTGGTATTTCTACTACACTCACTGCGTCTGCTTTGAAAGGAAGGACCAGACCAATAGAGACCTGAAAGTCATATCTGAGTCAAGGGAGAACAAAATGCCTCCTTTTTCATTATTTCTCTTGAAGTGAATTTCTTCTGAAGTAACAAGGGGGTTGTTAGACTTAATTCTTTCGTGCTGCTGAATGCCAGCTCTCCCATCAGCCAGTGGCACTTATAGCCTGTTTAATATTACTTTTATTATTAATTCTAGAGGTGCACAGGTTTATTGATCAAATGGAATAAAAGACTAGTATGAAGAACTTTTTTCCAGCATGAAAGTCAAGTAGCATTCATAGAAGAATTGATTTCTATACACAGAAAGAAGTGTCAAAGCTGAGGAGTAGCAGAGCCCCATAAAAGACATCTCGCCGTGTGTCACACACTGAAGTAATTAATAATCTTCAGTAAATGTTATATGATACACAACTGGTGTTCAAAAACCTTACAGCAAAGACATTATTAAACCAAAAGTACATATGTGTGAGAAATTTTTAAAGAGTTACTGGATCTAAGTCCTTTCTTGTAAACAAAAGTGCATGTACAGTGTATATCTAGGGTTTGTTTTTTTCAAAGATTTAATGTCATTTTCATTTTGTGTCAGATGCTTCTCATGGGGATATTCTTAAAGACTACTCTATCAATCTTTGACAATTCTTGGTGCAGTCATTAGTGAAATGTCACCTTCTGAATTCTTCACACAGGGAGTGTAGACAGCTGTAGCTTTTGAAAATAAAATCTTAAAATGCCATAATTAGTGCACTTACACATACTCAAATGTAGATTATGAGAGAAGGGGGCCAAAGAAATGTATCAAATTACTGTTACTTGGAAAACAGAAGAATTAGGAGACTTCCCTGCAGAGATTTGACTTCTGACCACCTGACCTTCCCATGCTGTGGTCACCCTTATAACCATGTGAATTTTGCTTTACATAAATTGCTCCTATTCCTGAATATGGGGTATTCTCTATTCTTACTGTAGGGATTGCCTATGAAACTTCAAGTTTAGGGGCTTGTCTTCACTACTGGGGAGGCTGCTGTTGCTGCAATCGATGCAGCGGGTGTCGATTTACTGGGTCTAGTGAAGACCCGCTAAATCGATGGAAGAGTCCTTCCCAGTCGACTCCGGTACTCCAGCTCCCTGAGAAGATAAGGTAAGTCAATTGGAGAGTGTCTCTCATCAACACAGCACAGTGAAGCCACCGTGGTAAGTCGACCTAAGCTACGTTGACTCCAGCTACATGAATAACATAGCTGAAGTAGCATAACTTAGGTCAGCTTATCCCGGTAGTCAAGACAAGCCCTTGACCAAGATTTTTCAATATGACTAGTGATTTGGTTGTCTTTATGTTGAACTATTTTTTTAAAGTACTAATCAATAATGATGCAGAGTGAACACAATATACTCCATGCATTGATAAGGTCTTTTCAGATGAAAAGTTATAAGTAAGACACCTATATATAAGAAGGGATTCTTTGTTGAAATTTAGCAAACAGAAGATAAAACTGTAAACTTCCGATTTTACAGGATCCATTTTCTATGTAACCATCTTTTGAGACTATTTTGTTCCTTTTCATAATATCATACATTTTCCCCTTTTTGTTTCCTTTCACTATGATATCACAGTGAAGCAGATAAAGTCTTCAACTTTGAGTTAATATGTGCTACACACTGGGAAGAATCCACTGTATGACAAGTTTAAAAATAGACACAATGACACCTAGTGGTACTGAAAAAATATAGATTTTCTTTGAAAACTCAGAGCTTAAGAAAACACAAATAAAACAATTATAGGTATTTGTTAAAGAAATTTCTTAAGCCTAAAACTTAAAGCAGCTTCTCCAGGCTCTCTAGTTGTGTTTATACTTCACTTATTAGACTATGCAATCTGTAGTGAGGAAGCTGTGTTGGTTTAAAACAAGGTTCCTTTCTACACATCTCTTTTACTGAGGCAGAACACACTTGATTTTTTTTTCAGTATAGAAAAAAATATATATAGTTCTGGGATGCATATTTGTTATGGAGAAGATATTACCCTAATGTATTCTACAGAAAGATTAACAAGGTTAAGTGTAGATTGCTTAGCTCAATAAAATATCGGAGTTTAACCTTTCCATTCTCAGTAAAGAAAATAGTTCCATCACAGTGACTGTGATGAGTAAACAATACTTGCACAAGTAAAAATTACAGGAATGCATCCTTAGTTATGACTTCAGTTACAGCAGACGGAATGACTTGACAGGAAAACCTAAACAAGTACTTTTTATTCTAGTAATTTAAAATTTCATGTTTTCAGCTTTGAAAACAATCAGATTAGTTGTTGTTCAAAGGCCACTGCATTATGGATTCAGTTGAGGTGAACAGATAAGCCAATATCCACCAGCTACTCAAGGGATTTAAAATACTAGATTCTCATAAAATAAGCCTGGACCTCTAATAATTGAAAATGAACTCTGCTATTCAAATAATTATCAAGGGAAGCATGAAGAGAAAAAATTATTTAGGGCCTTACAGGTCATATTATACCAGCTCTTAAAATGTCACATAATATAATGCACTTTACCCTAATTTCAAATGGATCATGCAGAGTAATGTAAATATAGGGCTCTTCCAACTTTATAGCTATATAGGTCTCTACCTTACATCACAAGGGACCCAGCCAGAGAACCATCCTCACTTCTCCACCTACGTTCCCATCCAACTCTAGTTCCAGCAGATATTATATTCCCCTCCTAGCGTGCACTCCCTCTCCCTATTGAGAAGCTCAGCTCTACTTCCTGGCTTCCCCTCCTATGTTTGTGGTGTTTATGTTTTAAGGTCATAGAGCACTAATGAATGAAGGGAACCTGCAACAACCAGAGAAAATATGAAAGGCATTCTGGCAGTATATAAGAGGCATTCTGGCAGTATATAAGACTACCAAGCAAACAATGTAATAGACTCTGTCATACATTAGGTAAGGATGGAGCGGGATGCACCCTGTTCCTGTTGCTTGGTCAGGCTGTACTTAGCTCGAGGGTGAATGCACAAGGAAGAGGAAGGCGCAAGGATCCTCTCCCCACACTGTACTCTGTGCATGAGCAGGTATAATGGTAATTTCTGAACTCAAGACACTTCTCTGCTAGTGTGCAGAGAACTCAAATCAATTAAAAAAGGGCATCGGGAACAGGAGACATGACACAGTACCTGCTCATTTCTCCAGTGCACAGACACCTCTGAAAGCACAACAAGAAACAAGCTGTATCATCCAAAGGAATGGTGCAACATATTCACCCCACCCCTGCAAAGATGCAGCTTCGCATCACCGTCGGCTTACTCAAGGCCATGTACAATTAGCACAGTCTGACCCACAAATTGCAATCTTCTCCTTTTAGAAGGCTGCATTCCTTTTTTACCTACACTGACTTTGTCTGTGAATACACCTCAGACAGACTTCCTGTGGAGAATGAAATAAAAAAATCAAACATGGGTGATTGTACGATGGACATTACATTTGCACAGCAGACAAGACCCTTGTAATCTGTAATTATTTCGGAAAGAAGTTTCAGATAAATTACCAACAGAGAGCCAATGCTAGACACAAACAAAGAAAAGGAACAGGCCTTGAGATGAAGAACACCTGTCAGAGGGCTCCTGGTTTCCACTATTTTCAATGGAAGTAAGGGAACTATTGTAACACCTGTCTCTCCAGTGGAAAGAGCAAAATGTTGCTGAATTAGGCCATCCAGACAAAACTTACTAAGATTCTTTTTGAAAAAAGTTATATTTAATTTTTAAAACCTCTTCAGACTACATGGCTCCCCACTTCAGCAAATAGATACGTATCAATGATCTGCTGCAACTAGGGTGACCAGATGTCCCGATTTTTATAGGGACAGTCCCGATTTTGGGGTCTTTTTTTTATATAGGCTCCTATTACCTCCCCACCCCCGTCCCGATTTTTCACATTTGCTGTCTAGTCACCCTAGCTGCAACAAAACGCAAAAGGAAGAGGCATTTAATAACATTCACCTTCTGGGTTTAGTGTTTGAATTTTATTCATGGTATGCTATTTTGACTAATTGTTAACACACACAAAATTAAACTCTCCTCTCCCTGACAGATGATGCAACTATTGAAAAAGAATTTATCAAAGGACTTCATTTTCCTTGACAACTACAAAGGAACAAACCTAAAAAGCACTCTTTCATGGATTTAATGTAGGTACAATAATCTCCTAAAGATTGTACATTCTCCATTTTTTTCAGCATCTAATACCGTATGTTATGATGTTTATGTAAACTTTCAGTTTCAAATGTTTTTTTAAAAGGATATATGAAAAGAGATGTTTACCAATTTATTATTAGTTCGTTATGGTTTGTACTGAAGGATCACGTTTGAGCCACAGTCATGGATCAGAACTTCATTGTGCTCAGTGCTGTATAAACAGAATAAAAAGACAGTTCCTCCCTCCTCCCCCGCAGTGCTTGCACTGGAAAGAATCAGAATTCTCAAGAGTTATCAACTGAGATATATGCATCAGGAGCATTTAAGATACTCATACAAATGTTTTTGCTTTGTTAGAAATTTAGCCATTGGGTTGGGTAGGATCACGGATAGGCCTGTTTGTGCCATTAAGGCACAAGCCTAAGGAAGCCAGACTCCCAGCTGCTATAAATTGATGTCAATGGAACTATGCTGATTTATACCAATTGAAAATCTATTACCCTATGTTTACAGTGGTATAGAGCTGTCCTTCCCCATAAATTTCATACCTCCTGATGGGCAACACTTCCCCAGAGCTCCATACACACTGAATAATCCAGGGCTATAGCATTCACCCCTCTCCACAATCAGCCAGCCAGCCGTTATGGGGGTAGGGAAGAGAGGAATTATTAGGGTCCAACATGAAGATATATTGGTCTAGTGTGCTGTGGAATATTCTCCCAAAGGAAGTGATGGAGGACCCATCACTTGGGACATTTACATCTTAACTGAATGGAACATTAGCCAATATAGAATATGAACCCAGTCCTGTATTGGCAGGGAGAAGGACTAGATAAACCAATTGGTCTTTTACCTCTGTAACTTCTGTGACTCATCACATGGAAGCATAGCATGCAAGAGATTCCATCAAGGAAAATGCAACAGCCAAAGAGAATGCATCCACACAAAGAAACCCCATAAGTACACTGGGATTTTGCCGAGTGGTGTTAATTTATTAAGGACTCCATTCAGCAATATATTTATACATGTGCTTAACACTAGGCATGAGTAGCTCCGCTGATTTCATTGGGACTACTGAAGTGCTTAAAGTTAGGCATCTTAGGCACCTTGCTGAGTTGGGGCCTGAGTCGGTGGTGGTATTGCAGCACGAGCACATTTTAAAGATGATCTTTTGTGCAGACACTTTATGCATCTATCACACCAAAACCAACATAATTTTGGTTCGATCACTGTTGTTGACTTTTTTACCTGATTGACTGATCGCTTTATAAAGTGATGATACTCTAGGAAGTGGGCTCATTATTATTGTCAGTTTCCCAGGGTGACAATCAAGTAAGTTTTCATAAACGAAGCACTTCATCAATAACAGTGGTAAGAAACACTGATGGTATTACAAAGGGTAGAGCAAATAGAGAAATCTTTTCTTATACAGCATAATAAAGTCAAGATTTCATTTAATTAAAAGATCAATGTAAGGGTAGTCAAATTGTTATTCCATCTGTTAGTGGTAATGATCTTAATACATAAACCACATTAGTCTTGATTTTTGCTAACTCTAAATCTAAGTGATAACCAAAATCATTGTTTTCAAATGCAAGAAGCACAGATAGTGAAGATTCTGTGAAGAACAAAAAGTGCCTGCTTCTCTCATATATGGCAGCAAAAATGTTTGGATGGAATTCCAGCTGCTTTTATTTGCACTGTGTGGTGTTTTCCATTTAATGACAACAAAAATGAGGACTTCTCATAACTATTTGTATTGAACATTTCATTTGGGTGAGTTTGTAGACAGTTAATCCAGTGAGTAGGAGGAGAGAAAACAAGACTCCTCCCATTCTGCATTCCTCTCTGTCCTCTCCCTGCCCATAAGAAACTCTGCTTACCACCCTGGGCATCCAGATTCAAGGGCATGTTGTTCAGTCACAGTGTAGCTCACAGAGAGTATTTTGGCATATTTCTCATATGTATTTCAGTGGCTTTCATATTCTAGAAAACTAATACAGCAATATGATTAAAAGCTTTTGAACTGGCCACAGAAACAGAGAAATCCCAAAGATGCAGAGATCAGCTTACAGAATGCCATTTGTCATTCATCTACATCTCAAAAGAAGAATGTGCTTCTCAAAAAGCAATGTTTCTGCAGTAGAATATATTGAAGTTGAAATAAGAAAATGAAGAAGATTCCTCATAGGATACCACTGGAGTAAAATCAAAGTCGGTATCTAGGAAATAAATAGCTCAGAAAACAATTGGTTTTCTTTAACAGAAGGAGTAAATTAAACAAAGTACATGTGGTGTAATTGTAAGGATTGTTGTGCATCCATTCATAAAAGTAATGCCACTCTTCCTCATGTCACCATCAAGAAGATGACATTATAGAAATGTAGAGTTACATGGAAAATATATGTGTGGTAAATATTATCTCAGACAGGATTTGGAAACGTTGATTTTTTTTATGTTTAACTGGCATTTCCTGGAAAGACAGTGAAAACAGAATGAAGTTTCTTATAGCACCTCCTCTCTGCTAATAAATCAATGAGTTGTTTTTGTTGCATTCTTTGTATTACTCCACTGAAACATAGGTTGAATTTCACTCCTGTGTGTGGGCCAGCACAAGGCATACGCATCATTTAAATCATCATTTAATCCATCAAAACGGGGCTTAAATAGGATTTACATGCTGCACGGACCATGTACTGGCCCCCCTGCATGGGGGTGAATTTCACACTGAGGGCAGACATAATCAATACTAAAGTTGTGTACAATGCTAGTGATTCTCAACACCTGATTTAAGAAGCCACAAGTAACAGGGACATGGAGCAATAGACATGGGACAACAGGGACTCTGTAAAATTCATAATACAGCCATAAAGCCAGAACCAACACGTTATTTGAGGCACTGAGCACACTGTAGGTATAGAGGATCGGCCACTTCTCCAGTGTCCTCTCATGGATTGGGGTGGCCCTACAACACCCTGCCTCAATTTCCCCTCTTCAAGACTCCCTAAATAAACTCCACCAGTCCAAAGTCCTTCTCCGTGGAGAAGATCTAAGACCTTTTCTCCCATGAGTCACTCCCAGGCCTTCCTGATTGGAGTCTTCCTTTGCTTTTGGCAGGTCACTCCCATCCTTACCTGGCTGAAATCTTTTGGTTTGCTGAAGTCTCAAGGTATCCTAAAGCCATCTGCAGGTGTCTTCTATCTACAGCTTCACTGTGCCACACTCCTCTGGCTCTTTCCAGAGACCAGCTGTCCTCCATCAAGCCCCATTGAAAGTCTATAATGAGGCATAGGTGAGTTGGACCAGACCCCTCTTAAAGGGCCCTGTCCACGCTGTCACAGTTGGATAGGGCCCATAATGATTATGCATTATGGGGGATTGTTACAGTTGCACATAATATAATTTCTTTTTATATTTTTCCTTTAAAAATGGAAATTACATTAAAAAGTATGAGAAAAACATTATGATGTAAAGTTAAGCTCTCAAAATTTAGGAAATAACAGATTTATCTTCACTCGTGCAATACAGATTTTCCTTCCTTGTGTGTAAATATTATGATTCAGTCTTGAATCAGATGATAACATAGTACTTTTTCCATACCCTGCCTCATTCAGTGCACAGATGCAGGCATAATGAGACAGAATTAAGGTTGTCTAGGCAGACATAATTCTGGCATTTCCTAAATTCAAGTGCTATGCCAATTAACACCGGCTCAGAAACTGATCCAATATGCGTATTTAATTCAAGCCATATGAAGTTATGTCACACAGGTACTTTCATATAACCTAATACACTAACTTACGTATTAACTCATACTTACAGGTGCCCCAGAAAGGTGTTTTAAGTAGAGCTGGCCAGAAAATGGAAATCACTTTCCATGAAACATTTCTCATTTTTTAAATATTTTCCCCCCAAAATAGGAAGAATATTTCTAGAAACATTCTGTTTGAGAATAATCAAAGTAGAATTTTTCAGTTTCCAGATTGCGTGCCCACCAAACACATTTCACTTTCTCCCTGCAGGCGGAAAGGGAAAGTGTTGTGCCAGGTTTCCTTTGAGGATGAGAACTGATAGATCAGATACAGAGTGATCGTTTTGTGTTAACAGGCCACTTCACCTTGATGGTCCCTTGACATTTGTGTTAACTATTTATGCTAAACAATCTGTGCCACTTGTATTTAGCTGTGACACTTTGAGTATATTTCCTAGATCTGAAGACGAACTCTGTATAGCTCAAAAGCTTGTTTCCCTCACCACAGAAGTTGGTCCAAGAAAATATATTACCTCATCCATATTTTGTTTCTAATATCCTGGGAATGACAGGGCTACAACTACACTGCAGATACAAGCCTCCCAGGCAGGTAGCTAGAGAGCCACTATTTCAATTTTACCAACAGATTTTATTTTATTTTTATTTTTGGCAAAATTGAAATTTTCCTGTGGGAAAAATTCAATTTTGTGAAAAGGGCATTTTCCATCAGAAAATCATCCCATAGGAAATTCTCAACCATCTCTATTTTAAGTTATTTTAACCACTGATCACCAAAGTTAGTTAGGGAAAAACCTTATTGTGTCCTGTTTGCCTTCTTCTTGCCATCCCATTGAAAGTTGATGGAACTTAGGCTTTTAGGAGCCTCATCAGGGTATATCTACGCTCATAGACAGTAGCAAGTCTCAGAGCCCAGGTCTACAGACTCAGGCTCATGCTACAGCCCTAAAAACTGCTGTGTAGATGCTCTGGCTCAGACTCTGAAGCACAGGGAGGTAGGTGGACTTCAGAGCCTGTGCTGCAATTTCCAAACTGCTGTTGTTAGCACTATAACACAAGACCAGGTCTGTAGACCCAGGCTCTGAGACTGGCTGCTTCAAGTTTTAAATCACAGTGTAGACATACCATAAGTCAATTCTGAAAATAGGATTTAGGACGCTAAGACACCAAGGCACTTTTGAAAATTTTAGCCAAGGTATACTGACTTGAAGTGCCTTATCTTAGGAGATATATGGTACAGCATATGGGAAGTGTTCCGTGCTGGAAGATCTCTCCTCTTCCTACAGCAGCACTGTAAGGAGATGAGAGACCTCTTGAAAGTTTATCTCAAATTTTATGTTCCTGAAATTTATCTGGCTGTTGCATGCTTCTTTTTGTTTGCAGCCTCCAAATCCAGCCCAAGACAATAGAGATTGAGCATTGCCATCATCTGAAGTGTGTTTGGAGGCCAGTATGACATGGATTGCTGATCCCAGTTCAATTCATCTTGTTGGATAGGTGCCTACATCACCTAAATCACTATCACAGTTGGCAGTACTTGACACCCTTATTGTCATGGGATTCAAAGAGGTTAGGAATTGATACAGAGAAGGGTTTGTCACACCTAAATTGTACTATTTTAACTATACAAGTATAACTGAAGCAGTACTACCCCTGCTGTGTATGCAGGTATAAAATGTGCTTATATTGATATTGCTTATTTCCATAAGGGAGGGGAATTAAGTTTTATATGGATATAACTGCATCTACGCCAGAAGTTGTTCCAGTATAAGCATTTAAGAATTCAAAAAAAAAAAAAAAATCAAAGTCCTAACCAACATCGTTATACCAGTACAAAAACTGTGTTTAAGCCTCTAAATTTAGTCCTCTAGCTAACAACTGCTCCCTATGCTTTAGTGGGTCTTTGTTAGGACAACATTTATATTGTAATTGTACTATGAGTAAATATAGGACTTTGTTCCTTGGTGCCGTTAATTCATTAAAGTCACATACAAATTAAGGAAGAATATGAATCCGCTGGTTCTCTGAGAGTGCTTGGCATGCTAAAGGACAGATTTTCAAAGGGACCTCAGCTCAGCATCTGATTTCTACTGGTGATAGTCAACTGCAGGTGCAAAAGCTACATGTATTTGCACCAAGTGAGGATCTAGCCCAGAATGTTTTTGGCTACTTACCTAATATGTGGTACAAATAATGTTTGTTCCCACCCCTCCACCCCAATCAGGAAATATGACATCTAAAATATTTTATTTGTGTTCACAATTGACCCTATCCGATCCTACTGGAGTTTTTACATTGACTTCAGAGACAGGAGAACTGGGCTTTATGATCATCACTAGTGCAATCCCTGTTATTTATGTTTTTTACTATGAACTTTGCTTCCTTCTCCAATGCTTCTTCCCTGCTTCAGTCAACAGATTATTTGTCTGTAGCCAAATTGCTTCTTTTGTCTATTCAGTTTAAGAACTAGTACAATTAGGACTTTCAATATTATCATTATAATAACAATAGTAACATATAGTTTCTGTAAGTAGCTTACACTTTTTTTTCAATAATGCAGACAAGTGACCAAGACAAAAGAAATCACTGGTGCAAAATACAAAGCGGTATGTCAGAAAGGATATAAAAATACTACAAATGAGCAATTCAAGGGCCTGATGCTTGATATTTACATGTATTTGTGTTTAGCACCATCTCGCTGCCTCATAATTAGAGCAAACTCCCATGAGGTAGAATGTAATTGCTCATTTTGTAGATGAGGTACTTCTGGATCAAGAAGTGATTAAAATATTTATATTGCACAGCTTGTTCAATTCACTCATATTACCAGATTAATTTACTTTAATTCACCATGCATCAACATTTACATGGTTTTCCTCCAAAAATGGTACTTGAAATAGAATAACTTTTTATCACTTATTATTCTGTTTAATAATGTCAGAGTGTGGGATGGATAGCTATTCCCTCAATGGCATTTCATATTTACTGTATGAGCATTACTTTGTGTACTGGGCATGACGTATTTAATGGTACTAACAGTGAAAATAATTGAGCTTGGGTCGTCTAGGGAATAGGAATTAAATTTATAAAGATTTACTAGTGACATATGTAGATAATTTTGCAAGTCCTAAGCAAAGGCAGCAGAGCCCCTCCACCCTCACAAACATGATACAGTTCTGTAGTGACCTAGGATCCTATTTTCAACATCTCTGACTCAAGGAATATTTCCAACACACCTCTGAACAACATACTAACCCACAGAGACCTTCCTACCAACACTACAAAAAGAAGGATTCTGGGTGGACTCCTCCTGAAGGTCGAAACAAGAGACTGGACTTCTACATAGAGTGCTTCCGCCGACGTGCATGGGCTGAAATTGTGGAAAAGCAGCATCACTTGCCCCATAACCTCAGCCGTGCAGAACACAATGCCATCCACAGCCTCAGAAACAACTCTGACATCATAATCAAAAAGGCTGACAAAGGAGGTGCTGTCGTCATCATGAATAGGTCGGAATATGAACAAGAGGCTGCTCGGCAGCTCTCCAACACCACTTTCTACAAGCCATTACCCTCTGATCCCACTGAGGGTTACCAAAAGAAACTACAGCATTTGCTCAAGAAACTCCCTGAAAAAGCACAAGAACAATTCCGCACAGACACACCCCTGGAACCTAGACCAGGGGTATTCTATCTGCTACCCAAGATCCATAAACCTGGAAATCTTGGACGCCCCATCATCTCAGGCATTGGCACCCTGACAGCAGGATTGTCTGGCTATGTAGACTCCCTCCTCAGGCCCTATGCTACCAGCACTCCCAGCTATCTTTGAGACACCACTGACTTCCTGAGGAAACTGCAATCCATTAGTGATCTTCCTGAAAACACCACCCTGGCCACTATGGATGTAGAAGCCCCCTACACCAACATTCCACACAAAGATGGACTACAAGCTATCAGGAACAGTATCCCCGATAATGTCATGGCAAACGTGGTGACTGACCTTTGTGACTTTGTCCTCACGCACAACTATTTCACATTTGGGGACAATGTATACCTTCAAGTCAACGGCATTGCTATGGGTACCCGCCTGGCCCCAGAGTATGCTAACATTTTTATGGCTGACTTAGAACAACGCTTCCTTAGCTCTCGTCCCCTAATGCCCCTACTCTACTTGTGCTACATTGATGACATATTCATCATCTGGACCCATGGAAAAGAAGCCCTTAAGGAATTCCACCATGATTTCAACAATTGCCATCCCACCATCAACCTCAGCCTAGACCAATCCACACAAGCGGTCCATTTCCTGGACACTACTGTGATAATAAGCGATGGTCACATAAACACCACCCTATACCGGAAACCTACTGACCGCTATTCCTACCTATATGCCTCCAGCTTCCATCCAGACCACACCACACGATCCATTGTCTACAGCCAAGCTCTACGATACAACCACATTTGCTCCAACTCCTCAGACAGAGACAAACACCTTCAAGATCTCTATCAAGCGTTCTTACAACTACAATACCCACCTGCTGAAGTGAAGAAACAGATTGACAGAGCCAGAAGAGTTCCCAGAAGTTACCTACTACAGGACAGGCCCAACAAAGAAAATAACAGAACGCCACTAGCCATCACCTTCAGCTCCCAACTAAAACCTCTCCAACGCATTATCAGGGATCTACAACCTATCCTGAAGGACGACCCATCACTCTCACAGATCTTGGGAGACAGGCCAGTCCTTGCTTACAGACAGCCCCCCCAACCTGAAGCAAATACTCACCCGCAACCACACACCACACAACAGAACCACTAACCCAGGAACCTATCCTTGCAACAAAGCCCATTGCCAACTGTGTCCACGTATCTATTCAGGGGACACCATCATAGGGCCTAATCACATCAGCCACACTATCAGAGGCTCATTCACCTGCGCAGCTACCAATGTGATATATGCCATCATGTGCCAGCAATGCCCCTCTGCCATGTACATTGGTCAAACCGGACAGTCTCTACGTAAAAGAATAAATGGACACAAATTAGACGTCAAGAATTATAACATTCAAAAACCAGTTGGAGAACACTTCAATCTCTTTGGTCACTCGATTACAGACCTAAAAGTAGCAATTCTTCAACAAAGAAACTTCAAAACCAGACTCCAACGAGAGACTGCTGAATTGGAATTAATTTGCAAACTGGATACAATTAACTTAGGCTTGAATAAAGACTGGGAGTGGATGGTTCATTACACAAAGTAAAACTATTTCCCCATGTTTATTGCCCCCCTGACCCCCACTGTTCCTCAGACGTTCTTGTCAACTGCTGGAAATGGCCCACCTTGATTATCACTACAAAAGGTTTTTTCCCTCCGCTCTCCTGCTGGTAATAGCTCACCTTACCTGATCACTATCGTTACAGTGTGTATGGTAACACCCATTGTTTCATGTTCTCTATGTATATAAATCTCCCCGCTGTATTTTCCACTGAATGCATCCGACGAAGTGAGCTGTAGCTCATGAAAGCTTATGCTCAAATAAATTTGTTAGTCTCTAAGGTGCCACAAGTCCTCCTTTTCTTATTACAGTGTCTGACATTGTTGCTGTGTTGTCATTCTCAGAAAGCCCTGTTTTGTGGTGCAGCAGTTTTAGAAGAGATGTTGCTTAGGAGGTCTGAGTCACAAGTTAAAGTATCTGACATGCATGGAATCTCTGAACATGCATGTCTACTGCCTCGGTACAGACCGATTCAACAAACCCGCTGAACTCATCCTCATCAAACTGAAACAGAAAGAAAGCTGAGGAAAAGGAGATTAATTCGAAAAGGAAGAATAATTTGAGCCCTGTCATAAATGGATGCAATCTGAATCTGGCCCTCTTGCTTTAATCCAGAACTTGTGTGCATTTGAAAAAACAAAGCAAAAACCTAGAAATATGAAAGGTTTTACAAAATGACCTCTGAATAAAACATAAATTGGATTACTAAAAGCTGGTGTTTACTTGTCATCTATTTGAGATCTACGTGGACAATGTTTTATGGACAGTTTGGTCTGGTGACATCCAGGATGAGCCTGGTTGCCCTCAGGAAAATGAGGAAAAGTGGACAAGAACTATTAGAACTCTGCACTTTCAGTCCTTTCAGACACAGACTGCCTACAGTGCCAGGCAACACAAAAGAAAAAAACTCAGAAGCTTGTCCAGTATCAGACTCAATATCTCCTAAGAGACTTGGCTGCAGTCTGTTAAAGAGAAAATTAAGCTAGAGAAATGTACTTGCGAAAACAAAAATCCACAATGTCTCTCTGACCAGCAAAGGACTTATTAGCGATTTCACTTGGGGACATAGTTCTCAGGTTTTATAATACAAAAAATCAGGGGAAATACTCACCAAAAAGAATCAGGAGAAAAGGATCTCAACCAGGGGCAGTCTCTCTCTGAAAAGAGCAACAAAGATGATTAAAGCTGCAAATGGAGGAGGTATTGAAAAAAGAATGCATTTTAAAATAAGGGAGGTGGGGAGCTTTCTAGTTATATTACCTCCTGACAATGCGGCCAGCTTTTAAATCCTGGTGATTATCAATGGGTAGTGCAAGAAAAGAAGAAGAAAGAAATAGTTCACTCCAGTAATGGGAGACCAAGGTTTAAATCCTCCCTCTGCTTCACGTTGAGAAGGGATGACAATCTACTATAAGGGTGCCCTAATCATTGGGGTATGTGTAAGGCTAAGATTTTGTCACATATATTTTTAGTAAAAGTCACAGACAGGTCGTGGCCAATAAAGAAAAATTCACGGAAGCCCGTGACCTATCCATGATTTTTATTAAAAATATGCAGGACAAAATGGGGAGCTGCAGGCTCCCCATACCACCCAGGGGTACCTGGCTCAGAGCTGCAAGGTCCCCACATCACCAGTGGCTCCAAGCTTGGGGGACCCCAGCACCTGTGGTGGCTCTGGATCCGAGCTCCGGGGCACCCCCTCTGGGCGTGGCGCTCTGTGCTCTGGGGCACCCCCGCCAACTGCAGGGCCAGGAGCAGTGGAGCACCCACTCCACCCATGGCAGCCAGGAGCTCTGCCCGCAGCAGCAGGGAGCTGCAGAGTGGCCGTGCTGCCCACGGGGCAGGGAACTGCGGAGCAGCCCTCCTGCCCACAGCAGCCAGAAACTCCCTGAGGCCCTGCTGCCCGTGGCAGCTGGGAGTTCTGGCCCGCAGTTCCCAGCCGCCGGGGTGACAGGGACCCTACAGCTGCCAGGCACCGGTGTCAAGTTACAGAGGTCTCTGGAAGTCACAGATTCCTTGACTTCTGTGACAAATTCGTAGCCCTAGCTATGGGGAATGCTGGGGCACAGTTCTCCCAGTCTGTCCTGTTGGAGCTGGTCTACTGTGTATAACTCATTGGCTTACACGGTGTATAAAGTCATTGGCACAGGGGCACGAGAACCTGGGTCTCCCACTTTGCAGCTGAGTACCTGAACAACTGTGTTATAGAGTCACTCTCGCACTAGCTCCATGAGTATTAACTACGAAACTGCTCCAACAGGAGAGACTGAGACTCCTGCCTCAGCATACCCATAGCCCAGAGGTTAGAGCTCCTGTTTACAAGCCCTGCTCTAACATGGGGGGATTTGAACCTAGCTCTTGCACATCCTGGGGGAGTGCTCTAACTACTCTACTAACGGGTATAAGCAGGGCACCACAAACTCTTCCAGCATCTTTTGTGTAGGTTTAGGTATGCTCAGAGCATGCCTGGTGAATCAGGTCCCAAAGACAAGTTAGGTGGGGGAACATCTAGATTGTAAATCCTTCTGGGTGTTTGGTGGTGTTTGGATGTGGGCCACTGTGTATATGCCAAGACACCTTGGGAACTCCAATGGCAGAAACGTATGCACCTACAAGGTTAGGCAGCAGGAGTTTTGTGAATGCTACTAATGCCTAAAATTGGACTTGGACACCTTAAGTGGCATCTAGGTGCTTAAATTCCCCATGTGAATCTCACTCTTTCTGCCTTTAGGTCCTTGTGCCAAAGTCCATGTCAGTAGAAACCTGTATGAACCCCAGGCTTAATCTTGTGTCTCATCTTTTCCAGAGTGCAGTTAGCTGAAAATAACACTTACATTTTTAATATATGCTGACAATAATTATTTTTTCCTAATCAATTAGTGAAGAGTATAAAGGCTATAGAGAAACATTTCCCAAAGTGGCAGGCACTCACTAGCTGGCTCCAAAAGGAACTTTAATACAGGAAAGAATATTGTCTGTTTCTCTCAGGGCAGTGGCTTTCTTTGATGCTGGCCTCAGAAACGAAGATCTCAAAACAAAATTTGAACTTCAAAAGGCAAAACCACAAAAAGAAAAGAAAAATCTTTACAGTAAGTTAAAAATGATAGAGTATCCCACTTGTAATGAGATGCTAGTGGAAACAGCTCTTTAGATTTCTCCCGGGGCCTCTAGTTGCCAAAGACAGACATAATATTTTCTCATTATTAGCTCTTCAGCAGAAAGGAAACAGGGTATGGTGTTCTTTGCAGTCACACAGAAGAAGGGGCATTTTGAATCAGTAATTTAGAGCAGTAAAATGAAGGGGAAATGGCAGCAGAACTTATAGTGATGCATAATTATCTCAGCAAAAGAGACAGGCTGTGAATATTTCTGTTGATTTTGTTTCAAGAAAAACCCTCTTGAGAATTCTGATTTAGGAAGGGGAGTGGGGAAAGAAATAAATAGAACAACTTTGTTCCCCAGCACTGCCTGCACGTTCGTACAACGTGCATGGTAATGTTCTAAAAGAGCAGAGTTTCACACCCATCAAAACAAGGCATACAGGTGCAAATTGAGAATCATTTGAGCCTCTTGCTGTTTCAGTCATATCATCATGTTTCTGTGTGGCAAGCAAACAACTTTCAGCTTAACACCCAACTTTGGCAAAGAAGTCTGGTTTACACTTCTGCTTGCAAACATGGAAGACAGCTGTCATTCCAGCTGCACTTTCCTTATGTACAATATCCCTGAAAAATGTGGGGTATTTTTTACGCCCACAAACACCCCATTTTTTGTTAATAAATACATACATGTTTCTTGTTTATTATGATTGGGTGGGATTTTCAAAGGCACCTAAGTAAGTTAATAGGACTCATGCTTCAACTAATTTTACCATTTCTATTGTGGAAGTACCAAGAGGTCTCAAGTTCAGTCTGCACAAACAAATAGCAAATGACCTCCCCTGTGCAGAGGACACTAGCAGCCTGAGGACAAGACTTGGCTCCAAAAACTCCTAAATTCTAATCCCAAATCTCATGTTTACCAGTAATCTCCATGTGACATTTGTTCAATCACAAATTCTGCTTCAGTGTCCTCATCTGTAAAATGGGGATAATACTTACTAGCTGCACCTACATCGCTGGGAGGTAGTGGAACTTTGTTAGTTAAGGATAGATTCTATTCTCAGGGAAGCAATAGCAAAATTCTCATTGACTTTAATGGGAACTGGATCGGACCATGTGTGTGTGGTGAAGGTCTTTGAAGACGGAGGACACAATCCTGAACCCCGCCCCCCCCTTTTTTTCCTCTCTTTTTTTTTGGTGCCACTCCTGTACTGCAAAGGGAAGTTCTGGCTGTTTTCTTGTCTCATTTGGGAAATCTTCCCACGATAGGGGAAGCCCTAATTGGTGTATGTTTCCGGTCCCCGTCCCCCTACCCCAAGCCTTGCTGGGGGCATATCCAGTGTTAGGGCTATGCCTGAAGTGTCGCTGCATTTGGGCAAGCTCTAGCTAGTGGATGATGACCCCTCAGGGACATAGCCAGCCTGGGTGTAGTTTAGACCAGCCCTCAGATCATTCTGCACTATGTTAGGAGCACAACTGGACCCCAGTCAGTCCCATAATAGGAGGGTGGGAAAAGGGTTCTGCCTTTTAGCTGTGCCCAGTGGACACTAGGAGCAGCCGAGGATTGAGTGCCAACAGTGGTGTGGAGGTGTTAAGTGCCTTTATTGTGAAGCCTTATCAAAGCAGACTGTTGTGCAATTGAGCTTTCCAAAGCTGTTAACAAAAGCCTCTATGCCTTCTGTTCAAAAGGCCTGGAAATACTTGCACACCACATGGCAGATATAGCATAACTACAACTTGACTGGATATCCCAGTGGAATTACTCAAAGTCTGAGCACTGTGCTTTTTTTAGGGTAGTTTCCAAAATAAAAAGGAAGCAGTATTCACAAACCAAGACGTTACAGTTTACTAGAGAGTGGCCCAAATTACAAAGTTTGCCTCTAGGATTCAATGTTTCGGAGTAAGAAAAGGAGGACTTGTGGCACCTTAGAGACTAACAAATTTATTTGAGCATAAGCTTTCATGAGCTACAGCTCACTTCATCGGATGCATTCAGTGGAAAATACAAGTGGGGAGATTTATATACATAGAGATCATGAAACAATGGGTGTTATCATACACACTATAACCAGAGTGATCACTTAAGGTGAGCTATTACCAGCAGGAGAGCGGAGTGTTCAGCACAATACAATTTTTAACTAGTGGTGAAAATGAGACTTAGACATACTCTAGGAGACTAACAAGAGGGAGACAAAGCAGGACTGAACTCCATTTAGTTATTCTGTGTGAAGGGCAAGATGCATTTATACTTTACAACAAGTTATTTACAATTATATTTATATTTTTTAAATGCATGATATAGTGGTTTCTTTTCTTTTCATAGCAGTTTCATAGACATCGAAGGCCTTGACTGCCAGATCAGGCACTCTGGATGAAATCACCATGTAGAGAATGTTATACCAATAAAATAAAAAACAGGATCTTAAAGGGGAAAAGGCAAATTACCACATTTATTGTGAATACAGAAAGAATCATAGTAAGCAGTTAGTTATAGCTATAACATTCCATGCAATCTCATATTTATTCACACATTCATTCATACACACACACAGGTTCTGCAAGGTTGTTATCATAGTTACCAGCCTTAGAGTTGCTCATGCCAAGCCACTGGCCAGGTGGCGGGAACATGAGGAGGGAGCAGGGCCTTGTCAGATGCTCATCTGATGCTCCTGGAAGTTGGTTTACAGAATCAGACCCCAAAGTTCTCACTTTCCAGAGTCCATTTTTATAGGAATGTCTTCCTATGTCAGTCTATGGGAATTACTTCATCATGCTGTTGCTGAATCAATCAGCAGATGTCACATTCCTGACGGCTCCGTGCTGCCAGATGCTACCTTGTTCTTTGGTTCTCCTATTCTTGAGGCTGTTGGGTGGATTCCAGTCTGCCCTCCGGGGGTCCTCTGATTATTTCCACTTGATGCCTTCTTCAGCCGATGGACACTGGATTCTTAGGCTGGCACCTCCCTGATCATTCAGTTATTATCCACACCAAGCATCTATCCACATACATCCTCTATCTCTATTTTAATCACAATTGTTAAAGCGAGATGAATATAACAAAAGGGCGGGGAGTCTCTGGGTGCTGTTTCTGTTGTTACAGAGTATTGCTTTGAGTCTCTCTCTGTGTGAGTAGTTGTTGTTACAAAGAATTGTGTTCAGAGTAGACTCTGTCTTAGAATGTACTAACCCAATTAGCAGCTTGCAAGTTTCACACATAGAGGGAGACAAACAGTACCAAAAAGCAAGAGACCTCAATTAGTAATACCCTGGAATTTAAACTATGGGGAATCAAACTCATTTGTGATTTTAATACAGAACTTCTTTAATATGATCCAACAAGAGAACCACCAAAAGACATATATATCATTTTAACCATCAAGAAGTTGTAAGTGAGACCTAAGCAGTACATAGGGCTTGCATTGGTCCTCTACACAGGACTGAATTTCACCCTCCATGGGTGAAAGTGAATTTTCCCCTCACACAGACCCTTGAGTTTCCTTGCACTTCACATAAATCTGCTAGCATGTCATGTCACCGAGCAACAGTCAAAAGGTAGCTACAAAAAATCCACAGCAAAACAGAACATCTATTTAAACTATTGGCTTTTGATTTTGAAAAAAAAATGCAGCATGATTAGAGAAATAGAAGAGCTGCTATGCTTGGCTTGGCTGCTATGCTGCTATGCTTTCCAGACTGAATTAGGATTATTAGAGGTTTTATTCTAAGAAATCCCCAAACCCTAAAATTTAATTTCTTGAGCACCACTGCACACCTGAGAGAGAAAACAACCAAAAATAGGGGTGGGAGAGGGGAGAAGGGAGGTTGTTTAGAAGTGTTTTAAGACAGACAGAAAAATAAGCTGACCAAGTAAAAAACAAAAACATCAAAACCTTGCAAAGCACACACATTCCCTTTTCTGGAATCCAGCAAGCATGGTTTTATTGTACTTAAAGGAAGGGAGGAATACCCAGTCAGATGGCTTTTTAGGAATATAATTTCAGGAAGGTAAAATGCACTTGCATGATATTTTTGCCTTCCTGATTAACCAGAGGGTATTTTGAGAATACCTCTGAGGACCAACAGAAAGTTCAACCTGGTTACACCTGGAGTTAGGTGTCCCAAATAATAATGTGAGAGAGAAGTTAGATGAGTTGGTCTTAGAGGCTTTGTGAAATAAGGGTATGATTAACTTACAAAGACAATAACTGTCTTTGTGGGGATTATTTTCACTGTAATAAAAGGGGGAAGGCAGAGTCCCAACATCCGAGACTGAGAAAAGAGCAAAACGTAGTAAAAGAAAGCATATATGTGATTTGAATTGACCTTGATCTTCAGCATTGTTGTCTCCCTAGGCAAGTAGGTGCAATTTTACAGGTCAGTGGAGGTGAGAGAATTTTGTTGTGTCCTGAAGTACAGCTTGTGATGAAATGTATGAGAAAGTAAAATTTGGTTTGTGAAATGCCCCTATGGATAAGGTGTGAAGCAAAGGAAAGGTGACAAGTTAGATTTCTTCTTTCGCCCCAAACCTATCTCTCTTCCTACAAAAGGCTTTACCTTTTACAATGGTAGAAGACCAAAGGAAACAGGTTTCAGAGTAGCAGCCGTGTTAGTCTGTATTCACAAAAAGAAAAGGACTACTTGTGGCACTCCTTTTCTTTTTGCGAATACAGACTAACACGGCTGCTACTCTGAAACCTGTCATTATGCAAGGCACTGCATTTAGCCATATGGAGTGGAAATCTATCAACTTCATGAAAAAACTCGTACAGATACAGACAGGCATCATCTTCCTTTCCAAATGCAAACAGATGGACATCATACTGAGAGGACTGAAGGTTATTGGTTAGTCTCTAAGGTGCCACAAGTAGTCCTTTTCTAAAAGGAAACAGTGTCTCCTTTTCCAAAATGTCACCTTCTCTCACGTTAACTAAACACACACAGCCTATTCAAAAACATCCTCACAAAAATGGCAAGTTATGTTCTGCCTGGGGTTTTACCAGTGTAAATCTGATAAGAAGTTAGACTTTATTTTGCAAAATATGTGCAGGAAAGTGAAGAACAGTGTCATCATCAGAGCAAAGTTTTGCCAAATGTTCCTCCCCCCCTCCCCGGCAATCACCACCACTATTATTTGGAGCTATTGTGTAGTCAAATTCTAGCAAACTCATGTTGGTAATTTTCTGTACATATCATGGATATCACATAAAATATTGACAGCCTCCCTCCTGCCACATTTGTCAGTGGTACCTTGCATGCAAAATGCTTTGTAGAGCTCATGTTGTAAGATGAATAGATTTTCAGTGGGTCCTGTCTCCAGCTGACCTTAGTCCGTTTTCCTTCTTCTTGACTACCCCTTTGTGTGCCCTGTGCACAGGGGGAAATACCAAGAAGTGACTCATGGAAATGTGTCAAGTTCACACAGATAAAAAGGTGTGTGCTGCTCTTCTGAGCGAAGCACTCCAGCATCCAAGGGCAAAAAGGAAGCAGCAGCTTTTGATACTAACATGGGAGGTGTTGCAAACACCAGAAAGGACACTGGAAATAACACAAAGGTCCAAGATAGGAAATAACCCAAAGAGATTCATTCTGACAAAAAGCAGACAGACACCCTTGGGAACGAATGTTCTTAAAAAAAAAAAAAAAAAATAGCTATTCGATGGGGGGTGAGGCTGGAAATAGCTATTCAATAAAGAAAGCGCTATGACTCAGTTGTGCCTTTCAGCCACTGACCCACATTGGGGGCTGTGCAGAGTGGTACGGACCTAGGCAGAGCTTCCGAAGAAAGTGTGCTTCCAAAAAGTCCTCCTGGAGTTTTGAGACATTTGCAGAGGGAGTATTCATTATCCCTTATGATGATGTGCCATTCCATGCTCTGTGCATCTGACTGGGGAGGCTAGCTGACGTGGAACAGGGGTATGGCTACCATGGAACTTCGGGCGCGCACACACACACACACACATACACACACACACCCTACCAACCTTCCTACCCAGGGAAGCTAGGAGGGTGCAATATCTGCTTCTTGTGACCAATACCCCTCCCTGCAGAATGGCCAGGTACAATTAGTCAGGCCAAAACACCTTGAAATGAAATATCACTTCTATAAGATCATATCATGTATGAAGGCAGGAAAAAAAGTGCAATTTTGAGCAGTATGAGAGACTATATTTTGGCACAAATGATAGTGACCTTCTCAATAAAACATTTTTGAGGCTGATGTAGACTTCTGCACGTAGTTGTTGGCATCAGTATCAGAAAGATTTGCAGGAACTGGTATGTATGTACAGAGAAGAACAAAAAGACAGAGATTCTGCAAATACTGTTGTACAGTGGGGTTAAAGGCTATGGATCCAGAGTTATCTTCCATACAAATCTGTGGCAGTGGCTAGTGCTGCTGAAGTCCCCTACAACTGACCAGCCTGCCTCCTAAGTCCCTGCAGCTGGTCTGCCTCCTAAGTCACATGGTGGCCTGGATGCCTGTCATCCAGACTGATCATGGTGTCCATTCCATTCCCTTCCCACTCTCCAGGCACATTGGGGAGCATAAGGCTTTGGATTTTATGCACACTAGGGGGAAAAGATCATACTTCAGAATTCCTGTAATTCAGCTCTTTAAATATCAGACTAAAGTTTTTCAGCTGAGTTATTTTGTTATGACATCTCAAACTCCTTTGCTCTTTAGAAAAAGGGAGCTTGGCTAATTAAGGACTTCACTGCCAGATCACCACTGTACATGAGTGCTTGAATTGTAAACAGACAGTCCATTGCTGCAAAAACCAAACCAAGCAACGACGATGACCATCTGATATTATTTAGTGTTATTTAGTGGGAACTGGGATTGTTTAGTCTACGGAAGAGAAGAATGAGGGGGGATTTGATAGCTGCTTTTAACTACCTGAAAGGTGGATCCAAAGAGGATGGATCTAGACTATTCTCAGTGATAGCAGATGACAGGACAAGGAGTAATGGTCTCAAGTTGCAGTGGGGGAGATTTAGGTGGGATATTAGGAAAAACTTTTTCACTAGGAGGGTGGTGAAACACTGGAATGAGTTACTTAGGGAGGTGGTGGAATCCCCTTCCTTAGAAGTTTTTAAAGTCAGGCTTGACAAAGCCCTGGCTGGGATGATTTAGTTAGGGATTGGTCCTGCTCTGGGCAGGGGGTTGGACTAGATGACCTCCGGAGGTCCCTTCCAACTCTGATATTCTATGATTCTATGAAAGCAAGGCAGTCCTCCAAACAAATCACAAGTGCTGGTATAAAGAAAAGGAGTACTTGTGGCACCTTAGAGACCCACAAATTTATTAGAGCATAAGCTTTTGTGAGCTACAGCTCACTTCATTGGGTGCATACAGTGGAAAATATAGTGGGGAGATTTTATATACACAGAGAACATGAAACAATGGGTGTTACCATACAAACTGTTACAAGAGTGATCAAGAATGGTGAGCTATTACCAGCAGGAGAGCGGGGGGAGGGGGGAACCTTTTGTAGTGATAATCAAGGTGGGCCATTTCCAGCACTTTACAAGAACAGTAGGAGGGGAAATAAACAAAGGGAAAGAGTTTTACTTTGTGTAATGACACATCCACTCCCAGTGCTGGTATGATATTGAAAGGCAACATATTGTAACAAAATAAGTCTTTTTGCATGTTGATTGTGTGATCCGGAATTTCATAAATCCATCTCCATAAATCTATGTAGGTTTGCATAAATCAAATTCAATTTCCTGAAACACTGTCTCCCACTAAGAATGCAACCACTAAGAGTTGCAAACAGATCTTCAATACAAAGTACGGGATATTGTTCTACACAAAACTGGATTCAGGGTCACTTTGAAATCTCCACAAATTCAGAGAGAACCATCCTCCTTGATCACTGCTACAATGAGTGTAGCCCACTGAAATGGAGACAACTCCATTGTTCACGAAATTGTTCAAATCAGCTTCCCCCAGAGACTTCAGAGTATAAGGCACATCCCTGAACTTGCAATATTTTGGCTGGCTTTCAGACTTAACAGTGAACTTCACTGACATACAAGGATAAAATGACTGATTGTTCCGCTAGCTGATCATTCACTTGGAG
The DNA here is from genome assembly GCF_965152275.1 of Natator depressus. Taxonomy (NCBI): domain Eukaryota; kingdom Metazoa; phylum Chordata; order Testudines; family Cheloniidae; genus Natator; species Natator depressus. The sequence continues at coordinate 95,383,880 of NC_134235.1, read as the reverse complement.
CATCCCTTTTGGTACCAACTTTTCTCCAATATAAAATCTTCAAAACTGTGGCGGTTCCTTCTTGTAACTTGTGATAAAGTAAGTAACTTGTGATAAAGTCTGATTATAGGTGCAGAAATCAATAAGATCCCAATAGGATCAAGCTCCTTTCTTGTATGAATTCCTTCAAATCAGGTGTGCAACCCAGGTGCCACCTCTGACTCCAGTTTGTGAAAAGACTTGATCAGTGTCACTAGAACTAGGCTTCTTCCACATTATGAATTCCCAACTTCCATCCTTTTTTTAGGTTCAATCTTCATAGATGTCATCTTGGATGGACAGTTGCTCTGTTTTGGTGACTGTTGAATTGTGTGACAGGTCACAACGATGTGTCCTTTCTTCTGGCACTTCCTGCAAATAATCTGGTATGCCCAGCAATCCTTCTCAGAATATGTACTTTGTGCACAATGGCCACACAGAAATTCCTTACATTCCCATGGTTGTTTCTCAGCCATTCAGGAGATGAACTTCAATTCACACTAAATTCCAGAGAATCCTCTGCAGTTATTTCAACCAATTTTTTGAATGCAAGCACTGATACAGTCAATGATTTCCTCCAGAATTTGTCATTGCATAATCCAGAGACTAACTGATTGCTTGGGGCATCACTAAATGCTTGTCTAAACTGACAATGCTCTGACAACTTCCTTTGAGCAGCCACAAACTGTGCTACTGACTCTCCACTACCCTAATGGAACTGATATCATTCTGTCATCATCTACGAGTTAGGAGAAAAATGTGCCTGCATTCCTCCAATAATTGTGGTGGCAGTTATAGGAAATAACTGGTCATGCAGCAGTCCATTTGCCTTTGAACCCATCACTGTCAGCAAGGTTGAAAGTCGTCCATCTGCAATGGTGTTGCAGGTTACAAATGGCTCAAAATGTTTGAGGTACACCACCCATGATTTGCAATTCTTGTCAAATGCCCCATCACTGCACACAAAAATTTCCTTTTCTTTGCTCTCCTGTTGGATTTCATGCCTCCTGGATGTCTTCTCTGCCACAGAGAAACTGGTTGTTTTTATTTTGGTTTGGTTTCTTTTTGTATCTGCACTCAACCTGCCTCTTCTGGCTGCATGCCAACACTGCAAAATTCTTCCTTTGGCTGTACTTGGGTTACCTGTGCTAGTGCGCACTGGGGCTGTGTAGCCAAGCTGTTTGTCTGACAGCTTCCACATGGTCAACCAATATAACTGCTTATTTCCCCCTCTCTGCTTTGGTTGCAGTAGCTCCAGGCAGCAACTTATTCCTTTGCTTTGATTTTAATTGCCAACTCCCCCTCTCTAGTTCATGTGTCCCAGCAGCAATAGCTAGGTGAACTTTTCTTCTTCTTTTTTTTTTAATTGCATTATTTGTTTAGTCTTCTTTCTTCTGGCAGAGGCACCAGTGGACACCCATGAGATAGGTTTCAGAGTAGCAGCCGTGTTAGTCTGTATTTGCAAAAAGAAAAGGAGTACTTGTGTCACCTTACTGTAGCTCCCGAAAGCTTATGCTTAAATAAATTTGCTAGTCTCTAAGGTGCCACAAGTACTCCTTTTCTTTTTACCCATGAAATAGAAATCCTTCATCACCAAATGTGATATTTGGACCCATCAAAGAAGGAGATAGCTCCCTCTGTGTCTGTCTGTCTCCTGTGGAGGTAACTTTATTGGTCTGATTGCAAAATTGAAACTAAAATGCAGGAGAGGCTTTGCATGGGAGAAGGCAGAAGTGTTCAAGCATTTAAAGTGACAGGACATCACACACATGCGCACACAAGTCGGCTGTTCTTACTAATAAGGCTAGTGAGGTTTTCTGATTATTCTCGATTAAAATAAATAACAGACATCTAGGGACATTTTAGCTTCCACCTGTAACAGAAGCACATCTTTAATTCCTTTCCTAAATTGAAGGCTGTTTAAAAAAAAGTTAAGTTTTTAGACAAAATCCTAAACTGGTTTAAATCGTCATAATTCCACTGAAGGTCGAAGGACCTATGTCATTTTACATCAGTGAGGATCTTGCTAGCAGTTTGATAATACTGCTGAAATATATTAATGTTTCTTAAACTAATAGATACTGGGATGCATGGAACACTTCAGTTTGGGTTTTTGCTTTTTTTTAATTAGTACCTGTATATATTCAGAAGCAAAGAGTTTTGTTAAAACTAGCTGTTTAAAGTCTGACAAATTCAGAATTGTATTTCTTATTAATGGGCTCTAAGCCACTCGTCAGCTAGCTGTAAGCTTGCAGTGTTAACCATGACACACTTGAAGAAAAAAAATTGCTTGACCCTAGAGAAAGGTTGGCTCTATGCTACAGGGATTCTAATTTTTAGTTTCATTAAAGAATTAAATTAGAGTAAAACTCTTACCTCTTCCCCCCCCCCACCCCCCAACACAAAAAAGGAATGTTGGCTTCACCCGGACTTGCTGCTCATCTTCAGTATTTTGCAACCTTTTCTTCACAGCAAGGGCAAAGGTCTCTACATTGATATTCTGAAAAGAATCTGCATGACATTGTTAGGAATGGGCTAGTGATCTGAAAGTTCCTACACAGCCAATATGATTCTGATTAAAGCTTAGCATTTGTTTTCTTGCTCCTTGGAGCAGACAGCATGCTGCCTGGAATTAGAAATATGAAAGGGAGAGGAATTTCCCACTGTGCAGAGAGCATTTCTTCCTCTTTTCACAATGCAGTAAAATTGGCAAATTTTTTTCCTGAGATTCAGATCATTAAAATGAGGTCATCTCTGCTTTCCCCTTTAGAATGTGGTGGTGTTATGTCTCTCAAACATTATTCCCTAGAGTTGCTGAGAGAGACCTGAGATTGCACTCAACTTCCTAACTGATATTTCATCTGCAGCATTTCAAGCTGGAAAAAAATATATACATTATTTCACCAAGCAAAAGAGAAAGTTATAGTCTGAGGAAAGTTTAATGTAGCAAATTAATAAATGTAAATAAAGCATCATGCATCTTAAAAGAAGGCTTTTTCGCAAGCACACACTGATAGGTTTGTGTGAATACCATGGGACTTATGGCCACAATCCTGCAGAGATTTAAGCTTGTCCTTAACCTTATAAACTGGAAAGAAAGTCATTGCTGTGTACAATTAAGCACTTGCATTAATCTTTGCAGGACTGGGGCCTTGGTATGGTTTCGTAGTTCAACTAGTCACTGAGAAATGGAACTTCTCAGGACTCCACGCAGCCTCACTACTTTGAAGGTGCACATTCCTCTTCACTCCCAGTTCACCTTGATCACCAGTGCAGGCTGTAATTCTGTGGACAATTTCATCAGGCTGAACTGTCCCCATAATTATGCAGTAGGAATCATTCACATTTTGATGAGAAATTGCCAAAATTTACCAAAATTTTAGAACATTGGGAGCAGCGATCGGCCAAACCTGTGGACGCGTCAGGTAAACAAACAGCCCGGCCCGCCAGGGGGCTTACCCTGGCGGTCTGTGTGCCAAAGGCTGCCGATCCCTGATGTATAATATTGCTCTTGTCTATTTTCACTAGTCTGTCTGTGACTGCCTGTCACAGGGTTCACTCACCACACGAGGGGCCTCTTCCTGGCTCTCTGGGAATTAGCTCTTTCCAGGTGCTACACCCTCCTCTGGCAGTCTCTTCATCCATCTCTGCAACTCAAGGTTCTCCTTTGAGATTTCGCCCTCCAGCTAGGCCACTAGGCATGTTTCCCCCCTTCTGGGACACCGCAGTCTCTCTTGACAAATGGACTCAGGCACTCTTGCCACTCAAGCTGGTGCCACTGCCTCAATGGCAGGTAGGGAAATCTGGGTCCACTCTCTATTCCAGGTTCAAACTCAGGGACCCTCTCATTAGCAGCCACAGTCTACCCTAGCCTATACCTTGCTGATTTTCCCCTGAGCTACTTCCTAAATTGCCTCTATCAAGCTCCTTCTCCACCCTCCTCTGAGTATGCCCTTCCCTCCTAGCTATGCCCTTCTCTCCCTGGCTTGAGGGAGAGTGACTACAAACCTTCTCCCTGCAGCCCCCAGCTTAGATCAGCTTCTGGGCTTTATAAAGACCCCTCCTGTTTCTGCCCAACTGAGTTATGTCTCTAATTAATTCCCTGCTCCCTGGCTCCTCCTCCAGGTGCAACATGGAGTGTTAATTGGCCCAACTAGCCACTTTACCTCCTCCAGGTCTTGTGTGGGGTGGACACCCCAACACACTGCCCCATTGTTTATATAATAAAATCTAATTTTCAAATGTTTATCTTTTCCTAATAAAAATTCCTCCTAAGATGAAACTTTCCATCCATGCTATTTCTAGTGCATCCACATCATAGTAGCTAAATTCCAGTACCAGTATGCCACACATAGCATATATAAGCCATAATTATTTTTCCTAAAATATGAAATCTGTTTAAAAATATATTACAATTACAGTGGTATAAGAAAGTGATTCTGTCCACTCCTACTGCACAGTTATATTATTTTTGCCCCTTTAGCCCAAGCTGTTAGCCCATATTCAGGGTCGTGCTGGTTTGTTTTCTTTAGAAAGAGAAATAGATGATACAAATCAGATGTATCTTTGGTGCAATCATGTTTATTTATAAAGAATGTACAAACAGTCCTGTTTCCGTGAACACAGGAGAAACAATAGTAGGCAGTTTTCTTGCTCACTTTTTCCAAGTTTGCCCCTCCAAAGAGTTTTGTGTCTTTACTCTCACTCAGGGTCATGCTCATGACTTTTTCTCTCCCTGTCCACTGCTTTCTGCCTCTGACACACACAGACAGCTTGCAAAACAATCCTCTAGCCTCTGTGTTTGCAGTCAGGGAACCTCTCATGCTGCATAGTTTATCTTCTGATCAGGCCTTGTCATGCAGCCTAGTGCCTTGCACAGTGGCTTCTAATGTTTCCAGCTACCTCACTATATGAAAAGGTTTAATTGCTCCTTCCATTTAGCTTCAGAGAGGGTGCTTAGCACACCCATCAATTCTAACCAGGTCTGTGATTATCTATAAATCAAACATGTTTGATGACAGCCAGTAATACCTTCCAGCATAACATGATGTTTGATTTTAACATGTAATTCCTTTTGAGGGGACTATTTTCTTTTTTTAAAGACCATATATTGTTATTCATTTGTTACTTTAAGGTACATGAGATGGATGAAACTGACTTTCACTCCCAAACTGAGTTATCAGAGTCTGTCAAATAGAACATTCTTTGACCTCTTCACTAATTTTTAACTAGACACTTTGAGAAAGACAAAGATGCCTGGAATACAACAAATGATTTAATAGACCAAAAGGGAGAAATATGAACAGACTAAGTATTTACATATGCATACATACACACACATACACACACACACTAATAAAATAGCACAATATGAATAGAGCTGGTCAAACTATTCATAGCAAAGACTGTATTCATCTAAATTAGTACTTGTCTCTATTTGTGACTAGACCAGGACCAGTTTATGATTTTTTTATGAATTAGATAATTACAGTTGTCTGATGAAGCTTGTGTGAACAAAGTTCACCCTATGGAGATTGTGATTTTTTTTGTAATATTGTCACAATGTACCATTTTACAATTGCCCAAAAACATGCTTGCAAAATGTTTCCATGTCTGTTGTGACCACAAGATCCCACATTCTTGTACACAGTCACTGTATATGTGTATATTTAGTAATCAGATGCACAGTTTCTGAATCCCACAAACCAGCTGACAATGCAGAAATGTCAACCCCATAGGTGTTCCCTAGGGCATAAGGATGCTGCCCCCTGATGCTGCTGGCAATCATTGCCACAGCTCCGACTGTGTTTCTTCAACCTACAGGAAGTTGGAGAATTCTTAAAGGACTACTCTCTCTAGGATATATAGACGACTTTATCCAGGGGCAGCGCTGGGGGGTGGGGGGGCAGGATTGTGGGGGCTATAGCCACCCTAAAATTTCCCTTAGCCTCTAGTAGTCACCCCTCCCAGTGCAAAAGTCAAAGGTTATGCAGAAGTAAGGGTGGCATGGTATGGCATTGCCCTGTTTACTTCTGTGCTGCTGCGGGTGGCCAGCCAGCAACCACCACTCTCCAGCTGCCCAGCTCTGAAGGCAAAGCAGAGAGAGAGCAGGGGCTGCTGGCTGGGTGCCCCGCTCTGAAGGCAGCGCCACTGCCAGCAGCAGCAAAGAACTGCAGAACTAAGGGTGGCGTGTGCCCACAAGATGTATAGCGCAGCCCTCCACAATTTTCTGTCTAACCCACCTCAACACCCCTCTCCACTGGGAAGAGGCTGGCACTGCCCTTGCCTCTAGCCCATGTGGAAGATTTGCTCTGGTCCCTGTGCCTCTAAAATCCTAGCTTCATCAGAAGGGGGACTTGCAGTAGAGGCTTGACTGGGCCCCAACCCTTTCCAGTTTGTGATGTTGTCGGTCATGGCTACAGACTCATTGTCAATGGAGTTGCTTTTATATTCGCTCCAGTGTAAATTAGAGTGGAATTTGTTCCTGAGGCAATTTATACCCTCAGATGTGTACCGAACTCTGATGTCAACAGGAGTCACATGAGAGTGCAGAAGAGTAGAATGAGGCTCTTGGGGTGGGGTTGGGTGGGGTGGGTGGGGTGGGGTGGTTGGGGAAGGGCTCAGCCATGCAGTTGCTGAGTTTACCCACATTTCTGATTTGTAGATGCAACATACAAATTTTTAGGGAACAACTAGTGTTTTATTATTTGACCTCAAAGGCCATATTTTTAATTGTAAGGTCTTTAGGGGTGGCCTTGTGGGTGGGATTTTCAAGATGCCCAAATGACTTAGCAGAAGAGTCACTGAAAGTCTTTCCGTGGGACTGTAGTGGGGCGGTCACCCCACCCCCTGAGAAAAGGGCTGGAACAGGCATTTTGAGGCTGCGCAGACCAGCAGCCAATCAATAAAGGCCCGTGAATGGCCAATCAGGGGAAGGAAGAGGCAGCCAATCAGGGCTGGGCGAGGCCCTATATAAAGGTGGCCTAGCAGAGAAGAAGGAGGTCTCTCCCTGACTAGCAAGGGAGGAGGAATGGCTCCTGAGCTAGGGAGCGAGCACCTTGGACACAGCAGTGCTGGGCAGGCTTGGGGGAGCAGGAGAGAGCTCCAGCCCCATTACCTGCCAGGCTGCAGACCTTGCTACAAAGGGCCAAGAAGGTGCACAGGGCCAAAGGGGAACTAGCCCAGGGAAGAATAGGCGGACAAGAGGGGAATGAAGGAGGGCAGAAAGAGGTTGCCACTAGGGGGTCCCTGGGTTGGGACCCAGAGTAGCATGTGCGCCTGGGTCCCCCCCCTTCTCCCCTTACACTGCACCTGACCATGGAAGACGGTGGCCAGTACAGACTTTAACTTGCCCCTGAGCTAAGGGGCTAGACTTTGGGTTGTGGTTGTCCACTGAGGCAGGTGTGAGTCCCAAAAACTGCTGTTAATTCCTGCAGTGCCCCCCCCCCCCCCGGGGAATTGGGTGAGTCTGGAGTAGTGGGCACTGCCAGAGGGCAGTGTCCTGAAGCGGACAGCCACTGAGCAGGGACCAACGCGGGTCCCAGGGCAGCAGAAAAGACAACGGGCAAGACACCACGCACTGAGGATGCTCTGCAGTGGTCAAGAGCTAATTCCCAGAGCGACCAGCAGGAGGCGTCAGCGGCGGTGAGTCTTGGCCCCGTCACAGGGACTTACACTCCTAAATCACTCTGGCACTTTTGAAAATCCCACACTGTTTATTCCTGCATGTTTGTACATGACCTCATATATCTCAGGGATTAAAGTAACAATAGAGTAAGAAGCTACACCAGTTTAGCTGACAGAAGACTCTGGATCTAAGGGTTTGACTTAAATGAACAAAAGCAACAAAAATGCAAAATAAGGAATTAAATATGAAATGACATAAGTGAAAGCATGAATCCTCTTCCTAAGACTTAGTCCCCAGTCAGGTCATATTTAAGTCCACACCTCTTTCAGGTTATTACAGTCCCAAGTCTATGTAAAACAATACCCAAAGTTCAGTCTCTTCAGCCCCTCTTTCTGGGAGTTACTAAGACCCATGGATCCTTACAGAGAATTTTTAGTGTAGACCACAGAATGAAATCTCAACTCCTCCATGTCTAGTCTTAGTTAACTCCCCAAGACTTTATGGAACTTTGTCTTGGGGTCACCACAGCAAGAGCCCCATGTCTCCCTCAGTCTTCATACTTTCTCAGTCTCAGCTGCCTATTGAAACCTCTTTCAGGCCTACTGCAGTAAGAATTGCCATCCCCTTTAACCTTTGCCTTTTTGACTGACTGTCCTTACCCAGAGATTTCTTTGCCTCTAGCAGGCTTCCCTCACTCTCTTAGCTTCCCAGACTTCCCTTCCAAGTCCCATGCCCTCCTTCCTCAGAGGGTCTTGGTGGGACTCAGCCCAATGCCTGCATAGTTCTTTCTGACTCTCCTTTCATAGCCCAGGCTCCCTCCTGACTCAGGTCCCTCAAGTTCTGACTCCAAGGATTCTCTCATCCTGCTGCATAAAGTGGTGTACACACTTAAAATGCTGCTAGTATAGATCAGGCCTAAGAAAATTAATTCCCTTTCTCCTGGGTCTCCTCCTTAGCTTTTCTTCCCACTGCCCCCTTCTCTTACCTTTCTGAAGATCCAGCTCCTCTCCAACTGCCTGCAATCATCAGTTAAACCTGTCACCCCACCAGGTACCCCCCAAGTGGCCTCATTGGGCTCAGGCTTCTGTTAAACCAGGGTTAACCAAAATGGGGTTTATGCCCCCCCCCCCCATCACAGAATGTTAAGAATTAAATTTTGAGGCCTGGTCTACATTAGGAAATCCACTCCCCTGAATGATGCAGTTAAACTAACCTAATCCCCAGTTTAGCCAGTGTTAGGTCAATGGGAGAATTCTCCCATCAACCTAGCTATCACCTCTTATGGAGGTGGAATGCCTACAGCAACGGGAGAAGCCCTCCCATCAACACAGGTAGTATCTTCACTGAAGCGCTACAGAGGCACCACTGCAGCTGTGCAGCCACAGTGTTTTAAGTGTAGACAAGCCCTTAGTTGATGATTCATAGATTTGAAGACCAGAAGGGACCATTATGTTCACCTTGTCTGGAATCCTGCATAACACAGACCTTAATCCCTCGTCTTGAACAGCAACATATTGTGCATGTTGTAATACCTCATGTTGCTTTCAGTCCTGTGCCACACCTAAGAACTAAAAGGGAATTCTGTCCACATAGATTTTCAATTTTCCCTGTCAATTTATGTTCCTTGATGGGTTTAATTCAGATCTTCAAGGTTATTCATTGTAAGTATTTTTGTGGTGGCATCCACTCATAGTGTCTGTCGGCTTTTCAAAGTACGGACTTTTCTAGATTACTTTGTTAGCAGATTTGTGGCCAATGGAACAAATTAATCCCTGGCGGAACTCCAATGAAGGGACAAATTTTGTCCTTGAAATGGTCCTGACTTCTCACAGATTCCTGAAGATCTGCCAGGTTTGGTGGAGAAGCAAAGCATGCCCTCTCCTGAGGGAAATTATTGGGGAGAACCTTAATAAAGAGATAAAGACATTCTCCCCTAGATTTTTCTACTCTTGAAGTTGTTCCACTTTAATTTTAAAAAATGAGTAATTAAATATTCGTTGGACCAGAGAAGGAGTGAGAATGACTTTATAATATATTATTATTATTTTCATGCTAGATGCTGACTACTGGAATATTTTGATGAGGAAGGTGGTATACTGTCATCCTAAATAAATAGGAGGTAAAATCTATGTGTTTAGAGGCTAATACATTCTTGTTTCTGTCCTTTAAACCACCAGGTCAGTAAAACTGAAATTACTAATGAACGTACTATAATCACTATGGGTTACTCTGTACCACTGAAGTTTAAGCAAAACTCTCTGTTAATTTCACTACGGAGATTTGTTTATACACTGATGGCATGATGTCGCTTGCCCTGTGATATTTGTAGGCATATGGAAATAATACTGTTGTGACACTATATTTACCAATTAAAGCCTGCAGTGCGTATTGTAGTTACCATGTAAGCAAACAAGCATTTGCATGATACTTGACTGATTTATTCTACAGCACTCATTACCAAATGCTTTGGGAATATGCCCAGGGGAAAATGACAAGCTGAAAGATGTTTTCCACAGGCATTATCCTTAATGAAGCTTGTCAATTGGGAAACAGATATAGTGGAGTAAATTGAGCAAATTGAGCATGCAATAACCTTTTTGGTTTACATGAAATCTATCAATTTCATCACTAATCTGTGACAAATCATTTTTGGAATTTAAAAAAGTAAAGGAATTTCAAAACCATTTTGAAAATGTCTCCCTATATATAGTACATATTGTTATTAAATTCAATCCTGCATGTTGTGTACAAATGAAATGTCTCTCCCTTATGGGGTTATCAAAGGCTAAATTGCAACTGCCTGTCTTGTGGTGACACGAGAAAATCCTTGAAAACAAGCTGCCACGGTGTTGCTGAAATTAAAGATACATGCATCCACATACTGAGAAGCATGAGCAGGTCCCATTCATTTTTTCTTCACTGTTATCGATTTGATTTCAAATGCTGGCAGGCTTCTCCTTCACACTCTTGTTTGATTTTCCACACTTGTTCTGGATACGAAGATGCATGGGGCATCTATTTTAGTGACATTAGTTACATGTTCATGACTTGTTTATACATTTTTAAAACAAGGCATTTTTACTTCAGCATGAAAGATGGGAAGAATCTGAATTGTCCTTGAGGTTTCCTGACAGCAGCAGCAACAATACTGACTCCTCTACTTAGTGGTAACAACATCTCAACTGAGATTATTCAAGACACAAGTAAACTAATATGTATATAGCCAGTGACTGCTAATTTATAAACTGGGTGGGTGAGGTAATATCTTTTATTGGACCAACTTCTGCTGGTGAGAGAGACAAGCTTTCGAGTTTACACAGAGCTCTTCTTCAGGGCTGGGAAATGTACTCAGAGTATCACAGATAAATACAATGTAGAACACATGGTTTAGCATAAGTAGTTAGCCCATATTTCAAGCAACCATTCAAGGTGAAGTGCTCTCTCCAGTTGCAGAGAGGAAGAAAAAGCAGGGAGGGTGCATGGAGAGGGGGACGGGACGGGTTGGGATGGTAAGCAATCACTCTTTTTCTGACCTCTCAGTCTTCATCCTCAAAGGAAACCTGCATAACACCTTCAAAAGACAAGCCTGGGAATTTAAATTCATATCTTTGCTAGATGCTAAAAATCATGGACTGAATAGAGAAACTAGATTTATGTTTTACAGTAATCTATAATCCACTAAACCACTACCCTCCCTCCCCCCCCCACCAGTTTTTCCCCCTTTCCCACCTCTGGCTGGAGAGGTATTAACAGAAAACTTCATCTTGAATGGTCCCTTGAAATATGTGATAACTACTCATGCTAAACAATCTGTTACAACTTGTATTTAGCTGTGGCACTCTGGGCACATCTATGCTACAAAAAGAAAAGGAGTACTTGTGGCACTTTTGAGACTAACAAATTTATTTGAGCATAAGCTTTCGTGAACTACAGCTCACTTCATTGGATGCATGCAGTGGCCACAAGTACTCCTTTTCTTTTTGCAGATACAGACTAACACGGCTGCTACTCTGAAACCTATGCTACAAAATTAAGTTGACCTAACTTACATCAGCATGAAGCCACTGCAATAATTACATCACTTGTGCATGTCTACATTTTGCTCTGTGTCAGAGGTGCGTGTCCTCACCAGAAACGCTTGCACTGATTGAACTCTCAGTGTGGGGCATTGTGGAACAGCTTCTGAAAGCCAGCAACAGTTGATATAAGCAATGAAGTGTCTACACTGATACTGTGTAGACATAACTACATCAACACTGACCCTCGCACAGAAGCGGAATTAAGTTGTTGTAGCATGCGAGTTACATCGGCAGGAGCAAACTTTTTGTGTAGACACTTAGAGTTGGGTTGATGTAGGCTGCCTTGTGTCAACCTAACTCTCCAGTGTAGTCCAGAGTACATTTCTCAGACCTGAACAGGGCCGGCTCTAGGTTTTTTGGTGCCCCGAGTAAAAAATTTGCCACTCCGAGAGCACAAATGCCCAAGCAAAAAAAAAAAAAAGATGGCCCCTGGAATTGTGCCACCCCAACCACATGCTTGCTTTGCTGGTGCCTAGAGCTGGTCCTGGACCTGAAGAAGAGCTCTGTGGTCCAATAAAATGTTACCTCACCCACCCTGTCGCTCTAAAATCCTGGGACCAACATGGCTATAACACTGCATACAATTTATGGACTGGCATTTGTTCTGCCACCTGGAAAAGCCTCCTTTCAGTAGCCACACAGGCAAATAGCATCACTGAAAGAAACTGCAGGTTCCTCAAACACAAAGAAAGAAAACATTTGCTGCACATAGTTATCTGTCTCTCAGAATTTATTCTCAACCTTAAATTCAGAAGAAGGGAGGAGGGGAAGGAAGGAAAGACTCAGTTTAGCTTAATCCTGAATGAACTAAGTGTAATGTAATGTAGTCAACATCTACCCATGTACTAATAGTCTAGGCGCGATTCTCAGTTGATGAAATTTGGTGTGCTCCAATGGAATCAACAGTCACTTTGGTTTACACCAGCTGAAGATTTGGCCCCATTATTACCATAATATACCAGAGATCAGATTTGATGTATAAATTGATATAGCTTCATTGATTTCAATACAGCTATATTGATTCACATCAGCTTAACATCTGACACAATTCTTTCATTTATTTTCAGGATTGATGGATTGATTTTCTGTAAATCATGATATTCTTTAAAATAACAGACCAATATCACTAATTTCTGAGTGGAGTAGAAATACAGTACTGTTACACCAGTGTCACAGCCACAGTTACTCAACGGGTTGTCAGTTTAGCATTTTTAGTGGAATTTTACATAAGAACTAGAATATGGTTCACATTTTAAAAAATTCCCTAAAAAAGCATGTGATTTTAATCTGAGGCTGGGGAGAGTTAAATAGAGCAGGAACAGTAGGCTGAAGATTAGAGGACAAATTCTGCTGTCAGTTACACCTGTTAGTCCAGAGTAACCCCCCAGGAAATCACAAGTGTTATTTTACATGTGCATCAGCGTAACAATGGGCAGAATTTGTCCCTAGATATTGATATGCACATGCTCCAGTGTACAAGGAATACTTTGGGCAATCCCCCTCTCAGTTACACTGGTACAGCTGAGAGCAGAATTTGGCCCTCAAAAGAACAACTCAGTGCAACAAAATTATACAGTATCTGTAAAAGAATTCTAGATTTCACTATGAAAAAAAAAAAGGGGGGGATGTGTGCTCCTCTCTCATAGCACCTCTAATTTTCCTCATGGTTCTTGACATGTACCACATTAGTATCACACTAATTACATTGTAGCTCACATTCTTCAGCTTTAACTCAATTTCTCAGAATTAACCCAGCTCCAAAGGAAAGTCATTTTTCCATTATTTTTCTTCTCATCTCACTGAAACCTTCCTTAAATGAACTTCTTGACGGATAAAGGACTGTTCTTCATTCCAGTTTCAGTGATTCTTTTTCCCAAGAAAACTAAATTGAAGAGTAATTTTTGACAAGAAAGAAATCATACCCCATGCCTGGAAACAATTTAATTTCAACAGCATCAACGCCAAGAAGAAAATACAAAATTGCAGAAGTTATTTTTTTCATTCAGTGACAAAAATTATTAGCTTTTGACAAATGACACATTTAACATTTATTAATTCAGCTTCCAAGCAGGAGATCACAGTTGCTCTCCTCCTCTGGATGAAAATGTACAGCATGTTATATGGAAGCTGCATTTCACCCCAATTTAGGAAAGCATCCCTATTCAGGAAAAGCACATAAGTACATGCAGATGATTAAATCCAGTTAGAGTCAATGGGACTTAAGTACATGCCTAAGAACTTTCCTGAATAGGGATAGACTTAAGTACATGCTTAGGGATAGACTTAAGTACATGCTTAAATTATTTCCTGAATCAGGGCCTATGATATTGCAATTCCTGCTCTGAGCAATATTGTCCCTTCATTGACTATATCCATTCTTTTAGTTTAGAGAGAGATTGGCAAGCAAATTGCTAGATCTAATAATTGTTTAAGGCAGGGAATAGGATAGGGGGACTTTAGACAAAGCTCTGAGACAAAGTGGATTAAGTAGACATTAACAAGTATTAGCCCCGGTGGACTGTTATTAGAAAACAAAGCCAAGTTTATGTAAATCCAATCCATTGGATGGATAGTTTGTTTAGACTGAGGCAGAGCTCAATTCTCCACAAAACAGTTACGGGTTTAGATTTTGAAATAAACCTGGTGAATGTTAAAGTACAATTATGCTAAACAATTTTTCAAATGAGCCAGGCAGTGTCTTACTTTTCTTCTTATTATAAGTTACAAAGTAATATCATATGCTACGAATACACTGAGCAGAATATTAAACTGGCTCTAGGCACTGATATCTGGAAAACTAATTTTACTGAGATTTCTGAGATTTCACATTCATTTAAAAAGAGCAATAGAACAAATAAACACCGCACCAGATGTTCAGTGTCAAAGCAACTGAGATCTGTTTCAGCTGAGCCTAGCAATTCTTTCAGGGCATCATGGGAGATGGCATCTCTTACAGGGCGGCAGATGAAATCAGGTGTTGAGCACAGAGGGAACACAATTTACTTTAAACAGTTTTATCAGTCTCAGCAAAAACTTTGTTTCATGAAGAGTAAGAAAAAAATAATTCCTCCTTGAAAACGAAGGTGTTAATAACTTTACCAAATATCTGCTTGCCTTTCTCCAGATATTAAGACTTAATTTTATTTGTTTGTTTGTTGTGCGGGCTTTGCAGAATTTGTAAACTTCTTTATAGAACAATTTGCTGCATCTTTGATGTAATAACTATAAGGATGCATTCAAAAGTTGCACAGATCTGCAGGGGAGGAGTAAACAAGGCTGGGGTTTATTTGGCAAACAGAACGGTAGTATTGAGGAGGAAAAAAGCTTTACATCTATTGCTTTCTTCTCTGCCCCCTCCTTTCCCTCCTCCTTCCTCTTCTTGAACTACAGAAAAGGAAGGCTGACATCTAGCCTGAGTCAACCTCTGCTAGACAAGTCATCATGCTGTTTACAAGCTAATAGTAGTAGCTCACTATTATCTCACCAAAGCCATCGCATGTCATCATTGTCATGCTGTAAGTCTATTTTTTCATGAGAGCCTATCAACAGTCAATAAGCAACTTGGCAACAAAACATAGCACACTCCTCTAGCTTTTTTCTGATGTAAAAATACAGACACCATTATTTTCACATATGGGATGGTTTGGGTACCATCTAGGGAACATTTAAGGTACATATCTGATCTGGAGGTTAGAAGTAATTATTTGATATATTACATATCTGGCCTGCTATTTACCAGACTTAAAAGTTAGGGTCCAAGCCTACAAACACATATTCATGTTGTTAACTTCATTTGCCTGTGAAAGCAATTTTCAAAATATTTGATGTTGATTTCAAAACAAGTGCTCACACAAGGAAAGTTACTCACCTGTGAAAATATTTGCAGGATCAGGCCCCCAAAGTAGCTGGTAGATGTATCCAAAAGGTAGACACCTGTAACCAGAAAAGAAAGACATTCTCTAAATAAATTAAGGCAATTTCCTTCCTGTGCAATGTATGTACACAGAGGGTATAAATGCCAGCTACATTGTTCCCAAACCTTTTCCTCCTACTCCTTCTGACACTCCCTCACAGTCATCGTGGTGGAGAGTTTGCTTGGATTTGTTCTTATTCTCTTGCACTATTGCAGGGATCAGCAACCTTTGGCACGCGGCCAGTCAGGGAAATCCGCTGGTGGGCCGGGATGGTTTGTTTACCTGCAGCATCTGCAGGTTCAGCCGATTGCAGCTCCCACTGGCCGCAGTTCGCTGTTCCAGGCCAATGGGGTCTGCGGGAAGTGGCATGGGCCAATGGATATGCTGGCCGGTGCTTCCCGCAGCCCCCATTGGCCTGGAATGGTGAACCATGGCCAGTGGGAACTGTGGTTGGCCAAACCTGTGGACGCTGCAGGTAAACAAACCGTCCCAGCTCACCAGTGGATTTCCCTCACAGGCCACGGGCCAACGGTTACCGATCCCTGCACTATTTGGAATAAATGTCAATATTTATAGGATTAGGTGGTCCATAAATGAATTCTGGGTCTCACAGGTTCCCAAAGTCCTTATTTTATATGATGTAGCAATAGAAGCAAATTCTTAATTTGAAGCAGCTAACATTACTGCACAATAGCTAGAACCACTTCTCTTTGTAGTTGTTCTGGTGCTTTTGTTCTGGATTCCCTTCATTGCAGTATTGACTGTACTCACTTTCCATAGTGACAGGATGAATGTGAAAAAAGGACGTTTGGGCCAAAATACTGCAGGAAGCTAGATGCTACTGGAACTGGCCTGGCACTAAATTATCCATGTCAGTGAGAGCAGTAGTTTGCGAGATTGGTACTATATTAATAGTAATATGATAATACAGTAACTGTACAAGGCCTCTGCCAAAGCCTAGGAAAGTCAATCAAAGGACTGACTTTGAAAATCCCAGCCTTAAGCATTCACAGTTGGTACAGGTGGTTTCTGCTCCAGACAGCAAACAAAATGTGCTGATGTCCCTTTAACAGAAGAAGAGAGAAGAAAAGGAATGTTCGTACCAAACATTTCCATGTGGCTTGGGCTTCATTGACAGATTATTTATTTTATTCCAGCAGTCAGAAAGAAAGGGAGAGTACTGAAGAAAGCATCAGGACTCTCCAGGAAAAGGAGAGAGAAAGGCCAGTAATAAAAAGTTATGGGATGCAGGGTGATATGAGGGAAGAATGTGTGAGAGAGAGAGATGCTGCAGGACCAGTTGGGTATGCCAAGTGGTATTGTGTAGGGTTGCCAGGTGTCTGGTATTTGAACGGAAAATCCAGTCGACAGGGGACCTGTGCAGTGTCCGTTCAGCACTGCTGACTGGACATCAAAAGTCCGATTACCTCAGTAACCACGATCGGCCTCCGCCACCGGGAGGGCCGGGGGAGCAGCTGCTGCTGGAGGAGAGGGGATTCTAACAGTGCGTGGAGTTTGGGGAGTGGGGCCAGCAACCAGGCTCACAGCCCGTGAAGGCATATCACACCTTCTCATCCTCCCGGGGCCCCGGCTCTCTCCAGTCTCTCGCTCCAGGGAGACACACATGCACCCAACTGCACCCTGATTGGGCAGGCAGGTTCTGCATCAGCTCCTCCCACCCCAGCTCTGCAGGTGGCAGGGGAATCTGGGGGCAGGGAGTCAGTAAGCGACAGAGGGGCCTGTTGTGTTCAGTTTTGAAAAAATGGAAAGTTTGCAACCCTAATATTGCCGTGTGAGCTGTTATGGGAACTAGACGCAGCCCAGAGGTCTGTGACTGAAGAATGGTCTAAAGGAAGAAAGAGAAGAACAGCTGCTGTGTGCTGGGTCGATATTCTCATGTTGCCTTATTTAAAATACAGTTTTACTGAATTCAGTTCCTAATACAATTCTTGGAATACAACTTATAACACTAACTCTGATGTACAAGTTTTAATAACCTGTCCAACCAAGGCTAGGAGCTGGGTTCTATACTGTGATGTGGTCTGCTGGTGCCACTCAGGAAATGCAAGGCAGACAGTTCTCTCCAGCTGGGAATTCTTGCAGCATGGCTCCACTGGGCATGTAGCTGGCATAGCCTGTTACTGTGCTACATGCCCTTGCAAACCCCCATTGTGGTCTGGCAGTACTCATCTTGTGACCGTTCCCTTGGAGCTCAAAACCAGCTGGCATGGATCAGAGCAGCCCCCAGCCTGCTCTTCTCTACACCAGAGCCATCATAGAACTGATCCCAGAATCCAGAGACACAGCTCTGTGTTAGGATATAGATATTCAGGCCTGTCGGTAAAGGCCTGTACTCGAAGAATTTAGGTGTATTCTTATCACTTGGCTAGTTAGAGGTATAAAAGAAAGAATCAAAATCACTGTCTGGCAGTGTAAGGTCCTTCTCTTACTGTGACAGTCTGAGGCCCTGTTCTTAGATTCAGGCCTTTGGCTAAGCAACAGAGGCAGTCATAAGGTGGGAAGCGAATGGTCACATCCTCACATTCCAAACTAGTCACATTGCAATAAGGTGCTATTGGGCTGTTAGGAATACAATCCTGTCCTGATAGTGCCTATCACCTCCAGAGAAAGGGAAATGCCTAGAAAATGTAAAAGGAAACTTAGTTTGATAGCATCCTGTCTGGCAAGAACTCACTTATCAATAGCTGGGATGTGAAATCCTCACTTCTGTATTGTTTTGTCATTATAGTTCCCACTTTGCTATTGTTTGTCTGTATAATCTCTGTCTGGTTCTGTGATTGTTTCTGTCTGCTGTATAATTAATTTTGCTGGGTGTAAACTAATTAAGGTGGTGGATATAATTGGTTACATAATCATGTTACAATATGTTAGGATTGGTTAGTTAAATTTCAGGAAAATGATTGGTTAAGGTATAGCTAAGCAGAACTCAAGTTTTACTATATAGTCTGAAGTCAATCAGGAAGTGAGGGGGTGGGTGTGTGTGTGTGGGGGGGGAAATGGGAATGGGGGTGGGGAAATTGCAATCATGTTTGGCTAAGGGCAGGAATGGGAACAGGGACACAGGTGTAAGGCTCTGTGGTGTCAGAGCTGGGAAGAGGGACACTAAGGAAGGAAACTGGAATCATGCTTGCTGGAAGTTCACCCCAATAAACATCGAATTGTTTGCATCTTTGGACTTCGGGTATTGTTGCTCTCTGTTCATGCGAGAAGGACCAGGGAAGTAAGTGGGTGAAGGAATAAGCCCCCTAACACTCTGGATTAAGAACAGGAGTACTTGTGGCACCTTAGAGACTAACCAATTTATTTGAGCATAAGCTTTCATGGGCTACAGACCGCTTCATTGGATGCATAGAATGGAACTTATAGTAAGAAGATATATATGCATACAGAGACATGAAAAGGCGGAAGTAGCCATACCAACTGTAAGAGGCTAATTAAGATGAGCTATGATCAGCAGGAGAAAAAACTTTTGTAGCGATAACCAAGATGGCCCATTTAGACAGTTGACAAGAAGGTGTGAGGATACTTAACATGGGGAAATAGATTCAATTGTAATTAAGAATCTGGCACCTTTTGTATTTAAAGCTGTCTACTGTACTAGTTCCCCAAAAACATTTCATTTTTATCAGAATCAAATAAGCATAAAGAATTGGAATCTCATTGGGACTTTCCCCCCACAGATGTTTTAAAACAACTTATGGAGAGAGGTTGTTTTTCCAAATTGTTTAGACAGTGCCAGTGATAATGACAGGTAACCAGATCTTAGTTACTCACCAATGTTGATGCCTTTAAACAGCTTGCTTGTGTGTGCATGTGTCTGGGGGGGTCATACTGCTTTCTGGCAGCTGGAATAGTGCTAAATATTCCCAGTTCTTTTTCATTTGGTTTATTAAATCTGAACCTGCACATGTGTTGGGCCTGACGCTAATTTTCCTAATGTCTTTTTTGTTTTGTTTTTAAAAGTAAATTCTCTTCATCTTTATCCCTCTTACCCCTTAAATCCCCTCCAGAAGGACCTTATTTCCTCCTTTATATGAGTTCCTACTCACTCATTCTCTTTCCTCTTTGTGGTAATAAATTTGATTGCTAATGGGAAATTTTAGGCATTGGATGCTGTGGCTAAATATTGCTTTAGCTAAATGAATGATCATGTTTTTAGGTGAGACAGAATAGTAGCCAGTTTCACAGTGTAGCTAGTATTGCCTGGACACATCTAGGAACTCTTATTTTTGCCTCAAGTAAGGCTGTCACCTGCTTCCAACTTTTTGAGCACTGAACTGGGGTACTATATGTGGTTGTTGAGGTTGAAAACTGCTGAGACCCAAGGGGTTCTAGCCAAGCACAAGACAATGCTCGGATATTATACATCCGCTGTCATTTGTAGAATATGATCATTAATAAACTGTTTCTTTTGAGTTCTTCTGGTGTAAAGAAATAGGAAGCAAATTTAGTTTGTTTAGCATCAAAAGGAACTGGAAAGCAGTACCTCCTATGAAGCTCTCCATGCATATATATTATAGTATAAGTCATATTGTCAGTTATTATCACTCATGATTTCCTTCAGGACAGTTTTCTCAATCTTTCAGATAACTCTATATAACTGATGTGAGCTTCTAAATAAAGATTATAATCTCCTGTGTCTCCCAGTTTATTAATGTGTCATGCAACCACTTCTGGAATGGAGCATTCTGAACACTGACTTCTTGAGTCCAGTTGCTGAAACATTAGTCCATGCTATCTTGAGGGGATTTTTTTCCCCCGGCCAGACTTGAATGCTGCAGTTCTGTGCTTGTGGTTTCTCCAGATAGTATTTTTCTATACAAGATTCAGAAGAGAATATATATACTGTGCCTCAGCTGTTTCAGCATCTCTCCCCATACTGTAATAAGGACCTTCCCTGGCTCTCAGTTACACAGTGGATTGATTTAAAAGCTACATGTGACTTGACTTTGTCTTATTAAGGTGAACACTTGGGTCCATAGTATCTTCATTCAGCCAACTGGCATTTACACATTCTAAGGGTACATTTTTCTTGGCAATTGTGCCCTTTCACACCGCTTTGTCAATGGAATCCAATTTGTTTATGCATTTTGAATGTCAGATGCACGGTGCAGTTAAGTTTTAGAACTTAACTTAAAAACTTCTCGGCTTGATTAAGCCTTTTAAAGTTTTACTGGTGTTTGTATTTTGTATTAACTGAATCCATGCCACCCCACTTCCTTCCACCGCCAGGTATTTGCACAAAAGGGGAACTTTAGAAAGATAAATTCAGCTGATGGATGAATTTATGTGAAGAGGGTTATTAATATTTTTTGTCATTTTATCCCATTAAATGTGCCAGCATCCCTCAGTGCAATATGTTACCAACCTACTTCAAATAATTTTCTCAGCAGTGGCCCTGTGGTATAAATGAAGCTTTTGTTGATACAACTAGAGCTGGGTGAATTCTAAAGAAGGAAAAAAAAGTCCATGAAGATTAATTTTAAACAAAGCCCCTTCATTTTTCACTAATTTCTAGGAAGTGAGTTTATTCAAAGAAACATCTCCCAAAATCTCAACTCTAGAGCAAACATAGCAGAATTATCATGGGAGGTGAATTCTGAAGTCATAATTGTAGTATCTGCATCATGAACCCAATTCTAAGAATTACCCTCATCCCAAAAGAAGGAACAGAAACAAATCATATGACTTATGGACCTCGATGCCCTCTGAAATCAATGGAATTTTTCCCAATGACTTTAACATCAGGACCTATCTGTCATTGACGTCAGGGCCAGAAGGGACCACCAGATCACTAAATCAGACCTCCTGCCTGGCACAGACCATTAAACACCACACAGCACTTACACACCAAGCCCAACAGCAGTATTAGACCAAAGTATAACAGCCCCCAGGAGACTAAATTGAACTATTGTGTGTCCTGGCAAAGGAAGCTTGGCTTTTAAATTTTGATTGCTAAGTACTCACAACAAATAGCTCATGAACAAGCTACAGATCAACATTTGTTCACAGAAATTATTCAGCAAACAGTTTCAAATAATGACTAAATTTTAAAAAAAAATTGATCTTCTCATGATCATGGATACCTGGTAAACAGAAAAGAGGCAAAATTCATTGAATAAGTTATTCATTATGAACTATTCCCAGCTGTTCCACTAACTCCATATGTCAGTGCAAGTCACTTAATTACATTGATCCTTCATTTCATTTACCTAACAATAATACTTATTGGGATGGGAATTTGAGAAGTATTATGATGATTAAATTCATTCATATTTGTAAAAAATTTGGAGATCCTTGGGGGAAAAAACACTACAAGATTGTCCAAGAAAGTAAAGCTAGGGGTAATGGGAGGATATTGAGATAAGAAACATGTCAAGAAAATATTCTTTAGAATGAGAGCCATTAGATTGCCAAATCACATCACAAAAGAAGGGATCAAGACTTCATTGATTGGCTCATTTAAAGTAGATGAAAAAGTTGAGAATGTAATGTAGTGAACAACTTTGTCCTGGCAGGAAATAGCCAAGAAAATCTAATAGATCTTCTTCCATCTCGAATTCCTTTTATATCATACCTACTTAGCTATGCTGATGAAAACTAATTTTTATTCCTGTTAGTTAGCCTTTTAGAACTGATGTCAGTACAAAACAGCTGCATTCTTTTCCGCTTCATGCTTGTCAACAGATTACTACCTAAGTACTCATTTCAGGAACTATATTTTTGTGATGATAGATTAAACAGAAATAGAGCTAGCCTGATGTTGAATTATATATTAAGCGGAAATGAGGGGGAATGCTGTTGAAACTGACTCAGTATTGTCTAGCACTTTAGAACACAATAATCTGACCACTGTTCAGGAGAGTGCATTGGTGAAAAGTACCCCTGTCTTTGGTCTCTCAAACATAGGGCTGCCAAACATCGGAAAGATCGCAACTTGTTTTTCAGGTTGACCTTGCCTTGCTGGCAGTTAGAAAAATCTTATTTCAGTTTATAAACAGGCCAAATATGAAATGGAAACATTTTATTGAAGATAATATGAAACATCAAGGTGTCTTTTTTTCTTTTTAAATCATTTTGCAGATCATAAGAACACTTCAGCTAAAGCTGTATCTTATGCACAGATACTCAGAAGACACACACACACACACACTGCATCCCCAGATAAACTGCTGTTCATTTGTACGTATCTTTATGTTCTTTGGGCTGAGAAATAAATGTTACTAAAAAATCATCCCCCCCCCACTCCCCCAGTGTGCCACTTGAGAGTCACACCAATAGAAAATGACCAGGTCCTTTCATGTTGCTGACATTTAAATAAATGTTTTTTTTTCTTTTGGTGACCCCCTGAGGGCTACCAACCTACAATTTCATGAATCTTCATCAAAAGACTTATCACTATGTGTCTAAAACCAAGAATAGCATTATCTTGCATAAAATCCAGCTGAACAAAGCTAGCAAGGACCCAAAGGCATGATAAATTTAGAGCATTCTTAAATATTTAAAGTTCAAAACAGCATTTTCATTCTTGGCTTTAAGCATACTTTTAATGGTTGCCAGTTTAGCACTTCTTTTTACAGCTCACACACAGTATATATAAATCCCCCTAAAGTGCAATTGAAACAATGATGTTACATTGCACTGTAGTGGTTAATACTTTATGTCTTCCCATAATGCTCCAGGTTTCAGACACAGGGCAAAGACTAGATTTAACCGCTCATATCTCACAATAAACACCACAGTTTGGAATATGATTGCAGAGGAAAGAAAGCTGGAGAATAGAAGACATCTCTGTAACCAAACACATTCATCTAAAGCCTGATCTAAAGGCCACTGAAATCAAATGAAAATCCTCCCCCTGACTCCAGTGGGCTCTGGATGGATGAAAGCTTTCATTTTTATTAGAAAGGACTAGTCCAGAAAACTCTTAATTAGCCAGTCTGATATTAAGATATGCAGTGGTGTTCAGGTATTTATGAATAATGAAGGCTTAAACTTTCTTAAATACTGTAACTATGCAATAACCAGTGGCAGCTTGTAACGATGGGATTGTGTTAACATGACTGTAGTAATTTTGCTTCCAGCAAGAAAAATCTCATGATAGGACTAGAACTGATGCATATAACTTCTCTATGGGGCAAATTCTGCTATCATGCAGCACTAGGACTGTGTTTGAATGTATTCTGCAAATGAATGATGTAACACAGCTGTCCCCAAACAGTACTCCATGGAGGTCTAAAGAGAACTGTCTGGTTACCTAGAAAAGCCTTTTCTTCTTGCTCCCAGGGCCTGATTAAAAGAAGCTGACGTACATTAAAATTGTTGCAGTTGTCCAACGGAAGGTATTCCAATGCCAGTGACAGGGAAGGTGCTCTACGCACTTGTGTATGGGAGGGGAAATGGTTCATAAAACAATCATTCTATTAAAATAGGATCCATGATATTAAATTTTTGTAAGCCTCCACAGACTACATAGTGAGCTACTGTACATTTTGGTCCAAGAGATAGTCGCTTAACAGCAATAAAGATGAAGCAGTAATACCAAAATAATTATACAAGCACATCCCTCTTGTCCTTCTGTAGGCAAAATTCCCACTGAGTTCAAGAGGATTTATATGTGTATTTGAGCTTCAGATAATGTCTGCTTAAGAACTGCAGGTGCTAAAAACATAAATGGCCAGACAAGAAGTGTAGGCAAAATTCTGAGCTCAGAACTCCATAGCCATTTCATCTCTGATATTCTTGCTTTTCTTTCATGCAGCTGATCTCCCCTCCTGCAGTGCTTACTCAGGCAAAACCCTCATGACAAATGGGATTTTGCTTGAGAAGGACTTTATTGAAAAAGGCTCTAGATTCAGATCTCATTTACGACTGCGTAAATCCAGAATAACCCCAGTACTTTCACGGAGGTTGCCATAGTAAAAACTGAACTTTTTCTGCTTGAATTTATCACTGCTACTTTTGTCCTCCTTCCCCCTTCCCTTCTACACTTCCTCCCACTAATTTGTTGCATTTTGTCATAGATTGTAAACTCTTTGGGGCTTTGATTTCAGTTATATTACTTTGGATTACACCAGTGTAAATGAGACCCAAAACTGACCCTAACTGGTGCATTATTTGAAGTTTTCTTTTAGGACATTAGCTATTACAGACTTTGTGTTTTATAGATACTTTACGGAAAAATCTCCATTTTCAGGCACACTCATGGGTGATCATTAACCCTTTATAATCTTTTCCTGCAGGATAGGACAGAAATAAATATAAACAGATATAATTGATAATAACCATCATAATTTATTACTACGAGATCTGATCAAAAATTGATTTTCTGTCCCATGGGAAATTTTATATATATGGAAAATTGGGGTCAGCAACAACCTTTGGCATGCGGCCCGTCAGGATAATCCACTAGTGGGCCGTGAGACAGTTTGTTTACGTTGTGCGTCGGCATCCGCAGGCATGGCTCCCCGCAGGCAGATCCCAGTGGCCGTGGTTCGCCATTCCCGGCCAATGGGAGCTGCGGAAAGGTCAAGCATGGATCAGACGAGACTGAATAATTTGGCTCTAATGTCAACAGAGTATGACTTGCTTCGTCAACTGGATTTCAGTGACATCATCGAGGATTTCTCAACCCTGAAGACCAGAAATAAACTAATATAACAGCTGTTTAAGGTAAGAAGTAAGCTATTTTGAATTAACTTAACTAATATTCTACATGTTTTAAGACTGAAATGTAACCACAGTATGGCTTTACGTAATTAAAAGGCATGTTTAGTATAATGTTAATAGCCTTGATGCCATCATTGTGATAATATTGTTTTAAATTTAAATTTTAAAAAGACTTGTATACAGAGGAGCCCCACAAAATGTAATAGCCCCGGTCCCACAGGAGAGTTAATTCAGCCCTGGAACCATGAAACATCTCCAGCAGCTCTATCTCAGGGAGAGACAGTGGTGCAGCATGGAAGAGTACACAATTCCTACGAGGCACCTTGCTGGATCAAGAAGACAACGACATTAGTGTTCACCTGAAACAAGACATTTCACTGTGATTTCCCCAAAGGATTATTCCACAAAAATCTTCTTTTCCCACAGGAAATTCTGTTTCCAACAAAACCTAATTTTCCAATGGGAAAATGTTTAATTTTAAGTTATTCAGTCAGTCCTAATTCGTAGTAGTAGTAGCAATTTATATGTATTGTTCTAGCAGCCAAGGGTGCCAGTCAGGACCATTGACCAGGCACTATACAAATACATAGGAGGACATAGTCCTCTCCTCAAAGAGCTTACATTCCACCTTATGACAGGATGTAACAAGTGAGTATGACAAACAATAAGAGGGAAGGGGAACAGAAGAGAAGAGTAACAATAATAAGTTCAAGCAGTTACCTAGGCTAAATGGGCCTGACTGAACGGTTACCCCAAAGCAAAGCACGAGAGCAGAGAAGTAAACTTTTAGGCTGTGGCTAGGAAATATATTTTTGTCATTGCAATTAATTTAACGCAGGGTAGGTAATAAAAGCTACATGTGCTGTACTGTACAAGATGGTGTAAAAAGCAAAGATTGACAAAGGTAAAAGGTTTTCTCCTTCCTCGCTATCATCCACACTGATAGCCTCTGTGGTACTGGGCTAGTACCAACAGGAAAGTATTATTAAAATATCCCAGTTTTAAATGTTCCAGTGGGGAGCTTTGCAGGTAACCTGAAATAAAGCAATGCATCTCATGCCGTGTCTCCTTTGGTGAAGAGACCTTATTAAATACCACAAGCACGATCCGCTGGTTAAGTGTCTGAGCGCCAAAGGTTATCTGGGAAGATGAGAAACTACAGGCTTTTTGGAAAGATTCTCTTTCTAAAGTTTTCATTGAGTTTGACAATCTCTAATGTTCATGAGACTGTTCATAGAAAAAAGCATAATGCAGACAACACCTTTACAAAGAGCAATAATAAACAGCTTTTCCAGTGTACTTCAATCCTGATTTGCAAAAAAACCAGGAGTTCTTATGTGTGCATTTTCAGTGGTGAGTTGTTCACTACTTTTGTGTGTGTGTGTATCATAGTGTTACTCGAGCTGGGAGTTCATGATGCAAGTAAATATTCCATGAAGAATCTAATAAAGCAAGCAAATTCATTTCACTTATAATCTAAATTGGAAACCAAAGAGCTGATCCTCCACTGCCATGCCCCATCACCCATGGAAAGGGAGTACAAGACTGGTATAAAATGCTACCACACTAGACTTTTCCACTCTGGTAAATTGGTGGTAGTATTTTACACCCACTTTGGGATCACTATTAAAAAGAATAAATGACTACACAAAATGCAAAGCAGAGGAGAATCAGACTTTAAAGCTTTAAGAAATAATTTTTCACAGCAATGCCACCTATCAGATTCATTTAGTTGTTCTTTATTTCTTAAACTAATGAATCTCTACTTACCTCCTTATTCTGAGAATAATTTTGAATAACAAATACATTCAGTAAAATCACAGTCATTTATGCTTACAGTTCACAGAACACTCAAATTAAAATCAGAACAGAAAGGGAGATAAAATTAATTAGATAAGTTATTGACAGCAAATTATTCAATGCACCCTAGCTTTTAGTATAGGAATGGTTTGAATGGCAATCCTACAGCAGAAAGCCTTATAGTAAAACTTGATTCACTGTTGTATTACACCAGTGTAATTCCATTGATGTTCATTTGAGGGTTCCGTCGGAGTTACACCAGCATAAAACTGGAGTCATACAGAATTCAATCAGACTCATTGTGTGGAAGTTTTGAAACTTCTCAGGAGAAGATGTGATATATATTAGTACAGTACACATCACATACTTTTTTTTGCATGCAGCATCATTTCAGCTATGAACAAAAACAAGCATTCAGTCTTATTCAAAGATACTCAGGAGAAGTTTTTAATAACTGGAGACAAAGCACAATACCACAGGAAAGTTAAACTAAAAACAGAGGGCCTGAGTCACCACTTTGTTACACCATGGTACACCAACAGAAGTCTATTGCCTTCAGAGTAGTGAATCAGGCCCAAAATATACATTGCACTACTATGTTGCCTACTGGTTGTCTATCTTGTAGATACAAAGATATTATAAATGTATTTCAAACAAATGGATTTAAAACAGATAACCTTTCACCCAGAGGTCTTTTCTTTTAAGATCCGCAGACTAGTGTTATGATATTTTTACAGTGAGAAGACCACCCCAGGAAGTGAATAGCTACCATTTATAAAACTGGAACACAGTCAAAATCAAGCCACTGCTTTACAGCACATGCATAATTTATAGTACATTATATTAGGAATCCTGTGAAAACACGTTGCTAGATTCTGATCTCAGTTTACAGCAGTGTAACTGAGTCAATCAGTTGACTTGGATAGGGTTACTCAGATTAACATTGTGTTTTGTATGTTTCATAAATACAAAGGTTCTGATGAACTCCACACATAAATGGTTGTTTCCTTTCTGTGTTACTCTGACAAGGAGTGAGGATGGAAATTGTTGGAACAACATTCCCCCTACAAATCATGCATTCTTCCCAGAGTCTGAAAAAAGCACAGTAGCATTTGCAAAATGCACACTCACTTCTACAGTATCTCTCTCAAATCCACTTAAAATAAAAGAATAAGAATAAATAAGTATGAAGCCTAATTAGGCATCTTTGACCTTCCTAACTTGTTGCTTAACTTGTTGAGTTCACATTAACTGTCCAAATGAAATGAATTAATTCTCCTATCAGCAGGATATATACTTCCTATTAACAGAGGCTCAGAAATATTAATTTAGATTCATGTGGGAAGACAAAGAGAGCTCTCCTTTATTGTACAGCAGCATCCAAATCTGATCTTAAGGACTTCACATTGAGTTCTGGCAGAGAGCTGGAAAAGAACAAGACATTGCCCTTAACATAGAACTACTTACATTTTACAAAAAGAAAAGGAGTACTTGTGGCACCTTAGAGACTAACCAATTTATTTGAGCATAAGCTTTCATGAGCTACAGCTCACTTCATCGGATGCAGGCACTTCAGAATATGGGTATACGATTCTCTCAAGCACATCTTCACCTAATTACAAACACAAACTGTGAGGACAGCTCACAGAACAAAATGAGTAAATCAATTACATGACAAGCACAAATATCTTATTTTAAATAGCATTCCTCAAATAGCAGTCACATGATTTTCCAGATGTCTAGCATCTAAAACAAACCAAAAATCTGATACAGTTGAGAAAATGTTATTTTTTCTCCATGGAAAATGTTGGAGAAAATTAGAGCTGTTTGAATTTTTTTTTCAGAATTTTTTCCTACTGAAAAAGTATGGTTTTGTCTACACTGAAATTTTGCATGAGAAAAAAAATGTAGTTGTTCACTGTGACATTTCCATTTTTTTTCTATTTCATGAACTGCCATTTCAGTTTTTCCCTGTCAAAAATCCAAAATGAAATGATGATATTTTACATCAGATTGATTAGAAACAAAACAAACAAAAATGTTTTTGAATCAGTTTGAAACTCCCTGTGGGGAAACCAAAATTTCTTGTAGGAAAATTCGGTTTTCTGACAGGTTCTAAAATCATGTAGTACCTACTGTTGTGAGAATAGCTAGATAATTGTTAGACTCTTTCTGTGTGCATCTTTAAATCTCAGTGGAATTTCCTGCTTTCAGAGACTGCAAGCTTTTTGTGGTCTCTTCAGTGCAGATTTTACAGACTCATGAAGACACTATTTTTGTTCTTTCTTGTGGTGTTCTCTCAACCCAAAGTAAAAGTCAATGAAACTAAAAGTATCTATTGGCTCTTTCAGGCCTTAATCCTGCAAATATTCATTACTAAACATAGTTTAGTACCGTGAATAGTTGTGTTGAAGTTAATAGGGCTTACAGCAATAAGGAGGACTATATCTAGTAGTGTTTTCAGGACTGGGCACTATGTATGGAGAAACATGGCATGCACTGGAAATGGACCAAAGGCAAAATGCTACATATAAACAGTTTTAACGGTTTTAAAAACCTGAACTTATAGAAATGTTTTGCAAAAGGCTGCTATTTTTATAAAGGGTTGAACCAAAATGAAATATGGATTTCGGTGAATATATTTCAAAAGTCACTTAAAATGTCTTGTCTCTGCATACATTCCTGCCCAGACAATTGTTGTTAGAATATTGGTGGAAAGCAAACATAAAAATGCGCTCACATAATTTAAGGACCCAAACCTGACATCTTTGTTGAGTACTCATATAAATTGCTTCCATGCTTAAATGTTTGCAGGATCAAGAATAAGTGAATTCAAATCCTTTAGGCTCTCATCCAGCAGAGCTCTTAAGCACATGCCTAACTTGAAGCTGAACAGGATTGCTTTCATGCTTAAAGTTTTGCACATGCTCTAAGTATTTTGTTAAATCAGGGTCTTAATCTCTTCATTTATAATTTGACTTAAATTATAAATGAAGTGGTGAGTTTGCTGGTTTTATTTTATTCATTGGAACACAGGAATTGCCACACTGGATGAGACTGAGGTCCATCTATTGCAGTATCCTGTGTCCAGCAATGCTCAGCACCAACCCATTTTTGAATCTTGCTACATTCTTGGCCTTAATGACTTCCTGTGGCAATGAGCTGCACAGTCTAACTACGTGTTGTATGAAAAACTATTTTCTTTTATCCGTTTTGAACTTTCTGCCTTTAAATTTCATTTAAGGTCCCCATGTTCCTGGCTTATGAGTAGGCTTGGAAGAATTAGAATTTTTTATATATAATTTTGATGGATAGCATCAATGTTTAATTTTTAAAGTATTTTTTTAATTTTTATTGGTTTAAATTTTCACAGGTGTGCAAAATGGTTATTATAAGTGTCTTTTTCAATTTTTATCTATTTAAATATTCACACTTCCAAGAAATGATGAGTGGTGTCAGACAATAGTTATTTAATGACAATAGACATTGCTATTCAAAAAGTTAAAGCTTTATAACCTTTAAAACACAAATTCTCAGCAGCAGATGTCAAAATATTCAAAGTAAATATTCTTAAATCAAACTCTTAATTCTAAAGCAGCATTTTTCTTACTTTGCCTATCTGTATATTTCAATTCTCATCAATATTTTTTCCATTGGTTTGTATTGTGATAGGGTCAGGCCAGATGGTGATAGGAGAGTAATAGAAGGCAGATATATTAGCCCCAGGCTAAGTAGGTCCCTTTTCCCTGGGTAAGGTAACAGGCAAGGTTCCAGAACAATCAGGAACCTTCTGGAGACAATTAAGACAGGCTGATTAGAACACCTGCAGCCAATCAAGAAGCTGCTAGAATCAATTAAGGCAGGCTAATCAGGGCACCTGGGTTTTAAAAAGGAGCTCACTTCAGTTTGTGTGTGCGTCAGAGGAGCTGGAAGCAAGCGGCACGAGGAGCTGAGAGTGAGAACGTGGACTGTTGGAGGACTGAGGAGTACAAGCATTATCAGACACCAGGAGGAAGGTCCTATGGTGAGGATAAAGAAGGTGTTGGAGGAGGCCATGGCGAAGTAGCCCAGGGAGTTGTAGCTGTCGCACAGCTGTTCCAGGAGGCACTCTAGACAGCTGCATTCCACAGGGCCCTGGGAGTAGAGGGTGGGCCTGGGTTCCCCTCAGATCCTCCCAACTCCTGGTCAGACACAGGAGGAGTCGACCTGGACTGTAAATTCAGAAAAATGGCCAAGCTGAGGGCTGCCGTGAAGCTCCAAGGCGAACAAATCCGCCAATAAGCGCAAGACCCACCAAGGTAGAGCAGGAACTTTGTCACAGTATGTATATGGTGAAATTGATGTTTCCCGACATTAAACAAGAAAAACTTAATTATTCCAAACTACTTATGAGACAAGGAGAACAGAAATCCTTGATCTACCATCTCTGTACCATCTGTTATTTTATATACTTTTACCATGTTCCATTCTTATTCATCTGCTTTCTAAAATAAATACACCCAATGTTTTCAATCTCTCTTCCTATGGGAGTGTTTTAGGCTCTTGATCATTTTCCTTCCTTTTCTCTGAACACCCTCTATTTCTTCAATATCCTTTCTGAAACAGGGTGACCAATACTGCACACAATATTCCAGATGAGACCTCACCATTGATTCCAATAAAGGTCTCCAAAATACCCATATTAGAAAGCAAACTGAAAGTGGGTGTGAACACAGTTAAAGTGAAAAGAAAAGGAGTACTTGTGGCACCTTAGAGACTAACAAATTTATTTGAGCATAAGCTTTCGTGAACTAGTTAGTTAAGTCAAGTGAGTTAGTTTTCCAAATCAAACACATATTCATGGATTTTTTGCAGTATTAGCACAGCTCTAGGAAACATACAAATAAAGGTGAGTAAACAGTTTCCAACTACTTTGTCATTACACAGTGATAAGAAACAAGGCATTACTATATTGGAAGGGAAGAGTGAAGGAGTTCACCTATGGCTTAATGAGAAGTGTTGTGTGAGAGAGGTTATGTGTGTAATATGCACCTTGTGACATTTGCAGACTCAGACCTTAGACTCAAACTTATAAAATTGCCATTGGCTAGAAGATGTAAGCAGCTTTTTTCTAATTAGCAACATTGTAAAATATACAGGAGTCGTCCAGAATGGAAACTGTGAATACAGACCAGAAAACCATTACTATGGAGATTTCAGGTTTGGTGGTATGGGCTGGTGGTCAAGTGTATCAGCACACCCCTTTGGTCAGACCGGTGTCTGCTCGGATCGATGGAGCAGTCAGTCTGCCCTTCTTGTGTAAGGGCATGTCTACACTTACCTCCGGAGCAATCAATCCAGCAGGGGTTGATTTATCGCGTCTAGTGAAGACACTATAAATCGACCGCCGAGTGCTCTCCCATCGACTCCAGTACTCACTGGAGCGAGAAGCGTAGAAGGAATCGACGGGGGAGCGTCAGCAGTCGATCTACCGCAGTGAAGACACCGCGGTAAGTAGCTCGAGGTATGTCAACTTCAGCGATGCTATTTTCAGAGCTGAAGTTGCATAACTTAGACCGACTTAGCTTGCCCCCGCAAGTGTAGACCAGGATTAAGTCTCTATAGTTCTTTTCTGGAGGCAAGGATGTTAATTTCTGTCTCACCAGAGCATATGGACTTCCTCTTACATTTGATAGGTGTTATCTGGCCCTTGTCCTCAAAGGGCCTTGAACACCCTTTAGCTCTTAAGTCTCTGTAAGGGGTAGGTAGGGGAACCCAGGCCCACTCACTCCACTGGGTTCCAGCTCAAGGCCCTTAATTCACTCAGGCAGAATCAGTCCTCAACAATTCTCCTTCTGTATCCTGAACTCCTTCCTATCTCCCTTCGTTCCATAGGCTTCTGCAGCTAGATGTTCTGGTCATCCCTTCTTTGGGTTGTTGTCACTCTGAGGCAGCTTCTCATCAGCTCACTGCCAGGATCTTCTCTCTCTGGTCTGCTTGTTCCTCTGGAGCCGCCCCATCCTCCTGCTTCTCAGCTCTTTTTTTCATTCTCCCAGCTGTGGTGAGAGTGCTGGCTGGAAATACCTGCATTAACTCCTTGCTTGCCAAGCCTGCATGGTATATATACACCCCCTGACAGGAGGTTATTTTAAATTTCTAGTCATACTGGAAACTTTAAATAAGCTCAACAGCATTTCAAATATCCATTTTTTCTCCGTTTTACTTGGAAGGCATTTTTTGTCCATAATCAAATTTGTTCCTTTTCTTGCTGTGAGAATTGAAATATCCCACAGTGCTTTCAGAAGAGAAGTTTGCACATTATCTCTCCATTTGAAGCTATGCTGCATGTTCACAGCATCCCATTTCCCAGAGGACAGTAATCTTATAAAAATCAAAACTATACCAGGAAAAAACCTGACATTTGAAGGCGTTAGGATGCAAAACTGAAGAACAGTTTCATATGATCGCTCAGTCAAAGGTTTACATCCCTATGGATGGAATTTGTGAAGACACAAATTCCATCATAAGAAGAACAGAGGGGCTAAGGACATCTCATCTTGAACAATGCATTTAAGAATTAACTTATTATGTTTGTAATAAGTTTGTAATCCACTCCAGAAGTGGATCCTTTTCTTGCCAGGAAAGGAATTAGTGGACACAGGCCCAAGACACTGTGTTCTTAATTATATGTGCTAATAAATACAGTAATCTATTTCAGTACTAATCTTATTTATTGATGTACATATTTGAACAGGGATATTAGATGTCAAAAACAAATTATATTTTGTAACTTATAGTTATACATACAAAAGTTACATAAAATTGGCTTGTTTCAGGTCCTCAGACAGGCAGCAGTTTCTCTCTCTCTGCTGTCTCTTCCAAGATGCTGCTTTTAATTCCCCTGTGTCCTTTTGTCTTGATTCCTTCCCAGTCATATAAAAATCCTTTCCTAAGGGCAAATGCCTGAGTTACCAATCTAAATTATAATCCCTCTCAGGCAGGATTTAGAGCTATGTGTCACTCAACTTCTCTAGGCTTGAAGCTGGTGTTGTGCAAGTGGGTTGCTCAAACATCGTCCATCTGCACTCCAACCTACAGGAAACACACTACAATTCAATAAACCTCTTCTGGAAAAAAAGGAGTTTATGTATGGTGCTAACTGGCCATGGACAGCTATCATCTATTGTTCTTTATCTATCAAATTTACATGGTCTCTATTATAATAGTATCCACAAAGGACTTAGGTGTTGCAATACTCAGTGTCACAACACCTACTTTTAGGACTTCCTGCCCAGGAAATCACAGAAACAACGTGATCCACAAAGCCTGAGTTAGGCACCTAGGCTAGCTGTACAATGAATGGGAAGAGATAAGTGCCTTAGAATGAGATCCCTCAAACCCAGCCACTGTTGTGGCACCACTGTGATGGGGGATTGCCATGTACCAAAAATGCTAACAGATATGAACTGGAAGAAACCGCCTTATGTAACAGTCTCTTACCTGTTTTCACAGCTGATTCCACCTTACCATTACTCTGCGGATATACTGGAGAGGAGATGTGGTGGTCAGACTCCCATTTGCAAACAAATTCCTTGACTTCTTTCAAGGCAAATTGGGGTCCAATGTTGGTGAATACGGTATCCGGATTGTTATATCTCACAGAGTGGGCCATCAATTTTCTGATCACTGACTTACTTCTCACAGCAGGCAGGCATTGACCTCCCAAAAATATGAGTAGTACCTTGCTTTTCCTTGAAGGTAAATAAAATCACTCTCACCTTTTCCCACATTTACATGGTAACAGAGTCTCTTTCTGATGCTAGTTATGACACAACTAGAAGGTATCGTAGCTTTCTATCAAAAAGTGGAGTTACTATTTATTCCTGGCCAGTAAACGCACTCTCAAGCCCATCTCAGACAGCTGTCCATGCCCAGGTGTGAGGCATGTATTTTTTGCACCACATCCCTATGTAGTTAGGTGGGGACAACAGCTCTCTGTCTTTGAAATATGATTTCATCCTTCACAGTCAGCTCATCTTTAATTTGAAAATATGGTTCTGTTCCTACCAGTACTTGGCTTTTCTCTTCTGGCCACCATGCTAGCAGCACTCTCTTGACTGCCTCTAGTCAGACGTCTTTTTCCTTAGCCTCACTGATTTCCAGCAGACTCGCTGTTGACACTGGGAGTTAGTGCAGCATGTTAATGGATTCAGTGTTGTGAGCCTCTTCTCCCAATTCACTGACGCTGGGTAAATATGCCCTGCTGAGGGTGTTTGCTAATACCAGTAATCATCCTGGACAATATTTAAAATTTAGCTAGTAGCACTGGAGGTGCATCAACATGTATTGCAATCTCTTTGGAGCACTTAGAAGGGACTTTTCCATAACTGTGTCTAGTGATCTGATTGCACTGTTACTGGGTGGCCATAGGTGTACTGATGGAATTACTCCACTCCAAATATTACCGCCAGAAAATCTTTTTTTTCTATTTGGGTGTGCTCCTGTTCAGTCTCTGACTGGGGTCTGCTGGCATAAGTGATCAGCTGCTCTTGCAAAAGAGCTATGCCCAGTTCTTTCTCCGATGCATTACACTGGTTTGTCAGTGGCTCTCCTAGCTAGTAGTACTTGTTATCCTTTGTTTCAGTGTGTCAAATACTTATTGCTTGGGACTTGTCCAGTCCCACTCAACATCTGCCTTATGAGGTGATGTATGGGTTCTGCTACTATAGCAAGGTGTGGCCAGAACTTGGACAGAAAATGTATTATTCCTATGAAGTTCTGAAACCCTTTCATGTCCAGTGAACCAGACATGTCCCTGATTGCCTTGATCATGTTGGGATGTGCTTTCAGTTATTCTACTGTGAGCAGACGTCTCATGTATGTCACCTCATGCTGTCTGAGTTGCATTTTTTCTTGAGTTTTATGTTCTTATTTCTGCATCACTGTAAAAAAAGCTTGTAGTTTTCTGTCATCTTCTGCAACAGTGCCCTTTCACCTACAATGAGGCTATCATCTGTAATTATTTTCATCCCAGGTAGTCCTTACAGTGGTTGGATAACTCTTCTCTGGATCACCTTTGTTGCTGGGCATATGCCCATTGGCATGCTCAGTCATTTGTAGTGCCCAAAAGGTTATCAGCATGCTGAACTCTTCATCCAGGCTTATGTGCCAAAACCACTCCTCACATCACAGACCATAGAGATTATCTGGAAAGCTAAAAGAACCAAAATATTTTCTGTATAAACCAAAGTACATATCTGCAAAATCTAGTGCTCTGTCTTGTAAATCAAAAGTGTTTTGTACTTAGACTGAACCTAGTGCATGACCAAATGTTGAAATTTATGTAGTCAATAATCAGATCTCTTACTCTGACCCATTTACCAATGGAAATGTGTCCAGATGTCCAGGAAGGGATTATCAAAGGATGCCTGTTAATACAAATGTGGGTTGTGAAATCACACAGTGTTTCCCTATTAACATTGTTGCATGCACAGAGGTTGGTATTGTACTTTGCTTCTTTTCTGTCCCTATAACTTGAACCTGACATACTCTTAGACTCTAGGGGACAGTCATGGTGTCATCATCACTATTTGATGTGCTATCTCCCTCTTGTACAAGTCTGATTGAATCTTTCTGACAGATTCCTCTGCTCTTGCACACACTGGTAAAATGGTTCAACTGGTCACACGCCTTGTAATGCTGTCCTAGTGTGTGGTACTTCTCTGCTATTTGCTCATGCTGCTCCCACAGTAAATGCATCTCACTCTGGATATGGAACCTTGGCCACCTGCTCTCCTTCACTGTTATCTAATGGCATGTACTTCTGGGGTGTTTTACCTCCTAGGGCTTTCATCCTTTCTCTTGAGTCTTCCACTGCATGTCCCATGTCTACGCATCTGTCTAAAGAAACGTTGCCAGGAACAGCTGCTCCCATACATGGTGATCTTAAATGCCACAGATTATCTTGTCCTGAATCAGAGTGTTTATGAAGTCCCTAACATTTCACATTGCAGCTGGTGCGTGTAAGGCAGTAACACAGGGGTCTATCCAATCCACTTCAGTTTGGTCTTTAGTAAAAAATATGTGTCACCCCCACATTTTCATTCTGATTTGAGGAGCAATAATTCCCCAAGATTCCTAGACCTGCTATGAGGCTTGAGGCGGTGGTGAGCTTCAGAGTGGTTCAGGTCTCTCTGCCTTGTTCCCCAATACAGTCAAATAATAGTTTTACTTTCCTGCTGCTGTTGTCCTCCTGCATGGCCAGGTCTGGGCACAGGTCAAACTCCCCCTTCCCCTGGGTCCATCGCTGGGATAGCTTTGTGTCTGCAAAATTCAGAGCTGCATGGGGGCTTAGACTGTTCACACTGCCAGCTCCGGCGCTTCAGAGAACTCACAGCTTACCATGTTTCATTTGCAAAGGTTAAGCTGAACAAGTGGAACTTTATTAAACTCGGTACACTGCTTTGTCCATTTGACTGCATTGCTTCCAGCCTAACTCCATAAATTCCCTGTTTTTCTGGTGTCCAATGAATAACAGTCCCTCTAGGAAACATGGACCCTCTCATTCCCATTCCACTGATCATGATACAATGGCAATCTTATAACTTCAAGCTCACACACACACTATCGAATATCTTGTAGGTCAGTGGTTAGAGAATAGTCCTGAGATGTGTGGGAGACCGCTATTCAAATATTTTTCCCCATCAGGCAGAGGGGAGAATTGAACCTGCGACTCCCGCAGCGTATGTGACTGTTCCAAATACTAGGATAAAAGTTATAAAGTGAGTGACACCAACCGATCTCAAATGATTTTTAATGGGGCCCAATTCAACAGCCAGCCTACCTACTGCACCAGGCCCTGCAGGTGAATTAGGCAGAG
Source organism: Natator depressus (assembly GCF_965152275.1). Classification (NCBI taxonomy): domain Eukaryota; kingdom Metazoa; phylum Chordata; order Testudines; family Cheloniidae; genus Natator; species Natator depressus. The sequence continues at coordinate 95,345,894 of NC_134235.1, read as the reverse complement.
TAGTGCTTATCTTCCCCTTGTTTATGGATTGCATTGTGGGGTTAGGCAGGAATAGCTATCGGATGCCCAAAGACAGAAACAAAAAGCCTAGGGAATATTTACCCTGCAGATTTAGGCACCAAGTAAATTTTGGTGCCTAAGGGGTTATTTCTTCCTAACAGCTTAAATAGCCTCCTGTGAGGTCATGCATCAGAACAACAACCCCCCTCTGGCCAAGCCTGGTGCAGTACCTGGGTTCACATAGGTTAGAAGGGCTGTCAGTCCATTTCCAGTGTCCTGAAGTCTTAAAACCCTTTCTTTGCTCTCAAGTCCATCAGGAGGTTGGTAGGGGAACCCAACTCTAATAATGCCCTGAGTTACTTTCTACCTTCCCCAGACAGAATTCGGTTTAAAATGGTGCCAATGGCACTGTAGAACTGAGCCCTGTTTCATAAGGGCCCACACTGGCGCCTGGACCGTGGCCACCACTCTGCCCCACCCCACTCTGCATCTTTCCCTGAGGCCCCACCCACCACTGACTCCTCTCCACCCCTGACCAACCCCATCCCTCACCCTTAAGGCTGGTAAAAAGTGCCCCCCCATTCCAGTGCCCCTGTTGCTAGGTGTCCAGTTTTCAACCAGAAAGTCTGGTTGAAAAGTCAACCTCATCGTGTCTAGTAGCACTGCTGACTGGACACTAAAAGTCCAGTTATAGAAGTAACCACAATCAGCCTGCCCACCAGGAGGGAAGGAAGAGCAGCTGCTGCTGCCTGGAGGAGCTGCAGCTCAGCTGGAAAGAGAGAGAACTGGCTCCCAAGGACCCAGCCCCAATGAAAAGAGGTAGGTACCAGTTCTGTGCTCCACCAGATGAGATCCTGTCCACCCCGCTGTGCTTGCCCCCCAGTCCCCGCCTCACTTCAGGAACCAACCCGGGCAGCCTCCAGCTAGCCCCACCCTGGGCTCCCCCAAGCTCTGCCAGTGCCCCTCACTCCCGACCCATAGTCCCCTGCCAGCTGAGCCCCGGGCTCCCCGACAGAAATTAAGGAATAGTGATAGATGAAGGCAAAAAAAAAACAACCCCACACTCTCTTCAGCACATAAGAAGAGCATTAGACATCACTTTTCTATTGTTACTGGAAGTTGTGCATTTTACCCTCTGTGCATATATTGACATCTTAAGGGTTTTAATTCTAATCCTGCTCCGGTGCGTGCGTGTGTGTGTATATATATACACACAGTACATAGTTTTGTTTTATAATTTTACTAGTTTGTAGAGTTTGTTACCATGTCCAGAAGTCTTTGATTTTTGGAGGCCAAAGAAATTAAACACTATTCTTATTGATCAGATTAAGACATTATTTAATAATAAAATGTAATTAAGATCTGGCTTTAGAAAGTGCCATGCACTGAGTGGGCAAACACTGAATGGGATTATGAAGGACCAGATTAGGCTCATTGATGGGGAAAAGTTCATGCATGTTTATGTGTGCATTTCTTGGAAGTGTATAGTTGTCCACATGATTATGTTTTCTTGTTTGTCACAAAAGAAGTATATGGGCATATGAAAGTATACAGTAGGGTTGGAGAGGTGGAGAGGATAGAGCGATTGGGGAAGGGGGAGGAGGGAGAGCAGCAACTAGCGTAGCCTTGGAGAGAAGAGGCAGGGCTGGGGGAGGTCCCGGCACTCTTGCTGGAGTGTCCCATGAGGTTCCACAGGACCACAAAAGGTTAATCTGGCCCTGCCCCAGGATCTCTGTAGCTCTCTAGCCTGTCAGTCAGTTTGTCCCCTTCTGAGCTGTTGTATCTGGGTGGCTCTTTAGTGGCTTGCTGTCAGGAGCTCCTTTCTGCAGCCTGCTCAATCCCCTGATAACTGACCCGCCCTTCTGCTTCCTAGCCCTTTATCCTCCCAGCTGCTGTGAGACTGCCAATCAGCAGTGGCCCCGCAGTGCCTGTATTAACCCTGGTTGCTGGGCTAGCATACAGTACATACACCCCATGCCCTCCTCAAGCCTTAACATGGTCTATATTGGCAGATAGAATTATGGGAAGATCTGCACATCACTAGATACCCAAACATAGCTTCCATCCCTTCATGCCCCATTCGTTTCAACTTTCTGTGCACTGCCACATAAGGAGCAAAGCAATGTTTCTGTGATGTATGTTTCCTGCTGCTTCCTACGTGCAGAAGAACTTATTTACCCATCCCCCATTAAGGTGCAAGTACTGAAATCATTAACCTCTTCTGTGGGCTCCTGTTTCATGTATTAATTTTAGTGACATGTTTGCGTCTATATCTGCAATTCCATTTACTGCAACTGAAGCCAGAGCCTGCTTGCTGGCCGAACAGATGACTTGGGTCCTTGTAGTCTGTGTGAACTGGCAGAAGAGCAATATAATTGAATGACAATAAAACATGGTCTCAAACAAAGAAGGGGGGAAAGAACAACAAATGTGGCAAAAGCTTCCTGACAAATAGACAAAGCAATAATTAACTGCCTCCAACCAACAAGCTACAATTAGCAAGAGCAGAGCTAATGGTTATAAGTCATGCTGGTGATCTTTTGATTTGGCATTTAGATACACACACACACACACACACACAGACTCACACACACACACACACACACGCATGCACAAAAGCTTCCCGATAGAGAGCATGTTTCAAGAGAACCTCCTCCATCAGCCTATTATCATAAACTGTCATACATTGTCATCTCTCATGGGAACAGCTGCCTGACAGCAACACTGCATTTCTAAATAATATATCAAACAGAATTTGTCATTTACAGCCATTATTGCACTTCTCTGTATATGAGTTGTAGCTCTATTTTCTTATTAATTTAGAATTTCAATAGCCATCTTTGGTTGCAAGGGGGAGGATGAAAAAAAGCTGCTGGAGGAAAGATGTCATGTGTAAAGAATTGTTGGAGTACAAAATACAAAACACAAATAAAGAACTGCTGTGGAATTTGCAGGTAGAAGGAAAGGTGCTTATTACCTGCTGACATAATGACTTATGCCTCTCCTGTCAGTGTAACTAATTCAACCCATGGGGTATGCAAGTTCATTTCATTATTTCATAGAGTGAAGGGTGTGTAATATGGCATAAAATAAATAAATATCAACAAAACAAAACAGATGTAAGCAGTGTCAGAATGAGCTCCACCCTGACATCTGGTGGTGAGGTGTGGCAAGTTGTGGAAAAGAACTTCAGGGGCCGATCTCATTTGCATAGGCACACCCACCCCGCCTAGAACGAGGCCATAGCTGCCCAAATGGTCACTCTGGCTGCTGTGGGATCCCCAGTGTCTCTGTTATTGGGGCAGGAAGAATAAATTGTTATTACCCTGATTATGGGAACTGTGCTTGGAACTGTACTTGGCCTTTTGTTATGATGGAGGGACTCACCATCAACTAAGAAGCACTCGCTAGGCTAGGTCATGGATTCCAAAACTCAGTGAATTGAGAGATGTTGGGGACAGATATTAATACTTGGTGGCATGGGCCCCTTGGTGAGGGCCTTACATACTAATTGCACTTCCTCCTTTCTCCACTGTGGAATATCAGAGCTAATTTTGATTTCATTAGGAGTCTAGTTACAGGCTGCTGAGCTCACTTTGGGCTAATGGTGCACCAGCACTGAGGCTCCCCTACTACAAGCTGAATTCACCAAAGAGCTGAACTGACTAAGAGCTGAAATCACTGAGCGTTGTGTTAAGTAGTGGGGGAGCCTGAAGATATATTGTGGAGAAGTTTGTGGGACGGCTGGAGTGCCTTGTGGACAGGTTGGTGGAGCAGTTCATAGGACGGCAGGAGATGCTGGTGGGATGCGGAGCAGTTCGTGGGACGGCGGGAGCTGCTTGTGGGCTGCGGAACGGAGCGGAGCGAAGCAGCTCGTGGGGCGGCTGGTGGAGTGGAGCGGAGCGGAGCGAAGGCCTATGGAGCTGTGGGGCGGTCAGCTTCAGATCGTGTAAGGTGCCTTTTACCCCCACCCCCATCTCCACCCAGGTTGGGAGGTAAAGCTCTGCAGATAAACTTTTGAACTCTGGGACTGCCCTGACCAAGGACAGAGACTTTTGGGTCATTGGACTTTTGGGACTTTGGGTGATTTGGGGTTGCTGGACTCAAGAACCAAAGGGAAAGGGCATGCCCCAATTTGCTTGGGGTGGGTTTTTTGCTCATGGGTTGTGTTATGAATCCTGTTGGTGGTGTTTCCCCAACATAATGCCACATTGTTTCTCTCTGTTATTAAAAGGCTTTTGCTACACTCAGACTAGGTGCTTGCGAGAGGGGAAGTATTGCCTCTTGGAGGCGCCCAGTGGGGGTGGTATATATTTGTCCCAGGTCACTGGGTGGGGGCTCGAGCCGGTTTGCATTGTGTTATTGGAATGGATCCCCTAGATATTGAACCCAGCCCGTATTGCTGCCAACTCTGACGGGCAGAAGGGTTACACAAACAAAAACGTATCCATGGAAATGTCACATCCTGACTGTGAAGAGAAAATGGCCCTCTAAAAATAACTGTAATACAAGAGAGTACTCATTAGTTTTAAGGGTCTTTTGCCAATCCATAGTACACTATCAAGAAAGATACTAACCTCCTTCTTCGGAAGTTCATCTCTGTAGTTGATATTCAAGCTAATTTCTAAATACAAAAATAAAGAACGGAGAGCATGGCTACACTTGCAGATGTAGAGCACTGTCAGTTAAACCTGCCTTTGAACAGTGCAGTAGGGAAAGTGCTGCAGTCTGTCCACACTTACAGCTGGAACTGCACTGGCGTGGCCACATTTGTGGCACTTGCAGCTGCACTGGGAGCGGTGCATTATGGGCACCTATCCCACGGAGCACCTCTTCCCATTCTGGTGCTGTGGCTTGTGGGAAGGGGGCAGGGAGTGCGGGGCATTTTGGGTCCTGTCCCAACGCCCCATGATGCATCAGTTCGCATCCCAGCAATCGCTTTGCTTCCGACCACATTTGGTGCCATCTTTCAATGGTTTTTTTGTACTGCGTGCTCTGTCTTCTCTTTCGGTGTCTGGGAATGGAGCCCGAACTGCTAAGGAATATGCTGACAAGTCTTGCCAGCACGTCACATTTGGCATTCGAGTTATTCCTTATGATCGAAAGTGACAGTGAGGGCTCTGATGATGATACTGACTCGAGTAACCCATATGACACGAGTTTGCTTGTGGCATTCACAGACATGCTCACCATGGAACGGTGCTTTTGGGCTCGGGAAACAAGCATGGAGTGGTGGGATCACATCATCATGCAAGTCTGGGAGGATAAGCAGTGGCTGCAGAACTTTCGGATGAGAAAAGCCACTTTCATGGGACTGTGTGAGGAGCTCGCCCCCACCCTGCAGCTCAAGGACATGAGATTGAGAGCTGACCTGACGGTGGAGAAGTGGGTGGCTATTGCAATCTGGAAGCTGGCAACTCCAGACAGCTACCGATTGGTCGCTAACCAGTTTGGAGTGGGGAAGTTGATCGTTGGAATCGTGTTGATGCAAGTTTGCAGGGCCATTAATCGCATCCTGCTCAGAAGAACTGTGACTTTGGGTAACGTGCATGACATTGTGGATGGCTTTGCACTAACTGTGGAGGGGCAATAGATGGCACACATATTCCAATTCTGGCACCAGCCCACCTAGCCTCCAATTGGAAGGGGCATTTCTCGATGGTTCTCCAGGCACTTGTGGATCACTGTGGGCATTTCATTGACATCAACGCAGGCTGGCCTGGAAAGGTGCAAGCCGGAACTTTTTTCTCAGATCAGAAGATCACCATAGGGGAAGTCGAAATGCACACTGTGATCCTTGGAGACCCCGCTTACCCTTTAATGCTGTGACTCATGAAACCCTACACAGGGAGCCCTGACAGCAGCAAGGAGCAGTTCAGCAACAGGCTGAGCTGGTGCAGAATGACTGTGGAGTGTGCTTTTGGCCATTTGGCCACTGGTGCTCTCTGTATGGGAAGCTGGACCTGGCTGATGACAGCATGCCCGTGGTTATATCCGCAGGCTGTACCCTCCATAACATTTGTGAAGGGAAGGGTGAAAGATTCACTCAGGCATATGGAACTCAGAGGTTCAACACCTGGAGACTGAATTTGAACAGCCAGAGAGCAGGGCTATTAGAGGGGCCCAGCGCAGGGTCGCAAGGATTAGGGATCCCTTGAGGGAGCAATTGGAGGCTGAAAGCCACCAGTAATGTCTGGTGCCCTGCATGGGAGTGAAGTGCAGTGGTTCCAATGTTAGTAGGAATCTGTGTTTGCTATGCTGACTTGCAGTGCCTGTTTCTTCCCTGGGCTAAGGTATCTTTTACTTTATGCAATAATAAAGAATGTTTTTAAAGCCAAAAATTTCATTTATTAAAAAGGAAATTCATTTATTGAAAAGAAACACAACTGCTTGGCAAACAGAAAGGGCAAGGTGGTGGGGTGGGGAATGGTACAATCACAGATTTGCGTATGTCCTGTTATCATACTCAGCCTCCCTGTCTGGAGTGCTGTGCAATGAGTGCTGCACTTCCAGCTGGCTATACTGCATGGTGGTGGGGGTGGGTAAGGGTCGTAGTTTTCAGGGCTGGGTGGTGAAGCTACAGGTGTTGGAGGCAGCGGGTGGTGGTAAGAACCCAGATGTTGGGGAAAGTGGGTTGGAGGTGATACGGGGGCACAAGGGAAAGAGTTTTGGGACAAGAGCTCCAGGGCTGGGGTTGGGCGCGGTAGTGCTCTGCCTGCATGGCTACGAGCGCCTGAATAGAGTCTGCTTGGCGCTCCATGATGCTTATCAGCCGATCTGTGCTTTGCTGCCGGAGCACCACGCTTTTGTGTCGGCGCTCCTTATTCTGTGGCGGATCCTCCTTTCACTGTCCCGCCACTTCTGCACTTTTCGATTTTCATTACTTGAATGCTGCATTACTTCATGCAACATGTCTTCCTTGCTTCTGTGTGGCTTCTTTCTGATTCTTTGGAGTCTTTTGGCAGTGATAACATGGACAGCTGAGATCTCAAGGTTGCATCTCTAAAGACAAAATGCAACACTTAACAGAGGCAGCATTGTTCACACCAGACAGAGCAATGATCCCCCCATACTTAAGGGCAAGCACAGTCTACACAATAGCATAATTTGCCTATCCCAAAGCGAGCACACATAACCTACAGGAGCCCCAAAATGGTGAGTAAGCACAGGGTCAAGTGTGACTGATTGTTTTATGGCTGTCCTGTCCTCTGGGTTTCTGTGCCTTGGGGAGAGCCAACAGTGGCAGGGAGCCCCTATACTGAACACTGTCTCCACAATTTCCACAGGAGTTCATCCTGGAAGATATCTCACTGCTGAGAGTGCCCTGGGAAGCAAGGGAGGGTCTTCTACTGCAATGCGGCTTCTGCCCTGGCCCATATGCAGCTTGCCTGTGCGCAGCTATGGTCCCCCCGCCCCTCACGGCACAGTGGCATGGACAAGTTAGCCTTACTGGGACAAGGACCACAGTGGCTCTCCCGAGAAACCTGTGCAAGCGCATTGCCCAAGTTCTGGATGAGACCTTTGAAGAGATCACTGAGGCCGATTACCACGATGTGAGGGAGCACATCAACGCCTTATTTGGCATCTAGGCATGCATGCAGCCCTAATCCTCCTCAACCCAAGAGCCCGCACCCAATAACTTCCTTCCCAAAATAAAAGAGGCTTACCGGGAACCTCCTCTGTGGTTTGTCCTTCCCCAAGCACCGGCCACCCACCGCTGACCTCCTGGCTTGAGAACAGCTCCTGGCTGATGCATCTAGGGATTCCTGGGTGTCTTCCTCCACCTCAGTACCCTCGCTCCCGCTTTGCTCCTCCTCCTCCTCCCGCCTTGTTGAACTGGGCTCTGAAATCTCCATGGTGGTACTCGGAGGGTGAGGTGGGGTTGCCCCAAAGTATCGCGTCCAGCTCTTTGTAGAAACAGCAGGTCGTGGGGGCAGCACTGGAGCCGCAGTTTGCCTCGTGGGCTTTGTGGTAAGCATTCCACAGCTCCTTCACTTTAACCCTGCACTGCACTTTGTCCCAGTCATGGCCCCTTTCCATCATGTCTCTTGAAATCTGTCCGAAGGTATCGTAATTCCTACAGCTGGAGCGCAGCTGAGACTGGACAGCTTCCTCCCCCCAAACACTGATGAGGTCCAGCACCTCTCCATTGCTGCATACTGGGGCTCACCTGGTGCATGGGGCATGGTCACCTGGAAAGATTCACTAAGAACACTCCATGCCTGGCTGAGCAAACAGGAAGAGGATTTTCAAAATTCCCAGAGAATTTAAAGGCCGGGTCTGACGGTTGGTCACCTGAGGGCAGGGCAGTACAGTTCAAAGTGATGACCAGAGTGGCTAGCACAGGCATTGTGGGACACTTCTGGAGGCCAATTAGAGCGCACTAACAGACCAGGGTGTCCAAACTGGCGCCGCAGCGCTCCAGCGGGGGCGTATCAACCATTATTCCACTCGCTGAGGTGGAGTACCAGTAGCGCTGTAGTCGCGGAGTCAGAGTGCTCTACGTGCCTTGCCAGTGTGGACGGGTAGTGAGCTAGTGCGCCCGGGGCTCCTTTATTGCGCTGTAACTCCCAAGTGTAGCCAAGCCCTCAGTATCTATGTGAGGAGCCTTGTTTGCAGTGTTGCTGTAGCCATGTTGGTCCCAGGCTATAACAAAGACAAGGTGGGCCAGGTAGTATTTTTATTGGACCACAAAGCACCACTGAGCTCTTCTTCAGGTCTGGGAAAGGTAATCAGAGTGTCACAGCTAAATACACATTGGAACAGATTGTCAAGCATAAGGAGTTAAGACATATTGCAAGAAAGCATTCTAATACAGTGCTAATTAGCACCTCTGCAGTCATAGGTTGTAGGAGAATTAGTGGGTTACAGATGGTTGCAATGGAGACAAAAAAAAGTCTCTCTGCATCCATGATTTTTGGTGTCTGTTAGAGTTATGTATTTAAGCTCCCAGGTTCATCTTTTGAAGGTGTTGTGCAGGTTTCCTTTGAGGACGAAGACGGAGAGGTCAGATATGGATTGATTGTTTTGTGAAAAGTATTCACTTGGGTGATGGGGTGTTTTATCATTTTTTCTGAGAGAGTTGATTTGAGAGCGTAGTGATTGTCTAGTTTGGGGGTTCAGTCCCCCTGATGACTGCAGTCTGAGTCACCAGTGTTGCCAACTCTCACAATTCTGTCACAAGTCTTGTAATGTTTGGTGCTTTTCTCAAATCTATAAAGTCAGCAGAGACACTCTCTCTCTTTCTCTTTACATAAAAGTACATTTCTAACTTTCATGGCTGCAGAAAAATGCTTGAAAATGTTACCTGAGTGCATTCTAAGGGTTCAGAAACCAAACAGCAAATAAAAAGAACCCAACAAGAATAATATATTTTTCAAAATCTCATAATTTTTAAGACGAGATTGTGATGTTTTCCTGAGGGGGGCGAAGGGTCTGACTCCTGATGTTTGTATGATTGGAGTTGGATACTGAGTGTCTGTACACAACCATAGTACATTACATTATTATTTTGTAACAGAAAATATTGTTATTGTTGAACCCTGGTTGAGTGCATGTGGTCATGTGTGCTTTTGTGTCTATCCAATGTACATATATATTTGCTTTATTGCAGTTCTCACAATTATCACTGGTATTAATCTTCCTTAAGAGCTAAGGGATAAATAATTGCCTCACCTCCACAGTGAAGAGATGTACATCTTGTTCTGGTCTGGAGGAGTGCTATATCTATGGCATCATCTCCTCCTTTCTCTGACCCCTTGGAGACATTTTGTGGGTACTCCATGGAGATCAGGCTCTGCGAGGACAGCTACTGGCACTGTGAAGTGGGAGCAGCCATTTTCACAACACTGGGCACCCACACCATAGCCATCATCAACTTGGGTTGCCCCCTTGCCTCATCACCAGGTTCTGAGAGCTGAAGCAGCAAGGAGTTCATGGGCACATTTCTGACAGGTCCAAAGAAACTTAAGGCCAATAGGAGCAATGTGGAGGTACAGGGCCTCCACAAATTGGCCTTGGGCTCTGATGAATAGCCTGAGGTCCATGTGGTTTCTCAAGGGATCTGCTGATCTTTGGCAGCAAACTCCATGCCAGATTCGCAGAAGAGCAAGATCCTCCTTTCGTTAAGGAGACAATTAAGAATGAATCTCTTGAGAGCAGATGACTAAACTCCCTAAGCAGCTGGCCTGGTTGGTGGAGCTCACTACTCAAGAAAGAAAAGCACTCTGTGTTCCAAACCAAGTACAAAGCCCATTGAGGTAACTTCAATTTTCTACAAAAATTTCATTAGTTTTTAAAAAGAGATAACAAAAAAAGTACAATCAAATCAAAATGAATAATTCCTCCAAATGGTGGATGGGAGAGAGAGAGAACGGTACTAATTTATTTTATTTAGTACTTCTCAAGTGTTCAGATACTGTGATGATAGCAACACATTTTAGATTAGATTAGATTAAAGGGAAAAATCTATGGCCTGGATTCTCTGCTGGTGTAAATTTGCATAGCTCCATTGACTTCAAATGGGCTGTGTCAATTTGCACCAGCACAGAATCTGAGCCAATGAGTGCAGGTTTGCAGGATTTCTATTTCCCTCTTCAGACAAAACTCTCAAAGGGAACAATTCTATGTCAATTTAGTATGTTTGAAAGATACTTTAACATTCGCCAAGCAAAAAATTCATGTGTGTTTTTTTCTTAATTACTGGTGGAGGGATTCATTCACAGTGGATGTCCCCAAAATGGCCATTGAATAATACTGAGACACTGCAGGCCTGGACTAAAAGGTTCCTAATTCACATTAATCTAGCCTTGTTTTGAAAAGGACTTTGCTAACATGAACGAGGGACCTTTAAGTTCACACCAGCAGAGCCCACACAGGGGTGATGCACTGCAGCACTTTGGTGTGCACTGCTATTCACACCCCTGTAGTCTAAGCTTCAGGGCAGAGTGGATCAGCTCTTTTCCCCTCAAAAAAGACACTCCTTTCCAGCAGCACTGTAGATATTTTCAGGCTAGAGGTGCACACTGCACATACTATCGAGAGTGACTTATATGAGCCCTTATATCTTGGATGCCTGTGACACTGGTGAAGAAGCTTAAAATCTCTTTGCCAGCAGTAAATTTGATAACATTGCACTTTATAGTCAGGCTATTTCTAGTGTTCAGTTAATTTATCTCAGCTGCCAGACCGATTGACTAAGTAACAGATGTTCAAGTAGTAAAATATTCAGACTTTCTAAGCATCAAATAAATTTCCCACAAAAGTATACAATTAAACAACCAAAAAGAGAAGGATGTGGAGGTGGGAGGGACTAAGGCTGTCAGCAGCTACACAGGAGATAGGAAGGGGCCATTAATATAATGGAGCATTTGAATTGATCTGTCTACCATCAAAGAACAATAGTTGCAATGATTGTATCTTGAAGATAAAAAAAATATCAACAAAGGAGGAAAGAAATAGAAAGTAATGAAAATGTGAAAGAAAGAGACTTTACATACTTACTCTAATACTTCTCCCCCTTCCTTTTCTTTTTCTTTCTTTTTAAGTGAGATTTAATGATTGACAACCCTAGAGAAATGAAGCGGATTGTCTGTTCTGCTAAGGACACTCTATGTGGTATTGGGGAAACAGCACCTGGGAAATACCCATTGTTTAAGGGGACTCTCCTATCAGTGTAAAGCTGTTGGAGTAGCTCTAGGCCTAACCCCCTCCCAATCCTTGGCACATGGGGAGAGCAAGGAGAAGGAAAGAGAGTGCAACTGTGCTCTGGCTATCTCTGCTTCCCTTGAGCCATAAAGGGACATGGGAAATAATTAGAATAGGCTCATCACAAGAATTAAATTGAGCTGTTAAGAAGGGGAAAGATTTTTAGTCAGACTATTTAAATGTCTTTATTTTTTGTTGGTTTGTGACACCACCTATTTAAATTCAATAACAGTTTGGATAAAGGAAGATTTTTTAAAAATATTTAGCACCCTTAGCAATTCAATTAAGGTGCTAAGAGTTCTCAGTAAATATCCCTTTGACCACACAGAATTTTTCCAGCAAAGCCATGGGAGATTAGAGTTGACATCTCTGATATTTCTGAGATTAAAAAATAGTAGGAAAACAAATAAGCAAATAAACAAATGCCAGACCTTCTCTATGCCTCATAAAGGGGGGGAAGGGCACTCACCCAATTTTTTAAAACATTTTTGCAGTTAGCCTAGAAGCGAAACACAGACTTCATCATGTTTGAGTTTTAGTCTGATTTTCAAACCTACAATGTCTAGTGTATTTATAATTGGACAAAAATGATTCTGCCCATCCCTACTATCCTACCTTATCCTGTAAATGATTGTTTTTTTAGCAGCTCTTCCAGGAAATAAATAATTTTGCTCTTCTTTTAACACCTTTTGTCAAGGTTCCTCCCCCACTCTGAACTCTAGGGTACAGATGTGGGGACCTGCATGAAAAACCTCCTAAGCTTATCTTTACCAGTTTAGGTCAAAACTTCCCCAAGGTACAAAATATTCCACCCTTTGTCCTTGGATTGGCCGCTACCACCACCAAACAAATACTGGTTACTGGGGAAGAGCTGTTTGGACACGTTTTTCCCCCCAAAATACTTCCCAAAACCTTGCACCCCACTTTCTGGACAAGGTTTGGTAAAAAGCCTCACCAATTTGCCTAGGTGACTACAGACCCAGACCCTTGGATCCTAAGAACAATGAACAATCCTCCCAACACTTGCACCCCCCCTTTTCTGGGAAATGTTGGATAAAAAGCCTCACCAATTTGCATAGGTGACCACAGACCCAAACCCTTGGATCTGAGAACAATGAAAAAGCATTCAGTTTTCTTACAAGAAGACTTTTAATAAAAATAGAAGTAATTAGAAATAAGAAATCCCCCCTGTAAAATCAGGATGGTAGATACCTTACAGGGTAATTAGATTCAAAACATAGAGAACCCCTCTAGGCAAAACCTTAAGTTACATAAAAGATACACAGACAGAAATAGTTATTCTATTCAGCACAATTCTTTTCTCAGCCATTTAAAGAAATCATAATCTAACATGTACCTAGCTAGATTACTTACTAAAAGTTCTAAGACTCCATTCCTGGTCTATCCCCAGCAAAGACAGAATATAGACAGACACACAGACCCTTTGTTTCTCTCCCTCCTCCCAGCTTTTGAAAGTATCTTGTCTCCTCATTGGTCATTTTGGTCAGGTGCCAGCGAGGTTACCTTTAGCTTCTTAACCCTTTACAGGTGAGAGGAGCTTTCCCCTGGCCAGGAGGGATTTCAAAGGGGTTTACCCTTCCCTTTATTTTTATGACACCTTTCTTCGGGTTAACTAAACATAGCGTTACCCAAAATAAACTATTACAACAGAGACTCAAATGTTATTTGTTTTTGTAAAGAAGCAAATTATGTCACCAATAATAATCACATCATTTGACTGTGAAGATTGTAATAACTCTGTGCACAAATGCAAAGCCTCTGCCCTCAAATAAGATAAACTATGCAATACGTTAATGGGATTTGTTTTGTGTTCTTGGCTGCCAACCACCTGCTGGCCAAACATGAGCGCTGACTGGTTAATTTGATTAAACATCCGCATGGGTAGATCTTGTTGGTTTTTCAACTCCAGAAATGTAACAACTCAGTGGCTGAGTGACAAATTGTTGTTGAAATAGATCATGTGTTTAAGGTATTCTAATGCAGAATACCATTACTAGTCTCCGAGAAAAAACAACACTCAGGAATCCCACAAGTTTAATTTTCCTTTTATTAAAAGAATCTTCCTCCCATTCTCTACTTCCTCCACCGAAGTGAAATGATCTGTAATAGATTTCCCTTTAATGGTTATTTTGGGAATCAGGCACAGACATTTTCAATTCTGATATACAGTCCCTTCAGTTTTGTCACATTGTTCTTTGTGCCATAATGTGTGCTACGATGGTGATACAACTCATGGCTATTGGAACAAAACATTCTTAGTTACAATATCTTCTTAATACAACAGTGATGTTTACAGGAGTGTAAATGCAGGCAAAGCCTTGTTTAGGCCAGTGTTTCTCTGGAAAGAGGCTAAGGTACCATAATATAACATTATTCAGCAGAACCAATCATCTAGTTTGCAAGTGTAACACAAAATTGGTTGAATTGCATGTTGTTTTACTTGGAGAGGCTTTACCTATGTCCAAAACCATTTAGAAGGGTGGGATGGGGTGAGGAGAAGGGAGGAAAACCAGTATTTTATTTGTGACCAAACAGTATTCTCCAGACATGAAGTATATTAACTCTTTGGCCCTCAAGGACATTAATCTTTAGAATTCTACAATGAGGGAAAGTAGGCAAGGAAACTTGGTTGTAATTTCTTCTCCTCTCTCCATCTCCTCCTACTTCCTCCCTTTCCTTCTCATCTCTGGACTGAGACCCCTTTTCCCCCCATAGTCCTTTCACAGCATCCATCCTTCCCAGAATGCCAGAAGAGTTCTCCCTTTGATAGTGGGCCAACATAGTCCTGGTACCAAACCACCACTCTTAACCCATTCCAGGCTTTCAGCATGGAACAGGTCTTGGCTCTACACCAGTGTCCCTCATTCATGGCACAAATACACCAGGTCAAAACTTAGTGCAGAAGATGGATTTACAAACATTAATCTCCCAGTATTATGAACAAAAGTGACTGTCTCCGCTTTTCATTCACCTAGGGTTGGGACACTATATTTGCACTGAAGATACTCTTCTCTGGCACGGCTACTTTTTTCTGATCACCCCAAAAATGTATTCTTTTTCCTCAGTCTCCTAGTTCATTGGGGAAATTAGACTCTAGAACTATAAATTGGATGTTTAGGGTAGAGTTTTCAAAAGACAAGCTTTTAGCTTCATGCAGAAAAATGCAGAAGACTCATTAAAAGAAATGTTATTAATCTGAATTACTTTTGTAAAAAATGGGAATCTCTCTGATTCACTGTTTGACTCTCTTATCTAGAGTTTAAATGTCTATCCTATGAATTTAAGTATTTTTATTATGTTCATCCTCACTAAGGTATTGATGCATTGCTGCTGATAGTGTATATTGTAGCCCCTTTTTGACCTAAGCATCTAGTCAAAGTGTGGGGCCCATGGAATCAGACATTTTCTTTGTTGCAATCTTGCTTATTTATAAGGAATGTACAAAGTCTTGCTTCTCCAAAGGCAGGAGGAACCAAAAACAAAAGGAGAAGTTTCTTAGTTTACAGCCCCAGACCTGTTTAGGCAACAGACACAAAAGCTCTCTCTTTTTCCAGGGTCACATTGTGTTCACAGGCTACTGCTTGGTTTTCTTGCTTTTTTACCTCTTCCTCTCTCTCTGTTCTTACCTGTTCTCAGTTTGCGTGTGCTCCCTTTTACACCCCCCCCCCGCCACCCCAATACTCAGTAAAACCCCTCCACCCCCACAGTCCAAACTCCTGGGTGGCTTCACAACCCCCTTTTGTCTTATTGATTAATTCATCCTGACAGTTATGTTGATTGAAGGGTGTGTTCTCACCCAACCTCAAAGACATTTGTGATCTAAGCAGTCACCAGTACCTCTCAGGATAACAATATTCTGCATTCATCCTATGGGCAAAATTCCCAACAATATTAATGGGAGTTCTGAATATGATACAGGAGCAGAATATCCAAGAGATACCCAGACTCTCTCCTCCATATCTTAATGTGGCTATCTAATGGCTGGATGAAGGTATATTGCTGTGAGTTGGCTTAGATGGCTGAAAGAGAACCTCTGCATTTCTTATCTGACACCTCAGTGAAAGCGAGAAGATAGCAAACTTTTTAAACTGTCCCAATAACAATGAACATTGGTTCAGGTCTACAAAATGATTGACCACAAACCCTTTCGTTCACTTACTAGAACTGTCCTGAGGCCAGCCATATAGAACACTATGGGACAGTGAGGCCCAGATGACAATTACACACTACGGAATAATACCAAGAGATATGAGAGCCTCTGCTGCTGCCCTTCACATCACTTGTCTGTTTGGCTATCATAGCCATTTCTCATAAACTTGGCTTGAAGCCCTCTGAAGTAAAACAAAACCCTGTACATGGGGAGCTTTCCTTCATGAAAGTACTCCCCTTCCAAATCAAAATCTTCAGTCAGGCCTTGAAATGTAGCAACAACAACAACAACAAAAGATACACTTCCTGAAAGTCTGCCTTTCAACTCAGCAAATCAAAATTGATGTTGTTTTCCTTCCGCATTCCTTTCTTTTACTGAATGTAATCAAGCAGTACTGGGAGCACTTTGTCACACTCAGGATTAAAGTAGTCTAAAGGTCTCTGTGGTTTGGGGCAACTGTATATTAAATGGGCAGACAAGACCTCTATGTATATATGGTGCTCTTCTGATGTGCTCTTCAGCAGGGTGTTTTTGCCATGTTGGCAACTGTCTTATGAAAGTTCCAATGAAGTCTCCCATTAATGGGTTGGAAATAAAGAGTCCTACTCGTAATGAGTATGGGTCTTGATTTATGTTATTCTGCCCATAGGTACCTGGTTAATGCAGAGCCACTTTCTGCAGTACCAGTAAGGGAATTCTGCAGCACCATTTACTACACGGAGGTTGGTGGATGTTTATGATTATGTGCCATAGAATCTAGTCTCATTGCCTTAACTCAAGAACTGACCTTTCACTATTCCAGGGCCATGTCTTTACGCCTGGAATCACTTACTATCCTGGCACTTGAGTGAACATATCCTCAGAAAGATCTCTTAAATGATTCTAGAGGAATATATGCAAGTCTTACTGACAAATCACTTTGTCAAAAGGTCACTGCAGCAAATGTAGACCTAGATAGGTAGATAGAGCAAGGCACTGAAAATATTAAAGGAACATACGCTACCAGTAAGTTGAAAGCAAGCATTTGAAATGGAGTTTGCTAGTGCCTTTAAAAACAAAACAAACAAACAAACAAACAAAAAAAGCCATGCAATTTTAACTTGTGACTAAGATCAGTGTTTTTTTAAAGCTATCACTCAGTGAAATGTGCTTCTTCCACTCTGAGATAACAGAGGGAAAAAAAGAAAAAAAAAAGTAAAGTTGGAGGAACCCCAGAGACTTTTAAAGCAATTTGGTAAAACTGCTGATATGAAACTTGTTTAAATGTTGAAGCTAGGTTTCTTGTTAAAATGATTTTAAATTCTAGTGAAGTAGACGCCCCTTTAGAGTTGTGTGACTCCACCCAAACTTAGTTCAGCACAAGTTTAAGAATTCTACAGAGTCAGGGTTTGTTTGCCTGCTTTCACAGTCAAGGGTCAATGAAAAGGTTCATGTTTGAAATAATGTGATCTGTCCTTGGTCAGTTCTCAGTGTGAACCTATATATAAAGTCTGGGTTTATGCATATTCATACAAGTTTGCATCAGAACTGGGATTGGGACATACTAGCAAATATAAGTCTAGGTACTCATAAGGTGATTCAAAGAGTGTGTTTCAAGAAAGATCACATAATAAATATAACTTTTAAAATAAACGTGGAAAACGGAGAGGAAGAGTGTGGAGAAGAGGGAAGAAGAGACTGCAGGAGAGGAATACTCAGAAGAACGGTGATGTGGTAATGCAAAGGAGAGGAGAAGACAGGTGTAGTAACCAGATGTGCAAACTGGATTCTTGCTGGTTACCAAGATGGAGGTCCATCTTAGATTTAGAGTCATTGTGCTGTAGAACACACCAAACAGTTCAGTACATGCAATGTATGGTGGTTAAGGTACTAGACTAGATTCAGAAGATTTAGGTTCAATAACTTGCTCTACCACATGCTCCCTGGATAGTATTTCCTCCTAACTCATGTCAACCCATGGCAACAACACGAATTAGCCTCTATATGCAGCATCCTGCTGTGTAGAAAATGCTGTTTCTAAAACTGGATGTGGTCTGCTGACCTGTCTGTAGAAGTGACATGCTCATTCCCCTAGAATGTAAAATCCAATATCAGTGGGTTAATCCAGATTCACATTAGGGTAAGAGCAGACATAGGCCTAGCAACTATAACTGGGTCTGTGACTGAGCCCATACCAGCCAGTTTTTGGTGTGGCATTATTTTATCTGGAGTAGGTAAAATGAGATTTCCCCCTTCTTTCAGATGATGAGCGGTGGTAAAGAGAAGGGAAGGCTGGAGATGTGCATCAGGAAGGCATTGTCCACCCTATCAATAGGCTCTGCCCATGCCTTTGTAGCTGCCAGTGGTCATATCAGCTAAAAGTATTTTTTTTAAAATGACCAATATAACAATGTAGGATCAAGCAGTGAGGTTGTGTTTTATTCCCCTCTAGCAGTTAGCAGGAAAAGAATCAATATTCTCTTCCTGAGTAGAGAAAAAAGCTCACAGCTGCATGACCTCAGTGCAGGGATTGTCTGGGTTGGACCAGCTGTGATTAATTCACTACTTGCCCTCAGCATACTATAAGAGTGAGGTGCTGTGACACATTGGGTTTAGCTGGTTTTAAGAGACAGTTTCTTCCTGAGACTGGGGATAGACTGTTACCTAGGGAGGGCCTTATTTTTCCTGAACATAGATTTTAGCTGAATGAAGCTATCCTCTTCTGGTAAAAGTAATTTAGAAAAAACTGAAGAAAGCTATTTTGAGCTCTTAGTTAGGAACTTCTGATGGGGGGCGGAGGGAGTTTGCTGGTCTCTAAAATGTCTGGCCACCTCTGGCTAAGCTAAAAGGTCCTGTGCTATAGCACCGAGGTGCAGTTTGGCTGTCTGTTGCACAACTACAGATTGCCACTCATGAAAATAATCCCATACATTACCATCAAAGTATTTGTGGGAGAGTGAGGGTTACATGAAAAAGCAAGGTTGCTCTTTCCCTGAATACAGCATGTGACACTTTGCAGGAGTTAGTAAAATCCTTTTCAGAGTAACAGCCGTGTTAGTCTGTATTCGCAAAAAGAAAAGGAGTACTTGTGGCACCTTAGAGACTAACCAATTTATTTGAGCATAAGCTTTCGTGAGCTACAGCATCCGATGAAGTGAGCTGAAGCTCACGAAAGCTTATGCTCAAATAAATTGGTTAGTCTCTAAGGTGCCACAAGTACTCCTTTTCTAAAATCCTTTTGTGTCTCAATTGTTCTCTTGAGGACACAAGATGCAATTGTACAAGATCTGAAGAGATAACTGGACAGGCTAGGGAAGAGACTAAACAACTATGAAACATATTGAAGACTTTCTGCCAATGTGGGAGTATTAAATTAAATTGGTGCTGTTCTGGGGTTTCTGTGTGTTGCATTGTCCTCAAACTTTTGTGCTAACATATGTAGATTTGATAGCACTAATTAATAAGCACCTCAGTTCTGGAAACCTCACAAGCTTGTTTATCTGTTCTGACTAAATAAACAAAATCCTATGGTCATATAATAGAAACCTTGAAAATATCACAATATTTGCTTTTATGGGACACTTACAGTCCATGTTTCACAGAAGTTTGCCAGCAGAGCCAGTAGAAGTCTCATAGCACACTAAGAAATAAGATGTTCTTTTTAGGCATTTATATAAGAGGCATGCTTAAGGTGACATAAGCAATCTGAATAATAATTCTCAAGAGACATGACTTTCAAAGAGGTGAAAGAGAAATACTGTACTAACCAGAGATGTTCCCAAGCCATAAAGTTCAGACCAATCTATGTCCAAACACCCTGACTGGTGACTTTCTGAGTCGGGGTGGGGGTTGGCTTAGCCCATCTCTAATGTTCACAACTAACATCTCTCTCCAAGAGCTATAAGAAGGAAACAACACACACAGACAGGAATAGCCAGGCAGGGAAATAAAAGATGTAGGAATGGTCACAAAGACTTGCAGAAACACATCCACAGCTAGAGTAACACTGTGGAAGCTAAGATTGTTTTCAGTCATTCTGAAGATGAGATTAGCAAGAGGCAGAATAGACATGTATGTCCTTACACAGTACAGTTAGCATGAATAATGAATCCAATGACATTTTGAATAGTGCACCAATCTAAGATAGCTGTCATCAGCTAACTTGGGAGAACAGTGGCAATAGTCATGGTTCACCTTTCTGATTAAAGAGAAGTTAACTGAGTTTGTTATTGGATCATTTGAGAATAACAGAAATATGAATGATCTCAATCAGACCAATCATATTTATATAGATATTCTACACCTTTTCCAGATGCTTTATGAGAATAGCCCACTAACTTTGTCCACTATAGTCCATTTACGTTGGAGTCATGAAAAGGTGTTACAAAACAACAAGGCAGAAGAATACACAACAGCAGGATTTTCAGCTATCTATGAAAGGAATATCTTTCTTCCGTAAATGTGTAAATCTTATGTAACCAGGTTTATTGCACAGCAAATATTTCATTGAAACAGTTTAATGGAATTCAAGAAAAACTTACAAAAGAGAAAGTTATGTTAATTTAATGGTGGTGAAAATGGAAACAGTAAGGTACAGGGATAAGTATTAACTCAGCCTTATAGTGTTTCCATAGATACAGCAAGCTGTAGGATGTGCTTGTGGATTGTTCTTTCCACTTGTTCATAAAGTTTGCTCGAGTGGTTCTTATGCATTCCTCACATAATCTAGAAATGTGACATTTTGCACCTGCCACACCCTTGATACCAGTCAGCTCTCTGTTCTTGGGGAACCAGGGCACAGTATCTAGCCTGTCTGACTCATGAAAGACACCCCCCACCACCACCACCAGTCTCTGCTCGAACCAAAACCAACCAGAGAAAAGACTTGCCGAGAGCAGTGAAGGGCGTTGGGAGACACACCTAGACCCCTCCTGCCAAGGGTGACAAGATTAAGACCTCTCCACTAGCATACAGAATGGAGAATAAAGACAACCCCCCTAGCCTCATCTACATGAAAGATGGGACAGGGAGACATCTCAATTTGCATACAGAATGGAGAACAGAGAACCACAGTAAACTCTGGGACCAGAAAAGCAGGGAAGCACTGCATCATGGGGGATCTCTGCTCCAGATGTTAATGAACCTACACCTGCACACACCCAGCTCATCAATTATCAGAGCAATTCTAGTAATAAATCCTTGATTGATATCCAAAATATGAAGCAGCTTAGTTGCATTGTGAGCTCCGTGGAAGAAAACACCATCCATAGCCAAGAGTGATCAGCTCCTATTGTCTAACCTGAAGAAAACCCTTAAATCATCAGTTTTCCTATAAACAAATCTACTGTTCTCCCTTGAACCATTGTATTTTCTCTACAAAAATCCCTACTCACCCTCCAGTCAGTGTTCTGATGCATGGACCCAAACTCTGTTTCAGTTCCACTGGGGCTCCATCTCCTGATTGATTGTGGTGGGGACTCTGCCTGTCTCCTGCACTCAGGACCCTGAGCTACTACCATCACTCGGGAACCCCGACCAGTTCATGCTTCAGGGAGTGGTGTGATCCTTTTCTTTCTCTCTCTTTTCCTTTCTACCTCAGGTATTAACCTTTATTAATATATGTTATGTTGGTTTAGGCTCTCCGTGTGTAGTTATCACTATTATTCAATAAATAACTTTTATGGTTAAGCTGGTTGCCTCTCTCTCTCTCTCTCTCTCCCTCCCTCTGAACTTTAATCTTTTATGTTTTTAGCTTCCCACATTTACTCTGCAGCAATGCTTCTTTTACCTAAGCTAAAGATCCCCGTAGCGCCCAAAAATACTGTGGGGTTTGCGCATCAAGTGGGTTACTACCAGTACAATTGTGACATGAAAGTGGGGATAGGGACATGTTAAACCTGTGGCATATAAGGGGAGGCAGCTGAAAGTGCTGCTCGACCCAGCCCATTGAGTACAGGGAAATATAAGGGGGTCAGCTTGAGAGTGCTGATTGACCCGGTCTGCTCAGACGTGCTCTGTTCATGTGTGTGTGTTCATCTGGTTCTAGGGCTGGAGAAACCCAGTCCTGGGGAACCTAGGTCCTGCAGGATAGCTCCAATGGGAGGGGACTTGCAGAAGAAAGGAGTAGAGCTCCATATGAACACACAAGTGACATAAGCAGTATATTAATAGAATTACAGAACCTCCCCCCACCCCCCAAAAGAGTAACCCTAATAAATGAGCATACCCCAAAGTAATGGGTACATCTGGTAACACCCTATCATCACCTTCTCCCTCCATTGGCCCAATTACCAAAGAATCTACACAATACACAACGTAAATAAATAAAGACAAAAATAAACTTTGTGTGAGATTGGAGAGAGTGCATCTTATGTCAAAACTTCTGGCTCTGATGCCTTGCCTATTAAGTTCCCATTTCCCAGTATAATTGGTGAGGTACTGAGATGTTTCATGCTGCCTCAATTCATGTCTACCTAGTAGGCAGCAAACATATCTTCCTTCCACAGTATTGCAAAGCCAAACTAGGTGGGATTTCTGTTTGAGCTGCTGTTGGGGCAGATTGCTTTGAATACAATGATCCACAAGGCATTATGGGTTGTAGATGGTGTAGTCGCAAGGGAGTTTTGCATGTTTACATTTTAGGCAATGTGAATAAAAGTGGAACAGGGGCATAGTCACCTTCTTTATTTAAATTATTTCTTTTTGAATTTTGAGAAACAAGTTCTGTTTCCAGCCTTTATCAAGCATATCTAATAGCAATGTAGCATAATTACATTAACGATAAACAACTTTACACCCCTTGCATATATCCTTGCTTCTGACTATGTAAACTATTTTTGTCATATTATCTAAGGCAGTCAAGGAAACAGCAGTTTTCCCTTTAAGTCTCATCCCCTACTGATGCCGGTGTAATCACTGTACCACATCAAATCATTACAGTCACTTGATTCCTTTGCAACTTCAAATTCAGATGAGAGTGAGAACTTCAATTTTCTTCATTCTCCCTTCCTGGCAGGTACTTCAGTACTAAACAGGAGATGGGGAAGTTTAAAAAAAACTATAAAAATGTTGAATGGCCATGGACACAAATGGCCACAGTCTCCGTGACCTTCCTTGCAGTATCTGTGATTTTTCATATTCTAAAACACTGCTAAGGCAGTTTGCTGGTTTTTAGTAATAATGTCAATTGACTTCTCAAGGCAACCATGTCAATACTTCAGCCCTTCTATTGTCTGTTTAATACTGCTGAGGTTAATCATTATTAAAAATGGGAGAACCAGGAATTCCGAATATTGTAGACTCTTCTAGAACAGGGGTTTTGGGGTTCTAGAGCTCCACAAATTGTAGGATTTCAAAGTCTTGTGCCCAAGTGGAAAGGCATGGGAAATAAAGACGTACCTACAGGGAAGTAAACATTCTTTACAAAAGGTTCTAAAATGTCTTATGAAATCCCTAGAATTTTCCAAATATTCTAGAAGTTTTGTGAAGCCCCAAATTGTCATAGTTTACCTATCTATTATTGCTACATCTCAGTGGGAAGAGGTAAGAAATGTCTCTCCCAGAGGACTGGGATACATATGTAGTAGTTGGAGATGGGACCAGTGCTTACCACAGACTTCCTGTGTTACCATGGGCAAGTCACTTAATCTTTCTGTACCTTAGCTCCCCATCTGTAAAATGAGGATAATGCTTCCTTTCTCTCACCCTATGTCCTTCTTGCCTATTTAAATTGTTAGCTTTGGGGGAAAGGGACTGTTGCCATGTGTATGTACAGTGACTAGCACAATGCGGCCCTGATCTCAGTATTTTTTCCCCATAAGTTGGCCTCTGGTTACTCAGTTCATATGACTAAGATATACAACAAGCTGACTGGGAGCCTTGATCCTATGTACAGATCCTTACTGATGATGCCCCTCATGAAAAATAGGTAATGCAGCTCCTGGAGAAAAATTATTTTTTTATATGTCTCTTTGACAATGACTCCATTTTATAGCACATCCTTTGTTGTATGGGGATTTATGAAACTATCCCTGTAGAAAATTTTCTTTGAGAGACTCGTTACTGACTATTCATATACAATGAGTTAAAAGTCTGTTTTCTGCTTGTTATGAAACATTGGTTCCATTTTGTGTTGTATACAACTCATATGGAACATGAAATGTATCCATTTCATCTTCCATTTTGTATATGATGGGGATGTAGTCATGTACTTGTACAGTTTATTAATGTATACCTAGCTTTTGTTTTGTTATGCCTTTTAAATTTCTCCTCCTCCCCTTTAAGCTTTATAGTCTATCCTTGGTACCAATTTTATTGCTTCTGAGGACTGAAGGCAGGGTATGACCAAGAGTGCTTTAAAATTTCAAGATACTCACTGAAATTCCCCAAATATTTGACATCTTCCAGGCTATTGAGTCTTAGACTGTACTCTTTTAGTATTTCTCCTATTGACCTTAGGTATAGGGGATGGCATTGTCTGGCTTGCCAGGGGAAGGGGTTTACTGCTTTAAGGAGAGAGGCACGGACATTGCTGCTGAAGCAGAATGGGTCAGTGTGGAGATACTGACTCACAGAGGTGGATTAAGCTTTTGTATGGCCCTAGGCCGGAGCAAATGGGGGCCCCTCCTCACCTCTCTGCCAGCAGTTCCTCCCCACCCTCTTACCCCGATGCTCCTGCTGGGGAATTGGGGTCAGAGCTCTGGAGTTTGCCCTGCTCCATCCGCCCAGAGCTCCTCCTATCAGGGAGTGGGGTTGGGGCACGGGGGCTTCTCCCGCTCCCTGACAGGAGCTCCGGGTGGACAGGTGGAGCGGGGCAAGCCCCTGCGTCCCAACCCCACTCCCCATAAAGTAACACCGGCCAGGTGGAGCAGGTCAGGTCACGGCAGCACCCATTTTACCAGGGTCCCCAAATTAGCCGGGACCCCTGGGCACGGGCCCCATTGGCCCAGTGGCTATTCTGTCACTGTTGACTCATCCCCAGGGACTGCAAGAGAAGGGAGTTGATAAGGGCCAAGCCAAATGGGAGGAGCCCCCTTTGCCCCGGACCAGGCAGAGCAGCACCCATCCTCCCACTCTCAGAAGTTGTGAAATACCAAGTTTGGTTAGTATCTTCTGTTGGCACTGCACTAGCCGTGCCTTTCTCAGGGAGCTGGGAAAGAATTTTTCCCTCACCACCAGATTGGCCAAGGTGGAGTGAGGTTTTTTACATCTTCCCCAAAGTGCATTTGGGGGGAGGGAGGCTTAGTTAGGGTGAGCAGGCAATGAGAGTTAGGCTATGATGTTGCAACACATTCTGTAAGCACGGGGCAGATGTCCATTGCAGGTACTCCACAGGAAAGGGATACAGGGATCAGGTAAATGGTTTAGTAAAAGATTTAAAGGAGGTGTTTGTTAAAGGAGCAGAATGGGGGGGTCAGGGCACCTGTGACTGGCATAGCTCTTTTATAGCCCACTTTAACCCTCATTAGACAGAGGGATGGTAAGGTCTCAGCAGTGGGTTGGCTGGGGACCAGGATAGGAAGGGAGGGAGGGGCGCGATGGAAGCCCCTGGGTAGATATTGAAATGATCGTAGAGTTACCTGCACTGTACATGTTTATCTGCTGGGACTCTCCAGACAGTTGATAATAAAGTTACAACCCGGTTAACCATATCCAGTGTTTCCTGTCCTCCTTCCAGTATAGCTGGACCACAAAACGCCATATCCTGATAGGAGCCAGCAATATCTAGAGATTTGTTTTTACAGCCTCCCATGGGTGGCAATTAATTTGACTTTTTCTTAAGAGGAGAGAACTTTGACAGTGACCCTCAAAACTGTGGTCTGACCTTCAGATGCAAGTCCAACAGCACAGGAAGTTGAGACGGCAGGTTTCTCTGGAGTAAGAGCAGCGGCTGTGGAGGCTCTGACTGCTCTGTAGAACTAGTTCATTTCTGGTTGCCATGGTGAGAGCAGATGTATACCACACACTTCTCCTTTATGGGCTATTAGTGTTCTGCTTTTGTTCCTCAAAGTCAAAATGAATTGTTTGTGCATATCTTCCACATGAGGTATGTTAATGAACTGAATCAGTGGCCAAACACTCTAAGAACCCGCCTTTAAGGGAAACAGGACTCTTCTCTTTGCCCTTGTTGAAATTGCGCATGCACAATAAATGTCCCATGCACTATTATTCTATCTGCAATACTTACTTGCAAGCCCCTTCAACAATATCTGATATTTCTTCATAAAACAAGTGTCCTATGACCTGCCTTGCAACTACAACACCACAGAATTAAACACAAGCCAACCACAGAAGCCTTGTTTGTGATGAATAGAGCAGTTAGAACTCTGTACTTTCATTTCAGAGGAGTGTCTTTGCACCATAAAATACATTTACTGTGCAAAACTAGTTCTAACATCCCACCTTTTCAATGCTGCTCCGGGTGGCTTGTGTACATTAAACAATTTCTATCTTTCTTCACTTTCCGCCTGCAGTAACTACTTTATTTCCAGTGCCTTAAGTCTCTCATAATGCTTTTAGTACACTGATGGGTTCTCTAACAAATTTGAAATTTACATTGCCTTTGTCTGATAAAATGGATAAATAAATAAATACACCTTCACATTAGAAAACGGCACAAGGAGGTAACTCCTTTTGTTTTTTCAATAGTGTTTGTTTGTAAGGGAACATCACGAGGATAAAGCTATAGCAAAGGTTCCATTAATGGTCCAAAAGCTCATTGTGGCTGCAGGCATGCTACTTTGTGCTATTATCACAGGAATATGTTCCTTCTTGCTTAGGAACTAGTTGGAATAGAGGATTATTCTAGGAGCAGATTTCTGTACGTTTTGTTAAAGCTCATGTTGCCAAGGAATTATGATACCTTCATTTGTATCTCATTGCCAGAGCAGTAAGACACACAACACAACTGTCATGATCAAGTAATGTGGAAGGAATGGCTCCCAAGGTATTAACAGGGCAGAATCTGAAAAATCAGCGTTTTAGAAGCACTTTGGTTGCTGTTGAAGACACCAATGTGGCAGAAGATAAGGCAACTGGTGATTTATGGTTCCAAAGTACAAGTGGTGTGATCTGTTTTATGAAGTATTAAAACAGAAGATTTTTTTCTTGGCCGTCACTATGTGGTGCACCAGGCACCAGATGCTCAAGTGAAGAAAGGGGAGCAAAAGAAATGGAGCAAAATTAGTCATGCAGGAAAGAGACACTGAAGAAAGACCAGACAAAAGCAAATTTATCAAAGGCAGAAGGACTGAAAAAAAAAAAAGAATTCCAAGAACATAGGAGATCTGCCTTGACATAAGAACACAGAATAAAACAGAGCCAAGCAACCATCTGAGGAATCAGATGTGGGATACTGTTGCTGGCAATGGGCAAAAGCCTTTAGAAGGAAAGGCGATAATCCAGAATCTGGAGAGGACCAAATGAGATCAAGAGACTGAGAATGAAAAAATGTAGAGATCAAGAAGACTGCTCCTGGAAAAGAAGAAACTGTTGCCTGAAACATGAATTGTTGGGGAAACGGGGACGGTTTTAAGAGCAACTGTTGCATTTTTATTTTATTTTATTTTTTGTCAACAAGAGTGAAGCTTGAGTGTCCAGGAGGCAGGAGGAGGAGAGTTTTAAGCATTAAAAATTTGTTTATGATTTTAGATTGTTGTAGTTATCAGTTAGAAAAGATGTTGTGACAAATATATCAGAGCATCCTTGATGCAAGGAAAGATATGGAATGGCAACCCATCATTTTATCCCTACTGTACCAAACATCTCAACTTGACAATTTACAAATTCGTATTCTATTCATGTCATAATGGGACCAAATTCTGTGGCAAGGACTGCTAAATTCGGTGGGAATCTTAATTTATTGTATCTCTGTGTAATAACCGTCATTCCCATCTCTTCTACACCTGAACACATCCACACAGCTATAGGTTATAGCTGAAAATACTCATTGATGTACAATTCACCAATGATTACTTTCAGCAATTATTTTTGATGATAGATTTTTTTTTCACTGTGTCTTCCAGACAGCTCAGCTCTAGGGTCTTTCAGCAGTTATGATGCTGTTTGGGCAAGACCATTCTGAATCTCGTTCCCCCACTCTGTGAATGTCAAGGAATGGAGGAGTTTCAACATCTTTGCTTTTCTGCTAGTCTATTCTCTTGGCAGGCTAGCCAATCAGCCTGTGCTTCTGTCACTCCATACTTTCTAGCTGCAAACTGGACCCTAACTTTGGTTCCCTGACCTCCCTCCTGTCTGGTTTTATACAATAGTGAAGGGAGCATGCACTGTAATCTAATAAAGTCCCCTTTCTGGGGAAAGATGCAGAGCAAGAGGCTGCTGCAGGCAGATCCCAGCAGGGCAGGGAAAAAGAAAAATAGTGGGTGCCTGACAGACACACAATAATGAATTCTACAGCAAAAGAGCTAGACTCTCTGGTAACTTACAAACCTGCCAAATTCCACAGCTGCAAAATTAGAGTCCATGGAGCCATCAGTGAGATAACTGGGGCAGTTCACACCTCTCCATGCCATTATTTCAGACACTTTGCAGAGTCAGATGCATATTTGATTCACATTTTTGAGGTTAACTTTGGAACCATAAGGGCTAGATGTTTTTTGTTGGGATTTTTTTTTAAATGAAAGCTCAGATTCTGGAGCACAAGATCTGCTGTAAAGAGTTAATTCAGCAAAAAATGCTGTAATTGCACAATACACTGGGCCTTAGTTATATTCGATTGAAGCCTGGTGCTTTTAAACCAAACGAGCAGACAATTAGCTCCACAAAGTAAATACACTGCTGTGCCATTCTTTGTTTACATAAGTAAAAAAAGGATCAAATTATTTACCTTGAATTTCCATATCCATCTCATGTTTACAACGTGTGTCAAAATGTCATTATGCTAAAATTAGGAAACACTCCCCACCTACTAATAGTCAGCTCAGGTATGATTTAGTGGGCCCATCTGCAAAAATGATATTTCATTGTTTACACTGATACTATTTCTAGTCATCTTTGTGCACTCTGGTTTACCATAAAAAGAACAGGAGTACTTGTTAGAGACTAACAAATTTATTTGAGCATAAGCTTTCGTGGGCTATAGCCCACTTTATCAGATGTATGCAGTGGAAAATACAGTAGGACGATTTTATATACACAGAGAACACGAAACAATGGGTGTTACCATACACACTATAACGAGAGTGATCAGTTAAGGTGAGCTACTACCAACAGAGGGAAAAAAAACCTTTTGTAGTGATAATCAAGATGGGCCATTTCCAGCAGTTGACAAGAATGTGTGAAAAACAGTAGGAGGCAAAAATAAACATGGGGAAATAGTTTTACTTTGTGTGATGACACATCCACTCCCAGTCTTTATTCAAGCCCAATTTAATGGTGTCTAGTTTGCAAGTTAATTCCCATTCAGCAGTATCTCATTGGAGTCTGTTTTTGAAGTTTTTTTGTTGTAATATTGCGACTTTTAAGTCTGTAACGGAGTCACCAGAGAGATTGAAGTGTTCCCCGACTGGTTTTTGAATGTTATAATTCTTGACGTCTGATTTGTGTCCATTTATTCTTTTAAGTAGAGACTGTCCAGTTTGGCCAATGCACATGGCAGAGGGGCATTGCTGGCACATGATGGCATATATCACATTGGTAGATGTGCAGGTAAACGAGCCTCTGATAGTGTGACTGAGGTGATTAGGCCCTATGATGGTGTCCCCTGAATAGATATGTGGACACAGTTGGCAACGGGCTTTGTTTCAAGGATAGGTTCCTGGGTTAGTGTTTTTGTTGTGTGGTGTGTGGTTGCTGATGCGTTGGAGAGGTTTTAGTTGGGGGCTGAAGGTGACAGCTAGTGGCATTCTGTTATTTTCTTCATTGGGCCTATCCTGTAGTAGGTGACCTCTGGGTACTCTTCTGGCTCTGTCAATCTGTTTCTTCACTTAGCAAGTAGGTATTGTAGTGGTAAGAACACTTGACAGAGATCTTGTAGGTGTTTGTCTTAGTTTGAGGGGTTGGAGCAAATGCAGTTGTATCTTAGAGCTTCGCTGTAGACAATGGATCGTGTGATGTGGTCTGGATGAAAGCTGGAGGCATGTAGGTAGGAATAGCAGTCAGTAGGTTTCCGGTATAGGGTGGTGTTTATGTGACCATCACTTATTAGCACTGTAGTGTCCAGGAAGTGGATCTCTTGTGTGGACTGGTCCAGGCTGAGGTTGATGGTGGGATGGAAATTGTTGAAATCATGGTGGAATTCCTCAAGGGCTTCTTTTCCATGGGTCCAGATGATGAAGATGTCATCAATGTAGCGCAAGTAGACTAGGGGCATTAGGGGATGAGTAACAGAAATGCCACTAGCCGTCACCTTCAGCCCCCAACTAAAACCTCTCCACACATCATCAAGGATCTACAACCTATCCTGAAGGATGACCCATCACTCTCACAGATCTTGGGAGACAGGCCAGTCCTTGCTTACAGACAGCCCCCCAACCTGAAGCAAATACTCACCAGCAACCACACACCACAACACAAAAACACTAACCCAGGAACCTATCCTTGCAACAAAGCCCGTTGCCAACTGTGTCCACATATCTATTCAGGGGACACCATCATAGGGCCTAATCACATCAGCCACACTATCAGAGGCTCATTCACCTGCACATCTACCAATGTGATATATACCATCATGTGCCAGCAATGTCCCTCTGCCATGTACATTGGCCAAACTGGACAGTCTCTACTTAAAAGAATAAATGGACACAAATCAGACGTCAAGAATTATAACATTCAAAAACCAGTCGGGGAACACTTCAATCTCTCTGGTCACTCGATTACAGACCTAAAAGTCGCAATATTACAACAAAAAAACGTCAGTAACAGACTCCAACGAGAGACTGCTGAATGGGAATTAATTTGCAAACTGGACACCATTAAATTAGGCTTGAGTAAAGACTGGGAGTGGATGTGTCATTACACAAAGTAAAACTATTTCCCCATGTTTATTTTTGCCTCCTACTGTTTTTCACACATTCTTGTCAACTGCTGGAAATGGCCCATCTTGATTATCACTACAAAAGGTTTTTTTTCTCTCCTGCTGGTGATAGCGTACCTTAACTGACCACTCTCGTTATAGTGTGTATGGTAACACCCATTGTTTCGTGTTCTCTGTGTATATAAAATCATCCTACTGTATTTTCCACTGCATA
Source organism: Natator depressus (assembly GCF_965152275.1). Lineage (NCBI taxonomy): Eukaryota > Metazoa > Chordata > Testudines > Cheloniidae > Natator > Natator depressus. The sequence goes on along the minus strand of NC_134235.1, from coordinate 95,314,832 downwards.
CATCTCATAAAGTGGGCTATAGCCTACGAAAGCTTTTGCTCAAATAAATTTGTTAGTCTCTAAGGTGCCACAAGTACTCCTGTTCTTTTTGCGGATACAGACTAACGCGGCTGCTACTCTGAAATCTGGTTTATTATGGCTCTTTCAAACTGTTTAAAAATATACGTCCAGCACAGAAAAGAGAAAATGATCAGCAAAAGTTAGCAAACCATTATCCCCTTAATTTTCAAAGCACTGTATAGTGTTTTAACCTGCAACTCTCATTAAAGAGAATGGGATTCTTCTGGTTAAAGCTCCACAGACCACTTGGAAAATGTAAGGATTGTCGTCAGTTCTATCTTAATGTCTGGGTCCTGAGGCAAACAATGACATTATCTAAATTGTTTATGTGATGGCAATCCTACAAGCTTTTGATGGCCCATCAGAGTGAAACAGTTTCTCTCACACACACACTCTCACACACACACACATGACTAGTAATAATGGAAAAACAAAAGTCATGCTATGAGGTCATAGCCAGAACATTTTATTCCTAATAATTGTGGTAGTTATCAGAAGCCAAGACAGCAAAGCATTATCCTATTCATTGATTTTCTGACAACTTGGGCTTTTTAAAATGTACTGATTTAATGCCAAAAAAAAAAATCACTTTCACTGAAACTTACTGTATTCATTGTAGCCTGTATCTATCTGTTCTACATGAATACAGGAAAGATTACACAAACATTTCTTAAGATGAAAATTCTAAAGATAACTTCCACTTTGCATCAAAAAATAAATTTTCCCATTAAAATAAAAAACAAAAATGGTTTCCAAGAATGACTGTGTATGCGTACACACGCATGTGGCCATGAGTGTGCACCCACCCACTCTCTGAGGTAGCCTAGAGAAGTGCGGACTCCCACCCTTGTCACAGAGTTACAATGTAAATAAAGAATATGCTCTGAGTAAAAGGTAGCAGCTGTCACTCTGAAACATTAGTCTCTAAGAGCACTGCAAGACCACGACTGTTGAATGTCTGGCTAAGCACTCTCCTTCATATATTATTAATGTTCATGGGAAGTGAAGGTGCATGTTTTTTACTCACTGTGCCTCTTTGCTGTAGCACATGATGTATAGCAGAGTCTCATTTGTATGACAGCAGGCTGATGTTGAATGCCAACCATGGTATTTAGAGGGTTATTGTTTTTAATGGATTTTACTCGCTAAAAATGTATTGGTCTAAGATGAAGTAAAGCCAAAATTGCCTTAGATTTGAAAATGCCTTTCATAGAAGGCTTGTAGACAAAGATGTTTGTGTGCAAGAAGTCAGATTTTAAAATCTAGCTCTACTTCTGAATTTGCGGTATTCTCCTTTTGTTTTGCTAGATATGTTTTTTTTCTTGTAATTGATTGAGTGTGTGAAAGATTATTTTAACTGAAAATGGTTAGACCTATAGCTATAATTAATTCAGTCCTTATAACGTGTTAAAAACCCTATGCCTTTTATGTTTTTCAAATACCTCTTTTCAGAAAAGTGACACCTTAGCATGCATACTGACCTGAGAATAGTTGCCTTGCTAAGAGGTATCATTATGCTCTAGTACTCTACATCTCACTTGGAATAGGAGTCAACTACCAATGTAAAAAGTAAAATACCCCTCCTCCCATTGCATGTTAAGATACTGTATTACTGAGGAAGACCAAAATGGAGACCGCACATGGCACACCATGTTAGAAGAGTGCACGCAGTAGAAAAGTCAGCCAAGTCTGTGGAACCTTTTTTTAATATACCACAGGAAGCATAAGGACTATGATTCATATACATATTTCTAAAACCATGGAGCCTTTGAGGAGCAATACTTTAAATTAGAAAAAGTAAATAAACATATATTTTGCACTGAGCACATGGTGATGTACTTACTGACCTAGCTGAGAAAGCACTAAACTGTGCAAAATGTTTACCACAAAACCACATGAAGCTCCCTTGACTTTGATTGTAACCTCCAATCTCAGAAAAGTTTCACTCAAAAGTCACCCGGACTTTCAAGGGATTCTTGACCTGGGTATGCATGACTATTGGATTTGTATGAAAATCGTGCTAAATTTGCAGTTCCACGTGGTTTGTTTTGTTGAAAACCTAGGAAAAACAACAACTGTGATCAAATTTCACAAAGCCCACTAATTACAGAACAAAATTACACAGAAGGAATGGGAATCCAAACCTCAGAGCATGTGGGGGGAAATATTGCAAGAGTAAACAGACAAAAGTTAAGACACTATTACCAAACTTCTGTTAAGCAAATATGATGAGTTTTCTGCATTAATTAATAACACTGTAAAAATTTCATTGAATTACTTTGTGAACAATACTATCAATCAACATTTTTTTTGTCCTGTTGGTGTACTATAGTTTGAAGGTCTCTTTCAGGACTGAATCTGGCCCTCTGTGTGTGTCCTTGGACAAATCACTTTACTTCTCTGTTTTCCTATCTGTGAAATGGGTATAATACTTACCTACCTTGATCACAATAATACTAATAATAATGGGTATAATACTTACCTACCTTGTTGTGAGCTTAGTTCACATCTGTACTGTGCTTTGAACATAGAAAGTGCTATAAAATTCTAAATCCTTCAAAAAGCAAAGCCTAAAGTGTCTTAAGCTGGACAGCTGATCATCAAAACATCCAAAAATAAGGGAGATTTCCAAACTTTGGCCTTTAATCTCCCCATGCCTCAGTTTCCCATTGGTAAAATGGGGATAATATTTTGTATCTCACATAGGGGCTTGTGAAGATGAATTAATGTTTGTGTGGCTCAGATAAATATAGTGATGAACACCATATAAAAGCCAATGAGGCATTCAGTATGGGGTTGAGTGTGTGCTGGTAAAAAAAAAAAAGCCTGGGGTCACATATTGAATAAAGATAAAAATAAATATTGAACAGCTGCTTTCTTCCCTGAACACTGTCCATCTTGTGTATTGAATGAGGTAGGGTCCTATGAAAAAAATGTAATGGAATTAAAGACTGTCATCATGCATTCACACAAGGGGGCTGAATTAAAATTGCGAAGGTAACTTTAATTCTGCTATTTCCTGACTACTGGGTGCTTGATTTTACAACCTTTATAATATATTTTTGTGGGTAATAACTTATAACTCCCTTTAAATGCCAGTGTTCTAATGCAGTGGTTCCCAAACTAGGGGCACCGCTTGTTCAGGGAAAGCCCCTGGCGGGCCGGGCTGGTTTGTTTACCTGCCGCGTCCGCAGGTTTGGCCAATCACGGCTCCCACTGGCCACGGTTCACTGCTCCAGGCCAATGGGGGCTGCGAGAAGGGTGGCCAGCACGTCCCTCAGCCCGTGCCGCTTCCCGCAGCCCCCATCGGCTGAGAACGGCAAACCGCGGCTACTGGGTACTGCGATCAGCCGAACCTGCTGACGTGGCTGGTAAACAAACCAGCCCAGCCCGCCAGGAGCTTTTCCTGAACAAGCGGTGCCCCTAGTTTGGGAACCACTGTTCTAATGCTTTCCTCCAAAGCAAGGTGTAATAAGAGGATAATAACAAAGAAGAGTATTGCTAGAAATGGAGATGAAACACAAAGAATCCATTCACTCTTAGAAATGTTAAAGTACTCCTGTTACCTCAAGAAAATCTCAGTTACAGAAACCATGTACCAATAATACTTTATCAGAGCAGACAAGCATACGCTATATGATAGCTATATAGCTATATGACTCATTTAAAAAAAAATTCTGTTCTGTGTATATTAGTATAGTCGTCAGGCTTAGTGTAGTCATCAGGCTTACCTGTCACTATCACCCTTGCTATCATTAGGAATTTAGAACCTGATCCAAAGCCCACAAAAGTCAATGGAAAGACTCCCACTGACTTCATTTTGTTTGGATCAGGCCCTTAGTGTATTAAACATTTCTTCTGTTTCTTGTTTGAACTGAATAGATCTAAACAGTCTGATATATAACCTTTGTTATTAAAGACAGAAATTTTCTGTCCGGAAGAAATGTAATTATGCTATTTGATATAGAAAACAAATTAGGATTATCTATTCAACCATTAACTTGGTTAACATAACTTAGTAAACGTTTTAATATTTAACTACATTCAGTACATTTTAAATTATGGAAGAGTAAACTTTTTAGAATAAAATAAGAACTGATTCATGAACCTTCACCCTTTCAATCAAAATCAATCCAAACCTGAACTGAAACTCAATTAAATTCAGTTTACACTCTCTTTGATTGTGTTACTCCATGCATTCTGGTTTTGCCAAGGTCAAATACACAGAAGAATCAAGAGATGGTTTGTTCTTGCAAAATTACCAACCCAACCACGTCAGTATGTATTGGAAATGTAGATCATGACTGGATGTCTTTCTAAAACTTTGTTCCTTTTCAATCACAAGTTATTGGATTTGAAATAGGAATCACCTGGCAAAATTCTATGGGTTTTGTTATGCAGATCAGACTAGATGATCATAATGGTCTCTTCCGGCCTTACACTATGAAATCTTGTAGGAAATCAAGTGCATATGTGGTTCTCAGCCTCTCTCAACCCTAAAGCTTTGGAAAATATAGCTAAATATTTGATTTTTTTTATTCTTATCCAAATTTGCACCCATACCTCCATTGCACATTCATATTCAAGTGCTTGCACGTCTAAGTTCCTGGCTGCAGTGGCAAATTGTCTATTGTAATGTACGTTTAGTTAAATATAGTGAACATGGAAAGTTAGAGTTCTATAGTTCTCTCTAGAAGTTTCAGCTATTCTATGTAATAGAGAGCTCATCTTTATGCCTTTCTTGAAATTAGTATATGTAGTATCACTTTTTCAATGAAGCAAAGCATAGCTCCTTTGTGCAAATGACCCAAACCAATATTCCATGTAACTTCTTTGGCAAGGAAGATAAGGAAAGGCCTTCAAAGGTGGTGTTGAACAATTGGGCTTTGTATATTTGGATTATTATAGATTCTTGAAGGTAAACCTCAGTCTTACATAAACCAATTTTATTTTTTACTTATGATTTATACATATTTTTAAATTATAATAAATATTCATAAAACAAAACCAATAATGGTCTAGGAATATGTATAGTCCTGCATAAATGTTCCTCACAATGTAACATTAACACACACAGAGCAGCTCACATCTGATCACTTTTACAAATTAAGCAACATAGTATAGGAGTGCTGCTGTGTCAAACTTGTATTGAGTAGCACAATGACACGTAAATACATCTTACATAAGGTAAAACTGAACAGGAACCAATAAACAACTAGTACGAAATCTTCTAGTTACCACATCTGGGTTGGTAGAGGATCATTGTTCCACAGTCATTTTCACTAAGGCATCTTGCACCATTCTGCTAGTATAAAGAGGCCTTAAAGTTGCTGTAAATGACCAGAACTCAAAAATGTCAAAGTGTAACATTTTGTCAGCTCAGTTCCAGTCACTTTCTGAGCTTTTATGCTTTGTCCTAAGAATGTTCCTCCTACTAACTGTGTGCTACTGGAAGGGGAAAATGGATTCAGCCATTTGTGAGTCTAATAATTTTAACAGGTTTCAGAGTAACAGCCGTGTTAGTCTGTATTCGCAAAAAGAAAAGGAGTACTTGTGGCACCTTAGAGACTAACCAATTTATTTGAGCATAAGCTTTCGTGAGCTACAGCTCACTTCATCGGATGGATACTGTGGAAAGTATAGAAGATCTTTTTATACACACAAAGCATGAAAAAATGGGTGTTTACCACTACAAAAGGTTTTCTCTCCCCTCACCCCACTCTCCTGCTGGTAATAGCTTATCTAAAGTGATCACTTTCCTTACAATGTGTGTGATAATCAAGGTGGGCCATTTCCAGCACAAATCCAGGGTTTAACAAGAACGTCTGAGGAGGGGAGGGGTTAGGAATCCAACTACAATCCATCAGTGATCTTCCTGATAACACCATCCTGGCCACTATGGATGTAGAAGACCTCTACACCAACATTCCATACAAAGATGGACTACAAGCCGTCAAGAACACTATCCCCGATAATGTCACTGCTAACCTGGTGGCTGAACTTTGTGACTTTGTCCTTACCCATAACTATTTTACATTTGGGGACAATGTATACCTTCAAATCAGCGGCACTGCTATGGGTACCCGCATGGCCCCACAGTATGCCAACATTTTTATGGCTGACTTAGAACAACGCTTCCTCAGCTCTCGTCCCCTAACGCCCCTACTCTACTTGCGCTATATTGATGACATCTTCATCATCTGGACCCATGGAAAAGAAGCCCTTGAGGAATTCCACCATGATTTCAACAATTTCCATCCCACCATCAACCTCAGCCTGGTCCAGTCCACACAAGAGATCCACTTCCTGGACACTACAGTGCTAATAAACGATGGTCACATAAACACCTCCCTATACCGGAAACCTACTGACCGCTATTCCTACCTACATGCCCCCAGCTTTCACCCTGACCACACCACATGATCCATTGTCTACAGCCAAGCTCTGCGATACAACCGCATTTGCTCCAACCCCTCAGACAGAGACAAACACCTACAAGATCTCTATCAAGCATTCTTACAACTACAATACCCACCTGCGGAAGAGAAGAAACAGATGGATAGAGCCAGAAGAGTTCACAGAAGTCACCTACTACAGGACAGGCCTAACAAAGAAAATAACAGAACGCCACTAGCTGTCACCTTCAGCCCCCAACTAAAACCCCTCCAACGCATTATTAAGGATCTACAACCTATCCTGAAGGATGACCCAACACTCTCACAAATCTTGGGAGACAGGTCAGTCCTTGCCTACAGACAGCCCCCCAACCTGAAGCAAATACTCACCAGCAACCACATACCACACAACAGAACCACTAACCCAGGAACCTATCCTTGCAACAAAGCCCATTGCCAACTGTGCCCACATATCTATTCAGGGGACACCATCACAGGGCCTAATAACATCAGCCACACTATCAGAGGCTCGTTCACCTGCACATCCACCAATGTGATATATGCCATCATGTGCCAGCAATGCCCCTCTGCCATGTACATTGGTCAAACTGGACAGTCTCTACGTAAAAGAATAAATGGACACAAATCAGATGTCAAGAATTATAACATTCATAAACCAGTCGGAGAACACTTCAATCTCTCTGGTCACGCGATTACAGACATGGAAGTTGCGATATTACAACAAAAAAACTTCAAAACCAGATTCCAGCGAGAGACTGTTGAATTGAAGTTCATTTGCAAATTGGATACAATTAACTTAGGCTTGAAGAGAGACTGGGAGTGGCTAAGTCATTATGCAAGGTAACCTATTTCCCCTTAAAAAAAGAAAAGGAGTACTTGTGGCACCTTAAAGACTAACCAATTTATTTGAGCATAAGCTTTCGTGAGCTACAGCTCACTTCATGAAGTAAGCTGTAGCTCACGAAAGCTTATGCTCAAATAAATTGGTTAGTCTTTAAGGTGCCACAAGTACTCCTTTTCTTTTTGCAAATACAGACTAACACGGCTGTTACTCTGAAACCTATTTCCCCTTGTTTTTTCCTACCCCCCCCCCAGATGTTCTTGTTAAACCCTGGATTTGTGCTGGAAATGGCCCACCTTGATTATCATACACATTGTAAGGAGAGTGATCGCTTTAGATAAGCTATTACCAGCAGGAGAGTGGGGTGGGGGGAGAGAAAACCTTTTGTAGTGGTAAACACCCATTTTTTCATGCTTTGTGTGTATAAAAAGGTCTTCTATACTTTCCACAGTATCCATCCGATGAAGTGAGCTGTAGCTCACGAAAGCTTATGCTCAAATAAATTGGTTAGTCTCTAAGGTGCAACAAGTACTCCTTTTCTTTTTAATAATTTTAAGTCTGCCTTGGTATTATGCTGATGAGTTTTATTTTAATGACCAGAAATACATTTAGTTGCACATCTCTAAAACTCCATGTAGACAGGACCCATTCCACCTGGTCTTACTGAAAATTTTTCCACTGGGGTGGAAAAATGGTTTCCACAAGTGCATCATCCACAAATTCAGCTCATTGCTCCTTAAATCAGTGAACACCATTCAAACTTATTAACTGGAACAATATTAAATTATCCACTGTATGGCAAAAAGGATAAAAATTTAATCTTTTGTAACATCAGAAGATGTAATCTAAGGTTTATATTTAAATTAAGTAGAGTTAGCTTGCCCATAAGGTAATAAATTATCTCATGAGAGCCACACACTGATTTACACTAAACAAGGCATATTGGCTAGACTAAGGAAACTTTCCACTTCAGACTTCTACGGCTGTGGAGCTTTATGGAGTAAAAATAGAAAGAAAATTATGCAAAGATTAGGTGTCAGGCAGACAAAATTATTTGCTGAAACAAATGAGGAGTTCTGTTTCCCATTGTCTTAAATGCTAGTTCAATATAGAAATATGACAGCAGATAACTTTTAAGCTGTAAAAAGAGAAAATAATGGGAAGCAATAAAGAATCTTCCTGCTGCATGCACCAAGATTCAGACCCAGCTTTCCAAATAAGTTCATAACTTGTCAATTTAAGGGCACACCTAATGTTCATCCTAATCACAGATGCAAGACTTGCTGTAAAAGATGTATTCCTCATGAGGAATTGTACTATCAGAATGTTAAGGATCTTACACTAATTTTCAAAAACCAAGGCATGAGCAAGGCTGCAATACCCTCCATTCTGAAAGTCCTGAACATCCAGCTTGAAAATCAAGCCCCTGTAAGGTGTCTCAAATTGGGCACCCAAACATTGGGACACCGATAAAACAGGGATAATACTTCCCCAATGTGAGGATAAATTCGTTTGTGCAATCCTCAGACATACGGTGATGAGCACCATAGAAAAGCCTCAATATAAGAATAAGGACCATCTTTTTGTTCTGTTTGTTTGTACAGCATCCAACAAAATGGTATCCTGGTCCATGCTCATAGGTGCTATTGTAATACAAATAATCAATAATAAATGACAGAGAACTAAAGTTCTATAGTTCAATTCTTATCTCTCATAAAAATGTATTAAATATAGTCTAAGATACTTGTTTGCATTTTTCCAATTTTTAATAGGCATGAAAACGTGCAGCTATTTCATAATGTGGATGGACATACAGACTAGTGACTGAAATTCTTATTGAAGCATTAAAATTAGGTCTCTCCTTCTAATATAAACATCACATTAAAGTTTCTTCAGTAATCAGATTAGGATCAAATATTCTGTTTACAGTGAGACCAGTTAAACACTTTGGGCTAAATTCTGCTCTGCTATACATCAATGAGTTAATGGATTTTCAGTATACTTATTTAAATCCAGAGTAATTGATGGAAGAATTTAGCCTAGCATTGAGCTTAGTATATGGCTTTACTCTGAGGAAAGCCTTTTGTGTCTAAATATTACTGATTTTGGTAATCTTTCCACTAACACAGCTGGGTCAAATTCTGCTGCAAATGACTCCAGTGTAATTGGTTTAAGTTAATGGTGTTACTGTAGATTTACATTGGTGTAACAAAGAAAAATCTGGTTGCCTGCATATTGTTCTTAAAGTGTTGTATCACTCTAAATGATTTTTTCCTAGAATGTAGTTGGAAGCTGAATTATGAAAAGGGTCCTTTTTTCTGCCAGTTACTGATTTTCTTTGACACCTTTCTACTGGTGTCTTGTTAATGTGATTTTTAGATAGCAAAGTGCAATAAGACTATAGTTTACGATGAGGAATTTATATCTTTTAATTTCCTTAGAAAATTGCTTCCCTCTTTGACCTGAGCTCAGTCATCACAGAGGGGTGAAAAAGCTCCACTGAGCCAAAGCATGTATCTCACAGAAGATGTACAGTGAGTGTTCCAAAACAGAAGGGCAACTAAGTTTTGTACAGACTTTCTATGTACACTTCATGAACATGGGACAAAACGATCATAGAATCATAGGGTGGAAGAGACCTCAGCAGGTCATCTAGTCCAATCCCCTGCTCAAAGCAGGACCAACACCAACTAAATCAAGATGTCTGTTGATGGAAAACCAAAAACTACAATAAAATGTGCTTTCAAAAAATAAAATTGAGTACAATGCTCGTGATGCTCTAAAAATTAACTCACATGTTGCAAGGTATCCGGGGGCAACAAGGAGCAGATGACCTAACATAACTATTAATGATGATGTAGTAAAACTGATTAATGTTTTTTTCAAACTGGGGGAATGCCTCTGGCCAACAGAAAAATACCTCTGTTGCAATTTCCCCTCCAGTAAATTTGAAGTTCACCAATTAAATCAATGTTTTTTTAGAAAGAAGTATGTGATACAGAAAGTGGTTTCTTTTCATGGTGGTCTTGTAGATGTGTGTGGAAATATGTATGTATATATGGGGGGAGGGTTGTCTTAGATATACACAGCCACCCACACATACATGCACGTATATAAGTAGACCTATGTATATATGTATAGACTGAGTTTTGAATGATCACATTCTGATTCCTGATTTTTCTTTTTTGAAAGAATCAGACACTTATTTTCACCAGGGCAATTCTATTTGTGAGTAATTTCATCACTTCCTGCCACTCCTGTTTCACATGCAGGATCCTTTTGTTAGGAACTCTGCTTTGTGGAGAAGTGGGAAAATAGTATATAGAGTTTTATGCATAAGGAATTTAAATTATTAGGGGCTGGATGCTAAAGTTTAAAGCTTATTAATGAATGGAACGGAATATGCCTAGATGCCAGTTTTACAAGTGATAGAAAATCTAGGCTTAGGAAGTCTTCTCAATGAACATTATCTATAATAACTCAAAAAAAGGAGCCCCTCAGGAATTCCTGTATGTTACCCTGTTCTCTATTTCCTATATATTTTTACAAGTATTTATTTGTGACTGTTGTTAAAGACACTTCTCTGCTGATTCTCCATTATTTAGCTCTGCTGGTTCTCCATTATTTAGTTTTGGCTATCTCATCATGTCACATCTGTCTCTTATTTTATTTTCATTTTCTCTGTTTTGACGGTAATTTAGCTTTATGGGTTTTGTTCTGGTTTATTATCATTGTTTCTTTCAGCAGCCCTTGTTTTTATGATTACTTTGTTTTGTTGCAACTCAGCTATATTTTGATTTTGTTTCCCCTACTTCTGTCTCTGAACCTCATTTTATCTCTTAATTTTTTTTAGCATTTCCCCTCCTGTTGTTTTCTAGGAGTCACTGTGCAGTTGTTGCACAGTCTGTTATCTTTGCAGCCTCCCTGCTGTTGCTGCTCTCACATCCTGTTGGCACGCACTGCTCTAGATGAAAAGTGAAAATGAAACTGCTTGATCAAATTATCCTCCAATATTTTTAACGGTTCTTTGTCTTTCAAAGGAGTGATTAAGAATTATAGAAGGCCCTTACAGCCAGAGATGCAGCTAGGATATTTTGGCCCCAGAATAAATAATAGAAGCAGCCTAATGACTTCTCCCTTTCTCAGTGCTGCCAATCCAAAGCATTCAAAAATTATTAGCTCCCCACCGCACTCCCCAAAATGAGGTTGGTTTAAAAATCATGAGAAATTAATAATATATTTGGGGAGTTCACTTTATATTTGCTGCTGGTTTTGAGCCTTTAGGGTTAATGCTTTCAAGTTTATCACCTTTTTCCATAAACATGAGGGTTTTTTTGTTTTGTTTTGTTTTGTTTAATTTAATAACAAGATTCTCTCATAATGACACAACTCCAGGAACTGGAGCTTTAAGAAAATCAAATATCACAAAGCTTGTGATAAAGTCACATGGGTTGGCAACCCTGCTATTTCCATTTAGCTCCCTTTCCCCACCAACTTCCCCTCACTGTCACTTAATTTATCTTCCTATCTATATTTCTCTCCCCCATCTGTATCTCCATCTCTCCCCCATCGCCCTTAGCCTCCCCCTTTCTTTCCTGTCTTGTCCCATCCCTTTGGCTCTATTTTCCCTTTTCCTCCCATGTAGGACCACATTGGAATGTTAAGAGATGCACTCCTCAGCCTGTTCACCCACAGAAGGACCCGGAGGAGATGACAAAAACTAAAAGGTTATGTTATTCAGACATTGTTATTGACATCATCAATATTATATCTTATGCAACCAACACGCAAACTGTGGCATACACCCTGGTGGAAAAAGAAATAAATGGGCCAGCCAGTTATCTCAGTCCCAGTTCTCAGAAGAAACGTGATCAAAACACGTAATATATAAACTATTTACTAAGCAGTGGACTGTTGTTGAGCCTTGCAAGTGGTGAGACTAAGGACCAGTTCTGACAAAGATGTAGGAATCTGGGGAAATATTAGCTTCCCCTTCTCCTTGCCCTATAGTTCAGATGTTAACATTTTTTTAGCTTTCACAGTATAACTGGAGAGTGAGAGAGAGAGAATGAATGGCAGGATTTGTCACCAGTGAGTCTTCCTAAGAAAAATTAAATAAAATTAAAAAAAATATACACATGGGAATAATTGGAGCGATGGAGGTTGCCTGGATTCAAATAGTCAGTTAGAAATTGAATGAAAAAGAGTTATTGTTCTCTTCCTAGCCCCCCCCCACCCCCCAGATAGACACCTGCTGACCTGATACAGCTTGCTAGAGTTTGGCAGTCTACTCAAGAAAAGCACAGGACTAGAATACTTGGATAAGACTGTGTCTAAATAGTGCTGTGGAAGAGAAAATAAAATTTGCACATAACCTTTGTATACTAAGCCTCACTTTAGCCAGTCCCCACTTTCAAAAGCACCAAATTTACTCTTTTTTTTAACGAAATCTGTGTGTCATATTGTATCCATTTTAGCAGAACTTTGGGGGTTCTTTTCTCTGCAACAACAGATGTTGAAGCAGAGAATGAGAATGTGATGAAATACAACTGACAGGACACTATCCAGAAAATGCTTCTAATCAGATAGCATCTTGATTGTATTTAGATTCTTTCTCTTTAAGGAGAATTCAAGAGAGAGGGTAACAAAAAAAAACTTTGTCACCTTCACAGCATAGTGGTAATAAGCATGATCTGAAATATGCCACAAATTCATAAAGTTATAAGAACTTAAAGTATTTTGGGCCAAATGCTGCTCTCAGTTACTTCAGCACAATCCCACAAGCCTGTGTTGGCAAAAGTAAGAAAAATGCAAGGAGGCATCTAAAATAACAGGCATTTGAAAATGTGCGTGTGAGTGACCATAGGAGAGAGGTGGGAGCCACCAGTTAAATGCCACACTGTCAGCAAGTACTAGTCAGGCTTGATTCCTCTTGCAATCTACCTCAAATGTGGATGCAACCTTCTTTCTCCCAGCTCTGTGGAAACTGTGTCCTAGGCTCCCCTAATATGTAGAATGCTATTTTTTTCAGACTTCACACAGTGAATATAAATGCAGGACCAAGCTATAAGTACAGATTAAATGGAGCAAGTATACAACAAAGAAATTGTTTCTAAAATAATTGGTGCACTTTTACAGAGGTGTTCAGAGAACATTTTACAGGATGGATAGCTCAGTGGCTTGAGCATTGGCTTGCTAAACCCAGGGTGGTGAGTTCAATCCCTGAGGGGGTGATTTGGGGATTGGCCGTGCTTTGAGCAGGGGGTTGGACTAGATGACCTCCTGAGGTCCCTTCTAACCCTGATATTCTACGATTCTGTTTTAAGTAAAAGTTATGTATCAAATCTAAAATTCTTCCAGCTATTAAGCAGACTTCCACAAATTAGCTGCTTGGAAAAACCTTATTGTACCAGAGTATAATTGTATATTATGTCTCTCAAAAGAACTTAGAAGTATAACTATGATTTGTATCCCTTTTACCTGCAAAGGACAGAAAATCTTCAAGGATGCCCCAAGGATACATCCAGTTCTTATCTTGGTATGAACCAGCAGCTGTACAATCATGACATATTCCCTAATCGTTTAGAATAAGGGCAGTCGTATTGTATAACACACTGGTAGAAAATGCTTTTATTATTAACTTTATTGGGGGTAGAGGTTTAGGAGAATGGGGAGAAGAGATTTATAACCTCAGGTCCTGATCCTGCAAATTCACATGCATTACCTTTATACATGCGGATAGCCCCATTTAATTCAGAGGGTAAGATTTTCCAAAGTCCCAAATTTTGGAGTACAAGTTCCATGGACTTTGTTGGAAATCCCACCCAGTAAACTCTACTCTATGTGTAGAGTTAAATGCATAGATCTCTGACAGATTAGGCCCATAATTTCCAGTTGAATGCCCCCCATTCTTTTGACAATTTAGGATCTAGCATCCAATTAAAATCTCAAAACATCAAACAATATAAAGTTAATCTCCTTCATTCTCTAGAAACAAAGAAAATATAGATGCTCTCATTGGACTTTTTTTAAGGGCTTTAGAGAAGGGTAAAAATCTGAGGAATTGGAATTACAATTTAATAACAATGCACTAGGTCCTGTCTTCAGTAGAAAGACTTTAATGGGCTTTGGATCTGGATTACAAATGACAAAAGAGTAAAAGTAGCAGCAACATTCACATCAGCATCCAAAACATTTATGAAAGCACAAAAGCCTTACATAAGGCATGTGCATTATATTCTTCATAAAAAAAGTAGTGTTGAGAGAGAAGTGTTGTTCAGTCTCCAGTTGCAACCATGCTTGTTTGTGTATCATTAATAAAATTAGATCGTTTATTCCAGTGCCAAACAAATAACATTTTACTTTGATTTAGAAAAAAAGATAAATGTGGATTGACAATATGGACAAATTCTATTTTCCCTTCTCATCAGGAGCTGAAAATATGCTGTTGCATATTTTATTTTAACTCAACATGAAACTCTGGAGGTACTTTAACATATATACTTACTAGATCAAAATAGCTGAGATCATAAGGTAGCATCAGTGTCAAAAATATCTTATTCTACCTCCAATTTGCCAGGAAACAGAAGTTTTTCCTCAACCCAAAAATCTCTCTTCATTTTTCTAAGGAAAAAATATCCATTGAAAAACCTTGAAGTTTTTATGGAAGGAAATACAAACTACATATTCTGTTTTTTATTTTATAAATATATACATTCCTCAAACATAAAAATGCCCATGTATTTCTCAAAATGAACAGATCAGAATTCTATAAATAAGACACACAAACACAGTAAACAAGTCTCCTGTCAAGTAACTAGTTAGGCCTAGCACTCTTCTGTATCTGCTCTTGCCTATGATACACCTTTACCAACTCATTCGCTTTTCAAGAATCTGCCCTACTAAGACATTTCAAATAAACCAACCAAATGTGCTAAAAAAGTGTTCATTTGATACTGTTTTGTCTGGAGAGGAGTGCAAGTCTTTGAAATATTGACATTTGAATTCAGCTGTCTGTCTTCTGTAATTTTCCATCATTTTGATGCAAGGACCTGTGACAAAACCTCCTTCACAAACATACAGGAGATTTTGGAGGTAGAGAACTGGGTCTTCTATTTCCTATACTAGAAGAAAAGGAAGAAACTCAGGATTGCATATCACCATCTATGTTTAGGTATACCCTTCCTGTTTTGGGCTAAGTCAATCACCTTTGTCTTTGAGATTAGTCATGTTTCCTCAAAAATATGGAATGTTTCCTTAGATTCTCTGGATTATTCATCAGATCTATTCTTGTGTGGTTACAGTTCTTAGTTATTAATTAGATCAAACCATACTTTCATGGAGACTGTGACAATAAAGTCATCTGTATGTGGTCTGTCAAATCCCTCCTGACAAGAAAATTGTGCTCTTTTGAGCTAATACAGCTTAAAATGAAAAGGAGTACTTGTGGCACCTTAGAGACTAACCAATTTATTTGAGCATGAGCTTTCGTGAGCTACAGCTCACTTCATCAGATGCATACTGTGGAAACTGCAGAAGACATTATATACACAGAGACCATGAAACAATACCTCCTCCCACCCCACTCTCCTGCTGGTAACAGCTTATCTAAAGTGATCATCAAGTTGGGCCATTTCCAGCACAAATCCAGGAGGGTGAGAAAACCTGGATTTGTGCTGGAAATGGCCCAACTTGATGATCACTTTAGATAAGCTGTTACCAGCAGGAGAGTGGGGTGGGAGGAGGTATTGTTTCATGGTCTCTGTGTATATAATGTCTTCTGCAGTTTCCACAGTATGCATCCGATGAAGTGAGCTGTAGCTCACGAAAGCTCATGCTCAAATAAATTGATTAGTCTCTAAGGTGCCACAAGTACTCCTTTTCTTTTTGCGAATACAGACTAACACGGCTGTTACTCTGAAACAGCTTAAAATGTGGAGGACAGAGCATGTGAGAGAGAGAGAGGGAGTGACCGTTCTAGTTCAGTGAATAACCTTTGAGAATGCATTTTGTAACGATTTGAGCAATTAGCTAATTGTGTGACGAGCTCCCATTCCCTCCTGCAGAGTTTGTAGACTTTGTCAACTGAAGAGAAAAGACTAAAAAAGGATCCCAGCTCTCCTTTGTCATCACAAAATGTGAAGGCCAATCCAAGGGCCAATCCCTGGTTTTACAAGGTCACATTTTAAAAATGGTAGAAGCTGCTGCCTACGTACCAAAATGGTACATGCAGATGCTAAACCAATTACCCATTGAAATAGGTGCTTGAGCCTTTTTGATGTGCAGACCTGTGTCCACGTTTTGAAACATTAAGACAATACCATAATGTAGCAACATCCTCTGAGGACTTCATTTTGCAAGAGTAGGTATAAATGTGCCACTTTCAGAGTGCATTGACAGAAATTAAAGGGATGATGAAGATTTCTATGATTGGGGGCCACTGGGCTGAAGAACCTTAGCTAGAAAAGAAGGAACACTTCAAAAGGCAATAACTGAATATCTTCAGAAGAGAGATCTTCCCATCTCTCACCCTCTTTACCATAAGCGCCACCTATCTTTTCCTCACCTTGAAAATTCCTCCGGCATCAAATATGCCTACATCAGCCCTTTATACCACTAAAATCTACAACAACAAAAATCAGTCCTACAGGATTTTCTTCTCTGAGTGGCAGAGAAATGTGAAGAGAGCCATCTTTTTAAAACAGATTAATGCGTGAAAGATAGGCAGAAAGAAAAACAGATTGTTTCAGTAAGAAACTGTCAGGTTAATCCTTAAATAAAATAAAATAAAACTCACACTAGCCAACATGCTTTAGGTCATGTTGTAAGCTACAATAATGCTTTGTGACTTATAATAGCCAGAAAATTGGTGTAGATGGCAGTTAATAAACAACCAGACATTTTATTCTAATAGAATATAATTAGAGCAGGTCTGAAAATGTCCAGAGGATTGAAATGTCAATGGAAAAAAAGGGAAATTATTTTTCATGATTTTATTTTTTTCATTTCTTGGCCAGCTCTAAATATAATACAGACACTGGAGTATTTTCTGGAAAATATCCAGATTCTCCTAGCCTCCACAAGCCTAGTCAGATGTATTATGTTCTTAATGTCAATCTTATGACATCTTTCCCTGAAAAACCTAGTCTCTGACGGCACTGTATGGCTTGTGAGGATATCAGGCAGTAAATGTAAAGGTATTATAGAGCATTATCAACTGTAAAGGGTGCTATAAAGGTGATTACTTTGAAGATCAGGACAAGCTATATTTGCAGCTATCTTTCTTACTTTCCTAGCTTTCTAATTTTGAAGATTTGTTTTAGTCACCCTTTGCCAAAGCAGATTTCGCAGCAGCCACAGGAGAGAGGAAAGAAGCTGGAGCATTTACTACATTCTGCCCTAGATATGACAGGGTTAATAATGTTTGATAAGCCTGTGCAATATAAAGACTGAAAAGAACTGATGAATTTTTAAAGGGATTGTCAGTCCCATTTGAGGCAGGCTCAAGCATCACCCAGAGAACTCTCTCACTAAGCCTTGTCATTAATAATGATTTATGGCTATGGATATTCACAACAGCTGTGCCCTCACCTTTAACTATCTCATACAATATTTAAAAAGTACTGGGAGATGCTGCATCAGGGAAGCAACTAAATTGCTGGAAGGCACTACTAGTTTATACTGCGTAGTGTGCCTCCTTAAAACTAGTGTACTAATTTGTCAGAGTGAGTCGCTCTCACTCCGTTAACCTACTGCAAGCAAAATAAGCAACATGCGGATCTCCAGTCAGATGAAGATCTTGTGAACGCAAAAACTCTGGGGTGTTGGCATCAGCACTGGAATATTTCATCAAATTACATATCTGCTGGCTGTTAACTATTGTCCTTCTTCCATTAACATTGGTTAGAAACATATGGTGCAGCTGTCCAAGAATACCCCAATTTTAAATTCCAGAAACACTATTTTTTGAGGGCTCACTTCCTCCGAGACACTAAGTTGCTTTTGTTCAAAGTGCAATGTTTTGAATTTCTTTCAGTATGAGCATACACAAGAGGAAATTCCAGAAGCAGGGCTTTCAAAACACAGCACATAACTTTCTGTGTCTGACATTTGAAAGCAGGAGGAAGCATTATTAATAACGTGTTGCTCGGCTATAACTCTTCATCTTCAAAGCACTTCACAAAAATGTCTTCTGGCAGCTCCTTTAAGAGCTGCATAAATATGATCCCCATCCTACAGATGTGAATGCTCGAAGAAATTTTCAGTGAGATTTTCAGAGGGGTTGGGTGAGGCACACAGTATTGCATCTCTCAGGGGCTGGGTGAGTGTATTATTGGGTATTATTGTGTTCTTGGATTCTTTGGAATCTTCCAGTCTGATGATGGATATGAACAGAATTTTGAAAGTTCAGCTGCCTTGCGTGGTACCCAAACTTTTCAGTACTCCACGTGAGTGCTCAGCCTTTGGGATTTTTAGTAAGCACCTTTTAAATCTGTTGTAGCCAGCTACTTTGGACTTATTTTATTGCCCAGGGCTAGAATTTCTCTGCACTGATCCAGACCCTGGGAGACATCCTATGCCAAAGAGGGTGCCTTCATAGGAGAATGGATTAGAACTCAGGAGTTTCTGGGCTGCGAGTCTCTTGCTCCAACCATAAAATGATTCCTTTACTACTAAACATGCTTCCTCTTTTTTTTTTTCATTAGTGTGGTGCTTCTGAAAGGGCCTGGATTCATCTTGGAGATTCAAGTCCTCTTTTTATGCACAGAACAGGTACAGAAAGAGCAGCAGCCATCACATACTTCCCCACCATTGCTCATGAAGCCTAGCCATAAAGAGACCAGATATAGGGGTAAGATGACGATTTAGATCCATTAAATACTGTATGCCATGGACAACTTCCCTCTGGGAACTGGACTCAGACCATCACTGCATACAGGCACCCAAAACAGCCATCAAAAGGGGATAATTTTCATTCCAGAGACAAAAAGTTCTTCCCACTCCTTTCTCCGCTATGTCCAAGCTGTGCTAAGATATAGTGTATATCTGCAGCGTGATGGAGCCAGCTGGAGCTCCCTGACGCTTAGCCACCCATACCCAGTGGGAATTAGACCAACAGGGGGCCCACTGTAACTTCTACCACTTGTATAAATTCCATAGCATGCACTATAATGGAGCCAAGCTTCACTGAGCCTCCTCCTGAGCCCAGCCCCACCTTGCCCTGATATGTCCCTTCCCCCGACTTACAGGGGGGCAGCTGTCACAGCAACTGACTATGCCACCTCCAACAGATTTATGCTTACACGAGGGGAATACTGTGCTGCAATTCTCCAGCCAGTTGAAGGTTACTTTGCACTGTGTACCCTTTGTTAGCTAATGGTTATAGGTGTGAAGTGCTATTCCATCAATATGGAGAGCTACAGGATACACATTAAAAATAAAATCCTATAGAAATCACTACTGAAGTTTAAGAAGACAATTTTGACAGCAAACTTAACACAACATTCATTAACATGCACCACTAGATTAGAAAGATAAGTGAAAGCTCTTTGCTTTCTTTAGTGCCTTCCATACACAGGTTAATGAGGCTTTTCACCATATAATGTGAAGATTAAGGCCCACATTGCTGCACTCCGTGTTGCAATGCCTAATGGATTTTGGCACCTAAATATCATTTTTTAAAGGAGTATGGCATTTAGGAGCCAAAATGCCATTGAGAGATGATGAGATTTAGGCGCCAAAGTGCCTAAATCACTTTTGAAAAACAGATTTAAGTTTCTAAATCAGTTAGGCATTGAAACACTGAGAGCAGCAATGCCTAGCTACCTTTAAAAATCTGTCCCAAAGAAGCTTTGAAAACAGTGTGATGTAGGAAGTGTGTATATATATATATATAAAATTACATGTACATTTCCTTATTAATTCAATAGTCTGTGAACATTTATTAAAAGTCTGCAAAAATGGCACCAATGTTTGTAGAGACAAATTCTAAAATATCCTTGTTTTTCCATTTACATTTCATATAATCCAGTGTGAAAATTCTTGTATACACTGAGTATACAATGGTATCCATGAAGTTAAATAAAAACCTCCTCTAAATGATGTATCCACAGTCTCTTGCATTAGAAATCATTCCCCTAATGTGCAATAATTTCAGTCAACTCATAACTCAACTGCTTGAGAAAAGTTAGTATTCACTGAAGAAAAACAAATGTGAAATCCTCATTAAAGTTTGTAAACTTTCCCATAAGACCTGTGGAATGAATAGTAATAGACTGATGGTTTTTAAAAGGGCACAGTTGTTTCTACAGCTTTGTCTCATTTGAAATATGTTTTGACTGGATAAAGTGACCTCATCAAACATACCCAGTCTCATAGGGAGAACTGTGATTCAGGGGTCAGAGTAGCAGCCGTGTTAGTCTGTATTCGCAAAAAGAAAAGGAGTACTTGTGGCACCTTAGAGACTAACCAATTTATCTGAGCATAAGCTTTCGTATCCGATGAAGTGAGCTGTAGCTCACGAAAGCTTATGCTCAGATAAATTGGTTAGTCTCTAAGGTGCCACAAGTACTCCTTTTCTTTTTGTGATTCAGGGGGTTTCATTCCCAGCAAACACAGTAACTAATATACAAAAAAAAAAAATGCAAAGTTAGGTTTGTGGTTCTTTGGCTGGTTGGCTGGTTTCTGTTGTTCCTCCCTCCCCCACTTTCTTAACTTGGGAGTGAACTTAGCATTCAGGAAAAGACAGGGAATAATAGCACTGATAACTGACAGCTACTATGCAAGCTTCCTCATACAGTACTATTGATACATCTACTTCCTGACTGGCTGCAGTAATATTGTTGATTCTAGAACAGAGCTGCTAGTCATGCAGTGAACAAATAAGGAATGGGATGAGGCCCTCAAAGTCATTTTCATTTGTGACATATGCTGTGCTTTGAACTCTGCTCTCCAGAGGTGAAAGGCGCATACACAGGATCACCTAGACTTTGGATATTCTTTGAATGTTGCATTTTTATTGCAGTGATATCCTACAAAGAGTAACTGTGGAGGGTAAGATTGCATTTGTCTTTTGCATTACATGAGTATCAGCTTTTGGGGAGAAGATCAGTGAAGCAAATGCAGCTCTTTTAATCACCCCTCCTATTTGTTTTGCTTTATAGAATGGACAAGAGACAGCTGACATGTTCCAAACCTCAAAGCAAAGGATAAGCAAATGCCCTGCACAGAAGATCAGCCAGCTGGCATTATCTACTGCACCAGGCATGTTTCCAATTTATAAAGTAGAACATTTAACTTACTGATGCAAAACACTTACCTTATTGCCAACGATGTGAAACAAATTTGTTATAGTTAATTTAGCTATGTAAAGAATATAGAAGTATAATCAATCAATTTATTTAGAATTATTCCTTACAAACCCTACCCCCATTTGAATAATAAAGGAAACAACATATCTCATGAATGATTATTTGTAAGGTGAAAGGAGAACACACATACTTTTGTGATTAGATAATCTGAAGGAGAGGATAGCAAAAGACAAAGGAAACAGAGCACTGAAGAAAATTCAGAAAGAAATGTTAATAGTTATTGCCAGTACATTTTGAATTAGCTGTTCTGTTTTCTTTGCTACTTCTTACCAGCTGTACCTCTCAAAGAAACTTTCTTTGCTTTGCTTTTCTCCTCTTTGATGAGGAAATTAGTCATGTTGGGGGATATCTTCAAAAGCATGAAGGCACGCTAGATGCCCAAATGTCAATGAAAGTCATATTTGCAAACTGGACAATGTCTTACTATGTGTGTTCTAATGGAATAACTTCCCAGAGAAGTATTTTGTTTGTTCACTTGAAGATGGTTTGTATTTAAGTTTAGCCCTTTTATCAGCATAAAGTGATCCCAAACTTCTAGTTATTGTTGATTATTAACTTATTTTAACTATGCAAATCCCCCAGTGGTTGACAGCTCTAGTTAAAAGTTACGGGCTACATTTTCAAGTGTCCATTAATTATTTTGTAATCAATTTAATACACTAAATCTTATACTAGCAATGATCAGGGCCTGAAGGCACTAGCCACAAAGATAGTCCCTGTGACTGTCCTAAAGTATTTCATGAGAAACAACAGGCAGTTATAGCAAATAAGTGGAGGAGCACAAGGGTAACAATGAGATGATTAGTGTTGTAAGCAGTAGTCATAGTCCACCAGCTGCTCTCCCCATTGCTATGAGTTTTATAGGCATCATGGCAGAGGTATGTTTAGGAGATTTGAAGGACGATACTGTGATTTTTTACAGGGAGCTCCTCCCATGTATCAGGGGCAGTAGGGGTGCCTCAGTTCAGACACTTAACTTTTTATCAGAGCTGCATAATCAATGAAGGATTTGCCAGGGTGAAACTGATCTAATAATTGAAGTCAACCTTTTGCTTATGTTGTATGACTAACATAAGATAAAATAAGGGAAAAAATCAATGTCAGGTGAACAGACTAAATAATTCTCTGTGAAGACATTCTTGGTAGTGAACATCTTTGAAAAGCTAACCCCAAAAATATAGGCACCCAGTATTAATGGATACACTTGAAAATGTAGGCCTAAACTATTGCAGAGGCTCTCCTCAAACTGGACATTACCAATTACTCTTGAAATACATTGGAGATTATGGAGAAATATTCTCTTGGACACAACTTTGCTATGAACATTTTGTTCACACACATGCTGAAAGCCTCTGAGGTCAGTCAGGAACAAGTACAGTATAAACCACTTCAATTGAAAAAGAGATTATTGTTCTCCATCAAGGTTTCCAACTGCTGCTCATTAGCTGAGACAGCCAAAGTAAAACACAATTAATGGCATTTTTCTTCTTTTCTGGCTTCCAAGAATTTGAACCAAATTCTGTCCTCAGTTACACCTTTGTAACCCGCTGACGTTAATGGAGTTACACAGGTGAAACAGAACAGAATGTGACCATTGGTTTTTAATACACAGGGTACTGGAGCCAAATTCTTCTTTCAAAAGTAATAGAAAATCATTTCCCTAAGTCCCCGCACACATGTTCTGCTGTGTGATCTGAGTTTTTTCATTTCTCTAGCTCTATCCATTAGATTGTTGCAATCTGAAGATCTGTAACTAAAAGTAGAGATGGATAAGTCTTGATCTGGTGTAAATTTACTTGTTTAAACAGACTTATCTACTGTTCTTTCCCCTCTCACAGCTCTAACTTTTAGGGGATATCAGTACCATGCATGGTTTTCTTTTGCCTGCCTTGGTTGCTACTAAGGGTTGCTACACACAGAGATTAGAAACTTGAACAAAAAATAACAAAAATATATTAATTTCAGAAACAATGCATTTTCATAGCAGTAAATGCTCTAGCCTCAAATCAGCAAAGCATGTAAGCACAAGCATAATATTAAGCATGATCTGAAGACCCATTTAAGTCGATAGGACTTGTGCATGTGATTAAAGTTAAGCATGTTTCTGTTTTGATAAACAATCCTGGCTTGCTAAACAGGGATCTATGTGCCAGATACAGAGCACATTGAAGTCAGTGGGAGTCTTTTAATTGACTTGAAGGACTTTGGATCACATCCTGTGTATTGTCTATCAAAATGTTAAACCTTGAAAAAAATCAGACTACACCTTAAAAGCATCTTAATAATGTCTCTGTTGACTGAATGAGGTACCTCTGAAACCATAAAGAGGTTGTCAAGTCCTTCCATTGACAGAATCAAGGCCGTCCGTAGGGGAGTGCGGGGTCCAGGGCAGAAGTGACAAATCTGTCACTCCTGGGACCGGCCACGCTGGCCAATCGCACTGGCCTGTGGACGCCCCCCCCCCCCCCGCAAAGCGCAGGGCCCGGAGCGGTCACCCGATTCGCTGTACCCAAGGGATGGCTCTGGACAGAATATAGCCACCTATTTAGGTTAACAGGAGCAGAAGTAGGAGGATCTCATACAACAACTCAGATTCTGTAGGAGTATTGTCCAAATATGCCAAAAACCAGTGGAGCAGTCACCTGATGCCCCTGTTCAAGCCATAGGATTCCCTCCTTGTTTCCTGTAGGTAGCATCGCTCAATCCCTCCTTCAGAGCTGCTCAAACTACCCACTTTGATTTCTCTCCATGCTACCATCCTTTCTCCTTCCACAAATTCATTCCTGATCCCAAAAAAGACAATTGAAGATGGACTCAGTAGACATTGCTAGGATGAACATAAACTTCACCTAACTCACTGGTAAACAAAAACTTGCTTGCATGAATCTATGTAGAAAGTTTTAAAAAATGGCTGCAAACTCAGTAAAACCTAAATCGATTCCATAATTCAATGGAATGTTTGCAAAACGTGCTCACAGTTCTAGATGTACATCTCTTTGCTATGAAGTCATTAGAAATTGAAACTGCTAAATAAAATGTATTCCATCATTACATTCGCTATTTTTCCCATTTTGTTTAGGATAGAAAACTCATGTGTAGAGTTACTTTATGCCTGTCTTTGGAGGTGCACCAGGAGGAAATGCCTCAATGAGATATAATCCCAAGTATGCAGGGGGGAAGACACCTGCAGCTACATATTGTAAGGTAGTATAGTATATGCTCCACTGTAGACCCAGTCTGTTATTTTGGGTGGTGTAGAGGAAATCTAGCTGTGACTCTCCCTCCTCCTATAGAAAAGCTCTAAAGAATCATAATAGGGACAAAACCAATAGGTTGATTTGGAAATTAAATAGGGTTCTATAAAAATACCTAACCCTATAGAATTTAATAGAGACTGAAATCTCTGCTGTAGAATTCTATATGATGGATTTAAAAACAAAACAGACAAATAGATTTTAAGACCAGAAGCATCCATTAGATCATCTAGTCTAACCTCCTGGACCTAGAATTTCATCCAGTTACTCCAGTACTCAGCCCGGTAGCTTATGTTTGGCTAAAGCATGTCTTCCAGAAAGGCAGCCAGTCTAAATTAAAAGACATGAAGAGACAGAGAATCCACCACTTCCTCTGATGGTTTTTTCAATGATTAATCATCCCCACTGTTTAAAATGTATCTCTTATTTTCTAAATTATATAGAAACATTATCACTCTCTATTAGCATTTTATAAAAATTTGCCAGCATGGTTCCCTACTCTTCCTGCCCTCTTTGGAGATACCTTGTTCTCCAGTGAAAGACAATCCCTACATTCAGGGAGCACGAGTATTGTGATTGCACCCATCCACTCTGTGAAGGTGCAAGACAGCATCATCATCC
Organism: Natator depressus; assembly: GCF_965152275.1. Taxonomy (NCBI): domain Eukaryota; kingdom Metazoa; phylum Chordata; order Testudines; family Cheloniidae; genus Natator; species Natator depressus. The sequence goes on along the minus strand of NC_134235.1, from coordinate 95,289,271 downwards.
TCCCTGTTTCACACAGTATTAGTCATAAATGCCGTGATAATGAGGTATTGGGCTTCAGGGTGTTTCACCTTATTTTCTACTGTTACAGCATTATACTCTTACTTTGTCATTCCTGAGTTTTCTGCAAAGACCCTCAGGCCTGCCTTTATCTTAGCAATGACACCATCAAAATCTTTTTTTATTAACAAACCTGAATATTTATTAAACAGACAACTGCAAAAAAACAAAACAAGAGCCAACAAATAGTTGGAATTCAAAAGTAAAATGATTGTTCATTTTGAGAAAGTTTATTTTTTTTACTTTAAGTAAAGTCCTTCAGAGGGCAAAATGTTTAAAAAGTGGAGCAGGTCAAGAAAAAAGATTCAAGCTTTAGAAGTAGATGGATATATTTTCCATACAGTCTTCTGTTATTTTTTGAAAAAAATATTGCGATAAAAATATTGATGTACATTTCAGTAAAAATATCATGGGAAAATTTTTTTTTGGGGGGGGGAGTCAGAAAATGTTGGTGTCATCAATTTTTTTGTGAAAAGTTGTGTGTTTGGGGGAACAGAACATTAGGTCACACTTACAAGATGGAGGGAGGATGTATCCTTTAATGCAGTGATGTTAGCAAAAACTTAGTGTCATGGTCAATAACCATTTATAAATGAGTTCCCAGAAAGATGCTGGACCTAAGCGCACTAATGTGATCTTTGGATGTACAAGTAGGGAATATCAGGTAGGAGGAGGGAGGCATTATATCTATATTCAGCAGTAAGGAGATTATTACTAGAATATTGCATCTAGTTCTGATGTCCACACTTTAACAAAGATATTAAAAAACTGGAAAGGGTTCCAAAAAGAGCTATAAGAATTATTTGAGGCCTGGAAAACATTCCTTACACTCAGAGATTTAGAAACTCAATCTATTTTCATTATCCAAGACAAGGTTCGAAGTGAGTTAATCACTGTCCACAAGTACCTACAGGGGGAGGAGATTTCAGATAGTAAATGGCTTTTAATCTAGAAGATGCACAAAAAGATCCAATGGCTGGAAATTGAACCATACAGGTCAGTCATTAATAGGTGTTCTTTAGTCTTTGAACACAGCTCACTTCCCCAGGCTGGGATGCCAGCCAGCTGCCATATTATGCTCTCCTCCCACTGGCAGTGCGTTATGCTGGAACAAGGCTGCTTACACCCTGTCATGCTGTTTATGGCTTATGAAATGGAATTAGGCCCAGTAATGGTTTCCCTTGGAGTTGATTATAAAAAACACAAGAGGAAAGTGAGGTAAAAGAGAAGGAAGTAAAATGAGGATGAATGACACAAAGGAAGGAGAGAAAAAGGAATCTTAAATCTTACAATCTAACATTTGCTTAGGGTTCAGCTGATCCAGAGGTTCCTCAGGGTTCAGTTGATCCAATGACAACAGACTTATATCCTCAATCGTATCTTTATGGGCTGGGTGGGTCAAAGAATTTTCCCCAAGTCCACAGGGGAAAGTGTTGTGTCTTGAATAAGATGATGAGATTCCAAGCTCTGAACTCTTCCGGGAGTCTGAAGATGACCCTGTGCAGCTCTCTCCCTCTGTCAAATATCCAGAAATGGTATAGTCAACCACCTCTGTCTTATCCGTTTTTCCATTCAAGGATATTTTCACCTCTCCAAACATACAGGCAGATTGCAGAGCTCTTACTAACATTAGTGACATAGGTGCTCATCTGTTTGAGAAAGGGCTCCACAGTGCGGCACATAGCAATATCTCTCTCACCACCCCGTAAGAGTTCTTGGACATTTCACCATCACATTTTAGCCCAAACAAACTCAGTTCATGCAGTTTCCTTGATTCCACTTTATGTTTGTTTTTACCAACAATTTAACATAACATGCTTGTAAGTTAAAACAACCTTGTGTTATATTTAATCTCACTTTGGTTCAGCAAGGCTTTTTAAAAATTCCTATCCAAAAATTAAAAGTATCACTGCAACATGTCCCAGAGAAAAAGATAAATCTATATGGAAAGTCCATGCAGTTTTATTGCTCAGATTTTACTAAGTTTTACTGTTATGTTTATCATTATTTACAAAGTGCCCAACATCATAGAATCTAAGTGTTTCTATGAGTAATTAAAGACTTAATTATTTTTAAATAGTTGACCAACTTTTCTTAATATAATTGTTGATAATTTGGATAACTGAGCTTGGTAATGTCCTTGAAAAGTAAGTTAAAAGTGGCGTTTCTTGCAATGAGGCTTCCAAGATTTTATAAAACTTGTTCTAGAAGCAACAGTAATTTAGTTAAACCTTCCTTCTATTTTTCTAAACTGTACAAGCAGTGCCAAGTAGAAGGAAAAGAAATAAAAGTCTTCCCAGATAAATTTCATGCATGTTGGCAATATATCTCCAGGGATCTCTGTCCACGGGAATGAATTTACAATATGAGCTGGATTTGAACCAGTCATCCAGAGCTGACCTCATTACTAATTCTATGAGCCATCTGGTCCCCTTTAACTATGTTGCTTATAAAATCACATCTCTTTTTACACTGCCACTGTCAGTGTTGCATAACATGAGGCACTAATGAACCCAGGAGATATGCCATGTCAAGACCAGGAGGAAACTCAGAATGATCCAGCTTACTGCAGGTGGGAGGGGTATAGCCTTACTTATTAGACAACTTTTAAAGCAAAAATTACATTTATACAAAACTCATATGCCATGGGATGAACCTCGATTAATGGGACATATGATCACTCTAGGCTAAAACATCATTATGGTACAAAATTTTATTACCTGTTAAATCAGACCATGACCATTTTCCCTTTACCTCGGGGGGGAGGGGGTATGTGTGCGTGCGTGTGTGAGTGAAAGAGAGAGAGAGAGAGAGAAGAGGGAATAAGTGACAATTATTTTCTGCTTTTCCTGAATGGCTGAGAACTATTTCCATGTTCTCTGAAACTCTCAACAGTGGTATCCACTTGTAAGGGCAAAGCTCTTCATCTGTTGGCAGATAGTGTCAGGCGAGAGGCTGCTCATTGTTCCACATGATATTTTTGACAGATTTTAAGGTGAATCAGTGTCTCTTTTTTGCCTCATGCAAGAACAAAGATAAGTGCAACACTGCAGAAACAAAAATGCTGAGCAGCAGCACCATAGCACTGGGGACAGCTCCCGGAATCAGAAGTCACGCTGAATGTATAAACTTATTCTCCCACCGTAGACAACTCCATTTCTACTTTTCTAAGAGAAATAGGAACTGCACAGCAGAGTAAAAAAAGCCAAAGGGACAATGGCAGGTAAAAATATATATATTTTAAAAACAAAACCAGATTTCCTTAATTTTTTTAGTAATACTATAGATTTTAACTGATTAAAAGAAACCGATCATCTTTTTTTCTGTATGTTTAAGCATTTGCATTTCATCTTTGACAACCAAAGTAGGTGAGTCTGATACAATTTTGCTTAGTCATTTTAATTTCTGGTTCTGATGCATTAGCAAATTCCTGCATTTTTTTAGTAGCAAACCTTATAGGGTGATGAGAACCAAATAAAAATGGCATCCATTGAAATTTTGTAGGAATTTAATAAAATATTTCTATCAACATTAGGTTTATTAAAAAAGCTTTAAAGATATAAAATTAGGTTGCATGTTAGCTCAGGTCATCTCTATAACAACTAAAATGAAAGCCCTTTTTACAAAGTAATATGATAGTCCAGTTAATCAAAAAATGTTACCACATACTTTTACTATGTAAAATAAACCAGAATTGATCTCCTTCATGGCATGATCCAAGGGCAATATAAGTCAGTGAGTTTTTCCATTAACTTCAGTGGACTTTGAATCAGGCTTTTACAGGGGTGCCTGGAAAATTTTCATAGAAATTGGAAAATGTTGTTGGAAAATTCAGATTAAGATGTTTTTCTATTTTCCAACCAGTCCTCCTGTTTTATCTTAAAGTTTATTTTGTTCCTTATTTTAGTGTGCAAGCTCAAGGTTTTTATTTCTAACAATGTGTTAATCTGGATTTCAACATGATGGATAACATTCATACCAAATCTCAATACACCAAAACCACCTTAAAATATGAATATTGTATTATAATATAATTTTCAAACAGATAAATGAGGATGGGAAAGACTGAAAATATTTTTTTCAAGATCTAATGTCTGGATTCTGTAAAATTCAATATATGCATCAAAGTAATTTAAAAAAAAAACAATTGCTTCATTATTGAAATAAGTATGACTTAAAAAACTGAACAGCTTTCAGATTATTTAATGGGATACATTAAGGAAAGACCTGGCATAATTATTCATTTTATTCTCCCTAATTGTCATAATACAGGCATAAGAACGATAAAACAAATGCTTATTTTTATTGGTCTGCTAATTAGAGATAGAGCTGTACACAGGACAGAAGTAAACATATAAATCATTATTTTTCCACCTTGTGGTTAACAAAATTGAAGCAGAATCAAGGCTTGCATTTGGTCCAGGTTTTTTGACCCTCTTTGTTTGAGCCTGTAGAGATTGCTTATCAACTTCAATAACTGGAGAGGAATCACATTACTTCCAGTACCTGGGAAAATAATGTGCAACATAATCCTGAAGAAACATCATCAAGAAACAAACTATATAATATATATAGTCTCTATATAATGCCAAATGTGCAGTCTAAGATGGTGACAACATCAGCCAATGGTTTGCAGTGACAACTGGAGTTAGGCAAGGGTGTATTATGTCCCACTGTTGTTTGCACTGGTCATTGAGTATGTCACGAAGAAAATAACTATCCGAAAGCAACAGAGGAACTTTAGGGACAAATGATAAAGCACAATTAGATGACCTTGTTTTTGCTGATGACATTTTCCAGCTTAATGGAAGAGAAGAGGCAGTTTTTTGCAGATGAAGCAAAACAAGTTGTTTTGTTCATCAACAAAAGGAAAAGAAAATATATGGCAATCAATGTCCTACAACTGACCATTAGAATGGATAGAGAAACACTAAAAAAGTAAGACATTTTACTTATATAGGGAGTGAGATGTGCAATGATGGTGGCAGCATGTTAGATGTCAGCCAATGAATATCAAAAGCAGCAAACAACTTTCATAAACTTGAAAAGATTTTGAAAAGTTGCATGATTGGCACTGACACAAACACATTTTTTCACACAAGCAACATGTTTGTCTTCTTTCATGGAGCAGAGTCATGGAAATCTACAACAGAAATCGGTAAGATGATAACTCATTTAAAAAGTAAATACCTGCAGATCTTCAGCGTTCATTAGAAAGAGTTTCTTGCAACATCAGAAACTCTAAGTAGAGCAAATCAATCTAAAGCTTCAAATATGGTAAGAAGACTACAGTGGACATATTTAGGACATGCTATAAGGATGCCACGAACACTACTTCCATGGCAAGTGATAATACAGACCCCACTTGGAAAGAATAAAAGAGTGACCTAGAAAACTTTCTGCAGAACAATAGAAAAAGAAGCAAAATCCATGAACTTGACACTCAAAAGCCTAAACAAACCAACACAGAACAAAATATATGGATGAAACTGATGGGATCCCCATGCACCTGTCAGTGCAGGAGGATCAAGAAGAAAGTAGAGATTGTTCTTTTCACCTCTTGCGAAGATTATCTAAAAAAAAAAACCCCACCCTTTGAGCAAATCCATGATATTTCCTTTTTCTCCTTGCCTATTTTTCATGTATGATTAGTACAACTTTAATAAAATTCTGTCACTATAGTCAATCTTATTAGAGACATGAAAGCAATGAAAATATTTTGATATGACAATACAGGTTTACAAAAATCTCTATGGGTCTGATCCAAAACTTGTTTAAGTCAATTGGGGTCTGTTTATTAATTGATTTTAATGGGCATTGGATCAGGACCTAAGTCTATGAATAAAAATAGAAAAATCAAAAGCCCAAATCCCAGATTCTGCAAGTACATATGCACATGAGTGGTTTCATACACTTGGATAGTCCACCTGAGTTAAAAGGAACTACTCTCATGTGCAAAGTTACTCATTGTGCATAAGCGTTCATGCGATCTGGGCCTAAGTTGAATTCATAGAGCGGCTGTTCTATTGCTTACTTTCTATTGTGGAGATTCCATATTTTGGTGCTGGGAAGTAGGATCGTTACATGATTCTGGCTCTCCCTCTTGTTTCCACCATCTGAATTTCATTAAAATACTTTCTTAACATTACTTTTTCCATGTAAGTGATTGCTGTAGTTGCCATAAGAATGTTGTGTTCACAAAAAGGGGAGATGGTCCAAGCACTTATGAAAGGGAGGGAAATATTTGGATTGCTGTCTCCTGAATGCTGTGACCCTCGGTTGAGCTGTCCTCAACTCATACATCTCTGCAATCAAGCTGACTTTGACCAAAGCCTCCCACATCTAGTCATCTTATTTCTAATGAGACCCCTGTATAGCTCAATTGTCTGAGTCCAGTTTAAATAACATCTGCCTGAAAATATACCTCAGTGCAGCTCCTGATGCAAGAGGCACTGTGAAGTGTTTTATTTTTGGACTAGCATTTTAGACCGATCAAAAAACAAATGTAAAAATTTATTGTGCGTGCACAATGTTTCCCATTTTAAGGTCTTCTAATTTTCAAACTATTAAACCAACTCTCTTCAAAGTCATGTTAGACAACAGAGAGACCTACAAAGCAATCCCTGTTTGATCTTTCTAGCTCTAATGTTTTTTCTGCTAACCATATATGACATTTATAATCAGAATTTATGGAATAAGTAGACATATGTATTCTTTTAAAAAACATTATTTGAAAAAAGGCACAACAAATTTTCCAGAATTAAAAATTCCCTTCAGTTCTATTGGGTTAAGCATGAAAAAAATTGCTGGAAAAAGGAATAGTTGGAGAAAGTGCTGAACAACCAAAAAAGAGGATTAGAAAAGAAACAACAACACAGCCTCAATATACTGACTACTATCAAGTCAATTTCTGTCTGGAATGAAATTCCTCATTTAGGGTTAAATATATTTTAAGTTAGCAAAAAACCTGCATAGTCTGACGATCTTGTTTTTATATTGAGAGTACCCAAAAACCTGCATACACAATAGCTTTAACTTATTTGCAATACTTGAGTGTACTATATTGTGTTTTAGGAAATGTTCCAACAAGATCACTTCATATTCCCTAATTAGCACACAGGTGACTTCAGTTAAAGATTAATCAAGGCTTTTTCCTACATTCAATATTGCATATGTAGGCCAAGTGTGGAGAGAGAGAGAGGTCTATCATTTCACTGACCTTATCAGCAGCTGGGTAAGCTTTCATCAACTCTCTCATTAGTTACATCTGACTGATTGACAAGGTTACCCCAAGTAGAGGCACAGAAGTCAAACAGATTATTTGCATATTATATTAATGACATTCATAAACCACCATTTGGTGTTCCTTGGGGAGATATCAGAACACTGCTCAGTTGCTTTTGTATTCACAAGTTGTTATAAGAAAAATGCAGTGATTAGTTCTAAGACCTTAAGGCTAGATTGGCTGGCCAATGGGAGTGTGCTAGGGTGTAAAAGGGGTAAGAAGCTTAATTCTGCCTTGCACTCCCCCACACACACAGAATCTAGCCACAATTTACTTATTTGTACTTATTTATTTCCATTTATAATATAGCTTTCTGAAAATCATGTATTCCAAGCTGTAGCCACTTTGGTTATTTTCTGGTTTGGAGGAAGGAGATGTCAATCTATAAAGAGCATAGTCCTAACCTATACTCTGCCTCACCCAAACGGTCACCTTCCCAAAAAACTTGGGTAAAAAGATTGGTCTTGCAGCATGCCCTGAAGGTCAACTGGTTTGGACTATTTTGGATCAAAGGTGGTAACAAGTACAGCTGGTCAGAAAATAGTGTCTGAAAATTTTTGTTTGGAGGAAAAAAAGGTCATTTTTGGTCCAAAAAAATATTTTTTTTAACAAAAAATTTCAACTAACTCTAACAATAAATTCCAAAGAGCTAAAACATAATCTTATATCTTATAATCTGTCCTGAGTACAGGATAGCACATAATTACACTGCTCCCAGGGTAGTGTAATGAACAGCAGGGAGCCTGTTCCTGCTTTCCCCCCTAGCTCCTTGGGGGGAATTAAGCTGTGCCAGACAGCTTGTCCTCATACAGCTTATTGTCTGGGTACGCTGCAAGAAGGAGACACTTGTTATGGATTTTAATCAGGCCACAGCTTTATTATATAGTTGTCTGGGACTACCCGGCAGATAAAGGGTACAGTACAGGCAAATCCATATTTATTCAAATCAATTCTCCAGGGCTTCCACCAGCCCCCCTTTGTTTCCATCCAGGTCCCCCAGCCAACCCATGGCTTGGACCTTACCATCCACCACCCTCGTAAGATGGTTAAGGTGGGCTATGAGAATGGGGCGGGGGGGGGTGTTGGCTAGATGCCGTACCAATCAGAGGAATCCCCAACCCCTCCCCCATTCTGTTCCTTTATCCAGTACCTCCTTTTAAGTCCTTTACCAAGCCATTTATCTGGTCACTGGCTGCCATCCCTATGGAGTACCTGCACTGGACATCTGCCACAAGGAGGCACCAGCAATTTGCTTGGCTGCCTCCCCTGCAAACCAGCAGGGTTCCCAGACACCTCCAAATGGCCTCTTGCCTAGCAGCCCTACTGGGGAGAAAGAACCCATTGTCCCATGTGTGATAGTCAAGGGGCACCAGCAATTGCATTGTCCTGGTACTGCAATAACCGCCCTCCACTGAGAGCTGTGTAGGCGACCTACTCTCTGGATCCTTGACTTGACAAGGCTCCTTAAGAGAAAACAAAATAAACAACTTGTAAGCCAGAAGCCAAAACTCTCAATTCCACCGACCACATCATATTTCGAGGTTCCAGAAAGCCAGTGGCATTTGCTTTGGCATTTGCTAGCCCCTGGTGCAAGTTCATGAAATCTGTCAAACTGGAAACAAGAAAAGGTGTCTGCTATGCTATTATCCATGCCCGGCATGTGTTTGGAAGAAAAACAGCTGTTGAAGGTTAAACATTGTAGAACAAACACCTTTACCAACTTCATAACCCTGTGCAATCTGGAAGTTTGGCGATTGATAACCTGTACCACTGCCATGTTGTCGCATCAGAAGCACGCCCTTATATTACCCAGCTCTGATCTCTAAATCACCACCGCAACTAAAATGGGGAAAAATTCCAAAAAGGTCATGTCACGCACAACCCTGTTTTCTGTCCAGGCGGCGGGCCATTTTTGTGCACACCATTTGCCGTGATAAAACATCCCAAAACCTGTGCCCCCTGCCGCATCTGAATGGATTTTAACCCCCCTTGTAATAACCATTCCTCCTTCCAGAATGATACCCCATTAATTTGACTCAGAAAACTTTCCCGCACCGCCAAGTCTTCCTTCATCTCTCTAGTGACTTGTATGTAATGGTGTGGCCTGGCTATGCTGGTTGTTGCCGCTGCCAGCCGGGCACAAAACACCCGCCCCAGGGCAACAACCCTGCAAGCAAAGTTCAGGTGCCCCAAAATAGATTTCAGTTCCTGCAGCATGTTTTTTAGTCCCCACTGCTCTCTGGAGCAACCCCAATATTTTCTGAAGCTTATCCTGAGGATGTTGAGATACGCCCTCCCTGGTGTCCAACTCAATGCCCAGGTAGGTCAAGGGCCTTCTGTTGTCTCCTCTGCTAGGAGTACCCCCAACTTTTTAGCCAGGGGGTGAAATGTGTCCAACAGCTGAACACTCAAGACTCATAGATATTAAGGTCAGAAGGGACCATTATGATCATCTAGTCTGACCTCCTGCACAACGCAGGCCACAGAATCTCATCCACCCACTCCTACAATAAACCCCTCACCTGTGTCTGAGCTATTGAAGTCCTCAAATCATGGTTTAAAGACTTCAAGGTGCAGAAAATCCTCCAGCAAGTGACCCGTGCCCCATGCTACAGAGGAAGGCGAAAAACCCCCAGGGCCTCTTCCAATCTGTCCTGGAGGAAAATTCCTTCCCGACCCCAAATATGGCGATCAGCTGAAACGCTGAGCACGTGGGCAAGATTCACCAGCCAGATACCCAGGAAAGAATTCTATGTAGTAACTCAGATCCCACCCCATCTAACATCCCACCACAGGCCATTGGGCCTATTTACCATGAATAGTTAAAGATCAATTAATTGCCAAAATCATGTTATCCCATCATACCATCTCCTCCATAAACTTATCGAGTTTAATCTTGAAGCCAGATAGGTCTTTTGTCCCCACTGCTTCCCTTGGAAGGCTATTCCACAACTTCACTCCTCTGATGGTTAGAAACCTTCCTCTAATTTCAAGTCTAAACTTCCCTATGGCAAGTTTATATCCATCTGACCCGGCTCGCCCTGCGAACAAAAAATCATCCAAATAATGCACTACTTGATTTAGTCCCACTGACTGCACCACTGCCCAGTGCAACATTGTACTGAATTTCTCAAAAGCTGCACAAGATACCAAACAGCCCATGGGCATAGCCTTGGTGAAATAAAATTGCCCCTCAAAACAGAAGCACAATAGGTCAAAGTCCAATGGGTGCACCAGCAGGAGTCGGAAAGCAGACTTGATATCACATTTAGCCATTAGCCCCCCAGGGCCACATGCCCTAACAATACGAACAGCTTCATCAATGGAAGAATAGCGTACGGAACATAGTGCCGGGTCTATCCCATCATTAACAGAGCCACCTTGAGGGTATGACAGGTGATGAATTAATTGGAATGTCTCCGGGGAAGAACTCTCAAATGTGTTAGTGAGACTTGCCCCACCCAGGTTTTGTACCTTTATGCCCTTCGGACCTCACATTCCTAGTGGTAGAGGAGTCATTGCTGCAAAGCTGACCACCGAGCATCTTTTTTTTTTACAGCAGTTTCTGAACTCCTTCCTCTCCCTCCCCACCCCATAAAGCAGAGCTGTCCTTCCTGGGTAAGCCCCAGACGAACTCTGCCTCACCTTAGTTATGGTGCAGTCATTACACTGGCTGAGCTGTGCTGGCCTAATATTAGGAAAGTGCTGAAGCCAAGGCTGTCACTCCCTGACCCTGCTTGCCACATTTCTTGCCCAGGAGAGGGTGTGGCCACCCAAGGGTGGCTGATCTCCTCACCAACCCTCCCTGCGCTGCTACCCGTGATACCAGTAGCAGGCACAAGGGAATAAATGGTCATCTTCGGCCACCTTGCTCCTTGGCACAAGCACACAGCAAGGGTCCAGAGCTGGGCCAAAGTCAGGGGAATTCTCACACAGCATATTCTGAAAGCAGCTCATTTTCTTTCATAGTGGACTCCAGGGTCCAGTTCAAGTACTTCTGCTGACCAGTCTGATTGGCTTGCAGACAATTCACACCCAGAAAAAAACAGTCAAATCAAAGGAATAAGTTGTCCATGAAGTAAAGTTCAACCAGTTTTATTTAGGAGTAAGGAATAGGTGCTCAGCACTGTTTGAATGCAAGAGAAGAGCTAAAGCCATTCACTGTTTAAAAATAATGTCAATATTGAATAGAAGAACATTAGCGTATGTATAGTAGTATTGTTATCTAATGTGGCATTATTCAAGTTGTCTATAATCTACACAATAGTGTCTACTTAGAATATTTTTAAAACATATTCAGATTGCGACACAGTGAAGCAGACAGCATTGTTTACAGCATACAACAGGTGTTCTTTTCTACCTTTAGAGTAGGCATCCATGTTTTTAGATCACAAGTGTTACTTACTTAAGAGCAATATTATTCTGTAAAAACTAACTGTACATGAGTGATGACTCCTTTTCTTGGGTAACCCGCAAGCTTCTTGGAAAACCTGGCTCTTTATCTAAAGCTCCTATTGAGCAGAGTTCATAAAAGTATAGATTTTCTAGAACTGGGATGTCTGCAATTGTTAAAATTTATCTGAAATGGGTGAAGAGCTAAAGGTCTGGAGGATCAGGCTAGTATCTAATATTTGGTTGCTGCTCTGAACATTTAAGGGCTGGAGCTTCCAGACAAGCCAAGCTGTCCTCAGCCCAGGTCCAGGTGGCTTCACACCATCTTTGTGGCTGCCCAATCCTGGGGCTAGCCAGGGGCCAGCTAAGCCCTTGGCATCACTTAGAGCAGCCTCATTGCTGCTCTGTGTTGTTCCTGGAAGTTTGTGACACCAAGAGGGGATCACCAGGTCACAAAGGTTCCCCTCTCATTACCCCCCTTTCCCTGACCATGCAGCGTTATGCCAGCTCTATACCACCAGGGATTCCATTGGGCTGAGAAATCATCAGAAAGCCTGTAAAACTGTCACTGTAACCCCACAGATCTCCCACAATCTGTCTGGCAGCCCCTGCCATCCTCCACACCTACCTTCAGCAGCCCTCCAAAAACAATTGTGGTCGATCCTGCTAGTAACAACTTCCCTCACTTGCATCACCGCAACAGCACTTTTGTCACCTGACGTGGAGCAATACTGACAGAGTTCTGCAGGAAGATCAGCACTTACAGCGAGATACTAGCCATGGTAACATGCGGTTGTGTGCAGAGAAATGAAACTGTTATGTAAGGAAAGCTTTGGCCTTGAAGAAGATGATTCTTGTAAATGTCAAGTTCATGCCTGCTAGGAGAGACACGCTTGACCCTGTGTGCCAGCCACAGCAAACAAGCTGATGTAATGTTAGTAGTGTCATTACCGGTGCAAAATATTAAATAAAAAACAAATTAGTATGCAGGGTAATTTTTTTGAATGCAGATCATCCTTTACTAATTCTAGTGAAGCTGCAGATACTAACAGGAATGTTACAGACTTCTATGGGGCTATTTACACTGGTCCATTCAGGCAACCAGTAGTAGCATCAGGAGAAAAAAAAAGTTACAGCACCAGGTAAAAAGCAGCAAAGCACAAAATCAAGGACACATGATTCCTTTCCTTGATGCCTGCAGTGATCAAACCCAGGAAACTTGTTTGGTATGTTGGCAGATGAAGCGTTCCTCCAAACTCCAGTAAGTGGGTACCTCAGCAATGCTAAACCACACCAAGCACTGTCAAAGCAAGGTATGTAATGAGAAAAATCAGAAGTGGTCAGCAGCATGTTTCAGGTGGAGAAATCGGGTTCATAGCGTGTCAGGAAGCCGTGAGATGAGGCAGCAGCACAAGCACGTGTGCAATTGTCTGTGGGTGGCCCAGAGTAATCGCGATCTGGTTGACTTCCTGAGAACACCGAGAGGAGCCAATGATACCTTGATGTACAACCCACAGAATCAAATGTAGCCTGTCCATAGAGACTGGTACAGTGTTTGGCCTACTCCCCAACTCCTGTGTGGAGAACAAAGGCTTCTGGAAGCCTAATGGATGTTCTTCCATGTGGGCTGGAGCTAAGACATGTTTTTCCTCATAAAAGACTCTGTCCAAGCTTTGCTGAACAGTGAACAGCTCAGTATGGATATGGCCATTAGAGCTGTGAGTGGGAGGTACACCTGACTACAGCCATGTGGATAAGGGTGTTGTGAAGCTTAATCAATTCTTGTTTGTAAAGCACTTTGAAATCCTTGCATGAAAGGCACTTGCAGATAGTAGTATGAGTATTACTATAGTCTATATACACATTGCTCTTTCCATTCCTTACCCATGCTGCAGAAAATCCTCCTTTCACATCTGGATCCAAATTTTGCCTAGATGTTTCTATACTCAGATCCCTCAACTGTACAGCACTTCACATGCTTTGAAGCTCTCTGTCATGCGTTTCTGCCTCCTGAGATGATATTACACATCTGGGGTGCGCTGAACAAAAGCCAGCAATTACCTGCCAGAGGTCAAGAGGGAGGGAAGCAAGGAAGGAGAGTGCCTGTGTGTGGCACAGTCTGAGCATGCATGTCGATGTCCAAGGTGAGCTGTTAACACCCCCTTGCTATACTGCCACCTTCAGCCTGATGAAGTCTGGAGCTTCTGTGCCACGTCCCACAGCAAGTCTGCAAGTGAGAGAGAAAGGGGGGCAAACAGGGAGAAAACAATGGTGGGACCCAATGGTGGGAACAAACAAACAGCAGTGGGTGGGGGACAATGGGGCATGAAATTGGGTGGAAAACAAGAAGAGATCAATAACAGGGGTATGCAAATAGGTGTTCTACATTTCTGTTATCTCTCACATATTGTGCTGGCTCATGTCAAAGCTGTGGCAGGTTTGAAAGTGTCAAGGTAAACTGATACTTTCCAGGTGCTTCCAACTTTTAGCACTCGGAATACCTAATGGAGTGTGTATCCTTCAAGTCTCACAAAAGCCCTTCTTAGGAAGAGAGAATTACATAAATACAAAAACTAGACTAAAGCCCTAAGGGTATGATCATTTACCTTTACTGCTTATGTAACTTTGAGCTAATTACATTATAGTTGGGCTTTTCACTTATAAGTACTATCCTAATGTTCAATAGCTGCATTTTTAACAATCCATTGGTATCTAATTAGCAGAGTAACTGTCTTCCTAAATCTAAATTAAATGGTTATTGGAGACACCTAAGTTAAGGTTATTTCAAATGCTAGAAATAGTAATTGACATTAAATAGGTGTATTGGTAACTTGCTAATTATACCTATCTTTTTATATGTCAATTATCTAAAATCAAGGGGTTGTTTTTTTCTAAATTATAAAATAAAATGCTGCATTAACAGTTGATTTACACGTTTTACTGGATATTGAGTTTTAATTGTATCCCAACAAGTTTTACGTCTGCATCCTCTAGACTATATGTCTGGAAACCTTAGAGGTTGTAATAATGATGCTTTAATGTTGAACTTAGACAAAGACAGATTTCTTCTTTGAGACTATTACCCATAATTTAAATCTGCATAAGCTTCTACATCCTGCCTACCTCATCTGATTTCTAATAAGTGTACAAATGTTCTTCAGCAAGACAGAAATTGTCTGCACTGCTATAAATTCTAATATGTAATCATTATCTACAGTATAGAATGTAATGTTGCGTACTGTACCATTATAGAAAAGAGTGTATTGTGGGATGGTGGCAATGAAAGCAAACAAAAGTTCTCTGAATTAACTGTGATGTTTTCAAAATTGAGACCCTGCCCTGTGTCCAGAAAATACAGCCATTCTACTAATTACATGTGCAAAACCCATGTTTGTACAAAGAAATCTATTTGGACATGGCAATTACTTATTAGTATTAGTTTATGCAGTTTTCCAGTGCACATGATAGTGAGGGTGTGTAAAGCAGTATTTTGGGTGTAACTTAGGGACCAACCAAAGTTTCGAAAACATGGCCTTGTGTCTTCTCCTACTCACTTACTTGTTGTAGATGTAATTTATGTAGAAAAGTGTTGGGTTCACTGTCTCCATATAAGAGGAACAAGTGAAAAATTTCCATGTAACTATCTTAGCAATGCTCTGCTCTAAAAGCAGACCACACCACAGCCAAAAGTTGGCCAAGCAAAGCTTTAAAATATATATTCAGTATAAATATCCTTTTATTTTAATGAAGAGTTATAGATACTATGCTAAGGAATGTACCTCTATCTTGTTCCATGGGCTAATCAAGGGTAGTATGCCCCGAATAATATATATTGTGACAGGGTCGGGCCAGATGGCAAGAGGAGAGTAATTTTTTTTTTGAAGCAAAAAAGTATTATTTTATTTGCATAACACACTTACAAAACAAAACAACAGCATATGCAATGTGTAACACAGCAACTAATCACAATTGTTTTCTCATTAGCTTCAGGGGAGGGAAGTGTTCAAGCTTGCCTGGGCCCAGAGTGGGGGGCTTCCTCTACTCTCGTGGTCTTCCACCCTTCCGAGTTACCTGGTGGCCCAGAGCGAGGGGGCTTCATCGACTCTCGTGGTCTTCCACCCCTTCGAGTTATCTGGCTCCACTCCCGAGTGTCACCAACAATTCCCTCCTCTGAAAGCACCCAACAAGAGGGGCAGGTACGTGGGGGGGGGGAGTGCACCCACGTGTGAAAGGACCCCTCTAAGGTGGTGGTGTCTGCAGCAGCAATGGCTGGGGCTGGGGTCCCTTACTCTCTCCCCCAATCAAAGGGTCAAAACAAAGGGAGGCGGATGGGGACACCGAGCAGAGAGCCTTGGACAGCGCCCACCGCTCCTCAAAAGCATCAAGGGAGTCGGTGGACGCCGCCCAGAGGAACTCCGCCCGGATACGTGAACAGACCGAGGATCGGAAAATGGCCCCACAGTCACAGGAAACTCCATCAGCCAACCTCCTCTCTCTGGTTTTATAGATGGCCATTTTAGCCAGGGCCAGGAGGAGGTTAACCAGGAGATCCAGCAACTTTGTGAGGCCACGGATGGGGAGTGCATAAATATAAAGATGAGGGGAAAAATGCAACCAAAAACGTAATAAAAGATTTGTGAGGAGCCAGAACAGGGGCTGCAGCCTGGCACACTCCAAATATACGTGCGCCAGGGTTTCCCTCACACCGCAAAAGGGACAAGTATCTGGGATGGGGTTGAACCGCACCAAGTACGTGCCTGTGCTCACAACTCCGTGAAGGAGCCGCCAACTAATGTCCCCGATGGGCTCAGAACCAAGGTGGAATATAGGTTGGCCCACCGGGGCTGCTCACCCTCCAAAGGTGGCAGAAGGTCTTGCCACTTTGTGTCGGGGGGGGTCACTAAGGTGAGGGCGTGAAGGGTGTGGAGCACAAGCGTGTACAGATGTTTCCTTGGTGTGGTTTGGAAGCATACCAGCTGCAGTTCATGCAGCCGGCTCGCCGTAAAGGGGTGAGGGGGTCGATTGGGTCTACGGGGCAGGGGTCCAATTAAAAGGTCTGGTGGGCCTGGGGTAGAGGGTGGGCGGGGCGTGCCGTCGAGCAGGACCCGATCGAGGTAAGCTCTAGCAGTGGGCGGCAAAGTGGCCTTTGCCTCCTGAAGTACGCGCTGGGGGGTATGAGGTCTGAAGAGCCCCACGTGCCGAGTGAGCATCAGGGGATCCAGCCAGTCTCCCCGATCATCGTCCAGGAGGTCTCTAACTCTCGTGACTTCTGCCAGGATCAAGCTCTGGCGCACCGAGCGGGACTCTGCCACCTGCACACGGAGCTGGGGGTTGTGTAGCAGGGGCTCCGTGAGGAGATCTGCCCCCTCGGTGGCCGCCATGGACCTGGTCATTAAAAACAGTTTCCAAGTCCGGAGGAGGTCTTGGTAGAAGACCAGCAGCCCGGAGAGGTCTCGTGGAAGACCTCCCGGACAGAGATAAAAGAGCTGCCAGTCATATCGGAGCCCTCAGATGCGGCACAGGATGGCGTGCGCCAGTATGCTCCACGCCGAACTGCCTGCACTATAAAGCAGCCTCTGTAGGGCCTGGAGGCGGAACACACGGACCTCAGTGTGTAGACACTTCAGTCCCTGTCCTCCTTCCTTCAGGGGTAGATGAAGAACCCCAACAGGGGCCCAGTGCATTCCTGACCAAAAGAACCCCAGAATCGATGTCCGGAGGTTGGTCTGGAAACCCGGGCCGGGACCAGGGTGTTGAGCCGGTACCAGAGCATGGACAGGACTAGTTGATTAAGCACCAGTGCTCTACCTCAGAGGGAGAGACATTGGAGTAGTCCCGTCCATTTCCGGAGCCACTCTATCACCCTGTCCTCTAAGTTTTCCCAGTTCTCCGGCGGAGAGGGATGCGTGGCAGAAAGGTAAACGCCAAGGTAGAGCAGCGGACCCACGCTCCACCGGATGGTCTGAAGCGCGGGTGGGAGGGAGCTCGCCTGCCGCCAGTCTCCTATCGCCAAGTCAGAGCTCTTGACCCAGTTGACTCGGGCGGAGGAGGCTGCCGAATAGATGGCCTGGCAAGCCTCCACCCATGCCAAGTTGCCCGAGTCCTGGACCACGAGGAGCACGTCATCGGCGTACGCCAACAGGACCAGCTGCAGCTCCGGCTCCCGCAGCACCAACCCTGTCAACCTCCTGTGGAGGAGACAGAGGAAGGGCTCGATCGCCAGAGCGTACAGCTGGCCCGAGAGGGGGCATCCCTGCCGTACTCCTCGTCTGAAGTTGACCGGTTCGGTCAGGGTCCAGTTGAGCTTAACCAGACACTCTGCGGAAGCGTACATTACCCGGAGAAAACCCACAAACTGGGGTCCAAAGCCAAACGCCTGCAGCGTGCTCAGGAGGTACCCGTGGTCCACCCTATCAAAAGCCTTCTCCTGATCTAGGGACAGGAGGGTGAACGACAGACCGTCTCTACGCCCGAGTTCCAATAGGTCCCAAACCATAAATAGGTTATCAAAGATACTGCGGTCTGGGACGGTGTAGGTCTGGTCTGGGTGGATCACGTCCGCCAGCACAGACCCTAGCCGCAGCGAGATTGCTTTCACTACGATTTTGTAGTCCATGCTGAGGAGCGAGACGGGACACCAATTTTGTAAATCGCAGAGGTCCCCCTTCTTCGGCAGTAAGGCGAGCACAGCTCGCCTGCACGAAAGAGGGAGGACCCCGCTCTGCAGAGACTCGGCCTAGACGGGGACTAGGTCTGGGCCGAGGACATCCCAAAACACGCGGTAGAACTCCACAGTCAGCCCATCCATGCCTGGAGACTTATTAGTGGGCATACGACGGAGGGCTTCCGAGAACTCGGCCAGAGTGAGAGGCAACTCTAGCCGGTCTCGGTTGCTCACGCTGACCGTAGGGAGCTCCTCCCAGAGCACTCTGCAAGCTCCAGGGTCTGTCGGATCCGGGGAGAAAAGACTTGAGTAGAAGGCTCAGGCCCTCCTGCACATCTCCACCAGTTCCATGAGGGGGGTGCCGTCTTCTGCCAGGAGGCAGGTGATGTGTTTCTTGGCCCCCCTCGTTTTCTCCAGGGCATAGAAGAAGTGGTAGCCGCTATCCATCTCCCGAAGGAGGCGGATGCGGGATCGAACAAAGGCGCCCTGGGCCCGATGGTCCTCGAGGGCCCGGAGCTCCTCCCACTTCTCCTGGCACGCTCCGCAGAGGAGCGGGTTCTCGGGGCTGGTGGCCAGATGCCTCTCCAGCTCTAAGACCTCCCATTCCAACTGCTCTATCACTGCATTTCTCCGTCGGCTGGTGCCCCGGGTGTAGTCGCAGCAGAAAAGCCTGGTGCGCACCTTTCCCAGGTCCCACCATCGCCTGCCGAGGGAAAGGCACCCCGCTGCCCTCACCAGGCCAGCCAGAATTCCCGGAAGGATGTCACGAAGCCCTCATCCTCAAACAGGCTGTTGTTAAAATGCCAATAGGCTGGCCCCGGCCTCTCCTCACAGAGGGAGGCTGTCACGGTGGCTAGATGATGGTCAGACTATTTCCCGAAGGGAGTCCGCGTCGGCCGGGCTCTGCTCGGTCCCCGAGCGGTCCTGTTCCTCGAGGGTGGTATTAAAGTCCCCTCCCAGGACCAGGCACTCGTGAGAATCTAAGGTGCCAAGGAAGGTGGACGCCCGCTGGTAGAATTGCAGCCGCTCCGGGCCTGATGTCGGGGCATAGACGTTAACGAGGTTAACCACAAGCCCTTCCATACGGACCCGGAGATCCAGCAGGCGACCCGGCATGGCCTCGGTGACCCCTAGCACCTCAGGCCGTAGGTCGGGGGAGAACAGGGTCGCCACTCCAGCCTGTCGAACCGTGGCATGGCTAAAGTAGACCCTGTCCCCCCACTCCAGCCGTGAACTGTCTTCGGTGGTCGGGTCCGTATGGGTCTCCTGCAGGAAAACCACAGAGTACCCGAAGGAAGAAGAGCACCTGGGACCTCCGGAGAGTCATCCTACAACCCCAGGTGTTCAACGTTGCGATGGTGAGAGGTGTCATGGGGAGGGTCGGGGGGGTCCTCACTGGCAGGGATGCTCGCATCTCCCAGAGGGCCGCGCAGCAGTCCGGGACCCATCCCGTAGGTGAGTAATTGTTCACGGAAGACGCGGACCTGCCAGTAGGCCGTAGCATCCTACTTCCCCGTCCCTTTACCTTCCCCCATGAGGGCCTTTGTGGCCCGGAGGATTTGAGAAAAGTCCCCCCATTGCTGGAGAGCAAGCTGTACCTTGTTGCGGGAGCCACGGACATCCTCTAAAAACTTTCGCAGCTCTCCTCGCAGCTCATGGGGGGGTGGAGTTACGGTTTCCTGGTTGTTCCCCGGCGGGGCCCTTGGTGCAGCCCTGTGGTCCACTAAAATGGATAAGCAGGGTGCGGACCCCCGACGGGGTGCCTGATGGGCTGGAGCTTCTAGGCCCGCCTCAAGCTCTGGGGCGGTAGGGGGCAGTGGAGGGGAAATAGCAGCTCCTAATGGGTCGGGGCAGGAGAACACAGAGGCCGCTCACTGGGGGTCATCATTTGGGAAAGGGAAGGAGACAGCCCCGGGGGCGGCAATGACATTGCAGGAGGTAAATTGGATAGGGGTAGGGGCAGGGGCAAAGGTGAGGTTCTGGGTTTCGGGAGGCAAGCAGCTGGATGGTGGCACCTCCCGATCAGGCTCAAGGGTTAAGGGAGGGAGCTCTCAGTGACACTGGGCACGCGCTCTGTGGTGGATTTAGTGGCCACAACATCAGGAGGTGGATTATCTTCTGTAGGGCCCCCACCCGGGAAGGAAGTCGATTGCTCCGCACCAACGGGGGGTGCCCCTGGTGACTTGTGTCCCGGCCGCATGGCGCCAGCTGTCACCTGAGCAGGCTCGGTGGTCATCAGCGGGGTGCCATCAGCAGCTGGGTCGGAGGAGGAGTCCAGGGGCTCCTTCTAGGTGGGAGCAGAAGCAGCAGTTAAGGGGAGGGAGCATGGGGAAAAGAGGGGTGGAGTGAGGTCGCCCAGATCGAGATTTGCTGGCAAAAGGTCGTCCTCCCCCTGCGCGACCGGGGTCAGATCTAAGGCCTCAATCTCCTTGAACATGGAGGAGAGGACACTTTCTGCCGCCCCAGGGTTCTTCCCACCGGCACCCACCACGACGGTTGCCTCGGGGTTCACGGGGGCTTCGGGTAGCATCAGGACAGAAGGGGCTTCCTCGAGGGTCTCAGAGGGGAGGGTCTCCCGTGGAGGGGAGACACTTCCCTCCGGTGCTGCCACGTCTTTCCGGGCTGACACCAGTGGATGGGACACACTCATGGGCAAAGTGGAAGTTTTGGCATTGGTGCCCCCCTTCCTGGTCTTCCGGGGGGGCCTCCGCCTGGGTAGATGAGGCGGAGCTCGAGCCTTCCGCTTGCCTTGCTTCCCCGGACTAGGGCCCAGCCCTCCATGGCATCATCTGGGGGCTGGTTAGCAGGGGTCGTGTCAGGGTATAAAGGCGATGGCTCAGGGACTTGGGTGGGGCGACGGTGGGGCAGCATAAGGGAGGGAGGATTCTCCCTGGGGCAGGCTCTCTCCCATGCCTGGTGGTATCTCTGCCACACCCTCCTCCATAGGCCCCGCTAGATTGTCAGCAGCGAGGGCAGGGCTCTCCCGCTCGTCTGGGCATTGTAGGGGAGGTGCCTCTTGGGCCTGAGCGGGAGTAGTGGTGGTCTGAAGCGGGGGGGGGGGCACGGATTCGGGTTGGCCATGACGGGGCTGATGTCCTGCCGGGTCTCGGGGATCCCAGGTGCCCCTCCTTGCCTGGCTAAGGGGCAGTCCCTCCAGACATGCCCCGACGCCCGGCAGAGGTAGCACCGGGCTTCCCCCGTGGAAAAGTACACCCGGTAATGGGCCCCCTGGTGGGGGACTAGGAAGAAACCTTCGAGTGCCACTCCGTCACGCGCCGCTGATGGCAGTAAAAGTTGCACTTGCCGGCGGAAGGAAAAAATGTGACGGAGGGTGGGGTCCTTGCAGCCCAACGGGAGAGGGCTGATAACAGAAACAGGTTTCCCCAGGGTGGAAAGGGTGGGTAGCAGGGCAGCACTGGGGAGAAAAGGAGGGACAGAGGTCAGGACCAGGCGGACACCCAGGTCCTCTAGCGGCACTAGGGGGACAGACACCCCTCCCCCCACCGACAGGCCCCTCTCCACCACTTCGTGGGCGGCAGCCTCCGATGCTAAGAAGAAAATGACCTTCCCATACATTTTGGAGGCCGCCACAATGGCCGAGGGTCCCACCACCCTCACCAACGCCCACACGAAGGTCTCCACGTGGGGCGAGGCGGGCACCAGGAGGCATCGGACACTGTGCTTGCTTGTCATGGTGGGAAAGGGGCCCCGGCCGCTATTGTTGGTGGCGGAGGCGGTGGGCGGGAGAGATGATGAGGCGGCAGGCGGCAGGGCTGCCACTGCCCGGGCATACATCCTGGGGGCTGAGGGAGGGACATCTGCAGAGCTGGTGAAGGGGGCAGCGGGGAGGGACACCGTGGTCGATGGCGGGGCCGCAGCAGTGGGAGTGGCCCCTGCCATGGAGGGCCCGGTGGTTTTAGTGGCGCCCTTCCCCTTCTTCTTGCCCTGGCCTTTCCCGCCGGCTGGGGGGGGGGCTTCCCTAGAGTCTGGGGAGGCGATGGGCATGGCAGCGGCGGAGGTCACCCTGGTGCCCTCCATTGCCGATGCCCCAGCGGGGGCAGTGGCAGGTGATTAACAGGAGCTGGGGTCAGGTAGAAAGGGACAAGCTGTGGGGTGGACAATTAGGGCGGGGGGGCACATGAACAACCGTACGCTTGTCCAGAGAGTCCTGTTTGGTTGGCTGGTGCTTCTGGCCCACGCGGTGGAATCAGGGCGAGCAGCTGATCCAGAGGCAGATGTTAGACAGCCAGCAAAGATGGTGGAGTGGGGGGGTGAAGATCGTAGTGTGGGGGTTGGGAGGACACAGATGGATCGGGGGGCAGCTCCGTGCCACACCCCCTGTATCCCTACAAACACAGTTAAGACACAGTCAAGGCTTCCCGCACACGAGAGCACAGTCCGAAAGTTACTCAGTCTTAGGCCCCCTCCACGGCGATTTGTAGATTCCCCGGGCGGTGTTCCTCCGGTGGACGGCTTTTTCTCTGTCTGTTCCGGGCTTTCTTTTTTGCAGCTGCAGCATTCCTGAAATGCCGGAGCAAGTGATAAGAGTCCTCTCGACCGGAGACGGGTCCGCAGACAAACAGCAAGCGGCTGAGTCTGGGGCCTGGGTCCTTCCACTCCCCTCCTCCGGGGAAGCGGGCCGGCAGGCCCCCCCTCTCTCGGGGCTGGGGGGTTTCAGCTGGAGTGGCAGCAGCATCCGAGGACGGGTGTGGGGGGCTAACAGCCGGCCGGCAGCCGGCCAGCACTCTAGCAACAGCAGAGAAAGAAAAAACAACAACAAAAAGAAAAGAAAGGGGGGAGAGCGTCCGGCCCGGTCGGGGGGGAAGCCAAAAGCAGGGGCAAAAAGCAAGGAAAGCCCAGGCCAGAGGGCAGCAGCAGGAGAGCAGGCTAAGTAGGTCCCTTTTCCCTGGGTAAGGTAACAGGGAAGATTTTTTTTTTTTTGAAACAGAAAAGAATTTTATTGTAACACTTGCAAAAATTACCAAAGAAAACAAAACAAGTTATGCAACAAAACAACGCAAACAGAAGGTATAACACAGCAGCTTTCAGGAGGGAGAAGTGTTCAGGCTAACCTGGGCCCAGAGCGGGGGGGCTTCCTCGACACTCGTGGTCTTCCGCCCTCCTGAGTTACCTGGTGGCCTAGAGCGGGGGGGCTTCCTCGACACTCGTGGTCTTCCACCCCCTCGAGTTACCTAGTGCCGCGCCCAGTGTCACCGATTATCCCTCTCCTGAGAGTGCCTGGCAAGATGGGCACGGCTGCGGGGTGGGCGGTTTGGGGCTGGGGGGGGTAAACACCCATGTATTATAGGACCCCTCCTAGATGACAGTAACGATGGTATCCACAGCGGCAACGGCTGGGGCTGGCGTCTCTCGCTCTTCCCCTCAATCAAAGGGTCAGACGGAGGGAACCGGTCTGGGTTACCGAGCAGAGAACCCCGGACAGCGCCCACCGCTCCTTGAAGGCATCAAGAGAGTCGGTGGACGCCGCCCAGAGGAACTCCGCCCGGATACGTGAATGTACTGAGGATCGGAAAAAGGCCCTACAATCGCAGGACATTTCATGGGCCAACCTCCTCTCTCTGGTTTTATAAATGGCTGTTTTAGCCAAGGCTAGGAGGAGGTTAACCAGGAGATCCTGCGATTTTGTGGGCCACGGATGGGGAGTGTATAGATAAAGAGGTGAGGGGAGAAATGAAGCCAAAAGCGCAATAGAATATTCGTGAGGAGCCGGAAAAGGGGCTGCAATCTGGCACACTCTAAATATACATGCGCCAGGGTTTCCCTCACATTACAAAATGGGCAAGTATCTGGGATGGGGGTAAACCATGTCAAAAATACGCCCGTGCTCACAGCTCCGTGAAGGAGCCGCCAACTGATGTCCCCGACGGGCCTCAGGACCAAGGTGGAGTACAGGCTGGCCCACCGAGGTTGATCACCCTCTAAAGGTGGCAGGAGGTCCCGCCACTTTGTATTGGGGCGGGACACCAGGGTGTGGGCGTGAAGGGTGTGAAGCGTGAGTGTATATAAATATTTCCGTGGTGCAAGTTGAAAACTAACCAGCTGCAGTTCATGCAGCCGGCTCGCAGTGAAAGGATGAGGGGTTTGTCGGGATCGGCAGGGTAGGGGCCCAATGGAAAGGTCCGGCGGGCCTGGGGTAGAGGATGGGCGGGGTGCGCCCTCGCACAAAGCTCGGTTGACATAAGCCCGAGCAGCGGGGATCAAGGCGGCCTTCACCTCCTGAAGTACGCGCCGGGGAATACGAGGGCTGGAGAGCCCCATGCGCCGAGCGAGCGTCAGGGGATCCAGCCAGTCTCTCCGGTCGTAGTCCAGGAGGTCTCCGACCCTCGTGACTTCTGCCAGGACCAACCTCTGGCGCACCGAGCGGGACTCCGCCACCTGCACACGGAGTTGGGGGTTGTGTAGCAGGGGCTCCGTGAGGAGATCTGCTCCCATGGTGGCCGCCACGGACCTGGTCATTAGAAACAGTTTCCAGGTCCGGAGGAGGTCCTGGTAGAAGACCGGCAGCCCGGAGAGGTCTCGCGGAAAACCTCTCGGACAAAGATAAAAGAGCTGCCGGTCGTATCAGAGCCCTTGGAAGCGGCGCAGGAAGGCGTGCGCCAATATGCTCCACGTCGAACTACCTGCACTGTAAAGGAGCCTCTGCAGGGCCTGGAGGCGGAAAACGCAGACCTGAGTGTACAGACACTTCAGGCCCTGCCCTCCTTCCTTCAGGGGTAAATGAAGAACTCCAACAGGGGCCCAGAGCATTCCTGACCAAAAGAACTCTACAATCAATCTCCAGAGGTGGGTCAGGAAACCCGGAGCCGGGGCCAGGGTGTTGAGCCGGTATCAGAGCGTGGACAGGACTAGTTGGTTAAGCACCAGTGCTCTCCCTCGGAGGGAGAGACATCGGAGTAGCCTCGTCCATTTCCGGATCTGCTCTATCACCCCGCCCTCTAAATTTTGCCAGTTCTCCGGCGGGGAAGGGTGCGTGGCGGAAAGGTAAACGCCGAGATAGAGCAGTGGACCCGCGCTCCACCGGCTGGTCTGAAGCGCGGGTGGGAGGGAGCTTACCTGCCGCCAGTCCCCCACCGCCAAGCCAGAGCTCTTGACCCAGTTGACTCAGGCGGAGGAGGCTGCAGAATAGATGGCCTGGCATGCCTCCACTCGCGCCAAGTAGCCCGGGTCCTGGACCACAAGGAGTACGTCATCAGCGTACGCCGACAGGACCAGCCGCAGCTCCGGCTCCCGCAGCACCAACCCTGTCAACCTCCTGCGGAGGAGACAGAGGAAGGGCTCGATCGCAAGAGCGTACAGCTGGCCCGAGAGGGGGCACCCCTGCCGACTCCTCGCCCGAAGCTGACCGGTTCGGTCAGGGTCCAGTTGAGCCTAACCAAACACTCCGCGGAGGCATACAGCACCCGGAGAAAACTCACAAACTGAGGTCCGAATCCAAACGCCTGCAGAGTGCTCAGGAGGTACCCATGGTCTACTCTATCGAACGCCTTCTCCTGATCAAGAGACAGGAGGGCGAACGACAGACCATCTCTCCATCCGAGTTCCAAAAGGTCTCGGACTAGAAATAGGTTGTCAAAAATGCTGCGACCTGGGACAGTATAGGTCTGGTCTGGGTGGATCACGTCCGCCATCACGGACCCTAGCCGCAGCGAGATTGCTTTCGCTACGATTTTGTAATCCATGCTAAGGATTGAGACGGGACACCAGTTTCGTAAATCGCGGAGGTCCCCCTTCTTTGGCAACAAGGCAAGCACCGCTCACCTGCACGACAGAGGGAGGACCCCGCCCTGCAAAGACTCAGCCCAGACAGTGACTAGGTCTGGGCCGAGGATGTCCCAGAACGCGCGGTAAAACTCCACGGTCAGCCCATCCATGCCCAGAGATTTATTGGTAGGCATGCGGCAGAGGGCTTCCGAGAACTCGGCCAGGGTGAGAAGCAGCTCTAGCTGGTCTCGGTCACCCACGCTGACCGTGGGGAGTTCCTCCCAGAGCACCCCGCAAGCGCCAGGATCGGTCGGATCTGGGGAGAAAAGGCTTGAGTAGAAGTCGCGGGCCCTCCCACACATCTCCTCTGGATCCGTGAGGGGGGTGCCATCTTCCGCTAGAAGGCAGGTGACGTGTTTCTTGGCCCCCCTCGTTTTCTCCAGGGCATAGAAGAAGCGGGAGCCGCGGTCCATCTCCCGAAGGAAGCGGATGCGGGACCGGACAAAGGCACCTCGGGCCCGGTGGTCCTCGAGGGCCCGAAGCTCCTCCCGCTTCTCCCGGCACGCTCCGTAGAGGGACGGGTCCTCGGGGTTGGCGGCCAGGCGCCTCTCCATCTCTAAGACCTCCCGTTCCAACTGCTCTATCGCCACATTTCTCTGTCGGCTGGTGCCCCGAGTGTAGTCACGGCAGAAGAGCTTGGCGCGTACCTTCCCTAGATCCCACCATCGCCGCACCGAGGGAAAGGCACGCCACTGCTCTCACCAGGCCAGCCAAAACTCCCGGAAAGACGCCACAAAGCTCTCGTCCTCCAACAGGCTATTGTTAAAGTGCCAATAGGCCGGCCCCGGTCTCTCTGCACGGAGGGAGACCATTATAGTAACTAAATGATGGTCGGAGAAAGGGGCCGGCTAAATGGTGGAGGAGTGAGCCTGTGAAAGATGGAAACGGGATAAGTAAATATGGTCCAACCGAGAGTGGTGTGACCGATGGGCCTCCACCCGGACAAAGGTGAACGTGGAGGTGTCATCTGGGTGATGGTCACGCCAGACGTCCACTAGGGAGTGATATTCAACTATTCCTCGGAGGATGTTCGCGGCGGCTGGGCTCGGCTCGGCCCCTGAGCGGTCCTGTTCCTCGAGGGTGGTGTTAAAGTCCCCTCCCAGGACCAGGCACTCGTGCGAATCTAGGGTGCCGAGAAAGTCGGACACCCGCTGATAGAATTGTGGCCGCTTTGGGCTCATTTGCGGGGCATAGATATTAACAAGGTTGACCACGAGCCCCTCTATACAGACTCGAAGGTGCAGCAGGTGGCCCGGCACGACCTCAGTGACCCCTAGCACCTCGGGTCGTAGGGTGGGGGAGAACAGGGTCGTCACTGCAGCTTGCCAAGTCGTGAAGTGGCTAAAGTAGACCCCGTCCCCCCACTCCAGCCGCCACCTGTCCTCGACGGTCAGGTCCATATGGGTCTCCTGCAGGAAAACTACAGAGTACCCCCCTTCCCGAAGGTAAGAGAGCACCTGGGACCTGCGGAGAGCCATCCTACAGCCCCTGGTATTCAAGGTTGCAATAATAAAAGGCATCATGCGGAGGGCTGGGGGGGCGGGGGTTTCTCATTGGCGGGGGTGTTCGTGGTCCCCGGCGGGTTGCGCAGCAACCCGTGACCCATCCCGTAGATGAGTAGGTTGTTTCGGAAGCCACGGGCCCGCTCGTAGGCCGCAGCACCGCGCCTTCCTTGCCCTCTGCCCTCCTTTATAAGGACCCTTGTGACCTGAAAAATTTGATCAAAGTCCCCCCAGAGCTGAAGAGCTAGCTCTACCCTATTGCGGGCACCACGGGTGTGTTCTAAGAACTTCCGCAGTGCATGCCGCAGCTCATGGGGGGCTGGGGTTACAATTTCCGGGGTATTCCCTGGTGGGGCTCTTAATACAGCCTCGTGGTCCGCTAAGGCGGGTAGGCAGGGTGCGGACCACCGATGGGGCGTCTGACAGGCTGGGGTTATTAAATCCATTTCATGCCTTGGGGTGGAAGGGGATGGCGGGGGGAAATTGCAACTCCTAATGGGTCGCGGCTGGAAAGTGCAAAGACTGCTCCCTGGGGGGAATCTGCAAAAGGCGGGAAAAAAACGACCCCAGGGGCGGCAATAGCATTGCAGGAGGAGGTAAACTGGGCAGGGGAAGGGGTGGGGGCAGGGGCAGAGGTAAGGCTCTGGGATTCAGGAGGCAAGCAGCTGAGGGAAGGTGCCTCCTGAGCAGAATCAAGGGTTAAGGGGTAAGGGAGGGGGCTCCCAGTAATGCTAGGCGCTGGCTCCGTGGTGGTCTTGGCGGCCATGGCATCAGGTGGTGGACCACCTTCTGCAGGGTGCTCGCCCGGGAAGGCAATTAGGGGGAGGGAGCATGGGGAAAGGGGGGCTGGGGTGAGGTTGCCCAGCTCGAGGCCAGCCGGTAGTAGATCATCCTCTCCCTGGGTGACCAGGGTCAAATCTAGGGCCTCAATCTCCGCATACACGGAGGAGAGGCCAACGCCTGCTACCCCGGGGGCCTCTCCTCTAGGGCCCGCCTCAGCGGTCGCCTCGGGGTTCGCGGGGGGTTCGGGTGGTATCCGGGCAGAAGGGGCATCCTCAGGGGTCTCGGAGGGGAGGGTTTCCCGTGGAGGGGGGATTCTGCCCTCCAAAGCCAGTCTGTCTTCCTCTCCCGACACCAGCGGATGGATCTCACTCGTGGTCGTAGCGGAGGGCTCGATATCAGTGCCTCCCTTCCTGGTCTTCCGGGGGGCTTCCGCGTCGGATGGATGCAGCGGAGCTCGAGCCTTCCGCTTGCCCCGCTTCCCCTGGACTAGGGTCCAACCCTCCATAGCGTCGTCTGGGGGTTGGTTAGCAGGGATCGTGTCGGGGGGCGGAGGCGATGGTTCAAGGGTCCGGGGGTGTAGCGGTGAGGCAGCATGAGGAGCGGGGGGTTCTCCTTGGGGCGGGCCCTCTCCTATACCCGGTAATATCTTCGCCGCACCCTCCTCCATAGGCTCTGTCGAAGTGGTAATAGCAAGGGTGGGACTCCCTTGCTCGCCCGGGCATTGTAGGGAAGAAGTCTCCTGGGCCCAGATGGGAGCAGCGATGGATTGAGTAGGAGGAGGGTTGGTTTCAGGTGCCGGGCAGCCAGGGGCGTCGGCAACAACGGGGCCGATGTCCTGCCGGGGCTCGGGGGTCTCGAGGGCCCCTCCCCCCCGGGCCAAAGGGCAGTCTCTGCGGACATGCCCCGCTGAGCGGCAGAGGTAGCACCGGGCCTCTCCGGTGGAGTAGAAGACCTGATAGCGGGCTCCCTGGTAGGGGACTAGGAAGGACCCCTCGAGCGCCTCTCCGTCACGCACCCCCGCCGGCGGTAGAAGCTGAACTTGCCGGCGGAAAGAAAGGACGTGATGGAGGGTGGGGTCCTTGCAGCCCAACGGGAGAGGGCTGATGACAGAGGTAAGTTTCCCCAGGGCGGAGAGAGCGGGTAACAGGGCAGCATTGGGTAAAAAGGGAGGAACGGAGGTGAGGACGAGGCGAACGCCCAGGTCTTCTAGAGTCTCTAGGGGGACGAACACCCCCCCCCACCGCCAGGCCCCTCTCCACCGCCTCCTGGGCGGCAGCCTCCGTAGCTAAGAAAAAAACGACTTTCCCATACATCTTGGAGGCCGCCACAATAGCCGTGGGTCCTACCACCTTCGCCAATGCCTGCACGTATGTCTCCATGTGGGGCGAGGCGGGCACCAGGAGGCAATGGACACCGTGCTTCCTTGGCAAGGTGGGAAAAGGGCCCCGGCTGCTGGTGATGGTAGCGGAGGCAGTGGCTGGGCAAGATGACGAGGCGGCAGGGGCCTGCCACCGCCCGGGCATACGTCCTGGGGGCCGGGGGAGGGGCATTTGCAGAGCTGGTGGAGGGAACAACGGGGAGGGGCGCCACGGTCGATGACGAGGCCACGGCTGTGGGGGCAGCCCCTGCCATGGAGGGCCTAGATGTTTTAGCGGGGCCCTTTCCTTTCTTCCAGCCCTGGCCTTTCCGGCCAGCTGGGAGGGGGTTCCTAGAATCTGGGGGGGGGGTGGGCACAGCAGCAGCAGTAATCGCCCCGGTGCCTCCTGCTGCCGGTGCCCCAGCGGGGGCGGTGGCAAGTATTTTAACAATAGTGTGTGGGGGGGTCCTTGGGGGTTGGGCGGGGGGGTGGGGGAGGGACAGCTGATATTGTTGGAGGGGCCTCGCCCCTCTCATTCCCTGCCATTGTGAGCAGGGAGAGACGGGGAGACACCGGAAGGGGGAGGGGGGAGGGGGGAAGCAGATTAACCGCTCCTCCCTGCTGGGCTGCAGGCGGGGGGGGATGCCAAATGGGTTGGACTGGGGCGGGGGGGAACAGAAATCGGGGATCGGTAATAGGGGCAAGCTGTGGGATAAGCAGTCCGAGGGGGGGGGGTGTAGACCCACGCACGTTTGTCCAAAGAGTCTCGTTTGGTCGGCTGTTATGTCCGGTCTGAAAGGCAAAGTTCAAAGCAAACAGCTGGATCCAAAGACAGATGGCAAGTTGCCAGCAGGAACGGACGGCGGGGGGGGCCGTGACAGGTGTAGTAATGGTGGGGGAGTTGGGGGCACCGATGGATCGGGGGACGGCTCCGTGCCACACCCCCATGCCACCACGAACGCAATTAAAACACAGTCAAACTCCCCCCCACGAGAGTATAATTCGAAAAATTACTCAGTCTTACGGCCCCCTTCATGATGATTTGTAGCTTTCCTGGGTTATTTCTCCTGTCTTATGAAATCTTCTCCTCCGGCTGTGTTGGCTGTGTTCCAAGGCTTCCGGCATGCTGAGAATGTTGTAAAGATAAAAAATAAAATCTGAGCTGCCAGCAAAACGGCTGGGTCTGGGGGTTTCCACTCCCCCCTCCGGATAGCAAAATCGGCAATCTTCCCCCCCCCTCCTCCGGGGGTTTCAGCTGAGACAAATAGCTGCGCCCGAAAGCAGATGGGGGGGGGCGGGTGCTGGCTGCAAGCTGAAGGCTGACCAGCACGTAGATGGCAAGAAGAAAAAAGCAACAAAAATCAAACCAAACCAAAAAAAGCGTCTGGCCCGTTCAGGGGGGGAAACTAAGGCAGGGTCCAAAAGTAAGAAAAATCCAGGTCAGGGGGCTTTAGGAAAGAATAGAAAGCAGATAGCTGAGGAGCAAGCTAGGGATGGTCCCGTCTCCCAACAGGGAAGGTTCCAGAAAAATCAGGAACCTTCTGGAGACAATTAAGACAGGCTGATTAGAACACCTGCAGCCAATCAAGAAGCTGCTAGAATCAATTAAGGCAGGCCAATCAGGGCACCTGGGTTTTAAAAAGGAGCTCACACCAGTTTGTGGTGTGCGTGTGAGGAGCTGGGAGTAAGAGGCACTAGGAGCTGAGAGTGAGAACATGGACTGTTGGAGGGCTGATATGTACAAGCATTATCAGACACCAGGACGAAGGTCCTATGGTGAGGATAAAGGTGGTGTTGGGAGGAGGCCATGGGGAAGTAGCCCAGGGAGTTGTAGCTGTCGCACAGCTGTTCCAGGAGGCACTCTAGACAGCTGCATTCCACAGGGCCCTGGGCTGGAACCTGGAGTAGAGGGCAGGCCCGGGTTCCCCCCAGATCCTCCCAACTCCTGGTCAGACACAGGAGGAGTTGACCTGGACTGTGAATTCAGAAAAACGGCCAAGCTGAGGGCTGCCGTGAAGCTCCAAGGCGAGCAAATCCACGAATAAGTGCAAGACCCACCAAAGTAGAGCAGGAACTTTGTCACTATATATATATATATATATATATATATATATAGTATATTTCAGATACTAAATTCACAATCATACAACAAGGGCTTTCCAAATGCCCTTATTAACTTACATAAAACAGATGGATAGTGTTATATGTAGGTGAGAGAAGGGTGATGAAGGGAGTTCAAGGAGAGGGTCTGAAGAATTCATTGTCACTGGGCCCGAAGAATTTGTCATTTGTCACCCAGTCATAGGCAGAGGGGAGATGTAGTGGCTGCTGGGAAGGAGTGGAGCTGGGAGCTCTGTCATTGGACCATTGGTGAAGCGTAGTCCTGTTAATGTGAAATTCACCCATTAAACCTGATTAAATCTTTGTACAGGGAACTAACCAGGGAGGGCAGGCACAGAATTCACATCAGCCTTCACAATCCACAGGCACAATGCAACACAGCCCCTCTGAGGTGACTTTCATTCCACAAACTGGAGCAGAGACTGCAGCCAGTTTGTCCACTCTCTCTCTAACTGGTTCTGGCCACTGGATCGGGGTAGGCACAAGTAGCCCCTCATTTGGCTTCCCCACAGACTGTCCCTGATGGTCCCCTAGATACTTACATATGTGGATCCAGCATGCAGCCCTCCTCGAGAGCACAAAGCTCTCTGAACTCCACAGTGGGGCTTATGTGACATGAAAAGCCTTACATGTGGTCTCACACTGGGGTGAATTTTACTCATATAGAATATTGATTATTTGGGTTTCAAAGATTGAAAAGGAATGAGGGGTTTTTTTTAAAATATATGGATTCAGCACCTGCTAATGAAGCTAATGGTTAGCCAGCATCTCTGATATATGTTCTGGGTATATAAGGGTCCATAACTTGAGCAAACCTCCTAATTCACTTTTCTTTTGTTAACAAAAACAGTTCATTAAACTATATTTGAACACAGCCAGTCATACGTCCCACATGAATAGGCCATTAGTGTTAAGTCAAGAACTATTCATTTCTATGCTTAAAAAATGAACAAACACTCTTATAGTTTAGTTTAAAAAAATGTATTGCCAATTATGTTCTAAGCATCTTTTTTTATTTTAGGGTTATGGGTAGTGGAAATGCCAGAACCTGGAACCAAGGGTTTGGTTTGGTTGGGTTTTCTTGCTTGTTTGAATGGGCTGTTAAAGATGCAACTGTAAAAATCCTACCTAAACCAAATACTTACATGAATTATTTTCAAAAGCAACTAAGTAACTTAGGAGCAAAAGTCTCACTGACTCTCAACAAAACAATATATATATAGTATATATATATATATATATATATATATATATACACACTATAAGTGAAATCATGGCCCCACTGAAGTATGAGAGTTTTGCCTTTGGCTTAAATGGCAGGATTTCACCCTTTATATAACTAATCTCAATGTATTTTACTTTCAATGGGACTTGGGCCCACTAAGTCACTTAGGCATTTTTGAAAATCCCACCCTACAACTTTAAAGCCAAATTCTGCACTCCTTATTGGGGGGGAACCACTGAAGAAAATTGATATGAAGAATCAGTCCCAGAATTAGTAGCAACAC
Organism: Natator depressus; assembly: GCF_965152275.1. Lineage (NCBI taxonomy): Eukaryota > Metazoa > Chordata > Testudines > Cheloniidae > Natator > Natator depressus. Next base: position 95,255,820 of record NC_134235.1, on the reverse strand, counting down.
AAATCAACGATTTCCAATTTAATATTAGGCTCAATCCATATTCTGCAACCTTAAAAAAATGCAAAAAGAAAAGGAGTACCTGTGGCACCTTAGAGACTAACCAATTTATTTGAGCATAAGCTTTCATGAGCTACAGCTCACTTCATCGGATGCATAAAGAGGAAAGTACAGTGAGGAGATTTTATATACACACAGACCATGAAAAAATATACATTGTAAGGAGAGTGATCACTTAAGATGAGCTATTACCAGCAGGAGAGTGGGGTGAGGGGAGAGAAAACCTTTTGAAGTGATAATCAAGGTGGGCCATTTCCAGCACATTTCCAGGAGTTAACAAGAACGTCTGAGGAACAGTGGGCCGGGGGAGGAAAAATGGGTTGTATTGTCACAGATGCTGAACACCTACAATTCTCATTGACTTGTATAGGATTTGTTGGTACTCAGCACTTCAGAGAATCAGGCCACATTTATGGATTTAGGAGCCTAACTTTAAGCATCCAGTTTTGAAAATGTTTGCCATACTTCTCACATAAATTGAGATTAGCCCTATATAGTGTACATACAATACTTATTTAATTGATCCATATTTATCAAGATGACAGCAGGAAATACTATGTACTGCAGTTGACGTTCTTTATTCCTGATTAATGGGAAAAGAGGTATAGAATTGCCCTTTGAATATTAAAATAACTATAAGGAGAAATCTAGTGGGAAACAATTAATAGCTTGAACTTAATAGACTTCTACAGGGCCAAGTGATTTCTTCTCTGTTCGGGAACACCTATAAGTCCTCTTTTTATGTACGTAAGAATAGTTGAAAGGAGCCATGCTGATAATAATTACATTCCAAATTAGCTGATAACTCTGTACCAAATAAATCATATAGCACAGTCTCTGTGTTAGACCATCAATTATAGTTCAAATGAATCCATGCAAAACTCCATAATTTTGAGTTAGAATTGCAGTTTTTGGAATTTAAAGTATTATTACAGCAGAGCCTCAGATGTCAGCTGGTACAATGCAGAGCAGTTTCCAGTTAGCAAAATCTTCTTCTTTTATCAACACACTATAAACAACAACCTGACTATAGCCATATGGTAGATAACATCAGAATTTTAATTTCTACAGACATTTATGTTCCAGGATACTTCCTCTCATAATAATGAATTTGTAGAGCACCTCACAAGGAATGCATTTTTTTCTCTTTCACTCTCTCTCACACACACACTCTATATTTTAATTATCAGAAAATAATTAACTTGCTTTAATATTTATTGCTTGCAGTCCTCCCTGTATAGTTAAGGTTGCCCAACATTTCCCACTATAAAATCCTGTTTTCAGTTGCTTATAAGTTTCCCAAACTCTAAGCATTCAGACAAATGTTTCATGCAGTCAGAATTTATTTTGAAAGTTTCAGCAGAAATGGTTTTGCTGTTTTGAAGAGTTAGATTAGGGAAATAATATCTTGTTTTGCCTGAATTAAAAAAAAAAACCAACCACCTTACAACCATTTCTTTGAGAAGCCCTAGTGCCTTTGTGTTCTGGAACAACCTAAAATTTGGCAATTTTGTCTTTTTGTTAGGTATGTGCTTTTTGCTGTCCTCATGAATTTCTGCCTTATTTTGGCCAAGTCGTAAACCTTTGTGAAAACTCAGTTCACACATGTTCAGTAAAGATTTGTTAGAGTTTGGCAGCTAAATTCTCCAAATATTCCATCTGCAAAGAGCATGCTCCAGCCCAGAACTTTGGAGGCCAAGCAGAATTTTCCCTGCAATTGATCCTCCCAGCTGCTGCAGGGAGTTGTGGCTCAAGGTATCAGAGCTGAGTGCAAGGAGACTGTGCTCTCAATGTGTTCAAAAACCATGGAAGAGAAAACAACCTGAGTCAAATGCAGAGGGGCAAGAAGGGAGGATAATTAAAGACTGTATACAATACAGTATATAAATCTCACAAAGGGGACAAATTAATGTCCCCAACCTTAATTCTGGCATTTCCTAACATTTCAGTGCTATACTTTGCCAACCTTAACATTCTTTTAGCATAGTTATCTGTAATAAAGGAAGAGACTCTGGTTATTGAAACAATCTGGATGTTTCTAAGACCTTCCCACTACAAAATGAAAAGCATTTTCAAACAGTAACAGCTTGCTTTGTTGAAACTGTGGTAAAGTTGCTCCTCTGCCTTGGTGGGTCCTACGCTTATTGGAGGATTTGCTCACCTCAGAGGTTCACGGCAGCCCTCAGTTTGGCCACTTTCATGGCTCAAATCTGTTGTTCACTCAGTTAGCCTCATCACTGGCCAGCATGGGGAAAAGGAAGAAGAACAATCCCCACAGTCTCTGCTGATCCACCTAGTGGATCAGGGAACAGGCCAGAGACCTTCCCCTCTGGTGGAACTCACAGTCCAGGTCAACTCCTCCAGTATCAAATAGGGAGTTGGGGGAATGGAGGGATGGGGGGAACCTGGGCCCGCCCTCTATTCCGGGTTCCAGCCCAGGGTCCTGTGGATTTCTGCTGTCTACAGTGGCTCCTGTAATGGCTGCGTGACAGCTACAACTCCCTGGGCTACTTCCTCATGGCCTCCTCCCAACACCTTCTTTATTCTCACCATAGGACCTTCCTCCTGATGTCTGATAATGCTTGTACTTCTCAGTCTTCCAGTAGTAAGCCTTCTCACTCTCAGCTTCTTGCACCTCTTGCTCCCAGCTCCTCTCATGCACACCACAAACTGAAGTGAGCTCTTTTTTAAACCCAGGTCCCTTATTAGCCTGCCTGTCTTAACTGATTCTGGCAGCTTATTGATTGGCTGCAGGTGTTCTAATTAGCCTGTCTGACTTAATTGTTTCCAGAAGGTTCCTGATTATTCTGGAATCTTCCCTGTTACCTTACCCAGGGAAAAGGGACCTACTTAACCTGGGGCTAATATATCTGCCTTCAGTCACTCTCCTGTAGCCATCTGGCCTGACCCTGTCACAAAACCTATAACTTTCTTGCCTCTACATATAGCCACATCCCATATAGTGTAATCTAACTGTATGAGGGATTAATACACTTTTAAAAGAAGTGAAAAAATAAGCTATTGTGCTCCAATGTGACATATAAGGAAAACCTGGGGGAGGGGAGGAAACATTCAGGTGCCTGACCTACTACCCCTTGGAGTGCCATGGTCCCCCACCATGTCACAGAGCCACATTCTGTAAAGATGAGACTGTCAACAAAAATAATGCTTTTAATTCTATTTAGTTTACTTACTTTATACAATACTCCTGGGAGAATTCTGTGCCACTGTGTGTGCACAGAATTCATGTCACCCACAGATTTTTTTTGCTTCCCTGCAGAAATATGACTTTGCTTCCCTCTCAGAAAGGGAAGCTGCAAGCGCAGTCATGCACCACTCCCTAGCTGTGCAGGTACATCATTTCAGGCATCCAGAGCAGCTGGCAGAGAGGTAAATCACCATGGGACTGGGGACGCCCCAGCCAGTGGCTCCTCCCCTGAGCCGGGATCAGCTGCTAATGATGGCTGGGCTGGAGGCAGAAGAGGAGGGGACTTCCTCTTCCCCTACAAGGAGTGGCTGGGGCTGTGTCAGACCCACCCCCAGAAACCTCCCCCAGCTGCAGGAAGCTCAGCATCCTCCCCTGTTTTCTGCCCCATTGCTCCTCAGCTGCAGGGGGAAGGGGTCACTGTACGGGGAGCTGCTCCCCCATCCACCCAATCCCCATGCATCCAGACCTCCCACACCCAGACACCCCTGCCACGCCTCACCCCACATACCCTGAAGTTCCCCTAACCCTCCATATCTGAACCCCATCCTATTGAACCTCAACGCCTGCATCTGGAGCCCCCTGCACCCCAGACCCCCTGCCTCCAGACCACCCCCCTGCACCCAGACCACCCCCCACTGAGCTCCCTGCACTCAAACCCCCATTCTGACAAGTCCCACACCCCTGCACCACCCTGAGCCCCCACATCCAAACACCCATGCCACTGACCTCCAATTAGCTGCACCTAGACCCCCCACACCACCAAGCCCCACTCACGCAGACCCCCCTGCTGAGAGCTCCAAATGCAGACCCCTCCACTAAGCTCCAACCACTTTCACCTGGAAGTCCCTGCAGAGTCCCTCTGCCCCTGTACCTGGAAACCCCACCCCATCCCCCAAACGAGCCTCTGTGCATCCAGATCCTCTCACACCTAAACCCCCCACTGAGCTGCCTGCACCCAAATTGTCCCACACAGAATCCTCTCACCCCACATCTGGATCCCCCCACACTGAGCCTCTCCACACTTGGATCCTGCCTTGTTGAGCCTGCCGGCCCCAAACCTGGTGTGCTTAGCATAGAGGGCAGAGCCTCAGGGTGTTTCTGGGGCAGGCCCAGGCCTTGCGCTCTGTCATGATCGGGTGTAGCCTCAACACTGAGTCCGTGTCCCTGGGATAGTAGGTGGGGAGGCTGCCGGGTGATCTCCCACCTTCATGCACTGCTATGCTGGAGCCTCTGCATTTATTTATTGACAAATAAAACTTGCAGAATTTTGCAGAATTTTAAAATATTGTATGCAGAATTTTATTTTTGGGGGCACAGAATGCCCTCAGGAGTAATACAAGCTGAGTTTCTTTTCCCCAGAAAATATAATCAGTGTTTGGAATTCTGTGTTCTGGGAGGTTCTGGCATACTTTGGGATATTTGGTGTGTTCATTTCTATGCATGTTACAAGGAGCTCTCCATGTGCACATGGGAAGGAGACTATAACTTTATCCAGCTAGCTTCTCAAGAGCTAAAAGATGACCAGGATTATGCAGTGATAGGTTGCATACTTTGTCTTTTACTATTCAATTTTTTAAAAGTTACTTCCTGTAGCAAATGCTGTATTTATAACTGTTCCTACAAGGAGAAAAGTAAAACTTGACAAAAATCACTGTTTGCAAGTGCCAAGCATAACCTCTGGCCATAATAACTCACTCACCCAAAACCTGCCCCCAGTTTGCTGTGTTTCACTTTTAAGTCACCCATCTTTCTTAAAAATTGCAGTTCCAGTCCTCACTTCAGCTCTTACAGCTTTCTTCGGTTCCCAGTGTGAAACTACTGTTCTGGTTTTTAATGAAAAAAGTTCTATTTTTTCCCCTCATTATTTTTCCCCCTTATCCCGCTCATATCAGCTACTGATATGAATTTTTTCATTTCTTTCAAGAGCCCATTGCACAGGCATTAGTCAGACATGCCTTTGGAAATCAACCTACAGCGTCACTTTCTTGTCAAAATGTAGCGAGCTTCTCTCTCTCTTGGGTTTCCTGCCATCAGCTGGGTACTGATTCCACAGCATTCCACTGGAATTTTTTTAGCAATGCTAATATTCATTAGCAACTTTGATTTGCGGGTGCATTTGATTAATATTTGTGCTTGTAAAAGAAAGGAACTAGTATTAGTGACCCAAGATCAAATATAATCAACTAATCAGGCTTCAACCCCCATTTTCTGTAAAGACTGTAAAAGGGTGCTTGGAGGACCAGGAGGCCAAGTGGTTGGTACAGCTGACTTCCAGTTCCTTACTTTTCTGGCAGAGGTGCCTAAGTCTTTAAGACAGATGGGTTGGGGGACCTAGGCCCTCCTTCTCCATTTTGCCCCAGCCCAGGGCCCTGAGTAAAGCAAACCCCAAACCAGGACCTTCCAGCAGAGGTTCTAAGTCCACTGCCCTGGACTACTTTCTACCACTGTCCTTTACGTTTAGGTCATGGCCCCTATAGTCCAACAGTTTGTAATGGCTTGTTTCAAGTAGTCACCCCTCGGGGACCTTGGTCAGCATCCTGCCACAGTCTAAGATTCTTCTGTGCAAGGAGCTGTAAGTTTAGCAGAGCCTAACCCCATAATGTCTCTCTATACCTCAGTCACTCAGCTCATGCAGATGCTAGGTGCCCCTTGGTCTCCTTCACTGTCTTCCTCAGACAGGGACCCAGAGCTTCTTCCAGGGTTGCAGACTTTCTACTCTCACAAAACCAAACACCCTTGCCCCACCCCCTGCCCTGCCCCTCCTCTGAGGCCCCGCACATGCCCCACCCTTCTCTGAGGCCACACCACCACTCACTCCATCCCCACTCCCTCTGTTGATTGCTCTCCCCACTCTCCCTCACTCACTCATTTTCACTGGGCTAGCTCATGGGGCTGGGAGGGTGATGAGAGCTTGGGCTGGGGGTGCCGGCTCTGGTGTAGGCCTGGGGATGAGGGGTTTGTGGTGCAGGAGGGGGCTCTGTTCTGGGACTGGGGGTTGGAGTACAGGGGGGGGTGAGGGCCCCAGCTGGGGGTGCTGGCTCTGGGGTGGATCTGGGAATCAGGGGTTTGGGGTGATGCTGGTATGGAGGGGTTCGGAGGGTGGGAAGGGGATCAGGCTGGGGCTGGGGCAGGGGGTTGGGTCTGGGGAGAGGGTCAGGGATGCAGGCTCCAGGTGGCGCTTACCTCAAGCAGCTCCCAGAAGCAGCGGCATGTTCCCCCCTCTGGCCCCTGTGCAGAAGCATAGCCAGGTGGCTCTGCACACTGCCATGTCTGCAGGCTCTGTCCCCACAGTTCCCATTGGCCATGGTTCCCAGCCAATGGGAACTGCAGGGGCGGCGCTTGGGGTGGGGGCAGCGTATAGAGCCCCCTTGCTGCCCCTACACATAGGAGCCAGAGTAGGGACATGCTGGCTGCTTCCTGGGAGCTGCACGGCACAGAGGCTAGCAGGGAGCCTGCCAGCCCTGCTGTGCGACACTGCCAACCTGCCAGCATCCCTTTTTGACTGGGTGTTCTGGTTGAAAACTGGACATGTGGTCACCGTATTCTTCCCTGATGGCTGTCCCAGCTATTAGCTCCTCCTGACCCTCCCCTCAGGTAGGGAGGCAACTAGCTCCTATCTCTTCATCAGTTAGCCCTGAACTGATCAAGGTTCTCTCCTTTTCTCCCCCCCTCCAAGCCTGTCATTGGCAGCAGGTATAACTGGGCTAGCTGAGTCGATAGGCTATTTTAACCCCTTTCGTGCTGGTGTGAGGTCTCTCAGCTTCATGATTTAGATTTACAAAATAAAATATCTTTGTTTTAATGCTTTCTAAGGGGGATTTCAGTCCTACTTTGCATCAGCAAATTTGAGGATGATTGCTTCTTCTGGTATTGGTAACTTTAGCTCAGTGGTTTGAGCATTGGCCTGCTAATCCTTGGGTTGTGAGTTCAATCCTTGAGGGGGTCATTTAGGGATCTGGGGCAAAAATTGGGGATTGGTCCTGCTTTGAGCAGGGGGTTGGACTAGATGACTTCCAACCCTAATATTCTATGATTCTATTCATTATATTTAAGATACTTAAAATTGTTTTAAGTGATTTATTCTTCCTTATAATTACATGTACGGATTAGACCATCTTATTGCACTGGGATTTTCCTTTAAAATGTGTCCTAGGTAGAAAGTTGATTGATCATTTTACTTTGATTGTAATGCCATGAGACAAATTTTGCCCTTAGATCTGTATGCAGAGCTTCTCTTCACTTCAGTGGAAGCCACATATTTATATCCAAAAGTAGAAATTTCCTATATATGTTTACAACAATATCCCCAAGTTATACTTGAGGTCTTCCAGGGAATCATTCCACATCAATACAATCACCCTTAAAAACAGTCTAATGCCTACTAATGCATTAAATATGAATGCATTCAAAAGTAGATTCTCTGTTACTATGGAATTTTGTTACTGGCAGTCAAGTACTGGAATTCGTGAAGTAATCTTTTACAAAATGAGAATTATAGACTTATTAGGCTGTAATGGAGTTGGTTGGAAATATTAAAAAAAAATTGAAAGTTAGACACCGAAAAAAATTCTCCACAAACCTTTTTGCAGAAAGTCTCTCGCCATTTTTCAAGATGGTTTGTAATAATAAAAGTGTCACATAAAAGCATAGTTTCAGACCTGTGTAAGGAGCTCTTTCTGCCTGTTACACAGGGCTAAGACTAATGGTTAACAGCTCAATTTTCTCTTACACCAGAGATACCCTTGAATCTCTCTGATCCTATACATCCTGGCCCCAGTATTAGTTAGAATGTTGTAAGTCTGTGCTAACTTACACCATTAAAAAAATTGATGGAATTTTCCTTAATTGGGTTTGTGACCTTTTGTTTCATTGGTGTTTTGGTGGGTTTTATTTAACTTTATTTCTACTTGGTTTTTGCCTTTTGAAATAGCAGGAATGTTGTCTGGTCTTAGCAAGTTTAGCTGGTGAACTTTTGCTGAGAGTCAGGAAAAGTATAGTGTGAGTTCTCAGATTTTAATTGAAGGGGAGGGAATGTTGAAATTTTAACGCTGACATACTTATTTCTCAAGTGTTTATTAGAACTGGAGTTAAATAGGTGTTAACAAAAATTTTAAACACACTGATTGATACCTTCCCCTCTTAATTGTTCTCTTGTCCCTGTAAAGTCTTCCAGTGTAGGCAGAAATTCATATGTTAACATAATGAGCTAATAATCTGCCCTCCTCCTACCTCAGTGTTTTGGTTGACCCCCCCAAAAAGTCCTTCATTATGAAGAAGCTTGAAAGTGTAGAAGTCCATTTTTTCCTTTGCTGCTGTTCATCTTTAATTATGTTCAGAAAAGATTTCCAAATGCATTTATAATACTCCCACTCTTTCTTATTAGGGAGCTTGGTTTATCAATTGGAAGTGTATTCTGCATGTCTGTGAACCATTTTCATGGCATTAGAGGATGGTTTTATTTCCGAAGAACACTAATACATTGCTTGGCAATGTCAAATATGCAATATATAAAAAGGCTGGTTCCACAGTCATTGTTTAAATGCTTAGACTGAAAAAAGGCATCCTGATATATTAAACAAGATGTCTTTAAAGGCAAGCAGGACCAATGAATATACAGTAATTTATCGTCTTGTATTTTTAGGTGTTTCTTTCTAAAGAGTGCATTAGGAGAAGGAGATTTTTGAGAAGTTGGATTCCGTTTATGGGATAAATGCAACAATACAAATGTGGATCCTTTATAAATAAATGTTAATCTAATAATCTGATGATGTCTAACTGAGGCATTGGCTGCTAATGTTTTGAACTGTATCTCACTGAGTGAGGAAAATTGCTTCTTGATCCATTTTTATTTGTCCAAGTATGGTGACTCAACCTTATTTCATGATCATTTATTTTTATTCAATATACAGTCATGCATATTTTTTTAAAAAATGTTTATCATTTGCTTTCCAAAAAGGAAGGATACAAGTCATTTCAAGTATTTTTGACCTAATGGTGTCTAGCATTCAGCAAATCATTTAAAAGATATATATGCTGAGCTATGAAAAAAACTTCAGAACTGAGGGTTTTAAATGTAAAACCCATTTAAGTGCATACCTGTCAGCAAATTGAACTATACTGCAAAAACAAGGCTGCCTTTACTAGGTGACTAGATGATATTTAATCTGAAGTGAAACAGGAAAAAATATGTCCCCATACGCCTGAAGAAACCCAAGTAAAATCCATTATTTCTACCTCTGTTTTTACCTTCACCACCCTTTTTTGTGATAACTGGCATTAGAGAACAGATGCACATGAGAAGCAAAGAGAACATGCAAGTCTTATCTTTTTTACTGGCTGTGCATCCAGAAGGCAAAGTAAGCACCAATAATTCAAGCCCATAACAGCCAATACAAGCTCATTAATGTTTGTCTCTCCCATTTCCCTGCTGATACAGAGAAATAAAATGTAACCATGTGGAATAAGGGGTGCTCTACAAACCTTATAGGTTCCTGGTTATCAATGGGAATCATCAGAGCCTCCACTATACAATGAGACTGTAATAACAGAAATCTAACTCTATGCATGTGATAGTGGGCCAAATTCAGCAGGGTTGTAAATGGTGGTTTTACTGGGAAAGTTTTGTAATGCTACACCAGTTTAGTATTCTGTGAAAACCAAATTCAGTTTCTGGCATAAGTCAGTATATCTCCCATTGAAGTCTATTGGAGCCATGACCACTTACAACAGGACTTAATTTGGCTTCGGAAGTTTGGAGGATGGTGTGACGTGGTGGATCAGTGAGGAGCGACACTTAGTTATGTTCTCTTATGTTGTTTTTTCAACTCCCTCTTCCCTCATCCTGCATATATACGCCTCTTTCCTTCTTGATTTGTAAGTTACACTCATTTTTAGACTGAAGTCCAGGTTGCCAGTTACATTACTTTTGCCATTTGCACCCACTTTCTGATTAACTGTCACCACCTTTAACGGCTCGGCTGGATTGGTCCCTGACATGTCTACAGCATGATCACCTGGTTACTACCATCTGAATTTGGCTCATTATGCTATAGTGATGCAATGTCACAACATGACAACACATCACACCACCAGCCCGGAACAGAAATTATTAGATATGGGGCTTCACTATTAAAACTGATAGGAAAATATGTTTCACTGGAAAATGTGATTCAGTCCAATTCAAAATTTTCATGGGGAAAACATTGATTTTGATTTAAAAAAAATTTAAATGACATTTTGAAATGAACTGAAATGTTTCATTTTGAATGTATATTCCAAATGACACATTTAGTTTCAAATTAACATTGTGATTTGAAATATCATCAAATTTAAATTTGGAATCCACATAGTGTTTTGACATTTCAAAATGTTTCACTTCAATTGAAAGTGTCAAAAATTGGAATTTTTGTTCCACAAAAATTGTTGATATTTTGAATTTTTGTCCCAATTTGGAAAGAATATATGTTGAAATATTAGTATTTCTCACAGGATGCACATTGTTTTCACACCAGCTCTGTTCACTGTTTTTTAGTTTGATGTATCCTGAAGCTATGATTTGTGGCACCTTTCAAGTATCAAAGGAAATGAGCCAAATATCCCCAAATCGGTGTGGTCATGATAGTTTGGGATAGTTATAGGATGACCAGACAGCAATTGTGAAAAATTGGGACAGGGGGTAGAGGGCAATAGTAGCCCATATGAAAAAAGGCCCAAATATCAGGACTGTCCCTATAAAATTGAGACATCTGGTCACCCTAGATAGTTATGATAGGAATCACTTTCTCTTCCCTAAAACACAAGTCATGTTAAAGAAGGAAGACGTCAATGCATCAATATGCTACCTACGCACATGCCAGTTTTCAATATATATTGATATTCTGAAAGTATCGTCAGTGACATGTTAAAATTTGAAGGAAGATAAATAAAAAGGTTCCTATTCTGTTGCTATAAAGAAATAGAGGGTGGGTGGCACCCGCTAACCCGCCCCTTCTCCCCCATGGAGATCATGGCCTCTCATGGTTGAGAATCTAATGGATAGATCTCCCTTATGTGGATCCAGATCATCCTCTCCATCTCTGCAGTGTCAGGGGACTAAGGTACAGTGGATCCAGCCAGCTTATGTGATGCACGAGTAGTTAGCACCTTACCTCCATCCCAGAAGGATGTGGATGGAGAGAAGTGAGGTTAGGAAGGATTACCACCAGACTGGCATGATCTCCTTACCAATCTTGCAGTAATCCTCTACCTAAAACATACTACTGAGACAAAACTACTGAGACCTTTCATATTGTATAACCCCTCACTCCGGCACAGAGGGGTACTGACTGGACAGGGTGTCCAATACAGCCATATTTCCAGGGAGCTGGGACAGGATCATAATGTGGACAGCCCTAGTCGCAGGAATACATCAAGATACATGTGGATCTTGGAAGTTCAACTGTGTGTGAAGGCTGGACTCCTGGCTTATTCACAGGATGAAAATGTTCTTCATCCTGTGCAATGGAATGATGCCCGGGAAACTCTTGAAAAAGGAACTTCATGGAATTTCCAATATTCTATCTGGGTAATTACCGAGAAGGGGACACTCTCTTCCCTGTGTTATGTTTCTATTCAAGAAACTGTCTTGAAAACAATGCTAAACTGTATTTTCATGGAAAGATGCTTTTCCCAAGTGCTAAAAGATGGCTTAAGACAAGGAAAGCCTTGTCTTAAAATTTATCTTTGAAGTTCCTAACCTAGCAGTAACCTTGGGTAAAATATTGAGGCTCCAGACTTAACTCTATGAGCCAACCAGGTCACCAAGACAGACGGTCCTATAGGTATTATTAGCAATATACACAGCTGGATAAAGGAGATTTTTTTTTCTCAGCAAAGTCATTAACGCCCTGTTTTGCCTATAAGAATGTTATGTGCTCTTTTCATTTCTCCCCCCTGTTGGGGGTAACTGCAGGAAACAAACTGCTCAGATTCATCATGCAATCAATATTCTGTGCATTAAAACCTCAGCATATCTCATTGCAGTTGCTGAACATTTAATCACTGTCACTAGCCCCATGTGCTTCTTGAATATACAGTGGAGACTCCAATAAATATTTTATGGATCTCTTCAGAGGCTTATCCTTTTCACCTCTGAAATGTATGCCAGCTACTGTTTTTATTATCCATTGCTTTTATCAAATGGGACCATAGTCATCTATATATAGTCATATATATGATGACTAGCAGATTTCTTTGAGAATTCATTTGATGTTTCATTGCTTGGCATAAAACCCTAATAGTGGCATTGATCTACTTTGCCCCACTACCTGTTTGTAAAGTGACCCACACTCAGTTTTTTTGTTTTTGTTTTTATCTTGCCAAGTAATTGTCTGAATAGTGTTTGAATTATTAACAGCGCTTCCAAACTGTGCCGCAAATGGTTTTGTTGTTCTGGCCTTGTCAAGAGTTCTGGCCTTGTCATATTTATTTTTAAAGTTATAGCAATGATTGTGGCTGAACTTAATATATATCCTTTCTGTTTTCTTATGTTCTCATTTGAATTAAACAACCATGGGAGCCATGCTAAAGTGAATTAGTCTGTAGGTTCAGGTACATTTTTCCCTTCACATTTTCACAACAATTATCCTCTCACTTTCTGCTCAGGGCCACAGGGAAACAGAAGAAGAATGGAGTTTCCCCACACCTGCTAATAAACTTAGGAATCACTTGTGTCCCAAAACCAAGGCTTCCTGAGTATGGTAGCATAGTGCACAAATTTTGCCTTTTTATTTCAAGCAATGTATGATGCAACTGGTAAACTTATTGCAACAAGTCAAAAGAAGTAATGCCTAAACTAGTAAGTGAGCTTTTATTGATGGTTCCAAAATTCACTCATTTCTAATTTTTCCTCTTTATTTACAAAAAAAAAAAAAAAAAAAAGAAAGGAAAAAAAAGAAAACTAGTTTCTGCACTTTACAAGTGTTGCATTCTGGGGCAAAGTAGGGCTGGAAAGAATATACAGGCACAGAAACATTCATTTGGAAAGCTGAGCAGGATATTACAACAACACAGAAACAATCATTTCCAGTAACTTTCCCTGATGCTCCTTATCTTGTCCTGCGTAGGGCTCTTCTTTCTCTACAGAGTTGTCCCTGATTTTCCTGAATCCTCCTTGGACTGGGCTCTTCCAACTCACCAGTACTTTACCAAAGAAATGTGCTGAATTCTGTTGAAGGTCCCAGGGTTCACCTATCCACTATCAGCTTCTACATCTCACTCACCTCTTTCCTCTTTCAAGGTCAGCTTTATTGCCCCCACAACTCTCCCACTTCCCAGAATGGTGCTGCAGCTCTGCAAGCCAACCACAATGAACAACTCCCTCCCCTCCACCCCACATTTTAACTTCCTTGGAGCCAAATGACTCAGTTTAACATTTTTAAAATATGACCCTAGAATATGTATGTCACTATATCCAACATAAACAAGCACCAATAAGTCAAAAAAAGTCTCATTTCCTACAGCCCTACATTGACTTCTTTTTCTGAAATACCAATTACCCTCCATAGATAGTGGAAGAAACTGCAGAACACTTGATCTGTTAAGCTACAAATTATCTTCAGCTGAATCGAATGGTGAATACCGTGCAACCATAGAAAAGTCACTTAATAAAGATTTGCAACTTTAAACTTGGAAAGTTAACAGAAAAAAGGCATTTCAGATTTACTTTGTTTCTGTTCAAATCTAAAAGAAAGCAATATCTACTTTGTTACAAAACAGAGAGCAGGCAATATTTTATATTGCCACAGTCAATTATGTGTGCCTGTGTAACCTTTTTTTCAGCTATTATATTCTTCAAATCTTTCTGCACTAATGTTGTCAACACAATACAAAAACAGCTTCAAAGCATCTTAGAAGCTGTAGTGAGGAGAGACAGCTGGCATCGCTTAGAGACTAAACTGAGATGACCAGATTTCTAATTTATAAAACTGGGACAGCACATGTCAGGGGAACATCATCAGGGGCTTTGTGAAGATATAGCTCCAGCCCAGCCACTTTCTTTTGTCAGGTGTAGTTTTGTTTACTGAAACACTCAGAAGGGCTGTGCTTAAAGAACAGAGTTATAAAAATAAGAGTACAGTAGGTACAACCTAAATAATCAGTTTTAAAAACTTGTACATAGCATTTTTTAAATTGATCATTCAGTCTGCATCTTTAAAAATATGTAAGTAGGTCTAGATGGGGGAATTAGAACACAACATGCTAGCGCTTTCTACAAATGACACCGCTCCGACACACTTTGCCAGCACTGTGTGCACAAATACTAGGACTAGATACTGAACTAAAAAGATTGTACATATGGAACAAACCACACACACACACTATCTGAGGTTGGTTCCTTACTGAAATGCCACTTTTAAAAAAATAAAATAAAACCTGAATATAAGAATATTTTAAAGAAATGTCACCAAAAGAAATGAAACTGCATGTTGTAACAATGCATATTCATTATTAATTATTAGAATAGGAACCAGATTTTGGCTGATTATACATGACAAAATACTTCTCTAAGTGACATATCCCTGTGACTGTAGACGGTTCTGAAGTAGTTGAGACCACGCCATCCTCCAGATCATTAATGAAGATATTGAACAAAACTGGCCCCAGGACTGACCCTTGGGGCACTCCGCTTGATACCAGCTGCCAACTAGACATGGAGCCATTGATCACTACCAGCTGAGCCCGATGATCTAGCCAGCTTTCTATCCACCTTATAGTCCATTCATTCAGCCCATACTACTTTAACTTGCTGGCAAGAATACTGTGGGAGACAGTGTCAAAAGCTTTGCTAACATCCAGGAATAACACGTCCACTGCTTTCCCCTCATCCACAGAAACAGTTATCTCATCATAGAAGGCAATTAGGTTAGTTAGGCATGACTTGCCCTTGGTGAATCCATGCTGACTGTTCCCGATCACTTTCCTCTCCTCAAAGTGCTTCATAATTGATTCCTTGAGGACCTGCTCCATGATTTTTTCCAGGGACTGAGGTGAGGCTGACTGGCCTGTAGTTCCCCGGATCCTCCTCCTTCCCTTTTTTAAAGATGGGCACTACATTAGCCTTTTCCAAGTCATCCGGGACTTCCCCCGATCGCCATGAGTTTTCAAAGATAATGGCCAATGGCTCTGCAATCACATCCACCAACTCCTTTAGCACCCTCGGATGCAACGCATCCGGCCCCATGGACTTGTGCTCCTCCAGCTTTTCTAAATAGTCCTGAACCACTTCTTTCTCCACAGAGGGCTGGTCACCTCCTCCCCATACTGTGCTGCCCAGTTCAGTAGTCTGGGAGCTGACCTTGTTTGTGAAGACAGAGGCAAAAAAAAGCATTGAGTATATGCTCAAAAAAAGCATGTCGTTAATAGCATATGGTTAACTGAGAGCCAGAGATTCCAGCCAGTAGGGCAGAAGCAGACAAAGCAGGGACTGCTGCACTGGAGGGGAGAGGGTAAAATGGGGTCCAGCCAGTCCCACCCCCTCTCCCCAGAAACCCCTGGATGTGCAGGAGAACGCCCCCTACCTTTGGGACCACTGGAACCTAGGTGATGTCTCTCCTTCCCTGCCACCATGTGGGCTTGGAAGAAAGCTGCAAAGAGTCAGATGCTCAGGCTGGTGGGGGCAGAAACCACCAAAGGAGGAACTTTTGGAGAACTTTCTGCAGTTTTGGACTTTTTCTGCCCTGTGCTGACTAGCTGTTTGCTCCAACCCTTCCCCTTTCTCACAGGCTTTTCACTTCAGTGTCACTACTCTTACCCTCTTCTTTCCTTCCCTAGTCCCCTCTCTTCCCTTTAGCTGATCCCTCCCAACTACCCACCCCCCAAAAAATGGCACTAATCATGTAATTTGCTGCCATCACACTGTTCACTCTGATTGCCCTTCCCCTACCCTGTCTAAATTGTCTATTTACACTGTAAGCTCTTTGGGGTAGGAACTGTCTTTTTTGTGTGTTTGTACAGCTCCTAGCACAATGGGGTCCTGATCCAGGGCTGGGGCTCCTAGGCACTATGTCAATGCAAATAATAAGTATATAATTAATAGTTATTTGGGAGCCAACTGTACCCATGAAACTTCTTGGCATTATTTTGGTTGTGTAAAGAGCAAAAGACACAACACTAAACATAGCATGTTTTTATATTTGTAACCGTTAACTCAACTGATGAATGGAGCCATTTTTCTTATTCTTAATTTGTCTAAGAGCAAACAGGGGTTTCTATAGACTTCCTAATTTGTCACTGTCTAAATAATTCATGTGAAATTACAGCTGAGTTTGCAACAAATTGTTTTTTTATATATTGTACAGAAAATGCAAACTAGAAATGGGAGGACACGATTAGCAGAAATTTACCTGGAAAGGAAAGTTTGGCTCTGGAATAGCATATCATTAACTCTTAAGAATGGCATAACAAAGATGTGCCACGTGAGGTGACCCAAGTAGTATTTTGTCACCTAGCCAGTCAAAATCCTGTTTGCTATTCCAGCATCATTTGCAAAATGGAAGGAGTTTGGGTGGGGGACGGGCATGTGGCAGCATATCGCACAGGAATAATGCTTCTGGTCAGGAAGTGGCATGTCCCAGTTACTTCAGAAGAGTCTAACAGTCACAGCGACATGTCTCTCAGGGTAACCCATAAAGAATATTGTCATGGGCAGTCAAAATCCAGTTCCTTATTTGTATAATTAATAAGTTGCAATAAAACTAAAATGCATTTTTTTCTGAAATTTCTAAAAAAAAAAAAAAAAAACACCTTACATGGGGTTTTTTTTAAATGGCTTTTGAATGAGAAACCACAAATAAGGAATCAACTTCAGCGTTGTCCAATGGTGAAAGTTACTGCTGCTGACCCACAAGCAGAATAACTATTATTGTGGTAATGCCATGTTCCTTGCCACACTGATGGCCAACTCTAGAATTATCTGCTTCTTCGGGTACTCAGTCATCCTTTACCATTTCTCAGAACCGGCACCTCAGGAAAAAACATTTCAGTATAGTTACAGTAAATAGAAATGAAGGATGCTGATAACAAACAGCAAGGAAAGTGGATACTTCACTACACATGCACATTTCCAATGTAGAGAGAGAGAGTGGATGTGTGTGTGAGAGAAAGACAGACAAATGGGGTGAACAGGCCCAACATCTGTGGCTCGCAGAAACAAATAGATTGAAACACTAGGGGGCACTCTCACCACACTAGCCAAGAACGGAGGGGGAAATGAGAGGGAGCCCCCAGATCCAGCCATGGAGAGTAGTGGAAGTTGTACTTTCCCCCATCCCAACACTCCCTCTTATTTCACCCATTGATTCTGTCAGAGATGAGGTTAAAACATCACCACCAACAGCAAAAATCATCCCCTCCTCTGCCAAGCTGTACAAGATGTGTTGACACTGAGAATCTCAGGGAATTCTCCTATGTTTCTCTATCAGGGGAGTGATAATGTAGACAGACCACTTGAGTTTTTATGACCATGTCAACTAGACCTGCAGGTGGTTTAGCTCAAGCTGTCATTAAGAAATGCTGACTGAGTTAATTTCCATAGCAACAGACAGCTGGTTTCTCCAGAGGTGAAGGATGCAAAAAGAAGGCCTGTGTTAAAGAAGCATTTGGCCTTGTGGGAAAAATTCTGCTCAATTGATGTCAGATTTAGCAGTATAAACTGTAAACTGCAAACAAAATTAAGCTCCTACCTTTACTTGATTTATGATGTGTTGTATAAAGTCTGAGATTTAAAGGAACAGGACATGAGGGGAGGAGGAACCATGAAGAATCATTTCCTAAATAACCATAACTCTGAAAGATCATCATTGTGTTTGTTTCAGAGTGGTAGCCGTGTTAGTCTGTATCAGCAAAAACAGCGAGGAGTCCTTATGGCACCTTAGAGACTAACACATTTATTTGGGAATAAGCGTTCGTGGGCTAAAACCCACTTCATCAGATGCATGGAGTGCAAAATATAGTAAGCAGTATATAGATTACAGAACATGAAAGGATGGGAGTTGCCTTACCAAGTGGGGCGTCAGTGCTAACTAGGCCAATTCAATCAAGGTGGAAGTGGCCTATTCTCAACAGTTGACAAGAAGGGGTGAATATCAACAGAGGGAAAATTACTTTTTGTAGTGAATTTTGACTTTTAGTCAAAAATTGGAAAAGATACTGGAGTTTATATACACATCTTCTTTAATCTTGGTAACTGAGAAGAATAGCTAGTATTACTTTGAGGATCTAAGGTAGATACCATTTGATCATCCTAAAATCCTGATCCCTAATAGTTTTATGGCTCTCATACTTTACAATAAAATTACCTTCTCAAACTACCCAGGCCACGCTGTTACATATCCACATCCCAAAAACTACCAGATCCCATAGACTCCAAACATATCAGTGTGTGTCTCATAGCGTTGAGAGAGAATGCTCTGGAGACTTAAAGGGAACAGAGTTAAATTTGTGATCAACCACACCTAGACTATCCATACACTGGAGAGACTGAGCGCCACATCTAAATGTGAAAGCGGCAAAGAGTCCTGTGGCACCTTATAGACTAATAGGTGCCACAGGACTCTTTGCCGTTTTTACAGATCCAGACTAACACAGCTACCCCGCTGATACCCAAATGTGAAGTACTCTGTGCTTCAACTACAAATTGCCATGCCATTCTTATCATGCACTTAATTTGCAAATGGTAAGCAATCCACTTGACACTCATAGTCAAAACATAGAGTATGCGTCATGCATCATTTCAAGGTTTCTTACCAAGAGAAAACCCTGCTTTGGTTCTATTTTGAAGTGTTGGGCTTATGGAGAAATTTACTCTAGATCAGAGATCAATAGGGAAGGATCTTTTCGAGTTCTTCTAGGGGCTAGATTGTGGCCTTTCCTGCACACCGGCCCAAGGAAGTAAGGGGGCAAAACAGTTCTCAAACACCAGTGCAAGTTCAACACCAAGTGCTTTATTTACAGTGAGCTATAAAAGTCCTTGTCTCCTCACAGCATAAGGCTTTTACCTTCTCCTGGGCAAGAAGGGGGAGAGATCTCACGTCCCTGAGATTCCGTGCTTCTCTGGCCCTCATTCTGGCCTTCTCCCCTCTCCTTCTTCCTGTTTCTGTCCTCAGCTGATGAGCTGAACCACCTTGTTGCTTGGTTAATAATCCACTCCTTAACCAATTCGCTCCTCAGTTTGGCCCATGTGGAGATGCGTGCCACATTCACAGAGTGCTGAGTCAGCCATAAACTACTCATACGATGTCACACTGTATTGTGCAGGCACACCACACTGCTACTTCCTGTGTGCAGGGGGACTGAGCGCCACAGAACCAGAATGTCCCCTCCTCACACAGGTGAGTAGAAAGGTGTAGGAGGAAAGTGGATGGAAAGGATTCTTGACTCTGATACCTAATTAAACCCAGTTACATAATTCATACTGGCAGCATGTCAGGGCATATATGCTGTGTCAGGTATGGACCTGCTATAGTTTATTTCTTCCTCAGTGAAGCAGGAAGACTAGGAGGGAGTCTGTGACTTTCCGAGTCACAATCTGTTGCCCGGGCTGCTCCAGAGGCAGCAAAACAATACACTGCCCATTCTTCTGTGCCAGATCACAAACTGATGATCTAGCCTGTATTTCTAGATAATAATTTTTCAGAAGATGACCTGGTACTGTCCAGACTGTTATTGATCGTGTCTTCAGAAACAATCATTAGTGGTCAATGGTCACTGATGTACAAGTCTGCAAAGGTGCTGTTCTTAGCAATGACAGAGGACAAAAGTGTGCCTCCAACTTCAAAGACATCCAGTTAATGTACCAAAATTAGCCTGATTCAACCAAACCAAAAAGGAATCCTTCAAAACATGGAAACAGGATGAATTGTCAGTGAAGAGTACAAACGAATAGCACAATCATGTAGAGACAAAATCAGACAGGCTAAGGCACCAAATGAGCTACACCTAAGAAGAGATTCTTTAAATATATTAAGAGTAAAAAAATGATGAAGGAAAGCATAGACCTTCTACTTAGTGAGGAAGGAGAGCTAATAACTTATGACATCAAGAAAGCTGAGGTGATCAATGCCCATTTTGCTTCAGTCTTCACTAAAAAGGTTAATGGTGATCAGATACACAACACAATTAATAATTAACAAGGAGGAAGGAACACAAGCCAAAACAGGGAAAGAATAGGTAAAGAATTATCATATTCATATCATATTATGAATATTCATATTCATATTGCAATTCAGACTAGTGAGGGGCTGTTCACCACCTGCCCTGCAGTCTTGGGTGCCTCACAATGCTTTGCTGTTGTAGATCCCAACCTGGGGAACTCACAAATAGCATTCAGGTCACACCCTGAGTGTCTGTGTATAGCTGCACTCCTGATCCAGCAACTCTGACTCCAGCAGCCTTTCAGCGGCACACCAGCTACACTGGCTTCCAGCAGCTTGGTAACTACTTGCAAGGTGACCCCAGCGCACTCCCAGTCCCAAATTATCCCCCAAACTTGTGTTCTGCACTGTCCAGCCCTCTCCTGGACAGTTCAGATATAGATCTCTTGCCCCTAGAAGGAGTCAATATACAACAGTTTGCTTTTTAATTGGAATTACCCAAACAGTTCAGTTTAAACACAACACTGGATTAATTTTGATTAAAGAATAAAACAAATTTATTTAAGTACAAAGAGAGATATTTTAAGTAAATAGAAGTATAAAGTATTAAAATCAGAAATTGTTATAAGAAGTATAAAGAGAAAATGCTTTCTAATAGCTAAACTTAACAAACTAGACTTGGTTCAAGGTAAAATCCTCACCACATGTTCCCAGCAACCACGCTGAACAAATTCTCAGGTCAGAGCCCCTCCCGAAGTCCAAATCCGGTTCCTTTGTTGTCTGTGGTGAAAGAGAGATAGGGAACGAAAGACTGAATAACTGAGGTGTTTTTACCCCTCACTTTTATAGTCCAGTCCCCGCTTTGAAATGCATTTTCCAGAGGGTTACTCCTAGATAAAGTTAATTCCCGCAGTGAGGACAGAGAAATGGAGTCTTGTTGTGAAATAGATTCCATGTTGTTGTTTGTTAAAATGTACCCTTCTATTGCCAAAGAATGGCCACTTGATTGGTGATTGATGATCAACGTTGATGACATGTGGCTAGAGGTATCATCTTGTCCTTTGTCTTTGAGAAACAGATTTACCCACCACCAACCCCCAGACTTGTCTGGTAAGCACATTTCAGTCAATTTCAGTTTATGTTCCTAACTTTATATATAATGTTGCTACACACATTTCACCATGATATTGACAGAGAGTTATGAGTTTTCAAATGATACCTCATTTTTTGTACAAAGATTACTACAACAGTGTATAGGGGGAGGTGAATACAAGGATGCATTCAGTCACAAGAATACTAAGGTAAGTTAGTTGTATTCAAGTTGGCAAGGCCTGATGAAATTCATCCTAGGGTACTTAAGAAACTAGCTGAAATGATCTGGGAACTGTTAGCAATTATCTTTGAGAATTCATGTAGGATGGGTGAGGTCCCAGAAGACTGGAGAAGGGCAAACATGGCACTCATCTTTAAAAAGGGGAACAAAGATGACCCAGAGAATTATAGACCTGCGCCAGCTTTACTTTGATAGCTGGAATGATACTGGAACAAATTATTAATCAATTTGTAAGCACCTAGAAGATAATAAGGTCACAAGGAATAGCCAGCATGGAGTTGTCAAGAACAAATCTTACCAAACATCCCTAATTGCCTTCTTTGACAGGGTTATTGGCCTAGTGGCAAGCACTTTGGATCATAATTAAAAATGAACTTGAAAAATTGGAGGGTTGGTCTGAAATCAACAAAATGAAATTCAGTAAATACAAGTGCAAAGTGAGTGAATACTAAACAGTGAGGTGGCAAAGTTTGCAGACATTACAAACTTACTCAGGATTAAGTCAGGAGCTACAAAGGGATCTTACAAAGCTGGATGACTAAACAACAAAATGAAGGATGAAATTTAATGTTGATAAGTGAAAAATAATGCACATTAGAAAAAATAATCCCAACTATTCACACAGAATGATGGGGTCTAAATTTGTTGTTATCACTCAAGAAAGATGTTGAAATCATTGTGGATAGGTCTCTGAAAACATCAGCTCACTATGCAGCTGCAATCAAAAAAGCTAACAATGTTAGAAACCATTAGGAAAGGGATAGATAATAAGATAAAAATATCATAATGCCACTATATAAGCCCATGGTACTCCCACACTTTGAATACTGTGTACATTTCTGGTTGCCTCATCTCAGAAAAGATATATTAGAATTTAAAAAGGAACAGAGAAAGGCAACAAAAATGATTAGGAATATGGAACAGCATCCTTATGAGGAGAGATTTAAAGGACTGGGACTGTTCAGTTTAGAAAAGAGACTAAGGGGAATACGATAAAGAGCTATAAAATCTTGAATGGTGTAGAGAAAGTGAATAAAGGAAGTATTTATTCACCCCTTCACATAACCCAAGAATCAAGGGTCACCCAATCAAATTAATAGGCCACAGGTTTAACACAAACAAAAGGAAGTACTTCTTCACACAATACAGAGTCAATGTGCGGTACTCATTGCCAGGGATGGTGTGAAGGCCAAAATTGTAACTGGGCTCAAAAAAGAATTAGATATGTTCTGTCAGGATAGGTTCATGATGGGTGTTTCTGACTGTCAGAAGCTGGGACTGGATGACAAGGGATGGATCACTCAATAATTGCCCTGTTCTTTTCATTCCTTCTGAAGCATCTGACACTGGCTACTGCTGTAAGACAGGATACAGGGCTAATTGGATCATTGGTCTGACCAAGTCTGGCCATTCTTATGTACGTATGTAAAGTACTTTACTTAGTAAGGAAAATTCAAATACACAGCTACAAAATGGGGAATAACTGGCTAGATGGTAGTACTGGTAACAAGGATCTGGGGGGTTATAGTGGATCACAAACTGAATGAGTCAACAACGTGACACAGTTGCAAAAAAGGCTTATACATATATATATATATATATATATATATATATATATATATATCAGACAGATAAACGGTACTGTCATATGTAAGACACGAGAGGTAATTGTCCCACTCTACTCAGCACTTATTACAATCAAGCTATCAAAAGCCTTTCCATTCAGAACTGCATAAGGCCATCAAACCATTAGAGACTGAAGTGTCACTCTGCCATCTGATGACTTGAAACAACATGATTCCTCATCAGTGCTGTCATAAATATAAAGGGAAGGGTAACCACCTTTCTGTCCACCGTGCTATAAAATCCCTCCTGGCCAGAGGCAAAACCCTTTCACCTGTAAAGGGTTAAGAAGCTAAGATAACCTCGCTGGCACCTGACCAAAATGACCAATGAGGAGACAAGATACTTTCAAAGCTGGAAGGCAGGGAACAAAGGGTCTGTCGATCTGTGTGATGCTCTTGCCGGGAACAGATCAGGAATGCAGCACAGAACTCCTGTAAAACGTTAGTAAGTAATCTAGCTAGAAATGCTTTAGATTTCCTTTTGTTTAAATGGCTGGTAAAATAGCTGTGCTGAATGGAATGTATAATCCTGTTTTTGTGTCTTTTTTGTAACTTAAGGTTTTGCCTAGAGGGATTTTCTGTGTTTTGAAGCTGATTACCCTGTAAGGTAATTACCATCCTGATTTTACGGAGGTGATTCTTTTACCTTTTCTTTAATTAAAATTCTTCTTTTAAGAACCTGATTGATTTTTCATTGTTCTTAAGATCCAAGGGTTTGGGTTTGTGTTCACCTGTGCAAATTGGTGAGGATTTTTATCAAGCCTCCCCAGGAAAGGGGGTGTAGGGCTTGGGGGGATATTTCAAGGGAAGACGTCTCCAAGTGGGCTCTTTCCCTGTTCTTTATTTAACACGCTTGGTGGTGGCAGCATACGGTTCAAGGACAAGGCAAAGTTTGTACCTTGAGGAAGTTTTTAACCTAAGCTGGTAAGAATAAGCTTAGGGGGGTCTTTCATACAGGTCCCCACATCTGTACCCTAGAGTTCAGAGTGGGGAAGGAACCTTAACATGTGCTGACTGCTGCAAGCTCAGTGTTGGGGCCTCAGCCCTTCAAATATCATCCATGGCTCAGTGAGGAGATGCTCACAGCAGTTAGATCTAATAAAAAAGCAAGGCTACAATCTGAGTCTTCAATTACACATTTGCTGAGAGCAAGGGCTGAATGGGTTAAACTTCAGGATGTTGTCAAGTCATTGTGTAGCAAAGATAAAGAAACCTAGTGGTCAACTCAGGCAGCAAATTTTGTGCCTGGTAGTAGCCAGTTCTAATCTCCATGCCCTCTATTCAACTTTGTGCTGTTTCTGGGGATGGTTGCCCCAGCTGGTCCAATAAAGAATCAGGATAGCAGCATCAGCCGGGGCCCACAGGATCACTGCACTGACGGGAAGATCAATTCAAGGCACTCCTCAATTTTCTGTCAGCTGCAGTCCCTCTTCCAGTTGAAGAAGGGCAGCATATTCCAGCAGAGACACCTTCCTTCAAACAAGAAGAGATCTGGATAGCTGTCTGTAAGCTGATGTCTGGAAACATACCGGGGTTTGTAACATTACCCCTAAGTTGCTAAAGACAGGTAAGAGTATTGCTGTACTGGCATAATATCATCATCTCCATGACTGGAAGAAGGGGGTTATTCTGCATCTGTTCAAAAATGTGTGATACAGTTGAATGTTGCAACTATAGAGGTATTACTCTGTTGTCTGTCTTAATGTCTCAAATCAACAAAGCACTGTGCGGCAAGGTCTGGATACTCCATGTGGCTTCAGACCTGGTCTTTCCACTGTCAACCAGACCTTTATCTTGAGACAGTTTTTTGAGAAGATGGCTGAAATTTAATAAGCTGGGAATAGCACTTTTTATACACTTCTGCCAGGGCTCTGATTCAGTTCATCAGACTAGCTTGTGGGATCTCAGGAGGCATCTTGGCATCCCTGGGAAGATAATGTCATTGACAGATGAGCTCTATAATGGAACAAAAGGTTGCATTTGAGTCAATGGCAGATAACCAGCATGGTTTGCTATCTCCCTGGGAGATTAGCAAAGCTGCATTCTGTCGCTACTATTGTTCAATATCAGCATTGATTGGCTGATGGATAAGCTTGAGGAGACTGATGTCACTGGCATTGAGCTGGACACCATTCTGCTTCAAGATCTGGAATGCACAAATGATATTGTGCTGTTGGCAATAAGTGGTGCAGTAAGATTGCCAGTGATGGACCTAAACTGAATATATAATTAGCCCACATTAAGCACCTTGCCACAGACTGATCCAGGTGGTGCTCAACTGTGCAAGGAGACCATACCCTTGGGATTTTTGCTGGTAGTGGTAGTGATGATATTTTAATCTACCTGAGAGTGAGCATTATCGTTACCTGGAGACTGTGCTGTGCTACAGGTGAAATGGGTTTTATCCATTTCCTAAAAGACAAAACCATCACCACCACAATTGACAGTAATTGCCAACTTTCTTGATAAAACTGAAAAATAGTATTTCTCTATGTCTCGTCTATTTTTCACTGTCATGAAATAAGGTTTGAATTCAGTTTACTATGATTCATGAGGCTGTATTCTTCATCTTTTATGAGTATGCAGCCAGCCACCCTGGTACTCATGACTAAGGCTGGGAGTCTGTCACAGAGGTCATGGAAGTCATGGATCCCATGACTTTCTGGGACCTCCATGACTTCTGCTGCAGCTGGTGCAGCTGGCCCAGGGGCCACCTGAGCGGCTTGGGAGGCCTCCAGGGCAGCCGCACTGACCACTGCTGGGGCAGTCTCGGGCCTCTGCACCCCTCCCCTCCAGCAGCAGCAGGAGTATGGGTGCAGGAGGGGGCTCAGGGCTGAAGCAGAGGGTTGGAGCGTGGGAGAGAGTGAGGGCTCTGGGCAGCACTTACTTTGGGGAGGGGCTCCCCGGAAGTGGCAACATGTCCTCCCGCGGCTCCTAGGCAGAGGTGGGATGGGCAGCTCTGCGTGCTGCCTCTGCCTGCAGGCACCACCCCCACAGCTCCCATTAGCCGCAGTTCCCGGCCAATGGGAGCTGTGGAACGGGCACTCATGGTGGGGGCAGTGTTTGGAGCCTCCCCAGGCCACACCTCTGAGTCTGCCTAGGTAGAGGCCACAGGGACATTCTGGCCACTTCCTGAAGCTGCAAGAAACTGGGCAGGGAGCCTGAGAGCCCCCTCTTTCCCCCTCAGCAGTGAATGTCCTGGGCCACACACCACTGCCTGCCTCTCAAGAGCACCCAGGATGCCCCCGTGCTGCCCTGCAAAGAGCCCTTAGAACGCCCCCCCAGAGCATCCACGGTGCCCCTGGACAACCCCCTGCCCCAGAACACCCAAGTTTTAGTCAGGGTATATAGTATAAGTCATGGACAGGTCAAGGGCCATAAATTTTTGTTTACTGCCCATGACCTGTCCATAACTTTTACTAAAAATACCTGTGACTAAAACGTAGCCTTACCCATGCCAATACTGTCAAATCCCTAAAAATTTGAAAATGTTATTATTATTAATCCAAAAATTTGTGCCCAAAGTTAGCTTTGCTATTTACTATTACCTTATAATTTCTCCTGTTTAAAAGGTTCCAGTCATCCATTCAGGAAGCAGAAATAAATACAATACAAATGGTGATTAGCAAATAGTCTGAGTGAATATCTTGTGAAAATCCAGGGTTTTAAAAATATTTTTCCAAACTATTTGGTGAATACTTAGAAGTAATACATACATTTAGATCCAATAAAATCATATTGGGATTAAACAAATAAGTTTGTGTAGAAATATAATAGAATTTGTTTTAGATATAACTCTAAATCTATAAATGTTTAATAAAAAATGACCTTATATATATATGACAGGTTTCAGAGTAACAGCCGTGTTAGTCTGTGTTCGCAAAAAGAAAAGGAGGACTTGTAGCACCTTAGAGACTAACCAATTTATTTGAGCATGAGCTTTCGTGAGCTACAGCTCACTTCAAATAAATGCTCAAATAAATTAGTTAGTCTCTAAGGTGCCACAAGTCCTCCTTTTCTTTTTGCTTATATATGCTGAGAGGTTCTGGTGAAGGCATCAGTCACAAATGTCTCTGAGACTGGGTGTGAATGCCCCTGCGACTCACATAACCGTCAGGAGAAGTCATCACAAGCTCCACACCTAAGAAAAGAGGGGGTTGTGAACCTGCCCTGGAGTTTTGGACTGAATAAGTGGAAAGACTTTTGCTGAGTACATGGGGCGGGGGTGGGGGAAGGGAAGTGAGGCAGAGGCAAAAAGCAAGAAAACCAAGCAGCAGCCTGTGAACCCGGTATGACCCTGGGAAATGTTTGCGACTGGGGCTAGCTAACAGAGGCTGTGAGCAATGAAACTGCTCCTCTTGGTTTTGGTTCCTCTTGCATTCAAAAAACCAGGACTTGTATATTTCTTGTAAGTAAACAAGACTGTATCCAAGAACAGATCAGTTTCCAGCAATTTCTCCTTTCAACTGGAACATCCCTAGGGCCCCAAACTTTGACCAGCTGCTTGGGTCAAAAAGGGGCAACAGGATTATTGAGCCCAGATATAATTCTCTATTAAATTCTGTTGTATTGGCTATCATTCTCTGTTAAATTCTATAGGACTTTTCCATAAGCAACTGAACATGAGACACATGCAATGTATAAGAAAATATTAAAAGGCTGAACACTGAGACCTATGGCTTTAAAATGCTATTTCAGTGCCAGTGACTCAGCGCCCCCAGCATAGAAATGTTATTTCTAGTGTTATGTTTCTGCACGTTTGTTCTTCCAACAGTATATTGTATATTCAACACACAGGCCATGACTCAGCGTTGTTCTATGGCACGTTTTGCACCAACATTGGAATGAAGTTTTTCTCAATGTAGTCAGATGAGTAGAAGTTTCATGTTAAGCATTATTAGTGTATACTCACAGACTCATATTTCAGCAAGCACTTGCTTGAAGATGGATATGTTACTTGGTATCTGTGTACATATGTAGATGCACACACAGTACTGAAGATGAAATATACCCCTGTGCGGAGGGATAGCAACACCAATTTACCACTGAAGTGTGAGCTTGGCTTCCTGCTGGCCCTCTCTTCAGTCATGAATTCCATCCTTACAGCACAGAACACCTGGACTAAAATAATGATTGTGCTGGATGAGAAGCTGCAATGTAATAATCCATAAATAAGGATATGTAATGATGGCCTGATTATTGTAAGAGACCTAGTCAAT
This sequence comes from Natator depressus, assembly GCF_965152275.1. Taxonomy (NCBI): domain Eukaryota; kingdom Metazoa; phylum Chordata; order Testudines; family Cheloniidae; genus Natator; species Natator depressus. Next base: position 95,227,249 of record NC_134235.1, on the reverse strand, counting down.
GAGGGAAATTTACTGTATAACTACGGTGGTCATTACAGTTTCCTGTATCTGTATTGATCTATCTTAATAGGGGTCTGTGGGGAAAGCAAACAGGAAAGCAGTACAATAGATTTAGTAAAGGACACCCCAGCATACCCTAGAAAGAGAATGGGGCAAGCTATTAGCTTCAAGCAACCCACAGTCCAGTCTGGGGATGGGTGTAAAACATATCTGCTTGAGGCCTGAGACCCAGAGGGAGTGCACCCAGAGAGACCAGGAGGTGTTAGCAGTGCAGTTTGCCCAGGTACCGTGACAATGACTCTTTCAACAATACAGCTGGTTGAAAAAATTTGGACAGTTTTCTGTCGGAAAATGTATCTTGTTTCAATCTAAAAGTTTCACGCTAATGTGTCAATTTTGACTAAACTTTTTATGGAAAGATTTTGAAATGATTCAAAATTGAAATTTTGTTTTGACTATCTCATTTCATTATGACTCTTGCATTTTGTTTCAGCTTTTAAATATATTACATTTATGTTTCAACATTGGAAAGAAGCATTTTAATAAGGTAGTTTTGATGTTTCGGAATCAAAACATCTTAGAATTTCCACAAACATTTTGAAATGTTGACTTTTTGTCCCAAATTGGGATGAAAGCACATTTCAAAATGTCAGAATTTCCCATGGGCTGGTAATTCCATTTTCCAGTCAGCTCTATTCAACAATTTGATTGTTCTATCGCCACCATCCACTAGTTTCCATCTTATTGGTCGTACTGACTTCTTGTTCTTAACTACTCAGTAGTAGTGGATGTCATGAAAACCAGTTAAGCAGTTGTCATGAAAACTCGTGAATTGGAAAACGTGTCTAGTCCGTTGCAAATAAAGTTTGTAGATTTGTCTTTTATGTCAATTATCCCAGCCAGTTTGCTAAAAGGACCACCAATAGCCATCAGGCACAACAAGATTTTCAAAAAAGAAAGGGTTTTAAAAGTTATCAGAACTAATAATGTGAACATAAAAGGTATAAGGGACAAAAATATTCTATAGGTCTGTGGCTTCCGAAACTGATGCACCTCACATCAAAGGTTTAACTGGTTAGGGACTCTTTTCCCACCCACTTAGTCCCTCTTTCTCATTGTTCTTTTCATAGGTATTTTCCCCAGCTCCTAAAGCCACCTACTGAGAACAGAAGAAATATTTCTGTATTAACATCACTGTTTCAATCAGCGCCATGCAGTCTTTCCATTTTAAGTATTAAAGATTTTAAATAGTCTCTAAGCAAGCAAGGAGGCATATTCCTTTATTAGAGAAATACAAGTAAAAATCATTCAATTGTAGTTAAAAAAAAAAAAGTTGCAACCTCCAGATTCTGGAATAACACTTCTTCATGCACTAAAACCATTTCCCTCTGAAGGGTCTTTTGTAACATGAACACATGGAAAGCCTTCTGGCTGTTTTATTATCTTATAGAGCTGTGTGTTCTTTCACAGAGGCCCCATGCTTGCTGCAGCAACAGCACCATAAATAAACAACACAGCCTCGCTGAAAAGGGATTAGGCTTTTCGACAGACCTCCGCAGAGAAATGCTTCTCCGTGTTACCCACTGTTTAGAAAAGTAGAGGATAAATGGTGGGAGCAAAGCATGCATGGGCAACCCTTCAGGTGAATTCCTACCAGGAAACAGTTTTAATTTATCCACTTCCCTAAGCAATCATCCTGAAGATATTAGACTTACATAGGTGGACAGCCTCTTTCTTGTTTTCTCTCTCTTGCACACACACATTCACTCACTGCTGATGCTGACAAGAACCAAAGAAATCAAGAGGGCTTTGACAATAGGCAGAGAAACAATCTGGCTTATGCAGGAGGCTATAAAGACTGATAACCACCAGAGACAACACATTAGAGGTAGCATAATGGCTATCACAATGGCCATCGTAACTGTATCACAATCGACGAGGAGTCCACAAAGCATTGTATGCACTGTGTCAGTTAGGGAGTTCTGCTTTGCTTATATGTTCATTTTGCATAAGCCAAATAATAGTTATCTTCATTCAGCCAAACACTAATCCAGTTACAAAATATCGAACAGTACTGAAGAGCAACTTCCAGCCGCCAAACACTAAGCACAGCTCCTTCTGGATAATGGATGGATTCATGTTACCTTATAGACTGGTACCTGTGTGGACCATAATAGCCTGCAGTGGTAGCACATGGAAGGCACACCAAGCTTTTCCATGAGATGGAAAGTATCGAAATCCACAAAGATGGCAATCACACTGTTTTCTACAAGCTGAAGTTTTACTGAGGGCAATTTCACAAGTTTGTGCTATAGAACTCACTATGTCATCTTACTTTGCTCACCGGTTATTGTGTATTTATATCCATTCAGGATAAATCTTGGTAATCTAGATTCTAGAACAGTGAGTCAGTCCCGAAAAGAGCCCTCCCCAACCCTCTACAAAGCTGAGCCATGAATTATGATATCACACATGACCTAAACATCTTGTGATCATTAGTTCTGCCACTGGAACCACTGGTAACTGCTTCTCCACCAGATCAGTCACGAGGGCCAAAGAGAGGCAGTATCATGCAGAAGTGCTGACAGCTAAAACCACAGTGGTTTTAGTTGCTTTCTGTGCACAAGAGAGTACATATGTATGAATGTAAACGTCTTCGCCAGTTAGGGAGATATTTTAAAATGATGCTGTGTTGCAGGCATCCTTTTTTTTTTTTTTTTTCAAGAAATCAACTCAAATTCAGAGAAGAACGCAAAGTAAACTATATTTGTAGGGTCACTAACACAAGAGTTGCCCTAACATCCTGCACCTGACAAAAGTAAAAGGTGAAGTTATCACCCAGTTATGAAACACATTCTCCCTTTTCAGGAAATAAACAGAATTACCTGTTCTTAAACATAAAGGTAATTTGTCAGTTCAACCAGATACAAGATTTAAATTAAATGTTAGTGGTTAAATGGCCAGACCTTGGATAACTATATGATTAATAAAGAATATATGTTCAAATGAATTTTCAAACTAATTTTTAGAAATGTGTCCCTATTTCAGGATCTCTGTTCATCCAATGATGCTCTTCTCTTTCTCAGTGGGGGTCATCATTTTAATGATGCATCATTAATTTGAAAGGGGGGATTTTAACAAAAAACAAAGAACTTCGTTGAGAAGACACTGAAATCAAAAGATAGGAAATTAACCTCCTTAGGTTTAGCCTCGGGGCTAATTAAAGTGTTTCATTAACAGAGTTATAGAATGCATGTTTTCTCCTAGAAAAACAAAGGAAATGGGCAAGAAGAGAAATAAACCAGTCTAACTAAACATTAAAGAAGTAATTTGAGCTAAACAGGCTAAAAGGGAATTAACAGGCAAATAATCAAAGCCATTGTCAAGGATTAACAGCATCTGTGCTATGCCAGGCCTTTAAATGATTTCCTGGGAGAAACCCCTTTAGTGCACCAGACCCCCAAGGGCATGTCTACACTACATCTGAGTGTGTGCCTCCCGTGATGGGTGCACAGAATGGAGCTTGCAGGGCTCACACTTACACTCTAGAAATAGCTGAGTAGACATTGCAGCTCAGGATCTGAAGCCTAGGCTGCAGGGTGGGCTTGAGGGCCGGAGCTGCAGCCTGATCTGCAACATCCAAACATCATCTACATCTCTGTTTTTAGACTATTACTGTTAGCCTTATTAGCACAAGTCTGTAAACCTCGGCTAGGAGGCTTGCTTCCAGGTGCAGTGTTGACGTATCCCACGGGTCCATAATTTTCCACAAGGCTAGGTCCACAGTCTCAGTGACTCCTAGATTGGGTTCCAAAATCCCGTTTCTCACCATGAGCGCCTACAGCAGGTCCACCTTAGTTCAGGCTCCTGTAGAGACTTTACTTGCTTAGGGAATGATGAAACCTGACAATTATTTGTAATGAAGCAGGGCAGCCTTTTCGAAACAAGGTAACATTTATTAGTCGCCTGGAATATAGCAAAAGAAAGTCATTAGTTTAGCATGGGAAAGCAAGATTTAAGTCATTGTTCATTTTGGTAGGAGCCGTGGCCCAAGACAAGCTCTGCTGAGATCCAGCTTCTCTCTCTGCACTTTATTCGCATCACCAACCTATTTATATTTGTCCCCACCTTGTTTCAGCTGCAGTCTTTTCCATCTGTTTCCCAGCAGAGTGTTGGAGGAAGTATGTTGCAGATCTGCTAAAGGGTTTCTCTCTATTAATCTTCACAACAGAGGATATCTACTACCGCCTAAGGGTGAAACCTGGCCCCACTGCAGTCAACAGCAAAACTCACTGATTTCAGTGAAGCCAGGTTTTCAGACATACTGTTTTTGGGTAAACAGATGAGGCACTGTCAATGACTGAGGAGTCAAAAAATGTAGTGCCAGTATAGATTGACACTCTAAGGGTGACAAGTAGTGCTGGTTAACCTTTATTTAGTTTCCACTGAAATAACCCTCATTTTTTGACTAGCTCTAGTGACAAGTTACCAGAAGAAGTAAGCAACTCCATTACAATTAGCTACTATAGCCAAGGGTTGGAGGGTGGCAAATATGGTACCCATTTGATCTAGATCTGATCATGGGAATTACAGTCATGCAGGGGCAGAGATCTCACTATGTGAATCCTCTTGCAGGCTCAAGACCATAGAAAATACCTCATGACAACTTTCAAAGTCTTCCATTTCCAAATGGGAACTGAATTCTCTCAGTCATGCTCTCCACCATCAGACCACAATGATGGCAGCTTCCTGTTTGACTGTTGTTCATTTTATTATATTTAAAGACATTACAAATGTTTTAGAGATTTACTCTTCTTTTTCATTGGACAGACCAATTAGAAGAACTTTTTATTACTTTGGAGTTTACTGTTAATTAAAAGATCTGACCAAAAGAAGAATTACCTCAATTTATTCCAGTTCTCATTGAGAATAGAATTGAACTGGGTTTTTTTAGGTCCTCTTTCAGCTTGATTTCACCACTGAATAAGGACTACAGTTAAAAATCAAGAACTGTCAGCGCTCCAGAAACTTACATAAATCTTCCTTTGGTGAATTTCCTTCAGAATACATGGGGTTTTGTTTTTGGTTTTTATAAAGGACATATAATCTAGCACAAAATTTTGAAATATGCTACTTGGTATTAAAGCTATTCTGCCATTTCTTTGGACAAGCATGGAAGAAGAGACAAATTACAGAACACTTAGTTTCCCCATCATTCCATATATATTTCTTCATGATAGATTGCACTAGTGCTGATGACAGTGAACTCATTATGTATTTATATATGTTCCAATTTATTTTCATATTAACTGGGCACTGATTAACCGACAGTTCAAAAGACCATTTCAGTGACTTGGGAATAGAATTTGTACAATATCTAATGTCTCTGCAAAATATTCATCCCCCTCTCCTCCCTCCCTCCCTCCCTCTGCCCCCCCCCACCCCGCCAACACACACAAGTAGGAAGCAAATAAAGATGATAAGACAGTCATAAGATATTACTGGCTTGTGAGCTTCTTTAATACTCTGATTTTACATGCAGAGGATGCTTCATGTCATGTCTTCAAGTGGAAAGGAACTAAGTGAGGGAACTTACTGGAAGAAATAGGACTTATTTGGCACTTTGAAAGTGTGATTTATGTGCAGTTTGTTTGAGCTTCAATCAGCATTTGGATCTTCTGTAAACCATTATTTGTTTTCTACATCTGTTAAAATACATAGGGGGATCATGACCGATGCTGATGCGACTGCTGAAGTTGATGGAATTACACCAGGGATGCATTTGGCCTATTAGACATCTGAGAAACTGTCATTCTATGCAAAGCATGCCCCTTCAGAAAACATTAACAACTTGGTGGGCACAAAGAAACAAGGATCCAATTGGCATGAAGACTAAGTAGCCTCTGCACTCATAAAAGCTGATCCCTAGAGATCAAGCCTATGGACCTGATCCTAAACCCATTGTAGCCTTTGCACCCACTCCAGTGGAGTATGAATCAGTCCCCAAAATAAGTTATCAATTTCTGTTGCTTTTAGTCTGTGTTCTTTAAGAAAATATGTGAAAAATAAGATATGGCCATCCTTTTCTCTTTTTTTTTCTTCAGTTTATTGTCACTTTTTTTCTTCCATCAGCATATCTGCGGTGTGCTTTCTCCTTGCTCTTTTCCATTTTCCTCACAGTTCTGGAATGCCTGGAGTTTTGTTTCCTTTGTCATGATCCTTATTTACATCAGTACATTGAATAGGAATAGCCATATGGGAGAAGACCTGAGGACCATCTAGTTTAGTGTCCTGTCTCAGAGTGACCAGCACCAGATGCTCCAGAGGAAGATGCAAGAAACCCTAAAGTAATAAGCTCTTTGGAGCAAGGACTGTCATTTTCTCTGTTTGCACAGCACCTAGCAAAATGGAATAGTTTGCCGCTAGACACCACCACAATATAAGTATTAAATAATAATAACCTGTCTGTAGGAGAAGTTTTGTCCCAGCCCTATCAGTTAGAGAGAGATGGTCAATAGTTTATGGCCCAAAGCATGAGGATTTGTATCCCTTCTAAACATATTTTATAAGCCTATGCTGGCTGTTCTCATTATCCATGGAAATGTCCAACCCAAACATAAACTACATATTTCTTTTTGGCATCTGTCCTCCATCCTCCTTTGGGAACCCTGAAGTGAAGAATTAATATTTTAGCATTTTTATTGTTTATATCCTCTACCAAAAGATTATCCTGGCCATCTATTAAACATTCTGGTGTCTCTTCTCGAACCTCTTGTTCCTTACATACTAAAAATGTTTTATCATAGTATTTAGCTTAATCTCGTGTGAAATTTTCCTCTCATTCTTCACCTATGCTTTCCTTTCACTGTTATTCATACCCTCTTATTTCTACTGCCTATTCTCTACAGTCCTCTTCTTACCTGTTGTTTTGGTCCTTTTCGATGTTTCATTCTTACCATTCATTATTTCTCGCTTTCCCTTGTTCATTGCTATTGGCCTTTTTACTTCTCATCTGTTTATTGCCGAATAGCACACACAACCTTTGGGACATTTATTTTGCAGTATGTTTGAGCACTTTCAATTTCTACTACATTGCTTTCCCTCTGTCACTCTCAGCGAGTCCTTCCTGCCTTTGTCCATGATTTGATTCCTTCCTTTGTGTCTCACTTTTTTGGTGTGAAACTTAACTAGGTTAGGGTCTCACTATCACAACAGAAGATTATCTCCACATTACCAGTGATCTCCTCTGGGTTACTGGAGACTGAAGGCAACAGTTGCTCAATGCCTAGGTTTATAATATGCCTTGGTGAAAAACATTTGTCCTTTACAATATTCATATATCTACTGCTGGATTTAATCCTTACACTTAATGCATCCCAGTTTATCCCCTGGTAGTTGTTCCCTCTTGTTATTGTAGAAACCTGGTATTTAGTGGGTAAATTTATAACAGCAAAAATCTAACTGTTAACTTGTCTATTCTTTTTATAGGTACATAACAGGTTAGACTGTGATATGCCCATGGAACAGGGAGTGAGCGAGAAGCTGCCCCCCCCCAATCACACCTCACCCCACCGGTCATCTCATGATAGCCATCCCTACTGCTTGAAGAATGCTGGGACAGCTCACTTCTGCTCAATCCTAGGTAGCCAATTAATAAAATGGGGGTTGGCAGCTGACGTGGCCTCTTCTTCACCAGCCCACAGAATGGGGTTGGAGCATGGCAAGGATCAATCTATTCTGTCCTAATTTCCCCTACCCTCACCTCATGTCGAAGGCTAGTCCTGGTAAGATTGTGCCTGCATAAAGGAGAATCTATCCAGTGCTCCTCCTGGGATGGAGTGGGCTTGCCATATCTCAGGCTTTAAGAGAGCTCTGATACATGAAATATAGTTTGGTTAGACTTAGAGCACCTTCAGCTTAATGGGTTGCAATGCTTTGGGGCAGGTCTGCAGTTCAGTCCAGCTGAACCAGGAAAGTCCCACTGCGACAAGAAGCAACACGCTTTATAACAGCACTGTCCAGCACTGTTCCAACCCATCAGAAATCCTAGGATGCACTCGAACAAAATTATTATACGGTGTCCTCTGTGTGATTCTGTCAAGAGCACTCTTGCTGCATGGATGTGCTAAAGCATCACAAGAACAAGCGATACATCAATGGATGGTAAATAACTTAGTTGAAATCTGTGGGCATCATGAGTGCTGAGCACCTCTGAAAAATCAGATCACTAGTGTACCCAAGGCCAAGGAAGGTTTTGCAGGGCATTGCAGAGAGGATTTCACTGTATTTCTTGTCTGTGTTTCATCTGGGGCATGGAAAAGTTGCATTTTGGCTAAGGCCCAGGTCCTCAAACATATTTAGGTCCCTAACTCCCCGTGATCTCACTAGGAATTAAGCACCGAAATATCTTTTGAGGATCTGGGCTAAAGCTGCTTTTCAGCTAAAGGTCAGGGACCTGCAAGGCAATAAGAGCCACCCAACATTTTTTTAAATGTATACAACCCACTGGGTCCACCACAATCCCATTAAAAGGCAAAAGCAGCTCCACAGATTCCATGCTCCAAAGTCTCCTCTAGCCCAGAAGTTGCCTGTGCTCATATTTACAGTCTCCAGTTTTGAGCCATTATGTTTCTTGCACACCGTTAGTTCTTCCAAGGTCTCTTAGTGTTTACAATTTCTTCTTTAACACATTGAGGTTTGAGCTATCGCAGCCTCCAGGCAAGGGCAGCGCTGAACAGGCAGCATAACAATAAAGTTTAACCACTCCTGAATAAAAATAAATCACCACAATTATGGTGAAGATCTCTGTGGCAGAGTATCATGCAGTTCAATAACAGAATTCCTAATTAGCTTGTTTTCTCCACTAGCATATTTGTTTGTCAGCCTGATCAGAATGCAGAAGTTTTCCTTTTCAAGCCATTTCTGAAGAGAATTGTATCTTCCGTTGTCTAGAAATACCTTGCTGGGATGCTACCAGCCGCCCGGCTGAAAGGATATTTGTAAATCTCTCTTACAAGCCCAGCTGGAGCATTCAAGGATATGCTAATTCCAGGACTGTGACTCTACTAGTGTGACAAGCAACCCATAAAATTCAAATATTGTCCAGGTTCTAAAATGAAAATATTTATGCCGAGTATTTCAATTACCCAAAGACTGAGAGCTGCTGCCTTGAAACTGAAAGACTCCTGCATGTGTCTGCTAAGAATGGTTATGTGAATAGAAGGGGAAGTTTTCTAGTTTCATCTTTCTGTATATACCGTGCATGTTCAACCACCTATAGCTATAGCTATCCCCTTTGCACTGCCCATGTTTGAAAAAGACTATGGGCCAAATTCATCACTGGTGTAAAATTGGATTCGGTCAAATAAAACCAGGGATGCATTTGGCCTGGTAACTCGGGACTATTGTTGCTGTGGTTTGTATAAACGGTAGATTATATAAGCTGTAAAGTGAGGATATTTGAACCTATTTTCAGTATTTTTACAGAACTAATCAAGATGTTTGAGGACGATTGCAAGTTCCTTGTACATAAGTTGGGTGAAAGATTCTAGTCCCCAAAAGAGGGGAAGGGGGGGTTATTCTCTGTATTTCTTTGAGGATCACTGGGCTCATTTGAAACATGGCCAGTAAAGGATATTTTTATTTAATAAAACAAATTTAAGGTGTGGTCTTATCATTTGTGTGTGTTTAGTCTCCCCCCCCCCCCATGTTTTATTAACCTTGTCTAAAGCCCATTGTAGGCACTGGAAAGACTTCCACTGTCTTCACTGAGCACAGGATCACTCACAGAATTCTCTGTGCAAGCATCACAAGTTTAGGTGGTTCATCTAGGGTAGGTCTGAACTGCAATTAAAAAGTGCTGCATTTTAATGCCAGCAGTAAGCGTATGTCTACACTGTAATTATAAAATCCCTGGCTGGCCTGGGCCAGCTGATCCATGGGGCTTGGGCTAAGGGGCTGTTTAATTGCAGCGTAGACTGTCGGTCTTGGGCTCCAGCCCGAGCTGTGGAACCCTCCCACTTTGCAAGGTCCTAGAGCCTGGGCTGCAGCGTTAGCCCAAACGTCTACACCACAATTAAACAGCCCCTTAGCTTGAGCCCCACAAACCCATGTCATCTGGCACAGGCCAGCCACGGGCTTTTAATTGCAGTATAGCCATACACTTAATGCTGGCAGGGAAATCTGAAGCCCCAGCCTCCAGCTGAAGTCTTTATCCACAAAAATACAATCAGCAGGTGTCTCCAGGGGCCACAAGGTGATCCTAGCCCAAATAATTCACTTAGCTCTAAAGTTGGACATACTCTGCTCACACCAATTTCACGGATCTCTGACATAAAGCCTTGGATCCCGATTAATGTAATGATTTACTTCCACCTTAACAATGTACACTAAGTAAAAATGATTAGCTTCAGTTTTGTCTGGCTGATTAGTAGAGCTAGTAATGATTAGTACATTGACAAAAATAACAGTATTCCCCCACCACTATCACACAGTGGTATCTGGAATACCATTATGTTTATCTATAATTAGAGTAGGAAATGTGCTAACTGCATTGGTAATGGTTAGCAAATATTGACATTTTATGGTTTCTACTATGTATATGTTGCTCATTATAGAGATTCACCTTACTTCATCTAGATCAGAAGAGGAAAGTAGACTTAAAGGGAAACTGTAAAAAAGTGAAAAGCGATCTAATCACTGCAGCTTTGCAAAGAACAAATCATTTTAAAACTAATATTACACCTGGCCCACATAATTTTTTTTAAAAAGAACAGGAGGCTCCGATTTTCAGTCAGATGGCGTAGGGTACAATACAAGATATCCAGCTCACTATTGAAAAGTATGAGAAAGACACATACTTGTAAAACTGTTGCAAGATAAACTGTACATTTAAAAAAAATGGTTCTGTTACACTGAGTAGCAATCCCAAGAAGATGCTGTCTAATCCCAGAACCTGGGCTTTCCTTCTGATTGAAAGCCTGACCTCTACAATTGTCTTTAGTTAACTTCTAAGAGGCCTCAGAATAATAGCTCTGAAGAGAGGTTTGAACCTGGAACTTTTCCGAATGAAAGCAGAGACTACTTCTAACGCTGGAGCTAAAAGTAGTAATTTCCATTAGCAGGTACCAGTAGTAGGTTGTTAACCTGTGGTTAAAAGAGAGGGATGTAGTACTAAGTGGGTTAACATTTGTTTTATGGCACTTGATTTGTACCTTGATCATTCAGAAAATTCTTCTTACTCACTTAGCCAATCACAAATTTTTCACTTCCCTCTCTCCCATCCACTTTTTATTAGGGTTTTTTGACCCAGCGAGCTATGGAAGAGAATTCCTGCATTTATCTTTTTGAAGGTGACCTCATGCCCCAGCTCTTTCACAATATCTATTATTACCCAAATAAATATGACTTAACAAAGTTCACAAATAATTCACGGGGAGCAATCATGGTCATGGAATTCCAATTGTTTTCTATAGCTCTGTAAAGGAAAACTCTTTGAACTCAGCTAGGATTTTGTAGGGCAAGGGAGGTATTTGAACCGATTTTCAGAATGCTCTTCTAAAACCATTCAGCGTGTTGAAGGAATGCTGCAGATCCCTGGATGTAAAGTGCAGATTGTTTCTCTCAGTCAGCCAAAGGACTCAAGGTTCTCAGTGTATTTGTATCTAGTGGTACTTGAAGTTGTGGTAAATACTTAGTCAATAAGAGCAAATATCAATAGCAAGAAAATAGACTTAGCTTTCCTTTTTATGCAAGTCAATGTATACTGTCTTGTGTGATTTACTTGCCCACTTTTGCAAGTAAAATTGTCCTAGAGCTCGTACATTTCTGTTTGACTGGCAAAACTTGCAGCTATTTAAATGGTTGCCAACATGTTTAGCAAGACACACTTTTGATGGCTGAAGATAGATAATGTTTTCACATTTCCCACACTTGAATGTTCTTCAGATAAATCAGGTATTAGCCTAGGTGGCTATCATCTCAATTTCTACAATGCAGGATTTACCTTGCAAATTTAGACTCCATTACAACTAATCCGCTCTTAAGTACAACACATTTTTCAGGCTAACCATGTAAAGCTGAACAATCTTCTGGGATCTGGGTTACGTACAATGTCTCTTTATAGTGACTTGTAGTTAATTCTTTAGTGCAGAAATGATTCTGTACATTAGAATGGGTAACATTATGAAAGGATAACCATCCAATAGCAATGCTGACTAGCTACCCAAAATAATTGGTTTGAATTCTGAAAACAGGTTTGATTCAGATTTACTTTGAATTTCTGGCAAAGATTTTGGTTTGTTCTTATGTTATCCTAACCTGTTCCACTCATGCCTAGTGATCACCCACACATCAAACACTAAATTAAGCTTTTGGAGAGTTTGTCAAGTACAGACCCATGTAACTAAATGGACTTTTGTAGGATTGGTTCTCTGTTACATAAGGCATACCGAACATTTCTTTGGGATTATCAAGGTTCCTTCCCCACTCTGAACTCTAGGGTACAGATGTGGGGACCCGTATGAAAGACCCCTTAAGCTTATTCTGACCACCTTAGGTTAAAAACTTCCCCAAGGTACAAACTTTGCCTTGTCCTTGAACAGTATGCTGCCACCACCAAGCGTTTTAAACAAAGAACAGGGAAAGACCACTTGGAGACATCTTCCCCAAAAATATCCCCTCCCCCCCCAGTCCTACACCCCCTTTCCTGGAGAAGGCTTGATAATAATCCTCACCAATTGGTACAGGTGAACACAGACCCAAACCCTTGGATCTTAAGAACAATGAAAAATCAATCAGGTTCTTAAAAGACGAATTTTAATTAAAGAAAAGGTCAGAGAATCACCTCTGTAAAATCAGGATGGTAAATACCTTACAGGGTAATCAGATTCAAAACACAGAGAATCCCTCTAGGCAAAACCTTAAGTTACAAAAAGACACAAAAACAGGAATATACATTCCCTCCAGCACAGTTTATTTTACAAGCCATTAAACAAAAGGAAATCTAATGCATTTTCTAGCTAGATTACTTACTAACTTTAGAGAAGTTGTAAGGCTTACATTCCTGATCTGTTCCCAGCAAAAGCATCACACAGATAGACAAAACCCTTTGTCCCCCCTTCCAAATTTGAAAGTATCTTGTCCCCTCATTGGTCATTTTGGGTCAGGTGCCAGTGAGGTTACCTTAGCTTCTTAACCCTTTACAGGTGAAAGAGTTTTGCCTCTGGCCAGGAGGGATTTTATGGCACTGTCTACAGAAAGGTGGTTACCCTTCCCTTTATATTTATGACAGGGGTTCTGAGCAGTTCTCTGTGTTAAAGCATATGATGTGTTTTACAAAGAAAAGCATAAGAATGGGCAGAAGCAATGGAATGAAAGAAAGTGAAAGGAATGATAGGAGAGAGAGAAAGACAATGAGAATAACAGTGATAAAAGGAGACAGTGTTAAAGGAATGGGGAAAAACAGAAACAGTAGTAGAATCCAGGAATGACTGGAATTCAAGAGAAATGTGGGACATACAGTGATTCACAGATTAATGGACACATAAATCAATCAGACTGATAGTCATTTAAAAGCAATTTTGTGCACACACTTGAATATATTGACACCAGTTCTACATACTTTTTTCTGTTAGAAATATTCATGAGTAAATATAGTGTTCCTTAAAGAGCAGAGCTGAAAGTGAAGGACTGAATGGTTCTGCCTGTGAACCTCTTTCCCATCCTTCATATACCTTGTAGGTATTTCCCCAAGATGAGACCAACAAATAGCACTGATTTGTGATGTGAAGAGTTGGCCTTAGCATTTTCAGTTTGGCCTGCAAAACAGTTTTTCACTATTACTGTCCTTGCTAATATAACTGACTTCTGTCTATTTTGATCACGACTACTGACCTGGCTGAACTTAGCATTCTGCAAGTCTTGACAAAAGGATTCTTTGGGGCATCTCCCATCGAAAGGTAAGGGAGAAATGATTTTCCTATCCCATGAATAATTAAGAGTTTTCATTTGTTTCCTGTCTTGATTCAGAATGAAAAAAACAATCTCAAAAATATTCACAGACCAAAAAACCCCAACATTTTCATTTTGTGTCAATTGAAACATTTTGTCTTGATAATTTTGAAAACTTTTGTTTCAATTTTGACCTTGGTTTTTTCCCACTCTTTTACATTTCTAAACAAAAAGTCATTTTGAACCAGAAATCAGATTTTTTTTACTTCAAAACAAATAAAAATGAAATTTTACAATTTTGAAACTGGTTTCTCAACAATTTTTTCAATTTGAGAAATTTGTTGAGCTGACCCTGTTTTGCAAATAGCTCCAGTTTCAAGAAATCAGCATTTTTCAATGAAAAAAAAAATCCTTTAAAAATTCCTGACCAGCTTGACCTCCATACTTCCTCGGTCCGTTATCTTCATAAACTCAGGAATGTCTATGTCCCATGACTGCATCTTCTTATGCATTAGTTTCCTGCTGCAAGAGAAATGGAGCTCAAGTACTTGTGCTGCTTTTTGTGCACAATTTTTGTGAGTATTTTAAAGAATTTAAGGGACAGTTATCTTCGAAAACCGAGGGGCTCAGCTTCTGGAATGTTTTGTGTGCAGTCTGGTGAATTTTAACTTTTATATAGTAGCAGTTAACAGATATTAGCTAACTAATCCTCACAGCAACTCCATAAGAGAAATAAATATTATCCCCATTTTACAGCAGGGACAACAGAAGGTAAGGTTAAGTGGCATGGCTAAGGCTACTGAAGGAGGTACTGACAGGCCAGGATTAGAATACTATTGCCTCTTGCAATCAGTTCAAACCTGCGCTTAGTTCACTAGGCCTGGTTGCCTCTAGCACTCTTAAAACGTAACCCATGTTGCTTTGCTGTCTGCTCAACAGAGGGATTTTGCAGTGGGCTTATCACCAGCAATAGCATCCCAGATGCCACAGACAGACTCACCAAAACTGTGAATTAGCCTAGCACCCCCAAAATCAAGATACCTATACTATTGATACAGGTTTCTCAGAGCCCAAACCTAACTCTGAGCAGTTCTAGGGAGATCATGACTAACTCATGAACTTGGGGCGGGGCGGGGCGGGCAGGGGGGAAGAAGTGACAAACTTTCAATTAGATTTACGGCATTTTACATTTTCAGGGCAATCTTCACAAGGAGAAGGGCTCATGACTTTTTGTTTTAAACACAAGCTGAGATTTCCTTTTCTTGTATAGGCCCCCCACAGTCCAGGGGTCAGGTGTGTCTGCAAGCATCACAAATGCTGGTGTTGTGAACTAAAACAAAGCCCGCTTACTCATTGTCACAGGATTTGAGCCCAGGTTTCCAGAGGTCAAAGGTTAATTCACTGAGGCCCCAGTTCATTAAATCATTTAAGCATTTATTTAAGTCTATCCCTGTTCAACAAAACACTGAAGCCCATTGAAGTCAATAGGACTACTACTCACAAGTTTAAGTAGCTTACTGAACTGGGGCCTAATTCTGTGTGTCATCCAGCCAGATATGCTGTTCCAGCTGCTGTCTATGACTGCTATTTGTCTAATTGCTACCAGTCTAGCAGCTTATTTATTGGGCTAATGTCTGATATAATAATATATCAGAGTAGTTTATAACAATAGCAGTCTGTTTACAAAGCAGAAATAATGTATAGTCTGCATGGTTTTGCATAAAGTTGCTGTTCTGTACTAAGCCTTTCATTAGAAAGAAGAAAAGGAGTACTTGTGGCACCTTAGAGACTAACAAATTTATTTGAGCATAAGCTTTCATGAGCTACAGCTCACTTCATCGGATGCATTTAATCGGATGAAGTGAGCTGTAGCTCATGAAAGCTTATGCTCAAATAAATTGGTTGGTCTCTAAGGTGCCACAAGTCCTCCTTTTCTTTTTGCGGCTACAGACTAACACGGCTCCTACTCTGAAACCTGTCATTAGCAAGGAAGTTATATTTTGCAGCTTGGTTCTGAAAATGTTATATTTAACTTCAGGCCATTACTAACCTCAGGCCATTTTTGTATAAACATTCCAGCATCAATTCCATTTGCTACAGATACCTGGAAGCTCTGGCTAGAGGTATCACTATATCAGAAAGCTAACAATGAGCCACAAAAAAACCAATCCATTACCTTCCACAGCATCTCTGGATACAGATGAGGTCTCAGAGAAGTATATAATGCTGATACTTTCCCCTTTACTTACATTATTAATGATTAATTATTATTATTATTATTATTATTGTCAGTAAGCTACAATTTAGAATTGTTGTCTGGTATTATCTACTGATTTACCTGTGACAGATTTAATTAGTTATCAGAAAATGTTTTCATCATCTGCCTGCCACCTTTTCAGATAAATCCTGGAAAGTCTCAAAGTCAATTGCAACTTCTTAATGTATAGGTAGCTATGTGTTGCTGGTTAGTTTTACTCAATGTATACTAAAAATTCCTAGCAGAGCAGCCAATTTTAAAAATACATAGGCAAAGGGTGTAGCCTACACAAATAATTCCACTGGAAACTACATGATGACACAATCCAGTATCTGAAAATGATCTGTTCTTCTGCACCATGTTATAATCCAATTTAAATTGAGGTGGCAATACATCATGGTACTTTTACCTTGGTGTTCAGGAGGAACTGGGGGATCTAGTTTGCATAAAACAACCACACTCCACACCCAACTTTGTCCAAAATTCAATCTAACTTTGTTGTATGTTTCGAAAACTCCAGTTAAGGATTTTCTGTATTATTTTCATACGTGTTTTTGTACTTCTATATCCCAGCTGCCCTGGGAACTGAAAGTGATACCGAGAGAGAGGCTGCTCTTGAAGTATTTCTGAAAACAGTTGGTATCAGAGCTCTCAAGAAAGGCTATTCAGGAGACTTCCAGTCCAACACAACAAATCCAACCTTTGAACTTCTGGACTTCTTATCAGACTCCTAACCTCTTGAGTTTCACTTAGTGGTGCTTCTTGAAATTCACCGTGTGCTCATGAACAACCACCCCCTTGTCACAGCCCTGTAGATGTTGGAACTAGGGGTGCTGAAGCTACTGTGGAACCAGGAGCGGACGGAGTTCTATGTCTGTTCAGACAAGAACCAAAACTGTAAAATGTATAAAAATGCATAGTAAAAATTGCCAAGAACTTTTACCAGTAACGTTTCACTTCCCAGTCAATGATTGTTTTGGAAAAATCCAGTAAATCATCAGCTTATTATTTATTCTATTATAATATTTAGGTTTCCAAGGGACTATCTAATGGCTCAAAATTATATTTTGAAAGCTATACTGGTAATGTAAAAATAAATCATTTGTCATCATTTTTTAGCTTGGTTAACAAGAAATAAAGATTCTATAGCTTTACCTGTCCAATCGTTAGTGCTATAGAATTTTTCTTTTGTTTCTATTTTTCTCCTGTCTTGTTTCACTTTCTGATTCTATATATCTTGATTGTAACCTGGGCAACAAAGCTAATATTCTCATGTTCTTAAAAGTAAACGGAACAGATTTTTTAAGGACATGTGGACTCACGCAGCTTTGAAAATAGAAAAGTGAGGAGTGACTGTTGGTGTGCACTGCCCTCTGCTGGTCAATTTCATCAAGATGCATAAACAATGCAGCTGCTTTTCTCTGATTTTGATTCACATTTCTAGACTCTACAAAAATGGATGATGGTGGGAACATCATCTGTCAAAAACCAATGTTCTTAGCCCCGAACTCTCATAGGCAGAGTTGCTGAAAACAACCATAAGCATTGTCTCTGTGGAGAAATCCCGATTTAACTGGCAAGATAAAAACAGACCAATACAAAGTAATATGGGAGCCTCTTAGGCCTACAACCACCAATCTTTGATAACATCTGCCACTCACCCATTACATCAAACATGCACTTGAATCTGCTTTACTGATATACTAGCACATATCCCAACAAGAGATACATAACCTAGGATGCTGAAGACATTTATCTCTACAAAAGTCCAAGCACCTGTAGGTTTACTTCTTGTTGTTAGTACAATACAAATTGACATTGTGTGGTAATCTAAACCCTGCCAAAATATTGTAAATCATCTAATCATTCATGCCTTTTCAGGTAGGTCTTATTACAAAAAGGTAATAAATGTTACATAAATTTTAAGTGTTTTTTGTTGTTAAAATAAAACCAAGGGATGGGTTTCACTATGGAAAAATTCTTGGTTGGCATACAGTGACCAGGTAGAACAGACAGGAAAGGGTTAAGGGCTACATGCCTGACACATGATTTAGAAAAGGGTAAGTCCTTTTTTAGGGCAATGAGAGGCAAGGGGGAAAGCCACTGAGCACTGCGGCCAGCATTGGTCAGGGGGAATTCTTTGCTTTTGTTCTACTCAAGAGTTCTGTGCACTGAGGTAAGGACCTGAAACAGACTCTGATGTGGAACTGGTTCTTTCCTGGGCTAGTGAAAGAGCCCACCAGCCTCAACATACATAAAAACTCAAAGGGAAAGTATCTCTCAAAGTAATTCACTCTTCTAAATCAGATCCTGGCCTCTGATAAGGCTTCCCTTTCTTGGTGTGGGAATTTTGTGAGGACAACAGGGTATATTCAGAACACACTGTACTCTCGCCATTCCCAGCTGTGGACAGGCCATTCGAAGTCTATTGCATTGAGGTGTGAAATAAAGAAGCCCTGAGGCTGCTCTAAAATATACCAGGTGCAAAACTGCCCTTCTCCAGCCTCAAGGATCTCAAGCTACCTCTACCCCCACTCCCATGCTCCACTGTGAAAGTGTAGCTCTGGCAAACTGGTGGATTCTCATGGATGGCTAAGGTTTTGCTTCAATTTGTTTTCAGATCACTCTGCAGTTAGCTAGTAACCGCTCTACTTGGTTCAGTAGCTAGAATGCTAAGCTCTGGAGGGACCCATTTCCAATATGACTACAGGGTCTGCATGGCCTTAGAACATGTGAACAAAAAGGAAGATAGATAAAAAAATATCCTCAGATTTCCAAAAGGAGTGCAGGGGGATCTCACTCCATTGCAGAAGAAAAATTATTCATTCGTCCTCTACTGGGTGCTGCTCCTAAAGGTGAATATTGAATTTCAAAATTGAGAAGAGTTAGAATGTAAAGTAGCACTGAAGCCCCCTTTCCTAAATGCTTTTGTGACTCCAGTATGTCCCTCTGTGCAGGTACTGCTCACTCCTTGTCCTTGATCTTAGTATCTGAGTGTAGAGCAATACAGAGACGTAAATAGGTAGTCGTCGAAAGAGAAATAGAGCTCTATGGGATAGTTTCCAGAAGCTATTTTCAGCTTCTCTTTCAAAAAGCTTTCTGTCAGTTATCATGGGGAATAGACCCTTCTACAAGCTTAGACAAATGGAGCACTCATGTGCCTGTGAAGTCAAGTAATGTTTGAGTCTTGTAGATTTCAAGCACTTATTTGTGTCCATCAGAGACACTCAGTTTTGAAACTAATCTAAGTTCTGGGAAACTAAGTGCTGGCTATTGCTGATCCTATTTAGGGGAGCAGCAGCTCTCATCTCACATTGAATTGTAGACTCTGTTGTTTCATGCACTATTTTAGACACCTTGACCATAGACTTTCCAGCAGCTGCATGGAGCCAAATCACAGTGAAACCAAAATTGGACACAACCCACATAATTTGTAATAATAAAGTTTTATGGCACAGAAAGCTGTTGGAGGTATTATAAGTGTCACCTTTTACACATACAAACACAAATCCTCAAAATTCAAAATCCATACACAGTACCATCATATACATTAAGTTTCAAATAGCTTCTAGTAAGATTAAACACACAGTTATCAGGACAGATTTATAATAATGTATATTTCAAGACAATGGTAAGGGAGAGAGAATAATAGCTATAATGACAGTTGTACAAGGATTCACCCAAGCAATCATTTCTACATAATATGATTACATTTTAAAGTAATAAATGGGTGTCAAACTGCCTTAGGTGACTTTGCAAATCTCAGCCTGCATGGACTGTACCCATCCTTGTCCAATATGGATTGCACCTGCTACATAAAATTTGCTAAGCTACATAAACTTTCATGATGATCAAACAGTCTCAAAAAGGTGTTGAAGACAACCTACTAGCTAGTGACCAACAAATTAGCAACACCTAAATGCCACCCATTGTTCATACCAATGGAAATGGAGAAAAACTTTTACTACATGCACTTCAGTATTCCTCTAACCATTAGCAAAATATTGTATGCTTTGGATATGTAAAAGTTCCTCTTGGATATGTAACTAGGAGAAACATAGTATGTTACAGTTCATTGACTCAGCAACAAAGATGATACGCCACAATGATATGTCAGGTTTCAGTGATCACTGTATCAAAGATGAGAGAGTAATTCTCACCTAGGTCCTGATCCTGCACCATTAAAGCAATGGGAGTTTTTTTTTTAATCATAGATTCATAGATTTTTAAGGCCATAAAGGACCATTAGAATGTCTAATCTGATCTCCTGTATATCATAGGCCATTAAATTTCACCTAGATACTCCTGTACTGAGCCCAGTAACTTGTGTTGGCTAAAGCATATCTTCCACAAAGGTATTCAGTCTTGATTTGACACTTCAGTTGCTAGTTTGTTCCAATGGTTAATCACCTTCACTGTTAAAATTTTTTGTGTGATTTCTAATTTGTATTTGTCTTGCTTCAGCTTCCAGCCATTGGTTCTTGTTATGGCTTTCTCCACTAGTGCCTGGTATTTTCTCTCTGTAAAGATACTTATACATTGTAATCAATCTCAATCTTCTTTTTGGTAAACTAAACAGAGTGAGCTCCTTAAGTCTCTCACTGTCTGCCATTTTTCCAGACCTTGAATCATTTTTTGGGGCTCTTCTCTGCACCCTCTCCAATTTTTCAATATTCTTTTTAAAAAATTTTAAAAACTAGAACTGGATGCAGTATTTCATTATCACCAATGCCATATACAGAGGTAAAATCACCTCCCTATTCCTACTCACTACACCCCTGTTTATACATTCAGTGATTGCATGAGGCCCTTTTTGCCATTGCATCACACTGGAAGTTCATGTTCAGCTGCTTGCCCACTATGACCCAGTCAATGAGTGTAAGATCAAGCCCATAGAGGAGGGAGAGAAAGAAGAAGCTAATACAACTCATACAGACTTTTAGAGATATACAGACACTTGATACTGACAAATGGATGTGGGGAAGGAGGGACTGACCTGTATATACTATTGTCATGGTTACTGGGCTAGTTGTTCCTCTGTCCCTTTTCTGGTCTTTCTGAGAGCACCAACCTCAGAGCCTCCTATGTGTCATTAGGTCTCCCAGGCTCAGTCTCTGACTGGTTCAAGAAAGTCCCTTCCCTGAATGTATCTGGGCCCAATTACTATATTGCTCAATGGTTTCTTTTGTTTATGGGCCCAGATGTGAAGTTGCCTTATGCTTCATGTTGTTTGTTTTTTTCCAGTCAGCCAGACCATGCAACAGGACGTGTCCAGGAGAATCTCACCCCCACCTCCCCAGTGCTGGCTCCTACATTGTTTGGATAGACCCATTCAGTCTCAGTGGGTTGTAACCGCTAGCCTGATGTTTATGTCTGTAGGTTTATGTTTATGCATGTAGGCTGAGGGTGTCAAAATGGTCTGATCGCCTTTGCCAATTTTAGAAATCAAGAACATAGATCACATTTTTGACACAGATTGAAATGTGCAATTAATACAGACATTTATAATCATGTATAGTCACAGCCATCTTTCAAGCAGTATTTGCATACTTGATAATGCAAGGTTTGTGGACTCCCCCACTCAATTATGATTCTAGTATAGTCCTTGTATCCACAAAACCAACAAGGAGTCCGGTGGCACCTTAAAAACTAACAGAATTCTTTGGGCATAAGTTTTCGTGGGTAAAAACCCACTTCTTCAGATGCATGGAGTGAAAATTACAGATGCGGGCTTTATTATACTGACACATGAAAAGAAGGGAGTTACCTCACAAGTGGAAAAGCAGCGCTGACAGGGCCAATTCGATCAGGGTGGATGTAGTTCACTCTCAATAACAGATGAGGAGGTGTCAATTCCAGGAGAGGCAAAGCTGCTTTTGTAATTACAAATTATAATAAATACAGACTAACATGGCTACCACTTGATACATGTATTTATAGTTATCTTTTATTTCAGATAGCTGGAGTTGGAGATGTAGACTATTAAACTGGGTTTAACATAGAGCTGATTTATAATGTTTGTTAACATTTTTAGATGAAAAATGGCTTTTCAATTAAACATAAATTTTGGTGAAAAAGTTTTTTGTTTCTGTCAAAACCTGGGGAGGGGGGGAACAAAATGAAAAAAAAAAACCACCACTCAGTTCTACTTTAACCAGTGTTTGGGAAAAGGTAACTGATCACTGAGAAGTGTGAGTTATGAGTGTGATAATGGTCTGAACATCTGAACTATAATTTCCCTCTCCAGACAATGCTGTATGTAAGCTGGTGGAAGGCATGTCAAAAATTAATGAAATGAATGATGCTAGGCTAGGATACAGTAAGAATGTGCAGTTTCTTGAAGACCACTCTAATATGTAATAAGCCACTATAAACTGGAAGTAAGATACATGGTTCTCTAGTGGAATGTCTGAAAATGAGTAGTGCACAGAATTATTTTCTACATCAGACTCTCACAGGCATACTATAGATTTTGTATGTGTAGTAAGTGAAATAGAATCATGAAAAGGTTCTATGTAGTATCACTGTACGAAAAGGATAGAAACACGAGTAATATAATTTTATATCGCCTACCATAAATGAAAAAGAGACTTTAGCTACAAAAGTAGAAATTGAGTGAAAGCAATGTCCAAATCTAAATATGTTAGAAATTCTTGTAGGGCATTGTGTTAATGAAAGTAACTGGTAAATTGAGTCATTACTCTGCGCTGCTGAGCTGAGATAATCAGCTAAATGCTATGTCTTAGACAATTAATACATTTCTGTTCTAATTTTTGCCTAAAAATTCTAAAGTACATCTGAGAACAAAACCTTAACATTATCGCCACAGGGCAACCTAGAAAGAAGTGAGGCTGGTGTTTCTACTGGGTTTGGCATAATAGCAACATCTAATGGGGCTTAGCATGTGTGTGTGTGTAGTTGAATCCTTTACATGCACAGCCCTCTGCAATGCAGCTAGGGCAATATATACAAACAGAAATCAAGTTTGTCATTGGCTGCTTCTATTTCTTCTTGTTGTTGTTTCCAAAATGGGAGACAAGTCAGAAATAATGGATTGTCTAGGTTTGAAAGAAGTGCAATGAGAAAGCAACAAAGTAATAGCAGCCTGAGGCAACACATTGGTGGTGGGAGGGGAGGAACAGAGCAGGGAGAAGAGAGCAAAAGAGAGGGGATACATGGTACTCATGGCTTGGGAAGGCTATGACCAACAAGCCCAGTCTATAATCACTTTGCCATCCACAGGTCAGGATTTAAGAACGTTCAGCCACCCTTAGACCATGCAAACAGAAGAGAGAGTGTAAAATTGAATTACAGATTATGCTTTATAATTATACCTGAATCCCTAGGATGATCCCAGTTCTGAGCTCCATCTACTGGTTTGGCAAAATAGTCTCATATACGACTATGACACAAGTGCATCCTGTCCCACATCTCCTCAAGGATCACCATGTTTCTCTACTGCTAGGAACTCTTCCTAGATTATCTTGCTCTCTTGGGTTGAGGAACAGAAGTCATTGCGGTCAGTTCAGATTCCTTTATCTTCAGGTACCCATACCTGTTCACACCCAAGTTGGGCATTTTCTATCCCGATTGTTTAATGGGTAGCTTTTTTACCACATTCAAATGCTTGACCTACCGCTCAAGTATCATTATCACAAACTAAAGTTGAAAAGGGTTACTCTTGTAGTACTTTGTGATTCATGCCCTTTCTCAGGGCCCATCTTTCTCCATGACTGTACCTGGACAAATTCTCAGAGGTCTCTGTCTGTCCAACCAGTTACACAGCAAGTAATACCTTTCATTTCCATTATCTTCTTCATGAAGTGGAGACAAGGAGATTATACTTTCTCTGGGACTAGTATAAACTAAATTCTCCCCTGAAGTTAATGCAATTGTATTGGGGTAATTAAGAAGAATTGGACTGAGCAGTCCCAAAAAAGATTTGTCAGATTTGTGGTGATTATATAAAAACCAAAAAGAGGTGTTTATTAAGATTATGGAAGGAAACACATCTCATTAATGTTAAAATTGCATCTCATTTGCTGATCCATGTGAGTGATGGAAATCAAAGTATCATCTGGTATTTGCAAGTCCTTCAATAGCTAGCAAGTCATAAATACAAATACATAATTTACAAAACAAAACCAAAAGAGAATTACGGAGACATCAGCTATGATTAACAATGGAAATGTGGGACGTTGCCCATCACAGTGGTAGCAACACATAATGGCACAGATGTAATTGTATTTAATATCACTTTGTCATAATAAATTTCCTCAGATATTTCAAAACAATGCAAGGAGCGATTTTTGCATAGACTGCATTCTAACCATTACAAGCCAAACATCAGTCCCAGAGCCACATTCTCAGCTGATGTAGATCAGTGCAGCCCCCTTAGCAAACCAATTTACACTAGCAAAGAATATGATCCCAGATCTTAATGCAGTTTAATCAAGCTAACTATACTCACTAACCTAATCTCACCAATTATTTTGGTACCCAATTCAACAATCAACATCCTACTGTTCTGTTGGTTTTTTATTCACAATAAAGTCATACACAAACTGGTGTGCTTGCCATTTATTTGGTTTTGACGTTTGTGAGAGTTTTCATAATATGCTGCTGTTAAAAATACGAGCTATTTTGCAAATTCTTTGTACTTTTGTTCGAGTCGTGAGTATTTTTTGTGACTTCTCCATGCCATGTGCTGCTCTGTTTGGTTAAATAGCCAAGACTATATTGTTTGCACTGAACTACAGTACTGTGTCTGGAGAAAATGCTAAAACCCTGATGGAAGATTTCAGTAATACCCTGTGCACACCTACAAGCATTTACAGTTGTCTCCTGTAATATTAGGTGACCTAGAAGATCTGCAGTGGGAAAAAAACCTTCAGAGAGGTCAATCTTTTTTTCTGGTTCTACAATAAGATAGAGCATTTGACACACACATATATGTAAAATGTCATATCTTTAAGAATGGGTCAATAGCGAATGGATTTGTCTCATCTACCTGTTACACCTTGTCTTTGGGGCTGTCACTATTTTGGTGTCACCTCAATACAAATGTTACTTAATAAAAGCCAAAGAACAACAGTATAACTACATACTAATATTTTGCTGTTTAGAAGTGAATACATAATTTCACACAATTATTAGAAAAAATGTCTAGATGGATGACATACACTGTTGTATTCATTTGTTCTTTCCTACCACCTATAGTAATTCTTTTCACTAATGAAACTAGCAGGAATAATTATTGCAACCTAAAATGAAACATTAATGAGACACTTGCTGCGGGGGGAGGGTCCTCCTCTGCTGCACATACTAATCATTACAGGTCAATTACTAGCCCCCACTGAAACAAGAGATGATTATTTATAGATAAAAATATACTTTTCGCCCTCTGAAAATGCATGATATTAATTACACTGAGTGATTGTCTGAAAGCCTTTACCCAACTCCTAATTCTGAGTTGGTTTCTGACCCCCCATCTTCCATCACAGCTACTAGCACAGCGAGTAAGACAAAGTTTCTTCCAAAAGCATGTCATTCCCTATAATGGACTGAGTGCAGAATGCAATGAAAGCAACAGCACCTTGTCTGCTCTCTGGTATAGGAGATGTCACCTCTGTGATCCCCCCAGTTCCAGTCAGCTCAAAGGAACAGAAAAATACATTTCTGCAGTGTGGTAGCATCAGGCTGCCTAATGAAGGCCAATCAGAAACATTTACAAAGGTAATCTGCAAAAGGGAAGAGAAGGTCTTGTGCTCTTTTTAGGTTCCTTATGATGTATCTATATAAAACAGGCCTGCAAGGTTGTAAGGGGAAGGGGAAGATTGGATTGCAATGCTTTCCCCCCAAAAAATAAACATTGGGGTACATTTTCAGTATGGAGAACACACAGTCCCTGACAGACAGCTACAAAACAGAGTTCAGCCAAGGAGAGAGAATGGATCTGCTCATTGGAATGAAGGGCGGATGGAGAGCTCTCCAGCTTCCTGCCCCATCACGGAAATGGTGTCTTCTTTTTCCTTTTTAAATTCACAACAGAAATTCAGGTCTTAGCTTGGAAGACTGTGGTGACTGGAGAATTAGTGTAATGACGACATCACAGGAGCCACAAATGTGAAAGATGAGCAACTGAACAAGGGAGGGGTTTTTAGTTAACCAATTGATTATCTTCAATGACATTTTGGAGAAGGGAAGTCTTTGTGAAAGGGTCGGTACTCTCACTTCTTCAACTGAGGCATGAAAGCTAACAATATGCTGTGAGACTGCATTGACTTGTCTGATATTTCTCTACTACTTATTACATATACTCACCCTTGCTCTATTCAGTTACAACATTCTTGTTCCTAGCTTGGATGATTTTGTAAGCTGGTTAATACTGTAGCTAGGCCCTGTCTATGCTTAGATAGCAAACTGCATATTATCTTTCTAACAAGAACTATGTTCACAGAAGGGTGCTAACATATTTTTGCGAGTGCAGACAGGGCCAATGAACTGTAGAGTCTTCTTGGGTTCAGAAGCAATTTGTGTCAATTCTGGATGTTGGAATGCTGGAGGTAAGTGGAAAATTGAATAGATTCATTTGCATGTTAACATCCAGGCCAGACTGCTCAGCTATTTCACAGCTGGGAAGATGTTTGAGCTCTGCTACAAACTGAATGAGACTATATGGTCTGGAGAACACACAGTCCCTGACAGACAGCTACAAAACAGAGTTCAGCCAAGGAGAGAGAATGGATCTGCTCATTGGAATGAAGGGCGGATGGAGATCTCTCCAACTTCTTGCCCCATCACAGAAATGGTATCTTCTTTTTCCTTTTTAAATAGGAGAGGCTCCTATTCCTGACCCTCCCTCCCTCACCCCCAAGCTGTATATGCTTTATGTAGCCTGCAGTACCTAGAGTTACTTAGGACTGCAATAACTGCTGTGGTGCTAGTGGGAAAGATGGGGCTGGACTCCAGAAATATGCATAGAGCCATATCTGAGGATTTGAAAAACTGAAAAGTTCAGTTATAGATGTTCCCTGCCCCACTAGCAGATCCTTCTGACAGATCCCCCCCGCCCATATCAGCCTGATGCACAAGAGTGCTTGAGTCCTAAAAAGAGAAGTGTCAGGACTCATTTCTCTGCTGAAGCCCTGCTGACATGGGTTTTGGTCGACTTGCTCAGGAGCAGCAAAACGGAGGGGTACCCACGCTGTACTCCTGTCAGCACCCTTGGCCTTTGGCTGGTGCAGTGATAAAGGCTTCCACCACCACCCCCGTCCCCCCCACCGCTTTGCGGGGGAAGAGGACTGTGCCCAT
The DNA here is from genome assembly GCF_965152275.1 of Natator depressus. Taxonomy (NCBI): domain Eukaryota; kingdom Metazoa; phylum Chordata; order Testudines; family Cheloniidae; genus Natator; species Natator depressus. The sequence continues at coordinate 95,199,729 of NC_134235.1, read as the reverse complement.
GGTACTGACCATAGGGGAGGCAGGGACAGAGGCAAAGTGAGGGCAGGAGAACCATCCCCCCACCTAGCTGACTCTGACCAGATACCACCAAGCAGCCAGCGCTTCACCTCCCAGCTGTGCCTGCGACAGCAATGCAGGGGTGACCCTGAAATCAGGGACCACCACCTGCACAGGAGATAACAGGCTAAGAAGCTGCCCATGGGGGAGCCCCTGCCAGCGTTCTGGCACTGAAAGGTAGGAGGGGAGGCCATGGCACTTCCCCAAGAGCCCTACCCCAGGCAGGGCAATGGGGGAAAGGGAGCTGGAGCAAAGATGCCAGGGCTTTCCATGAGAAGTAGGGACACTGGGTGCCAGGAGTATCATCCCCTGTGCTTTCTGAGCTGTGCCTTGGGATGTGGCAAGACCAAAGCCCCATTGACAGGGCAGGCCACAACCCAGAAAGGGCAGGGTAGTGTACTGTGCAAGTCCCAGGATCCCAGAGCGCCTATTCGCCATGGAAAGACCCAGTATCTGGACAGCAGCCCCACCCAGGGTAGGGGGCTTGGAAAACTGCCCAGCCCTCCCCTCCCAGCACACAGAGGTAAATACTTTTTTATATCCTGTTAATGCATCCAACCTGCCCTTCCTTTTTAAAGACACAGCCAGAACTAAAAGTACACAACCTCACCTGGTAAACCACTCAGAAATAACTGAAATGTGAACCCTGTAGGTCCATTCTTAATTCTTAATTCTTATTATTATTATAACTGGAAGAGGGAGGAAGAATTGGGGGCAGGGGGAGAAAGCACCAGAGCATTTCTGATCACTTTGAGCAAGCAGGGCTGTGACACCTGGTATCCTGTGCTGCTGTGTCAGGCATAGCAGTGGAGGAGAGGAGGCAGTATCTGCTGCATTTCTACCCAGAGACAGCCAGGGAAAGAGCTGCCCCCACCATTTCATTGCACCTCTACTTCTTGTTCAGCCAATCGCTCAGACAAACAAGTATGTTTACATTTGCAGGAGATAAAGCTGCCCGCTTCTTGTTTACAATGTCATCTGAAAGTGAGAACAGGCATTCTCATGGCACTGTTTTAGCCGGCATCACAAGTTATTTACCTGCCAGATGCCTAAAGATTCACATGTCCCTTCATACTTCAACCACCATGCTAGAGGACATGAGTCCATGCTGACGACGGGTTCTGCTCAATAACAATCCAAAGGAGTGTGAACTAACACATGTTTATTTTCATTTTCTGAGTCAGATGCCACCAGCGAAAGGTTGATTTTCTTTTTTGGTGGTTCGGTTCTATAGTTTCCACATCAGAGTGTTGCTCTTTTAAGACTTCTGACAGCATGTTCCACATGTCGTCCCTCTCAGATTTTGGAAGGCACTACAGATTTTTAAACCTTGGGTCAAGTGCTGTAGCTATTTTTAGAAATCTCACGTTGGTACCTTCTTTGCGTTTTGTCAAATCTGCAGTGAAAGTGTTCTTAAAATGAACAACATGTGCTGGGTCATCATCCAAGACTGCTGTAACATGAAATATATGGCAGAATTCAGGTAAAACAGAGCAGGGACATACAATTCTCCCCCAGGGAGTTCAGTCACAAATTTAATTAATGCATTATTTTTTAACGAGCATCATCAGCATGGAAGCATGTCCTCTGGAATGGTGACCAAAGCATGAAGGGGCATACGAATGTTTAGCATATCTGGCATGTAAATACCTTGCAATGCCGGCTACAAAAGTTCCAATGCAAATGCCTGTTCTTACTTTCTGGTGACATTGTAAATAAGAAGAGGACAACATAAATATAAATATAAAATATAAAAAAACTTGTTTGTCTTACTGATTGGCTGAACAAGAAGTAGAACTGAGTGGACTTGTAGGCGCTGAAATTTTACATTGTTTTGTTTTTGAGGCCAGTTATATAACAAAAAAAAAATCTACATTTGTAAGTTGCACCTTCAAAACAAAGAGATTGCACTGTAGTACTTGTATGAGGTGAATTGAAAAATACTATTTCTTTTGTTTTTTACAGTGCAAATACTTGTAATCAAAAATCATATACACTTTGATTTCAATTACAACACAGAATACAATATATATGAAAATGTAGAAAAACATCCAAAATATTTAATAAATTTCAATTGGTATTCTATTGTTTAACAGCGCGATTAAAACTGCTATTAATCATGATTAATTTTGTGTGTTAATTGTGTCAGTTAACTGCAATTAATTGACAGCCCTAGTTGAAAGCTAATTCTGATGAAACCATGGATAAAATATCAAAATTTTCAACAAAGTTGGGATCAGGAAAAGCTGCAGAAGATTGGGAAAATGGCATTATAGTCAACATACCAAAGATAGGTGACCTAAACAATTGCAACGACTAGTAAAGTGTTACACTTCTTTAGGTGATACTGCCAAAGACTTTGCGTATGATCTTAATATAAGAATAAAGAAAGCAGTTAAGGCAAAGCTAAGGGAAGAGCAGGCTTGATTTCAACCCAAAAGATCATGTGTCAACCAGATTTTCACCCTAAGAATAATAATCAAAGGAAGTGTCATATGGCAAAAACCACTCATTATAAACTTCATAGATTTTAAGAAAGCATTTGATAGCCTCCATCACCATTCACTCTGGTACATCTTGAAGTGTTATGGCAAGCCAGCAAAAATAAATAACATAATCAAAGTTTTATATCAAGGTGTAACTTGCACAGTATCAGCGGGCAGCAATCGATCCAGCGGGGGTCAATTTATCGCATCTAGTATAGACGCGATAAATTGACCGCTGAGCGCTCTCCCATTGACTCTGGTACTCCACTGAACAAGGAATGCAAGCGGAGTCAATGGGAGAGCATCAGCTGGCGACTTACCACAGTGAAGACACCGCAGTAAGTAGATCTAAGCTATTCACATAGCTGAAGTTGCGTATCTTAGATCGACCCCGTGCGGTAGTGTAGACAAGCAGACTTGAGGAATGGTTTAACATATATAGACACTGGTGTCAAACAAGTACATTTTCTTACCTCTCCTATTTGGCATTACTATTGACTTAATTATGAGGAAAAAATAGATACAAAACAAGAGTCACGTGGCTCATCAACAGTATAATAGAATATCTAGATTTTCCTGACAACATAGCTCTAAGTGACTGCTCAACCAACATTCAAGTGAAGACTGAAAGACCGTTCAGCATCACAAAAAAACTGGACTAATTAATCATGAACAAACAAATCTAATGAGAACCCCAGCAACTTCCAACTCAAGCGGTACATTAAAAGGCAAAACAAAAAAACCAAAAAAAAAACCCAAGAACTGAGTCAATTTACTTACCTTGGCAGTAATGTTCAAGCCAAAGGAGATACCCAAAAGGAAATAATATCATAAATTGACAAGGCAGGAAATGCATCACAAGCTTTAAAAAGATTTAGTCATCAAAAATCTACAACTTAAAAACCAAAAACAATAAGTCTTCAAGTAAAATGTTATTTCTACTTCAACATAAAGATGTGAAATCCCCGAAGAGTACAGTTAGACGTCTAAATGCCTTCAAAAGTAAATACCTTGGGAAAAAACTAGGTATTAAGTGGAATGAATTTGTAACAAATGCCAAGATTTGTCAGAGTTCAATAACTATCTCTAAAGTTATCCTGAAAATAAGAAGGAAATATCTGGGACATAGGTTAAGAATGGAGCCAGAACATCTGCAAGGGCAGACAAATCACTGGGCAGTTGGGGGAACACACAAAAAGGGGCCAGCCAAAAGAATCCCTCAGCTGAACACTACTCAGACAGGCAAAAACTTATGGGACTTAACAACACAGAAGAGACAGAGTGGCCTAGGATAAACAGGCATGACAGTTTTGTGAAAGTCTACTTGTTTGGCGTGTATGCGGAAAAATCATCTCATTAACCCTCCCTAGAGTGGTTGTGTTAACGATGGACAGGAATTCTTTACTGTTGTGGTATCAGCAAAGACCCTTTGTGTAGGCTTAAGTATGAAAGCTGGCTCTAGTGTGGGGCTCACTTGGAAATACTAGTCCACCACCTCTTCCACCACCAAAAAAAAACCCACATAATCATTCATTGGAAGGATAGGGGTACGGACCATACCTTTGCCATTGCTAAAATCTTAATCTGGCTTTGATGAATAGACTGAAGTAGACTGAATTTCTTTAATACTGCTACTCTAATAGTAATAACATTTGCAGTCTTGATATTAGCCATTGGTACTGGATATGTGATCACTCGCATTCTAATCCCACCAACACTGGAGGCAGAGAACTTTCTGCTCAGTCTAAAGTAGGGAGACTTGCTGTATATAACAGTATTAACAGTGAACCTCATAAATAAATAAATAAATAAATACAATCTTGTCCTGGGGCTGGCAAAAATTGTGTGTTGTTCCAATGACATCCCTTATAAGCTTGCCCTGCAGTTAAACCACTATAACAAACAGTAATAGTCCATTCACATCTATTATAAGAGGAGTATCGCCTGCAGTTTTATTGACTGTCAGAAAACAATTCCCATTTTGTGAAACAATAAAAATCAAATTTAGTGTAAACTTCCCCAAGGTTGTAGCCTGTAACCTTATAGCATCAGAAATGAGAGCAATAAACCCTTTTCTTGCACTCCAGGATCCAAAAGAAACCAGAAATTATATTCTAGAACAGCATGTGCTGCGACATATTACTATGTAGTGACACAGCTGTGGTCTCAGCAAATACCTCAGTTTGTTTATTTTCCAATTTTATGGTATTTCTCAACCTAACAGAAATGTACTATACCTGTATTATACATGCAATCAGGGGGAAATGAAAATAAATTATTAGCAATGCAAAATAAGGCACTGATCCTTTTTTTTCCTTTAATTTTTCGCGTTTCTTTGCCCTGCATGCATGTCCACTTGCAAAAATAAGCAGACAGGGCAAATGAACACTCAGGTTAGGTAACTGAGGACCTAAATACAATTTTGCTCACACAGGTACCTGACTTGGGTGGGCACTGAAATGTTCATTTCAGTGTGCAAGTGCAGGAAATTGTGGGCTAAACAGATGCATGACTACTCTATAGGAGCAGCCCTGTAAATTGAAAGGTTGCTCCTTTCCATATTTCTTCATTATAACCTAAAGCCAAGATTTTCAAAAGTAATCTTCAACATTCATGTTCAGGTACCTGAATAAGTGGTATGACTTTCCAAAGTGTTAACCCAGATCTTCGGCATCCCAGCCCAGAGCTTTAGTCAGAAGATAGTGAACCTTTAAACAAAAACATGTGGGATGGGGTGACCACACTACACAGGCCCTGAGTGGATTAACGTGGGCCAGAATGAGCCAATTCACTTTACATGCTGCACCTAAAAGGAAGCCAGGGATTGATAAACACTAATTACAGATGAAACCCAGCTGGGGAAGGAGCTGGGATAAGAGTATAAAGCCATCTCTCCTTACAGATAAAGGGAGTTGGCCAGGGATAAGGAGGAGCTCTAGGGGTAGTGTAAACACTGGGGAGTCTTATAAGACCTAGAGTGGTGAACTAGCTATGGTGAGTGGAGGAAGCTCTGGTGCTAAACCCAGACATAAGCAAGGAGATACAGAGGTGGATAGGAAGAAGCCCAGGGAACTAGCAACTGAGACTGAGGTTGTTAGTCATAGAGTTCCAGGGCCAGAACCCACAACAGTGGGTGGGCTTGCGTTCCCCTACCAGCTGCTGGCAAAGTGGCACAGAAGGCTGCCTGAGATGGCATATAGACAGGTTGTCCCATGGCACTTTGTCCCTCCTGTAAAGGGGGATTACATAGTGACCTGGCCGAAGGGCTGAGTCATGAAGAAGGAGCACACTGAGTCATGGAGAGAGAGAGAGAGAGAGAGAGAGAGAGAGAGGTGCACTGAGTGAGCAACCAGATGCAGTGAAAGCTACTTTCCAGATCCAGCCACAAGGCAGCACACTTGCAGTGAGTGGAAACTCTTCACAGTGGGCCAGCAGCATGCATCCATTTTCAAGCTTAACTCCCCAAACACATTCACAATTTCCTGCTGACCATGATGTTTGGTCAGCAGGAAAGCAAAAAAACACAGAAAGCAAAAAAATGTTGGACTAGAAGGCCACTATTGACTTAACCAATGATCTTTGAGGTACAGCATCTTTGCTAGATTTTGGGTTTGAGTTAATAGTTTATGATCATTGAAACATGTCCCTGGAACAGTATGCAGTAGAAAAATCTTTTATGGTACGTCTACACTTAAAACATTACAGTGGTACAGCTGCAGCGCTTCAGTGCAGAAACTACCTATGCTGATGGGAAGGGTTCTGCCACTGGTGTAGGTAATCCACCTTCTCAAGAGGTGGTAGCTGGGTTAATTCTTCCATCAGCCTAGTACTGTCTACGCTGGGGGCTTGATCAGCTTAGTTACGTTGGTCAGGAGGTTGTTTTTTCACACACCTGCGCAATGCAGTTAAACCAACTTAATTTCCTAGTACAGTCCAGGCCTTAAGTCTGCAAGTGCATGCCCATAATGAGCATTCATGCGCACCTTACAGTATGGAAATGATCAGTGTTAAGTCTAATAAGTCTCAGTGGGAGATGAGGGAGATCAGTGTGGTGGTCGGCAATCACTCAGTCCTATGGCTCAGCTTCATTTGGTGTCTGGTTTCAACTGGCTGTGCTTAACAAGACTCTGTCTGGGAAGCTCAGCCCTAAAAGTCCCCAATACCACATTCAGCATTTCTCAGGATCAAACCCCACATAGAGGACCAAATAAAGGGAACTTGAGATTGTAGATACTCACTCAATTTCAGGCAGTGAATAATTCAGAATTCCTAATTTAAATATGTTCAAATGCCGGATTGGGTTTTCTTTTTTAGCTCAGCAAAAGATTCAGTTTTAAGCCTCAGTCAAGCAACAGCTGCTTTAAAAAGCCACACACTGAACAAGCTACCTTCATTAAAACTTAACTACAAAAAGTTTCAGTGCTTCTGGGAAAAAGAGGGGTGGGAGGAGATGGAATAGGAAGGCAAAGAGGACTCTAAATAAAGAGCTCACTTTCAGTTAGGCTCTAAGATATGGAGCTTTTCCTTTTTCATATACTTTCTCTTGAACCAGCAGGGATTTTTTTTTTTACGCCAGAACACAGAACATCCCTCTGTCAATTACTGGTTCCTGAGGCAGTTGGAGACTTTTTTTTGTACTGATTGTTACAAATACAAACTCATTAAAATTAGCTCCTTTCTACTCAGATGCATTCCACTGTGACAATTTTTCTAAAATATATGTAATTTATGGATTAAGTGATCTATATAATCTAACTAATTGAAAAGATCTAGTACTCTACATTAATAAGAATTGTCTTTTCTTATTATTTTCATGTGCAAAAAGCTAAATATTTTAATAGAGACCACTGTGCTAAGACAGGAAGATATTTGTACCATATGTTCACAGCAAATACATGGACAGCTCTTGATTTTTTTTTTCTTCATGATAGCATGCTGAGATCTCGTGATTCATTAAAATGAGTTCTCAGTGCCACTCCACAGAAATATTCAAATTCATTAATCTATGTTTTCAGTGCCCAGACACTGGGATCCCTTAATTCATTAAAAAGGGGTAATACGTTAAGATCAAGCTGTTATCTCTCAGTTCACTGAAATTATTTTTTAAAAATTACCAGGTTCGTAATTTGTTTCCCATTAAGAGGGAAGAAAGTCAATTTTTGTAACTTTAATTTGATACATTTCACCTCTTTTCTATTCAGATTTTCTGACTTTTCACAAATTGTACAGTTTTCTTGAATGTATTCATAACTCCAAATGATTCATGGAATACTTTCTGCAACAATTCTTGGTCTGATCATTCATAATTAGTTTGTTCTAATATTCTGTATTTGAAATGCAAACTTTGAGAAGTTGCTCAGTTTTGTTGGATATATGTCACATGGTATTGTTGATGCTCCCTAATTGGATAGATAGCTCTTAGAATCAGGTTTCCAATGCAAATACTCAAATGTATGAGTAAACATTACTTTTAACTAAATGTTGTTGCTTTTTAATTCTGTTTCCAAAAATATTTCTAATACTAAATTGTTCACTAGAAAGTTCATAAAAAGTGAATACAAAAGGGACATGAGGCATAGCCAAAAATATATATTTTTAATTGAGCTTCCCGCAGCTCCCATTGGCCGCGGTTTGCTGTTCCCGGCCAATGGGAGCTGCAGGTGGCCGTGCTTGCAGACAGCCAATGTAAACAAACTGTCTCGCGGCCTGCCAGCGGATTACCCTGGTGGGCCGTATGTGTCCTGTGGGCCACAGGTTGCCCACCACTGCTTTAGATAGTACTTGCTAGAATGGAGGAAAAATTGTCTTTATATGAAGCATGTGCATCTCTTACAATTGTATGAAAAATGTCTATGAGACAAGAATGAAACTAGTTTCCATTTGTACTGATAAGTGTTGTTAACAGCACAGCCAGGAGAAAACCTCTTAGGGTTATATTAAGAAGTGGGACTGTTAGATTTGTTTTTCACCTTTGTTTACTGCACCACTTCTGTTAGAGTCATTTAACGCCGACAGACCCGGGGCAGGATCGAACCTGGGACCTCTGGAGCTAAATGCATGAGCCTCTGCTGCATGAGCTAACAGCCATGTGACTTTAGCTAAGGCTGTAGAAAAGGCTTATTAATCTCTCCCTAGGTGGTCTCCATGCCACTTGATGGGACAGAACACTACACCCAGGAAGGGTGTGGATTACACCATGATGCCCCCACTGTAGCTTCACTAAAGCCCTACAAAATCCATTGAAAATAAGGATTAGAAAGAGGGAAACATCTGATAATGAAGCTGATGCTTCACTTTAATGTCCTCAAAATTGAGCCCTGGCTCAAAAGCACTCGGATGTTCCTCTTTATGCACTGCAGAGGTGGTGGACTGGGCCATGCCAATGAGGTGGAATTTTTAATCATATACAAACAATAGTGATTCAGTCATAGTGCACTGCCCTACTCATAAAAAAATGGAAGAATAGCAAACTTCTGCACAACTATTTGAATTAGTAACTTGAGACCTCAAAAAAGTGAAGTGTATAGAATCGAAATTATGAGAAATATGCCTTTTATACCTGTTCATTGAAATATAGCCCTTTTACCCTCAGTACCAGGGAGCCATATGAGGCCAGCTTCCTCAGCCCCCCCCCCCCCCAGTGTTCAGAACACAGTCTAGCACGGGGCTCCAAAGCAGCAGCGATAAGAGATCAGGGAAAACTCTCATGCATATCATTGGACAACTAGGCAGGCCCAGCAAAGAACTCAGGGTCACCTTTGAGAGGGAAAATAATTATGATAGACTGTGCAGTGAAGAAGTATATTAATTTTAGTTGAGGGCCAAACCTCTGTAAATTAGAGACAAAAAATATTCAAAATTCTCTATTTCAAAGGAGGTCATCAGGGCCGGAAGAGAGACCTACTTTGTCTGCAACACAATTGCCTTCTCACATGGCAAGTTACTTTGCAACTGATAGATCATTTCCAGTTAGCTTTGCAATACAGTGGCATGCTGCTATTTCCAAAGCTCAGTAGAGCCACAAATATATTTTGCAATACCTACATCTTTCTCCACCAACAGATTCAAATAGACAATTTAGCTTTTATGGTTTTAAACATAGACAGAGAGGAACGGGGTCTGGAAGTAAATATATCTGACCTCTCTTTGTCCTGCACAATACAAAAGAGTCAAAAAGTCCTGTCACAGCTCAGAGTAATACCCACCAATAGGGTACAGACACTGCTGATAAGAGAGTTCTTTAAGGACAAAAGATCAATATTTTATGTAAGGATTTTATTGATAGTGTTCCTGATATGGACTGATTAGGAATCATACCATTACCACAGGGCTGATGAACTGGGTAGACCAGGCATTTGCAATGTTTGTGAATATACAATTTTACATCAAATTTAAAAATTGAATCTTCAAAATCCATTTCTAATGACCCATCTGGGAAGTTGTTGCTCCTGTTTTGAAATGTTTTCAAGAACGCTTGCTAAAGTAAGAGGGAACATGTTCTTATTGTTGGTGTTGTACCCCTTAGGATATTTTGACATAGGAACTGTCAGGCCAATTCAGAACAATGGTCCATTTAGGCTGGTATCCTGTCTCTGACAGTGGCCAATACCAGATGACTCACGGGAAAGGATAAATTCTCACATGGGACAAATTACACTATAAAGTGATTAAGAGAAGTTTCTTCCTAGTAATTAGTGGTTGGCTTGTGTCCTGAAGAATGAGAGGTTTTATTCTTCATACATTTTTATCCTAGCTAGTGTAACTGTGGGTGATAGACTTATTATTTAGATAAATGCCCAAATGCCATTGAGTTATTTGCTGCAATGGTAGTTTGAGGCAGTGAGTTACACATGTTAAATATGCATTATAAAAACTGACTTCCTTTTATCAGTTGTTATACAATGTTATTGTCTCTGTCCTTGTTTTCCTACTGGCAAACAGGAATGAGTGATTGACACCCTCCCCTCCCCCGTATGATTTGTTATTGGATACACTTGTTCATCTTCGCTGTGGTTGAAATGTATTTTATGGGTGCATAAGAGAGGGGTCGGAGAGGAAGTAAGAATTAGAGTCCCCAGAAACAGTGAATACCATGGATAAAGTTTACTTTCTTGGGTAAAACACTTAGGAGTAGTATCCTATTTACAAGACAGCCTCGTTGTCAACAGAGATGAGTAACATACCTCATTATCACCCATCATTGTCACCAATGGAAAGTAAACTTGAAATGAAGGTCAAATCATTAGTCTTGTCAGGTCAGATTTGTACAAAGGCTGCCAGGCAGCTTGAGCCAAAGAATTGTAGGACTGTCTGAGGCAAGTATCAGAGCAAGCAGAATATTCATTTGTCATTCTTTCTTTATAATCCCAAGGATCACAGCGAGAGTCATCACAAAGACCTTCATTAGTTATAGTCTTGACAGGTGGAATAAGCTAGGACTTTAAGATCTGAAGAAAAACCTGCACAGAAGAATCAAGGTTAAAAAAAATCCGTTCCTGATATTTTACCTGAAATATTAGATTATTTAAGAGCCACTTATTTTTTCTAAGGTCAGCTGTTGTAGCTTCCTACATTGTGTTAAAGCTTTCAGTAAGATAATAGACAGCATTACAAATGCAAGATTTCATCCCAACAGATCCTAAAGCATATTACTAAATATATCCACTCAGGAATCACTTTGTCACTAAGAAGCAGCCATGGCCAGACTGGTGGGTTCCAACCTGCTGTATGACTTGTGCAACTAATAGGAGGGAAGGGAATTTTTACCCAGGACATCAGGTCAAACCTATATTCGTATTGAAAGTGCCATGCGATTTTTATTGATCAGAGTGGAAAGGATCTTGGCTTTAAGATCACATCTGATTGACCCACGCAAAGTAGATAGCAACTTGCCTATTTCAAATGGATGAAGGGCTGAGTCGACCATGCAAGAATTTCAGTTTCTGGTTCCAGGAGTCAAGTTCTTTAACAACTTAAGTTTAGACCACTAAAAGCCATTCCATCTAGCAGGAGGAAAGGACACCAAGTACTGACACAACCCTCCCTTGAATAAGCAAAGAACACCAACCAACCCAGTGAGACAATTATGTCCATGCAACTGAAATAATTGGTAAAAATTATTACAGAACAACTTTCCTTGCAGTAGAGTAATAGTTTGTACAGACATTATTAGGAAAAATCACAACCTCTTAGCCAATATAACTGGTAAAAAAAAATCCTGTATTGGAAGTATATTAGCTTGAGATCTATTTGTTAATGCATTAGCTTCACAGTAAAATTTGGGTCAGTAGGTTGTTAACATGTAGGTGGGGTTTTCTTTCAGCTGCTTCAAAAATCTTTATAAAACATCTGAGTTGCCCGTTTTCATCAGCAGTGGTAGCAATTCAAAGGTGCTTCCTGTGACTAAGGACAAGATTCTCAAAGGTAGTTAAGAGCCTAACTCCAGTGGGAGTAAAGTGCCTAACTGCCATTGAGAATCTGGGCCTAAGTCTTTCATCCTTCTGAAGTACAGGCCAGAGCCTCCCACAGACTATATTAGTCCAGTAGTCTTGGTTGTCTAATGCACATATTTTTGGTTTACGATTTAAATCCTGTGGCAATGAGCTACTTGGTGGTTTCATTTTACTCCCTGATATACACATGCCCACATCATCATACAAGAGGGCACCATCTCTTAATCTCTGATCAAGACAGGCTCAGGACTAGACAAGTCATACTTGAGATACATGCCCAGAAGTTCTCAGAGGGGGTGTCCCCCTGTTATGCCTGACTCAAGTCAATGCTTAGTTCCTCAATTTCAGAAGCATCAAATCACCCCACTAAATTTTAAGACTGGAAACAAAAATAATAAAAACAATTCTTAACTTTGTTTACAAAAATCATCAGTACTCTGGCCACAATTTTGAATCTTTCAATAGGACTTACACTGTTAAGTCACTTGGGCACTTTTCAATGATTCAACAATTCCAAGACCAGAAGTACCATTATGATCATCTAGTCTGACCTCCTATATGACACAGTCTATAAAACTTCCCCAAAATAGTTCCTAGAGCATAGCTTTTAGAAAAACATCCGATCATCATTTTTAAAAAATTGTCAGTGATTGAGAATCCACCACTTTTGAAAATACCATCTTATGTGCCTAAAATTAGGCACCTAAATCCATATATGGGCATCTTGAATATTTAGAGATGCTGAGCTTTCAACATCTACCAGTGAAATTGGAGGGAACTGTGGGTCTTTAGCTCTGAAAATTAAGCTATCTATGTAGTCATCTGTAGTGGTTCAATCTGGAAGCTAGCTAACCTAGTGGTCAGGCAGTGGTTCCACAGTTCTTTCCTGATCATTCTAGAGGGGGGCAAGTGTAGGCCTTGAATGAACAATGAAAGAAATCAGAAATAAGGAAACAGATTAACAATGGACAAAGCAGGAATTCACAAGTGGCCTTGTAAACAATATATAGCTAGTAGATAAAGAAACTGTAAGTAGAATAATGTATGAATAACTTGCAGCCAGAGCTTTGCTTACTAGCACAATTAGTAGCATATGGCCTGCTTATGACCTAAACAGGGATTCACAAAATTAGTAAGCCAGTCATAAAGCATGTGATAAAGTGTAGAAGGTAATGTGCATGTGTTAGTCTGTTTTAGAATATTTATATAATCAGATTTAGAATTATGTGCATCCTAACCAACCCCCTATATTTGAACCTGGGTTATGGTGCATCCTAACTAACCCCCTACACCTGAACCTGATAACCTCAGGTGTTGCTTTATGAAATGCCAAGAAGGAAATCTCAGTAATAAGTATGGCGTTGAACTGAGTTTTTTGCATTCCAAAGCACTAGATAACGTGTTCTCCCAGAGCTGGGTGAGGTGTTCTGATCAGCTGTGTGGAAAAGGTCTCAGAGGGAATACCAACACCAGGTTGTATGCAGCAGGCCGCTATCCCTCTTGAGTGTCTCTTCCACACCCCCTAGGGGTCTGTCATGGTAGGAGCACAGGGGAGCAAGGCAGAGGGAACCAGGCCCACCCACTCTACCAGGTCCCCACCCAAAGAACTACAAGGACATTACATTGTCTGGACCACTCACTGGTCCACCCCAAGTTATATTTCCTCTCCCTGCACTCCTAGGATCTCTTCCTACTGGACTGTGGTTCCTCTGTTTGGGATATGGTCATAGACTCAGGCAGCGGTTCTCAAACTTCGTTGCACCACAACCCCTTCTGACAACAAAAATTATTACATGGCCCTGGGTTGGGGAGGACAGAACCCAATCCTGAGCCCGTGTCCCACTGCCCAGGGCTGAAGTCCTCAAGCTTCGGCTGAGGTTTTGGCTTCAGCCCTGGACCCCAGAAAGTCTAACACTGGCCCATGTGACCCACAGTTTGAGAACCACTGGACTCAAACAAGTATCCAGTTAGTCTGTCAGTGTGACTATGTCCCATTCTTCAGTCTCCAACTCCCAAATGCTGCTACCACTCCTCTTACAGCTCCAGGCATCAACCTCACTTCCTGGTGCAGTCTGTAGCTCTGTCCCCTGGGTTACCAGGATCCTTTTAAACTATCCCTTCACCTGGAGATGCCCTGCAGTTGCTCAGGGGCAGGGCCTACCTAGCCTAATGTTACCCTTTGCCTTGCCCTGTTTCAGCGTTGGATCTTTAAACCCATCACAGTGTTTGAATATGAATGCCTAATTTTAAGTGTCCATAACTCAAAATTTTGGTCCAGATTTCTTGATACCTAAAGTTACTTTCCTATGTCCAACTTAACTTCCAGTTGAAGAGATGTTCAAGAGGCCCAAAGATACCTCCAATTATGAATCATACATCTCAGCATGAACACAGTTTCTCCTTTAAGGAATATGATATCACGCTGAACTCTGCATTTAGCTCTTGTCCTACTTTCAAACTTGATACTGTTCTTGTTCTTTACTCTCTTCTATCCCTGCAGATTGTTAAGGTTACAGTTCATTCAAATTCAAAATTTGTAGTTTGGAGTCTTTCATGAGAGACCTAAGACCTTGTGTTCTAGCTCTGTAATTTCCTGTGTTGTCAGCAAGAGATGTTCAGAGATCCCAATATGTATTTCTTTCTAATTAGAGATTCATATAGAAATGTTCTATAAAGATTATTAATAGAGTACTTCAGTTACTAGGTAACAAGGACAATCCACTTGGCCCTGTCCATAACATCACAAAGTTAGTCTCTTATAATACTGTATATCCTGTCATCCTCCAATAGCGATGTCTATTTTTTAACCATAGTCTGTTGAAGCAGTTCCTGTTATTGACGCAGGTACTGAGGCCTTGAGCACTCCTTTTATTTCATGTTCAAAATGCTTTTGAAAAGTTGTTATCCAATAATTTAGGCTGGCCACCCTTGTTAAGCAGAGATTCACCCGTCTCACATTGCCAGTGGATATGTCGACACTGCAGTGTAAGTCCAGGGTTAGTGGAACTTGAGTCAGCTGACCCATGTTAGGGTTTGAGCATCTATTGTGTATTTTAACCCTATGTTACAGTTTTTCTCATCAGTTCTTGAACCTAGGGATCTGATGTCCACGCTGCAGTTCACGGATCCAAGTCAAAGTAACCATATCCCGAAGTCTCTAGCGCCCCTTCCCCCTAAATGTGGCTGCTCTAGCCCTAGGACCATGGTGCACTGTGGGAAAACTTTACTGCCCACTCTGCATGTTACCAGGAAGCAACTTGCTTTGCAAAAGACTGGATTGGTTCACTCTCCATTGCACAGGCAACAGGCTCTCTGATACTATGTTTTCAGATCAGTGATCGGAGGAGAATGGGTTAACGCTGAGCTGAACTGCTGCCATTTGCAAAGGTGGGGTGACTTCTGTTTTCAATACAGCGAATTGCAGATTGTAGGATAGAGAGGACTAAGGAAGTTGTCCCTTGGAATTGTGGGATGCTTCTGGCTGACTCGAGTCAAGCAGGGCTGTATCTACACTGCAGTGCAATAGGGCTCAGATCCTGGGTCCCAGCTTAACTCAAGCTCAACCCTCCAGTCCTGCAGGATCCTGGGACCCCGGGTCTTAACACTGAATTAGCGCAATTGCAGTGTAGACCCAAGAAGAATTATTAGGCTTGAGCCTGGGTTCGAGCGTGGGCTTACATTGCAATGTAGACATACCCCAGGATGTTCTTTTGGAATGTTTTCTCATTTCTCTGCTACATTAAGAATTGCTCTGATTCCAAAAATTAATTCAACATACTATATAAGAACACCAGACTTTTTTTTAATTATTGTATTTAACGCTCTCCCTCGATAGGTATTGTAGGGCCCATATTTTTTCATCCTATCACAACATACAGACAAAGTGATGTTTCCTTAGCAATGTTGTCCAACTGGTTTTTGACACAAGGCCTTAATCCTGCACTCAGTAACACCACCGCATGTCAATGGAATTGCACAGGTGTCACTCAAAGCAGGTTGGGCCCATTATTTTTGTGTGTGTTTGAAAGTATAAATGGAAATGGCTTTATTATGACTGTTGCTATGCACTATTTGCAGTCACACTAGTAGAAAACCAGGGTAAAATCCTGGCCCCACTGAAGTCAAGTTCTGTGTTATATATCTAACATTCTTCCTTGTACTTTAAGAACATGAAGCTGCCCAGAGAGGCAGTACAGCATGGAAAAATTAATGTATTCTTGACAGGTAGTCAGGCAGTCCTTTTCTTTTACACAGACACCTGTCCATAATCGTCTAAGAAGTCTGCCTGCTGGCTGGCTGGCTGTAAGGTGCAAACTAAAACACCAATCTGTCATATATCTAAATGCCTAGCAGTGTGGTTGGCACACCACTCATCCATTTACCGAATATACCACTTATCCTAATTTGAGAAAAGCATCCAGAGTATGGACCCCCTACGTAAGCACATTTTACTTTTAGATTTGTCTTTTATCATCTCTTTTTCTCTAACTTTCATAGTATTTTTTTCTTCCTTGTTCTGCTGCTAAGATGTTCAATACTGATAAAACAGTGTTTAGTGCAAACACAGTTATTCTTGTCAATTCTTAGACACTGAATGCTTAGATACTCATGATTTCAAAGCACCAGACATATCAGTAACTAGTGTATTATTATTGTTTATTATTACTGTATGTATTCCAGCAGTGGACACAACCAGAATTGGGACCCCATTGTTCTGGGTATTGCACAGGTATGGCATGGAAAACATCCTTGCTCTAAAAGTTTCAACTAAAAAGACAAACCCATAGGATTAGTGGCAAATAAGCAATTTGTCAAAGGTTACAATACAGTATTTTCCTACTTTCCACTCAGATAACAACCCTTTTCCCCTGTGACCAGCCGGCAATCAAACTCCATCACTGACCTGAGAGTGTCTTGAAGCTATGTTTAGGGATGCCACCCCTGAGGTACAAAAGAATGGGACATCCAGGATGATCCTGAGCCCATAAAACTGGACAGCTGCCAATGTGTATTGAGCACCTTTATAGACTTCTGAGGATAGCTACCTCCAAAAAGGGATGATCCTGGGTAAACCTAGATAGGTGGCAACTCTCTGAGTACTAGCCAACACTTTATAATGTTGCCTTCCAGACCATCTCCACAAATGACTTTTGTTGTTGTTAGGTTTTGGCCTGCTCCTACTACAAGACAAAATAAAAGATTATTTAATAAGTACTCAAATACGTGACCATAACAATCATTATCAATTGTAAACGTGCCTCCATGGGACACAACTGAGAATACCAAATTCAGGAAAAACTGCTGAGAAATAGGGCAGATATACCCCAAACCTGGAGGTTATTCTCCCATGAGATATACCAAACCGGTAACAAATGTAAACTTGTTTCACCACACTGGCTTACCAGAAGTCATAAAAGCAGTTTCCTTAGATATCTCACTTCTGATATCACCACCAAAAACACTAGATTTAAAGATGAGTGGGTCTTTAAAACCAATCTCTTCAAATAAAAGGTTCTTCTGATCCCAAAGGACCAGCCACACACCACGGTCAATATATAACTTAGATCTTACCCAAAAATCATGCTGATGCCAATCCTTTAGTATCTAAAATCTAAAAGTTTATTCAAAGAAGGAAAGAAAGGTAAGAGTTAAAATTGGTTAAAAGAATCAAATACATACAATAAATGCAAAGTTCTTGGTTCAGGCTTGTAGCAGTGATGGAAAAACTGCTGGCTTAAGTCAAGTCTCTGGCTGCTTCCAAGTCATTGGAAGGTCCTCAATTCCTTGGTTAGAATGCTTCCATTAATATAAGTTCATAGTCCAGGGGCTGGAGCAGAAAACAGGCAAAATGGAGGTGTTTCCAGGGCCTTTTATATCTTCTGCCATGTGGAGGGAACCCATTGTTTCAAACAAAGCCTTCAGCACAGCTAATGGAAAATTACAGATGACAAGATGGGAGTTTGGAATCACATGGGCAAGTCACATGTCCATGCATAATTTTGCTTAGTCACAGCAGGAAATCATTACCTATACCCCAGACAGCACATTTGCAGGAGAAGTCCATTCAGTGTAGATGGGCATCTCCCATGGTCCATTATCACTTAAGCGTCCTTTTGGTGGGCCTCTCAATTTGAATAGTCCCTCCAAGATGTGCTGGCTAACTGGTCCTAGGGTAACGCCCACAAGGTAAGCATTTGAAATCCAGGTATAGAGCCAATATTCATAACTTCAAATACAAAAATGATACATGCATACAGATAGCATAATCATATCCAGCAAATCATAACCTTTTCATAGACATCTTACTTGCCACATTTTGTACAAGATTTGTTGCAAATATATAACAGTGGTTGCAACAATGATCTATATGGTCATATTTTAATCAGATAACATCACATCAATATTGTTTGGTTTATCTTAAATTTGAGGAACAAATTGAAACAAGAATCAATTTAATTGGCTGAGCAAAGAGCGTTCTTATACTCAACTCAGTGGCATTTCTCTGTTTGTCTGCAATGTGATAATGTTTAAAACTACATCTAATCAATTCCAAAATTTCAGGAAATGTTCTAGATGTCAATGGAATGTTGACACCCTGAAAGAGAAAGAGAATGGTGGGGAAATAGAGGGTACACACACAGCCCCTGGCACTTGGAGGAGAATTGGAGACTCTGGTCTGGGGAGTATGGGGGGAAAGGAGGGAATGGGATTGTACACAGAGCCCCGTGCATGGGCAGAGATTGGGAAACTCTGGTGTGAGAGGAGGAGCAATAGGGGACATAGAGCCCCTGGCATGAGGAGGAGATGAGGACTGCAGAGAGTCCCTGAAATAGACGGGGTTGAGAAGGGGGCACTCAGTGAGGGGAATGGAGGATTGCAAGGAGTTCCTGGTAGAAGCTTCAAAGCATGCAACCTTCCGATATAATTTTATTTTGAATTCCCCAGTTCCTGGACTCTTTTTCTCTTTTGGAGCCAAAGTTAGGTGAAGGCATTTAGGTTCATTGTTTAATTTTTTTTATGCCAGAACTACCAGTTAATATTATCACAGGGGATTTTTTTAATAAACCCATCCACTATTTGTCAGAGAGAAATTGTAAAGTCTATTGCCAAAATGTTCAGAAGTGTCTAAGGCAGTGGTGGGCAACCTGAAGCCCACAGGCCACACATGGCCCATCAGGGTAATCCGCTGGTGGGCCGCAAGACAGTTTATTTACATTGACTGTCCACAGGCACGGCCATGGTTTGCCGTTCCCGGACAATGGGAGCTGCGGGAAACAATGGCCAGCACGTCCATTGACTGGGAACAGTGAACCGCAGCCACTGGGAGCTGCAGGCGGCCACGGCTGTGGATGGTCAATGTAAACAGATTGTCTCGTGGCCCGCCAGCAGATTACCCTGATGTGCTGTGTGTGGCCTGCAGGCCGCAGGTTGCCCACCACTAGTCTAAGAGCCAGACTTTCAAAGGCGTTTAGTGGCCTAAATATGAAGATAGGTGCCAGATGGGATTTTAAAAGGGCCGGAGCAGGTTAGATGCTTTAGACAATCCCATGAGGTAGCTAAACTCCTTTGAAAATCTGGCCCTAACTCACTTAAGAACCTGAGTCCCATTTTCAAAAGTGACTTAGGCACTTAGCAAGAGCTAAGTCTCACTGAAAGTTCTAAGTCCCTTTGGCATTTTTGAAAGAAATTATCCCAAGATGTTTTAGTATCATTATGCTTCTCTAATATGAATCCCTAAAGGAATACCATCAACTAGGTTTAGGCTTTATACACTTTAAATTGTGTTTAAAAGGCACATGGGGAGTGCCACAACCTAATGTGTATAGAAATGTTTTCTCTGTATTTTCACTTAAACACCTTTTTGTATTTAAATTTTCTCTTTCAATGTTATGAACACAGACAACAAAAACATGGTGCATTGTCTGCGAATCAAAAACAGAACTTGTTTAGAAATTGACGACCTATTTTCATTTTCTAAGTTAACTGACATTCAAAAAGTAAGTGTTCTATATTGTGGAAAGTAAGTTTGACTTTTTGAAAATCCTTTCATTTTTAAAATAATTGGAAGTGTTATAATAAAACAGACAAGGATTTAGTGTCCCAACTAAAAATGGTCTCTAATTTAAGGCTTCACCACTTTACTAAAGATCTAGTCCACTATGTACATAGGCAAGCCTGTTAAAATTAATCCCTGTTGAAACATGATCCTGATAAGAAATCAAAAATGCTACCACTAGGGGATGCTGCTAGTAAACTAACAGCAGTTTCTTATCTGATCTTCCCAGATTCTCTAATACCTTGCATCTCCAGTTAGGATTTCCTCCTAACTGATAACAAGTGGAGATATTTGGGTGAATATATAAAATAGCAGTACAGTCTTAGACAATTAGTCTTCACACCTTCAACTCATCATCTCTTTTTAACTGTTTTTTTACATTACTTATTAGCTCACGAAAGCTTATGCTCAGATAAATTTGTTAGTCTCTAAGGTGCCACAAGTACTCCTTTTCTTTTTGCAGATACAGACTAACACGGCTGCTACTCTGAAACCTATTCACTAGCAGTTTCTCCTATTCTATGGGCAGTATTAAATGCATTCATCCCTTACTGTTTCTCATCAATTCACAATCACATTTCTGTAGCAGATTATTTGAAAACACCCTCTATTAGTTCTAAAATCTGAGGGGAAAGGAAAGTGTTTCCAAACCTTTGTCTTCATTTTAAATGATGACTCAAGCTTTATTGCTCAAACAATGACTTCTGCGAATTTTAGTTTCAGAAATCACATTAGTACTAAAGTTCAGTAAATCAATCAAGAAGTAATCAATGTGACTGTGGGAAAGTTTTATTGTTTCTCATGAAAAGCCATCCATCAGAGTGAGACTCCAAGAATGAACAATATCCATGAGCCAAATAACATCTATTTAATTAACTACTGGTGTGGTTTTATTATAGTTTATATATTTGTGTTAGGCTTAGGAGGAAAAAAATCTTTTAAAGAGTTATTTCTAACTCAAAGATGCTGTGTTTGGTTTTTTCTAGCAGTTTGCAAAAGCACCACCACTGCTACATTTATCTTAAAATATTAGCCATTTATCTTCCCTTCTGTATCCTGAATGCAAAGTTTACAGTCTCTGGGAACAAAGGCTGTCAGGCTTTTTGCTACTGACCTGATGCCAGTGGGAATTGCAAGTGATCAACACCTCTCTAGCTCTGGTTCAATGATGTTGTCTTTACATTTAAAAAAAAATCACTTTGAACTCAGCAACATATTGGAAATAAATGTTTTCATTAAAAAAAATATATTCCAAGTGGCCCTTGATCCAATGTGGTGTGAGGAAAATTAGCCTGGTTTCAGTCATGATTTCGGAGCTCGGTTGTCCTGACTGGAGCAAGAGTTGGCACATGCAGTGAGGTGACTGTGTGCTGAGGCTGGCCTTGAGGTAAGATTCTCACTTAAGAGGTGAGAGTTTGTGGGTTCATACACATGACTCCTTGAAGAGTTCTAGGGATGGGAAGATGGTAGCTAAATCACCAGGCTGGGACTTGGGAGATTTGGGTTCCATTCCTGGTTCTACAACACATTTCCTGTGTGAACTTGCACAAGTCACTCAGTCTACCCAGTGTCTCAGTACCCTATCTGTTAAAATAGGAATAATGCTTCTCTACCTTAGAGGGGTGTTGTGGGACTAAGATTAATGATTGGGTGGCAGTATGGTGATAAGGGTCATATAAAAATTTAGCTAGGTGACCTGGATGGTGTGGTTGTGGGGAACAGGCTACTGTCCAGGTCTGTGTGAGCCACCTATATCATGCTTACCCAAACATAACACTCTTAAGGTTTAATAGTCTGGAACTCAGGTATTTATAGTTTGATTAAATATTTAGAAATACATTTTCCCTCTCAATGTGCATGTGCATGTATAGAGAGAGAGCAAGAGAAAATCCAACTCTGCAGTTCCTGTGTATCCAATCTCCACTGAGAGTTCACTAGGATTCTGAGTATGAAAGGAATCCAAGTTGGGGTCTCTTATGCAATAGTTTCTGAACATATATATACCTTCCTGTGGGCAAAATGTGTCAGACCTCTTCATGTGTGAATTCCCATTCTAGACGAGCTATCTGTGACATTATATTGCCCCCATTACGAGAGTATCTGCACACCATACAATCTTTAATGTATTTATCCTCACAACACCCCTGTAAGGCAGGAAAAGGTTATCCCCATTGTTCAAATGAGGAACTGAGGCATAGGGAGCATGGCTGAACTCCTGACTCCATTTATATCAATAATAAAACCCCAGTTAACTTCAATGGGACCAAGATTTCACCCGCACTGTCTTGCCCAAGGTCACAAAGGACACCTATAGCAGAGCAGGAAATTAAATGTGGATCTCCCAAGTCCCAGGCTAGTGTCCCATCCACTGGACCATTCACTTCTCCGATAATGGAGATAAGATCCATTATCTTACTGGGCAAAAGGTAGAAAGGACTCTTTTTTTAAAATCCAAGGGTCATACTATCTATGGGAAATTTAATAAGTAAAAGCCATAGAACAGGGATTGAACGCAGTATAGTTGTAGCCATGTTGGTCCCAGGATACAAGGTGAGAGACAAGGTGGGTGAGGTAATATCTTTTATTGGACCAACATGCTTTTGAGCCACACAGAACTCGAATACTTGAAGAAGAGCTCTGTGTGGCTCAAAAGCTTGTCTCTCTCACCAACAGAAGTTGATACAATGAAAGGTACTACCTCACCCACTTTGTATCTCTAATAGAACGGGGATGTCAGACTGGCTCTATCCACTAAAATCATCAGCAATTAAATAGTTAATGGTTACAGTGGCATCAGGAGATTTCAGAGTTAATGACCCTGTGAGACTGATAGGGAGTGAGGGAAGCATTGTTTCAGGCTGTCTGTAGACTCAGGAGGACAACACTGCATTAGTTACACTTGCTGTGCATTTGGAAGGTTTTTTTCACAGCCATAGTTTAATTTTAAAAGGTAAGCTTAGGTTCAGTAGAATCCGAATGTGTCCTGTGGGTCACATAAAAACACCAAGTGGCTGTGGTGTTTGACACCCTGTCCACAGAATGGTATACTGGCTGCATTCCAATTGCCAAGGAAAGTAATAAGAATAGGATGCAGATGTGGGACGTTTTCCAGGAAAGGAAGATGTGTCAGTTAAAATTGTTGGCGTGGAAGCAAAAAATCAGCCTTATCTTGGAATGGACTGAAAAGGCTGATGTGTTCCTCCCATGGAGTAACCAGCTGATCAGGCTGTAAATTCAGCTGCTAACACTACTGAGGAGTCAATTTTTATTGTATCAGCGGTTGGAGGTAAAAGGAGATAAATTATTTATAATTCAACTTAATTTTGGTTTGGAAATCCAGTATATATTAAATCCTTGGGTCTTTTAGTATTTTATATATATTCAAGCCTGGGTCAATTTATTTTCTTATTTTTGAGTTCTTTATTAGGCTGTAAGTAAATCCTGCCTTTTTCACTTTTTCCCTGCTTGGTGGTGACTTTTTCAGTGGCACTGCAGGAACAGGAGTAATTGACAAATGGAGGGGAAGAGACAGTAACATGACTGCCTTAAAAAGATCACACTACTCAACAGTACAGAGAGACCCAGGAACATACCGCTTAGCCCAGCCAAATTTAGACACTAGAACTACTGGTTAAATTAGTGGCAATGAAAATCTATTTTACTGGCTATTGAAAAGATCCACCAAATTGCACTGTGCAGCCAGACGATCAGACAGAGATCAAAGGTCATCATATTATATTTGTTTAGCTGACAGTGATAGTATCCATGTGTATATGGCCACAGATCATTAAATATCCCTGTACTGCTAATGAATATTGCTTATGCATGATTAGGGACTGTGTTGCATGGAATCTACCCCTTAGCATAAAACTGAATAGTTAGAGTTATAATGTATAACTTAGTCTTATTCTTTGTTTTAGCATAGTATTTTTCAGCCTCTCACGATTAGAGGTGTAAACTTGGAATTACTGTTTTGACCTCTGGATTTGACAATTAGGTCAATACCACACAGAAACAAATAGAAAAATCTCTACGGGAAATTGAAGAATGGAAGAACTTTGTTGGCTGTTAAATGTAACCAAACATGTACAAAAAGAAATGATAGCAATTTTTTGCTAATATTAAAACTTAGAGAAATCAGGTTTTGCCTGAACATTTGCAAATATCCATATAATCAAATCCATGTCATAGGAATGCTTTTTCATTGCAATCTTTCAACCAAAGATTTAAGGGGCATGTTTTGTATTATTGAAAGCTGAAAGTATCCCCACAATAAGATATTGCCTCATCTGTTACTATATTTTAACTTGTAACAAGCAATATAAAATCAAATCCCAGTTCAATTGCTCAGGGTGTGTTTTATCAGTACCAATTCTTTCATCTTGACCTTTTGAGCTTTGATGTATTAAGAATTTGTATTCTGCAAGCTTTTTACCTGCAAGGGAACCAAAGGATGGAAATGCTCTATTTTAATATTAATGTTTTGTCTTTTGATTGCTGTTGTTGAGTTAAAGATCAGTTATTATTCCACCTTATAATACAGAATTTCTGTATTTCATTTTATTACCAAGAAATCCTATCAAGTAATTAACCATGCTAGGACAGACAAATATTGAAAGGAGGAAACATACAGGCTAGAAGGATAGTGTGTGTGTGTGTGTGTATGCGCATACATACACGTGTGCTTTAGATGCCCTTAACATAACATAAAAATGTAAAAACATCCGGTTATAACTAATGTGCAGCAGTACAATTCAATATAACCCATTACCCACAAAACAGGCAACTCAGAAGTTCAAGTTACTTATTTATCCTCCCACTCCAACAGTTCATACACACACACACCCTTTAAAATTCATCCCCTCACACACCATTGCAAGATTTCCCAAAAGAATGGATGACAGCAACATGATCTATGTCTGAAATGAAGAGTTACAACCTGCCAGCCATGTGTAAATGATAAAAAGCAGACCTGGCCATAGTTTTTTCTGCCTGATCAAATAGCACTGGGCATCCAACCAGCCCCATAAACTGTAAACCTGACCAGCAAATAGGGAACACATAACCTCAGTTAAAGGTGAGATATTATTCACACCATCTCCTCTGACTACTGCCACCAGCCAACCAATATCACCATAGTCTTTTCTGGATTAAGCCTCAGCCAGCTGTTTCATTCATGACTCAGTCTCGTCCAGACATTGAATAAGGTCATTGATCACTTTCACTAGATCAGATAAAATGCAGACATAAAGCTGAGTATCACCAGCATACTGAAAACTTCACAGCCCATGCCTCCTAGATTGATAAATTTAATGTACACGTGTTACATTATATTATAAGTATGGAATATGCTCACGGTCTCATTTGTTCCCAGGGTTCACCTTTGTGTAGAAATATTTGCCTCCCAGTCAAATCTCTGCAGATAAAAAGGTCACGGGAAGATCCATTATTAGGAGAAGGCCTTATCAAAGAGATAGGCCTTCCATTTAGTCTAGAATTTGGTCAATAATGGGCTCATTTGATCTCCTCTACTAAAATGTTTTGAACCCAGGGTCACATGACTGAGAATGCATTTGCCTGAGTCTTATCCTGGGCCAATCTACCTGAAGTGTCCATGTGGAGTACTACATACCTGTCTTGGAGGGACATATGAATAATAAGTGATCTTGGAATAGCCTGACCAGTGATTGAAAGACAAGCATGCAGGGGGTAGCGGGGGGAGAGAATAGTCTAACAAGAAGATGAGGTAAGAGATCTTGACTGTAGTCGCGCCAATGAACCATGATTTAGGAATATCTGTGACCACATAAAGAATAAAGGAGGGTATTGCTGCAAACTGGCTCCCAGGAAAAGATTAAAAAAGGATAAACTGTGAAACTTTCACTTACAGTAGTGAATGAGGGTCAATGGCAAACAGGACGAGCAATTCAACAGAGTGAAGGATGACTTTAGGGACCTGGAAAAATAACTAAACATGGAAATGATAAGTGACTGTTTCAAAGATCCTGATGTGAGAGAAAAGGAGATTCACGCAAGGCTAGATTACATAATCCTTACTCTTATTGTTAAATATTTGCCAATCTCAACAGTTAAAGTAAATGAGTCTAATTGCATGAGTAAAGGCTGAACAATATGACCCATGATTTGTAAACACATGGAATTTAGCAACAAGACCACTCTAACACTGAGTGCTGGTCTCTTTCAAGTGAAGTACTACATTTACAATGAGGCTACATGTAGCCATTAAAAAGAGCTCTTACCTAGTCTGCCTGGCAGTTTTATGACACATCACCTACATTACAACTGTAGTAATGTGAGTTTCATCCTTCTCTAAGCTTGCTAAATTTATCCCAAATCCAGGTTTTTAATATCCTCACCATGTTTCCTGTTAAATCTTGAGTCCTGACATCTGGAAATGTAAGTTAATAAAACACAGTCACATTAGCTGAAATAGTTTGTGGCTCAATCAGTGCCAAAGGCACAAAGACCCAGTTACATGAAATGATTTCAAGTGTGTAATAATGTCCTCAGCCACCACCTTAAGCTGTATTCACCAGCTGTCTACCACACAGAGGACTTTTAGAGCCAGATGCACATCCAGTTAGAAATTCACTGACGTGAAAACAAAGGGAACGTGCAACATTAGGTGACTCTTTCTGTAGAGAGTGGAAAAGAAAGGGACCAATTAATTTTTGGGGAAACTCCACTGAAATCAATGGAGTACATTCCAGTAGCCAATGAGTTGGAGAAGAAGGCAAAATAAAAAGCCTGTACCTTTACTTTCCTTTCTTACTCTTTTTATCCCTCTCATCTCTGTTGGAGATGAGCAAATGCAGAATTTCCATGATGAATTTAACTTTCTTGATTTGCGGAATGGCTAGGAGAAGATAACAATGTCTTCAGATATATTTAATAGAATGCATCCATAATTATCATTAACACAGGTTAATACATTTTATTTGGTTTCATGTCTGTGTGCCAAACACAATTGGCTGCAAGAATTCTGTACTTAACATCTGAGAACAGAGCTGTTGTTTAGTTGCAATTGGTTATGTGCATTTCTTGTTTCTGTTCTCTATTCCTGTAATCAGGACAAGGTCTTAAACTACTGGGACTTTGAATCTCTCAGGGAGAGGCAGCAGGCAAACAGGATTAGGGAATTTTAGAAGATTTGTATCTTTTCTTTTCTAGGGCACACAGGCTTCCTGACAAGATAAAACCAAAGTCTTGAAAGTCACCTGACTGCTTCTTCATTCCTATAATAGGTAATGTAAGCAATGAAGGAGTTAACAGATCATACCACACTCTGAGCATGCCCGTACTGAATGAACAGGGCATTTCAGGAAATAGTCCAGATTGCTATAGTTACATGCCAGTTTCCCTGCACTTGATTGTGAGAAACTGATTAGACTGAATAACTTTAGCTATTGTTTGGCTTGTGTAATAGAACAAAGAAATGTCACACCCTTGATCTAATCCTGTGCTTGGAGCTAGGGCAGTTTTGTATTTCCATCTACAGTGAATCCTCAACTCTTCCTCACATCCTTTATATATCCCTAATGGAGCACATCTAGACTAGAAAATAGCTTGTGTTTAAAATATGGAAACACCATATTTAGTGTGGAGAGGGAAGTCATGTTTAAAAATGTGTTTTCTGCTCCTTTTCAACACTAGGGTTCCCACCTCCCAAGTTTTTAAAACATCACTGTATTTGTCTATCATAAGTGCTATACAGTGTTTGAACACATGCCATTACCATGTGTTATCTAACCCATGTTAAACTCAGTTTCCCCAGCCTAGACAAGCCCGTTGTCACAGTACATGGAGGATATCTACGTACTTCTCATTTGGGTCACTTCTTTGCAATGATCCAGTGTTGAACACAGCTTGTGAAGGGACTTAGCTATTGTGAGCTATGGAGGAGTTGGGAAAAGACCAGCAAAGAGAAACTGGATTTTGAATGAAGATGTGAAGTGTTCGGAACAGTTTACTCTTTACCTCCCAAAGAACGTCTACTGCTTGTGATCACCCTCCTGCCCCAGCACAAATGAGATTTCTGTCTGGCTTCAGATGCGTAAGTCTGTACTGCATTATTCATGCACACTGCAGTCACACTCTGGAGAGACAGGGCACTGATTAAAAATGGCTTTCCTTGTAAAGCCAACCGGTCAGCTATTTGATCTATATAAAGAGCCTGTTTGCTGCCTATGTTTAAATTTCTGCTCTAATGGGTAATGCCACCTACACACAAAAAGCAAAGTACAGTGGAGATTTTCTTTCTTTTATCCCTTACAATTGTTTAATGTTTCTCACTTCCTGGCTCACAAAGGCAGAGCTCTGTTTGCTGTGATAACGCAGCTCAAACTTTCATTAAAAACAATGAGGAGGCCAAATGTGTAATGATTTTTTAATATACCTGAATATAAACAGAATGCTAGGAAGTAACAGGTATGATTGTTAAGCTGGAATGTTTATGGTGTGCTCTGCATTATGCCAGCTGAATGGTGTAGTTGAAATGACCTCACCAAGTGCAGTACTGAAAACCTTACTTGTACTAGCAAAGTGATAGGAGAATTGACAGCCACCAGCCTGCAGGCGTGATTTTACATGGCAGGGCTACTGGAAGTTTGGAGGAGGAGGCCATTGGTTCAGGAAAGCCTGAGTGGGTGGAGGGAAGGAAGCAAACTCATTGGAGTAAATGGAAGATGTTTTGGTTTGGAGCATATTGGTGCCTTTGTGGGGAGGGAGCAGAAGAGCCATGCCAGAAATGTTCCATGCTGTAAAAGTAGGTAGGAGCGCCAACAGAAAAGGTTGGTACTGTCCAAGTTTCACCCGAAAGTGAGGGCAGTGTAGACACCAGTGCAGTAGGCTACCATACTGATGAGACTTCCACAGCAAACTGGTAGGTAATGCACGTGCTCCATTAAGTGACAGGAAATCTGACGCAGTCGGTCAGACCTGTAGAGGAGCCAACAGTTGATTCAGTAATTTGTGATTTACTGTTTTATGGTATAGACTCTTGTACAGCAATAGAAAATGATTGAGTGTCAGAGCCAAGAGGCAGCAGCATACTTGGACTGGATGCTTAGAGAAAATCCACCATCTGTCAGAGGCCACCAACTGCTCAGTCAGCAGAGTTGTGCTGAATTTTCAAAGACTCAGACCAATAACCTCTGTGAGGAGAATTCAGCTAATTCAGGCTTCCATCTTTTTATTTGATTGCTTATAAAGGTACAATATTTTTGTAAAAGAGTTTTGGAAAGGTGTGATACAGCTACACTTAAAAAGGGGGAAATTGGCAGGAACAAACTATGGGTCAAATTCAGACCTGGTGTGAGTACCAGTCCAGTGAAGTTACCAAGTTACCCGTGAATTAGGCTCAGTGTATTGTTTGTTGCTAAAAGCAGTAGCATTGAAAGCAATTTGAAGTCTTACAACAAGCTGTGTTTGAAACAGTGTGATCCTCTTAACTGTTGTACAATCTTGCACTCATATTTACACTGTAACACACTCATGCTGGGCTTTAAATAATAGAACACTACATGAAATGTAGAACCAACTCTTTTTTATGAGGGAGGAAGGATTGTTTTTTTTGTGATTAAAGCAGAGACCCAGGAGTTAGGAGATCTGAGTTCTGTTCCCAGCTCTGCACCAAATTTCCTGTGTGACCTTAGGCAAGTCACTTGGGGCCATATACTCCCAGAGATTTTAAAGCAGAACTCTCCATTGATTTTACTGGGGATTTCAGCAAGGGGATTGATGGTAGGAAATAACATTTAATTTCTTTATGCTTCTGTTTCCTCATCTGTAAAATAGGAATAATAATACTCACCTCATCTGGATGGAAGGATCAATCAATTATATAGTGCTTTGAGATCCTGAGAAGGTGCTTTAGAAGTGCAAAGTATTATTGCTATGAGTTAGTCAGTTGCTAAGCTTCATCCCTGCCCTGGTTCTAAATACATTCCTTTCAGAATGTAATCTTCACCAGCAGCAACTGCATCCTCAGCTCCCTCCACTGTTAGCACAGTGCTTATATTGCTACTAGACTCACACCAAATTGGCTGTTCCTTTCAATGCTTAGTATTAAATGTGAAGCAACCCAGTCTGTCATTTTGAAAAGGAAACTCACACCTTCACTGATTAGCAGCAGATACAGCTTAATGCCAAGAAAGCCCCTGTATAATTAGTGACCCATTAGTAATCTGGAATTTATGCAGGACTATAGGCTGAGCCACAGTCTTTGATAGAGGGTTGGGCTGGGAAGGGGAGCGGCAGTGACCTTTGGTCAGAAAACAAGTCTATGAATCATAGGGCTTGACTCAGGTTTGGCAATTCAGACATTTTCTGGTGCACATGGAGAAACAATTGGCTGTCTAACAATTAACACCTCCCCTTCCCCCCAATATAAAATTATACTCAACTATAATAATCATAACCAGACAGTTAAAGATGCTAGAAAACATTGTAGGAATGTTTTCCTGAATTAGCAGGGAGATGATCTATTAGGTCTTTAACATCTACAGTTCTATATTAATTATTAAAATAATGTGTGAGAGAAGTTTGCTTGGGAGGAATACTAGACCTAAGGTACTTTCCATAAAGGCCAGACAACAAATCAACCAACTTTCAAATATCGAGGATAAAGTGAAATAAAACCAGAATATTCGCACCTGAAGATATAAGTGCTTTTTTTAGCAATATTTAAAACAAAATTTATACAAAGATAAATCTATAGGATCCCTCCAACGAAATCGTAATTAGACTAACTAAATAAAGGATTCAGTCTCCACTGCTGAATGAGGTTATAATGAACCTAACATTTATAGCCAAGTTCCTTCCTGAATATGGTAAATCTGTGACAAGAAAAAAGGGAAAGAAATGCAGTTACACTAAGAAAAGAAAAGATACTTGGGCCTGGATTCACAACATTACTTAATGACTCCTTTTCTTTTAACGTTACTTAAGTATTTCAATGTTGAGCATTGTACCGCCTAACTTTTCAGCACCTAGAAAATCACTGGAACAACAATGCAATCCACAAAGTCTTCCTATATCGTGAATGGGGAGAGACAGGCACCTAAGAAAGTGATCCACAAAAGCCATCATGATAGGCAGGGAGCTGCTTAAGCTGGCCAATGGAAGATGCTGACAAGAAGGGTGTGTCCTAAGCCCTTTCCCTCTCCCAGAGACGGGCACATAAATCCAGACTGTAGGGAGGTGCCTAGCTCTGCAAGCAATCCACTTCCAGAAACTCCTTTGCTAGAGTCAGCCAGCTAAGGTGCCCAAGTTATTGCTTGTGAGAATGAGCTAGGTGCTGCCTCAAGCCAAAATAAATGGCCAGAGGAGGAGGTTGTGGTACCACTGCCACCTACCTTATAACTTTTAGCCTCCTGCCTAGAACCAGAAATGTAGGCAGCTAGGGAACCTTACCCTGAAAATGTAGGTGCCAAGTGAGTTTAGGTTCATGCAGAGTTAGGTGGTAGCTGAGCAGGGTTTTGTGGATCACAGTGGAGCCTAGAACTTGGACATAGGTGCTGAAGTCTGGGCTTGAGGTGCCTAAGTATCTTTGTGGATCTGGGCTTTCATGCCATTGGAGGGTATGAGTTGGCATCAACATTCAAAAGATTGACTTGAACCACAGATGTATTTATTTTTATTTTTTATTTTAACTAAGGGCTTA
Organism: Natator depressus; assembly: GCF_965152275.1. Lineage (NCBI taxonomy): Eukaryota > Metazoa > Chordata > Testudines > Cheloniidae > Natator > Natator depressus. The sequence goes on along the minus strand of NC_134235.1, from coordinate 95,167,995 downwards.
TCTACATGAACCTTCAGTTTGCTGCAAGCTGGGAGATGAATGTACCCTGAACTAGCCTGATGCAGGTCACCTGTCTGTGTGGACCCTGCTGGCACACATTAACAATTCATAAGTGCACTTTGATCTAGTCGTCTTTCAAACAGGAGTAGGTCAAAATTAAACGTTTGTATAGACAAGCCCCTAAGAAAAGGAGACAGCAGTGACCCTAGATCTTTCGTTTTGATTGCTGTGGAAATGGTTGTGTGGCAGGCAGTAGCATAATGCAGTGAGAAGCAGGTCATGGGTGAAATCCTGACTGTATTGTAGTCAATGGAAGTTTTGCCTGTGACATCACTGGGGCTAGGATTTCAGTATTTCACAACTCTTGCACGTATTGAAGACAATGAGAAATAGGTTAGGCATGGTAGTTTATCATCCTGAAGTTGTTTTGATTTCCTTTAACTAACAGTTTAGTAATAACTTCCTCATATGATTACATTGTCCAACTAAACCCACACTGAGAAGCAAAGTAACCCAACCTCCCACTCTTCCCCCTTGTTCTGCCTGAGAGAATAGACAGGCCTCTAAGAAAAGCAGTCGTGCACCCATACCTCCCCCCAGTATATTTCCCTCCCCTCCCCCCCCCCGCAAAAATCAGTAGGAATAATTTATTTCTACAGATATTCCTATAGTGGGCCAATTTTCAGTGTGCAGTGCTGTTGAATTAGGCTTTCAAATCTCAATCTTACCCACACTTTTCTCTTGGTTTAAGTGTTTCATGTGAGTTTAGTGTTCTTGAAAAGGGCCAGGTTGACAAGCTAGACACTAAGGCTAGGATTGTCAAAAGAGCCTAAGGAAGTAAAATACTCAAATCCCTCTGAACTTTCAATTTCCTTCCTTTCATATTTCAGTCTAAAGTCCTGTGCCCTCAGAACAAGTCTGACAGGGCCAGCGGCAGCAGAAGCTTCCCCAGAGTGCCCTGACTTACAGGGTAAGCTAGTCTCCATGATCATTCAGTCCTTGGTGCCTCTGCTAAGCTTTCAAACTAGAGTGTAAATTAATGCCAACTGGGCTGGTGTTTTCAAGACATAAATGATCATCCTCTCGGAAATGGAATGAGACCACCAACTGATTTTCCATAGAGTACAGTCTGTTTGGTGACAAGTAAGTGTACAGTAATTAAAGTAACAAGACATGGGCTGGATTTGAATTGGCAGTATAGAGTCTAGCACCGGTCTCCGGCACTGACCAGTTATACGGGCTCACCCAATTTTATCCCCATTAGTAAATTATTTTTATTCCAAATTTTTAATATGCTTGCATGAGTGAAGTTTTCAACTCATCAATTTTGTTTGTATGGTTTAAAATGACCTTCCAACAGGATTCCTGTGGGGCATAAGCTATGGGAGGCTGGAGCGTAACTGAACTTGTTGTATCTTAACCATATGTTAAATCATAAAAAAAAACACCTGTTTATTCTAGTAATCTGGCATAGCTTCAAGAGACCAGCTATTGACTGAAGAATGCTATTGCTAGTGTACATTTCATCAGACTTGGAAAAGCTGGCCTTTTCAGGTCAGGGCTGATTAATTCAGTTCAGCACTGCAGCTGTGCCACTGTAGTGGTTTAAGTGTAGACATAGCCTCTGATTACCTTTCTCAGATCTGAAGAAGAGCTCTGTGAAGCTCAAAAACTTGTCTTCTTGCAGCAGCAGAAAGTTTGTCCAATAAAATATTACCTTACCTACCTTGTCACTCTGAATTATATAAGTTTCAAGGCCACAGCTCAGTCCAACAATTCCTATCAAAGTATTATTCCATACAATGAACTTGAAAATACATTATTTGCTCAGAGTTACTTAATTGACCATTTTGGATAGAATCAATTGTTATTGTATAACGTTGGGAGAGGAATAAATTCACTGTAATTTGTTTCCTCTTTCCTACATGTAAATATTTTCCCCATCACTTTTAGCGCTTTAACTTTCACAAACATCAGAAACCAAGAGCTGGCTTTTTATTTTATTTAATTTGTTTAAGATTTAATAGCCAGTGGGCAAGATCTGGATCACAGTTACGTTGATGTAAATCCAGAGTAACTCCATTGACTCCATATTTCAGTTCAGAAGACGTGAAAAAGTAGACTATGCCTTGATTTTAGTGAAGTTACTCTGGATTTACCCCAGTTTTGGACATCAATCTGCCCAATGTTAATATTTTTGAAGGTATCTGGTTTTCTAATAATAGTAGGTTTCAGAGTTGCAGAGTACATCAGTGGCAGAGCTACGAATAGAATCCATGGCTCTCATTCCCCTCCTCTAAGCACTAGTCTAATTAATTTTCAATTTACACAGACCTTTCATCTAGGATTTAGGATGAAAAATTAAAACAACTAAATATGGACTAACTTGACTGAATGACAATTAAGGGGAACAAGAATTTGTAAATACCCTAGTAGAGAGATGAATTGTGCAGGCTGATACACAAGTTTATAACTAAAGTAATGGGAGGAAATTAAATATGGGGGAAAGGTGGGGACAAACTGGATAGAAGGAAAACTGTCATAGCAGTATGGTCTGTTTGGGCTTATCTTCACTAGAAAATGAAGTGGTGTTAGAATGCAGTCTTGAGGAGCTGTATTAACTAACATGATTTTCTAAAACTCAGTGTAGACAGGGACCTTTATGTCAGGTGATTATTACCAGCTCCTACTGGATCAGTTGGGTTTAGCCTTGATCTGCTGTCACTTAGATATTAAACACCACTTGACTTTATCAACACTAACTGCAAAGTCATGTTTAACAAATTTAATAGCCTCAAAAGTTATAGGGAGAAGCATCATCCTCAGAAACCATTCTGTCATTTGGATAAAAGATTTGTGACTGCATTGTAGAGAACAATCCTACACTGGTAAATTGATGACCTATTTAGGCCTTATTTTCATCTCTAATTTCAATGTTTCTATTATGATTGTTCATTTCACAAAACCTTCCCCTTTATCTGTCCCCTGATAAGGTGGTTCATGCTGGACACTGGGTCTGATTCTCCACTGCTTCACACCTTCTATAGACATAACAGCTGTGTATAGTAGGTGTAAAAAGCTATCATATGAGTGGTCACATTTTACACTGATTTTTAGAGAGGAAGGATGGGTCAGTTGCAGCTTGTGATTAATGAACTAGTGGACAACAAGCGCTCCTCTGCCTAGCTTGTGTGGGAAGAGTTTAGGGACCAGTCTGGTAGGAGTAGTCAGAGGCCACTTATACGTACACACAACAGGCCAGGGGAGGGAGGAGGACCACCACCTCCCTTCTAATCTTTAGTCATGTGATTAGAACACTCCTCCAGGATGTGGGGGGAGACCAATTTGAGTCCCCCTCTTCCTGATGAGGAGAAGGGATTTGAACAGGGCTCTACTACCTCATAGGAGAATGCTCTAACCACTAGGCTATGGCATAATCTACGATGGCTCTCCCTCAATCTCTCCTGTTGGAGTTATTCTGCTTTAACTGAAGTGAATAATGAAAATGAAATTGGTCCAGAGAGAGTGAGAATCACTGTCTAGCCCAGTGACAGCAGATCCCTGTTCGAGTTTCTTCTTATCAGGTGCGGGTGGGGAGGCTTGAACTGGTGAGTGCTTTTACTGCTGAGCTAAAAGTTATAAGGGAGATCCTGCTCCCCTAGCTTTTTTGTGTAGATCTAGGTGGCCCTGAGCACAGCTACCACACCAGTCCGTGTACACAGATTGGGTAGCTGAATGTCTATCTTTCCTCCAGTTCGTGGATCACGCTGTGGGTTAGACAGGAAATAGGCAGCTGGATGCCTAGAGTGAGGCAACAGTGCACATGCCCAGAGGCAGAAACGTAAGCACCAAGGGAACTTTTACTGCAGAAACTTCAGCGTTGAATGATTTTAGGTGCCCACGAGGCTAGGTGGCAGCCATGCAAAAGGTTTGGTGGGTCACAATGGTGCCTAAAATTGAGCCTTTGTACGTACGTACCTTTATGGCCTAAGTCACTTTTTAAAATGGAACTTGGGCACAGAGAGATGGTGGGTTAACTCTTTCAAAAGCCCCTAAATTCCACTTCTCTAAAATGGGGAGAGTACATCCCTACCTCACAAAGGAGTTTTGAGGATACATTAAAGTATGTGAGGCACTCAGATACTACAGTAATGAAGGCCATATAAATATCTTAGAGAGACTTTGGCATAGGTGTAAATGACAACACAATGAGTAAACAACTAATGAATCCCTTCTTACTCTCATCTTAATCCACAGAATTTATTTCGATCAATAATTAACTATGTGCATTTCACTATTTTATAAATGCTCTTCTAGAGCAATGACAGCCTTTCACCCCTCTCTCCTCTAAAGATTAACGTTGACATTTCTGACGTGATTTATCTTGTTTTGTTTATTTCTTTCATGCTTCTAAAATTTGCATATAATTATACTAGGCAATCTTTCTATTTCCTCCTAAATTATCTGTGGGAATTCTGAAAACTGATAGCAAGTTGACACTGTATCTTTTTCATACTATGCAAATATTATTTAGACATCATGCCAGTCACAGAATTGACTTAACAGATGTATAGCAAATTGAATATGTTCATGTGGTGGGAGAGAAGAGCCAAAATTAATCTAATGCCTGCCACAAAAAATGCCTAAAAATGAGAAATCAGAATGGAGCTTTATTAGCAAGTGGAGAATTTGTCTTCAGCCTCTAGGTAGGACTAGAACACACTGTTGTTTCCAGACCCTTAGTAGGTTGTCTTGTCACCCTTTATGACCTAATCCCTCTATGCGTCTTCCATCTAGGGTTGGCTGACTGGAGGACATGAAGAGCTTGGAGGTGTACTTGTAAATATTTTAAACTAAATAACGCCCCAGTGGAGTATTGCCTCTGGTAGTGACTTTTCAACTCGACCCTCAGGGTGCGCGCACCCTCTGTTTACATAATGGACTGATGCCAATTTATATTATTGAACAAACTTTATCTTCTAAAGTACATTTGTGGTGTTTCAAAATAAACAAAAAGATTCTCAGATCCCACGGAGGAGTCAATTTGTTTGTTTTGTATTATGGCACTTTGGCAACTACCTTCTACCTCCAAAACACCAGTGCAGAAATGGTGTCAACTGGGTGTATTTCTCTCCCAAAAGGAAGAGCAAAGAACTGTCACATCAATGCCTCACAACTTTGCTCAGTTTCAGTTGAAGGTTGTCATTAATCCAGGACCAGAGAAGAGATCAGGGCTAGCTGGTTTGGATCCACCATAACGGTCTCTATTTTTATAGAGTATAGAAAGGCGCTTGTAATCTGCCTGAATGCATCTTTGCAGTCCCATGTCAGCTAAACAAGAAAATTTAATATGTCTTCTTTACTGTTGCTGCGCATTGGACTGAGGATTTAAGTGTTGGGTTTGTCACAACAGGCAGAATGCCCTCCCTTCTGGCACTGCCTCAATACATCAACGACTTGAGTTTCATTGGCTGAGCCCTGAAGAAATTGTCCCTTGTACACATAGAGAGGTCTGTGTACTAGCCTAGTCTCTCTCAGCTATAATCACAAATTTTTAGCTAATTGTCTAATTGCATCTTTTGTGAGTCATTGTGTTTAACTAGCGAGGAAGCTAACTTCCCAGGCATAAAATGTTTTATGAGATACTTCCTTCCAACCCACATTCAAAGTGCTCTTATGCTAGAGCTGGTTTCAAATTGATGATTTTGCAGTTGATTTTTCCTTCAAATGCCAAAGCCTTTCCCATATGATAGCATGTGAATTCTAAGTAGAAGGACATTATCCTTTATGAACTGTTTCACTGCAATACCATCAATCACTCTACTAAATGACTTGTGCATGTTACATGAGCAAAATACTGAACCAATCAATCCCTTTTGCTTTATGAGTCTCAGGATAGTGTGAAGGCACCACAGCTGAAAGAACATACATTAATGCATCTGAAAACTCAAGACTCAGCTAATGTGGAGAAGTCAGTATGCCCGATGCTTCTCATTTTAAATCAGCAAAGAATGAATAAGTCAAACATGGAAGCTATTGCAATCACCTACCCACACAATGAAACATAATATTGGGTCATTCCCCCTGTATATCAGGAAAATCTGATTAGTCTAGATTAAACAGATAGGATTTTTTTCAATAAATAAAGTTCTTATTTTGTGGTTCCTCCTAATAATTGGCTATTTTACCCTAACTGCCATCAGGCTACTGCATGCAAAGATGTTACAATCCATAAGTAGCCTCAGTAAAAGTATATATGGTGTGTCTAGTGTTTCATGTAAATTTCTTGTTAACCACTCTGCACCCGATAGTTGTAAATATACAATCACATAATAGTAGAATGGCAGATACTATAGTATTGGCCCAAAGGTTTGGGGTTCTGGGGGCTAAGGAAAGGAGAGAGGTAATACACAACCATACTCCCTTGTTCATTGCAGAGTACTTTTGTCTTACATTCTCTTTAGCATTTTAGCAGCATGTCAGTTGCACTACAAACAAAAAGTAAACCACTGTTCTTCAACCAGAGGGTCCAGATTCTTTAGCTTGCAAATATCAATGATTAACATGTTTTAACAGGCTTTAACATGACTGTATCTTTCTCCTTGGAACATCCAAGGGTGGGTGAAAAGTATCTCTCTTAAAAGAGATTATTATTAATGGCTGTAAGTGGAGAGTCTGGCAGTCAGCCAGCTGCTATCAGCCTCAGATATAGGTATAGGTATATCAATGCAAGTATATTGAAACTGGCAACATTGTTATCTATCTTCTTTAATCCAAAGGTAGCATTGAAAGGACCATGGGTTTTGGCTCTATGTGCATGGTGAGGAAATGGAGGAGAAAACTGAAATCCAGCTTTCACACAACTTTGAGTTCCTGAATCCTGATTAGGCTCTGTGGGAACAAAGTTCTGGAAATAAATGCCAGGTTGTTTATCAGAGACTTCAAAAGGACGACTGAAATAATAATTTGCATTTCCACAGAATCTTCTAAGGACCTCAATCATCCAGCTGGACCTGGAGTGTTCTAGAAGCATTCTGTAGTGCCTTCTCAAAGACCTTTAACAAATGTATACTCACAGGCTTCTTATAAGGAGGAGATTAGCCATATTTTACAAATGGCAACACCAAGGCACAAGTGCTTAAAGGTCACATACCACCATTATTCCGGATGTGAAACTTCTCATTGAATTTTGAGCAACTGGTAAGGCCAGGATATGGCCCAGAGTTCTTTGACCAAGGGTCACACAGGATGCCTGGCAGAGCTAAAACAGAACAGCCAGGTCTCCTGATTTCCATTCCTATGCTTTATGCAAAAGAACAGTTTTCCTTTCCTAGACCTAAAAATGAATGCAGAAATAAACCCAAGCCTTTTTTGTGTAGTCTAGCTGGTTAAAGACATCCTGACATTCCCACCTGAGAAGATGCAACAACACAAGCATGAAGGCAGAGGCACAGAGGTCAACAAACTTGTAGTTTCAAATATCTATTCTCATGGAACGAAAGTCTCATGCTGCAAGGACTGGGATGGAAGCAGAGGTCTTTTATCTGAATACAAGGTATTCTAAATTAGGATAGTGGATCCCAAAATCTGGTCTGTGGACCAATGATGGTTTGCATATCACTTTCTGGGGGGTCATGGAGGCATCACATAGTGCTGGCTCTTGTGCCTTATTTTCCAGCTGCTAAAATATACTATAGCTAGGATTTTTAAAAGCGCTCTATACGGGCCTAAATAGGCTCCCACTGAAGTCAATGGTAAAACTTCATTGGGAGCAAAATTAGGCCAACACTGAGTACTTCTGAAAATCCCAACTACACACATTCCTAATATTACTTTCCCAATTAAGCTGCCACAAGGATGTTATGAGGTGGTCTATGTTTCTATAAATCTCTGTAAATTGTAGTTCATGCCATGAAAAATTCTAGGAAACCCTATATTAGGAAGATGCATTCAATAAAACAAATATTTCATTCTCTGGTAGTATTTGTCTGTCTTTGTCTGCTTCTCTTAAATTTCATGGTATCTTCTATTTCCCAATAACCAGGAAAAGCTAAAAGGTTGGAGATATATTATTTAAACCTTAGAAATGAACAAATGTGGTTTGTGTGTTTCATTATGTCTCCTTTTACTTAGTCGTCACCACCAGGATAATTGACAAAGCCAATTTTCTTAGCTTTTTAGTCTCAGCTTTGTCTCATTCCATATACCCTGGCTATGCAACTCACTTTAATTCATGGGACAAGAAATAGAATTTTGTTTAGATTTCCCTTTGGATCGTGTTGTGTGTTCCCATTCTATCTACACATACCCCTTGTCATTTTCTAATAAATACACACATAAATTGTACTATACACCTCAGGCCATGTTTGGGGTAGCGGAGTCAATGGAGGTGGTAGAGATGGAAATAATATTCAATCCAGGCAATCTGAAAGAGGAAGCAACTTGGAATGGGACAATTAAACGGAAAGTTGTCAACAGTTCTAGATTCCTTAAATGTAACCAATATTCACCTGCCTGGGACTGATGTTTCCTTGATCCCAAACCATAGAGCAAAAGCAGATTCTTACACTGTCATTCTTTGACAGATTAACATTTTTGATCCACAGCCACAATAATTCTGATTAGTTCGGTTCATGGAAACTTCTCTATCAAAGTTTGATAACATTTCCTGAATAGATTTTGCACTCATTAGAATCCGCAAATGGGCAGTTATCAACATCTGCAAAAATGTAATTGCCCCAAAGTCTTTCAACTAGGAACAGTCGATGAACAGTGTAATGCACCATCAGTGTTTGGTAAGCTATAGTGGCTTGTTAGCACAATTAAGCCGTTTTTGAATAACATTATTTGTCACGATTTGAAAACTATCATCCCTCAGAAGTTGTCGCATCTTCTGGCTAGTAAGGTCAGATTGAATTGCATGTTTATATTTATAGTTCAAATCAATTCTTACAGTGATTTATTTTACAGTAGAACCTAGGGGCCACAATCACAGATCAAGACCTCATTGCATTGGGTGCTAAACCACCATGTAGGAAAGAGACATTCTTATCATAAGCCAACATTGTAAACAGCCTGGGTCAAGACATAACAGGTGAATGAAGCAGATAAAGGGTGAAGAGGAGGAGGTAACAGTAAGATAACTTTTTTCTCAAAAACAAAATAGCAACTAAGGTAGAAAATGGCAAAACCCCAAAGGATAAAATTAGCTTATAGCATTAGCAAAGAAACAAAACTTGTTCAAGTCCTTTATTGAATTCTGGAGTCAGCTCTCAAAGGGTAAGAATTTCATAAAACTTAACTAATCTTACCCTTGACCTCAGGCCACCTTGGTTTCAGTTAGTCTTAGTTGGATACAGAATTAATGAAAAGTCCAGACTTCTGCCACCTTCTACTCTTTCAGATTCAGCTTTATTGAACTAGGGAACGCTGCTTGGAGGTAAATCAACAAATTACTAAAATCCCAGATAATTCTTCATCACACAAAGAAACGGCATCTGCTCAGAAACTGATTTATAATGCAGCATGCCTTGATACAATTTTTGCAAGACCCTCAACTATGTGTCTGTTTATTTGTATACTTAAACTGTCATGCCCATTAATATAACCATTGAAAGTGCTACATGTGCAGCATTTTGAATCATTGCATGTGTTAGGTAATCATGAAATGAAAGACCTTACTTCTAAAGTCAACATGTGGTAGACTGGATAGTTCAACAAAAAATCACAGTTGGTATAGATCAGGATTGTAGAGAAATATGGCAATTAAGACTGTGGTTGAAACAGCCTTCTGACACTTCAGGGAGATATTCCTAACAACTTCCTGCTAATAGCAGAACGCCACACATGCAGATAGACTTTAGTCTAGCCAGTTGGCATGTAAGAAAATATTATATGGCATTATTGCAAATGTATCCAGATTCTAGGGGTGCTTTGAAATGCTATGGGATATGTGAAAGGAAATTTAAAAAATAAAGACTGCATATCTGAACGTTCTGTCCCCCAATAAAAGGGAATAGTCACACAATGGTACTGGCCCATAGAGCCTAAGCCACAGTAAACTAACTTCCAGAAGGTAGACTTGAGAGAATCTTATTGCCAACATGCTAATTCAAAAGATTATTTCCTGGCTACAACGTCAAGCCAAGGCATAATCCTCTGTCAGGACTGCACATTATATTATATGTGCCGTGCACCAAACACTCTCCTTTTCCTTCTATTTCATTTATGTTGTGAAAGCTTATTAGACTATTCCCCTTTCATTGCCTCACTTCACTGTGCCTCTGCATTGTCTCACATATGAGTTAATCACTTAGCCCTACTGAAGTCAACAGTAAAACTTCCATTCATGTCAGTGGGGCCCGGATGTCACCCTAGTATATTATAGTTGCCTAAGATAGATTGTACACTCTGTTGAAGTTCTTCGATTTTCCAGATGTTCTCTAAAATGTCATGGACAACTTAATGTGCCTTAATAAATAACAGTGCACAAACCAAGTTTAAAGTTCTAAAATGGCTGATTTTGAAAATCTTGATTGTCCTGACACATGCACACATACTTAGAGTATGTAGTTTATTCCTTGTTCAGATAACTAAATCAGCAGGATGACTCCCGTGCATAAGGTTATTCACACACATGTATGTGCAGAACTGCTGCCTTAAAGTGCCATTGTAACCTTGACCCCATGTTGTAGCTGCGACTCAATAACAAATGGGACTGTCTGACACCCAGCAATAAGAAACAGTGCGCATGCACACAGTACATTTGATATCTGCCTCCCATGAAGATTTTCTGAAATAGCTGAGTATGAAAGTCCCACTTTTTAAATAATGTTTCCACTCAAAGTCTCTGTGAAACGAGTTTGGATGCTCTATGCGTAGGCCATTGTTTCTTACAAAATGTTTAATTAAAGCATAAGGGTTTGGTTCATTTCACTTTTCAATGCAGGAAAGCTATGATCCGCTATAGCATCTGTTTTTCAGTGGGCTTTTGTTTTTTTGTCCAATTCGCCTGCTAAATTGATGGAGGCCCAAGGAAATTGTGACTTGCCCAAGGTCACACAGAAAGTTTGTGGCTCAGGCCTAATTAGCACCAAAGATTAGGAATGGATGAACTTTAAAAAAAATTAAAAATACTTAAAAGCAGCCCAAATCTCAGTGTTATTCCCAGGCCAAATCTATTTTTTAAACTGTACGTTACTTTGGATAAACTCCCTTTCCCACCAAAACAAGGGTCTCTCCTTCTCCGTGCCTTCTTCCAGTAGTGCCTTGAGGCCTCACTCAACCTTCTTGCTGGTCTGCTGGGGCCGTGATGGCTTCCCCTCACCTCAGCACCATTTGAGGCAGGAAACCGCTTGTGTTTTGAGTTTTGGTGTTCTATTTTGGGGAGGAGGGGGAAGAACTCTGGGAAGGAGCTTGGTAGGACCACTGGCAGCTAAACTAAACTCTTCTGTTATTCTGCAGCTCGCAGGCCCCATTACTTGCTCAGTGCTGCCTCCTGCTCCACTGGAGTGGAGGGGAGACGGACGCTGCTAACTGTTTCACAGTGCATATTCTCAAGTGAGTGAGAAGCATGGCCACACTATGGCCTTGATTTTATTTATTTATTTACTTTGAAAGGGCCTCATCCTATCCTCTCGTTTTGTACCAACAAGGTGGAAGACCACCTTGTATTTATTTTGAGCTTTATGTTAAGAAACCAGATCCCAAGAAAGGCTGTTATTGGAACTGTGGAAGCCTGTTGGTTGTGGAGTGTACTGAGGAGTCCAGAAGAGGGGAAACTGAGGCAGTGCACTGGAGACTTGCTTCAGGACACAAGGGAGTGCTTGAGTGGTGATGAGTCTGTTTATAGTGGGACAAACTAATAACAAGATTACTTGAACTCTTATAACTGTTACATCAAAAGAACTGAATTCAATAAAAGCTAAAGATCATGATCAGGAGTAAAAATGATGAAAATTCAAGTTCAAGTCCATTTGCTTTAACAAAAGAATTACATCATTTCAGTGTTTACATTCAGATTTTTATTTTAGTTTCCTGTCAGAAGAATTGAAACCGATCCCCACCCTGATAAGCCATGTTTTCCACCAGATCCCCATAAAGAGGGAAAGTTTTAATTTGACTAATACTGATGTCCACATTTTCAGAATGATACCATCTTTCTCAATACAGACCGTTTTATTTAAAGTTTGGTGTTTTTGTTTGATCCTCTATACTGTCATTGCATTGTACCGTTACTGGTAGGGCTCAGTTCTAATCTCCAGTACATGCCACTTATGTCAACCAAACCAACAACAAGAAAGGGAAATCAGCAACCGTACTAGCAGAAATGTCTTCAGGGTCATACATGAGGACCCAGCTTTCTAACAGCTGCTGCACTGACTTTAAGAAACTTACATTCCTGTGACGATCTTCTAGACTTTGGGAAAAATAACAAGTCACTGATCACGTTTGCTGATTTTAATTACCTCCCTCTCTCTTTTTAAAAATACGTAGTCAAATCCCTGTGCAGTGTTCACTTTCATTCCTAATCAGAAACTTAAAAGTACTAGAAATCCCCCTCAGCATTTGCTCTTTTCAACTAAAATAAATCTTGTCTTTGTTCCCCATTGAAAGCTATTTGTATATTTCCACTGGGAAATATCTTGGACTCATAAAGCACAAGTGCTACCACATTCATTAGCCGGGTATTTTACTTACTCCAAGAATATCAAGGATGCAAATGTTAAGGATTGACCCTGTTTTTCCTCCCTTCAGCAATCTAATCTTTCTTTTAAAAGAAACAAAACTTATATTTAAACTAAGGGCCCAACAGTATCTTTGAAAAACGAAACCATATTGCAGAAAGCTGCCTCTAAGTAACAGCAGCAGATGTACAGACATCAGGATGACCAGTCATCATTGTTTACAAGACTGCTTCACTAATGACAACAAACATATTCAGTCGAAGAAAAGCATTTCTAATGTGTTGTAATGTTCATCCCCACCCAAAATTTGTTCAGTACCTCTGCTACCATATAGACCAAAAATTTAAAAAAATAAAGATTTTTCCCTCACTTGTTCTTTCGGTATTTCATCGCCTTTGTAATACAGAGCTTGCTTCACCTTCTCCGCTGTAAAGGATGTGCAAGTGGTACTTTTCTGCTATAAGCTGATATGCAAAGAGCCCTCCAAAGATTTCTGAAGCCCACTTTCAAGAAGCTCAGCAGATGCCACAGAAAAAAATAAAGCCCCCCTTACAATCGTGGGAGATAGAAGCTCAAATCTAGTTTGCTCTTGCATTTCCTGTCTTGCTGAACTCTTTGAATGATTGCACAAATTTTCATTTATATTCAGCTACAAACATCTATTTTGGCATAGCCTGTGATGCTAGGATGATTCTGAAGCATTCAGCAGGTTTTGAATGAAAATTAACAATTCATAGAATAATGTTGGAAAGGTAGCTATTGGTTTTGCACTCATGCACTAAAAAGCAAGTGTTACATGAAAAAATCAGTTAGAAATTCCAGCTGGATCAAATCCCTCCTCTTACAAATGGCAGATGAATTATAGCTCCTTGTAATGCTCCACTAAAAGAAACAGGAATATTTTCCTCAATGGTCACTGCTCCTCTCCCCCACCCCCTTGCAATTTACCATGAATCTTGCTCCTGGCTCAGGGTTAAGCAGTGGTAGCTAGAGAGAAAAGATTTAGTGATTTTTTACCTTCTGTGTATTTTTATCATAGGGATCAAGGTGCTAGCTCTCCTCATGTTTCCAGAGAAGAGAGAGGAAGAGTTTAAATGAAGTTGAGTATGGTTAACCATCTCCAAAAAGAACAAACTACATCTCACTGAAGGCAGCTAAAATACATATTTTCTGATTACATTCTTATATAACCAACTGCTGTATTTGCCACAGGGATATTTTGTTATCATTATCAGGAGATGAAGTGTTTTGCACATTCATAGATGGGATGATCTAGGAGACTTCTCTATTAACATATGGTTCTTGTAATGAAAAAAAGAAGAGAGAACTCCTGCTTTAGAGCACTCAGAACCTCAGGGGTGGCTGTGTGGGTGGGTGTGAGAGAGAGCACTAACTCTAAAACAACTTCCTCCAAGCTGTCAAGCAGCAATCATTATGGTGTTGCCGGAAGATGGCAAAGTTTTAACCAACATGCTCTATGCAAACCATTTTCATTTTATATAAACCTTCATGCAGCTGATGGTATATATGATATCAACAAACTGAATTCAGTTTACATATCTCTTCCCTCCCACTAGAAATAAAAGGAGGGAGATCAAACTGATACTGTCCTATTAAGTTTATAACTATAAAAACTATAATAAAGTAAGAAAAAAAAACCACAAATGTAAGTACAATATAAAGCCATCTGTTGTTTGGGGTATCCTCTTAGTAAGTCAGGAATGACATTTATCTTATAATGATTTTGTCCTTATTCTCCCTCACAGTATTCAGAATTTGAAATTAATATTCATTTTTGTTTAGCTCCTGGCTTGTATTCCACTGTTAAACAGTGAAGTCATCACACCTTTGGTAATATTCTGCCAGTAAAATGCTATTGCAGAGACAAAATATTGTTATTATGAAGGTCTTATATGAATACTATTACTCTAAAAATGTATTTCAATGCATATACAGTCCAGAATACACTTCCCACATCATTGTAATTTTAAAACAGGTTGAATTTTTAGACCCAAACTACTTGGCTGTCTCTTTACAATAGAAGCTGTACAGAATGTAAAAAGTATATTTTTGTACGAAGTATCCAAGATGATGGTAAAATCAAGAATATCAAATGTTTCTAAAAAAAATTCATTTGTAATTAGGAGTGAAGCTAATGTATTGCAATGAATCCTGTACAACATTAACAAGGAATTCAAAGGATTCACTAGAAGGCCATTATGAAGTATCTCCCCGACATGCTGAGTACAATTCTGTTCAACCTCATGTGCTGAGCAACTGACTTTTGAAAATTCCTCGAATGGTTGTGTAAGATGAATTTAAACCAAAGCAACCAAAACTGAATTACAACAGAAAGAGATCCTGCTACTCATTTCAAACGGCCAGAAATAAGCAGATACTTTGTTAAAAAATGCGTGTTGTATCACTTTAAGTTTCCAGAGCTTTTGCAGGATAACCCTGTTTATCAGGACCACTTGTTTATAATGTGTTTACTCTGCTATCAGGCAGGAACTAATTATATTTACTAATATACTGCAGCATACAATAAACAAATAGTGTTGCATATTTCCTGCACAACTGTTTAATAATTTTTAATGCAGCATGTTTACAAACCTTGCATCTGCACACTGGGTTGAAGGGCATCAAATGGAATTAAGGTAGTATATTAACACCGGGGAAGAAAAGATCTCTTCCTCGCACTGAAATATTTTATGTTAACATTGATATCAGTAACTCCACGCCTCTGGAATCAAGCAGTTCAAAAAGAGAGCAGCACTATATGTTAATGTTTAGTCACATGTTCCAGTTACCCTTGGAAGGTCTCTCTATCATGCAGTACTAAAGCTGCCCACATGCGGTGAACTTTTTGGGGAACCTTGTTATGGAATTATTAGCAATCATGACCGTATGGCAGAGGTGGGCAAACTACGGCCCATGGGCCACATCTGGCCCGCAGGACCATCCTGCCCAGCCCTTGAGCTCCCAACTAGGGAGGCTACCCCGGCCCCTCCCCTGCTGTCCCCCTCTCCCTTGCAGCCATGCCACCACATGGGCAGCGCTCTGGCCTGCCACTCCTGTTGGGCAGTGCAGCAGCGTGGCTTGCTCCAGCATGGTAAAGGGGCGGGAAGGGGGTCCCCAGGGGCAGGGAGCGGTCGGATGAGGCGGACGTTCTGGGGAGAGGGTGATCAGGGGACGGGAAACAGGGTGGGTTGGATAGGCATGGGAGAGCCGGGGGGCCTGTCAGGGGGCGGGGGTGTGGATAGGGGTCATGGCAGTCAGGGGACAGGGAGCAGAGGGGGGTTGGATGGGGGGGTCCTGGGGGGCGGTTAGGTGGGGGGGGCGGTCAGGTTGGATGGGTCGGGGGTTCTGAGGGGGGCAGTCAGGGGGAAGGAAGTGGGAGGGGGTGGATAGGGGGCAGGGGCCAGGCTGTTCGGGGAGGCACAGCCTTCCCTACCCAGCCCTCCATACAGTTGCGCAACCCCAATGTGGCCCTTGGGCCAAAAAGTTTGCCCACCCCTGCTGTATGGATTCATTATTGTTACTGCTGAAAAAGTGTTTCCATTCTGATATTTCTCCTCCTTCTCCCTTACAACTTCCCAAGATACCTGTTAGGATGAAATTTTTTATGCTTGGACTCCACCTGAAAGTAAATTTTTTTTTGAAAGTTTGACCAATTTCCTTTAGCCATTTGGAGTCTCAACAGGAGTTTAAAAAAAATCCAAAACACTGCCTTGTAAAATAAATTCACGTGATCATTCTCCCCAATGGGACAACTTTAAAAATGTCTGTGATATCAAATTTCAAATGGCGTGCACATAGGCATTAAGATGTCCTTTGGTAATCTTAAAAA
Source organism: Natator depressus (assembly GCF_965152275.1). Classification (NCBI taxonomy): domain Eukaryota; kingdom Metazoa; phylum Chordata; order Testudines; family Cheloniidae; genus Natator; species Natator depressus. Next base: position 95,151,459 of record NC_134235.1, on the reverse strand, counting down.
TGTTTGTTTTCAAATAGTTTTTAGCATGTGACAATGCAGGAATGAGCTGGCAGAGCAGAAAATTCCAGTAGCCTGGTACCTGCACATTAAAAGACGGATACAGTTTATGTGTATGTGCAGGCAGTTATCAGAATTTGCAAGCTCAGTTGCTGAAGGACACTGCAAGCTTGAATTGAGTAACACTGAATTTCTTAAACATAACACCATAATATGAAAATCTTGAGGAAAAGACAGTTGTCACCTATAGCTGACCAACTTGTCAGTGATGTTAAAATATCACACTGAGCTTTATGCATCAGAATACACATGGAAGAAGCATCAGCAATACACCCAATGAATTGAAGCCATAGCAATGGAAACAGCTTCCCCGTGACTTCCCTCAACATGTGCCATGCAACTGCTTACCTACTGCTTAAGAAAAAGAGAGGTACCATGCTCACCAACAACAGAGGAACTCAAGGCAGTTCCGACTTAAACAGGAAGATTTTATTTCAGAGGTGAAAGAAGAGAGATTTCTTATCTGTGATTTTTATTTTTCATAATACTAACATCCAGCTCTACCAACCCAGAAGGCTCAAGTGGGTCTGATTTGCCCATTTCAACCACAGAGGCTTCTGGAGAGATTTCTGGGAACAAAGCTCTCCTTGAAGCCTGCAAGTAGCATCGGCTAAGGAATACAGCAAAACTGTTGGAACACTATTGCCAAGTGTATAAACTACAGTCAAACAGACAAATTATACACAAGTTCACTTGTTTATTTCTTTAGCTATTTTTTAAAATTATTATTTTGCTGTTGGTTTTTGGCAAGGTTTCCTGCAGACAGTCCTTTCAACGAAAACCAAACACTACAGACAGGGAAAATGCCTCCTCCCCCAGAAACAAACCTACCCAAAGAACATTGCTGGGAAACAGCAAACAGTAATAGGCTTCATTAACATGTTGTTATATTTTGCAATGTGCTCAGGGCTTCGGATAGGTGAAAAATCAGAATTCATACATCCATTAATGAGGGAAGAAATCATAATACACTGCAGTGTTCTCCCATCCAGTAATTTGCCCTTTTCCATTTTTTTCCTTATGAGGCTGGGATTTCAAAAGAGCCTAAGGTATTACAGTGGGATACGGGTGTCGACTCCCTTTGGCTCCTTCAAAAAACCCAGCCTATATTTCCTTTTCAAATACTCTGTTCCTTTCTGCCTAGGAGGTACCTGGGAATCTTGCAGATTGGACTGTCATGGTCTTAGGTGGACTCATTAGAGGAGTTGTAGTTTTCGCTAATAGGTAACAGCCCATCTGTTCAACATTAAAAGGGCATCTGATTATTTCAGAACCAAACTAGTGGATAGAACTGAAATGCAGGCTCAGCCAACAGCACAATAGCAGACACTAGATATTAGATATCAGGTATTAGAAAGTCCTACATATTTCATTTCCCACTGAAACCTCATAGAGCAAAAAGAAGAAAGATACCAAGAAACTGAGTTCTACTTCCTCACAGATATCCATGTTCATGAATTGCAAAGAGTCCAATCTCCCAATCACAGGTGCTGGGGCTTTAAGGAAACAAACCCAAATATCACAAGAATTGGCAACACTGCTTCACCAAACCAGTAAAGGAAAAAGTTTACCTGCTTTGCTTAGTTCAGAAATAAACAAAGCATTTTCCTACATACCACTTCACTTCTTTTAGGGCAAATAGCAAGGCAGTTTTGATTTTTTATTCTTAGTTAGCTTTAAAACTCCTGCAAGTAACACAGAACACAAGTGGCTGGGCTACACTCCTGTGAAGCCCTACACAGAGGCAGGAAGGAATGTGTTTTTAAGAGAAGATACTAAATAAGAGATTTTTCTGTGAAGAATTGAGTTCCCAGCAGTGGATGTGCAAAAGCAATGGATCCTACAGTCCAAAGAATTCTGAGACAGAACAAGAAAGAGCAGCTGCTGTTTCCTCATGGAGGCAGTGAACTGGGGAAAAGTTGGAATGCTGAATGCAGTCTCTGGGGGAATACTAGTGCCAAAACTCTCTTCAGCCCAGAGGCCTCCAAGATTGATGAGATATGGGCAAACACAGAAATGTCCTCACCTGAAAGCTTTAGCAGAAAGCAAGACAATGTAGCTGTCATTAGGAAAAGGAGGATGATACCACAAAGTATTTTCTCCATTAATGTAGCGATAATTAAATAATATTTAAACTGCTATAAACTAAAAGGGGTTGCATTTAAAAATATGAATGGTTTCTGGTTCATACATTGCAGAAGGCTACGCAAACCATGAAACTGTCTCTGAGCCAGAAGGAAGAATTCTACATAGCTTCATATAGCTGAGGAGAGTTGCAGAGCCTATAGTAAGATGGAGAACTTGTGTATAAAGCTTTCTCCTTCGCATTGTAGGATTCATGATGTAGAATTCTGTAAACATCCTGTTACTAAATGTATCTTGATTCCTTCCAATCCAAGGAATCACTTCAGCTCAACATATTAGCAAATAGACACAGACTGAAGAAAATTAGTTAGAATACTAAATTTAGGACTAGATTGTGTCTAAGAATAGGTGGATTGTGGAGCCCCACAGATCCACAGCACAATGCCTCCTGAATTTTCTGGGGCAAAGCCTAACACTATTCTTGTCACAGCTCTTCTTCCTCTCTTTCCCATCCCACTCCCTTTTGGATTGTGACCCCACTCTCCTCACTCCATGGGTGGAAAGCAGGGCCGACTCCAGGCATCAGCGTTCCAAGCAGGTGCTTGGGGCAGCAGTCAGAAGAAAGGGGCGGCAGAGTTTCCGCAGTGGCGGCAATTCGGTGGCAGCTTCTCCGTTCCGCCGGCCGTGGTGGCAACTTCTCTCTCCCCTGCCGTCCACGGCGGCAATTTGGCGGCGGCAGGTTTTTTCACTGCTTGGGGCGGCAAAAACCGTAGAGTCAGCCCGGGTGGAAAGACAGCAATTTGACTACAGGGTCAGCAACTGGCTCTAGCACAGGGTGGAGAATCCTTGCACAACCTGTTCACACTCTGGACTGTTGTGAGCTGAGAGCAGGAAGTTTATTTGCTTGTCCTTCCTGATGTCAGCCAAGCAAAGCTGGGTCTGCCTCTTCTTGCCCATTTTGGAAGGTATCGCTTGAATTTACTGCCTTTACAAACAACCATAAGAAGAGGGCCAGTTAGCCTGCCGAGGACCCCAGTGCTGCATTAGTACTTTAGGTGATTCAGTAAAGGTAACTGGCAAGTTGGCTAGCTAGAGTCACATGCTCCATGTTGAGGGTGCAGAATACATAGTGTTTCTGAGTCATCCCCCCTTCTTCAAGAAAATATTTAACTTTTATTTTCCCTATATAATCCCATTCCCACTCTGAATGGCTTTTGATGAGAGGGAACAGCAGAATCAATTTCCTAATGTATAACACACTTATAAGACATAAGGATATAAGTGCTACTGTGGACAGTAGGAGTTTGGTTTAAAATAAAAAACACAAAACATATTCAAAAAAGCATCCTCATTCAGGACAGAATTTAAGACTATGCTTATGTTCCTTTTAAGTCTATGGGACTTAAGCTTTGTCCTGAACAGCGATGAACACATGCTTAACTGCTTAACTGCTTTGCTGAATCAGGCCTAAAAGAGGAGAACCCACAATCTAAAAAGTGAAAAGCTGTTAGTGGTAACAAGGCAAAGTGTACTAAAGAAAAACAAAAAAGTTACACATATAGAACTAAAAACTACTATTACCATATACAAAGGAAACAGATTAAGTGAGACATATACCTCAAATGAGAGAAGAAGATCTCATGAGTGACAAAGCCACAGATCTCATAGAAATCTTTAGTACTTATGGGAGAAACAGCATTCAAAAAGTTAAAGCACTTAAGCTTTATTCCATGTTTCATGTGGTGAGGCATCTACCCCTGAGGGTAGGCTTTTTTCATCCATTCTCCCATGTTTAAAACAAAGAAGATACATAATATGGACAAGACTGGGAGCATGAGCATCTCAATTATAAACATTTCAATCCTATAGAGTCATTTTCAAATTTATAATTGCACTAATAACAATCCCAAACCCATCTCTTACCCAAATTTAAATACACATTTATCGACAAGCTGACACAGTTGTGATCTTATTGGACTAAATTCACCCTGGCGTAAGTGGCAGTAAGTTCACTAGCTTCAGTGGAACTGAGAATGCTTAATGCTTACATTAGAGCTAAATTTGACCTGATATTTTTAAAAGTAAAGTGTAAAGGACTTGATGTAGATAGACAACACAACCACATATCACACAGTACCTTTAAAATCAACTAGAACATGTGAACAAAAACAACAGCTGACTTAAGAGACAGGCAGAAATGTGCAACTACATTTGTCAGTATATAATCAAATCCCAAATGATTCTTGCAATAGCAGTGGCTAAATAGGAATTTTAAGTTCCAACCACCTTTGACCTCAAAAAAGGGAAAGCTTCTTCACCCTTTCCCCACACCCGCTCAAAGACTGACAGTATTAGCTGCTACAATAATGTATTTTCTTTTAATTGTAAGTTTAAAAACAACAGAGAAAAAGCCATTGAAATATATATTAAAGCTGTGGTTTTGGGAAACTGAGTACCAAGTCTGTAGGGAGAAAACAAAAAAAATGAAAACTAGTTATGTATATCATTTTTATAGACATACCAATTATTTATATAATACAAATTGTGAATGCTGTAATATTTTTGAAATTTTGTATGCATTCCCTGATTTAAACATCCTACTACCTTAATTAACCCTAATATCACCAAATAAACTAGTGATTATGTATTTTGTACCTTTTTTAACTTCAGTTTTGGAGCTCACACTCAAACTACTTGATGGCTTTCCTGAAAATTATGAACTCTCACTTTTTTTAGGAAAAAAAAAAAAGGCACCATTCAAGGCAAGCTTTTTTTGGAGTGTTTACACTAAAAAATTGAAAGCAGCACAACCACAGGAAACAGTGATAGCAAAAACTATCTAAAGTGTGCGTGCTCAATAAACACCATATTTTAATTATATACTGGCAACCTTCTGGAAAGCAAAAATGATAGCCAGAGATACAAGCACCTTAGTAGCAGGAAAAATTGCAGCTATATTCTGATCACAAGCAAATGACAGCTCAACATCTCATTGATACTGATTTAAGTCAGCTATCACGCCTCCCCCCCTCCCCTCCCCCCCAAAAAATTTCAATATTTGATTCAGGATTTCATTTTGTTTATTGAATACTCCACAGATTCTCTTGTGAATGAAATTTTTATTTACACACTGTATCTAGAAGCAGATACATAAATCCTTATACAATTATTTTTCAAAAATGTGCAAGAAATTACTATAATTTTGTTTACAAACCAAAACACATTAAAATCAATGGACTTTGGATAATTCATTCTTTGGTGTGCTTAGTACAAATAACGCACACCTAGCTTGAAACATACAGAAAAATGTAAACTACAGCAATCTGGATTGCAAGTATTAATTTCATGGCACTCCATCACCACTATAAAATTCTTTAACCCAACATGTATTAATACAAAATTCTGTAAGAATTTTTTTCATTATCCGTGTTTAGGGTTTAGAACACTTTCCAGATACAGCAAACTCCATAATATTTTGTGATGTTATGAGCTATTAACTATCCCATGTCTATTAATAAAGAATGTTTTTAATATTTTTCTCTGTAGAATTTTAAAAAGTATTAAAAGAAATAAGATTGGCAATCAATATTGTACCCATCATTTAGCTTAGAATTTAAAAGTTATGTAACTGAGAACCATTCCTTACTGGAATTACAGGCAATATATTGCTGGTATTATGATTTAATTTACATAGCCAGAATTCACACAGTATGAAATGCAGAGAAGAAAAACTTCTCATATTTTCATTAGCCCAGCAGTCAATGTTCATATAAAAGCACCTCTTAGCATGATCAGACTATGAAATGTATATATTTGAAAATAAAATTTCTAATTAATAATAGCATTTCCAAGGTTACTAATGGTGGAAACCATCTTGATAAAAAGGATGGTATTAATTTATGTCAGCAGCAGCATAAGGGACCTGCAACCTGACCAAAGAATATAAAGAAACTTCAATTTTGCTATTTAATTAGCTTCAATTAACACTGTTGTAAGAATCAGAAAAAAACCTTTGACATAATATCGAAATACAAGCTGTAGTTTTATTCTTCTAATTAGTAAAGCAGTCAGTGTCACCAATAACTTCATCATCTTGTAGCTTCAGAAATAAATTTTATTTCAAAGTTTCATCTTCAAATACATTTTGCAACAATTCAGTTGCAAGTCTGACTGTTGTGCTGACTAAAATAAACACTGTTTTACTTTAAAGGAACAGAGTCAAGTCATTTTTATTTTTATTTAATCTTTGTTTATCTTCTTTTAAAGGTCTGAAAATAACTTTTTCCTCAACCTACCATTTTTGTTTTCTTCCATTTGGCAAACACAGATTTTGTTCCTCTATTTGTTATGGAGCACAAACCAACACAGTCTTTCCTGATTACAGTTGCTGCCTTTTAATAATTTTCAGTTGCCTTGTAACTCAACAACGTTACTGTGGCTGTCACAGTAATCGCTATAATAAGCAACTATAAGTCAGTGTTTTCAAAACAGGGTTTCTTAACTTGTGCTCCTACTATTGGCTGGAAGACTGCTTCAGTAACAAAAAGAGAGAGATTCTGAATCCATCAGCTTTTAAAAAAATATGTCTTTACAGAATGGTGGATTTCAAAATATTTGAAATTTAGGACATTACAGCATCAGATTACAAAAAAAAGTCTAGGCAGGTCATCTCTTAGGTCTAAATTACTTGTCAGGGTCCTTTTAATCAAACCTATGGAAAGCTCATCCAAAAGTGGCAATTAGAACTGGACCTTTTACTAAGTTTACAATTAAAGTACACAGCAAGGAAGGCAACTCAAAATGGACTGGATGATTTTAACCAAAAGTAATATTTCGAAAGTAACCAACTCTTATAGGTGACCAAACAAATAAATGAAGACATGGAAAAGAAACTTGGCACACAAGTTCATATACATTTTCTTAACAGAGCAATGAAATTGGGATATTAGAGTTTCACATGTTTAAGCCCTTATACAAGGTCCATTAAATACTTATGCACAAAGCATATTTTAAATGCATCTTTCAGTTTGTTAAACACTGGGATATATTTCACTAATTTTATATCATTGCCTAATGTACTACACCATTCCAGAGACTTTGTACAATGTACAGTCCCTCTGGACTGCATGGGGGAAGAACTTTTAAAGTGAAAAAAATGTGAGAGGTTTCATCCTAACAAGTATGTTTCATATTCCATAAAAATTATTTCCTCTGTCCTCCTCTCAGATAGAATCAGAACACTGTACCATGCTATAAGATTATTGTGCCTTTTTTAATAAAGTTTGTAGCCCTGATTCAAAGAAGAAGAAAAAAACCTCCAGAAGAGAAAAATCTGGATTCAAACTTGCATAAATATATGTGAATGGCAGAGACAACAAATTAAACATATATACTTTTCTGAGAATATTTTTTTTACGTTTAAAAATATTATTGGACAAAAGAAGAAATCATTATCCTCTATCCCTCAGAACAGACAGGCTTTATCTGCCTTTGATTTTTTTTTTTTAAATTCTGTGGTCCAAAAAATAAATTAAAAAAAATATATATAAATTTAGCATATCAATTCAGGCAACCCAAGATGTAGTGCTACTGTAGCACTTGGCGGCAATAGTGTATCCAATGCTACAAACTCATTTCAGGGGCAAAAAAGCTAGATATAATAAGCAGAAGAAAATGATCCAAAAAGGATTTATCCCAGCCTTTTTCTATGTTGGTCTTTACTAAATAGAAACTCCTGCCAACTGCTGATGGAGAAGGTGACATGCTAAAAATATAACATTGATTTAAAAACAAAACAAAAAACCAAAGTTAGTCATGGTCACTTTTAAAATTGAAAACACAAATGTAATATAGCTATAAAGGGAAACACCAATATGATGAATATTGCACAAAAAAAACTCTGCAATCTAGGGTCCAGTCTCCCAGTTCAGAAATCTCTTTTAGAAAGTCAGGCTCCCCATAGACTTTTCAAATGCCACTATCCTTGTCAGATGTTAGAAATATTTACTAAATTGATATGATACCTTTATGTCAAATCAATCAATTTTCATGACAGCGCTTGGGACTGTTAGTAACAAAGCATTTTTCTGTGGCCACTGTATTAAACCAAAACCCCTTCTCCTTCTAATTTCAAATATACAAAGGTTAAAAAAAAATGCAGCCTTGGGGATAATTTGTTTAAGCCCTCCCCCACTCCCCCAAAAAATCCCAGAATCAAATCCTAGCTAGCTATCAAAATGCAAGAGAGAAAGAGAAGAGGGGGGACAAACCAAAACCAACTGTAGTGTAGAAATTGGCTTTAAGAAGTCTCGTCACATTATCACTTTAATTGATAGTTCCTACAATTAGGGAGATTTGTAGATTTTTTTTCAACAGTGCCATTAGTAATCCATGTTTAGCACTTATCTTAAATACTACAATTTCCATATTGATGCTCTGTTTTTCAAAACTGTTTTAAAGGCTGTTTTTAAAAGGAGAAGAAAAAATTATAAGGAAATTCCAATAAAAAGAAAATTCAACCCAATTTCTCAAAGGCAAAATAGCGTGTACAAACTATGAAATCATTTAGGAGAAAGGAGGTTTCCAAAGATATGCTGCATAACTATATTCCATCACACAGCTACATCAATTAATAAGTTTGAAATTAGGGCAGTTCTATGGAGATGTTCCTTTAGGATGCTGGGAAATCATTTTCACTGTATACCTAAATTCTGTAATTTATCTACATGTATGTTTTGTCCACAATTATCTTTATAAAATAGGCCATTTTAAGAAGACAAAAATTCCATTCTACAAGTTTCATTTCACTTTTACTTATTGTTGAATACACATGAAATGCACTCTGAATGCATAAAAATCACAGTGGATAGCAGCAAAGAACTTGGGGAAATTAAGGAGAATTTGATCATTCACATTGAGATTATTTTCTGCACATTGATGAAAGATAGCTATTTCACACTTCTAAAAACCTTGAGATCATTCTTTTTTTAAAAAAAAAGAAAGCCCCCTCAAACAAACAAAAAACACCAAACATAAACAAACAAAAAAGATGCATTACCCTTCTTTACACACAAAAATGAAACATTGTTATGGCAGCAAAAGATTTTGATAGCAATGAAAATTTGTAAACTGTATTTCAATCTTTTTTTTGTTCCCAAAGTGCAAGATGCAAGATTCCCATAAGCTTTCAGTAGTGCTTTTCTTGTAAATAATCCTTCATTTTGTTTGGCAAAGGCAGTTTCTGGATCAGGTCTATTCTGGTATACTGACGTATAACAAAACGACACAGGTACTGTAAGGAACGCACCTGCATAAAACGAGATACTGGGTTTGTCAATCTCACTGGGTAAGTTGCAGATCCAGGCAATCGAGACCTTGAATAGCAAAAAGCTCCATTTTCAGAGTCCCTGATTGAATGTTCAATTAGATCAACAATAGAAGTATGGCCCTCCACATCTGGTTGTTCATAAAAGCTAAACCTACCGTTTGAATGTTCAATTCTAGTATGAAGAGTTTTACCATGGGAGCGAAAACTCAGGCTTAAAAGATAACGGTCATCAGAGCTATCTCGAACAAGAAATGAACCATCGGGCACATTCGCCAGTTTTCCCTCTGCCTCCCAACGTGTGATAGGGCCCCAGTACCATCCTTGTTTTGCAAGTTTTTTCAGTTCCTCTGTGAGGCTCGTCACAACCATAGGACCACTATTTTGTACAGAGTCATAGACTCTTCCAACTCCTGGGGCAGAGTTAGGATCAAAATTCAAATGGCAGCGCATACTTTCAGCCACATGGGCATCTGTGCCATTTAGTCCATTGAAGTTCCTTTGGATTTGATTATTCTGCATTGGAGGTAGCAATGGTGAAAGTGGAGGGACATCACTGTGATTAACTCTTGGGCTTTGCAACATGACTCCTGTGGTACCAATCAACAAACCATTCACTGCCTGGTCCACAAAGATATCTGGAGCAACAACTACATCTTGATCCACCTGACCCTCATCTTCATGAAAAGCATTTCCGCCCACTTGAGAAGAAACAGTTGAAACTTCCATGGGTGAGGAACTATCCAGACAGTAACTACGTGATCCTTCCAAAGGATACATTCCCTCATCTAAAGGCACAGTATACTGAATGTAGTCCTGAGGCATTAGTCCAATAACTACAGGCACGTGTTCATCAATATGAAGATGTAGGTCCCCATTCTGGGATTCTGTACTTTTTAATGTATTGTTTTGTTCTTGAAACACACTATCTGACTGCAAGTCATGGAAGTCCTTTCGAACACCATTCAGTGCTGGGCTTGGGTTAGAGGAGTGGACCAAGGCCTTGACTTTCACTTCCATTTTGATACAAGTCTCTTCTGAGTTTGTCGATCGAAGAGGCCATGGTGTTGGACTGTAATGGTGGTTACGGAGAGATGTGGATCTTAGAGGTCTTTGAGCTCTCACATCTTTAAAGGTTATTGGAGCAGATGAGGAAGAAAAGGTATCGTCATCAGCAGAGCTTACAGATGGCGTGCTGCCTTTCCCTTTTTGCTTTTGTTTTGCTGAAAGCCTTCTTTTTAAAGTACCCATTAAGCTTTCACTTTTTGATCTATTTTTGCCACCTTTTTCATCTTCACTGTTAACTTCACAGCTAGCCAAATCTTTACCATAGCAGCTGCCAAACAAGGAGTCATCTTTTCCAAATTCACTTAATGATGGCTGCTGAACCACTACAAAGTCACTTTCTTCTTTGCTTTTATTTAAGTTAAAGGACTTGCGAATTGTTTTGAGACTAATTTTCTTCATTATGACAAGTTACCAAGTCTGGCTGATCAAAAACTCTTCTGGTATTTTAGCCTTAACACATGTAGAGCAGCTTCTGCTTCATGTATATATTTTATCCAGCCTCATTTAACTTCAAGAGCCATTTCCTGGAAACAAATAAAAAGACATTTAACTTCACAAAAGAAACATTTTAAATGAAAACTACAGTTGGGCACCAAATGAATGCAAAGCTGTACTTAGGAAATCCAGTCAAGTTCAATAAATGACTTAAAAGTACAACATCTGCTTTTTGAGTTGCCTGCCAATTGTTCTGGTTTTAAAATCACTTTTTAGTTCTTATATATAATTTTCCTGTCTCCTTTGCTATGTGAAAGACCAACCCAACACAGGGGAAGCTGACTAATTGTTGAGGATGATAATGGGTACAACAAGCTTCCTAGTCCAGGGCTAGATTGTGACTGGTCCTAACATGGCCATGAGGAAATTTTCCTGTGTAGATAAGCCCTAAGAGACCTTCACTCACTCTGTGTGCCCAGCCTCTTTGGTTCCCACATCACAGGTCCAGCCATGGGGGGTGGAGAGCAGAGAGAGCAAGGTGTACCTGCTCAATACTACCCATTACCCTCTCCTTCCTTCCCCACCCCAAGAGTATGTAGACAGAGGAGTGGAGAGTAGGTGGAGCCTTGGCTCCATCCCCTCTCCCCAACCCTCAACTGAGATGAAATGGTACAAGGGGCAGCACCAGGTATAGGGTTACAATAAGTTACTTCCCCCCTACTCCCTACCCAGAGAATTCGTTGCCAGGGCTCCTCATGAAGCAGCACAGCTACATGCCTCTCCTTACTCATGAGCCATGCAGCCTTGTAATATGCCTTTATAATTTGTGTACCACAACTACATTCACTCAGTTACTAACAACCAACCTTAATTTTTTGGTATAAATGATTACAAATGGAGCTCCCCAAGTTAGTAAGGGCTGCAGGATCATGCCCAAACATTAATTATAGGATTTCTGTCACACTTAAAAATGCCTTTTAATTTAAAGAACATGTTAAGAAAAACCATGTGGCTACAGGAAGAGATAACCATGAAAAACATTTTCTTGTTATTAAGGAGCAGTAGTTAAGAGTGAAATGAGAGTTTCATTCACAGAATTGGACTTATAACTTATAACAAGACAATATTAGTAACAATAACAAAACCAAAACAATCTCCTTCACATCTTATTGCAAGGTAACTTTTTTTTTTAAAAGGCAAATCAAACAAGGAAATTCAGAGATATGGTATTTACAAAAAATTCCTTTCATTCACTTTTCAAAGGTTCTCCCAACTCCCTTAGGGTCATCATTTCTTTAAAATAGGTGCATCCAGGAACATCAAACTTCATTGATGTTAAGTAGGAGCTTTCACAGGTTTGAGGGCATGCACATAGGAATTATAGAGACATTTAAAGGTGGTGTTGTGAAAATACTTAAATATGTATTAAGTAAAATACATAATGATATGGTATGGTATAATTTTTATTAGAATGAGTTTGCGATAGCAGAATTACTCACAAGTGGCAAAGTAGGGAGTAGCTAATAGAAAACTACGTTGGGACCACAGGAGAAGGAAAGCTGTATATTGGATGAAAGGCCAAGATGGGGAATAGGAAGGAGGTAGCCACTTATGAAAGTCAGAGGCTGTCTGGTCCAGCTTACATTCCAACACAGCTCGGATCTATGACTGGCTTCCAAGGTTTACAGGTATTTCTACTACTGAGCAATTCTTAAACATTTTTTAAAATCTAAGGAAATACTCAAGCAAAAAAACACTGAATGAATCTATCATTTGCAGCATTTATAAATTAAGTTTCTGGATTTCTTAATTCTCCCTGCTCCCTCCACTCTCAAATGCTAAGAATGTTTGTAACATGTTTGTAAATTGTAAGTTAAGGTTCTACTCTACAAAAATCAAACATATTTGAAATTAAGCATATGCAGAGTACGATCATCCAAATTATCTTAATTTTGACCCTCTTGAAGCACCCTGAGAGCAGACAAAACACATCTGCAAAAACTTTATCACAAAGTTTCACCAAGTTTAAGAATAAAGTATTAATTTTGACGCCTCTAATGAAAGGAACTGGTGGGAAGAGAGGAAAAGGTCATCTCTGAATTTTTCTTGGTTCTGAGTGCCACTATGGGAGCAGAGTAGTTCTTGTTTGGATTTATTTAAACTGTGCATTAGCATACTTTTGATTATTAGAGGATTTTTGCAAAGTGGAACCTTACCTTGGAATTTCAGGCTAATATATCTTGAGAAAACTCCAACATTATCAAACAACACTAAAGTAACTACCATATTGTAAAGAATACAAGAGAACTGTCACAAAATGACACCGCTATATTTTAAAATGCTTTAGTTGCCAATATTTTCTCATGCTAGTCTAGAAAGAAAGATCTGTCACTTTCCACTGCAACTGTGAACACTATGTTTTAGCACAGAAACCTTATGGATTATAGGTCTACAACTTTTGGTAGTTAAATATATTTATCAGATTAATAAAGCATATCATGAGAATGATGGTCATGTCTTGAAGGTATAAAAATTTGTGCAGGATTAACCTTGGTATGTCCCAGGGCACCAGTTTATTCACCCATGAACAAGCAACATGATCAAATGAATTATGGTCCTGGCCTGAAGCCCACTGAATTCAACTGAAATACTGAATTTAACTGAAATTGATTTCAATGGGCTTTTTATTAAGTCCTATTACGTACTGGACTAGTCTGCATTGAGAAGTCCAGTGACTTGGTTTAAGTTAAAAATTATATTGACCTAGCCTCATCGCAGGGCTGTGAAAAATTTGGCACCCTAAACACCACAGTTAGGTTGACCTAACCACAGTATTGCTGCAACTAGGTTGATGGATGAATTCTTCTGTCAACCTACCTACCACTTCTCAGAGAGGTGGATTAACTACATCAGCAGAAAGACCCTTTCCGTCATTGTAGGAAGCATTTACACTGCAGCGCAAGAGTGGCATTCCTGCATAACCATAGCTGTTCCTCTGTAGCGCAGACACACCCTTAACCTCTCTCTGTCTCAATTCTTCCAGATGTAAACTGCTAATAATACTTACCTCTGAGAAGTAGGTAGGCCTTATATTGAGGGCTGTTAGTAAAGAACTGTACAGACATACATACAGATGTGCAAAGAATGAAGCATTTAGGAACTCATTGGGACACTCTTGCATGCACAGATTTTTCCCACCTAGGGATGACAAAAATTAGTATATGTATTATTTCATGGAATGCATCTTGCTGTAGTGTTTGTTATAAAAGTAGCAGTTAACACCAGTGGGACAACTTCATTTGAAACTCTGTAAGAATTATAGTATTGCTGAGCCCCTGTACGGAAGTACTTTCTCAGTAGCACCTCCTGCATAGTCAATTTTAATACGTTCTCCAGTAAGGTCTGATGCAGATATCTGCTGCTGTGAATATGCAGTATGTTATGCCATGGTATTCCAAAAAGACAATATAAATATTTTAGGAATACTTTGAGATCAAAAGAGGTAGAAAGCTAGACAGACAAAATGAAATGAGAATGGAGACAGCCAGGGATCGAAGAAAGAAAGAAAAAGAAACTCTGATAGTCCAAAAACTTTTATTTTAAAATCAGATTTTTACCAAACATAATTTAGAAGAAGACATAGACTACTAAAGCCTAGGCAGGCTGCAAAAAGTTAACAGAAAGCTGCGGGCGGCCATGCCTTTGGACAGTCAATGTAAACAAACTGTCTAACAGCTCACCAGCAGATTACCTTGATGGGACACGTGCAGCCCGCGGGCCGCAGATTGCCTACCACTGATCTAACCCGACCTGTATAAAACGGGCCACAGGAATTCCCTGATTTAATTCCTGTTTGAACCAGGTCATGTATTTCAGAAAAACATCCAATCTTGATTTAAAAATCGCTATTAAGTTGTTCCAAGGTTAATTACTGTCACTGTTAAAAAATTACAACTTTTTCCAGCCTGAATTTGTCTAGTTTCAACTTCCAGCCATTGGATCTTGTTATACCTTTGTTTGCTGGACTGAGGAGCCGATTATCAAATTTTTATCCCCATGCAGGTACTTATAAACTGTGAACAAGTCACCTGAACTATCTCTTTGTTAAACGCATTAGATAGAGCTCCTTGAGTCTTACCACTGTAAGGCATGTTTTCATTTAATCATTCTCAGGGCTCTTTGCTGAACCCTCTCCAATTTATCAACATCCTTCTTGAATTGAGGACCCCAGAATTGGACAATGTATTCCAGCAGTGGTGGCACCAGTGGCAAACACAGAGGTGATATAATGGCCGTACACCTACTTGCGAGTCCTCTGTTTATACATCTATGGACTGAATTAGGTCTTTTGGTCACAGCATCACACATATGTTCAGCATATTATCCACCATGACCCCCCAAGTCTGTATTGGAGTCACTACTTCCTGGGAGAGAGTCCCCCATTTTGTAAGCAGGGCCTACACTGTTTGTTCTTATATGTGTTTCTTTACATTTGGCTGTATTAAAAGGCGTAAAGTTGCTTGCACAAAGTTCTCCAAGTGATCCAGCCCGCTCTGAATCAGCAACTGAATCAGCTCTTCATTATTTACCACTCCCATAGTTTTTGTGTCATCCGCAAACTTTATTAATTGTGATTTTCTGTATTCTTCTAGGTCACTGATAAAAATGTTAATTAGCATAGGGACAAGAACCAATCCCTGCACGAACCCACTAGAAACACACTTGTTGGATGATAAGTCCCTGCTTACAATTATATTTCATGACCTGACAGTTAGCCATCTTTTAATCCATTTAATGTGTGTCACGTTAATCTGTACGGTTGTATTTTAAAATTAAAAAGTCATGTGGTGCCGAGTCAATGCCTTAGAGATGCCTAAGTATAATATATTAACACTATTGCCTTTATCAGCCAGTCTTGTAATCTTATAAAAAAACAGGTATCAAGTTAATTTGACAGGATCTATTTTCCAGAAACACATGTCGTTTGGAGATGTTATGGTGGTGCTGTATTTAAAATATACCGTGAAAGCTAAAGAATTGCACGTGTTTGAACAAGCATGACATAGACTTGCTTATTCAAAATATTTCTGAGCAGTTTCAATTAAATCATGGTGTCAAAAAGGTTTAAATAGGACATCCGGCACATCAGTCATAATGGTTTACGTGTGGTACTGTGTCAACAGAAAGTTTGTGTATTTGTATTTATAGAGCTTTTATTCATTTTACGTATTTCACCTAGGTTAACTATAGCCATTTCCTGAGATAAACACTATTTACAGTGCTGCCAGAAGACATTACTATGTAACAGGTCAGCTTTGGAAATTAATCTCACACACACACTTTTTCTCCTTAAAATAATTAATACAAAAAGCAGACACACCCATATGTGGCCAAACTTGAACAATTACAATAGAAATAATAATTCTGAAGTACTGAATAGAAACAAAAATAGAATCACAAATTGACACAGAGCCATTCTCTAACATTTATTTATAGAATTTACGCTTGCCTATCATTAGGGCTGCAAGTTTGTCACAGAAATGAAAAAATTCCCTGATACTGACACTTCTCTGTTTGGCCGTGTGGGAAGGCTCTAGGTGGGTTGCCCCCACCAGTCTAGTGCTGAGGGTGGCACTGAGTGGAGGGACAGGGACATGTTGGAGAGCCAGACTGCTCTGCACTCACTCCACAGTGGCAGCTCCTGTGTCCCACAGGACTGGGCCCAGCTCCTCACTCCGTGTTGCAACCTGGCACACAGGGTTGCCCCGCTGCCCTTCCATCATAACAAGGGTGCAGCCTGGCCAAATTTGAATGAGTCGCATTGTGACCTGGTAAGTGTGGAGTGGGCTCGCTCTCAATGCTCAGGTACATTCTCACCGGACACAGGTGCCGTTGCTGCCTGGAGGGATCATGGGGTAGGCTCTCTCTCAACCCCTGGACCCAGCCCCACAGGATGGGAGTCATCGCTACAGGGTAAGTGCGGGGCAGGCTCACTCTCCAACTACCTCCCCCTGCCAGGGGCCTCCCACCTTACTATGCTGGAATCAGGGTTTCAGTGACTGCGCAGAGGGTGCTGTTGCAGGTCATCGGTGCCACCCAGGCAGGCGAGGAGGAGGAAGCAGTGGTGGTAGAGGAGGAGAAGGATGCTGGTCTGCTATGATTTTGAAGAGGTGGGGTTCAATTTCATTTATCAGGCAACAAATCAGTTACCCTTCCTAGAATTAGATTTTTTAATTAATTAATTTGTCTATTTATTTCCAACTAATGGAACATGAAAATATTTAACTTGATTTTTAAACTCACAATTGCACTATTGCTGCACTTATAGTATGCTATAGGTATAATTTAGAAATACAAAATCCCAGCTATAACAAGTTATTAGATTTATCTACAAAGTTTACAACATAGCAAAAACACATCCTGTTTCAGAGCATTCAGCACAACCGTGCACAGAGATAAACTGAACAGAACAATACAGACAGTACCCACAATCACCACTCAATGCATGGTTCTGGAGATTTAAAAAAGGGATTTGTTTGCTATTTTTTAAAAAAGGGGGATACAATTCTGAAACATTAAATTAAAGCCGAATACTGAAAATAGGGAAGTACATAGTTAGCCTTGGATCTGAAAGCATCTTAATACAAATGCATAGTTACTTAAAGTTGTGTGCTTAATTATCATAGGTAACGTGCCACTGATTTTTAATGCCGAATGTGCTATTGATTTGAAAGAGGAATTATGCTTATAGAAGAAACTGACATGACATAGCCCCAATTTACTAAGAAATATGTTCATTTAAACTTTGCACTACACATTAAAGCCACAGCCACTTAATTTATTTTTATTCTGTATGGATTCACACATTTTTATTCTGTATGGATTTCCAATACATCATTTAAAATTTTTTAATCCTAAACAATATATTAAAAGCTTGCACCTAACTGAGTCACATTTCTTTACTGATGAGGCACAACCACCATCAGGTTTCAATGCCCGGAACTAAAAGATTCACAATAGTTTAAATATTTGAATAATTCAGATTTCTTTTCAAATTGAGTACTCAAAATTTACCTTAAAATGAATACCTCTGTGATCTGAGAAGCTGTGTCAAAGTATTATGGAATACTTGAAAAAGGCTGGGGCAAATATAAGTACAGTTATTTTTATACATATCAATTGTTAAGAAATGGTTCTTTAAAAGCTAACAATAGTGTATTTTACTTAACACCTCTTAACTTCCATTGGTAAGTTGCACCTTCAGCAATATGTTAAGAGACGAAGCTGTCTAATGAGATTTTCCCACCATCCACCCTCAACACTTCAAACAGTACTGTAACAGGGCCTCCTCGGTCCTGCTTCTGTCTCAGTCGACAAAGCACGAAGAGACCCTTGTGCTGGTTCAACACCCTGTGCAGTTTATTTATAATTGAGTGCCACCAAACCTAGCACCTTTACAAGCAGGGGGAGAGCAATCTCTCTCTCCCCCTCACTGCCATTGACCGGGAACAGCGAACCATGGCCACTGGGAGCTGCAGGCGGCCAAGCCTGCGGACTACCCAGACGGGCTGCATGCAGCCCACGGGCTGCTCACAACTGGGCTAATGGCTTATTTAGCCTTTCTGCCCTGCCCCACCCACAAATTAGGCACAGGTCTGCTTCATCAGCTCCAATCTTCTATGCCTGATTGGTGCCGCTGTGAACAGTGTGCTGACTCAGGGTTTCATACTTAGCACTCTATAACAAGTACCTAAAATGTTTAATGTAGAGAGTAATGTCCATGTCCATACTAAACACTACAAAATAAAAAATTCCAGGTGGGGAAGACTACACACAGCAATCTTCAGTTTGTTCACTGTGTCACAAGCACATTGGAGACACTGCTATGTTTTCTTTTTACTAAACTTGGACTAAATTCCTGGGTCAAAGGTGAAAAATTCTGCTTTCAATTAAGCCATTTTAATCTGAATACTTCTTTACGTTGATGCTCTGAAACCTTCTGAAAACAAAGAAACACAACAGACCTGTTTGGGACTGGCCTCAGCACTGTTTTAAATTGTACCAAAGCCCATCCTATCTCCTTCTTGCTTTTCTTTGGAGATCTGCTGCTCAGCATGGGCCTTGTAGCTCAGCATAAGAAGCACACAAACACTCTTTCATATGCGAGATGGAGAGAGGTAAAAGCAGTTCTGAGGCCCTTATGGACTGGTGATTTAGATAATTCACCACATCTTACACTTTCACAGTTTAACAGTAATTCAGGCCCTTTTTTCTCTAACAATAAATGAAGACCTATGCCCTGAACATTCATTATTATGCACCAAGCATTTAAACCTTCCAAACTTTTATAAAATAACAAAGGAAAAAAGTTTTCTGCCTCACGTGGGTCTAACAAAGTCCCTTTTCCCAATGGCAAAAAAAAAACCCACATTCTCAGGTACAGCATACTCTTCTCTGGCTTCAAACACAAAATAGCTAGTCACATCTGTTCTACAATTCTTTTTACCAGAGATGCATAAAGCGTAAGTGGAAAAACTGCCCATCAGTAATAATGCTTTATCAGCAGCACATACAGCAAATCTGCTAACCATTATCAATCAGAATAGCAGAATAGTAAGGTAGTAAAGTTCATCTTTGCTAATAGAAAAGTAGGAGGAAAACCGCATTAATAAAAAAACCCTTGTGTATGAAAAGTTTCTGCATCACTAACAGTGCAATCAGTTGTACACAAAATGACAACAGAATGCAAAACCATTTAAGCTGATGCCAGAGTGCAGAGTTGTGACCTGACGATTGGCCCTACCCTCAGGCAGCATCACATTGCTTGCTAGTGTTTTGCCTCCTATTAGGAGGCCAATCTGTAGCCAGATCCAACACTTCTACCAGGCAACTGGACTGGCCAGCAAGCAGCTGAAAATGCAAACCTGCAACGGGCTGAAACAGAACCTTTCCCTACTTCACTCAACACTGGCTGCAGGGACTCCCATATCTTTCCACATCTGTCTTGTTACAGTTCAAAGTAATATCTAGATATCTTTTTTCTTTGTATGTGAAGTTTTGATTTTTTTCACACAACTGTTAGCTGAGTTGTGCAGGTATTCTACTTTTGTATGGCTTGGGTAGGTAGCAATGACTACAAATTTATATCTAAGTTTGATTGTCGCAGCAGTGAGCTGGTGAATGTCCTTCAGCCCCCTGGGAAAAGAACGAAGGGGACACTCAGATATGATGTTGTTTGTTTGTGCCTGGTATGGACTCTTAAGTATGAGTCAGGTTCCATTTTCAATTCTTATTGTTTCACAGGACTGCAACTTTGGGCAGTATGTCCTGGCAGCAAGGGTTAAACTTTAGCATCTAGGTAATGATTAGATTTATAGGGAGGTTGTGTTTGGGAAAGATTAGGCTTTAATCCACCTTCCCATCCAGATGAGGATTATAGATACAGGAAGTTGAGTTCTCCTTGAATGTGGCGCTCTCATACAGTAAAGTACAAGACACTATTTTTAAGACTGGAATTCTTCAGTTCTGGCTGAGCCCTTGGGAAGTGGGGATGCTCAAAATAGAAGAAGAAGAAGAAGTTGGGAAGTTCTAAGATTCTGTTGCTCCCCTCCCCACCCTTTTTTTACTGCTGTTAGCACAATGTTTCCTCTAGGTATTATCTTATTAAAGCTGTTTTAAAAAAAGTTACAGACACTTGGCTAGAATTACTTAACAAGGTGTCATTCTTCATAACTAAGGGCAGGGAGCAATGTACTTTTAAAATATATTTTATTACAATGTAATAAAGGGTCTTCAGCAGGGGGACAGTTTCTAAAATTACTTATTTGGGGAGCAATAAAAGTCTACTACAAATTTATGTAATGAAAATGAAAGGGAGAATAGGAAAGATATTTGTGAAACCATAAAAGGACCTATGTTTCTCTAAATTAGGACCGTCTCTGCAAAAAGAAAACACAAAGAAGTATCAACAAATGCTTTTAGTCCTGGAGAGCTGGAACACTTGTTGAAAAGGGCATAACCCAATCAGTCTTCCACATGAAAGTACTGCCTAAGAATTTTAGACAACAGAGTTTGCCTGTGAAATCTCGATGCATTTCAAAAAGTAATTTTAGAAACACAGCAGAACTGTTTAAGGTGTGCACTGAAAGGCTAGAAGCAATAAAATAAAGCACCTTCTCAAAGAAATTTCCTGGTCAGCATTAGTCTAATCATTCTTTTCCTAATATGACTCCAATAACATCACCTCCAGCAGCAGTTTTCAAGCCTTTCCCTAAAAAGGGAAAGAAAACTGGCTGTAGAATAAAAGCAGCTGAATGCTCGTATACCATTAAAACGCTACTCCAGTTTTCATGTTGGTACAGCAGTTAGTTTTTATTTTGTACTGTACTGCTTTTGATTAATATTTCTGTAACAAATAAACACAGTAACATTTTTCATGGTTCCTGAGTTGAAATATGCAGCAATCTCAGAGAACACAAGTGCACATGATGTGTAGCCAACTCAACAAGACAGCACCAAACTCGTACCATGAATGATATCTAAAAGAACAACCTCCACTCCAACGGCCACATAAAAAACTGAATAGGGTCAAATTCCTGCACTGATTTCCAATTACTGCTGGCTATGGAATGAAAACCAGTGCCATAAGAAAAAACAATCCACAGAACACACTCTATTAAGACTTTTTTATTTTTTTTAATTTGTATGTACTATTTGTATGTGTAGATATGCATTTTTATTGCTCAATTTTTGTAAGTTGTATTTTTCCATTTCTTAATACTTGACAAAAATAATAATCCATGTTCACAAATTGATGTAGTTTGTAATGAACAGACTGATATATGCATTATTCCTAACCAAATATAGCTCTAAAGAGGTAGTGCAGCAGAACCTCCACTTAGACAACAAGTTGTAAGAAGAGATGGTGATGTCAAAATCAAAACTGAAGCAAGCAGAGCTGTAACTAGGCATTTTAGCACCTTGGACAAGCAAGCATATTTGTGCCCCTTTCCAGGTTTTTTTTAGATGATATGAGTTAGGATATTATAGAGTAATGATAATGCATTTATTTTTGTGTATCAGTACAGTATGTAGACAATAAAAGCTACTGTATGATTCTTTCAGGTGCCACATTCATTTCCACACAATCCTTTAACGCCCCTATAGTATCCTCCCTATGCCGAAGTGTGGAGACAGAAGAAAGTATATGGCTGTGGTGACTGTGAAATCTGATTATGGTGTGCTTCAGTATGAGACAATGCTAATGCCAGGGTTACAGTGGCTAGATGGAGATATCACTGAGGTGATGGCCCTGGTCCCATAGAGAAGGGTTTCGGGAACAGACTGCTAGGTCACAGCCCAGAGTACTACAAGCACAGGTCACAGTGGACATGCTTCTTTGTCAGGCTTGACAAAGCCCTGGCTGGGATGATTTAACTGGGAATTGGTCCTGCTTCGAGCAGGGGGTTGGACTAGATGACCTTCTGGGGTCCCTTCCAACCCTGATATTCTATGATTCTATGATTCTTCACCAGTGCATATCTCACCAGCACCCTCCAATCCAGATCTGCAAGCACTGCAGATTTCCCTATTGGTCTCTTCACCTGTACAGTAAATGGCCTGTATTTTTATCTGTCTGGGCAAAACTGAAAATTGTCCCAAGCCCAAAATTAGAGGCCTTTTAAAAGAAAAGCCAAGGTGCATTCACCACTGTGAGCCAGCCTGCCCTGAAGATGTCAATTCCCTGATGTGCAAGTGCACCTTGCTGACCAGTTAATGGTGCATTATAACAATGGATCAGAGGGAGGCTCCTTATTCTTTTCTCTGCAATAATGACTGAATTAGGCTGTGGCAGCAAGAAGTAAGGGTAGGTCACAGTAACAGGAAAACACAGCTTGAGGAGGAAGCACAGCGGTGTTTTACCTCTACTGAGTGTTGACTAAAAAGACATGTGTTATTTTGCAATGTTTACTTTCTTTGGCTACATCTACACCTGCACTTTTGTTGGTAAAACTTCTGTCAGTCAGAGCTGTGAAAGTAAAATAGTAGCCGCCTAAAGTAAAATAGTTAACACAGCAATTCCGTCTGATAAGATGCATGCAAGTGAGCATGCTCTTTTTTAAAACTGCAGTTTATTAGATTTTTAAGCACAAACAAACATAAACAATAGGTTTAAAACTTCCCAGATATTTACCTAACATCTGGAACAGTATTGAGTAATTAACAGCAGATTCGCAGTGGCCAGCTGCTCACCCACTGGGGAGAAATGGTGTCAGGAAAAATGTCTTTTAAAATGGCTTCAGAGGACTGCTTTAAAGTACATTTTATTAGGTTTTTTTTTATAACTAACTTTTATAAAACATATAGGTCATAATAACCCTTACTGCATTATTACTTTTTAAATTTTTTATAGACTTTTAATATTAAAAGCATCTAGACTCAAGGTTTTTTAACCACCAAGGTTTTTAGTTTCAACTGTTTGCTTGTTTGTTCCCTCCTCCCATTCTAATTAGCAGAAACTGCCAGCTAAATATAACCTTACTTCTAAAAGTCTGCCTCTAAATTAAATCTTAATTATGTGGTGTTTTATTTTAATAATTTTGGGTGGCTAAATTCACATAAATATGATTAAAATTAACTTAATTACATTTTGAGGTATACACACCCCTTAAATCCAGAGAAACACCCTGACTGACATAAATTTCACCAACAAAAACGCCGGTGTGGCCAGCACTATGTCAGCAGGCAACACTCTTCCACCCACTTACCGGGGGTGGCTTAATTATGCCAACGGGAGATCTCCTGTCGGCATAGAGCAGCTACACAGGAGACCTTACAGCGGCACAGCTGTAACGGTACAGCTGTGCCACTGTAAAGTCTGTAGTGTAGACATTGCCTTTGTTTCTACTGTTGCTTCCTCTTGCTGTAAATCACAAGCAGCCCAGGACTTGTCTGAACACCTCCTCCTAAACATGGAAGTACCTCTGCTCCCCACCCCCCATTTTAGCAAACACAGCATGTGGCTCATCCTATCTGGGTAACTGTTACCCTGTTGTTACCCCCTCTGCTCCTCCCTGTGCCAGGGTTGTGCCCCCTGCCACCATCTGGCAATGCCTCCTGCCTGGGCTGAACACCAGCTCCTCCCCCTGCAAATTTTGCTCCTCGCCCCCTCTCCTGCCCCTGCCTCCAGCTGTTGACACAAACACACACCCAACACAGTCAATTTCCACTCCCTGCTCAGACCCTGCCCATCACCCTCCTCCCCCCGATTTGCCTCCTTTAACCCTTTTTAATCCCCAGTGAGGGCAGCAGCTTCAGCAGATGTTACTGAGAAATGAACATGCTCAGTAGGAGTAAGCCAGCACTCAGTGCCCTGCCTGTTTGCCACCCTGCCAGAATTCTAGTGCCAGGGAGCCTGCGGGGATGAGGAGGTCTGAGAACCCTAGGCTCTAGCTGGACGCTTCTGGGCCTAATCGTGGGGGCGGGTGCAGGGGCTGACGCCACTGGACCTGATCCTGTGCGCTGCCCCACTTTTGAGCCTCCAGCGGCTCTGAGCCCTGTGCGGCGGCTGTCCCACTCTAGTTACGGCCCTGGAAGCAATAGTGTGAGAACGGTCCACAATGTCATGCTACTGTGAAGAGAACACAAGGCTGCCATTGTTCCTCACCACTTGAAGACTGAACTTGATGCCAGAGAGGTGAGAAAGATACTGTACGTTTTTCATGTTTCTTCTCTCCCTCAGTTAAAAGCTGCTGAATTGTGTTTAAAAAATAATGATGCATTGCCTGGCCAGGGTGTACAACCTGAAAATTAAAATTTGCCTTCTGTTTCAGTTTTCTTGCAACTGCCACCAAACAATACTTCTGTCTTATGCTGTACTTTGAGAAAACACAGAAATCATTAGTCATGTCGATACCTCAAAGTATATTATGGGGCCTTACTAGCTAAGAGGAAAGAAAGGAGGAATTTAACTATGGTACAGCTAAGGTGAGCTGTCATGTATCATTTATAAGAAAATCAAGACAGAAAACCAGCTTTCATTTTCAACTGCCGCTTGGACATCCTACTCAGGAAAGCTAACACAAGACTTGTAACAAGTGCAAACTGACAACCTGATCATTACGCAGTAAGTGGCTCAGTTTCACTTTCCCAGACTTGATTTTTAATCGTCTGACAGGCAATGATTTCCCTAACCTGTTGTATACAGAGATGAGTTAGGCCCTGATACTACAAATGGTTCCACTGGGTGTAGAGGTTCATCCCCATACCACCAGTTACAAGTTCAGAACCTTAATTAGTTCATCCCCAGACACCCTTAATGAAACCAGATTCCATACATTGTAGTGGCTTGTTTTTTATTTATTTGAGTGATGCATTCAGTCTTGATAATTATGGTTAATGTTCCTGATAAAACAATGAGACTATTCACAGAAATAAAGTTACTCACATTCTAAATGTTTACAAGATCAATTCTTAACGTAATGAACTGTGAACCTAGAACTGCATCCACATAGGTGGACTTCTATGAGCATGCAGAGGCCCAATGAAGTTAACAGATCTCCACGTGCAGTCAAGGATCAGTAGTAACAAGGACTGAATTCACAGGTTCTGCATAGAGAAATAAATTATTCTGAAAATTTCAGAAAAAATATGGTCTTTGTAGCAGTATCCCAACAAAATCAATACAGAGGAGAAATTATGTTTCTCTTCATGCACTATTCAAAAGCTTTGATAGCTGTTATCTACTAAAATAACCAAAGCAAAACATACAGAATGAAGTTACAACAAGGAATGCTTCATTCAATTTAGGTTGTAGCTACACAGACCATGCAAACACTGGTACTTATGTTGCACATGTGTGTCACTGTCCAAGAGACCGAAACAAGTTTGCAAACTGACACCTGAGGGCAACTATAATCAGAATGTGTTAAAAAGGAAGAGAAAAAAATATATGTACAATATAGCTTCCCAGGTGTGTAGATTCCATTCAGATTCTATAATTGGAGGATTTGTACTTTATTTATTTTAATTAGAGCTTATTTTCTCCTATCATACTTTCTGGAAGGACCTGACAGAATTGAACCCCAATCTACTGCTGCAGAGATTTTGTATACAAATACCTACCTACCTACCTGACTGCCTCAGTTCCTGCTGATTAATTATGGCGGCACCTGTGACTCCTCAAATTAACCACAGATTGGCTGTCTTTAGACTCCAGGTAGTCTAGTGTCAGGAAATAGCTGATAGATTCCATCTGATGAAGCTGAAATGAAGAAACTACAGTTCTCAGCACTTCTACAACTGAGAAAAAAGGAGACAAAAAGGAGAAACACTAAAACAAAGTTTGTCTTTCATTATAAGACACTAGTCTCTCTTCCCAACTTAAAATAAGATGCAGCCATACTTCAATATTTAGTTAACTCCTTCAATAAGTAAATGAAAATTAAGTGGATTTGCTTGTGCCTCTATGAGGACAACAAGCATGTTGCCTTGATAAAAAAGAAAAGTAAAAGATCTTTCATACCCATCTGTATAACACTCACACGCAAAACAGGAGTTTTAAACACAGAAGAAGTAGAAGCTGATAAGAAACATTCCTCAGATTTGTAGAGAGAAATAAAAAGGAGATCCAATCTAGGGATTTTTCCACAAAATGACCAAAAGGATGGCAAGAAAACCTGTTGCCTACCATTATCTAAAAATATTTGTCATCTTAAAGTAAGGCAAAGGTTAAGAAAAGTTATAAACTTGGATAGAGAACCACACCTACTTAAGGATTCAGACCATTGTTTTACTAAGTTTTGTTTTTGTGAAACTAGCTGGTACCCACTGTCTCTAGGTTAATTGAAAACATCAAAAGAGTAGAAACACTAAGGGCTTGCTACACTTACTGGGGGATCGACTCACGGCGATCGATGCATCGGTGGTCGATTTAGCAGGTCTAGTAAAGACCCACTAAATCAACCACAGATCGCTCTCCCGTTGACTCCTGTACTCCACCTGAATGAGAAGCACAAGGGGAGTCGACGGGAAAGTGTCTCCTGTCGACACAGCGTAGTGTAGTAGTAGATCTAAGTATGTCGACTTCAGCTACGTTATTCATGTAGCTGAAGTTGCGTAACTTAGATCGATCTCCACCCATAGTGTAGACAAGGCCTAACACTGAAAACTGACTATTCAGTTCTTAGGTAGCCAAGGTTACAATGAAACCTGTTCCAATTGTATTCTTGTATTTATGTTTCACTATAGGACTGGGGTGTATACGGATTTTTTCCCAAAGAAAAAACTAATCAATTCAGCATAAATGTGTATAATTAATGTGCATGCAGCAATTCAGATGCTTAAAAATAAATAAGAGGTGAAATACAAATATATGAACCCATCTGGAAAGCAATTACAACTCCTACACATAAAGTAAAATTACAGAGTTAATCAATGTCTTGCCCCCCTCTAAAATAATCACGATATCACAAAACAATAAACTTCAACTCATGTTCAGCATATAAACAAAATTAATAGGTTACTGCCCATGAACTTATCAATTCCACAGCCACTGCTCAAAAATCAGAGAATTAACTTGAATATTCACTGCAAAATCTTGTCTATGGTTTTTCATGTTTACACCACTTGCTTCTCAAACTGCTATATAATGTCAAAAAAGGAGTTGATTTGTATTTACAATCTTTGAGATCCTGATAGTTTCTGGAGTTCCATGACATAACAAGCAAATATTTTTTTTAAATGTGGCTAATTTAGAAAGCGGCAGTAAGGGGACAAGATGTGTGGAAGATACCTTATTTTCATTCATTATATAAAACTTCATATAAATTACCCAGAACATTAGAAACGTACATCACTTTATATCAACCTGGCTTGCAGTTTTTTAGAGAATTTTATCCCTAAAATGATTACTGTTAAATTCCACTTGAGATTATGAGATCTTATTTTGAAATTTTCAGTGCATCACCTTAATTGAAAAATTATTATTAAATATTCAAAGCAAAAAGGCCATGTATATGAACTTCTTGCTGACCTGTAAAACCCTGCTTCACATTTACTATTCAAAACATCAACATACTGAGTAAAAATCAGTTTACCTCCTTTATCTACATTGTGCAATACCTATACAAATTGCAAACAAACAACATTAAAAAAACATTCAGGTTGCAAAGTCAAGAACTCAAAAGTTGGGAAGTATCAGAATTAAGGTTGCCTGAACAGGCCTTTCTCCAGGACCCCTGCTTGAGTGACTCAAGTGACTTCAACTTATACTATTCACATGCTTAAAGTTATGCATGTACTAAGGTCTCAATACAGCAAGGTATACAAGAGAACTGAAATTGATGTACTTAAGGCCTCGATCCAGCAATGAGTCCCATACAGGACAACTACTGTGCCTGTGTAGCGCTTATTGTAGGATTAAGTACTTAGGCAACTCTAGCATGCAGAATCAGGCTACAAAACACAGTTCTGGCACTTACATTTTCCATGCTTGGCCTTTGCCTGAAAGAGAGAGAAGCAAAGTTTGAGCAAAGTTCTTTCAACTCTTTGAATTTTGGAGAAGTGTGTGTGGGACAGGGGAGGGGAAGGGAAGGGAATCTTTTTTTAAAAAAAGACTATATTGAAAGGTTAAGTAGGAGATGTGAAACTGTAGTTACTCCTGAGGACATTCTGCACCAAAAATTTTAAAATTCTGCAAATTTTATTTGTCAAATAAATGTGGAGGCTCCACCATGGCACTGGGGAGCATAGGCCACTGGCTGCACAGAGGTGGGAGATCACTGTGCAGCTCCTGCCCCAGCCTCCGGGACACAGATTCAGTGTTGAGGCTGCATCCAACCCTGACACAGCAGAAGGACAGGGCCTGCCCCAGAAACACCCCAGAGCCCTGCCCCTCAGTGCCAGGTGCACCAAGTGTGGGCAGGCAGGCTCAGCAAGGCAGGATCCAAGTGTGGAGGGGCTTAGTGTGGGGGGATACAGGTGTGGGTTGAGAGGGTTCTCTGTGGGGCAATCTGGGTGCAGGTGGCTCAGTGGGGGATTCAGGTGCAGGGGGAGATCTGGATGCACAGGAACTTGTTGGGGGGTTCTGGGTGCAACAGTAATGGGACTCTGCAGGGGGGTCCAGGTGAAGGTGGTTGGTGCTTAGCAGGAGGGAGTCTGGGTGAGGGGGGATAGAGCTCAGCAGGGAGGTCTTGGTGTGGGGGACTCAGCAGGGGGGTCCAGATGCTGGGGGAGTGGGGCTCAGTGGGATGGGGATCCAGGTGCAGCTGGTTGGGGCTCGGTAAGGTGGTGGTGCGAGTGACTCATCAGGGTGGTCCAGATACAGGGGGAGTGGGGCTTGTCAGGTGGGGTTCTGGGTGCGAAGCTTGGTGGGAGGGTCTGGTTATGAGGGGGGTCTGGATGCTTGGGGGTTGGGCAGATGGGGGAGCAGCTCCCTGTACAGTAATCCCTCCCCCTGGAGCTGAGGAGCGATGGTTGCAGAAACCGCGGGGGGTGGGGGGGAGAGGCAGGAAGAGAAGAGAGTTTGCAGAGCTTCCTACAGCCGGGGTAGAAACCTGGGGGTGGGTCTGACATGGCCCTGGATGCTGAGCAGGGGAAGAGGAAGTCCCGTCCTTCCCAGCCCAGCCAGGACTAGCATCTGAGCCTGGTGCAGGGTAGAAGCCACCAGCGGGGTCTTCCCCAGTCCCATCTCCTGCCCCACAGTGATTTACCTCTCTGCTGGCTGCCCTGGGCACCTGAAACATATTGCTGGGGAGGGTGGCATGATCACTCTTGTGGCTTCCCTTTCCTTCTCCAGCAGAAAATCATTTTTCTGCGAGGAAGCAAAGAAATCTGCAGGGGGAATAAAATCTGCACATGCACAGTGGTGCAGAATTCCCCCAGGAGTAGTTAGTGAGGATTAGTGGTTTTACTTAGATAGAAGGCACAGCAGAAAAGTACGAAGGGACATGGTCAACTTGAAATCTATTCAGTTTTATAAAAGGAGTTAAAAGTAAGGTCAGACAACAGCACCCCAAGTTTCTCCCTATCGATTCACATTATCCCATCCCTTTAAACATTTATCTCCCTTATCCGGCTTTGTTTAAGACCCACAGAAACAAAAGCGGAAATGAAGGATCTATCTATGTAGAGCAGGTTAAAGGATCAGTGTCTGACTATCCAGGGGAAACAGTGAAAATGACTATACCCAACATACTGTCAAATACAGTAACTCCTCACTTAATGTCATCCCAATTAACGTTATTTCATTGTTATGTTGCTGATCAATTAGAGAACATGCTTGTTTAAAGTTGCACAATGCTCCCTTATAATGTTGTTTGGCAGCCACCCGCTTTGTCCACTGCTTGCAGAAAGAGCAGCCCGTTGGAGCTAGCTGGTGGAGGCTTGGAACCAGGATGGACCATCACTTCCTCTAAGTACCCTGTGCGGCAACCGGGCAGTTCAGCTGTCTCTCCCCCCACTGCTGTGTGCTGCTCTTGCCCTCTGCCTTGGAGCTGCTCCCGGGAGCCTCCTGCTTGCTGTGCAAGGGGAGGCGAGGGGGGAAAGAGGGATGCTAATGTCAGGGTGTCCCCTCGCCTCGCTCCTGTACCCCATATCCACAGAGCGGGGGGGACATGACAGAGTTCAGGATGGAGGGAGCTTGCTGATCTACTTAAAAAGGCAGTGTATTAGAGTAGGGTCAGCGTACTTAAAGGGGCAGTGTGTGTCTCTCTCTCTCTCTCACACACACACACAGTATGTGTCTGTCTCTCTCTGCCATGCTGTGTCTCCTCCCTCCATTTGTGCTACCTTGTAGAGTGTGAGGCTATATTAACAACAATGTATTAACCCTTGTGGGCTCAGTCGAGTGTTATTTCATCATTTAGCAGTAAGGCATTCCCTGGGAAATGTCTCATGCTCTTCCACCCTCTGACTCAACCACCGCAACCAAGCTTCACAGTCATCATTGCTGTGTACAGTACTAAATTGTTTAAAACTTATACGGTGTGTGTGTGTGTGTGTGTGTGTGTGTGTGTGTGTGTGTGTGTGTGTGTGTGTGTGTGTGTGTGTGTGTGTGTGTGTGTGTAATTTTTTTGCCATATGTCTTCTATCTAGCGAAAAAAATTTCCCTGGAACCTATCTCCCCCTATTTACATTAATTCTTATGGGGAAATTGGATTTGCTTAACGCCGTTTCGCTTAAAGTAGCATTTTTCAGGAACATAATTACAATGCTAAGCGAGGAGTTAGTGTATAGAGTAAAGAAAACTAAAAAGAGAATATTCTTCCCCTTAATCTCTTAAAATTATAGAACTCTTTCATGTTGCTCATAACAGTAGATACAATTATCACAGAGAAGTGTTTTCTCTAATTACCAGTCTTTTTAAGTCCAAAGCGTGCATTTAGACAGATGTACTGTATAAATATACACAACTAGTTAACAGCACTAGTAATTCTATCTGCATTGAACTCAATGGAAGTAGGATTTTGGCCCCAAGGCCTTGATCCTGTAAACACTTCTGCATGTACTTAACTTTATACTGAACAGTCCCATGTGACAGCTAACGAGGTATAAATTTAGGCACATGCATAAATCTTTGCAGGATTGGAGCCTTAGATTTGAGTAACTATACATAAATGTGTAGTCCTAGTGCTGTTTACGTGATTACATAGTTCTGTAGTCCTTATTTGCAGGATTGGATATTAAGCATTAACTGACTGAAGAAATTC
The DNA here is from genome assembly GCF_965152275.1 of Natator depressus. Lineage (NCBI taxonomy): Eukaryota > Metazoa > Chordata > Testudines > Cheloniidae > Natator > Natator depressus. The sequence goes on along the minus strand of NC_134235.1, from coordinate 95,119,782 downwards.
ACAGTATAAGATTTGCACAAATCTAAAAAGATAATTAGCTTCAGAGTAATGAGCTTACAACTTTGCAAGTCAAATAGTTGCAGAGCAAGGAGTCTACAAGCTCTGCTGCAGAAGCCAACAGAACTTGACAGCTTGAAGCAAAAACTGCCTCAGATTTTTTTCCCATTTCCCCCCATTCTTAAAAAAGCACACCACCACTTTAGGAAATGAAAGACTCCGTCGGACAAATCTCATGACTGAAATATTGGCATAAAGGAGTATAACTTGGTCAGGAAGCAGGGCCGGCTCCAGGCACCAGCATTCCAAGCAGGTGCTTGGGGCGGCACTATGAAAGGGGCGGCAGTCCGTGTGCCATCAAGGTGGTGTCTCGTCTTTCCGCGGTTGCGGCAATTCAGTGGCAACTTCTTTCCTCAGGCTGCCGCAGCGGCAATTCAGCGGCTGCTTCAGTCTGCAGGCTGCCGCGGCGGCACTTTGGCGGCAGCCTTACTCTGCAGATTGCGCAGAAGCGGCAAATCGGTGGCAGCCTTACTCCGCAGGCTGCACCGCAGTGGCAATTCGGCAGTAGCTTTACTCTGCAGGCTGCCGCGGCGGCAATTCAGCAGCAGCTTCTGGCTTCAGATGTCCTGCTTGGGGCGGCAAAAACAATAGAGCCGGCCCTGTCAGGAAGGACAGATAGGGGAAAAAAGGGAGGAGGTATCGCATTTTCAATCACAAACACACTTGTTTTGAGGTCCACAGGGAGGTAAGAGACAGACCAGTTGAAAGTCTCTGGGTAAAGATAAAAGGTGGGAAAAACAGGGATGACAACATGGCTGGAGTCTACTATAGACCACCAAATCAGGAAGAGGAGTTGGATGTGGCATTTCTAGAACAAATAACAGTAACAGTCAAAACACAAGACTGGATAGTAAAAAAGGGGACTTAAAACTACCGAGGACGACTGCTGGAAAAGTAATACAGCAAAACATAAAATTTCCAATAAGTTTTTAGAATGTATTGGGGTCAACTTTTTGTTTCAGAAAGTGGAGAAAGTAACCAGGGAGACAGCCATTTTAGACGTCATTGTGACCAACAGGGTGGAATTGGTTGCGAATATGAAGGCAATTCGGGTGAAAGTGATCATGACATGATAAATTTCATTATTCTAAAGAAAGGAAGGAGTGAGAGCAGCAGAATAATGACAATGGACTTCAAGAAAAGCAGACTAATAAATTCAGAGAACTGATAGGTGAGGTCCCATTGGAAGAAAATCTAAGGGAAACAGAAGATCAGAATTGCTGGCAGTTTCTCAAGGAGACAATATTAAAAGCACAACTGCAAACTACCCCATGTAAATGTAAGGTGACTGTTGTCCCCTTACTAAAACTCAGTTGGGGTGTTCTGGTGAGCTAGCTCCCAATACCAAAAGAAAGGGGAAGGGTCGACGGGAAATCAAGACCCTGAGATTGACAGTCCCCAGGAACAATGGAGAGAGGCCAATTCGCCAGGTCAGCCTGATTGAGAGGGTAGGTAAGCTAATCAGGGAGTCAGAATCTCCGTTCTCCGTGTGAGCTGGAATTGCCTGGGTCAGAAAGAATGGTGCCAAGCTAAGCAGAAAGCAGGGGTCCAAGCTGAGCTGGGGAGCAGAGCCGTGGCCAGATCCACAGGGGCCAGAAAAGCGGCCCAGAAAGCAGGTCAGTGCTAGGAGCAGAGTCACAGAAGCAGTCCAAAGAGTAGACCTGTGCTGGGAGGAGAGCTGTAGCAACCAGAGCCAGAGGTGGGACCATTCCCCTGCTTACACAAAGGAAAGATAGAAAGCATAATAAGAGGACAATAAGGCTCCATCCGGAGCTCTTTAATGACCTGAAAATCAAAAAGGGATCTACAAAAGTGGAAACATGGATGAATTGCTAAGAAGAAGTACAAAAGAATAGTGCAAGCATGTAGGGACAAAATGAGAAAGGAAAAGGCACAAAGTTAAACAAACCTACCAAAGGACATAAAAGGCAAGAAGAAGAGATTCTTTAAATACACTAGGAAGTCCCAACTTAATCAGTAACTGGTTAAAAGACAGGAAACAAAGGGTAGGCATAAATGGTCAGTTTTCAGAATGGAGACAGGTAAATAGCAGTGTCCCCCAGGAATCTGTACTGGGACCAGAGCTGTTCAACGTATTCATAAATGATCTGGAAAAAGGGGTAAATAGTGAGGTGGCAAGTCTGAGGATGATACAAAATTACTCAAGATAGTTAAGTCCAAAACAGAATGGGAGGAGTTACAAAGGATCTCACAAAACTAGGTGAATGGGCAACGAAATGGAGGATGAAATTCTACGTTGATAAATTCAAAGTAACACATATTGGAAAACATAATCCCAACTATACATATAAAAGGGGGTCTAAATTAGCTGTTGCCACTCAAGAAAGAGATCTTGGAATTATTGTGAATAGTTCTCTGAAAACATCCACTCAATTTGCAGGAGCAGTCAAAAAAACTAACAATGTTAGGAACTACTGCAAAAGGGATAGATAAGACAGTAAATATCATAATGCCACTATATAAATTTATGGTACTTTGATATCTGGAAATTGTTAAACAATCAATTTGTAAGCAGCTGAAGGTAAGACAAGAAGTAATGGGATTAATCTGCAGCAACGGATATTTAGGTAAAATACTGGGGAAAACTTCCTAACTATCCTTATACTTAAGCTCTGGAGTAGGCTTCCAAGAGAGGTTCTGAAATCCCCATCTCTGAAGGTTTTTACAAACCAGTTGGACAAACAACAGTCAGGGATGGTTTAAGTTTACTTGGTCCTGCCTTGGCATAGGGTTCTGGACTTGATGATTTCTTGAGGACCCTTTCAGCCCTACATTTCTATGATACTATGAAAACTGTGTTAAAAAACACCATACCATTAAAAATATCACAAAAAATAAGGAAACATAACTAAAGGTTTCAATGCCCCATATATTTCTATTCCTTGTTTTCCTTGTTAAACATCTAATTTAATATAACTGTCTCATTAAATGTATATAATAAAATAACCAAGTTGTGCAACACAGGTACATGAATGATCCATGTAGGAAAACCATTGTGCCTGTGTGGAAAGTCTTATTAACAATCATAGGACTCTGTGCAGACAGATCCTTACAGGGGTGTGCCCAAACAATCAGACTGCAAGATCAGGAGTTTAGCTATACAACAGTAAGGGCTACAGTTAAAATTCATGAATATAGCATAAGGGCCTCAGTGATTTTAACTATGCCATCTTTACATTGCATTAACACATTTTTTTTTGCATGCAATAGTCCTACGGGCTCAATCTTGAATAAATCTGTGTGCTTAACTTTAAGCACATGAATAGTCTTAAGGCTACTCAAATGCTTAAAGTTAAGCATGTGCATAAGTCTTAGCAAGATCAGGGTCTAAGACTGTAATACAATTGAGGGTGGTAAACTTAAAAATGTGGTCAAGTGCTTTGTTCCTGGTGGAGTTACAGCCTTACCCACTACATATTTTTATTTATATATAACCAGTAAAAACTATATGGATCTGAGCACCCCTGATAATATTTTAGTAAAGCGAAATCATGCCTCACCAATCTACTAGAATTCTTTGAGGGGGTCAACAAGCATGTGGACAAGCTGGGGGATCCAGTAGATATAGTGTATTTATATTTTCAGAAAGCCTTTGACAAGGTCCCTCACCAAAGGCTCTTAAGCAAAGTAAGCAGTCATGGGATAAGAGGGAAGATTCTCTCATGGATTGGTAACTGGTTAAAAGATAGCGTAGGAATAAATAGTCAGTTTTCAGAATGGAGAGAGGTAAATAGTGGTGTCCCCCAGGGGTCTGTACTGGGCCCAGTGCTATTGAACATATTCATAAATGATCTGAAAAAAGGGGTAAACAGTGAGGTGGCAAAATTTGGAGACGATACAAAACTACTCAAGATACTTAGTCCCAGGCAGACTGCGAAGAGCTACAAAAGGATCTCTCAAAACTGGGTGACTGGGCAACAAAATGGCAGATAGAAAAGGAATACTTCGTCGGATGCTCTGATGAAGCGATCTGTAGCTCACGAAAGCTTATGCTCAAATAAATTTGTTAGTCTCTAAGGTGCCACAAGTACTCCTTTTCTTTTTGAGGATACAGACTAACACGGCTGCTACTCTAAAACCTGTCAAAATGGCAGATGAAATTCAAAGTTGATAAATGCAAAGTAATGCACATTGGAAAACATAACCACAACTATACATATAAAATGATGGGGTCTAAATTAGCTGTTACTGCTCAAGAAAGAGATCTTGGAGTCATTGTGGATAGTTCTCTGAAAAGATCCACTCACTATGCAGCGGCAGTCAAAAAAGCGAACAGAATGTTGGGAATCATTAAGAAAGGGATAGATAATAAGACAGAAAATATCATATTTCCTCTATACAAATCCCTGGTACGCCCACATCTTCAATACTGTGTGCAGATGTGGTCGCCCCATCTCAAAAAAGATATATTGGAATCGGAAAAGGTTCAGAAAAGGGCAATACAAATGATTATGGGTATGGAACGGCTTCCATATGAGGAGAGATGAATAAGACTGGGACTTTTCAGCTTGGAAAAGAGACGACTAAAGGGGGATATGATAGAGGTCTACAAAATCATGACTGCCGTGTAGAAAGTAAATAAGGAAGTGTTATTTACTCCTTCTCATAACACAAGAACTAGGGGCCACCAAATGAAATTAATAGGCAGCAGGTTTAAAACAAAAGGAAGTATTTTTTTACACAACACACAGTCAACCTGTGGAACTCCTTGCCAGAGGATGTTCTGAAGGCCAAGACTATAACAGGGTTCAAAAAATAACTAGATAAATTCATGGAGGATAGGTCAATCAATGGCTATTAGCCAGGATGGGCAGGACTGGTGACCCTAGCCTCTGTTTGCCAGAAGCTGGGAATGGGTGACAGGGCATGGATCACTTGATGATTACCTGTTCTGTTCATTCCCTCTGGGGCACCTGGCATTGGCCACTGTTGGAAGACAGGATGCTGGGCTATATGGACCTTTGGTCTGACCCAGTATGGCTGTTCTTATGTTATGTTCTTATGTTTAAAATATACAAATATAAAATAAAGAAAACTCCTGCAGTCATCCCTCAACCAACAATGTCCCAAAAATAAGAAAAGAATAAAAGTATTTTAAGGCCTTTATTAGATTAGCACAATTACAAGTACTCACACTCATGAGATTTAAGCTCTCCCACAAAAAGCAGGAAGAAGTGGGAGGCCTTCTAGGGAGCCCTAAAGGTCAACAGATTCAAGCTATTTTGCAACAAAAGGGAAACTGAGTTCCGAAGTCAACGGGCTCTCATGATACATATCCTGCCAGGAGCTTTTACATCTAAGGGACACGAGCTCAGCTACTCCCACTGACCACAGCTAAGGCAGTATGGCATGGAGAGAGAGATATTCTCAGATAGGCAAATCCCATTCCATTTTTGGAGTACAATTTTTAAAAAAAAACCTCATTCCCCAGTGTGCCTCTTGACAACTATTCATACTCTTGCTGTACCTCAAATCCATTTGACCTAAATGTCATTTTTTCCTTGTTCATCCATCTTGTCGTCCATTCATTCCACCTCTCCTAATTTGACAGATTACTTTTAACAACTGTAAAGTATGTAAAAGACAGATTTCTAATATTGAAAGAGATTGTAAAATCTTGTTAGGGCAGAAAAAAAAATAAACACACTCAGCCAAGGAAAGAACTGGCTAATGTCTGTCTTGGAGATATAGCCCTACTCCAGAGCACTTGCCAACGATATCAAGTCTGGAGGGAAGGCTCTCCAGTTAGTGGGAATAAAACAAGAAAGCAGGCTTCAGAGTTGGACTGCTCTACCAGAAGGATCTTCAGTCTGAGTAACCTGAAAGAGGGTGGGTTTTGATCCTACTCGAGGACTGTGCTTTAGAGTGTGGAAAGTCATCTAATCAACACACTCCTACAAACTTCTATTATTCACATACAACATTAAACATGAACATCACTCAAAGTAATTAAGAATAATTCAATTAGAGAAAAATGAAAAAGTACAAGTTGCAAAACCAAGTCTGTTTGGAGTATCTCTTGCAGCAGCTTTGTGGGCCGGAACAGCAAACAATGTATAATTTTAAAGAATCAGATCATCTTCAGCTAGTGGTAAAAAAGGTAGTAACTTTGGTTGCATCCTAAACCATAAAATCCATCAGTTGATCTAGATACCTATGCGCCGCCACTGCCACTCTGCACCCCCCTCTGGAAACTTCGAAGTGTTGTTGCGGGAGCGCTCCCGCGGCAGCGCTTTGAAGTGCGAGTCTGGTCGCATGCGAGCACTGGGAGAGAGCTCTCCCAACGCTCCTGGTAATCCACCTCCACGAGGGGATTAGCTCCCAGCGCTCGGAGCCTGTTTACACTAGCGCTTTAAAGCGCTCTGACTTGCTGCACTCAGGGGGTGATTTTTCACCCCCTGAGCCAGCAAGTTAGAGCGCTATAAAATGTAAGTGTAGCCAAGCTCTAAGATGTGAGCATTTACTCTCTATACAAGCCCTCTGACTGATGAGCTTCTTGCAGCATCATGTGACAAAAAATGGAAATATAGCTTTTTACTGTGTATTGTGTTGCGGGCAGGAAGAAGATTACGCACATACATGGTTTTCATAGCAATATTAGTTTCCAGTGACACTGTCATTTTCCAATGTTTGTATTTTTGTAACAACACTTAGAAAACATACTGAAACATCTATTATTCACACCTGCAACGTCAAAGGCAAAGTGGATCTCATCCAAAATTACTTTATAGCAGGTCACAATAAATAACCATCACTGTGACAAGAACATAATAACTGTAATAAACCTGAAGTTTTCTAAAACTGTCTGACCACTACATTTAACAGATTACAGAAACAAAGGAAGTTAAATCAAAATACATAATCTGTATAAAGTTATTAGGGAAGCAATATTCAGAGGGCAGTGTTACAGCAAACAAATCGGTTCACTGTGCATCCCAAACTGGGAGATACTTGGACATTTCAGGATTGTTTTTATATTCTTTCAGAGAAAGTTAAATATTGTATCTGTTAAATGGATCAAAAATCCTTACAAAACAAATAACTGAAAATCTAATTTAATTTGCAGGCTCACTCTGTAATAAAAATGTGAAAGCCACTTAGGAACAACTTTTTAGACTTTACATAACAAATGCTTTGCCCATATAGCTATACCAGCAGAGCCTCCTGGTGTAGATGCAGCTTATGCCAACAGGAGTTTTTCTACAGGTATAGTAATACCACCTCCCCCAATGACATTATTTATGCCAAGAGAAGCATACTTCTATTGGCATAGTTGTGTCTACATTGGGGTTTTAGACAGCATAGCTATGTCAGCTGGGGGATGTTGGTTTTATTCACACTGTTGATTGACATAGCTATGCCAATCAAACTTTGTAGTCTAAACCTGGCCTTATATAAAATGTGGCTACATCCTTGCCCTTACATCCTTTACCCAGTTGGCTTGGGTAAAGGGTCAGAAAATGGTGGTGAATGGTTAAGAACCAACAGAAATTTGTAGAGGTGCTGAGCACTCACGAATCCTGTTGAAGTCACCTAGAATTACAGGTGCTCAGCAGCTTTGTAGTGGGGATGAAAACATATCACTCTTATTTAGGTGCTTAAACTTGAATTTAGGAGCCTAACTGCAGACAGTCAGGTTTGCAACTGTTACCCTGTTTGATTTTGTTGAGTTTCCACCCCACCCCACCACCACCAGTGTAATTCTATCACCTAATAAAGACAACATAACTGGCAGGAAGAATGCTCTAATCTAACACCCAATGGCTAGCAATGAGTGATGCCCTCCCCAGAAATTTCCAGAAGTTCTGTCCTCCCCCTTATCCTGGTGAGAGCAGAGGAATTCTCTTTATTCCCAAAGATAGAACCAGCTGCTGCACAGCACTCTCAGGCTGCTCAGCAGCAGTCACTGGGTCCCTCTTCACAGCAGAAGCAGCACTAAAGAATTGCTTACAGTCACCTTTTTTTTTTTTGAGCAAAAATAATGGTATGTAGGAGCATTAAATGTACAAAAGCAAACAATATTGCTGTGTCATGTTTACCTCAGCATTTGTAATGACAGGCATATAGCAGATCAGCAGCAACTAACAGTGGAGGAATATTTTAAATGACGTTGATTGCACTGAGTTACTTAAAAGCAAGTCTCCCCTCCCTACTCTCTTTTATTGCTCAGGACTGTAAACCTTGCTTCTGCTTTAATTTCACCCTGAATGCCTGAATAGCAATATATGATGTAGTCAAACAAGTTCACCAGTAATGCTAACACAGTCCTAAATCAACCCAGAAAAGCCAGAATCCTGGGTTTAAATTGCATGGAGTTGTATACACTTGTAATCTTTCAGAATGGTGTATAGCCACACAGCCTTTCTAACACTCAGCTGCTCTAGGGATTTCCACCCTTCCATGAAACAAGGTATTTCCATCCAAGTGTAATGAACAATTCCATAACAACAGAATTGTGAAAAATACAGCACCTGGAATTCACTGGATTGTAGGCAATTTTGTAAACATTCTTTAGAACATATGCCATAGAAAAAGAAGGATTTCATGTTACCAGAATAAAGTAATATTTTGGATTACATACTGTACTGAGTCTCTTGAAGGCACAATACAGAATGTGCAGACCAGGGAGAGGTGATGGGGAAAAGGTAGCTTTAAATGGCATTGGGTATACATTAGTGATACCGGGAGCTGTTCTAATTCACAGTAATCTCTTGATGTCTAATCCCACAGCCCAGAATCGCCCATATGTGCTATGGCCCTTACTGCAGGGCTTGCAAGAATGCCAGCATAGGTTATGTCTGCACAGAAGTAATTCTCCCCAGGGCCCCTTGCAGCACATTTCTATCCTCTGTATCACTACAGTGACAAATAGGCACCTGATCAAGAGGCATAATCTGTCCCTTTTTTATTTTCCAGAATTTAAGCCTAGTTCTCAGAATTAAATTATTAGATCAGACTGTGCATAATGTGCTGTCTCATGATACATCATGTTGCACCTTTAGTATTATTGCACAGATTGACCTCTTTTTGCAGCATTGGTGAATCTACACGTAAGGCAGAGTGTATCTATACATCACAAAACCACAAAAATATTGACAGACTGGAGAGTATAACAAGACAAGCAACTAAAAGGGGGAAGAAAAAGACTGACGGGACTGATTTATAAATAAAGATTACAAGAACAGGAGCAGAAAACAAACTGGTAGGAATGAAATGTTAGCAGATACCTGAAAAAGCAAGCAAAGAGATAACTAAGAGTACTTGGATAAAATTAAACCCAGAAATTCACAGTTTAAATATCAGGAAGATGGTTCTAGTAGTAAGCTCTATTAAACTGTGAAATAATCATTCAAATAAAATAGTGGAAATAATCTAGTCACTTACAACTGGACAAAGCACTAGAGACTATCTAGTAAGATACCCCCTCAAGTATAGGATTGTATTAGCAAACTTATCTAATAGAATTTAAACACGGAATCTGACATCCACCAATTTTGCAGAAAGCAAAATCTTAAAAATACAGCACTTAGTATGTGTTCTATGCATTTTCAAAATTATAGCCCTGATCTCATGCTTGGATATTCACAGGTAGATCCCTATACTCACAGGGAGACCCCACTGATTTCAATTAGACTCTGAATTATAAGGGTTTGACTAAGTGGATCCAATAGCAGGATCGGGGTGTAAGATACCGAAACATACAGAGATAGCATCAAAAACACTTAAGTCTGAAAATTTTGTCTGCTACTGTTAAAAGTTAAGACATAGTATTAGAGAAATATTTTGCTATTTCCCCCCTTTCTTTATTTTCTCTGTTTGACAACACTTTGTGTATAGGCAGATTTCACTCTTTGTGGGTCTTTCATACACAGCAACAGGGAAGAAAGACTTTTAAAAAGTGTGACTGTAAAAACACCAAAATGCCAGGGAAACGAAGTAGGTGAGATAACCTAATTTATTCAGTTAACAAAATAAAGTTGTCTGTGACATTTTAAGCTTCCTTTAAGAAATCCAAAACTATGGGGAAAATGAGGTTATACTGATTTTGGATGTTTTTATCAAAATTAAGCTGTTAAAAATTCTAATGTGCTTTTTTTTAAATTCCCATCACTTGTCCAATTTACTTAGTTAAGAGTTTCAATTCAAACATTCCAATTACTGTGAGAGAGAATATGAAACCAGTGATAAGAATGGCCCTAATACCCTGCTCTCTACCTGCAGTTAAATTGGATGCATATGTTTTTGAATGGCATAAAGCTGCCTTATTTAAACATGGTTAATGAATATTCCAATATAAACACTAGACATAACTTGTCCTACTCATAATTTTACTATGCGCTCTAAAATATAACCATATGTCATTTGTCACCTGAAATTACTTACATGACATATGCCCAAGTTTTCTTTTAGGGATCTTTATTGCCTGATGCTACTATAAATTTGTTGAGCTTTGTTACTGAAACTGCAGCCCTTGGTGAGTAACAACTCAAATATGTCTTCTGATGTTTGCTATATATTCCCGGACACACACACACAACCTACCAAGCCTACATTAAAATGGAAATCAGTTGAGATTACCTCTCAGTAATTTAAGGGTAAGAATCATTACAGGAATGTCGCAATTATTTCAAACAAACAATATAAACCCAGGAAATTCAAAGTTCAGGTTAAACTTAAAAGAAACCCAAACATGTTGCTGTATGGAAATGTACAGTTAAGACCCCAAAATAATCTCAACTTTGCCCTGTACTCATCATGCCACAACCATACAATTATGATCAATGCATTTTAGTGTTTGTGGTCCTGGATTACATTAAACTGATTTTTAGATTCCCTCCCCCACCATGTGGTTTGAGGTGTGCTTGAACTGCTCCCTCTAGCACTGCTGCCTCAGGACCATAGTGCAGCAAGGCAGCACCACCAGAGGAGCTGAAACAGACATCTGCACTGGGTGAGTCTTCACCCTCCACTTCCATCCCACCACTCTCCTCCTCTGCACTCCTCCCCTTCCACTCAGACACCCAAAAGCAGCACTGTGGGGAGAGAAGGAAAATGGCAGGGGCTATAAACAGGAATGTCTCTGCACTTCTACCTCAGTTTCCCCAGCAGTGCTGCCCCCAGTGGAATCAACACAGCAGTGCCATGAGGAGCCTTTCAAATACTGATGCACAAGTTAGGATAACCATAGAAATTTAAAGGAGAAGTGATAGTTGGGACCAAGTAATCTATCTATGATCAATCTCTTTTATGCCACTGTCTCATTGCACAAGCACAACTGTAGCATGCAAATTAGTTATAGAGGAAGGATGATTGGTTGAGTGACCTCAGCTGTCGGTCTAGCTCTGTCTATAACAATTAGAAATAATAACTTAGTAAATTTGCAATTTAATTTATTTAAATGTAGCCTTTACACAAAATTGAAATGAGTGAACTACATGGAAAATTTGAAGAGTGCATATTCTGCTAAGATAATTCAGGACAAAAAAAAGGTTTGCTGCTAAGGGTTGATCTACACTGGGAACTTACATCAGCATAGCTATGATTCTCAAGGGTGTGAAAAATCCACATCCCCTGAGGAACGTTGCTGTGCTGTCCTAACTCCCAGTGTAGACAGAGCTACTTCAACAGAAGAATTCTTCCATTGACAGAGCTACAGCCTTTCGGGAAAGTGGATTAACTACAATGAAAGGAGACCCTCCCCTCCCCATCACTATAGTGAGTGTCTACACCAGTGTTTCTCAACCTATTTACCACTGTGGGCTGAAAAGGCGGCCCACAATGTGTGATGTGGGCCGCATCCAATACTACCTGTATGGCCTGAGGATGTCACATCGGTTGCAGCTGTGGGCTGATTGGGCCGTAAGCAGCCCATGGGCCACAGATTGAGAACCACCGGTCTACACTGAAATGCTACAGCAGTGTCACTGTAGCATTTTAAGAGTAAACATACCCTAAGTGCTAAACTTCTTCAAGGGCTCACTTAATTTGAACTCTAAAATAAATCTTAGTTTAATTCTCAGAAATCATTGTATGGGGAGTGTTTGCTGTGTACTGCATATCTTAAAGAAGCTGAATACCTGCTTTAAGGGAAAACAACTAAATTTTGACTATGGAAATGTGACCATACTTCCACAATTTTATTATGAAATATGTAATAGGAAACAAGGAACCTCATTAGTGAATTGCGTAAGAGAAACTAAACATTTTAAAAAGCATTATAAAAGTTAAAGCAGATATCTTTTGTTTTAACTCATAATTTGCCTTCAGTTTATCAAATATAAATGCATATTTTCTTGTGTAATTGCTTTACTAAAAATTATCTATTAAAAAATTAATGACTACTTGTACTTATTCTCCAACAATCTTCCAGAAAAATTTAAGACCCCTAGCCAAGCAAAATAAATTATTTAATGACTACTATGAAGCTTCCACATGATCTATACGATCTAAGTTCATGTTTATTAATATGAACCAACAGTACTACCACTCTTCAACTCTCCAGAAGAGGTGTACACATAGTGCTGTACAACTACTTCTGGGCTATAACTCCCTAAGAAGCAGGGAGGCATGCTAGGGGGCATATTGTTACTGGGGGAATATGTATGTGATTTGGGGCAACATAAGTGGAAACATATTTGACAGCTAGAAAAGAGGTGTTGAGACAGGTTAGTGGAAAAGATGCAGAGTAACTGGAAGTCTGGTAGTGACACTTTGCCAGATGGAAGTGAAGTGTTTACAGCTGCCGTCCGCCTCACCCAGACAGTGTGATCTGCTCTGCACCAGTGTTTGCATCCCAGAATCATGGAAGACCAATTTAATTTTAAACCCAAAAATAATGGAATCACAGAAGCTCAACTAGGAGCTTCCCAGCTTAAAGCTCCAACAATTTTGGCAGCTTTGTTGATTTTTGACAACTTTCGTGTTTTGTTTTGTTTTGTTTTTAAGTAATCGACTAACCAGAGGCAAAGACTAGGCTGTAGTTTGTCTGTTTCTGATGGAGAAAAAAACAGTTTGGGGTGAGAAGGCTGGGGTGCATGGGTGGGTCGAGTTGTTTCAAAATCTCTCCTCTCCCTCTCTCACACAGCAGCATATTATTTCTGCCCCTACTTACTCCTGGGTAAGACAAGATTTATCAGATTTATATAATGCAATAATAACAGTGTGACATTTAGATTTTAACCTTCTCCTGAGCCTCTGAGGCAGAGGCCAAAGGGGTTGACCACAATACTAGCACTGGGCACCTGGCCTGCAGGGAACTTGGTTGGAGAGCGACTCTGCCAGCTCTCTCTTATTTCTGAGAGCGGGAAGGGGGCTACACACGGGGAAAATCTAGCTGCCTGCTGCCCTCAGCACTGGGATTTGGAGAGGGAGGTGGGCAGAGGGAGACCCCTTCCTGCACCGGCCTTTGTGGGGTTGGGTTTTTTTGTTGTTGTCAAACTCAGATCCAGGCCCCCCCCCGGCCCGGAATTTTGGGGGGGTCACGGACAGACCCAGCCCCCTTCCTGCTCTGGGATTTGGGGGCGGGGGTATCTCCGCGGCCCTGTCCCGGGCGCCGCTCGCTCCCCGGCAGGCCGCGCCGCGGCCCCGGTCCCTCCGCGAGGCCTGGCGCCGCCGCTGGTGCGGGGAGGGGAGCGAACAAAGGCAGAGCGCGGCCCGGGCCGCAGCCCGCAGGAGCCGGGGCGGAGGTGCCCGCTGCCAGGGGAGCTCACCCAGCCCAGGCCGCCGCGTCCCGTTGCTGCTCCAGGCCGCTGCCGGCACCGCGGCCCAGCTTCGCGGGCGGCACCGGGGCCGGGCCGACCCCCCACCACCGCGGCTGCTCCCCGGCCGGGCCGCGCAGCGGGACTCACCGAGAAGGAGCCGCCGTCGCTGCGGGCCCGGCTCCGACTCCACCAGGCTCCCTCGCCGCCGCCTCCCTGCTCCTGGTGCCGCCGCTTCCTCCTCCCCCTCCTTCCTCCTTCCTCCTCCCCCCGGGCCTCGGAGGGGCGTAAGGGGGCAGCCAGCCCGCAGCACCCGCCACCAGCAGCCACAGCGACGGGACCGGCCGGCTCGGCCACACGCACGGCTCGGCCGCCGCCTCCGGCTCAGTCCTGCCAGCCGCTCATCTCAGCCCTGCCTCCTCCCGGCTGCCCTGCCCTCCGCCAGCCACCCGCCTGCCCTCACCGCCCTGCGGGGGAGGAGGCCGTCAAACCCCTTCCCTGGCCCGCCTGGCCCCCTCTCTCCGCTCGCTGGCGCTCGGCTCACTCACTCTGCTCCACTTCTTCCATGCCCCTTGCCGGCCGCTCTCTGCCCTTGGGTTTCCTCCCTCCCTCTGCAGCTCCCGCAGCAGGAGAAACCGCAGCAGCGTCGCCAAATCGCCCCTCACGGAGCATGATGCCAGAGCAGCGACAGAAGGGGCCAGGGCTGGCCGAGGATGCACATGGCTGCGTTGGGATATTTACAGGGGGGACCGAAAGTGAACAGCAGAAGTGCAGCTTGTATCCCCCACTAGAACATTCTTCATTTGCACTTGTTCATTAAGGGAAGTCCTTTTGTTATCCAGTAACTTCCTTTCCTCCTCAATGGTCCACTTTTGGAACCCTCGCCTTTGTATAAGTTTATAAATAAGGCGTATAAAGTGCACGTTTATGATGCTGTCCGAATTCCAAAATGGGTACAGCTTCACAGTTTACCTTCAGATGAATGCCTGGCTCACACCCCCATCCTTGCAAGATGCTCACTTCTCTTAACTCTTACGGAATTGAACGGAAGCTGCAAAATACTCAGTAGCAACCTCCTGCCTCTGCTCTGTTTATGCCAGATCCTACAAGGTGCTGCTGAGAATTGTAATTTCTGTGGGAGTTAAATATTCTCAACACTTCACAATATTGTGTCCCCTAGGATTTGTATCTTCTTTTCTATTCTCCATTTCATCTTTTCCTCTCTTATAGCCTGACTTGTATCTCCTCGGCCTTGAAATTGGCATTTTTAAAAGGCCATTTTTATCTTTAAATTTTGCTTCAAAGAGTGCCTGTGGGAGTGTGCAACCACAACAGCTGTTAAGCTTTTTTAATGTAAATGAAATGCTAATCAAGATCAATACATACATAAAAAATCCCTGATTTAGCCTTTTTGGCAAAAAGTGACCAGAATGAATAAAACTGATTGAAATCTGTGGGCAGCAAGCAGCTTGAAACTTTTAAAAATATTTACCAAGTGATGAAACCTTCGACCTTTTGAGTAATATCAGTGCCATGAAATATGGCTTTCCTTCACTTCCTGGTTTGATTTATAAAGTTAATAACTGATGCAAATCAAGAACTCAATCCTGTAAATACTTTCACACTTATGTAATTTTACTCATATGAGTAGTTTCATAGGAGTCAATGGGACAATTCAGATGAAGGAAGTTATGTAGTTGCTTAATTGTTTGCAGGATAAGGGCTTAAGTTGCAACTCTTCTAGGCCATAGTCCTTTAATTATTTAAACACTTGCTTAACTTGTAAGCATCCAAATAGTTCTAGTGAATTCATGGAGATTTCACTCTTTTAATTCTTTTATGGCCTGGGATATGGGATTATTGTATGAATAAAGTTAAGTTTTTATAGTCCGATCACGTGAGATTCAATGAGAAATGTGGACTGTCAGTATCTCTCAAGTTTGAGCTTTCAGCTTGGAAACATATGCTGTATTCTTTATCTTTCTTTAGAGAGTGCCCGTTTCCATTTAATCTTTTATAGCTCTTAATGTGTTTGGTACATTTCAATGGATAGTGGGCCAAATTTATCCCAGAAGGCACTGACTCCAGTTACAACAGGGATGATATTTTTAAACAAAATTTTAAAATGAAATTGGTCTTTTTTCAGACACGATGCACCTAACATCAGAATAAGCATATATTTTAATGGATTTATAATATTGTTATTATGGTCTGAACAGTGGTACAACAAACAAGACTTGGATATGGTACACAGTTCATGATACAAGGGTGTTCATATACAGATAAATACCATCAAAGAAAGTATATTGGGGAGGTTGTAAATATTTAAGTAATTTTCTGGGAAAGGTAAAAACTGCTCCATTTGATGAGAGATGTTGGTCCAGATTGATCAGAATCTAGTCACTCTCATCCTTCCATATTTACAGTTTCTAAAAATAATTGGATCTATGATCCAATCCTGAAACCTACTGATGTGACTGGTCCTACTGAAGTCATTGAGACTATTGACAAAAAGACTACATGTCTAAGGCCGTGGAAGAATGAGACCATATTATTGGTAATGGTGTTTGTGTAGAGTGTAGTGATATTCATATCATGCAAGCTGTTTTAAAACAATATTAAATTGAGTGTTTTGTTCAAAGGGAAAGTTAAAATGGAAAGTCTAGTTCCAAGGCAAATCAATAAGGGGTGCTATTCAGTGTGCCTCCTGTTTGGGAGACATATGTACCACTTTGAGAAGTATGAGAGTAGGTTTTGGGGAGGGGCAAGAAAGCTAAACTGGACAGTAAAAGGGAGAAGTGAGATGCAAGGACTAGTGAGGGTATGGAAAAAGTCTGAACCCCTAAATATAGCTGGTGGACTTTCCCCTTTACTGGGTAACTTGTTGGGCATTCAGCAATGTAATCCAAAGGGCGCTCAGGGCAAATTAAGGTTTGGAAGAGACCTATGCAGAAAGAGGGGTTAAGGGAAGTTAAGGAGCACCAGGAGAAACTGCAGTAAACGACTGTTTCAGTCATATTACAATAAAGTCAGTTTCTCAAGCGAGTGTTTTTGTGTCTACATATTTTTCACAGCCCTCCATTCTGTTCAAAGTGCAGCACTTGAATGAGTAAGGATTTTCAGAATTAGATTGTTGAATTATGGAGATATTTTGGTATAAACATTATTTTTAAAAAATCTCTGAAGGGATTCTACACTACTTGATGGACAAAGCATCTCCAAACTGCTCGTCTGACAGAACTAGTTAAACTAGATCCTGTAAAAGTTACAACTGAAGTCAGTGGAAATTTTGACACTGTCTTTCATGGGAGTAGGTTCAGATCTATAATTAAGGCCAGAATAGTATAAATGTAGACACTGTTTGAGACTCTTCATTTGTTGTTCACACAATGAATATTGCATAAATCTTTATCATATGAGGAAAATGTTCAGTTCTGTTTTTACCAGACTTTCATTTTTGCTCCTTCCCCGTCAATTCTGAGTTAGCAAATAATAGTAGGTGAAGTTAAGATTATTTATCTGTGTCCAGAAATAATTGCAGGAGCAAAATAGAGGCCATCTTTCAAAATCCTGGCCCATTATCAGGAATAAAATTAAGGCATTGAAATCTGATTCAAGAGATCCAAGGGGAAATTTCAAAGACTTTAAAACACCCTCTTTATTTTTAACAATGAACTGTTACAATTTAATTTTTTGAATGAGTAGGATATTTTTCCTGCTCAAGAAATATCATTTGCCATACATTTTATTTCAACTTTATTCTGAGTTAATATAGGCCCCAATTCATCAAATACTTAAGCATGTATTTAGTCTCACCCACCTCATTCCCTCTGATTTTTCTGACAGTATTTCTGCTGACATCTGAAGGAAGCCTGTTGCACAAAACATCTGGTCCTTGGTACCACCACTAGTTTACATTTTATCTTTTGTGTTTGTACTTCACTCAGCATCCATAGTAAAGTTTGATTGAAACTAACTAATCTCTGGTTTTAGTCAGTTTAACTTTTTTATTCCTTCACAATCCTGTTCAATGTGGATTTTCAACATTATAGGGGGGTATTAAAATTGGAAAAGAAACCGATTTAATGCATTTTAAAATTTAAACTACTTTCTTTAATGAAACATTTCTATACTTTCTAAATTTTGTAAGACCCCCCCCTTATAAATGTAAGGCTTATACTACTTGAAAGTGTCTAGTTAAGGCGCAAGGTGGGTAAGGTAATTATTGGTCCAACTTCTGTTATTGAGAGAAAAATCTTTCATGCTACACGGAGCTCTTCTTCAGATGTGGGAAAGGTACAAGGAGTTTCACAGCAAACTACAAGATCAAACAGACAATTTAGCATAAGTATTTAGCACATATTCTACCTTCTCTGTATACATATATGTATCTTCTTACTATATGTTCCATTCAATGCATCCAATGAAGTGGGCTGTAGCCCACGAAAGCTTATGCTCTAATAAATTTGTTAGTCTCTAAGGTGCCACAAGTACTCCTGGTTTTTTTGCGGATACAGACTAACACGGCTGCTACTCTGAAACACATTTTCTAAGGGACCATTCAAGGCGAAGTGGCCCATTAACACCCCTATCATCATAGGACAAAAAGGGGGTTAGTAGGTTACAGATTGTTGTAATAATCCATAAATCCAGTGTCTTTATTAAAACACTGATTTTTAGTATCTACCAAAGTTATTAATTTAAGCTCCCAGGCTCATCTTTTGAAGTGCTGTGCAGGTTTCCTTTGAGGATGAGGACTGAAAGGTCAGATATAGAGTGATCGCTTTACGAAAAGTGTTCACCCCCGGTGATATTGTGTTTTTATCTTATTTTCCTGTGTGAGTTCATTGGAAAGTGATTCTCTGGTTTCACCCACATATTTGTTGCTGGGGTATTTAGTGCACTGGATAAGGTACCAGAGTAACAGCCGTGTTAGTCTGTATTCGCAAAAAGAAAAGGAGGACTTGTGGCACCTTAGAGACTAACCAATTTATTTGAGCATGAGCTTTCGTGAGCTACAGCTCACTTCATCGGATGCATACTGTGGAAATTGCAGAAGACATTATATACACAGACACCATGAAACAATACCTCTTCCCACCCCACTCTCCTGCTGGTAATAGCTTATCTAAAGTGATCATCAAGTTGGGCCATTTCCAGCACAAATCCAGGTTTTCTCACCCTCCGCCCCCCCACAGACAAACTCACTCTCTTGCTGGTAATAATCAATTAATTGATTATCATACACATTGTGAAGACAGTGGTCACTTTGGATGGGCTATTACCAGCAAGAGAGTGAGTTTGTCTGTGGGGGGGCGGAGGGTGAGAAAACCTGGATTTGTGCTGGAAATGGCCCAACTTGATGATCACTTTAGATAAGCTATTACCAGCAGGAGAGTGGGGTGGGAGGAGGTATTGTTTCATGGTGTCTGTGTATATAATGTCTTCTGCAATTTCCACAGTATGCATCCGATGAAGTGAGCTGTAGCTCACGAAAGCTCATGCTCAAATAAATTGGTTAGTCTCTAAGGTGCCACAAGTCCTCCTTTTCTTTTTGGATAAGGTACATATGTTTTGATATCATCACACCTACCTTCATAGAACCAGTAACCATCCCAAACACACTAAGAAATCTGTTTTCTACAGCCACTCAGGCATTCAGATACCAGAGAATATGCTCTGAGGAGAAAGTCCAGGATATAAACCTTAACACACTCAAAATCGCCTTCGCCAAACAAGACAGTCCACCAGAAAAGTAGATCACATCATGGAACATGCCACACAAATATCCTGAGAGAACCTTCTTCAATACAGAAATAAAACCCCCTTTCACTGCACACCCCTGGTTTGTCACCTACCAACCTACACTAGAATTCATATGAGGTGTCATCAAATAACTACAACCAATGCTTGATGGGGACTCCATCCTATAAGAAATCTTTCCTGAATCCCCTCTTCTGGCCTTCAAACAATGCACCCAACCTCTCCAAGCTCATTATCAGAAGCAAGCTTCCCACAGACCAGGACACACCAACTCAAAACAGAACCTGATCCTGCCAGAACAACAGATCCAGAACCTGCGGACATATCTCCATTGCTACAATGATCAACACTTCCTACAATACACCTCTCAAGATCCCTGAATCCTATACATGCCTATCACAATATGCGGTGTACCTTTCGAAAGATGATCCTGGAAGCTTAAATTCATAACTTTGCTAGACACTAAAAATCATGGTTTTAATAAAGACACTGGATTTATGGCTTATTGCAACAATCTGTAACCCACTAACCGCCCTGTTTTGTCCTATGACGACAGGGGTGTTAACAGGCCACTTCACCTTGAATGGTCCCTTAGAATATGTGCTAAATACTTACGATAACCTGTCTGTTTGATCTTGTGTTCTGCTGTGACACTGACTCCTAATACCTTTCCCAGAACCGAAATAGAGTTCTGTGTAGCACGAAAGCTTGTCTCTCTCACCAACAGAAGCTGGTCCAATAAATAATATTACCTCACCCACCTTGTCTCAGGATTACTAGATGTGAGGCAAGCAGAACACATATGAGCACTAAACTACAGCTAACTTCCAAATATTAAAAAAATCTAGAAAGCCATTCAGTCTTTAGATGTGTGAATTATTCCAATATAGGAGTATCCAATTGTGATCATTTGCCAACTGACATAATGATATCTTTCTGACCAGAAACAAAAATGGTATGGGTTAGATTGCTCACATGAGCAACAGTATGAAACTGTGCAGCCACAGGGGCAGATCAGACACCAGATTGCACAGGCGCTGATTTCTAATGGTGCCGGTGGGTGCTCGACCCCCCTCGGCCCCACCCCAACTCCACCCCTACCTTGCCCTCTCCCTTCCCCCATTCCAATCCCTTCCCCAAAGTCCCTGCCCCAACTCCGCCCCCTCCCTGCCCTTATTTCAACTCCTTCCCCAAATCCCCACCCCGGCCCCACCTTTTCCCCCGCTCCTCCCCCTCCTTCCCGGAGCTTGCGACAGCTGTTTGGCAGTGGCAAGCACTGGGAGGTAGGCAGAGGAGGGGGGACACAGCACGCTTAGGGGAGGAGGCGGAGGAGGAGATGGGCTGGGGTGGGGAGCTTGGCACTAATTTTTCCCCATGGGTGCTCCAGCCCCAGAGCACCCACGGAGTCTGCGCCTATGCCAGATTGAGTGTTTCAGAGTCAAACTCAGCTGTGCTTGCTGATGTGCAGAACCAGTGCTGAGTTACAACTCCACCCACCCATTTTACACCCACCTATGTGAGAGGGAGTGTAATAGTCTTGTAGAGGTTGCTTCTGCTCAACATTATGATCTGCAATATGGGTAAACCCAACAGCAGATTAAGGAGATGCTTTACATCCCCTTTTAACCTATGTGGGTATGCAACTCCTTAGTTTTTTGTGCCCAGAGGAAGTATAGGCATGTATACTTCCAGCTATTTAGATGACTGCATACTGTGGAGACTTTAGCTTTATGGGATTCTAGTATCTTTAAGACATTTCAGAGCCAACTATATATATTTCTTCCTCTGGAGCAATAGTAACTTTACTTTGATTAATTTTGTCTTAAATTGATCCGATGGGGTGGGGGAGAGTTAAATCAGTTGAACATGGGTTACTCAGTAAAGCATCATGTTCTTAAATACAATACATTTTTTTCTTCTTCACTTCTGGGGAGTGTAAATTAGAAACTGCATTTGTCATAATCCATCACTGAATAAGGTTTATGTTTTCTGTCTCATTTTTAAATAATTGGGTTATTTGTTGTTATATTACATCAAACAATAGTAGAATATTGGATGAAAATATTAACAACTCTAATGATATCATCTTATGGGAATGTTTTTGTCTAATTTAGTAGATATTTAGTTCCAAATTACCAGTATTTTAGTATACTTAAGTTTGTGCACACCAAGATTTTCAGTGACAAAAATGTGAGGAATGTTATCCATTTAAAAAGAAAATTAGGTAATCAGTATTGAAGTATTTGCTAGTTGAAATGATAAATGGAGTAAATCCCTAATTTCCATAAACAAAGTATGTAACATACCATAAGTAAAACCCAGAGTTTCAAAATGACTTTGGGTGCCTGAATTTTTGGATGCCCAACTTGCTCATTTACAGGGACCTGATTTTCAGAGAATGTGTGCTCAGCATTTTCTGAAAAGCAGAACTTCTAAGACAGGGATCAGCAACCTCTGGCAGGTGGCCTGCTAGGGTAAGCCCCCTGGCGTACCGGGCAGGTTTGTTTACCTGCCGCGTCCGCAGGTTTGGCCGATCGCTGCTCCCACTGGCCGCAGTTCACCGCTCCAGGCCAATGGGGGCTGCGGGAAGTGACGGCCAGCACATCCCTCAGCCCGCGCTGCTTCCCACAGCCCCCATTGGCCTTGAACGGTGAACCACGGCCAGTGTGAGCTGTGATCAGCCAAACCTGTGGACGCAGCAGGTAAACAAACCGGCCCGGCCAGCCAGGGGGCTTACCCTCGTGGGCCATGTGCCAAAGGTTGCTGATCCCTGCTTTAAGGACACACAAATGCACACACTAACGTACCAACATCATTAGTTATTTTTGAAAACCATGACCCAAGTTCTAATTTTCTAGCTCTTGTAATATTTTCCTACAACCAAGATTTTTACCGGCATAAGTAATTATCTTCCTACTTTATTTTTCCTAGGTTTTCCTTTTGTGAATTCTGTAAATACATTCCATTTTAATAGAATATGTGAAAAGACTGATATATGTACATATTTTTCAGAGCACAGTTTATTCCTTACTTAGAAAGTCCCCCATCATCACCTGATGTCATTGGGGAGGAAAATAAACATAAAGTATGTGTGACTTTTTTCCACTTCTGTCTGATGTTGGCATTAAATATGCAGTTCTTACTGTGAGTGAAATCCTGGCCTCACTAAAGTTCATGGCAAAATTCCCATTTACTTAAAGGTGACCAGAAGTTCACCCTAGCTGCTTAAGGTAAAAGGCCCAGACAAAATGTGGGAAGTCACTGAATGAAGCCTAAGCAGCAGCACTGAGAACTACCAGCCAAGCTTGGGACAGGCCAAGGCATTCCCAGAGCTGTTGCTTATACTATTTCTATTATGTTGTGACATCCCACATCTTCTCATTAAATTTTTTTAAGAACTAACAAAAGTAAGATTTTAATTTTGTCAAGGTACCTGTGATGATCAAGACTATTATCCCCTCCTTTTGTATTGTTCAGTGAGTATACAAATTGGACCATAACATGGTTTTCTAGGCAAAGATTATCTTTGGGTCAGCTCTGTAACAATTCACTTTTTATAAAAACTCTTCGCTGGGCAGAAGTCAGCCATATGAAATAATAAACAACTGTTAACAGGACAATGAATAAAATTAGTTTGTCTGGGACTCTACAACATCCTCTGTCAAACATTGACAGAAAATGGCATGTTTTTCTAAACGAAGATCTGAGCAAAATTTTAGTTTTCAATTCAAATAAAAAATAAAAAACCCTGAAAAAATGTTTGTACCAAAAATTTTCTGCTAAAACATTTTTAATTAATTCTAGTTATAATGCTTATCTATTTCATTCTATGTCAGGAGGAATCATTTAAAAAAAGGAATATCTTTGAAAGTAAGGTACATATGTCCAAAGCAAACATGTTTAAAGTTTCTGGTGAAGATAATGTTGCTTAGTTTCTGGCAAGAACAAAGAGAAGTGGTTTCTTAGATCAAATTGCTCTAATAATTACACTTATGGTAGACATCAAAGGCAGGACAGCAAGATAAAATGTAATAAACTTACTTCTGATGACCACACGGAAACACTGCTTGCCTACTGAAAAAAAAAAAAAAGCAGTTTTCATTGTCTATGGGCCAAAACCTGGGCAAAATCTGAGTAAACTGGGCTTTGCAAACAGGATCCTTGCAAAAAGATGTCAGAAGAATAGTATAGAATTCTCCCTCCCTTTCAAGACACAAAGTAATTCATCAGAGTACCTGCTACAGCCTAGCATCCAGGCCCACTGTATGACTCCACCCTCCAACCATTGGCCAAAGTATCTACCTACTTCTGGAACTATTGGCCACATTCTGGTTTCTCTCATGTTCTGCCACAGTCTACCCCTCCAAGATGCTACAGAAACAGCTGTTGCAGAGCATTATGTGGAACAGAGGAAATGCAGAAGCCCCATAAAGGCTTTTCTGCAGCCTCCTCCCTTCCTCAATAAAAAGATATCCTCAATAGGACATTTTATGGCCATTGGTATCAGAATTGGGGTGGGGGAGCAATTGTTTTTAAACAGATATTTCTCTCTCATTGGCAAACTATTTACTTCTCTGTAGTCAAGTTTATTCTATTCAGATGCTTATATCACCCTCATCACTGTAGTATCTGATCCCTGCTCTGCAACTCTTGCACAAGTAGTCACACTGAAGTAATTGCCACAAGAGTTACAGAACTGGGACATTCATTTTTATAAAATTCAACTTTTTTTAAATCCAAGTGCAAAAAAGCAACTGAAATACTCCAGATGCCACCTTATGTTTTTCCAAAGCAGGCAGTTTTAAGCCTCTGGCCACACAGAAGCCATAGGTTTGGGGGGATAATTAGAATTAATGTAGCAGGTGAGAAACCTCCTGTGTGATTTGACTGTTGCCATAAACAGTCACTTGTGACAGTTGCTAGTGAAAGGTGTTTCCTAATGAATGGTTCCATTTTTGAGGGAAGGCGCAGACTGAGGAAGTCTTATACTTTGATCTTTCAGGCTAGAGCTGGTCAAAATTGCTTGAACAAAAATGTTTTTCATTGAAAAATGGCCTTGTTTCAAAAACAAATTTTCATGAACATTTTCAGGATGATTTTTGACAATCCTTTTTTTTGTTCTTTTCACCCTCTTCCCCTCTTCCAGAGGGAGGAGGGGAGTGAGAAGAGTGGAAGGAATGAAAATGACATTTTTTATTTTCTGCAAATGTTCATATAAACCAAAAATCATTCCTTTGAAAACTTAAACATTATTTCTACATTAATTTTGTCATGAAAAATCTCTCATTTTTCAATCAATTCCAGTACAGCCTTTATAAAACAAAAAGACAAGCAATTATAGATAGCACCTTTTTGTTAAACTAACTGAAAATAAAGTTGTCAATACATCACGCTCCATTCACTAGACCCAAGAAAAGAGAGCAAAGTAGAGCAGTAGAAACAGAATCTAAATGTTAGTTCACTCCTCATGTTTTTAGTCAATTCAAAAACAGTGCATGAAAACCAAATAGTATCAGGTAGGATGGTGATTTGATGTTCTTCCACTTGCCATATAGCAAGTCGGTGTCCCATTGGCTGCCAGAGTTGCAACCACTCCAAACATGAAAAGGCAAGATGGGACCTTCTTAATCTTTTTCTTCCAGCATATATTTAAAAGAGAGAGAGAGAGAGAGTCCCAGGAGCCATAGAATATATTCAAATTATGGGTATAAGTGCTTCTAAACTTTTAAAATATATCCCCTGTCTCACGAATCCTACAGACTTAACAATTCTGACTGAGCTGTTGTCCTAGGGCATGATTCTGCTTCCACTCAATCTAATGGAAAAACCTCAAATTAATGGGTAGAATCAAGCTTCTCAGGTCACATGCCACTCCCTTTGAATTCAATGGCAAAACTCCCACTGACTTCAAAGTAGCAGAGCCAGGTTTGCAAGCAGGAGGGTTTTTGGTGGTTTATTATTGGTGGATTATTGGTGGTAGGCTGAAGAGCGAGCCCATCGCACACTCACCCAGCAGTGGTTTCTCCTGTCCCAAGGGCCTGGTTCCAGCTCCCCACTATGAGTGTTGCAACCTGGCACACAGTTGTGGTGTCATTTCAACTTTGGCCTAGTCATTCCTCCATCATGACAGAGGGTCAGCTGGGCAAAATTTGAGTGAGAGGCAATGCAACATCATATATGGGGTTGCGGCACTACACAACCCAATGTGCCATGTTGCAGTGCCCTGCGTGTGAGCCAGGCCCAGCCTGAAGGACAAGAGCTGCTGGTCTTCAGAGTTCACGCTCCAGATTCGTGTGAAAATTTGTTTTATACCAACTTTTGTCAATTGCATAATATGCTTGAAAAGGCATCACATATACAGCTAAAGGCCACTGAGGGCAGTCACATTCTCCTACCCCCATCAGCTCCACCAGTGACTTCAGGATTTATCCCCAGTGCTGCTTATAATGGGCTTGTTATGACACAAAGTACCTGCAGCTGCTACTTTTATTTGAAGGCAGGTTGTAAATAAAAGAAAATCTTCCTAGTTTCAAAACTTCTTGTGCATATAAAACTCAAAGTCAGAAAATGGTTGGATTTAACGTAATTGCAAGTTATTTTTCAATCAAGTAATTAGATCCACTGGCTTCTGGAATAAAAATACCAATTTCAGAAGAAATCATATTTAATTCTAGGTAGCTCAGGATATTGGGGAGATGTGGACCTTTTCATGTCTAGATCACAAATTCAAATGTGGTCCTCATTAGCAGAAAGAAAGTTCAGTAACAATGACATCAGTTCTTTAGCCAATGTGCAAAGAGTTGGGAACCGCATGCTCTTCCTTGTATATAATAAACTGCAATGACAGCAGGCTGAACTTTTTCACAAGAGAAAATTGTGTTGAAAAGTGATCTTTCTTTAAAAAATAAATCTTTTCCAAAAATATTGTTTGTCAAAATTCAGTTTTTCATGGGGTCTTCATGATAAGTTTTATTGAAACTCAAAATTGGTATTGACATTTTTAGTTTACTTGAAATTGTGTCTTCTTTCTGACAATGGAGTTTTGAGTAAATGAAAAGTTTATCCAAAAATATCATGGAAAATTGTTGCAGAAGATGGGGAAAAGCAACTTGGTAAATTTTTGTGAAATTGTTTTCCCTTTGTTATATTTTGACCAGCTCTAATGGTACTGCTGATAGTCTCAGCAATATAATATTGATGGAGTCCATTGGAGTCACAGCAGGAATGAATTTGGCCTCAGGATTAAAAGGGGGATATAAACTGGACTACAAACATTCACCTAAGTGTTTCTCTCTCCATGTCCATGGTACAGCAGATTGCCTCACCAATGTGGAAAAGCTTGCCCTACTGTACTAGTTCTACAGACTTTGGTTTCCAGAATATCAGATCTTTAAACAGTATTACATTCATCTGAAAATCTTCCACTCAGTACAAAAGTATTATTTTCACAAATTTCCCAGTTGATTTTATGAAGACACCTATTTAGCAATAGACTAAAATGTGGTAAATATGTATTTTTCAGTTTCTTATTTTAGAAACAAGACAGTGTGTCAGTTACATCAGGCTATTTTGAAGGCACATTATAAAATTCATATATGGTGGGTTAACACTAACAGTTCGACAGTTTCAGGGGAAAAAAGGAAAAAAACAATATAAAGAGCTTCAGCTTATAAATAATTTCTTAGGTTATTCTTAAAATTCAGAATGCCCAGGAAATAGTCTACTTGCCTGCCCACGTTCCCCTAGCAGGCTTTCTCCCACAGCCTCTTTTGAGATTAATATCCTCTCCAAAGGAGCAATGGCAAAGACAATAATCTTCTGAACAAGACTGTCCTTCACCGAGCTTTCCAACTCTCTAAAAGATTTCTTCTTTATTTTGTATTAAAAAGGTAGTTGATATCCTCACTGTTGTTACAGGGATTCACTTGGTGCTACAGTGTCATAACAATGGCTTTCGTCACCCTTGCCGTATGCATTCTTTGGTATTTTCAATACTCTTTGGTAAAGTTGCTGATCCTGGGCAGAACAGTCCATGGGTATAATCCTGGCCACATTGAAAACAATGTCAAAACTCCGACTGACTTCAATGGGGCAGGATTTCAGCCAGGAACTCCATCAAAGTGCAGCATATAGTACCTAATATGATGTCCCATAGCTGCAAATGATTATCCATCAGCGCAGTGTCCTCTTCTACTGCAGAGCAGAAAATGCAATGGGCTTGAAGCTCACCTCAATATGCAGCCTAAATCTACACCTCTAAACCCAGAATTGAGAATGTTATAACCCTAAATTCAGAGCTGCAAATGCTTTCAACTGATAGACAAGGGCAAACTTTCGTAGACTGGATGCTGATAGGCCTGCAAAAGGAGCACATATAACACAATTACTTTGCATCCACAAATGCAAGGGTATATACAATTTTTGGTGTGCAAATCCATCTCTAGTTTTGTTTAAAACTTTGCCCTATAAAAAAGATAATGCTTTCCTTCAATAGAAGCTAAAATGTGAAGCAAAGGTAAGCCACTAAATGGTAAGAATTAACAGGTAGATTTTGCTTTCAATGCTTTCAACTGATAGACAAGGGCAAACTTTCGTAGACTGGATGCTGATAGGCCTGCAAAAGGAGCACATATAACACAATTACTTTGCATCCACAAATGCAAGGGTATATACAATTTTTGGTGTGCAAATCCATCTCTAGTTTTGTTTAAAACTTTGCCCTATAAAAAAGATAATGCTTTCCTTCAATAGAAGCTAAAATGTGAAGCAAAGGTAAGCCACTAAATGGTAAGAATTAACAGGTAGATTTTCAAAGTCACAAACGGCAGCAGGTGCCTGACTCCCTTTAGCCCTTTAAGAGAAGGTGGATGTCTGACTACCATTTATGCCTTTGAAAAATCTACCCCGAAATCTGTTAGGGTTACATGAACTCAACATTTCTTGCTTTTGTGCTTATCTGTATAACCATTTTGCTGTAAATAAAATACTTTTTTAAATATATTGATATGAGACAGGGCAGAACACATTTCTCACTGTAAAGTTGAAGGCTACTTAGCAAAACTGAAGAGAATAAATAGAGAAAATCTGAATGGAGGAGCATTCAACAGCTACAAGAACCTCTGCTTACTTTGATTATGATGGGAAGTAAAAGAATATTTTATCATAGATGAAAAAAAGGAAAATCGTATGTGCCTACTTTGCAACAGTAAAAATAGAATATTACTCAGAAAGATATTATGTAACACTGAATATACCCCATCTTGAAAAACTTTATCAAATATAGCCATAACATGTTAACTTTTTATTATGAATAATCAACCATAGATCAAAAATGAGGAATAGATCAGGACATTCATATTTATCAAGGATATGCAATGTGGGATCAATATTTAAACTAGGCACGTAGACACCCATTCCAGCCACTTTTAAATGCCTGAATCAACACTCTTGTTCCTAAAATGGGTATTTAGGGGTGAAAATCTGGCCCCATTGACATCCATGGCAAAGCACCCACTGACCCATTAAGGGGGCCAGGATTTCACCCTATGTGGCTAAATATAGACTTAGATGCCTGACTTTACATGCCCTCACTTGAAAATTGGACTCTTTATGCAATAATTTAGAGCCTATGTCAATGGAACACATCGTCTTTATAGGATCATAGGGTCCTGCTTCTTGATAAATATACAAATGAATGTAAGCTTTTCCTTTAAAAAAATCAAATTGGTCTGTAGAAATGCTTCATTGAACTGATTTGTACTGAAGCACTAACTTAGTATATTTAACGTTTTGTCTAATGGATGTCAGGATATTACAATGACGGTTGCTCACTGTCCCATAAATAAATGGAGAACAGACTGAGTGTATGATTCACCCAACCCAAAGGAGGCCTATCTATAAAACTATCAATGGGAAATAATGTAAAAATTACCATAAAGAAACAAAGCTACTATTACAACGTTTACTATTAACAACTCTGAAGGGCTCCACTTCGAAAATTTCAGAGGTGACCAAGACACGGATTTAGCATTCTATGTAATTAAAAACAAGAAATAACTTTATAAATTTAGCACAGAACAGATGCCTCAGTAATTGAGCCTGGCTGTATTGTCTATCTCAGTCTTGCAGCTGGCTCCTGTCTTGTGAGGAGACTATGAAAAAATCAGCAGGAAGTATGGCACTCTATAGTGTCTTGCAGGATACATGGTAGCTTTTAACTTTCTGCTGAATCTTAACTCTGCACCATGTGGCCAACACTACAGCTAGGGTTGTCATTTTACAGCCAGCTGGGAAACAGAGAGTTCGGCTGCTTATAATTCACATATAATTTACCAACTAGAGCTGGTTAAAATTTTGTCAAAAAAAGGAGTTTCAACAACAACAACAAAAATTTGTGGACAAACTCATTTTTATCAGTGTTTGAGAAAATTGACACAAAAAATATTGATAATTTTTTTGAAATTTCTTTTTAAAAAGATGATTATTTTCACCCTCCCCCCAAAAAGTTAAAAAATAATTAAGAAAACAAAAAAATTGTGAAAAATTTTAAGGAAATTCAAAAATTTTAATTTTCCCCTCAATTTTTTTTATGAAACATACACTTTTTTATTCAGTCCTATACACAATTGTGGTAGAGTGCTTTCCATCCACACTTAGCAGGACATTTCAAGTGTGATCCCACAGAGTTGTGTCATGGGTCCATTACTACTTAATATTTTCATTAACTGTTGGATGATGGAGTGGCAAGTATGCTTGTAAAACTTTTAGATGACACCAGGCAGGGAGAGGTTCCAAGTACTTTAGAGGACAAGATAAGAATTCAAAATGATCTTGATAAATTAGAGAACTAGTCTGAAAATAAAATTAAATTAAATAAAGACAAGTGCAAATTACTGCACTGAAGGAAGGAAATAGCAAATGCACAAATACAAGATGTATTGTAATACAAGCATTGTAGAGAGTTTGCAGGAGAGAGCTTGATTTTACTGGTTATGATAGCAGGGTGAGGAATGCCATTCACACAGTAAAAATACTTCTCCTAACTTCTGTGACACAGATCCTGAGATCTGTTGGTGTTGTATGATTAAGATTAACAGTTAACAGTGTGTGTGTGTGTGTGTGTGTGTGTGTGTGTGTGTGTGTGTGCGCGCGCAGACCCAATAACTAGCTAGTCAACGATATTGCAGAAAAGGATCTCAGGGTTATAGAAGATCACAAATTGAATACGAGACAACAGTGTGATGAAGTTGCAAAAAAAGGCAAATATCATTCTACGGAGTGTTAACAGAAGTTATGTAACACACAGTAAGTAACTGTCCTGCTCTCTTTAGAACTGGTGAGGCCTCAGCTGTAGTACTGTGTCCAGTTTTGGGCTCCACCTGTTAGGGAAGATGTGGACAAATACAAGAGAGTAAAAAAACAATGATAAAAGGTTTAGAAAACCTGACCTATAAGGAAAGGTTTAAAAAGGGGGCATGTTTAGTCTAGAGGAGAGAAGATTGGGGAGAGGGCTTCAGATATGTAAAATGTTGTTATAAAAAGGACAGTGATCAATTGTTCTCCATGTCTACCAAGGGTAGGACAAATAGAAATCAGCTTTTTTTGCAGCAAGGAAGATTTACGTTAGATAGTAGGAAAATCTTTCTAACTATAAGCATACTTAAGCACTGGAACAAGTTACCTATGGAGGTTGTGGAATCCCCATCATTAGTGGCTTTTAAGAACAGGTTAAACAAACGTCTACCAGAGTAGACTAGATATATATAATCCTGCCTCAATGCTAGCTGATAGATTAGATTACCTATCAAGGTTCCTTTCAGCCCTACATTTCTGTGATTCTATGATTCACTTTGCTTAACTGTGCTTGTAGAACTGAATTCTGGGAGATTCTGAGTAATTATTGCATATTGGCATGGGCACTATTCCCAGCAAAATGAGTCATGGCTATGTCTAACCTGCCCAAGGCTTCCTCAAATTATTGACTGACAGTCCTTGCCTTTCCTCCTACATATGTTTTATCATTTCCATTACAGTAATGCCCAGAGCAGTGGTTCTCAACCAGGGGTACCTGTATCCCTGGGGATATGCAGAGGTCTTCCAGGGGGTACAGCAACTCCCTCGATATTTGCCTAGTTTTACAACAGGCTACATAAAAAGCACTAGCGAAGTCAGTACAAACTAAACTTTCATGCAGACAAAATGAGAAAGTAAGCAATTGTTCAGTAATAGTGTGCTGTGACACTTTTGTATTTTTATGTATGATTTTGTAAGCAAGTAGTTTTTAAGTGAGGTGAAACTTAGGGTACGCAAGATAAATTAGACTGAAAGAAGTACAATAGTCTGGAAATGTTGAGAACCATTGGCCTAGAGGCCTTACTCTCAGTT
Organism: Natator depressus; assembly: GCF_965152275.1. Classification (NCBI taxonomy): domain Eukaryota; kingdom Metazoa; phylum Chordata; order Testudines; family Cheloniidae; genus Natator; species Natator depressus. The sequence continues at coordinate 95,087,860 of NC_134235.1, read as the reverse complement.
GGGGCCTCATTGCACTATGCTTTGTACAGAGATAGTACCAGATCCAAAGAGCTTACAGTCCAAATAGACAAGACATATAAAGTGTAAGAGAGGAAATGGAGGTGTAATGACTTCACCAAGGTCACACAGTGGATCAGTGGCAAAGTGAGGAATAGAACCAGCTTGCCTGAGTGCTCTATCCACTGGACCATGTTGCTTCTCGGTGCTGTTCTGTTTCCTGACTCCTCCTTTCTTAGCTTTCTTTCAGCCAGGTAAAATCTCTGTGAAAACCCTAGGTCTGCAGGACAAAGTGTGCAGGTGTCAGGCGTATAGAGGGTCATCTGCAACACATGGGGAAAAAGCATTGTAGAGTGTTTGCAGGAGAGAGCTTGATTTTACTGGTTATGATAGCAGGGTGAGGGATACCTCTTCACACAGCAAAAAAACTTTGCCTAACTACTGTGACAAAGATCCTTTAACAGGGGTGTTTCATGGTTAAGATTCACCAATTAACAGTGTGTGTGCGCAGACCCATTCTATGGGGCTTATCCTCATCTGGTGGCAATTGATTTACTTCAATGAAATTGCAATGGTCCAGGAGCCACATTAGCAATCAACAATATCCAAAAGGCCCACAGTAGCGTGAATTCATTGTTTCATTTACTATAGTACTATATATTCATATTTAAAGAGTATGACCGGGGAAATATTTTATATGTATATTAGGGCTGTCAATTAATTGCAGTTAACTCATGCGATTAACTCAAAAAAATTAACTGTGATTAAAAAAATTAATTGTGATTAATTGCACTCTTAAACAATAGGATACCAATTGAAATGTATTAAGTATTTTGGATCTTTTTCTACATTTTCAAATATATTGATTTCTATTACAACACAGAATATAAAGTGTACAGTGCTCACTTTATATTATTATTTTTATTACAAATATTTGCACTGTAAAAATGATAATCAAAAGAAATAGTATTTTTCAATTCACCTCATACAAGTACTGTAGTGCAATCTCTATCGTAAAATGTAGATTTTTTTTTGTTACATAACTGCACTCAATGTAAAACTTTAGAGCCTATAAGTCCACTCAGTCCTACTTCTTGTTCAGCCAATCGCTAAGACAAACAAGTTTGTTTATATTTATGGGAGATACTGCTGACTGCTTCTTATTTACAATATCACCTGAAAGTGAGAACAGGCGTTCACATGGCACTTTTATAGCCAGCGCTGCAAGGTATTTATGTGCCAGATATGCTAAACATCTGTATGCCCCTTCATGCTTCAGCCACCATTCCAGAGGACATGCTTCCATGCTGACAAAGTTTGTTAAAAAAATAGCAAGTTAATAAAATTTGTGACTGAATTCCTTTGGGGGAGAATTGTATGTCCTCTGCTCTGTTTTACCCGCATTCTGCCATATTTCTGAAAATAGCTACAGCACTCAACCCAAGGTTTAAGAATCTGAAGTGCTGTCCAAAATCTGAGAGGGACGAGATGTGGAGCATGCTTTCAGAAGTCTTAAAAGAGCAACATTCCAATGTGGAAACTACAGAACCCGAACCACCAAAAAAAAAAATCAGCCTTCTGCTAGTGGCATCTGACTCAGATGATGAAAATGAAAATGCATCAGTCCACTCTGCGTTGGATTGTTATCGAGCAGAACCCGTCATCAGCATGGAAGCATGTCCTCTGGAATGATGGTTGAAGCAAGAAGGGACATATGAATCTTTAGCACATCTGGTACGTAAATATCTTGCGACTCTAGTTACAACAGTTCCATGAGAATGCCTGTTCTCACTTTCAGGTGACATTGTAAACAAGAAGCGGGCACCATTATCTTCTGCAAATGTAACCAAACTTGTTTGTCTGAGCGATTGGCTGAAGTAGGACTGAGTGGACTTGTAGGCTCTAAAGTTTTAAATTGTTTTATTTTAAATGCAATTTTTTTATTATATAATTCAACATTTGTAAGTTCAACTTTCATGATAAGACATTGCACTACAGTACTTAAATTAGGTGAACTGAAAAATACTATTTCTTTTGTTTTTTACAGTGCAAATATTTGTATTCAAAAATAAATAGAAAGTGACCATTGTCCACTTTGTATTGTGTGTTGTAATTAAAATCAATATATTTGAAAATGTAGAAAACATCCAAAAATATTTAAATAAATGGTATTCTATTATTGTTTAACAGTGCGATTAATTGCAATTAATTTTTTTAATTGCTTGACAGCCCTAATATATATATATATATATATATATATATATGTAATTCTTACAGCAAAATGAATGACCAAGTATTATTATTTTATCAACTACAACTGGTTAATAACATAATAAAAGCATCTTGATTGGTTAATAATTAAATCATTTAATTAATTAAATCAATTAAATAATTAACCAGTCAGTGTCCAGTAGAAAAGTTGGTGTGGCCTTGAACTGAAAGCTTATAAGATAATAGCATGCCAACTAATGTAAATTACTACAAGAAAATGAAGTCACTAGACTCATCAGTACCATATTTTGACTGTTTATATGCGAGTGATTTTTACTGGTTCTCTAAGATCACTTTTGTATCAAAGCTAAATTTGTATATGATAATTTACTGCTAAATTTCTTACCCCTAAGCGGATAGGCAATGCATTTGAAATGACCATTTTTATCTAAGAAAGTAACTTAATAAAGCATTACTTGCAACTATTTAACATGCCTATGTCAATCAAAACATATTTCACCCATGTCACTTTTGGATGGCATTAATTCACAGAGGAAACTTAGATAAAAATGGTCTGTGACTCTCTGACACAGATTCAAAAGACAAAGGCTGCATTGTCTGCTTCTAAGGAAAAATTGCTGGAGGCACTTCTTTTGTGTTCTTAATGAACACCATACAAAAACAGTCAGAGAACAACTCTTTACCCATATGCACTGGTTTATTAAATCATGATACGTGGGCTGCCCTTCTTGGCATGCCTGGGTACATATGACAGAAGTGAGATAACAGTGGCCAATTTAGTTACGGGATATTTTTTTGTCATGAAGTGACTGATATATTGCTTTGAGTGGAATTTTTAACATGGGATGTGCGAGAGAGCGTACATCTCTAGCTTTAAAGATTTATCAATCAGTGCAGAAATGTGAAAAGGGAATAATGTTTAGTTACTCTAAATGTTATTAAATCAGTGTCATTCCTTCATTAAACTGGAAAGTTAGACTTTTTAAAATAACAAATATTGTTCCTTTGAATTTAAAGTTTCTTCTATGCAGGCTGTTGATAGGCTGTTGAGAGGGCCAGGGAGCCTACCAGTTAGTGCACCTCACCACCAGCCCCTTGTCTTTCTGTCAGGGCACTAGAGTGCCTGTTTCTTGACCCTAAGCCAGGCGACTTTTGGCATCCACCCATGTCTGGGCCTTCACCCTTAAGGTTGTGAGGGGGGCTCCCTCTCTACCAAATCCCAGCCCAGGGTCCTGTGGAAAGCAACACCAGCAGGGTCCTCCGTGCAGAGAGTCTAAGTCCACTACCCTGAGCTACTTCCTACCTAGTGCTCCTCCAGATTGAGGTATGGCCCCTTCTGTCCAAGTGGAAGTCTTAAAATGAGCAGAGTCCTGCAGGTTCTCAAACGGGGTGGTGGTTGTGGGCCTTATCCATTCTGTTGGCCCCTCTAAGGCTCAACCTTCTTCATGGCTTCCTGAAGGCCAATTCACCACCTTCACCAATTCACCACCTTTGACTGGGCTTCTGAGCTCCTTTCAACCTGCTCCTCTACCTGAAGCATGCTTGGCAGGCCTGGAGGGGCGGGGCTACATGGACCCAATATTGCCTTCTAATTCCTTCGGGCCCAGTGTGAGCTTTATATAGCCTATCTCACAGGGGTAGGAAGAATTGTCTAGGAGACAGGGCACTGGGCTAGACTCTGGAGACCCCGGTTCACTTCCTGGTTCTACCTCCATGACCTGGTGCAAATCATACTGCCTCAGTTCACCATCTATGAAATGGGGATAATGTTTCCCATTTCATAGGAGTGCTGGAAGGATAAAGTCAATTAATGACTGTAATGCCCTCAGATACCTTGCAGTGAGGAGGGTTATATAATAATAATCATAATACATAGCTGCTCTGTAGCACATTTTCTCCACAGACCTCAAAGCATTTTACAAAGGAAGTTGGTATTGTTATCCCTATTTTACAGGTGGGGAAACTGAGGCATGGGAAGGACAGTGACTTCCCCAAGATCATCCAGTGAGCCAGTGGAAAAGTTAGGAATTGAATTCAGATTTCTTGAGTCCCAGCCCAGTGCCCCGTCCGCTAGGTATAAGTACCTAGAGAGACATGCTTGATAATAAAGTTATATGTAAAAGGAAATTTGGGCCCTAATACAAAATAGATAAAACCCTTACATGAACTATTATGGTATAATGTCAATATAGAAGTGTATCTACTATTTACTGTGTAATCTAGTCTAAGAACATTTTTTCTAGCTATATAAAAACTCTGGGCTACATAATCAGTTTGCAAACTTGTCTAGGGTAAGGAACAGTGCATTACTGCATTGCCTCTGGAGCAGGCCAGGAGAGAGACTGTGATTTCTTGAGTCACAATCTTCCTCCTGGTCTCCTGCTACTCTTGGGAGGGAATAAACCTGGCAGGTCTATATCTGTAACAGTATCCAGTCCCCAGTGCATCAGCACAATTATATAACTGAGCATGTTGGAGAAGTCAAGTCAAAGTTCTGTTGCCTCCCATCTTCTTGCGAAAGGGGTGTTGGATACAATGGCTGGCCCTGTAAAGGAGATCACTTATCTTTTACAAGTAGAATACAATTACAGATAGGATGTGTTTCCATATATGATTCTAAGTTTTTTAAATTCCTAATCCATTTTTATTTCTTCCGAAGACGCTAGTCTTCCTGTGAAGGTAACTCATGTTTAATCCATGTGTTCTAAAGACAGAAACTATGTTTCATAATAAAACCTTTTCTGGAGGAATGGGGTGAACCATAGAGGTTTTCCATCCAGTAAAAATGTCTCCCTACTAAATCTTAGTATAGAAAGAACAATTGACAACACAGGAGTGACAGCTTAGACAAAAGCAATAGTATAGAAAATGACTTTCTGAACATCAACTTGCCAGCTTGTGTTTGAAAGTTTCAGAAGGACTAACCATCATCAGATTGACACTACCATGCTTGCTGTTAAAGATATATAACTTTCAAACAGTGAAGAATGGGCTGCAGGACACTAGCATCAAAAGACAATGAAGTGAAGTAATGATTTATTTATGTGCAACCCATGATGAGAATATGACTTGCACAGCTGAGAGGGGTGTTCTGAAGAAATATTGAAACAATTTGAAAAAAATGAGTGCTTGCTGTTGAAAAGATTATATTAAAGTGAAATGGATAATAAATATCTCTGAAGGTGACAGTTCAACCGTTCAGCTCCATGAGGTCACAGGTCAGTGACAGCTTTCAATGTCTTCATGGATTTTTCCTATAAAAGGCTTGATCATTAAACAAAGCACTGGTGAAATAGTTATGCTAACTTGACAGTACTTTAAGTTTAAATATTTAAACTTTCACAGCAGATTCTCTTTGCTTCAATGTGAAGCACGAATATAATGTATTGACGTTGTCAGATGAACATTAGCAAAAGAACTGTTACGTGAGCAGTTATTTAAAGTCGTGCTTCTTCCAACTTAAATCTTACCCTATTCTGTCTGTTTAATATGGTCACTAGTAGCATGACATCCTGCACCCATACCACTTCAGGCTGTTACATGATCAGATCTTGTCATATAGTGGAAAAAACTTAGCAGCATCAGCTTCAAGTCTGAAATATCTTGACTCTTTGGAACCACAGGGTCAAATACAGGAGATGGTCCACTCAGCCTTTCATCCTTTTTGGGTAGATAAAGGCTAGAATTTGCATTCCTGGGCCAAATTCCTTTATAGGCTACAGAAGGATGTAGCTTGTGCTGCTTTATTCAGGGATTCTTGGGGACTGGTTCAGCCCTAAAGGCTGCCCTAAGTGCAAGAGCCCTGGTGTTACTCTACATTTTAGTGCAGAAACTGCCTCTGACTCACCCCAGCCCCACTCCTGAATGGGGGCCTTCTGCAACAATGGTATGTGCAGTCAGCAGAGTGGGCTCCCCTGATCTTGCATGGGGCCTCTTGCACCAGGCATACTGAATGGGGACCTCATGCATTAGTGACATTTCCCAGAAGGGGCTTCAGTAGAGGAGTGAATTCCCCCGCTTGTGCAATGAAAAACTCTCCACTGAATGCTTCCGATGAAGTGAGCTGTAGCTCACGAAAGCTTATGCTCAAATAAATCTGTTATTTGAATGTCACAAGTACTCCTTTTCTCTCACTGAAGTTAGTGGGAGTTTTGGGTGCACAAGGAATGCAAGATTGGCCCCAAAACGAGTCATGCCATACAAGTTCACTGTGTGGAAGTCTTTTGGGAGAGAACCTCAAATCCAAGGTCCCCTTCAATTTGTGTGGACATGGAGATCTCACAACATGTTTAGTATAAGTAGAGGTTTGCCATGGTACCTTGGTCAATGTTTCTTCTTTCATCTCACTGTATTGCAGAGGCTTGCAAGTTGCTGCCCTCCAGGGCAGAGGTAGATACATTTCAGTGGTGCTTTACATATATAGTTGGCAAGTGCTATACACATGTAAAATGTTAGTCTTGATAAATCAATACTTGAACAGGATTCAGCTGAGAAGAACCCTGATGTTATAGGAAGTTATGTTAGTGATTATAAGGGGCTGATCCTGAGAGGTACAACTTCAAGAGGAGTTGTGAGTGCTCAAAATCAAGCCTTTCGTTAGTAGCACTCTTCCTCCTTATGAGTGAGGTCCTTAGGGTAGGGCCAGATCCTCTGTTACGAGCCAGATGCACACATAGCCAAAGTTTATGGGGGAGGGGAGAACGGCAAACGTTCGTCTTTTCACTTTCTGCTGGTCCAGTCCCCATAGGAAAGATAGACAAACCTCCAGTTCCTTACTTCTCCTTTCTGTTCTTATGGTAGTGAGGACCTTAAGAAAGTACTGGGGCTCACTGGTGGACCATGGATCATAATTTGAGAACCACTCATTTAATCTAGTTATTTTTAAATTAGCATTTTATTATAGTTTAACATAATTAACTGTGGTGTAATGCTCGTAGGAGATAACACTCTTACCTCCTATGAGCATTACACCACAGTTAATTATGTTAAACTACAATAAAATGCTAATTTAAAAATAACTAGATTAAATGAGTAAATTAACAAATACCTCTTTATCTATAGGCATTCCCACTAACTTCAGCTCTGGACTAGAATATCAGGGAATACCAGTCAAAAGCTCTCCAAGAGCAGAGAGGCAGTTCACACCTCATCGGGCATGTATGGGACAAACCCAGCCCAACCTCACAGGAACAAAGGAAGTTGACCTAGGCAACAACAAAAGGATCTGTTGAACTCTCAAGGGAGTCACCTCCCTTCCTTTGGTCAGTTTGGGACTGCGATGAGGTAATACTCACCTGATTCTGAAGGGTGGGGGGCAAAGCCAAGAGGGAAGAAAGGACATGATAAAAGGGAGAGACTTTGCCATGCTCTTCCTCTCTCTTCCACCTACATCTACAGAAATCACCACCAAGCGACTGAAGGGCTGATCAAAGGGGAGAGCCTGGCTGAAGAGCAGCCAGCCAGCCTGTGGTGAGAAGCATCTAAGTTTGTAAGGGCATTGAAAGTGTTAAGATCAGCTTAGAATGCATTTTGTTTTTATTTCATTTGACCAAATCTGACTTGTTATGCTTTGACTTAAAATCACTTAAAATCTATCTTTATAGTTAATAAATCTGTTTGTTTATTCTGCCTGAAGCAGTGCGTTTGGTTTGAAGCATGTCAGAGACTCCCCTTGGGATAACAAGCCTGGTACAGATCAATTTCTTTGTTATATTGATTAACTCATATAAGCTTGCAGCGTCCAGCGGGCATAACTGGACACTGCAAGACGGAGGTTCCTAGGATTGTGTCTGGGACTGGAGATATTGGCTAGTGTCATTTGGTTGCACAATTCAAGGAGCAGCTTACATGCCAGAGGCTGTGCGTGAACAGCCCAGGAGTGGGGGTTCTCACAGCAGAGCCGGGTAAGGCTGGCTCCCAAAGTTAAAGATTGGAATGACCAAGCAGATCACCGGTCCAGATAATACCAGAGGGGAATGTCACAGAGGCTCAGCGAGCAGGGTGTATGTACGGCTTGTTACTTCAAGTGAAGTTCACGCTTTAAGCATTGATATTTGTGATTTTAAGTGAGTCTTAAGCGCAGTGGCTAAGAACAGTCAGGAGGAGATCACAGTTTTGTTATTTTCTGTTTGTTTATTTTGGGTGAATAAGCTCAAGAAAGCAGAAAAATGACTACCAGTTAGGCAGCTACAAAACTAGAGCTAGTCAGACTGGAAGCTTCAGAGAAGGAAAAGATATTGGCTAGTGTCATTTGGTTGCTCAATCCAAGGAGCAGTTTACATGCCAGAGGCTGTGTGTGAACAGCCCAGGAATGGGGGTTCTCACAGCAGAGCAGAGTAAAGCTGGCTCCCAGGGTCAAGGATTGGAGTGACCTAGCAGATCACCAGTCCAGATAACACCAGAAGGGAACGTCACAGGGAGTGACTGTGTTAGCTCAGCAATTTCTTCTCTTCACAACTGAGGTACAATGCGATTCCACTAAAGAGTGAAACACTCCCATGGAACTTATGAGTTTCCCATCAATCTCATTGTGGAAACCAGATAACACCAGGGGAATGTCACAGTTATCTTCTAAAAATCTCTTATATGGTAATCTAAATGGTACTCAATATATCTAACTCAAAAGAATAAGGTAAGTGACTGAGTCACTCATGTGAACATTCAAATCTGTGGCTCCAGGCATCTAGATATTTAAACCCAATTTTTGACAGCTTAGCTGTACCTTTTTGCTAATAAAAATAATAGCTTGTGCAACGCCCAGGGATGATCAATACTGATATATTTTAAAAGGCAATTTGGGCCTGATCCAAAGCCCATTGAATGGGACTGTGTTTTTAAAGTTAGCAAGTCAATGGGACTGTGTTTTTAAAGTTAGCAAGTGGTTAAATATTCTCCTGAATCAGGACCTATAACTCTGGCCCAATTTGTCAAAAGTTTTGCAAACCCAAGTTTTGAGTAAGTTTGTCCCAAATTTCAAGAAACTCTCAGCCAAGTTTGGAGAGAATCTGTGCTGATTTATAATTTGGTAGGGAAATAGTGTGAAATTAATTGATTTTCCCCCACAGTTGCTGATGGTTTTTGATCATCATGATTCTTTTTCTGATTACAGTGTTCCCTTCTGTTCACCAGAATACTCCCTCTAGCCTACAAATATATGAATCTATAAACTTTAGCTGGTCACCCAAGGTTTGCTTTGAATTTCAGGGTTCAAAAGCAAAAGTCAAAAAGGGCAAACTCAACATGAATTAAAAATATTTTCATAAAACCGGTGAATCAAAAACACCAAGTTGTACATAGTTCTAGTCCAGTCTCATTTCATGCTTCTCCTGGTGTGCAATCCAGATCTTAACCCAATAATAAAATAAAAATTGTACCCACCCAGTAAGCCAACACTGAATTACATTTCCCCATGACATAAAATATATGAAAAGGGATAGATTCTCATTCTCTTGTGGTATGTTGTTTTTAGTTTTATCCTGTAGCTGATCAGACTTTTATAGTTTGTAGAAGTTGCATTTTTAACTTTCAGTCTCTGGAAAAAAATCACAGGAATTTCCTAGGACAATTTGGTTAGTTTTCATCTTCACTGGGAGGGACAGTGTCAAGCTGGGTATTGCTCTGCATAGAGCTGATGTTGGCCATAATTTGCACAAATATAATCAAGTTTTGAGAAAATTAGTCATAGAATAAACAAAGCAATAAAGCATCAGTTGTTCTCCTTGCAACGGTAGTTTAACAATAGTCTCACTTTATGTGTGGGTCTTTTGTTTCTGGATCTGGGAACACCATATGGGCAATTCCCCTAACCCTCAGAGGTCAGATTCCTTTATATCTGACCTCCACATTACAAACAGCAAACAAAGCCACTTGTGAGCTTTCTCTGTTTATTATTGTTATTCATGCAAATCCTTGAATGGTACTATTTAGGACAGTCGTTAGTCTCTCAATATATTGTCTATTTGCATACAGTTGCCACAAACTATAGCTTAAGTTAAAACAAACAAAATATAAAGTTAACAGCAACATAATATGTAATAGAACTTTATTACGAATTTCTCCATGATATATTTAGTTATGGTAAGCAAAGAAAGCTTATAAATATTATACCCAAATGTATCATGTTCCCAGTTCAATGCCTATAGACATTGTGGGCCCATTTTCATTTCTTTTTGTGTTTTCTCTGTCTTTCTTTGCTATTTTTGAAGAGGAAAAAAATTACACCACAAATATAATAGAGAGTATATATAGTATATGGAGCAGGTATTACAGACAATGTAATATGACAATGCTTTTGTACAGCAGAATGTAACTTACAAAGGAAGGCTAAGGTTAGCTCAAATTGTTACAAGAGGAAAAATAAAGAATAGCCATTGTTGTCAATAAGAATCAAAGGACAATAAATTCTGAGGCCAAATAACATTAAAGTTAGATGCAGTGTAAAAAATGAGTGGTGCCCAAAATTGCAGACTATTGTAAGGTTTTGCCTTGGTTTACCAGTGGTGAAAAGGGATCAGTGTAGTGAGCTTTTCCATAGCAAGAATATCTCAGAAGTTGTTGAACCAAGTATCTGTGGAGGGAACATGAGGTTCATACTACTGAGAAGCTATGGAAAGGTAAGCGGCAAAGAAAAGCAAATAAAGGAGGGGATCCAATTTATTAGTGTAATCAGAGTTACCAAGCCCCAGGAAAGCAATGGGTATATTAAATTGACTAGAAAAACTCAGAATCCAAGTGTGTGTGTTATGTTTGTGTGTGTGTGTGTGTGTATGTGCGTACAGTAACTCCTCGCTTAATGTTGTAGTTATGTGAAAAATACGACTTTAAGCGAAATGATGTTAAGTGAATCCAATTTCCCCATAAGAATTAATGTAAATAGGGGGGTTAGGTTCCAGGGAAATTTTTTTCACCAGACAAAAGACCATATTACAGGGATTTTAGAGACTAACCAATTTATTTGAGCATAAGCTTTCGTGAGCTACAGCTCACTTCATCGGATGCATACTGTGGAAAGTGTAGAAGATCTTTTTATAACACACAAAGCATGAAAAAATACCTCTTCCCACCCCACTCTCCTGCTGGTAATAGCTTATCTAAAGTGATCACTCTCCTTACAATGTGTATGATAATCAAGTTGGGCCATACCATTGGCCTTGAGCAGTGAACCGTGGCCAGTGGGAGCTGTGATCAGCCGAACCTGCAGTCACGGCAGGTAAACAAACTGGCCCGGCCCACCAGGGGGCTTACACTGGTGGGCCGTGTGCTAAAGGTTGCCGATCCCTGTAATGACAGGTTTCAGAGTAACAGCCGTGTTAGTCTGTATTCGCAAAAAGAAAAGGAGTACTTGTGGCACCTTAGAGACTAACCAATTTATTTGAGCATAAGCTTTCATGAGCTACAGCTCACTTCATCGGATGCATACTGTGGAAAGTGTAGAAGATCTTTTTATATACACACAAAGCATGAAAAAATACCTCCTCCCACCCCAGGGGGCTGCAGGAAGCGGTGGCCAGTACATCCTTCGGCTTGTGCTGCTTCCCACAGCCCAGGGAACATAAGAGAATGGAGAGCTGTTGGGGGGCTGACAGTCCACCCTGGTTCCAAGCCCCTACCAGCTAGCTCCAACGGGCTTCTCTTCCTGAAAGCAGTGGACAAAGCAGACGGCTGCCAAATGACATTATGAGGGAGCATTGCGCAACTTTAAACACGCATGTTTTCTAATTGAACAGCAATGTAACAACGAAACAACATTAACCGGCATGACTTTAAGTGAGGAGTTACTGTATTTGTAAATATTTCCAGAAAGATTTTTTCTAGTTTGAAGTCCCACCAGAGATGTTTAAAGGATCCTATGGAATGACTGCATTGCCAGTATAGATCAGATTCAATGTGGTACATTCTACAAAATGAGGCCCTGATACTTGCTATGCCTTGTGTTGCCAGCTGCTCTGAAGACACTAGAGGATCCTCAGAAAATGCTAAGCATATATCCTGTGACATTCTCTATCTTGGGGGAACACCCAGCACCCCCATGTTCATCCTTATAATATGATTGTGTGGTATGTAATGCAAAGTTTGTCATGTCAGGAAACTTCGGAAGGCTCATGATGTACTGAGCATTCTTGTTATGGTAATGTTATAGTAATCATTGTTATACTAATGTTATAGTAATGTTCTAGGTTGTAATTTCATGTATATAGTTATGAGGCTGAAAATGTGTCCTCATGGCTTAAAGCAAGCCCAGGCAAAAACTCTCCAGAAGCAGAGGGGCAGTTCGCACCTCATCAGGGCATGTATGGGACAAACCCAGCCCAGCCTCACAGGAACAAAAGACACTGGCCTAGGCAACAACAAAGGATCTGTTGGACTCTCCAGGGAGTCACCCCCCTTTCTTTGGTCAGTTTGGGACTGCGATGAGGTAATGTTTGCCTGACACTGAAGGTGGGAGGGGGCAAATCCAAGAGGGAAGAAAGAACATGATAAAAGGGAGAGATGTTTGTCATGCTCTCTCTCTCTTCCACCTCCATCTACAGACATCATCACCAAGCGACTGAAGCGCTGATCAAAGGAGAGAGTCTGGCGGAAGGGCAACCATCCAGCCTGTGGTGAGAAGCATCTAAGTTTGTAAGGGCATTGAAAGTGTTAAGATCAGCTTAGAATGCGTTTTGTTTTTATTTCATTTGACCAAATCTGACTTGTTATGTTTTGACTTATAATAACTTAAAATCTATCTTTATAGTTAATAAATGTATTTGTTTATTCTACCTGAAGCAGTGCGTTTGGTTTGAAGCATGTCAGAGACTCCCCTGGGGATAACAAGCCTGGTGCATATAAATTTCTTTGTTAAATTGACGAACTCATATAAGCTTGCAGCGTCCAGTGGGCATAACTGGACACTGCAAGACGGAGGTTCCTAGGATTGTGTCTGGGACTGGAGATATTGGCTAGTGTCATTTGGGTGCACAATCCAAGGAGCAGCTTACATGCCAGAGGCTGTGCGTGAACAGTCCAGGAGTGGGGGTTCTCACAGCAGAGCCGGGTAAGGCTGGCTCCCGAAGTTAAAGATTGGAGTGACCTAGCAGATCACCGGTCCAGATAAAACCAGAGGGGAACGTCACACGTCCCCTGAAAATTGGCCCCCTTCCAGTTGTATCAAGTTGGCCCCCCCCAAAATGGTGGCACCCAAAACACTAGTCACTTTTGAAAATGTAGTCCTAAAATAGTAACATATTTAAACATGCCAGGTTGATACAGTTAAAGGCAAAATCAAGAGCACTGGGAATTTAGTATTCAGTATTCTTTCTTTTTGATTATAAGAAATTGGACTGCACAAACTGGAGGTAAAAAATGTAGAGAGCAATCCTACAGTAGCCAAGAGATGGACTTCGTGATCTGATAAGCTTGTAATTTAAATGATTCTATATGACTCATCACTTTTTTAAAAAATGGGTTTGCCTTGTGTAAATCTGATGTTAGGTGATATAATGGCTTTAGGTTCTTTTCAAATAATGATATTTAAGCCAGGCTTATTTATAATAACAATTGTCCTCTGGAAGTTAATCTTCTTGCAAGGACACTTACTTTCTGTAAAAGAATAATATTCTGTATATCATGAATAGGGAGTGGGGGAAATCCAGCAATTAATGATAAACTACTATGTATGTGGAGAATGCAGAACTTTGACACACATGCGACAAAATACCTAGACAGGAATTATTATTCTTTGTTATGGCTAAGCCAATTAATTTATGAATTTGTTCATAAATTCAGGTTCATCTCAGTTTCTCAAGGTTGACCTTATTTTTAGAATGGGACACAAACTTCGTTAAATGTCTGCAAATTAAATTTTAAAAATAAGAAGATGGTTTGGTCAAAGTTGGCTAGAAACTTGGCTGCATTCTTCCATGTGGAGACAGCCCTATGTAGCAATCCTATCCTTAAAATTGGTGTAAAAACCTTGATATGGAGAGATTGGATGGACAGAGGAATCATGACTGTGTTGCAGCTAATTGACATGATAAATTTAAACCATTTGTAGATCTTCAGCAACAATTTGGCTTGCCCTGCTCCAGAGCATGGAAATATCTTCAGATAAAGCATTTACTTACGAATGTATTTGTACCAGATGCATTGGGAGCTCCAGAACTTTTATTATTTTGGAGGAAACTTCTTGGATTTACTCAGCCAGCAGTATCCTTTTACGATTTTCTGGCCCAAAAACTCTGCCAAAGATTGATAATTTGAGAGTTGCTTGGAACACAGATTTAGATACATAGCTGTCTCTGACTCAATGATTGTATCTAATGTTGAAAGGCAACTATAGACTGAGACTATGGATTATTCATCAAAAGACACGCTTTTGAATATACTGGTCCCCACATAGACTAATGGTAATGGGCCTCATAAATGCTGATCACAGTTAGATATGTAACTCCCGGAGTGCTACATTAGCTCATATGTTTTGGGAGTGCCCCTGTATCAAGAATTTCTGGTCTGAGGTGGATCAAAGGACCAATTTATATTGGATGTTAAGTTGGAGCCCTCCCCCTTAAGTTTCTTTCTTGGATATATTCCCAATACCTGGAGGTTACCTGGTAAAAAGGCAGTGTGTTTCCAATGCACAGCCTTGGTAGCTAAAAAATTAATCCTGCAAAAATGGAAACGTTGATCCCCACTAAATATTGATGCTTGGCACAGTGACATGGCTGACCTTGCAGCTAACAAACAAGTGGCATTCCACAGAAAGGGAATGGCCAAAAAATTCAAAACAAGTTGGGATGACTTTTTCGAGGTCCTCTCCTCCCTTTATCCTAACCCTCTTTATTTAATTTGTGCATTATGATGAATCTGGTATTTTGGTATATTTGTTGTGTTTGGAAAAATTAATACAACATTATAAATAATAAAAAAGAAGGATAGGAAGTAGTGCATGGAAATCCTTAATCTATAACATAATGAAGATAAACTTCTCTCTTTCCCCCTTTTTTCTGCTTCTCAGCTTTATTTCCTTTTGGGGAAAGGCATAAAGGAATTACTATATTTAATATATATGGAGAGAAGTAGTAGGGTCGCCATTGTTAAGGGTGCAACTAAGTTACATTATAAGTCCTGCTTTTAGCTCCTCTGTACGTTTGCCTTGGAAAATTTATTTGGACTGAAAATGGCCAGGTTTATTCTTAAGGCAAAAGAGCATTCTGCTATATAATGTAAATAAGCAAGGTCAAACTCTTTCTGAGTACAGGGGTCACTAGGAATTTGACCTTTATCTAATGTGTCGTTGTTGTTCTAGTCCCAAAACAGCTACAGCTATTTGAGAGATTGTATGAATTCTGAAAAAAGAAGAGGAGGACTTGTGGCACCTTAGAGACTAAAGCTTATGCTCAAATAAATTGGTTAGTCTCTAAGGTGCCACAAGTCCTCCTTTTCTTTTTGCGAATACAGACTAACACAGCTGCTACTCTGAAACCTATGAATTCTGAGTGTATCTAAATACAGATCTACCTTCTCTTATCTCCCATTTCCTTACTTGCAAAAGTTTACTTTGGGCCAGACACTTAGCTGGTGTAAATTAACTAGTTCCATTGATTTCAATGATGAATGGGGATGGACTTAAGTACTTGCTTAAAGTTATGCATGTTTTAACGCTTTGCTGAATTGGAGTCTAAATCTACAAAACATTCTGGCCCTATTGACTTCAACAGAGCTATGTCACTTTACCCCAGCTAAAGATCTGGTCCTTTTATTTAAAACTGTAGTGCTCCTTGGTATGTAAATACAGTTGCAACCTTAATTTGAAATTAAAGGTTTTCTGTCTCTTTTATCTGATATTTTATGTGAATATTTTGGATTACATTATATTTTACTGTTTTATGCCTGTAATGCTATAGCCAACCTAAAACCTTATAGATCCTATAAAAGCTCACATATCCAGCAATCCAGAGTACCTTACCTTATCTTTCCATGTCTGCAAAATTTTACAAGGAATTCTTTCCATGCCGTCTGCCAGCACTGAGCACTGAAGTGCACTCCACCACCTTGAGACACTGCTTTCATCACTGAAACTCTTCTGACTCACTGTTGAGCCAAATTAGCTGAAATATCAGTACCTTTTTTCCCCAATACTAGTTTTATCCAAGCATTTAATGGTGTTTACTTTATCTAGGCCAGAGTCTCTTTTTGAAGTTCTGAACCATTTTCTCTCACAAGGAAGCTTTATTAATATAAGTTTACAGGAAAAATGCTGTGCCCACATTTTTCTCTGACTCATCTATTATCACATAGACTGAGACTTTTTTACATCTATAATCTACTAAAACTTCAAAATGGTTTAGAATCTTTCAAAGCAAGAATTTTGCATTCCTAGCAGCTCATCTTAAACGTGGTAATGGAGAAAAAAATTACAGCAACATTAGCATTGTGTCATGAAAAGCTGCTAAAATAAGATTTATCATACCAGATCAAAGCATTGGTTCAACATCCTGTCCAAGCCCAGTCATCTGCTTCCAGCCATAGCCAATATGTGATGCTTCATATGAAAGTGAACCCTTCTACTCCCTAAGACAGAGTTTACTGTGCGATATTGTATATAGTGTTGACAGTTTGGGAGACACAACTGCATCCTAACCTGTACAAGTAATCATCAGGCTGGGTTGGAGCATAATCAGGGATCTGTAACTGTGTCTCTGACATCCTCATTTACCTCCTTTACACTGGATGGAATAATCAGACTGAGGCAGCGACTGGGTCTTCTAAGCCCTATGAAACCAATGAGTTCTATTAAAATAGCTCCCCAAGTCTTAGAAGTGGACACAGCTTTTGACAAGGCACTTATGTGTGTCCCTTTGTGTGTGTGCACGTGCGTGCGCATGCGCACACACACAGTAGCCTAAGGCCTTTATTTTGTTTGTTTGCTAATTGAAAAATGCCTTTTGTATTCTCTTTGTATAACCCCCCCCCCCCCCCAAAAAAAAACTTGGAAACAAAGCCTAGGAACAAAATCTCTTGTAGGAAAGGACTTTTTTATTGCTGTTGGACTGGGTTAGCCCACTGTTCTAGCTGAGAAGAGAATATTGCATTATCTTAACAATGAATAATTCTTGATGAAATATTAAAGTGAGAGTGATATGAAATATTAAAGTGAACTCCATTCTTGGAGTTCCATTGACTTCATTCATAAACTACTCGAGCTCTACTTTCATTGCTTATGATGTCAGTGGAATTTCTTTAGCAGTGATTATGTCTCTGGTATTCTGAAAGGACTTTATGTGCTACTGTATATTTCACTGTAATATATCATAGTATCCCCCTAGCAGCAGTGTAGTTAAGGTTGTCTTGGTGTTTTCCTAGTAAATTCCATTTTCTGAAACAGGTAATTTGCCCCAAACCAAAATGTAACACGATCAGGTTTATAATACTAGGTCTCAGATCTGGAGACCATTTAAAAATAAATTGCACAATAACACTTAGGTCATTTTTAACTTGGTCTGTTTAAGTAAAATATAAAATGGAAATGTATTGGGATTAGATAGTATGGAAGACCTGATTAACATTTTCTCACCATATTTTTATCTTTACATCTTTTGAAGGACAATTCTCTCATTAGGTGAAATTCATCCCTATGCAAATGGCCAGGACAAAGCCTATATGCCACTTGGGTCCAACTTAAGTTCTCAAAATAGGTTTCAATGGGACTAATTCAATATATAAATCTTATGCTGGCTTTATGCATCTGGGTGAATTTAATCCCTTGGGTGAAATCCTGGCCCTATTGAAGTCAATGGCAAAACTCTCATTGACTTTAATGGGACAAGTTTTCATTCTTTATATGTTATTGATAACTGGGCAACCAGGTGTAATTTTATGTGTTACAGTTTAAAAAATATATTGATAAAATTAAGTCAGTTCACAGAAGGGCTACTAGGAAGATAAACAGCTTGAAGGAATTGATGTATGAGGGAAGATTAATAGAAATGAATATGTATAGCTTGCATTAGGAAAAGGAGGATGAGATGGATGACATGTTATCAGTTTATAAATATGTGAAGGTTGTAAAAATCAAGGAGGGGGAGGAATTGTTCATAAGGATGTCAGGAGGAAAAATGTAGGCATATGAAATGGTATACAGAAGAAAAAAAGATTAATCATCAGAAAAAAATGTTTCAAGTAAAAACATTTAGCATATAGAATAATTGCATGAGGTCCAAAGTGAGGAATCATCAGAAATAGTTAAAATAGGCTAAATAAAACCCTTATAAATATTCAGTGGGGACATTCTTATCCCTGTAGTATAGGTGAACTAGAAGACTTTCTCAGCCTTTTACACCTCTACTATCTAGCCTGAGATTTTAAAAAATTAATCTTAATGGCAACTAGGCATCCAGATCCCTGGTTATGAAAAGTTTCATCCCTAATCCATGATTCGCATACAATAGATCTCACAAAAAGATATGCTGAAAGTATTCTGATGATCTAAAGCAGGGGTTCTTAACCTTTACTGCAGCCTGCACCCCTTTGGTTCTCAAAATATGTCCTCGCACCCCTTAGCAAAAATACGCAAGTACTACCCAGAGATGTTGTGGAGTTTTGCTGTGGAAGTAAACTGTAACCAACGCGCTAACAGGTAGCAGCTAACTCAATTCAAACAAAGCCGCGGTGCTCTAGGAACCACTTTGCTGTGTGTTTTTGGTACTGTCCCCTGTCTTCACACCTTTACCAATGGTCGTTCCTGATCATGTCGCCCCTCACTGTTATTCCCTGCAAAACGGGATGGAAGATATGGAGCAATGGGATGATCTGATTCTGTTTCTGCTCCTTATTGCAGGACAAATGGTTATGCACTGGAATAGGGGATTTGTGAGGTGCTGGATGGAATTTGGGCAGAATGTTCTGACATGTAGAAGACATCTGACCTTGAGGATCAAAAATTCATTCAACTACATTGGTACAGATACCATAAATGCCAGTATTGCCATGGTATGGCAATGGGTGGACCATCGCTTCTGGTGCAGAAGAACCAGCATTGTGTGATGGAATCACATTGTTTTGGTAACCTAGGATGACCAGCAGTGACTTCAGAACTTCCAAATGAAGAAACAGACCTTCATGGAGCTGTGTGAGGAGCTTGCACCAATCTTCCAGTGGCAGAACACTCAATTCAGGGGAGCCATACCAGTTCAGAAGTGGGTTGCTGTTGCCATGTGGAAGCTGGCTACACCAGACAGTTATAGGTCTGTTACAAATCACTTTGGTGTTGGAAAGTTCACTGTCGGGGTTGTGGTTGTGCCAGTTTGTGAGGCAATTAACAGCATGATTTATCCACAGGTGGTTGCCATATGAAAAGTTTCAGAAATAATAGCTGGATTTCAGAGGATGGGGTTTCAAAACTGTGCAGGGGTCATTGATGGTACCCGTATCCCAGTACTTTGCCCACCACAAGGGGCAAGTGAGTATGTGAATCAAAAAGGTTACTATACACTCATTCTAAAAGGCTTAGTGGACCACAGAGGCAGATTCATGAATACAAGTGTGGGAAACTCTGGAAAGATTCAAAACGCCAGGATGCTGAGGAGATTGGGATTGTACTTGAAGGGGTAATAAGGGTGTTTATTCCCCAGAAACCAATATTGTTCTGTATAGTGAGTCTGTGCCAACTGTAATTTTGGGGGACCCCAAATATCCACTCCTGCCTTGGGTCATGAAACCATATCCTGTCTGCAATAACCCTGGAAAAAGGGAATTCAGCTACAGGTTCAGTAGCTGTAGAATTGTCATGGTAGCCTGAAATCTCATAGGCTCTCCCTAAACACTCATCTGGATGCCAATCTGGCATCACCTGCTGTTGACGTGGGCTCAAGACAAGTCCGGTTTACAGACTCTGAACAGGCAGCCAGATCCCATCCAGGTGCAAACTGGTCCTAGTTCCCAGTAGGTGAGGCAAATCAGGGATGTCATACATGCACATATCTTGGCACAGCAGGGAGACAGAAAATCCTGTACAGCTGCTGGAATGCATGCAAGGAATCATTGGTACATACTTGTGGGGCTACACAGCTTTGTGAGGGTTTTATTCCCCTGTAGCAAAAGGTTGTTAGCCTTTCTGTGACACAGTGACATTGCACATATTCAAGACAATCATCACAATATATCTTCCTTGAATTATCACTTTGGGGTTAGGCTTGTCAAGTGGAGGGTGGAGACCGAGTTGCACAGTGTTCAGTGATTTTTATCTTGACTAGTCACACTTGCTTACAAACCTCTGTTATCAGGAACACTCAGTCTCTCTTAATGACCTTATGTGCCCAGTCCTGAAGCTCAAAATATCTTCAGTTCATCATACTTAGGAAGGAGGGGCCACACACAAGTCAAGGAAAATATAACATTTATCAAAAGTATTAGATGGAACGTTTAATTGAAATATTTTTTAACAAGAAAGGTCAGCAACAAATCTTTAAAAAAATAAAGGGAATGCAAGTGGGAACACTGCCGAAATGTTATTGTCTCTGCACCCGTCTCCTTGCCCTCCTCTTGACAAAAGGGGGTACAACAGGGAAAAGTGACTCAGGAAAAACCTGGGATATCTCCTGAGAGGGATTTGTGGGCGGGCACTTGGTGGGATTCAGAGATTCCCACAGGCTCATTGTTCACCTCCAGGACTCTCAGGTGGATTCCCCTGTGAGGGGTTTCCGCTGCCGATGGAGGATGAGGTCCTGGGAATCCTGCAGTCTCCATGTTCTCTTCCAGGTCACTTGGGGGTTCTTGAATCAGGATTCCATGGCTCAGCAGCACTCTGGGCAACAGCCAGAGGAGGGGGAGGAGGCAGTTTCTGGTTCTGTGGCCTCAGCAAAACCCAAACTCATATGACCATCAGTTCAATGAGCCTCTCCATTAAGGAATGCTCCCATTCCCTGTAGTGTGCCTCCTGCTCCATGAACCAGTTCATCAGTGTTTCTTCTTGCTGAATGTCCCACTCCTCCTGTGTCCTGAGGAATTCAAACTGCTCCTGGTTTCTCCTGTCCATTCTTGTGAGCAGCTCTTCCAGGGTCCTTCTCTGTCTGCCTCTGCCCTCCACTATCTGTGGGGTGCTGCTCCTGCCCTCCTGGTGGCACGGTTTCACTTTCAGGAGCTGAAGGTTCTGTCAATTCAAACAGAAGGGTAGCATTTTACTTTTGGCCTTTGGAACAAGCTGAAAAATCCCCTCCCTCCCTTGTTCTAAGACAAATATTGGTGCCCATGAGAAAGGAGCAGAGGCTAGTAATGGAGAGAAAACTGTATATATTTTTTTAAAATTTAAAATGGTCATATAGTCCCAAGGTGGAAGAGAGGAAAGGTGGGGGGGGGGGGTGAAGGAGCAGTCCCTTCCAGGGGCCATGCTTATGTCCAGTTTTCAATTTTTTGTTTAAGGGCTGACCAACATTTGGAGAACATAGTAGTTTTCAAGGTACCAGAATGGAAAAGACAAGTGGTTTTCCAGTCCCATGGAGGAGATCCAGCAGTCTATGCCAGAGAGATGGTTCTACTAATGGTTACCCTACACATATTGCTCAATGGAGGGGTTTGATCAGCTATGACGGTGGACCAAACAGATTTTCACCGTCATTGAACCTTAAGAACCAGCTGCTACACCAGAAATTTGCTGAAATATGCTTACAGGAGTGGTAGACAATTGTGGAAATAGAGGTGGAGAACAATTGAAACTTGAGACCTAGAACCCAACTTTTGCCCCCTATCCACACTGAAAACTGGCAAAGGCATGGGGCCGTCCATGCCACAGTCTAAGGCATGGACTTACCCACACCCCTCAGGCATGCTATCTTACTTGTCTTCTACTTGCCTTCAGACATGTGCTCCTGGGGTTTAAATGTGGGTTATGGCACAACCACACATATAGACACGTACAATTGCTAGTGTAGATGTACCTTAATAGTGATATGTAGAGATAACTGCATAAGAAAATCCCCAAATGTCTACCTAGACCCACTTCCTCTCTTCTACTTATGAGCAATATTTGACTGACAAATACATTTCCACTGTTATGGCGCTACTTTTGATCAGAATGTGATGATTTGGGTTTTCAAGACCAAGGTGAAGAAAGAGAGATCATTTGGTCTAAGAAATCGTATGAGTCCTCTAATGACCTTATCATGGCAAAGACTGATTGAAGGCAATCCTGGCTCAATACAGGAGACTTGACAACCATTTTCCTTTAAGGGAACATGTCCACCGTTCTTCTCTAGTCTCCTTTTTCTCCCAGAAAAGGCCCTGTGTTGTGGCAACATACTAAGCAGACAAATAGGACTGGATATGTTTCTCTCTGCAGCTTTAATGACACTCCTGTGTCAGTCCTAATCCATAATTTTATCTGTAGTATATCTCAAAGAGCTCCCTCTCCCTCTAGGTGCTGCCTCCATTGCACTTCAGTCCTGGGAGCAAACAACCAAGCTCATCCCTGATCCCCTGTGTAGTGGCACAAGTTGCCCTTCGGGGTGGCCCAGTTATTTGTCACTTTCACTGTATCTCATCTTTTTTTAAAAAAGATCTAATTAACCCCCTTTTGATTAGTACAGATGCAATTTAAACAGCATGTGAAATGGTGGGTGTCTAAAAACACAGGGCAATGTAGTTCTGAACTTGCAGCTGGTCTTGTTCAGTCATTATTTTCTTGCACTTTAAGCAGCGTGGGATCTTTTCATTTGATGGTGCACAAACTCTCACACATAATTTTGGGCTAGATTGTCGCTTCAAACCCACATTGGCAGGTGGGAGGGATAGGGAAGGATGCGCTGTGCGCTAATAGCAGTTCCCAGAGATGCACCCTGTTGTGCTGGGGAGGCACAAACAGCAGCAGCTGATTCTATACCCTTTAACAGGGAGTAGTGTGTACGTCCCCCTCTGCCAATCCAGCTCTGCTTGTGTATGTGCATGCATGCATGAGAACAGTGGATAACCTCTCTTTTGCTCTTTATAAGGTTTCTCCAGTTATTTTTGCAACTGGAGTCCCCTGGTCCTGGTGTACAACACTTGAGTGTGGCTGAAGCTTGCATAGAAGAGCAATGTGAGAGAAGGAAGAAAGCACCTTTAGTTGTCTCCCTAGGCCTGCACAAACATTTGTAACAAGGCACTATCCAGCAATTTGTCCTGAAAACATGTCGGTGAGATCTCTGCAGGGATACAGCCTGCAAGGGTGGTTTGGAGCTAAAAACTTAAAATCTAAAATGCCTCTGGCCGATAGTCTCATGTTGAAACGTTGCTTAAGCTGCGCACAGTGTGAACCCTCCAGTCATGCTTTTATTAAACAGGCAGCCGGTGACTGGCCTCTAGTATTTAAAACTTAAGTAGTGGTTGAATGAAAAGCTTTAGGTCTAACAAAGTGCTGCATGCTGCATATCAGGCAAATGGTTGTCATTAGCCATACAGAACCCATCCAGCCTGCTTTCTCAAATGGACTGTTAATGTAATTGGTTGCTTTATAATTATATAGCTAATTACGTTATGGGGAAGAGACCTGCTGGCAGTAGAACTAGAAAAAGAGCAATTTTTCTACCTTAAGTCAGCAGGATCTGTGTTATATCTGTCTAACCCAGGCTTCCTTCAATATCAGGTCAGTAAATTTTCTTAGTGCCATGGGAGAAAAGTTTTATGGATAACAGAATATTTCTATAATAAATCACTTTCTTACAGATAACGATAAATCTGTTTCCTTCAGGCGCTGAGCACAGCAGCAACAGATACTGGATTGCTCTTTCCTGTGTCCTTGAAATTAAGAGTTGGAAGGTACCCTAGGCAGTTAATTGGCCTTCTTAGTCAGAGACCTATGTTCACTACATGTAATTTAGATTTTTTTGTATGCTAAATTTTAAAAAGTATCACTTTGTGGTGGGAAACATAGATTTCTCTCCTGTAAGTATTACCCAACTAAGTCACGATAGTTATGCTAACAGCCACCAGTGCCTTCATAATATCACTACTGTACATTTTTTGCACTGATTGTTAGCCATTCTATGATGTCAAAACATCATCTGTAAGTAGAACTGGAAGGATTGTGGAAATCCTTCCTGTGACAGGGTGGCTTGCCTAGTGGGCTGGAGAACGTGGGTTAAGCCAACCTGATTACAGAATCAGCCCCACCTCAGGAGAATACCCCATAAAGAACAAAAGGTGGCTGCAGTAATGGGAATAAAAAAGAGGCTTAAGTGATAATAAAAGACCAGCTGGGGAAAGTGCTGTGTGTGAGTGAGAGGCACAAGACAAGGCCAAACAAGCTAGCTTGTTGTCCAGGCAGAGTGGCCTGAGAGAGACTCTGTTAGGGTTCCCTCCCCACTCTGAACTCTAGGGTACAGACGTGGGGACCCGCATGAAAGACCCCCCTAAGCTTATTTCTACCAGCTTAGTTTAAAAACTCCCCAAGGCACAAATTCTCCCTTGTACCGTGGATTAAGTAATGCTGCCACCACCAAGTGATTTAGACAAACTCAGGGAAAGGACCACTTGGAGTTCCTACTCCCCCCTAATATTCCCCTATACCCCCACACCCCCTTTCCTGGGGAGGCTTGAGAATAAACAAGATGAGCACAGACCAACCTTGGTTTTTTTTAGGACACACACAAAAAAACCCAATCAGATTCTAAAAGAAACAGAACTTTATTAGAAAGAAAAAAGGTAAAAGAAGCACCTCTGTAAAATTAGAATGGAAGATAATCTTACAGGGCAATCAGATTAAAAAACACAGAGGATTTCCCTCTGGGCCAAACTTTGAAGTTACAAAAAGAAAACCAGGAATACACCTTCCTCTCAGCACAGAGAAAAACACAAGCTAAAACAAAAATAACCTAACGCATTCCCTTGCTAGTACTTACTAATTCTAACGGAGTTGGATTGCTTGCTTCCTTGATCTGTGTCTGGCAAGCACACAGAACAGACAGACCAAAACCCTCTCCCCTCCCATGCCCCCTGCCGATTGGAAAGTATCTTGTTATCTTATTGGTCCTTTTGGTCAGGTGCCAGCCAGTTTACCTGAGCTTCTTAATCCTTTACAGGTAAAAAGATTTTGTTCCTCTGGCCAGGAGGGATTTTATAGTACTGTATACAGGAAGTATATACTGTATACTTCCCTTTATATTTATGACAGACCCCATTAAGTGGGAAAGAGACAGACCTAGAGGAGAACTTAAGAGGCTGGGTAGCAAGTGACCCAGGAAAAACTACAACACAGATAGAGCAGACCTAGCTGTTCAGTTAAGGGCCCTGGATCCAAATGGATGGTTGGGCTCAGTTCCTCTACTGGCTCCACTTCAAGCAAGTGGGCTACAGGCTGAGGAAGAGTCTCAGAGAAGGAGAGAGAAGGATTTTTGTTTGTGTTAAGGACACTTTTGGGACTTTCAGTTGGGACAGTTGTGATTCTGGAAGGAGTGGACTTAAGATGGTGACCCAGCTGGAGGGCCAAGTCACTGGAACAGGAAGTGCTGGAGCAAGTGTCAACAAGGGGTGCTAGTCCAGTCAGAACTGCTATACCACTCCTGGTCACAAGGGGGGTGGGGTGGGGCTGACTCTGTTATACTACCAAGCAAGTAAATTTGCTTCTATAAAAAATAAAAATAATATTTCCACATTTGTCACAGCTAAAAACCTGCAAGCTTTATATGAGCATGTTTAGTCTTACAATTAATTCAAATGTGGGTTGTTGGGGGGGGGGAGCATGCGGAATTGGGAGCCAGGATTTTAAGGAATTCAGTGCTGTACAAGACACAAATATCAAATATTTGTTGGCACACTAAGTATTTACCACAGGATGTCTTTAGGCTGCCATTCGTATAGTTTTCCTATATTAATCTTCCACTAAAAGTCATTGCATAACTAAAATGTTTTGATGTGAAACCTGATTCTGTGACTTGCTGTTTCTAGTGGTCTGTCGTGCTGTCTTTACAAGTGTTTAACTTCTACTAGTTCTAATGACAGTTATACATTTGTATCAATGCCTGAATAAATCCTTTAGGGTATATCTCCTCAGCAGCTGGAATGTGTAATTCCCAGCTTGGATGCATGTGCTACAAATAGTGGTTGCAGTGTGAGAAGTGAGTATATACAAGGGGTCAGGTGGGGTTGTATTTGAGTGGCCAGCCAGAGCTGCTGCCTGTGTAGCCATGGCAACATTGCTAATTTTAGCATACTAGCTTGAGCAGAGTTAGCAGGTGTAAGTCTACATGAGTTAGGAATTACACCTCCCACCTGCTATGTAGACATAACTTTTAACGATTAGATGGTAAATTCTAGTCTGATGGCTGCAACACAAGGCCTAAATGGTGGAGAAGACAAAGAAACTGAGAGATTCTCAGTGTTATAAGGGGGATGCAAGGAATTCCTTGTTTTGGGGGAAATTGCCTAGGCCTCAAAATTCTTAAATTGTCATCTTCCTTCTGTAGACGACACTTTGAAAAAGGAGGCTCAGCTTCAACTTAAGTCACAGTGTTTAAACACATACTGAGTGTGACTGCAGCTTCTGTGTTTTACAATTAGCATATTTACTGAATAAGATCATGGTCAGAAAACAACTTTGTAACAGTGACATCTTGGCAGCCATAATTAGTGTCTCTCCATGACTTTGATATCCAATTTCTCAGTTTACACAAGGCAGTTTATGCAAGTACTGCAACCACATGTCTGAAAACAAAGCAGTATTCTTTCTTCTTCATGTGTTACTCACTATTCATCATCAATGATCAAGACTGTGGAGTCAGAAATCAGCAGGCTGGCAGTTCTGTTATGCATTTAATTCCTGAGGCAGAATAGAATAGATCCAGCTCATTCTTTGGCAGCTATTCTGACTCAGCAGCTGTGGCAATAGCAAAGACTTATTTTTGTTAACTAACTAAGCAAATTTGACTGAGGTGGAGGCACCCATATGGCTAATTTTTCAAAGCAACTTCTTAAAAATGTTCCCACAGTATTTTCACAAGAAAAACTCTGTAGTTGCATATGCAAAGCAGGCTTTTGTACATATAACCATATGTACTTGCAAATGTACTTTTGTAGGCCCTTTTTGAAAATATGGTCCAAAAGGGATCAAATAAGAATTGCTGTTCCAGAACATATCAAAGGGCCTTCCAGTCTCTCTCCAGTAGTACCTAATTCTTAATGCTTCAGCAGAAGATATAAAAGCTCAATGGGGCCAGTAATGTGCAGTTCCAAAATACTGTTTTTAAAGAACAGTTTTTCTTATAATTAGTGAAGAGCTCATCAGCCAATCCATTCTTATACGCTTATGGACATCTGACCAAACAGAACTCTTATGTGGTCACATAACATCTTATATCTCTTGCAGTGTTGTCTTATTTCAGTGATCTTAGCTTTAAGCACAAGAGAGGCCTCTACATAGTTTGTATTGGGTATTAAAAATTCACATATTAATAATCTCTTTCAAAAAGGACACACCATGATCCTCAGGTATCAAGCTGTGGTGGATGTGAAGTTGGTCTGTATTAAATTATGACTGATGTATGTAGACCTGGATATTGGGATGTTCACTGCATGACTATATTGGTTTAATTTAATAGCAGGTTCTAAGAAAAACAAGCAGGAAGCTAAACAATGCCTTAAGATAGGGCACTCCCCGTGTACACTTGAGGGATGTTATGGGAGTGCCAATAACTCTGAGGAATCTGCTTCAATCTCTTGCTCAACCTACTGATCTGGGTTTAAGAAGCAGGGCTGAAGCCTGGGAACTGACAAGAACAAAGGACCTCAAGATAGATTAAAAGAGACTGTTTTTAAGGGGGCGTCAATTTGTTGGGGGCTAATTAAAGTCAGACTGACACAGGCACCCTCTGGCATGTCTGAAGAAACTAAGCATGCCTACACTGTCATCAGGAGATGATAAGCTTTAAATAAGATAGACATGCATATAGACTGTTGTTTTTAAAATCCTCTTTCTCTAAGTGCTTTCTTCCTACTGCTGAAATTAATAAGAAAAGTAAGTAGAGTGTCTGGTTACTCTATTCACCACTCACAGACTCCCAAAGGAAAGAACTGCAGGTGCTGAACCTAGTCAGACCTGAGGGGTCTGCATGGTTGATACAGAATTCTTACTGTAGTCCAGGGCCCAGCCTAAGAGTGGGAGAATTGTATGATTCCATTCCAGGAAAGATGAAGGTACAAGGCCTGAAACCTGAAGGAGTGCACTTAGAGACCAGAAGGGAGACAGATATAGTCAGCTGGCCCTGTAACCTTGACACAAACAAAAGGAAGTACGTCTTCACACAACACACAGTCAGTCTGTGGAATTCATTGCCAGGAGACATTGTGAAGGCCAAAACTATAAATTGATTCAAAAAAGAATTAGAGAAGTTCATCGGATAGGACCATCAATGGCTATTAGCCATGATGGTCAGGGATGCAACCCCATGGTCTGGGTGTCCCTAAGACTCTGACTGCCAGATGCTGGGACTGGATGCCAAGGGATGGATCACTTGATGATTGCCCTGTTCTGTTAATTCCCTTTGAAGCATCTGCCATTGGCCACTGTCAGAAGACAGGATACTGGGCTAGATGGAACATTGGCTTGACCCAGTATGGCTTTCTTATGTTCATAGTAATATTTCTTCTGTGTTAATATGAAAATAAAGAATATCCATTTCTATTATCCAATTATTTCTACATTATTAATTATAATTTCAACATTTTTGAATGAACTAACATGGCTGCATATAGGAAGATGCATTTCCTACCTCATCTTCAGTTACAATCATCAAAGGCCCTCCCTTCCTTTTAATATTTGTCTACCCTCCCCAAGTCAGAATGCAGTTTAAGACAGAATATCTGTGGCTTGCCTCCTCTTGTTCTTTCTCCTTAATTGACCTTTGATACTTTCTGCCTGATACATTGGGGTGAGATCTATTCCCGTGATGTAGGCACTACTCTTACATAGCATTTTTGTCCCACTGGAAATAACACCAGTTTTTGAGGAACTCTGGGTTCCTTTGAGAGCTCAGAGTGCAAGCAAGGTCCCTCTCTCTATATATATGACATCTTTTTTTATTAGTTATTCACCTGGTGGAAGTCTGCATCAGAAAAAAAGTGTTTAACCTCAATGGCTCTCCACCCCCCATTATTGCTTTATGTTTTATCACATGACTCAAAGACTGTGAGGTAGATGTGGAGGTTAGTGCACAGACTAGCAAATACTGCTATAGAGAGGTTGTGATAACATGAGACTGGAGATCAGGCATTCTAGGTTATTTTCCCAGCTCAGACCCTTTGTTAACATTGTTAACAATTTCTCTGTGCCTCAATTTCTCCATATGTAAAATAGGATAATGCAACTTACCTCCCCTAGGAATTGGGAGATTTCATTTAGGACTGTAAAGGGTTTTGATCTAGTTAGATAAAAGATATTACATAAGTACAAAATACCACCTTTATTTATTAGCTGTAGTAATATGAATTATTAGCCTCTCTAATTCTTTGAACACCGTGCTGGGAATGTACTATTGTATATTTTAATATGTGATACAGAAATTATTACTTTCTCAATATTTTAAGAGGAATGATTTCTTGACTCGACCTCATCTCAAAGAGTTAGTTAAGGTTGCATTAGTGTAAAAACAAAAATATATTATACAAAGTTTGATAGATGGGAATATTTTCGATAGCCAAGAAATGGCTTGTATCTATTAAACTACTTTTAATTTCAACTTGATTTCTTCTCTCTGAGACTTATATACGGTGGGATTGGAGGACAATCTTGACATCCGACAACCCTGGATAACAACTAAACAGTGGGTTCCTGAGAATGTATCAAGCTTTACCTCTGCAGTCACAGACCATCCTAGGATGTTTGATGTGATATATTATCTAGGCAATAGAGTATAGAGACCTCTTTTCAAAGCTATGTCTCTCTGAAAGCTGCTGAGAAGATAATGTAGTGCACTCTGTACAAATAAATTTGAAGTTCAGTTGCTTTACCCACATAGCAGGCTCAATGAGAATTATCTGTTAATTTTAAGTTGTATAATTAGAATCAGTTTAGTGTCAAAAAAGAAGAAGGGACTAGTGATTATGCAATGTGCAGCCATTCTGAGCCAAAATCTTTATGTAGTCAGACTGGGCCCTTAAATAAAGACACCTTATGCAGCTGGAGGTTAGTTATTGCCAAACCTTTCTGGGAGATGGATGCAGATGCAATTTATGCCAATTTAATTCAGTCTTTCAATATTGCCAAATGAACCATGACAGCACTCAATTTAACTGGATACTATATTGCTGTGGAAAGAAGACAGATAATATGTGTAGAAGGTAAAGTATTTTAGATACAATATCACACACTTGGATGTCCAAAGGTTTTGATATTTGCTAAGAGACCAATCCTCCTAAAGATTAGAGGAAACAAATTCTCAGCTATTAAAGCACTAAAGCATTCACCTAATAGAATTCCTATGATAGAAGTATGATTCATCATCTCATGGAACAAAGTTCTTTCTTTTTGTTTTTCAGACTTTCTTGTTCTGCTGTTTCACCACAGGCATCTATATTTGACACCAATGGATTTACCAAGTACACTAGGTCAATCAAATATACCATGGTGTTATCTCCATCAAGTTAAATCTTTTGGCAATCATTATTGATTTAGATACAAGCAATTTGTGTAGAATGTTTCACATAAACTGTATCTCAAAATGCTTTAAAAAGTTAAATGAAAATAGGAGCAGGGAGCTGGAAAAATTACAAGGTATGGGCAAGGAAGAAAAGATGTGCTTTAACTATGATTATAAATGAGGTGAAAGGAAAAATCTCCATAGCTGCACCCAAACTGTACCTGCAATGTTGCACATGGAAACAATTTGTAACGTGGGCAGATTGGGTAATTAGGTACTTGTATGGCAAGCAGAATTCTAGGTAAAAATTAAGGCACATCTTGAAATTTGGCTCAGATTTTAGTAGGAAGAAATATAGGAAAGCTGTTCCTGATGGTAGAATCTACAGAGAAAAAGGCTCTTACACCAAAAGTAGCCAGGTTTTGTGAAGGGACAAAAAGGAAATCATTGCTAAGGGACTAGAACGGGAGGAGAGTTCCTGAGAGACGCTGAAGCAAAATTATGGATGGTTTTAAGAACAGAAAGGGCACTTTTTAAGTAGATGTTTAACTGGGGGAGGAGGATGTTATGGTTATGCCACTTTATATGAGTGAGATGGTTGTATGCAGCATTCCGCTCTTGTTGGAATATGGACAGCCAGGACTCATGGAAGCTGTAGAGAAGGAGTTGCAACAGTTAAGCTGAGAAGAGGCATGATGAGGATTTTATCAAAGGTGAAGTCAAGATTGTGTCTTGTACAGGCATTGTTTTAGAGGTGATCATAGGAAGATTTTCAGAATAGGAATACTGGGAAGAGAGAATTCAAGTGGAGTGAACAATGGAAGCAAATGGATTGAGAAGTGAGCTAGAAGAGACTTAGCCATCTTTGAGAATGCTCCTTTTACAGAAAAGAAACACATTTGTCTTTGAGACATTTAGCGGAAGGAAAACTACAAGGTCAGGTTAGACTAGAGAGTATGCCTTACAAGAAATATGCAAAGATCTGAATATTTGAGTATCATCTACAGATAATATCACAAATAGAGAGAAGTTAAATAGAGTCAAGATCTGAACTTCTTAGGATACTGGAGAGGAAGACACAACACAAAGGGGGAGTTTTGGATTAAATATGATTGATGAAAAAGAGATTGAAAGGAGCTGTTTGAAAGGTAGAAACAAACCATGACAGGAGGTAACAGACGACAGTGCAGTACTATTCATCCTGTGACTGTGTAGAGCACTATAAGGAGATCAGCTGTTAACCAATGTGGGCACACTTTTAATGAAACTCAGTGAATAATTCCCCCAATGTCATTACTCATACACAGTTGTATTAGAGATCAACAGGAATACATACAGTAGAAACTCAATTATGTAAAAGTGAGATGATAAGTAGAGATGTGTTCAGCAAGGGAGCCTGCTGGCTGAAGGCAAGGAGAGGAGCTGCTTAAGCCAACCATTCCCCTTCGGCCGAACAAAGATAATATGAGAAGGGAGAGAAGAGCTATGTTGAACACATAAAGACTTCTGTACAGAAATAGATTCTTTAAAAAAAAACTTTTAATCTGAAGGTCAGGATTTTCCTTTGAGGTTTACTGCACACATAGCTAAAGAGGAAGGCATGGAGAGAAGTTGCCTCAGCTACTGGCTTCCCCAAAACCAGCAAACTGAAGAGGAAATGACAGAAAAGAGAAGCTACATTATGCTCTTTCTGTTTAATATTCTTCATGTGTATGACATAGATAGTTCCTCTCAAGTGGACACCAAGAAAAACTTATGCAAAGGAATGCCAAAGGGGAGGAAGAAATCAGAGTTGATTGGGAAATAGTTATGGGAGTCTGAAGGCTGATGAGGAGCAGCAGGCAGGGCAGATGGCTGAGAGATGCAAAGCAGGAGAGTACGTATCCCTGGGGTAGACACTCACAATTACTGTGGACCAGATTCTCTCCTTAACTGCTAACTCCTCTTGCAAATAATACAAAAAGTGCTTAACCACACCCCATCCCAACTGCCAAACCTTCCTTCACTTCCTATAACCAATGAAAAGTGCCCTTACCCAGCATCCCCTTGCAGATGCACCAAGCCTCATGACACATCTTTTTCCCCTTTGGGGTAGCATTTGAAAATATTAAGCAAAAATTGGTCATCATGATCTTTGATTACATAGATCAGAGACAGTGGTCTGTGAATGAGATAGTTTTCTGGACCTTTCTCTCATGTAAATATCCATATAATGCAGGCATCCAACATGGAGCAAAAATATGTCCTGACTTCCTTAGTGCTTAGGCTGACTGGCCATATTCAGACAGAGAAAGGGCTTTCATTAGTCTCTTACAGATCCATCTAGCTTTGTGCTTTCTTCTGAAGAAATGTTATTGAATCGAATTTAGGGAGTGTGGCGCTCTGTACCTTGGGGGAACACCCAGCACCCCCATGTTCATCTTTGTATAATGATTGTATGGTATCCAATGCAAAGTTTGTCATGTCAGGTATCTTCGGAAGGCTCATGATTCCCTGAGCATTGTTGTTATAGTAATGTTATAGGTTATAATTTCATGTCGGTAGTTATGAGGCTGAAAATGTATCCTCATGGCTTAAAATAAGAGCAGAGAGGCAGTTCACACCTCATCAGGGCATGTATGGGACAAACCCAGCCCAGCCCCACAGGAACAAAGGACGCTGGCTTAGGCTGCAACAAAAAAATCTGTTGGGCTCTCGAGGGAGACCACCCCCTTCCTTTGGTCAGTGTGGAACTGCGATGAGGTAATGCTCACCTGACTCTGAAGGGGTGGAGGGCAAAGCCAAGAAAGAACATGATAAAAGGAAGAGACTTTTGCCATGCTCTTCCTCTCTCTTCCACCTCCATCTACAGACACCACACCAAGCGACTGAAGCGCTGATCAAAGGGGAGAGAGCCTGGCTGAAGAGCAACCAGCCAGCTTGTGGTGAGAAGCATCTAAGTTTGTAAGGGCATTGAAAGTGTTAAGATCAGCTTAGAATGCATTTTGCTTCTATTTCATTTGACCAAATCTGACTTGTTATGTTTTGACTTATAATAACTTAAAATCTATCTTTATAGTTAATAAATGTATTTGTTTATTCTACCTGAAGCAGTGTGTTTGGTTTGAAGCACGTCAGAGGCTCCTCTTGGGATAACAAGCCTGGCACAGATCAATTTCTTTGTTAAATTGATAAAGTCATATAAGCTTGCAGCGTCCAGCGGGCATAACTGGACACTGCAAGATGGAGGTTCCTAGGGTTGTGTCTGTGACTGGAGATATTGGCTAGTGTCATTTGGTTGCACAATCCAAGGAGCAGCTTACATGCCAGAGGCTGTGCATGAACAGCAGAGCAAGGCAAAGCTGGCTCCCAGAGTCAAGGACTGGAGTGACCTATGTGGATCACTGGTCCGGATAACACCAGAGGGGACCAGAGGGGAACGTCACAGGGAGTGGCTGTGTTAGCTAAGCAATTCCTTCTCTTCACTTCACAACTGAGGTATAATCCACAGTTCCACTAAAGAGTGAAACACTCCCATGGAACTCACAAGTTTCCCACCAATCTCATTGTGGAAACCTGAGAGTCCCTGTTTCTCTCTGATGGGAGCAGTTTACTTTTCATTGTATGAGGTTGTAATTTATAGCCAGAAAGAATGTCACTCTGCCAGAGATGCTGTTTCTGTAGTTGCTCATGAAAAATTTCTTTGCACGGTTAGACCTGTGTGATTCTAGCCTCTGTGGAAAAACTAATTGCAGCAATCATTGCATGTTTATTATTATTTCAATAAAGCCCCTTTGTTTTATTACTCCATTGACACAAATATTATCTTGCAAAATGATGGACATCTCTGATTACTGAATGAGAAGAAAATTTAGCACTCTGAGGTGTGGGAGAATGAGGGCATCCATCTGTTTGCTAAGGAAACAGTCCTATATTAGAGAAGACCTCACATTTTACCAGAAACATTTCTAAATTTTGAACTTCATGCACAAATCATCAGGTATCTTAATTCTTTTATACAGGGTAAAACGGATTTATTCAGGGTTTGGACCCCATTGGGAGTTGGGCATCTGAGTGTCAAGGACAGGAACACTTCTGTAAACTGCTTTCAATTGAGCCTACAGCTGTTAGGGGACATGATTCAGACCTGGGTCTGGGTTTGCAGCAGGCTAGCGGGTCTGGCTCAAACCATGCAGCGTGCTGGAGTTCTAAGCTGCCAGGGCAGGAAAGCAGGGGCAGAAGTAGTCTTGGCACATCAGATGGCAGCTCCCAGGGGGTTTCTGTGATCCAAACCATCACAACACGTCTTTAGGTAATCTAGAAGAAATTATTCTAATCCCTGCATGGTCTAGTAGCATATTATTTTAGCAGATATACTGTATGAGAGAAAAATATCAGAAGGGGTCATTTTATTTGCTTTCTGTCAAAATATATAAAGTAGTGCTATGGGGGATGCTAAATGTGATTCCGAAAGAAACATTTATTATCATCCTCCTCTACTTTGCTCTCTTTTCTCTCTACTCATCCTCATGATCTCGATAACCAGTTTATGGACAATCATATATCCAGCGAAATCTCCATCATTTAAGTAAAAGGTGTTTTTACAGGCACTATCATGTTATATGTAGCAATTAAAAATAAAGGAATCATGCCTCTTCTCAGCTTAACTGTCGCAACTCCTTCTCTACAGCTTGATAATTCTTGATGCCAGCCTTGGTGCCTGATGATGTTTGGTTTCCTTAAAGCCCCTGCTGCTGAAATCATGTTATTGTCTGGGAATCTTAGCTTTTATCATAAAAACAAACAATGTTTCTAGCCTTATGTCTGTGAGAAAAAAGATTGAAAACATAAATCCCTAAGTGCTCCAATACCAGAGAGCAAACAGAAAGAACCCACAATTCATTGTTTGAGTCTCATGATTTTTAAACTGACCTCAGGGTGGAGGGGACAAAGTGTCCTATTCATTTTTGCTTAAGGAAAGGAGATCAAAGCCGAATAGTTTCGCCCTACAGCACAGACATTGGGGAGTTACTGAAAGAGTAAGGCTGAAATCTATGCTTTAGTTAATTTCACTCCACTGCACGCTGGCACAGCTAAGGGCAGCAACCCCTCCGTGGCCGGTCTGCAGCGGGAGAAATGACACAGCATTGGCTCGGGGGCAGGCAGATGGGCTGGGTCCCTTCACTCGCGTGGGGGAACTTCATGTCCCAAAGCGAGCTCCACGAGGCCCAGCGACCCCGAGGAGCCCCAACGGGGCTGGGCACCATGTGGGGCTCCCCTGCAGGCTCGGGGCCCTTTGGTAGCCCACCTTGTCTTCGCTCAGCCCCAGCTCGGAGCTCTTCCCGAGGGACCCGCTCCGCGCCTCCTCCTACCCCCTCCTCTCCCACCAGGGGGACCGAACTCACGGGATCGGGCGACGGCGGGCCCGCGTTCCGGGCGCGCGGTATCCTGGGAATTGCAGGCCGCCCCAGGAAGAGTGGCGGAAGAACTACACCTCCCAGGATGCCTTGCGGTTTGTTGACACCCCCCCAGCAACAGTCTCTCTCCGCTTGCTCCCTCCTGGTCAAGGCGGAGCGGATTCGCCGCGGGACGCGGCGCTGTGGCTGTTGGATTCCGGGCGGGTAGAGCGGCGCCGCGGGGATGGAGCTGGCCCCGGTCATCAGGAAACTCGGTAGCTGCCCCGCGGCCCCTGCTCCGCTCAGCTCGGGCCGCCCCTGCCCGGGGGGGCTGGGAACGGCCGTGGGTGCGGGGGGCTGAGCGGG
Source organism: Natator depressus (assembly GCF_965152275.1). Lineage (NCBI taxonomy): Eukaryota > Metazoa > Chordata > Testudines > Cheloniidae > Natator > Natator depressus. The sequence goes on along the minus strand of NC_134235.1, from coordinate 95,051,313 downwards.
GGGGCGAGAGCGGGTCCCGCTGCCACGGCCCGCGCCGGGCTGTGTGTCTGACGGGGGGTGCCCACGCGGACACTCGCGCCCACGTGCACAGGGGGCTCAGGCGTGCACGCGGGCCATGTCCACGCGTGTAGCTACGCGCGCAGGTGTCTGCACAGACATGCTGGGGGCAGGGGCGTCCAGCCGCGCACATACATGTTATTTATCCCCAGTACGCAGTGCGAGGCACCCTTCGCAACCACGAAGGGCGCCTCGGATCTTCCGCCATCCCTGTGCAAGACCTAGGCTGGTGTGTTGCGAAACTTGGTTTCTTTCATGATGATGGGAATGAATATAGCTTATTGTTGTTCTCTGCTTGTAGTTGCTGTTGTTTTTTTATATGGCCAGAACTGTTCACTGTTGTTTCCCCCTTTGCGCCCCGTTGGTTAGCCCCTGTTTGGAGTTGTTTCTCTTTCAGGAGGAGAAATTGATTATGGCAATCAGGTGTTTCTTTGATGCAGTACTGTTTATTTACAAAGAATGTACCCAAAGTCCTTTTTCTCTGAACACAGTAGAACCAAAGCAGATACTGCTGTATTAATACAGCCTTTTTATTTAAAAGTTAATTTAGAACTTTAGAAGATGCTCTATTGACTCAGGCATGGAGAATGAAGTACCATTTGTCCCTGTGACAAGCAGCAGCACAAGCTTTCCTAAATCTTAGATGTCCCTGCTGAGACATCAAATAAAACTAAGAATTGGGGTGGTATTGTAGATATGTTTCTGAACCACTTTTTAATTCCTTAGCACTCCTTTGCCATCGTCTTCGTCTTTTTTTGCACAGGTCATCAACTTGCAGAGATAAGAGAACGAGCTCTCAAGAATATATTGTGTAAATTAGATCATAATTTGATTTCATATGCTGATCTAGTCCAAGAAAAGTTGCTTTTTCTCCATTTGCTGGAATGGTTCAATTTTCCTATAGTTCCAATGAAAGAGGAGATACTAAATTTGGTGAACAACTTGGTAAAGGTATGAAATCTTGTTCTTAAACAGTATGCATTTACAATATTAGACATAAATGGAATTTACTCACACACACAGTACACAGTGCTCTTTTTTTTTTTTTTAGAGTGTTTTGCAACTAACTTAGATTAATTTACAAATGAGGATAAGTATCACTAAAACCATTGTATAGATGAGGAAACAGACATGGAGGTGAAATAACATGTGCAAGATGACATGGCAGGTCAGTGGGAGAGCTGGAAAAATAACTCTGGTCACTTGATTCCCAGTGCAGTGACCAGTCTCAACTTTTGCCACATATACTGAAATAATCAGAAAAATGGAGAACAGGGATTTGCTTAGAACAGGGTTAGAGAATACAGTGATTAAAATGCCTTTCCTCCATTTATGGAAAAGTTTCCAGCACTGGTAATACCTGCAGAGCAGCATTATTGCTGAAAAATAGGAGATATTTGCCTAGTTTGGATGCATGTAAAGAAGTTAATGGTTTGCCCCAAGTATCACAGCTAGTCCTTTGCAGAGTTGGATGTGGAACAGGATCCTGACTCCCAGTTCCCTGCGCTAATCACCATACAACAGTGTGGGAAAACATTTGATATTGAGTTGAAAAACTTAAATTTTCTGTAAGATAACAAAAAGCTGAATTTAAGTTTGATAGCTCTGTCTTTCTGATGTAGTACAAAAACTTAAAGAAGTTGCCAGCAAGTCTGATTATCCTCTTTCTGATCTAGCATCCGTCTGCTGTCCAGCAATTGGTTGGGATTGGTGCAGTGGAATTCTTTTCTCAACTTCGTCATAATATGGATCCAAATCTGCAGACTGTAATTGATGGGATCCTAGATGGGCTCTTCCTACTTCCTACAGACATTCCTGCCAATTATCCAGCAGTGTCTTATCAAGATCAGCCCTTACCGTCAGAAGACAAACCAGGTAATTTTATATTTTTGAAAAGTTTACTTGCTTGGTTTTTTAAAAAGAATATTCCAGTTCACACCCTGTTCATTTTCTCTTTACATTTCTGAACACAAGTCTCTTTGGGAGAAGGCACTACAGAGTTTTGTTTTGTGGGGCTCCTTATCTAGTGCTCATGATGTTTTTGGGCAAGGGTGATGATGTATCATTTATGTTGCTCCACTGGCCTGACCCCCTTGTGTGTGGGTAAAGGAGTATGGTAGTAGCAGCAGCTATTCTAGCTTTGAGGCTGCAGTGTATGAGAGCGGAACAGCTCTTTTTTTGGCTCTTGCAGCCTTTCCGACTCTTGCAGAATTTCTCTGTGCATAATTTGTTTACTGGGCCTATGTGAGGAATCAAGATTAGGCCATTAACTCTTGTTAAAGAACGTAACTAGCTTTATTGGTTCTCTTTTGACAGCTCAGGCAGATTTTTACTTCTCCAATTTTGATTCCCACTGTGTATGAAATGTGGTGATTTCCCCCCCTTCCCCCCCAGCTACTAAGCTACAGCCCCTCTCATATGCCTACCCTAAATATCACAATGCTACTACGTGACAGTAACTTCTGATTCCAGTGTAAACTATATGTGATAAGCATGTGCTAGTTTTACTCAATTCTTTAAATCAGAAGCCACGATTGCCTCTTCGATAAATAGTTAGCCTTTTTTAATTGTAGGGAAAAATTAAAAATCAAGCTAACAGCGTGGACGTGGTTAGACCAAATGAGATTCCTAACTTGGTTTTCTGAAGCTTACTTTTGGGAATCCATATTGCTACTGATGTTCCAAAGGGATATTAGAATAATTGTGTGTGTGTGTATTTCATATGTTTATATATTTTAAAAAGCCCAATAAACTGCTGAACTGACCTGCTACTTACTTTAAGGTTGACTGTGTACCTCTAAACTATCATTCTCTTTGGAAACTTTACCGACTATTGTTACAAAATTAGTACTTCAGATTAGAGGAAAACATTTTCTCTGTCTTTCAGTTTGTTTACTTTGTTCATTTGGCAGCACTTTGTGTATAGTCAGTTTCCCTGTTTGCGTAGGACACAAGAAGGAAACAGAGAAACATCTTACAAATTGGAGAATGTGATTGTAAAATTACTACTCGAGAGAGGACTCGGGCAAAGTGTAATATCTGAAATAAATAACTCCATTTAACTCCATAAGATTTCTAATTTAGCGATAAAGTAGAAAACAATTCAACCACAGAATACAGAAAAATACAGTATTTATATACAATGAAAATGTGCTGTTTTGTTTTGTTTTAGTTTTACCCCAAGAAGAAATAGTCACTGGATATTTTCACCAAGGCAGAAGTAATTTGCAACAGATGGAAATCCCTCCCAAAAGATCAGTTGGTATGCAATTGAAATAATTCTGTCATACACATATATTCAATAGAGGATTCTGTGGAAAATATAATTTCCAATATCTTTTTAATTACAACTGGCATTGTTGTGCCTTCTGCTTCCTGCTGCCATTTCGTGAATATGGGCCCCATAGAAACTCCACTGGTAGAAATGATAAATCTAGTTTTCATCTAGTCATTCTAGTGGAGTAACAATTAAAAGTAGACATTTTAGAACATTTTTAATTTTTTAATATTTTAAAATTTAAAGGACCTAAATTCCAATGGCAAAAATGACTTAGGGAATTAGCCTAAATACCATTAACTTGCAATGAAATTTAGACTCTTATACGCCTAAGTCTTTTTTGAGAATGGGACCTACATACTTTTGAAAATGTTATCCTTTATCTACATAGTAAACAGCACTAATGCTTTTTTATTTATCTAGTATCACTGAGATAACTGTAAGAAACATAGCAGAAGTACCTCTGTTACACACGGCCCTGATCAAACTTCCCCTGCCTGGACAATCACCGTACTGCTGTATTTGGACCTCATATGCTGGACATGTGTACTCTTAAGCTTCCTGTGATCTCAGCAGGCTTCAGAAATGTCTATTCCCTTGGCTTCTTTAGCATATTTCCTGTCCATGGGCTCTGTCTGTTACCTCTTTAAGGAAATGGGGCCCTGAGACCCCATTGCCAGTGACCCTAGGACCAGAGCTGCCCACTCCTCGACACCTCAGTAGTTCAAGCACACCCTTTTCCAGAGTTCCACTTGTGAATTTATAGTGCACCTTTTCAGGGACATGGACACGTGATAGCTGAGGGAAACAGACCCAAAGTCTTTGCAAATGTTTCTAAACAAGTCATTGTTTACTTGAGACTGCATAAAAGATGTACAGATAACCTCCTGTCAACCCTCCTCCCTCTCCCCCGCCAAAACACTCAAAACGTGTACACATTTCCCTGCCTGAATTTTCTCACCACTCTGGAGTGTTCTCTGGGCTTTGGTCAGGGGCATCTGGGGTGTCCAGAATACTTCTCTGAGTCGTGGAGTCTCTGTTTCTCTCTTTCTCTTTTCTCCCCTCCCCACTTCCCTCTCCAGGTAAGTGTCCTTTGATCTTGGCTGATTCTGTAGTCAGAAACAGTCCTCTCTGCCCTTTTTTGTTCCTCTCTTGCCGTAAGCATGTTTCTTGCACTGTGCATGGAAGTCCTACTGTTAACACCTGATTCCTTTGTTCTGCTGCTAAGGAAATTCTGCTGCTCCAAATCCTAACTCCCTGTCAAGGTTCCTTCCCCACTCTGAACTCTAGGGTACAGATGTGGGGACCTGCATGAAAGACCTCCTAAGCTTTTTCCTACCAGCTTAGGTTAAAAACTTCCCCAAGGTCCAAACTTTGCCTTGTCCTTGGACCCTATGCTGCCACCACCAAGCGTGTTAAACAAAGAACAGGGAAAGAGCCCACTTGGAGACGTCTTCCCCCAAAATATCCCCCCAACCGCTACACCCCCTTTCCTGGGGAAGGCTTGATAAAAATCCTCACCAATTTGTACAGGTGAACACAGACCCAAACCCTTGGATCTTAAGGACAATGAAAAAGCAATCAGGTTCTTAAAAGAAGAATTTTAATTAAAGCAAAGGTAAAAGAATCACCTCTGTAAAATCAGGATGGTAAATACCTTACAGGGTAATCAGATTCAAAACATAGAGAATCCCCTAGGCAAAACCTTAAGTTACAAAAAGACACAAAAACAGGAATATACATTCCATTCAGCACAGCCTATTTTAGCAGCCATTTAACAAAAGGAAATCTAACGCATTTCTAGCTAGATTACTGACTAACAAGTTCTGAGCTGCATTCCTGATTTGTTCCTGGCAAAAGCATCAGACTTCATTGGTCATTTTGGTCAGATGCCAGCAAAGTTACCTTAGCTTCTTAACCCTTTACAGGTGAAAGGGTTTTGACTCTGGCCAGGAGGGATTTAAAGGTGGTTACCCTTCCCTTTGTATTTATAACACCGCCTGTGGGGTAATTGGAGAAAATTGGCTTCCCCCAGACTTCGACCATCCTGTTGTTCTGTCCAGTCCAGATTTGTTCACTAGTTGGTAGCCTTTAATGCAGGGGTGGCCAACCTGAGCCTGAGAAGGCGCCAGAATTTACCAAGGTACATTGCCAAAGAGCCACAGTATTATATAATGTTTACATACATGTATTTATATGTGTTTGTGTGTGTGTGTGTGTGCGTGCACACATAATCATTATATCATTTGATGTATAGTTAACGACAATAATAACAACTTGTCTTAACCTTTTACTTAGTGGGACTTCTGGCAGTCTTTGCTTTCAGCAATTCCTTTGAAGTTTGTGTTCAGTTGTGCTCAAATGCAGCAGTTCTCTTAAGTGGCTGTCTGTCAAAATGGATCGGTGCTTGGATTTCACATGTTTGAGTGTCAAGAAAACACTCACAAAGATAGGCTGAGGCAAACATCGAAATTAATTTTAGGGCTGCGCCTCTGATGTTGCGGTATTTATCCTTTGGTACAGATTTCCAGAAAGTAAGGGTCCCCTCTGTCTTCTGAACAGATTTCAATCTGTCTTCTTCCAAAAGTTCTATTATTTCCATCTGGGATGTTGCTTCATCAGTGACTAAAGGGGCCTTCAGACAATCAGCTTCAGCACTAAAAGGGTCAATCAGAAATCTGATTTGAGGTCTTTTTCCTCAAAACTGTCCTTAAGGTCTTTAATCATGCTCGCATATCTCGTTGTGCTCCGTTCTAGGGGTTCTGCAGCATCTTCTTTTGATCTGGCTTGAAGTTGTGACACTGAGGGAAATTGTGTCCGCTATCTCTCAAGCATTTGTCTGTGAAACAACTGCAGTTTGTTCATGAACGCAAATACGCTTAGATCAGACAGTAACTGGAATTTTCCTTGTAAGTCCACGTTTAGTTTATCCAAAGGCAGCAGCATTTCCGCAAGAAATGCGAAGTCTAGAACCCACCCAGGATCTGTAAGCTCAGGGTGTATTCTTTGCTTCTCCTCCATAAACAATTTTACTGGTTCCAGGAGCTCGAAAAAATAGGAAATAACTTTACCTCTCAATAGCCATTGAACTGCGCAGTGAAATGGCAAATCGGCAGGGAAGTTGTCTTCATCCAGATCTTGGATTAGATTTTGAAATTGTTTGTGATTGAGTGCATTTGAGCGAATGAAATTCACAATGTGCAAGATAGGTTTCATGATGTGATCAAATTGGAGATTTTTAGATGTCAGTTGCTCCCGATGACTAATACAGTGAAATGTCCAAAATTTGGGAAAGCTCTCATCAGACTTACAGAGCCCCATTAATTCATATCACAGATCCCCACATGGACAGAGCCCCATCTGTTGCAATGGCAGTGAGCTTCTGTACAGGAAAGTGGTGTTTTGCAACTAACATCAATGCCTCCTTTAGATCTCATCCATGAGTTCTGTCCTTTAGTGGCACGATAGCTAGGAGTTCTTCACTTACAACACAGTTGTCAGACATAGTCCGGATAAATACCGTTAATTGAGGTTTATCTAGTACATCACATGACTCATCCAAAGGGATGCTCAAATACTCACACTGCTGAAGTTGCAAGTTAAGTTGCGATTCGATGTCACTGTTCAGGTCGGAGATTCTGCATTCTGTTGTGTGGCGTGAAAACTGCAGGCCAGAAATTTTCTTCTGTAGATTCCTGTTCTCTGGTGACAGGATTGAAATCACATCAGTGAGGCAAGTTTTTATAAACTCACCTTCAGAGTCAGGCTTTTTTGCACAGGCTATGTGCCAGGCCACATAATAGGAGGCTAACCTTACAATCTGTGATCGGTTGGCAAATCTGGTGAAGAACTGGGCTTCTACATCTGTTTGTTTTTTCAAAGTTTTCAGTTTTAAAGTGTGGAGTTCAGAACCTTGTGGGAATTCTTTATCCATATGTGCATGGCTAGAAGCGAAAGGACGCTGCAAGTTTGAAGATTTGAACCGAGAGATACACATCTGGCAAAGAAGACACGTGGCCTTACCATTACATTCAATGAAAAAGTACTTATTCTCCCACTCCTGTTGGAAGCCTCGATTTTCATCTGTGTATTTTGTTTTCCGTTTGCACTTGCCTTCCGTTGTTAGAAGGTGTAAGAAAATTTTTGATTAAAAATTTCCACACCGGGTAGTCACCGTGAAGTTTAGTCAAGGAGACACAGGTGCTGGCCCGGACTTGCTGGACCCCTGGCGCAGCCCCAGGCCCTGCCTTCCACTCCACCCCTTTCACCAAGTCCCCACCCCACCATGACTCTTCCTGCCCCTGCCCCACCTCTTCCCACCCCATTCTGCCCCCTCCCCCAGTGAGCCATGTCCTTGCCCTTCCCCCTCCCAGAGCCTCCTGCTGGCCGCGAAACAGCTGATCGTGGTGGGCAGGAGGCAAAGGAACACTGGAGGAGGGAGTGGAGAGGCTGTGCACCGGGTCCTCACTCCTCCCCACTCCCTCCCCCAGTGCTTCCTGCTCACCGCAATCTGCTGTTTCGCAGCTTTGAGGAAGCTCTGCGAGTGAGGGAGGGGAGCTGGGCGCCACGTTCTCGCTCCACCTTCCCCTCCCCCCCCCCAAGCCTCTTCAACACCATGAAACAGCTGATCGCAGTGGGCAGGAGGTGCTGGGGGAGGGAGGGGCCCTGGGTGCTGCTTCCTTGCTCCTCCCCCCAGAGCCGCCTCAATGCTGTGAAACAGCTGATCTCGGCAGGCAGGAGGGAGGGGAAGGCGCTGATGGGGGGCAAACCGCGGACACTGAGGCCTGCAGGGGGCCGTGCCTGCGGACGGTCAATGTCAGCAAAATGTCTCGTGGCCCGCAGTCAGATTACCCTGATGGACCTCAGGTTGCCCACCACTGTTCTATATCCAGTCAATCAGACCAGCCTGCTGGAAAGCAATCCATAATGTGTAATGTTCTTTTAATTGTTCTGTCAGTAGTGTCACAAGATGAAAACTAGGTTTTTCAAGTTGACATTGGCATTACCATACTTCTTTCACCAATTCACTTTTCAGCAACATATTAGCCATCATTAGGAATACAAAATTACTTAAATGCAATTTTTAATTAAAAGGTTAATTTAACAAGATATTGTCACAAATAAGAAAAACAAATAAGTGCAGAAATTACACAAATTATTATTAAGTGTAGAAATTGGAAATATAATTCTTTTATGTTCAAGTTTGGGAAAGTATATGTTTTTGCAGAAGAACAAGATAAGATTACAGGTTGATGCATGTGAGGTAGGGGAAATATTGCTACTCCGTCTCCTTACTGAATCTCTTTATGTAATATCAGTGAGTGACTGCAACTTGTTCATTCTCTGATTACTCTACTGAAAACTCTCACTGGCAGCTCTTCAAATAGATTTAGTTCAATCAGGTTTTATAACTAAAAATTCTGTTTCTCACTGTACACATGTTGACTCTTCTAAAGAAATACACTAACATTTTTGGAATATGCTTTTTAACAGTAAATCAGGCAGTGAAGTGTTTGAAGTTTTCCACATTTCCTTGGTTAACACTGACCACAACGGATAGACATGTTCTTTCATCAAATGAAAGGTAAAGTAATGGAGATTTTATAGTAATATTTTTTACTTCATTGGATTGCAACCACTCAAACTTCACTTTTCAGCACTAACTGCTCCTGTTGTGAATATTTTTTAAATGAACTGAGTGATTATGAAAGCTATTCTGAAGGCTGATAGCAGTACACGGTACCCACTACAGTGTCTTAACTTTGTCCTGAACCTTTACCTTTAGCATAAATTGCTGAGTCAGCCAACAATACCAATTTGGTGGGTTTGGGGATGTGGACAATTCGTTGGTACTCACTAGAATAAGATCATGAGCTTACTTTGTATGGGTCACCAAATCATTATTGATAACTCAGATAGATATGAACCCAGTCAGCTGTAGCTAGTATGTCTCAATTCCAGTCCCTTGAGCCAAATGCTCCTCCTTCCTGGTGTGAAAGGCTTTAAACGTTGATGTTACTCCCTTGTTGAAAACTAGATGATTTTCTGATGGTGGAATTTTAGACTATAAAAGCCTTTAAAGTGTTGTGGTAAAAACTTCTGTTGCTTGAATCACTTCAGAATAGGCAAAACAGCAGATAGTATATGTCTAGTACAGAGAATAATGGAGGAAGATGGACTAGATTACTTAACAGACCTGTTCCATCTCCAACTGATATGTATCACTGTTTGCAGAAGAAACAGAATTGTCTACTTTTTCTGTCTGATAAATTCCAAAATCTGGAAAATATATTTAATGTTTTAATTTTTCCTTTAAATGTGACAGTTTGACAGATCTCTGGTTCACAAAACAGGACAAGGTTACTACTTTGGCTTAGGTATTTAAAAACTATTTGTAATGAAAGAAGAGTCACAGTAGGGAAGAGAGGGTGGAATGAAAGAAAATTGAAAAAGCAAAGGAGAAGGACTTGAGAAAGGGAAGTTGGTGGAGAAAAGAAATTTTTTTGAAAGGAAAACAGTAAAGCTAGAGTAAATGCCATTTGTTCTAAATTGGCTTCCTTTATGTAAATTCTTACGTCTGACTGAAATTCTCAATGTTGCTAATTTGGGTAGTGGTAATGGTAGAATTTTGTTACTGATGACATTAGTCAATTTGTTGTTTACCATAGGGAATGACTAATTTCACAGGGAACTTCTGATTTTCTTATCTTAATTTAAAATTCTGAAGGGATTAAGGAAATAGCTTCTCCTTGAGAAATATAGGTTGAAAATTGGTTTGATCGCAAATGGAATTGAGTTTGGGTGTAACATTGCTCTTGTTTGTCTACAAAAATAACACAACCAGGAACCTTTACTTGGAAAAGGCTTTCAATTGCACTGATAGCTTTATAAGGAAACGTCTATCTCTAATGACTTCCACCGTTCTAGTATTTCTGATATTTAACTAATTTCAACTCAATTTTTAGCTCTTTGAGAAGTAATAACCACAGTTTAATTTGGAGTACGTGTGAGCTTCTACAGGATGTTATTATGCAAGATTTCCCTGCTGAGATTTTCCTTCAAAGACCAAAGATTGTTCAGGTTAGAACTACCATCACCTAAAACTTTCCATTGCGTTACAAAGTGAGCCATGTAAAGCAGGAGCTCAAATAAATTTTCCTGATAATCCATCTGGAGCCAATGCTTCTGTGTTTTAGATAGACACTAATTAAATGAATGTTTGGCTAAGTGGAAGGAGAAAATGGAATTTACTATATGGCGCACTTAAGAGAGGAAACCTGCATTTTTAATTTTGTTATAGTCACCTGCTTAGATGTTCACAACATCTAATCTATGTATGCTGTGAATTGGGTTTTTTCTCCATATTCTTCTGGCTAAGGTGAATGGCAAGTATCTCCCATAAAAGTTGTTTCTAGGGTGGCAACAGAGGCTCATTTGAAAATAGTATGAAGTACACACTTCTCCTCGGACTAATAATGTTGCCTTCAATGAACAAAGAACTTTTAACTGTGCTTTCAGTATGGTTTTGCTTAAACTGGTTCAGAAGTTATTTTATTTTTGTTTACAAATTTCTGTTAATCCTTGTGTTTTTAGAGCCTTCTGTCTCTACTAAAGCTGGCTTTTGGAAAAGCTGGAAAACACCGCTTAGCCTTGCAGGCTGTATCATGCCTGCAACAGTTATGTATCTTCTTAAGAAATAGGCTTAATTTTCACAGAGATCCAGGCTTTTTCTCCACTGACCAAGGTGTGTATATATATAAATGTTGTGGTGTGTGACTGTGGAATGGATTTTCTAAAGATGATACTTTGTCATGTTTGAAAATTCCATCCTGTAGCAATGTGAGTTTGGGTTGCTGCCTTGCTCAAAAGTGATGACTAATCTCTTCTCTCACATGTAGGCTGTACATGCTACATGTGTTGAATAAAAACTATTTTATAAATGTTTTAGGATTGTAAAAATATTAATTGGAATGTTTTCTTATGCTCCTCCGCCTGTAAAACTAGGTGCATTAGTTACTGTGAGTCCAATTGTACAGGCCTCAAATGGAGAGGAGACCTCAATTAAATTAAAACATCAACAGCAGCATTTGAACCTGGGACTTCTGGATCTAGAAGCAAAGCCTCATGACCCAGCAAAATCATGACGGACTTTCACAAAAGACTGAAGGACACCCTCTCCTTCGATGGCCTATTATTCAGCCAAATTTCATCTTTTTCCTCTGCCTGCTTTGATATTAGAGCTGTTCATAAAACATTGCAAGCATGTTGTTATAGAAACACTGCTTGTGATTCTATAGTTAAGACTGAACTGAATTTTGCGCTTCTAGCAAGATTCAGACATTTTTTTGTATGATGAATGGAGCACTTACTTTTTGAGTAAGAGCATCCACGTCTTTGACCAAAAGCTGACCCCAAACTTCTTTGAGGCTTAGATAACTTTTTAAAAAAATCTTTACTGGGCTCTGCACTTCTAGAACTTGAAGCAGAAGTACCAAAATACAACACAAATGTTCATGTGAGATTTCTAGTTGAATTTTACAGACCCAAGAATTATGTTTAAATTGTTCTTTTTTCCCCCAATGTTAGTCTGAAATGAACCTCTCAACTTTGAGATTCATACGGACTAAAGTAGATTGTGTCAACGTCCTGTACTTTCCTCATTATTTTTCTTACTCTAATGAATAGTGTTAGTTTTTTTTTTTTGCCATTTGTTAACCAGCTTGGACTTTTCATGCTTCACCGAGCGGTTTGTAGGACGGAGAGGTGCGTGGTAAATTTATTTTTCTGCTTTTGTTGGATAAGGTACAGCTTCTCAGAATTCTTCTATGTCTTATGGCCAAGAAGCAAGAGGACCTTACCATTCCCAGAATCCATCACCTGGAAGTAGTAGTCCTCGACCATCTGTGATTGGACGTACAGGTCAGCGTCCCAGAGGTGATGGCCAAGACTGGGATGCAGCGTCTTCCAGGTGAACAAAGTGGGAGGCTAAGTTAAGCCTGTTGCCTATTACCAGAATTACCTATTTTGCTCCTAGCCAGCTTGTGGGAAAACATGTGCAGTAGAACCTCAGAGTTATGAACACCTCAGAAATGGAGGTTGTTTGTAACTCTGAAATGTTCTGACTCTGAACAAAACTTTGTTCTTTCAAAAGTTTACAACTGAGCATAGACTTAATACAGCTTTGAAATATTACTGTGCAGAAGAAAAATGCTGCTTTCCCTTTATTTTTTAGTAGTTTATGTTTAACACAGTATGGTACTGTATTTGCTTTTTTTGGTCTCTGCTACTGCCTGATTGCATATTTCCAGTTCCAAATGAGGTGTGTGGTTGACCGGTCAGTTTGTAACTCTGGTGTTCATAACTCTGAGGTTCTTCTGTAAGTCTAATTGTTGAAATTAGGATGCTAATTGGAAAAAGTCTTTAAAATAAAGAAACTTAAATTTTAAATGATATTCACAATTTCTAATATGCTTTTGATCTCTCACATTCTGCTCCTAAAGAGAGAACTGACTGGTATTTTAGAGATGAACTACAAATATCTGACACTCTCAAATTACTAAAGATAAGAAATCAGCAATTCAGTGTGTGTAGACTTGGTTTACAGTGAGTTTTGAAAACCACTTCTTCTCCTATTTACTTGACAAGTATTGAGATCGGGATTTTTTGTTTCCCTTCAACAGTTAGTAACATAGAAAAAATTTAGAATGAGTGTAATTTAATCTGATGTGACTATACACACATAAAAAGTTTCTAAGGATTTTTGGCATACAAGCTTGACCACATAAAATTTCAGTTGTACATTATTTAGCCACATAATTCAAATCTTATGACTGATTTACTGGACAGTCTTAAAATGTAGAGGTTAGTGTGTATATGTGGTACTCCTCTTAGCCCAAGATTTGTAATCACTCTGTAAGAATCTTTGTCCTTTATTAGGTCATTAGTTGAGGATTTAAAAAGACTGAATTCTTATTTAGTCAATGGTGATACCTTTTTGAGTCTTAATAGTTAGTGGAGCTAACCAATATACAATAAAGTGTTCTCACATTATAGATATGGTAGCTCAGATGATTAATTTTAAAGGTCTTGAGAGCTATTATTACTATGTAAAAAAGTTATTGAATCTAGTACGTTGAGTTTTTATTAAGCAGGTATATAGCATGATAAATGAACCCTGTGCTTTACAGCACATAGACGAAGACCTTTCCCTCTGCCCTGAAGTGTTTTATAATCTAACATGGGAAAGACTTAGCAAAGATCAACTCATCTGAAAATGGCAGGGGTGGCTATCTCATTGGCTAGGAAATCAACATAGGATGACTTGAACTTTTAGCAGGTGAGAGAGAGAGAGAGGACATATAGAGAACAAATGGTAACTTGTTGTGAATGAAGTGCCATATTGTGACCTGTTTAATGCTGTCTGCATGCCGGTGCTCCCTTAGTCTCCTGATCTGGCTGTCCATATGACAGGAAGCAGCACAGGTCTGGGAGCAGCCTACTGCTGCCCATCCTATGCATATGGGTGGGGAATTCATGGAGCTTTGGTTCTGTTCCTCATGCATCTGCTCATGCTGCAGTGAAAGTAACCTATGCCATGCTCAGGGAACAAAAGGGAGCCAAGAACTTGGACTGTGTCTGTTTCAGTGTAACTACTCACTGCTTCTTGCATGAGGCTTGTGGCAAAGCCACAATTTAACTCGGCAGCAATATGATGGAAAACTTGAAGCTCAACGAGAGAATGAGATGAATTAAACAACAGAGAGAAAAGAATTAGGAAAGAGGAAAAAGTGTTGCTTCAAAATTCCAATCCTTATGTCTAATTCTATTAAACAAGAATCCTTTCTAGCCACCAACTCTTGTTCAAATTTTCATAATCTGATTTATTTTTCTATTTCTGTTTCTAAATATCACACTTTCTCTGCTTGTCTAAAATCTCTGGAACTTTGCTATCGTCTGTGTTTTAACTTCTGTCTGGAAACCTATCCTTTTCCCTTTTCTTAATACTTCTCATGATTTGATGCATCGTCTCGTCCTCATCTTATAAGCACATGTATGACAATCAGAACCATCCATTGTTGATTCATCTGTATTTTTGTTTCCATTGCTGTATCGTTCTTTTATTCTCCTTCAACTCTTAAGTTCAAAGGATCTATAGAAATATGCTGCTATCCTTTCAAAGTGCATTGGAAAGAGGGATCCATATAAAGACAATATAACATAATGTAACCATACCAGAGATCACTTCCTTCAAATTCTTCATAAGGGAAAATGAATAAAGTTATTGTATCTTGAATTGCTTTATAAATCCTTAGAAATATTTAGTCAAAATAATGACTTGTAGAGATGAAAACAATTATAAGAAAAACCTTATGTCTTTGAGCTATCTTCAGTTCAACACATCCGGCGAATCTAGGAGCCTTTAAAGGTAGCTGGAAAGAGATAAAAATCAAAATGTACTGTTGATGCATATGCTTGATTGTATTGAAGATGTCTTTGAAGGGGGTGGGAGAATAAGGCACTGTTTATCCACTTTGATGTATAAACAAGGCCTGTAAAGGATTTTATATTCAGCTTGTTTTTCACATTAGAAAATCAGGTCTTCTAGGGACTGTTCTTTCCTGGAAGATTCTATGGGCAGCCAGAGAGGTAGCAGGGAAATGACATTGCTGATACCAAGCAAGTGAAACCTGATTTATTGAAATGAGACTTTAATTCAGACCACTCCACTGTGGGTTGTTTTGTTCTTACTTAGGGCTTGTCTCTGCTTACTGTGGATCAGTGCTGCGGTGATCGATCCACTGGGGGTTGATTTAGCGGGTGTAGTTAAGACCTGCTAAATTGACCACTGATCGCTTTCCCGTCGACTCCGGTACTCCACAGGAACGAGAAGCATAAGGTAAGTCGATGGGAGAGTTTCTCCCGTCGACCCACCACGGTGTAGACACCGCAATAAGTTGACCTAACGTATGTTGACTCCAGCTACATTATTCATGTAGCTGGAGTTGCGTAACTTAGGTCGACTTAACCCCATAGTGTAGACCTGCCTTAGTTTTAGCACAACCATCTAATACACGGAAGGAAAAACTCTTTTTTGTCAAAGATTCAACGCTCCATTCATTCCCGATCCACATTTCTAGGTCCATCTTTGAAGATCTCTACTAAAACAGGAAACATCAGACTTAACATACTGTAGATTTCTAAGGAAAAAAAATGTCCCGCATCCTTTTTTTTTGTTTGTTTATGGGAGAAAAAGCTAGTCTGCCTTTATAAATCATAAAGAAATGAAAAAAAGGGTACAATCCTTTTTTACCTCTTCAGGTCTTTTTTTTTTTTTTTGTATGGTTAGTTAAGTTTATCTTGTTTGACAGTGTTTAATTACTATACTGTATTTGCTTTGTAGTGGAAGCAGTACACAAGCTAGTGCAAACTCCAGAATATATCTGCAGTCACCGCTGGATGTAGGGCACATTGACCTGCCAGACCTGGAAAGTGAGGATACTTTAGAGTTACAGTTCCAACAGCTCAGCCTTCCTCAGTTCTGTGTGTCCACCCTGGAATATGCTGTACCTCTTCTAAGAACAGGTGAATGGATATTAGATGGTTTTTGTGTGTGCAGGAATCCTTATTTTCCCTCATTTTGTATCCCATCCCAGTAGGAGAATCCCATAATATTTTCAAAATGGGTGCTTTGTAAAGATTTTTTTTTTTTTTAAAAGCAGCCATTCTTAAGCACATTAACCACATTATTGTGGTTGTTTTGTTGTGGGATATTTGGTCAAGCTCTGTGAATTTGGATTGGCTAATAGATCTCTGGCTCTGTTTTGCCCTAGAAAAAGACGGCGGGAAGAAATTGAGTGCACAGGGGAAGGAGACGAGGAATGTAGTGTGATTCAAAGGGAAGAGAAAATAGTGAGTTTGGCTGAGACAAAGTAAAGTGGTACAGGGGTGTGTAGACTGACAAGCAGGAAAGAAACCCTCTCTTAACTAAACGGGGTTTCTTTCTGTCACCAGCATGAACGTGCAGCTCTCTTTTTTTCTCTTTACTAGTATTCTTTACAGGTGTCT
The DNA here is from genome assembly GCF_965152275.1 of Natator depressus. Classification (NCBI taxonomy): domain Eukaryota; kingdom Metazoa; phylum Chordata; order Testudines; family Cheloniidae; genus Natator; species Natator depressus. The sequence continues at coordinate 95,034,914 of NC_134235.1, read as the reverse complement.
CTATAGTTGCCCTCCATAAGCTTATGCAATTCACATTTTTAAAATAAAAATTCATTTTAATCAAAACTTATTTCTGTATAATCACTATGAAGGAAAAGATCTCTTTCTAACCCAGAGCAGGTACGTCGTCTCTGGGGCTAGCTCTGTAGCTTCCTGTCATGCAGCCCTGGTCTACCCGGAATATTTCTTGGCCTTGTCCATGTGAGAAAATATTCATGTGTGGCAGAACCTTTAGATTTTTTCTGTATTGTTCAGTCCTTTTTTTTTTTTTTTTTTGGTGGACATAGAGCCTTAGTGTCCATTTGCTAAACATTAATATTTCAGAAGGACTTTAGAAATAAAATCTACCTATTGTGCCACATTAAAATAAGTTCAAAAGTATTTCATCTTGTGTTTGTGTTTTGACTAATCTGTAATTTTTTTCTCTGTAAACTTCCATATACATTTATTAACTGAGGACTTGTATGATGAGAGAGAACGAATAAATCATGTGTGACTCGTGCTTTATCTTCCTGTCACAAATTGGAATTTCAGTATTTGTATATTTTACTTTTACTTTCTCAGTACTGACTTTGAGTACTTACTCTTGGGTCCTGTTTATTGCCAGGAAAGCAGATTTTTCTTGCTTCTGCAAAAAGGAGGAAATGGAATGATGGAATCCACAGATTTGTTCTTGCATTTCATTAATGATTTTACTAAAAGAAAGTGGTGATCAGATGAGTTGCAGAAAGGAACGAGGATGCCTTTCCTGTAAGAAATCTACATAACCTGTCAGTTATATTAGTTAGCCAGCTGAAAAATCCAGGTCACTTTTGACATCTGTTGTTATAGATTTTGTTTTGGTAAATGGAATATCCAGATAACTTTATCAGGAAAAGTATTTTAATGGGCAATTTATCTATCCTAAATTTATTTAGGATATATTTATATTTTCCGTTATCTGCCAGAACAGCAGAAGTTTGCATTTTCATAGATTTATAGTGTTAAATCCTGGCACCATTGAAGGCAATGGCAAAATTCCCCTTGAGTTCAAACAGCCCAGGGTTTCACTCATAGACTTTAATGCCAGAATGGATTATGATTATATAGTGAGACATCTAAGGCCATTTAATTTATAGAGAACAGATACATTTCAAGCTAATCTGTGGTTTTTGCATATGGCCTTTCAGTTGAGTCTGCCACTGCAAAGCCCCAGATTCACCGTACAGTCTTCTCTTCATCCTACAAAACAGCTATGCTTTGGCAGTTGGGGGAAGATTTTAGTTCCTTTGGATGATGCATAAGCCTACATCTACGCAGCAATGCAATGGGGGAGGGTTCCAGAGACCAGGCTCCAGCCTGAACCCAAATGTCTAGCCAGCAATTTTTAGTCTCCTGAGCCAACCACAGGTTTTGTATGCTGGTATAGATGTACCCTATGTGTCTAGATCTGGGGTGATGTAGTTTCTCCCTGCTCCCCTCACCTAGGGATGATGTAATTTCTCCTTACCACCCAACCTAGAGTTTAAATTCTTTACATGGCTTTGTCAGTGTAAGTGGGTTAGTTATATCTCCCTCTGCCTCCCATAGGGTGGTAATGGGACATAAGTAGAAAACAACCTACTATATTTTCAGCCCGTCTCAGGAGGTGTGAAACCCCATGATCTGGGGACAACCCTTATTTTCCCCCGTTCTCCCCTTCATAACTCTCTACCCCTCTGGGTTGCTAGTTTAGCAACAGTGTCTGAATTGGCCTTGGAACATAATTGTTGGCACAGTTAGTGGTACAGTTAATCTTAAATGATATTTATACGGTCTTTATTTTTCTAAACTGGTTAAATTAGTAGGGAATAAAGTAAGACCAAATGTGAAAAGTTATCTCATCCAAAAATTACACTGTAGTATATTTTGGCCTGCCTTGGATAATGTAAAGATTATTTGACTTTGTAAAGATTTTTATTCGGACTTATTAATGTATCACTTTATACTATATTGAGTGACACTATTTGTGTGAAAATATTTAAGTGGCTTTATGTTTTTGGAATATGTTTTAAATCAGTAACAAAGTTCTTAAATTGATCTTTTTTTATGGTTTCTAATTTACTGAATATATAATCCAGTATTTAACTGTCTAGATGCAAGCATCAATTTTAGACCTCCCTGAACCAATGATTTTAACAGCCACACAGCATTCTTATGGATCAGTGGAGCAACTACTTGGCCTTTGTTTTGAAGCATGTTTATAGAATTATGCAGTTCATTAATTGCATTATTTATTAACCTATTTGGAGCTCTCTTGGTTTGAGGAGTTGGCAGGTGATCAACTTTTTTATTTGAATACCGTTTTGAACTACATTGTGGTGTGGGGATGTGGGAAGCTCTTGTTCACTGTATTGAACTCTTTTGGACTAATTGTCGGTAGTTTACCAAGTGGACACTAGTATCTCATAGGAAGTAGGGATGTAAAAGGTTAACCGGTAAGCATTAGGCTTACCATTAACTGACCTGAACCATTAACCCCCTGCGTGCCGGCCAGAGGGGTCCTAGCTCCGGCAGTCCCGCTTATGGCTGTAGTATTTGAGAATGGTGGTCAGTTTTGTCTAAAATCCAAGAGAAAAGGCTGGTACGCTAACTTTGCTATGCTGTTCCTCAGTCATACTCAGCCGTACGTTTTCCATTTGCAAATAGTGACAGATTTCCAGACTCTGGTAGCACAACTACTTCATTTTCCTTTACCAGTATTACAGCAATATACATATTGATATTCTAAACCCTGTTTTACACGGAAGGGAAATTAGGTGCATCATACTTTGCTTCTAAACTTTTCTTAATTTTTTGTGGAAGTCAAATTGATGATTGCAGTTATTTCTGCATACACTAATTTACCAAATTTCCCCTTGCCCTTTAGTAGCGAAGTCTTATGTGCCTTCTAACAGCAGTTGATTCACAGCGAAGAGGTCTGTAAAAGGACTTCAACTAACTGAACGTGGAAATGTGCAGTAATTTGAAAGCCTAAAGAAATCAACCTTTATTTGTGACTGCTTAAGCGAATGAGGTAGGGTTACCACTTAGTTTTCCTTGTTTAATTTAAAACTCTCATCACACAATCGGTTCTTGAAAGGTTGAGGAAATGCTTGTTTGCATTAATTTCAGACTTCTAACAACTTCCAAATATATAGTCAGTTTAAATGTAATAAATGACTGATAATAAATCTAATACTATGTAAACATCTTAAATGCTATAAAACCTTATTTTGCTCTTTAAAAGGCAAAGAATAGTCATTCAGAGTATGTCTACACTTTGAGCTCGAGTGTGAGTCTCAGCTTGAGGAGACCTACTCAAGGTAGCTTTAATTGACCTGGTGCACTTAAACTAGAATGTAGCCGCGGCGGCACGACTGTGGGAAGATAGAGTATTTACCTAGCATTTCTGATCTCTGATGGCAATGCTTGATTAGAGCTAGTGTGAGTATGTCTTCGGGAGCTGCAAATCTCACCCCCAGCCTGTAGCATAGACAATACCCTAAATTACTATCCTTTGCATTTTACGTTTAAGGCAAAATAAGTATTAAAACATTTAAGGTATTTAGATATTATTAGATTCATTATCAGTCATTTGTCACTTGTACAACTTTAAACTGAAGTGTAGATGTACCCTCAGTGAAAGGTTCATTTTGCTTTTAAGAGTGGGTAGGGGATATTTTTATTTTAAATATATAAAATATAAATAGTTCCAGATTGGAAAATTCACTAAGATAAAAGTTAAAAATTATAAATAAATATATAACATTATTATAATTTTGATTTATAAAAATTCAAAGTAAAAATTCAAAGTTCCACAACTGACTGTACATATTTCTGGACTCAGTTTTCAGCTGCCCCTCCCTTTTTAAAAAGGTAGTCACAGTATGTAGCCCAATCTTGATCAGTTTATTTTAAATAACTAATTTAGCTCTGTTTAGGACCTTCTCCTAATATTCAGGGGCTAGCATAGATGCATTTCTAATGCATCAATCACTAGTATTAAGGAGCCACATGCATATATCCAAACTTAGACCAAGCTCTTATCCCTATTTTAAGTCTCTTTGGGGAGGGGCGTTAATCTCTTTGGCCTTCCTTTAGAAACATTATGTGGTCCTTATGCTACTTTATTTGAGAAAGGCCTGTCTGAAGAAGTTCTGTTGATATGATTGCCATCAGTGATATCACACAGCAAAGGTCCTCTACTCTGTACCAGTTCTTGAAAGTTTCACACTTAGGGCTATCAGCGGGAGCTTCCACCTTGATTGAAGGTGCTGCTGAAACTGTGAGGAAAGTGGAGAAAGAGTTGCTATTAAGAAAGCTTGGCTCTTTTCCACTGATGGCATTACATTTTAAGGTCCTGGTCCTTTATTTGGTGTTGGACTGGATGCTAATGTGGAGTAACATTCTGCTTTGTTTAGCAAGAGGACCACGATATGTTGAATTAGCTGTAGCGTGCATGTGGCTTGTATAGTCCTCTCCGGGTAGAGTGCACTGAAATTGTCTAGCTTGGAAGTCACAAAAGTGTGGATTACGTTAGCTAAGTCTTTATCTGTGAGAGGTGGGTGCAGTGTCCATTTAGAAAATGCTCTGGCTGCTGTTGCTGTTATCAGTATTCATGAGGTTGCGCTGAACCTTGAGACTTCATTCCACCTTGACAATGGAGATGTTGCCTTCACTAGGTAGTGAAACTGTTGCTTTTGCCGATCCTTAAAAGTTTTCTCTTTCCCTTTCCGTCACTCTCACTTCAGTCTTACCTGGGTAGTGTAAACTGACTATTTCTTGATCAGAATTCATACTCATCTAGACTCCAGATCAAGTACCCACCTTCAGTGTGGGAGGGTGGGAGCTTACTATGGAAATGTAGCATTTCACTACTAAATTAACATGTTTGAAACCATAACTAAGATCAGGAACACTACAGTGACCCTCCTGAGCTATAAATGGGAAACTTTTTTAAAATTTAGTGTGTGAACCTCAAAAGTACAAACAAGTATGTCACAAAGGAGTGGAAGCATAGGGAAGAAAGTGTACCCAGTGAGTCAATTGCAAGAAGACTTTAAGCATTGAGAATGCCAAACCTAACTTAGCCCTACTAAAGTTTTGCCCATGCTGGGAGGCAGGGCCTAGCTTGTCTTGTTGAGAAAACTGCATGATGTTGAGTCCACTCCCTATAAATATGCAACAGATAAAGCAGCAGCTGTCACTTTGAAAGCTTCCAGCCTTCTATCTCTGCTCCTTTTGTGGCCACTAATGGCTTAGCGGCAACTCTCATGTACAGCACATCTGCAGGCTTGCTATTCCACGTTTCTTTGCTCCCAGATCCTCAACTGTAAGAGTACATGAAGCCTCAAAGAGTCACCAATAGGCAATCCACATTAAGCAGAATGTAACCTTCTGGTTAATGGGGACCAAGAAAAGGGACTTACAAAATAAAAGAGTAAAAAAGGAGTAGGGGGTGGGAATGACAAGGCAAAAGATCCCAGATTGAAAAAGAACAGGAGAAAGAAAATGGACCAGAAAAATAAAGAAGTCTGTGACTATAGCTTGGGATGCCGGGAAAGGGCATAGCAGGATTATCCATCTACCAGCCTTTGATTAAAAAGTAGGGACCTGCTATCCTACTACATAGGCTAGTGTGGAAACATGCATCCTATGTTGAAAACAAAACCACCAAAAATGGGGAGATAACTTTCTCTCCTGCCTATTCAGGTGGGGCGTTTCAGGCAGATTTATCCCTGAGCTAGAAAGATCAATCAAATAACATCATATCCACAGCAGTGGTAAAATGTGTCTGCAATACTATAAAACTTTATACGTAAACATCCTCATATAGCCAACTGAATTTATTTGGCAAAATTCCTGTCCATGGTAAATATACATTAGCCTTTTTTTCCAGGAGTGTCTTCTCTAAGGAACTATTCCCTAGTTGTCATTTAGGAGTTCACCCAAGGTTAGCAATGCAACGTCTGTGTCTTCACTGGGCTTATAAAAATGCTAACAGCAGGCACAATAATACACTAGAAATGTCTTTGGTGGTAGCTTTTCTAGTATAGGCTATACTCATTAAAACAGCCTGGAAAATATATTAAAGTTTAGTAGCTTCATCACAAAATCTGTTTCCCTGCTTTTTATTTACTGTAGTGTTTGATAATAAGAACTAATATCTTCTTTGTTTCTGGAGGGTAAAGGAGAAGAAGTGAAAAATATCCCAGTAGCTCTTCCTTATTAAACATGGTGCTGCTGTAACTAGAAGAAGGAATTTATCATTTCAGTAAGCTGACCGTTGTGAATTCAGGGTAGTTAAAGAATCCAGGGTGGAATGTGACTTTTTCCTCACAAGAAATGTGAGTGGCTGGCTTTAAGTAGTCAGTGTCATCAACTAGCATATGAAGAGCTGTCTGTAGTACAAAGAATGAAACCATGTCAAGATCTGAACTGTGTGTGGGGGGTGCCTAGTACTTTTGGTGAATAGTGAGCTCTCTAGTGCATTAACTCTCAAAATGTTCTTTCCAGAAAACAAAGAAAAAGTAGACGTGATTCAAAGCTATTGCTGGATGTTGCAATGGTGACAATTGATGCTAACTGAGTAGCATGAATGCACAAGAAAATTAATTTTACAGATGTTCAGAGTTAAAGTATTCCCTGGCTGAAAAGGGGCTGTTCTACTAACATTAAATCATTTATACTCTGTTTACTATTGAACTGCTGTAACATCTTTCACATTTGCATTCATAGGCAATAGTAGAGTGACAATGCACGTTCTTGAATTACTTGCTGAAGATGTGCTTCTTATTGGTGATGCAGTATCTGAAGATGTTTGGGAGGACAACAGCCTCTTTGGGTTAGAGTTGGTGAGTCTGGAAAGTTTCTTATCTTTAGACTTTGGTTAATGGTATTTAACAGTTTGCCTTTGCTGTAGACATCAGGCATTTTCTGTACTGGAGGATAGCCAATTCTACTGAACTCCCCTTTTTCAAACATTTAAACAGTCTAATAATTACAAAAAGTTGATATTGCTGGCATGGTCCTCTTATTTTAAACTTTGATATGTATACTCCTCCTCTACTAGAAATATTGAAGTCATAAGAGTTTAAGGCCAGAAGGGACCACTAGATCATTTAGTTTGACCTCCTATGTGTCACAGGCTGCCAGCACTATCCAGCACCAGCGCATTAAACCCAAAAGCAGAAATGAGACTGAAGTAAATGAGACCCACAGGGAGAGAATAGGAGGGATTAACATGCACCAGTGCTAGAGGCCTTGCAATGGAGGGGAAATGATTAAATGAGATATACACAGACAGTCCTGGCAAGTGACCCACTCTCTCATGTGCAGAGGAAGGCAACAACCCCCCAAAGTCACTGCCTAACTGACCTGGGGAAAAAAATTATGACCCAGAAATGCTTATAAGTTTCATGGGCACTTGGTCTTCTGTATTTTCCTTGTTCTGGTCGCAGCTTGACAGCCCTGCGAAAAGGGATCCTATTTTTTTCTTATTTCAGATTCTCTAGAGGAGAAAATTGACTTCGGTAATCCCTTCAAGAACTAGTAGGAGATGCTTCAGTGCCTACTTTTGTCCTCTACCCATGTTTCTGTTCTGTCTTTTTGTTTTGTTTTGTTTTTTGTATTTCTGTTCTCATTGGTGTTTGGAATGCTTCCCAATTTTTTGTGATGTGGATTTAATTAGTCTGCTGTTTTCCTCTTCCAAGTCAGTAATGTAAATCTAATTGATTGGGAAATAGGGGGCCTGATACTATGAATGGTCACAGGCTCAACTATTTGTATCACTAGCAGGGATGCAACTGTTTTTTAGGAGTAATAAAGCTTGATTCTACCACTGAGTTAATATACTCTTCTCATGTTCCTAAACCAGGAAGTCAAGCTACTGTATTAGTGAGCGAAGGAGAAATAAATTTTCTGTATTTTTTCAGATGAGTAGGAATCCTTTTCATCTGGCTATATAATACCTGTGGACAGTGTTTACTTTAGAAGAATTATTGTTCGGTTCAGTTACTTGTTTCCTACACATTTCCTTGCACTTTGGGCATGTTGACTCAGATTTATATAGTATTTGTTAATTGCTTAGCACTAATTTACTAATTTTCAGAATTGATCAGCAGCTTTCATGTTTACAATAACCACCACCTTCTTAATCCAGCACTGTGAGTAGTGAAGAATAAAATTAGTTATATAGCTAGGTATCAGATATCGTTCCTACTTTCCAGATTCTAGCAAACCAAGCTTTACTAACGGTTCACAATTCAATCCGTTCCTCTCTCTCTCTCTCAACATCCAAAGAGCTGATTTAATCTGATAGTGATCTCCATTCACCAGTGATTGTATCCATTCCTTTTCTGCGCTAGACTTCTAAGCAGTTCCTGAAATCTTTATTGTTTCCTGGTAGGGCCAGTAGACATAACAGAAACTTTTGATGTTCTCAAGACTCCCTTTTTTTACTTACTAGGAGAAAGTAGATATTCACAGATTTAAATTAGATCCCAATGTTTCTAGTATTGAAATAGACTTTAAAATGTATTTATGCAAATATTACAGAGTGATAGAAGATCAAAACAAGATGGGGGAAATACTAATTAGATTTTTTTCTTAAAAAATAAAAAAAAACCCTCCAAATCCCAAAACTAGTGTTCAGAATCTCTAAATGTTCTAGAAATTTTCAGCCCATTTCTGTGTAAATGCTAAAATACAGTTCAACTTGTGTTATATTTCTGGAAAAGAATAATAATAGAATGTTGACACTTTGCTTAGTTGTACTCCTTATATCAATATTTCACTTTTGTTCTTGCAAAGGTCCTGCAATAATAGAGAATGATTGGTGATGATGCTTTCTGTTGATAGGAATTTATATTGTATCTTTTGTTTTCTCTTGCAGAAAGATAAGCTGCTTATGGTCCTGGGTTCACTTGGAGAAACCATATCTTACCACAAAAGTAACATCAGCTCAGAGCAGCCTGAGCTGATGTTAGTGCACCACAGAATGGCATTTATTAGCATTTCACTTTTCAGCATGCGACTATTGCAAACACTTCTCCCTGTAGAAAAGGTGAGGGGGAAACAAAGTTAGTAATGAGCTGAATATTGTTAATGTTTTTACTGATTTTAAAAAGTAGTCTTGTTTTGTCTTTGAATGCTAGGAGAGTACAAAGAGGTACTTTCCTAAGATGAGTTTGGTTGTTGGTGCTGGTAACACAGCTTTGTTGGCAAGAAAGGAAACTTGGTGAATTGCTGAGGTAGTAGGATAATGGAATAGAGTAGCCACCTCCACCATCTTCAGTTTTTAAGCTTTTACGGGCCTTTGGCTAAGGTCTGTTGCAGTTTTCAATTTCTGCTAAAGATAGAATTTTTTTTTTTTTGGTGAACTTTTTTCACATTTTTTTTTTTTTTTATAGAACCGAGGACTTCCTTCCTCTCAGCTCCTGGAATGAGAACACAAGTGTGGGTGGGTGTGTTGGAGAGCTAGGAAGAGGCATGAAAGTGTCACATTTCACTTTGAGTCATGATGTACTTTCATGAGCAGTATGTTCATGAATGTCTAAGATGAGCAGTAGAGGTCCTGCTCTGTATAACGGTGAGCAGGAGCAAGTGGCTTGGGGCAAGAAGACTCTCTGGTGGGAGTTGGCCATTGGAATGTTGGGTGGAGCAGCATTGTCACGTAAATAGTACTTACTCTTGAAGGTTCTTTAATTCATCGTGACTGCCGCTAGCACTGTGCATTCATTATAGATTAATTATTTCCAAATACCATACCTGGAATCATATTAGATCAGTAGATTAAGTTATGCAGGAAACAGATATTAATTGTTCTAATTGTGTGATTAGCTTACAAAAGGTTTATTTGCTTAGATTGATTAACTGGATAAGCCTTTTAAAAGGATACTTATACAAAAGCATAATTTTATCACTGCCGTGTTTTTCAAGCTATTCCAAGGGTTGTGTGGTTTGCGAGACTATGCTGCCCTCTGCTTGTTAATAGCAAATTGAACGCTGTTCAGATAGAATTATTTTTGCTTTACTTGCTCTATGTATTAAGAGACTTGAACTTTTGTCTGATGCCTGGACCATTATGTGCCATGATAATACCTTATATTTTGCAGTAACCTTAAACTTTTACTGTTTGCAAAGAATTATTACATCATGATAAACAGCTCTGCAATTATCTATAAATTGTAGGCAGTCTAAAAAATTGGAGCTCTATTTAGGAATGGAATCTTTAGAAACCCTGGGAGTTTTTAGTTTATATTTAATGACTTGTCTGTATTTAAACAATTTTTTACTGCTTTGCTCTGCAGTGTAACTTTGGTTTTTTTCAGAAGTTTTGCAGCTTAACATTCATTGTCTAGGAGGATCATTTAACTGATACAAATATGATTTACCATGACTTGTATTGTACTATTTAATGTATATGCCTTCTCTCTAGTCCCTAAAAATTGTAGATATATCAATTTTTGTGTAAACACTATTTTCATTACTATCATTTTGAGTTCAGCAAATGGTTTTTTGTTTGTTTATTTTTTATCTTGTATATGGACAGGAGTTGAGCAATATAGCTGTCAGACTCTGAATTACCAATATGAGCTGAGTGACCACTTATTGCAATCAGAGCAAGTTCTCATCTGGTAATATGTTGCAACACCATACAATTGTAAAGCTGCAAGTATTTTAGGGATTATAAAGATACCTGTAATGATAACATTATAAAGGGCAAGAGGCTACAGAAATAATTGAGTCTGTGTTACCATCTGGTGGTTACTCATTAGAGACAATTTAACAAATTAGTGGAGGGTCCGATCCCAGGGCTGGACTATGCATATATATATTACTTTAGCACAGACTTCTATACCAAAAGCCTATAGGCTCCCCTCAGTTTTTCCTAAAAGGTCTCCATCTGTTCAAATTTGTAGAATCCTGAAGTCAGTTTTCAGATTTTTTTTTTAAATACTAAATAGCAGCATTGAGGGTTGCACTTTTTAAATAATTCAAAAGCTGAATTTAATAGCTAATGTTTATACTAATTTTTTCCTTTTTTCCCCTCCCCCTCAATTTTTTCAAGGCTAGCAAAGTGTTACCAGAGAGCTTCGTGACTGCTTTATTTCTTCTTTCCTTGGACATGCCCTTCTCCTTGGAATATCCAAGTATTCATGAATCTGTTGCAGCCTATTTGGAGCAGATGAATTCTGAGAACTACAGTATTTATAAACAAGCTGCAGAGGCTGTCTATTCAATTGACTGCACCTGTAACTTTATGATGGATGTCCGTAAGGAGGTATTGGATTCTGGTACAAAAACTATATTGAAAAGCTGTTTGAAAATTAAAAACAAACAAAAAAAACTAGAGACCAAAATATTTAGGTGTGAGAATATTCATTGTTCTTTGTTGATATGTGTACTTTGTTACCCTCATGTCAGAAATCAGTTTCACTTAATATCAACCACAAAGTTGAGAAAATCTGGCACATGGAGGAGGAAAAAATAAGGGGGCATTGCTGTGTGAATTTATAACCAGAAAGGTCTGAAAGTAATTAGTAGTATATTTTAAGGAAAAAATGCTGTAAAGTAATTGTGCACTACTTGAAATGACTTAGAACATTTTATATTCCAAGCAGTCCAAATAAGATGGCACTAACAACAAGGTAAAGACATTTGGACACTCATTACGCTACGAATCTTGAGAGAGAGATCCTTATTGTCTTCATGTGTTTCATGGACATTTACTCTGTTAGGTACTCTGAAGTCCTTAACAAGGAGACAAGGAATAATGTGTTTTATAGTGTTAAATGATTTCAGTGTGGTACTAACCTATCTTCTTCCATTACCCAGTGTAAAGTTGTTCCTGTTTGTAGAGACTACTACATTCCTTGTTCCATTAATAAAGCCAATAGAGAGAAGTTACATCAGGCACAGTCCCAAAGAAGTGTAATGTTACTTCTGGACAGAAGTATCATCATGTAGTTAGAATTCTGAGTTCATTCATCAGTTACATACACAGATTCAGAAACTGAATTTATGTCCTTGTACTTAACATCCAACTTAATTAGCTCTTAAAATTAAAGTTTAAATGATTTATATTTAATACCTAACTCTAAAGGGTTAGCCCTAACAGATGTACAAAAACATAATATTTTATGTTTTGATGAGATTCATAAAGCTAGTTCTAATACAGATAATCTGGATTAATAGTGTTATACTTTATAGACCCTAGTTAAGAAAACACTTATTGATCTTTACTGTAGTCTTGAAGGGAGTACTTCATTATTAAAATGGCTTAAATATTAAGGGCTTAGGAATATTTTGAGATGCTCTGATGAGTTATGGTCTTAATGCTGCAAAATGATGGGCACCCTCAGTTCGTACTGAAGTTAATGGGAATTGAGGAAGTTCAGCACCTCTGAGTTATTTAGCAGCCCACAAGATCAAGCTGTAGATGTAGGCATTTGTACTCGCTAACATGGACAATTGATCACCATTGTTGTAATTTGTTTTAAAAGTATTTAATAGTAACTGTAACTTGTTATCCTGGTTAACCACATGGAATAGTGTTGTTTTCATTGCAGAGAGAGACTGAGCGTGGCAAGATGTAATTGGTGGATACCACCAAATTTTCTAGTCCTCAGAATGTATAGAAGTAGCTTATTTTTTAAATTAACATTAATAATTGCCTTTTATTTTTTATTTTTTAGGGAGAAAAACATTTCTTTGAATTAGTGGAATTGGCAGATCAGGCCCTAAATAGTCTTCCTTATCATCAGCACTTTCCCTTGCTTCAGGAAATCATCCGCGTTTGCTTGAATATGTAAATAAATTATTACTTTAAATTATTACTGTTTTCTTTGTATAGAAGAACTGTGTCCCATATGTTGCAGGTGAAGTGTGGAATCTTTACTCGTTCTAGATTATGGTCTTGTTCCCATCCTTAATTTATCCAGGCATATCTTAAAAGAAAAGAGATGTGCAAAGTTTTGTCACTAAACTAGTTACAAAAAGAGAGAGAGCATTAGGATTTTTTTTAAAAAAAAGCATCTCAAATGTATTTGAAGATCGAAGCCACCATTTTAACTCTGACATTTCTTGAAAACAGATTAGAAAGTAACTTTTCAAGGAGACTTGTTTAAGGACAGCCTGGCATAATTTTGCCTTTGAAGCTTAAATGTGATAATGAGGATTTTGGGGAGTAGCCCTTAAAACCTTTCTGGTAAACTGTCTCTCCTGGGTTGTTGTCCCTCCTTCCCCTTTTGACTGACTTCTGCTCTGATCCCCATTTTGGATATTTTCCAGAGAGATATATATTTTTTTTTAACTGCAGTTGTTCTGCTAGCGTAATTTCTAGAGAGAACTCTTTCTTATGTTGTAAATTCCAATGGGAATTTACTTACCAAATATGTTTTTAAAGCGTACAATAGGTAAATACTTTCTGCTAGTCTGTGATTCCTGAAAAGGAGATTCTGCCTTGTAGCCTTGGTATGAAATTAAAATTTTAGGTGGCTAATTATACTTCAAAATTCTTTTCATGGCCAGTGGGTATCAAAGACTGGGGGATGCTGTGTCTCACCAAAGAGCCTTTTGTGGTCCCGCCCATGCTCCACCCCCAGACCATCTCCTGCTTCCTGTTGGTGCTCTGCGGCTCTCCCCCCATGGCTGGAGCCCTGGGCTGGGGCTGGTGCCAGCCTGCGGCCAGGGACTCCGGGCGATGGGAGCTGGTGCTTGCGCTGCCTGCCCGGTGTTTTGGGGTGGGGGTTAGGAGCACGCCACACCACCCGGCACTCTGGGGCTGGGTGGGGGAGCTGTGTTACCCGCTCGGTGCACTGGTGCTGGGGGCCGTGCATCCCGCTCAGCGCTCCGGGGCTTGTGGGGGGGGGGGGGGCGGAGGGTGCCGCTCAGCGCTCCGGGGCTTGTGGGGGGGGAGGGCGTGCCACCCGCCTGCCTAGCATGCCGGGATTGTGCGGAGGCATGCTGCCTGCTCATCCACCCGGTGCTCTGGGGCTTGGAGGGGATCTCTGCAGCTCACCTGGGGCTCGGGGCATTCTGGCGGCCCGTGGCTGTGGGGGGTTCTGTCGGGGGTAGCAGGGTGGGCTGGGCAGGGCCTTGAGTAGAAGGGGTGGGCTGGGCTGGGGCTAGCCATCCTGTGCCCAGGTTCACCCTCCCCCCATGATTCTTTTAATTTTAATATACATAGTTTCTTTGGAAGGCTGTGGTTTCTGAGAATTGTGAGCAAGTTATAAAGGCAGGAAACAACAAATTTCATAGTCCGAAGAGACATATCTATTCATGCTTCCTGTCAGAAAATGTGAATTCCTCTCCTCTATTTTCTGCTGCTAATTAGGTATATCTGATAAACGTTTATTACTGCAAGTGGATTTGCCACTGCCTATTAGTGCTAAGCAATCACTTAAAAAAGTTGTGCTCCTTTTTTCAATATCCACTGCAATTTTGAGATATGCTTCGTGGACATGGAAGCATAGACTAGCCAGGTTCACTTTTGTTTCTGGTCATTTTCACTTCTTGGTCCTTGTGCATTAGTGCAATGTCATTTGAGCTGATAGCTCTTCTAGGAAAGGTTCACTTATAGAAGAAGTTTACTGAAAGTATTAATAAAGACACAAACATATTTTTGAATCTATATCCAAGTAATTGATCTGTTAAATGTTTATTACTGCAAGTGGATTTACCATACCAATTAGTGCTAAGCAATCACTTAAAGTTGTGCTCCTTTTTTCAGTATCCATTGCAGTTTTGAGATAAGACTTTGTGGTTTTAGTTATGTTGACTCACTTATGTGTATGTTGTTTTGATCATGTGCCAGATTTATACAACTTAAACATGATGACTAAAATGTGAAAAATATCACAGTATTTATACAAATTACAAATACATTTCAAATTCCCCAACCAGGATTACTACTCTGATCATCTATAGTGCCACATTTCATCAAGGAAAACTTAAGTGAAATGTACAGAAGTGAATATCAGTATTATAAGTTGCAGTTTTACAACATTGGAGGAAAATTCAAAATGACCTCTGAACTCTATATTGAGTCATTTCCTCTTCAAGATGATGACTGTCTGTACTTTAGAAGGAATGTTGCCTGTGTGCCCTGCTGTACACTGGATGTCGTCATAATTTTGCAGAAGTCCTCCATGTCTTACTCTGTAAAACAAGCATGTTTATCAATGTGGTACAACAAACCGTACAGCAACTAATTTATCTTGGATATTTAACTGTTTCCACTTGTAGCTGGAAGTCTGCCCAGGCTAACCCATTGCTGCAAGCAGAGAGTCAGAAGGTGCTTCTCCATCTGTTGTCCCATCCTCTGCTGAATATAAAAACTGAAGCTTACCATTGCTGTCTGGAAATTGTTAAGGTTAGAGCTACATATGGGTTTTATAATGTTTTCTTTGAAGAAAATGTGGATTATTTTTTTTGTCATTTATTAGTGATTTTACAGTTTAGTCTGTTTCCAGTCTGCTATATGTTGGTCTGGACTTGAAGATTGATGTTTTATTTGTAAAAGAGTGAAGTTGAACTGGTTGGGCTATAGATCGTACTAGATATAGTGGCAGGGGTTAATAGAGTCTGGGATTCATATTGTTTGATAAATCCAAACAATGTGTTTAGCTTTTTCCAAATACCCTCTCAATATCCTGCATGTCGTTAATTTTACCTCCCTTATAATAGATTAAAATGTGATATTTAAATTAATTTTAGATCACAGATGAGTTATGCAGTCTAATTAGCTTGGACACTGAAACTAGACTGGCTAGGTTCACTTTTGTTTCTGGTCATTTTCCCTTCTTAGTCCTTGTGCGTTAGTACAATGTCATTTGAGTTGACCGCTCTTCTAGGAAAGGTTCATTTATAGAAAAAGTTTACTGAAAGTATTAATAAATATACAAACATATTTTGTGAATCTATATTCAAGTAATTGATGAAGAATCTCTTTAAACTAATAGATGACCTGAAAAAATAACATACATTGCTTTGTGTCCCTTTTCGTCTCTGACTTAAACACCTGTTTAAAGTGTTTAATTTAAGACTAGTCAACTTTTTTGTGTATGTACCTAATTTTGACTTTAAAAATATCAGGAATATTAAATCTTCTCTTCATTTTTCTGTGGATATGTTATAGATGACTCATACATGTGGATTGATAAGGAGTTTCTCATCCTTTAGCCAAAAGGATAGAGTTGT
Organism: Natator depressus; assembly: GCF_965152275.1. Taxonomy (NCBI): domain Eukaryota; kingdom Metazoa; phylum Chordata; order Testudines; family Cheloniidae; genus Natator; species Natator depressus. The sequence goes on along the minus strand of NC_134235.1, from coordinate 95,018,711 downwards.
GAGTTCCTTAAAACACAGCTGTATTCTGAAAAGTGACTAAGTAGAAATGGCAACTTCTTACTTAAAAGCTTACTCCCTGCTTGTATTCAGAGTTGTATTTGTTCACTTTAGTTCACTTTATTTGTTCATTTTTACTGCTTTTTACAATTCTGTCTAACCGTTAACTCTTCCAAAAGAACAAAACTATGGGCAAAGAGAACTATGGATTCTTTTTCTCTATGAACAGAACTGTTTACTAAGTTTCAATTATTTATATTTGTGCAATCCAACTGAAGGCATTGGTTGTACATGTGTGTCACTGAGTGGCTAATTTAACTTATAATATCTGTGTTACTGGGGCTGATGCATAAGATAGAAAGAACACTAGTTGAGTTTCACAGTCAGCAGTTAAAATCAAACATCATTGTACTTGTAAACAGATGGAAATCCTCTAGAAGCAAATAACCCCCCCCTCAGTTTCTGCCTTTGTCTTCCCTTTGCACAGTGCCTAGCACACTGTGGTCCTCGTCTGTAACTTATGCACCTAGGCATTACCACAATACAAATAAGTTTCAAACTACTATTTTAAATCACATTTCACACTTCAGTACCTGTCCTGAATGTTTGCATTAAATATATATTCACAAAAAAACAAAAGTTTAAGGAGTTTGAATAAAATCAGGTAGCTTCTCAAACGTTTTTGATTTTCACTTTCATAGTATCTGTGACGTCATAATCCTAGTAATTCTCCACTTATCCATCATCTAGGGCAGACAAGAACTAATTTTTTGGTACAAACAACAAAAGAACAAAAACTTTTCTCCAGGTCATGTTCTATATTTTAAAGAGTAGTGGTCTATTTTTTCCTTTTGTAGGGCACCTTTAAGGAATTTTGGTGAAATTCTGTTCCTATTGTAGTCGATGGTAGTACTCCATTGACTTCAGAAGAGCCAGAATTTCTTCCTTGGTCTGTCTCCTCTCTCCCCCTCCCTGCCATGTTTTCTGCTACGTGGATTATATTTGTCTAATCTAGCTTTTGCAGAGTTTGGGAAAATATATGCATACTGGGTGAGATGCATATCATATATTTAGTTTATCTGATTCTTTTTACTAAATCTTCTTTTAGTAACCCCCCCACCCTGTAGTTTTATATTTAGGAATTTCACATGGACCATTCCAGAAGGTAGAAATGCCATTCAACCTTTAAAAAGAGTTCATGAAGGATCAGTGTCTACAGCCTACTTTGCTTGGGATTCTCAGTCAAGAGGCAAAGGTGTCTACTTCCATAGTGCTCCACTTTCAGGGACTGTGGTCCTCTGAAATGGTCAGGAAATGCCCAGTAACCTCAAATGAGAATTGAGGTATCAAGTTGTCACAGCAGGAAAGGGAGATAGCAACAGCCTGTCAAGAGTAAAATATTTGTATTGTCATATAAATTTATGGAGCAACAGTAGCACCAACGTCTATTCTGTAGCTCCTGAATGCTTATACTTTGCATGGCAATTGGGGCCATTTTAGCATCGTATGCTCAAGTCCTTATACCTGGAACACACAAAGTAAGAAATAGCATCTGCAAGACAAGGTATAGAAATAGGAACTTCCTTGAATTTTGAAATTAACCATTTACTTTTTTTTGTTCTAGGAATGTTTGGGTATCCATAATGTCACAAAACCTGTGTCTTCTATTTGTCATGGAGTTCATTTTCTTCTTCATCCAAAAGTTTTATATGAAATCTGTACATTTGGCCTCCAGGAGTCCCAAAATGAGGTATAATGTTAAAAAAAAAATCTTATGGGTTGACATTTATGCATGAAGGAATGATCCATCTCATATCCTCAGTGGTGTTTTCAGTTTTCCATTGAGAGATGGAAAGATAATTTTAACTTCAGGAATTGTAACAAAAGAGTTAAAAGTACCTTTTACTAAGAAAATAATAATAAAACCGAGAAATAAAGTTATTAATTACACTGCTTAGTTTCTTACATACACAGCTTCTCTGTGTATATAAAGTTATATATATATAAAGTTTTTCAGTAAAGGATTCTTTCCTGTACATTACTAACATACAAATGAAATTAACCTGGTTTATATCATTAAATAAAAACCACCTCTAATGCATTGATTTTATTTGGAAGATATAGTAAAGAGGAATATGTTTTGTTTTTAATCTTATTATCCTGACTAGCAAAATATCAATTTGCAAAATAATACTTTAAATACTAGTATAATGAAGTCTGTGAAGTGCCTATAAAGTTTAGTGAAGGGGTAAATAGATATTCTCTGAAGAATGAAGACAGTATTTTTTTAAATGTTGGGTGCCCTTTGAATTTGTATTAACAGCAAATAATCTTAGGTCCTGATTCATCAAACACTTCTATGTTTGCTTAAATTTAAGCGTGTGAATAGTTCTGTTAAAAGAAAAGGAACTCCCATGTGCTTATAGTTAAACTTCATGTGTAAATGTTTGAAGGATTGGGTTCATAATTTATATTCATTCCCTGGATCTAATTTAGAACTGGTGTGAATGAATTGAAATCTAGTTGAAATCAATGTAGTTGTACCTACTTTCTAGCAGATTTGGATTTGTACTGTTGTCTGTTGATTGTTAAGGATTCCCTTAAAACTATATGCAAGCAACATTTAACAGCTTTCTTTAGCTGCAAATTTGCTTAAAAGCATTCTTTCAAAGATTAATATCTTTAAGAAACTTAAGTCAAATTTTGTTGGAATATATACATTTTGTGTGTGAGTTTTCTAATATTGTATTTTCTAAAAGAGCAAGTATTGTAAAAGCTGTGTTATCCGGCACTTTATCAACTGGAAAGCTCTAGAAACCGGCATTTCTGATATCCATTAAAAGTCCAGTTGGTGCAGGGCCGGCAGGCTCCCTACCTGGCTCTGTGTGGTTCCTCGGAAGTGGCTCCTAAGTGGAAAAACGGCCATGGGGGCTCTGTGCATTGCCCCTGCCCTTCCCCGAGCACTGGCTCCTCAGCTCGCATTGGCCAGGAACTGCGCCAATGGGAGCTGCAGGGGTGGCGCATGTGGGCGGAGATACTGACAATTTTGGGGAAAAATCTGAGTCAAGAAATGAATAAAAACCAACCCTTTCCCAGGAAAAGTACATTTTGACAAAATAGCTTTTTGTCACATTAGTCACCAGCTTTAGCTAGTGGTGCTCTGAAACGTGAGTGAAATACAGGTGTTTGCATTGGTTGTGAATCTCTTCCTTCAGACAGTCCTATTGACAACTCAAAGCAAAGTAACATGATGTTGAGTTGTGAGCTTAATGTGTCTAGGGATTAATAAAAGTGCATATCTCTTCTCTGAAGAATACTGTGAAATTTTTTTTCTAAATTTCTGCCTCTAATTATTCATAAATAATTCAGAAAAAAAATTGTATGTATATAAAAACACATATATGTATATAAAAACACGAGACAGAGAGAGAGAGATTTAAATGTCAATTAAGTGTTTTGCTGGCATAGTACTTTTGACTGTTTTCTTGAAGAAAGACACATGGTCATGCAACTATCTTTAAATCACTCTGGGGAAAAAACAGTATGTCATGGAGATTGAGAATTAAATGTTCCAGAGAAGTACAGTCACATAAGAAGGGAAAGAGAACTTGTTGTATAAAACCAGAGACTGAAAGAAAGTAAGAAAGAGGCCAATAGGTGTCTGAGTTCATAGTGACTAATTTCTCTTAATGAATACTACTTTCAGTGCTTGGAAAGAGTCATTAGAATTTGAAAAGAATATGAATCAAAGATTGGGGGGGAAGTTATGGACAAAAGGGAATAATGGGATTTGACAAACCTAAAAAAATGTCAGAGTGTAACATGTATCTTATCATATTCTTCACAGAACTTTTTTTTCTTTTTAAGTAGAATGTCCAGTGCCATAACAGCCACTCGGTAGCTAAGCTGTAAGTGCATTAAAACTTTAAGAGTCTAATTGTGGCTTTATCCACTAGTATAAATAGGAGGTGGTGCAGAGTTTGCATTGCCACATGTACTGGTTGCAGAGGAATTATTCAGGAAGAGCAGTCCCTCCCCTCATGGCTACATGCCAAAGTTGCCTCAGTTTTGAACCATCATTTAGAATGGTTGAGCCTGCTACCTTTGGTGTAACCAGCCTGCTCTGTGGAATGAACAATGGCCTCACCTCCTTCCCCCTCTCGCCCTTTTGGGATGAATGGAGGGAATATACCCTCTGAGCTCTGAGACTAAGGGTTTCAAGTCCTTGCATGAACTGTATAAGGGAGAAGAAACTCCTTGCTTGTTCCCTCTTTATGTTGTCTCCTGTAAGGGTCTTTTGCAATCTAAGCTCAAGTGTGGAAGATAATACTAAACTAGCAAGTAATAGATTCTAGTGCATATTGATGACATTTCATTACAAGTGTTTTCTCCTTCAAAACCTATTTTAGAATGCACAGCTTAATTTCATACTGTGGGATCAACAAATTCTTTTTTCTTTATTACATTATTTTATTCTTTGTTGTTGAGCAGGTGAACTCTGCTGCCAAGGCCATTTTCATGTATCTCCTGCAGGGGCGATTGATGATGACAACACTGACCTGGAACAAGTTTATTGAAGCCCTCTATCCCATCATTCCAATTTTACAGGTACCTGCAGCTTTTTTTAAAGCACAGTTTGTCTTGAGCTGAGGTTAATTACTTTACCATAAAAACACTTACACTGCAACATTGTCATGTTACACAAGGAGAAGAAAATTCAGCAAGGTAGAGGGTGGAATAGATGAGCAAGTAATAGTCACCTGAGCAGGCCAAAATATAAGGGTGTTAAATAGGGGACAGTTTTGTATGTGTCCTAAACAAATATGGGAAGTTCATTGCAATTGAAGAATCTGGTTCAGACTGTAGAGATAAGATAAAATGACGAATCATTCTTCCCTGTGTCAATTCACAACCCAGCCCTCTCCATCAGCCCAAATTCTTGCCTCCAGGTTCAGGAAAACTGAAACTTTAATGTATTTCTAACATATATCTCAAAGTATTTTTTACAAGAGTTCTATCTGCCTTTTAAACCTTCCAGACCAGAGGAACACTAAAACAGAACGAAAAACACCAAACTATAAATGGAAAAAATCCAAGAAGCTTTCCCTTAGGAAATCTTCTTAAGATCAGGTCTTGTATACCACAGTTTGGAGCTTTAGTCTTTTTGTTTTTATTCTATTATTTGTCTGCTTTGTTTTGCCTGAGAGATCTTAATGTAAAAGAAAATACTACAGTGTTTTATTGCAGTTAAACAACATTCTCATCTTTCAGAATGGAAAAATACCAAAGTGTCTGTCTTTCCTGTCAGTGATTTGATGTATAGATTAGAGAACAAAAAGTTGTACAGTAGCTAACCACATGATCTTATGTTTCTCTTATGCTCCCTCCTCCTTTTGCTTGCCATAGGATTTATTTAGACTTTGAATTTTGTAGTTAATTGACAATGTATTAACTAACACAACTATATGTGAAATTGAACACAACTGGGAACAAATACTCGTGTCCTGCAACAAATGTTTGCCTATGGTAGAAATTACAATTGTATTAGTTAATATGTAGTCATTGACACTTGTTAGAACATGACTGAAAATTCCAGTGTAGATGAACACACATTCTCTTATGGCATACTGCTCAAATTAGATTGCAAACTTTTTGAGGGAGGAACTGTATTTTACTGTTTATGTAGCATCTAGTATAATGGACTCCAATATAGTTTGGTGCCTGCCGGTGCTACTACAAAGTAGATTGTAAAAGTAATAAAGATCTGGCCATTTTTGCTTTATTTTCCCTCATTGGTTTTTGCGTCACTGAGTTTGGACATCTGTGGGAGGCTCCTGATTATTCAAATTTCATGTAACTTAGTGCAATACAGACCTAAATATGCTTCATATCTTTTGGCACAGATTGGCTGTCGTCCTCCATTAGGGTGGCATACCTTTTTGAAACTCTTCTGTTTTCTTGATTAAACATAATTAATGACCCTTACTGTCCTGAGACCTTCAGGCAGTCTCCATGCTTTGCTTTTTAAGTCAGGATTTGTCTACACTGGAGCTGTGGGTATGATTTGCCACTTGTGTAGATGTACCCATGCTAGCTGTGCTTTAGCTAACTTGCTAAAACCAGCAGTGCTGATGCAGTAGCATGGGCTTTAGCAAGGTGTGTCCAAGCGTCCCCTTCCTCATCCCCGCACCTCCCTATGTATGTACTTGCTGGTGCAGCCTTTGCTCCCACAGCCTCCCTGCTGTTTTTAGCAAACTAGCTAGAGTACAACTGGTGTGGGTATGTCTACACAAGCTATAGGTTGTATCCCTGCTGCAGTGTGGACATGCTCTTAAGCAGTAACGTACAGTGAACCCCGATTGCTGATTTGCCCCAGAGATGTCTTCTGCAGTGTCCATTCCCTCTCATTGGACACTCTCATAAATACTACGTTTGCTGCCTCCAAAGAGGCAATGCACATACCAGCCTATTAGACTAGCTGAAGACTCTCATTTCACTTTAGTACACTGCACTGAGATGGTTTATAATTAAACAAGAATAAGTCCGCAGACTATGTCTAAGATTTCCAAAGGGGTCCATACCTCCATTTTAAATTTTTTAGGGGTCTGCAAATAAAAAAATAGGTTAAAAACCATGGCTGTAGCCCTCCAGACTAGAGGATCCAACGTTCACAGGCTCAAAGGGTGCTGTGACCCCTAAGTGATGGATAACTAAAATGTCTCTTTGCTCTTATAGTACCCAAAGTCCATTGTCTCAGCCTCAAGAGTCAGGAAGGATTTCTGGGGTGCTTGCTAAGCTGCCGCTTGTTAGCTTGATTGCTTTGTTTACCTTATGTGTAAATATTCTTTCCTTGTCCTCTTGTCCTCTGCCTATAATCAAGCCAGTCAGACAGTTGAATCCACATACCTTTGTCTAAGGCAGACTGGATTTATGCACTGCCTCCAAAACACATTTTAAGAACATATTTCCAGCACAAACATACATGTCTTTGTACACAAACTGTACATACATCAAGCGATGATATTTGGGACCAGCTTGTCACCAGTTTATGTATGATACTTTATGGCATATCTTTTAGATACACACTATGACAACAGTGTTTGTGGAGGGGATAGTGAATATGTCAGGCCTGATGTGAGTTACAATATGGTTGGCCTTCTGCTAGTGAGCATTGATGAACTCTTACCGTCACACCTGGTTTTTGTGGAAGCATTTTATTTTGCAGAATTAAAATGATTAACTTCATTAAAAAAAGTGATAGTTGCCTAAATAGTCGCCCACCTTCTATTGTTTTAAGGTAGGTGGCGTCCTACTTTTTAAGTCACTGGGTCGTGAGAATTCAACTTTGGGGTGTTCTTGGGGTGTTCATTGTCTAGACTTGAATTAGAAAGTGTGTGAGGCAATTCCTTCCCCAGATGTGCTTAGAGGGAAGAAGCATGGACTTATAAGCTGCTTGCTATATGTGCACTTCCAAGACTGTTTCATTTGAAGTAATTAGTACAATTCAATATAATCTTACCTAGAAAACATACAGTTTCCATTCATATGGTTTTGTTTTTTGTCAAAAGTAGACATGCTTGTTTCTTAATTAAGCAAACTGATGAATAGGTTTTTAAATGTTTTTAGGGTTATGCAGACACAGAAGAGACACTGGGTACCCGCATCCTGAGTCTAAGCGAAACATCTTCTGACAAAGGAGAAGGGATTCTCCCTAGAACTACTAGATTAAGGGCTGCTCTACGACTTCTCTTCTCAAAAAAGCAGTTGTAAGTAGTAATGTCCTGTAATAATTTCAGCATGTGATTGATGTATGATATTAGCAAGTCTAACCTAAACTGTTAAAACTTATTCCCTTGATTTACAGTGAGGGCTGATTTGAAATGTTGTGGGTAAATGATTAATTCAATAGCTCAGACATAGGTGAGAGGTTTATTGCAGGAGTGGGTGGGTGAGATTCTGCGGCCTGCATTGTGCAGGAGGTCAGACTTGATGATCATAATGGTCCCTTCTGACCTTAATATCTATGAATCCTAAACATTATCAGTGTGTTTTTTCTGACATTTTCTAACTCTGTATATATATCTAAAGAGCTAAAATGCCCCACTGAAAAGAACCATTATCCTTAGTACTTTATTTCCTTAGAGTCCGTTCTGTGGCACTGAAACATCTAACATTCCATCTCATGAATGAAGAAGGGGCCAGCCTGAAGCGCCCTCTTTTGCATGGTTGTGTTTTCTCCAGTGTTCCTAACTTGTTTATTGTGGAAAGACCTATTGAGCTGAAGTTGGATGATACAAAAGAGTCAATTTTTAAGGTGACCAAAATATCTTTTTAGCATATTTTGTCATTCTGTCCTTTTTGAACTGCTGATTAATGTCATGTGAGAAGGCTGCTGCATGTCAGTTATTTCACCTTCTGCAGGTTGCAGTCATCTTTTCCCTTGAATTGTCTTGCACCTTAAAAATAAGACTGCCAGAGAACCTCTATCCTACAAACTTTAAGAGTAGCTTTTATGTTATAAGATATGTAATGGGGTCGCCTCTCACAAGTGCCCCCTTCTGGTCCGGTGTGAGCCTTCCATTTCTTAGTTGTTGGAATGGGATGGCATCCACCTTTTGCGAGTGCCCCCCCTTCCGCCGCCAGTGGTTTTTTTGATGTGTCTTCAATGACTCTGGCCGAGTCTCACACACTGTCTTCCACCAAGGCTTCCCCCCAGAGACACTGCCCTCTATAACAGTCTAACAGGGCCCATCGCAGTACTCTCCATTGGGGTGTCCTTTTCGGCAGCCCTCCCTAGGCTCAGTCTTTAACCAGACCAATAGGGCCCATCGTGGTACCCTCGCTTGGTCTGGCTGGTTTCTGGGCTCAGTCCTTGCTTGGTCCCTGCAGCCACCCAGGAGCTCCTTCTTAGCTTCTCTGATCTTCGGCAGTCCTTCCTTGTCTCAGCCCTGCCCACACTGAGCTGTGTGTCTGTGGTCCTGTTGCTCTTCAAGCCAGCCAGGAACCCAGCCCTCTGTCTTTCAGCTCCAGGAAGCAACTGACTGCTCTGTCTCTGCTCCTTTTCGTATGGCCCTTGTGACCTCTGATTGGCCGTCCAGCAGCCAATCAGAGGGGCTGCTTCCTCTGCAGCTACTCTAGGCTGCCTGGAGTACTTCTCCTCTGCTTTCTGGGGCACGGTGAGGCAGGGCCATGAGGCCTCCAGCAGGGGGCCTCTGGACCTAGTCCACCCCATCACAAGGTGAATGAGACAGGGGTTCACTTACTACTCAGCTTCACTAGATTTTACCCTGTGCAGATAAGTTAGCTCCACAAATGCAAAGTGGATGTACTTAGCTGCACACTATAATAGCTTATCACACTTGTTAAAATTCTATTGTGCATGAGTAGAACATTTTTTCAAACGGTCATAGTTTTGATTTAACAAAACTATCTTTTACTAGAATACTCAAAGGCACTTTTCATTGTGAAATATTTCCAGGCCAAATTTCAAGTGTCTGCCTCTGGCCACTTGTGCTGCTGGGAAACAAAAGATTACAAGACTTTTCTAATCATGGGAAAAGTGTACCTTTTAAAAAATCTCTCCTTTCACTCAAACAGCTGCTCAGTTGCTCAGTTTCCAAAAAATATTCACATTGGGTAGTCTGTCTAGATAATCTCAGCCTAAAAGATTAAAATTTTATGATGCAGATATGAACAATTGAAATGGGATTAACACATAAACAACCACGTAACTTTTGGTAATAGTGTTAGGTAGTTCCTACTATAATTTTTTAATAATACAGGCTGACATCAAAGCAAATGTCAGAGTTCTCTTCGTACTGTCATCTTGTCTTTAGCTGTGTTTTTGCTTCAAGTTGAACAAAATTCCATAGATCCACGTTCTCACAGTCATTCTCACAATCATGGAAGGAATTCCCATGGAAAGTAACTTTGGCGTAGAATGCATGATTATCATATACAGTAGCGTCCACTATGTGCTGGCTTCTTTTGAGACACTCAAGGAGTTTCTGCTCCATAGAGCTGAAAATGTAAGGATAGACAGACAAGTAAACAGGTTAAGGGAAGGGGAAAAACAGCAGGCCCTTAGGTAGGCACAATATCTGCTGCAGAAGATATAGATAGGTGAACATCTCATGCTTTCTGGGAGACCAACAGGTAAATATATACCTTTTTGGTCATGTTACTGTATGTTAAAACTTGCTGAAAACCATTTAATATCCCAGCTGCTTATGTTGTGCAACCTCAACCCCAAATAACAGATGCTTGTAATCCAGGATAAGACAGGTGCAAAACAGTTCCTTACCATACAAGCAAATCCTACATCTATAATATAAGACAAAATCCAGGACCTACTTGTGGCTGTTGGGCTCTAGATTAGAAGTTCATGGTCTGCAGGAAACTGATGGAAGCAAATAGCAACCAATAAAATAAATCAAAATGTTAAATGAGTTCTGAAAGATGACATTCTTCCTCCAGCGTAAAAATAATCTAGCCACTCAGTTTACCATTGATTTTTTTAAAAAATGTAAGATCTAAAATCTATCTGTATATGTTGAACTTAATAGCTGACCTAAACACAAGCCATTTTAGAGAGAGTCTTTTGCATTTAGCTAAAACTATACTGCATTGAAATGTCAAGTAGTGAACATGTCAATGTAGTGAACATAGGATCTAGGACTATTGACTCTAATTCCCTGCTATTGTAGGTAACTACGTCACATAATCATGAATATATACATGTAATAATAATGTACATTACTGCACTTGTTAATTATACAAGAAAAATGAGTATGAATATGTCAGGGTTCCCTCCACACTCTGAACTCTAGGGTACAGATGTGGGGACCCGCATCAAAGACCCTCTAAGCTTATTTTTACCAGCTTAGGTTAAAAACTTTCCCAAGGCACAAATTTCACCTTGTCCTTGAACAGTATGCTGCCACCACCAAGTGATTTAGACAAATAAGAGGGAAAGGACCACTTGGAGTTCCTATTTTCCCCAAAATATCCCCCCCAAGCCCTTACACCCCCTTTCCTGGGGAGGCTTGAGAATAAACAAGATGAGCACAAACCAGCCTTGGATTTTTAAGACCCAAAAAACCCAATCAGAGTCTTAAAAATCAGAACTTTATTAGAAGAATGAAAAAAAGATAAGAGAACAACTCTGTAAAGATCAGAATGGAAGATAATCTTACAGGCAGTCAGATTCAAAACATAGAGAATCCCTTTTGGCAAAAACTTAAGTTACAAAAAGACACAAAAACAAGAATACACATTTCCTCCAGCACAGCAAATTTCACAAGCCGAAACAAAGAAAACCTAACGCATTTTCTAGCTAGATTACTTACTAACTTTACAGGAGTTGGAGGGCTTACATCCTTGATCTGTTCTTGGCAAAGGTATCACACAGACAGACAAAAGGCTTTCCTGCCCCCCTCCAGATTTGAAAGTATCTCGTCCCCTCATTGGTCATTTTGGGTCAGGTGCCAGCCAGGTTACCCGAGCTTCTTAACCCTTTACAGGTAAAAGGACTTTACCTCTGGCCAGGAGGGATTTTAGAGCACTGTATACAGAAAGGTGGTTACCCTTCCCTTTATGTTTATGACAGAATATAAATACTTTTTTGAAATGTCTGTTTTTGCATACTTTAAAAACCAATGGGCATGATACGTTGTTGTTGTTTCCAATTGCTACATTCTGGAAATTGTTAATTTTTTGTTCCCCAAGAACAGTAAATAGTAGAAGTAGAAAAGTAGAAGCTCAGTAAATCAGACCATGATCAGTTCTGAGTGAATATATATATGCTGCTTGTAAGGATTTTTAGAATGGATCCTAGTCACATTTTATTTAGATCTTTTGTTATATGTCCTACACTTTGAGGGAATAAGAGGGCTAGTTTTCCTGTTTAACTAAGAGACATATATTGTAATGTATTTCTAAATACAGTTTTGTTTTAATAGGATGAGGCAGTGGAAAAACTGTATGGTATTCTTACTTCTGACACCATTGACCTAGTTTTGAGAAAGTCTGCAGCAGAGCAGCTAGCTATAATTATGCAAGGTAAAGTGTTCTGGAAATATTGATTCATGTGCTGGTGAGCTGGTTTTCTTTTTGAAATGCTATTTTCAAAATTTAACTACGTAACTTCCCCTTATATTATCAGACCAATATTGCAAAACTGTCATGAAAATTTCGCAGCCCAAGTTCAAAATTTACTTGCCTGCTCTTGTTATGCTTGAGAATGAGGGATGTAGATTTTATTCTCCCATCGGGGGAAAAAAGAATGGCTCTACCTGGGTCAGAGGGCACGTATAATTCTGCAAAGTTACGGTAAACCTAATGGTTGGGATTTAAAATAGGGCTTTTTAGATTGACCCAGTCAACATGTCTTTTCCTTCCTTTTTTTTTCTCAAACTTTATCACCTAATTTATTCTTGTTTATTAGAGATAATGACACTGCAAAATTCCTGCATTTCCATGCTAGTTATTTCTGCTTGCATGGAAGAGACCATTCTCTTTACCAAAGAGTAGGGTTTTTTTAGTGTTATCCCATTCTTGGCTGAGACTGTCACTTTTTAGATTATGGAGTCTATTTTGTAGACTGCAGTATTTTCTTCAAGTGGGCGAGGTCAGTCTTTAACTTGATTAAGTTACACTTGAAAACACGAGCACTCACTGGAACAGTAGAGTCTTCTCTTACTGAAATGGTCTTGAGGCTTGGCTAACTCACTCTACATTAACAAATCTATTTGAGCATAAGCTTTCGTGGGCTACAGCCCACTTCATCGGATGCGTAGAATGGAACATATAGTAAGAAAATATATGAGAACATGAAAAGGTGGAAGTAGCCATACCAACTGTAAGAGGCTAATTAATTAAGATGTGCTATTATCAGCAGGAGAAGGAAAAAAAAACCCTTTGTAGTGATAATCAAGATGGCCCATTTAGACAGTTGGCAAGACGGTGTGAGGATACTTAACATGGGGAAATAGATTCAATATGTGTAATGACCCAGCCACTCCCAGTCTCAATTCAAACCCAAGTTAATGGTATCTAGTTTGCATATTAAATCAAGCTCAGCAGTTTCTCGTTGGAGTCTGTTTTTAAAGCTTTTCTGTTGCAAAATTGCCACCCTTAAGTCTTTTACTGAGTGGCCAGAGAGGTTAAAGTATTTTCACATTGGTGATCTTCCAGAAAACACCATCCTGGCCACTAGGGATATAGAAGCTCTCTACACCAACATTCCACACAAAGATGGACTACAAGCTATTAGGAACAGTATCCCAGATAATGTCACGGCAAACCTGGTGGCTGACCTGTGAGACTTTGTCCTCACTCACAACTATTTCACATTTGGGGACAATGTATACTTTCAAGTCAGTGGCACTGCTATGGGTACGCATGGCCCCACAATATGCCAACATTTTTATGGCTGACTTAGAACAACGTTTCCTCAGCTCTCATCCCCTAATGCCCCTACTCTACTTGCGCTACATTGATGACATCTTCATCATCTGGACCCATGGAAAAGGAATTCCACTATGATTTCAACAATTTCCATCCCACCATCAACCTCAGCCTAGACCAATCCACACAAGCCGTCCATTTCCTGGACACTACTGTGCTAATAAGTGATGGTCACATAAACACCACCCTATACCGGAAACCTACTGACTGCTTTACTTACCTACATGCCTCCAGCTTCCATCCAGGACACACCACACTATCCATTGTCTACAGCCAAGCTCGTAGATACAACCGCATTTGCTTCAGTTCCCTCAGACAGACACAAACGCCTACAAGCTCTCTATCAAGCATTCTTAAAACTACAATACCCACCTGCTGAAGTGAAAAAACAGAAGAGTACCCAGAAGTCACCTACTACAGGACAGGCCCAACAAAGAAAATAACAGAACGCCACTAGCTGTCACCTTCAGCCCCCAACTAAAACCTCTCCAGTGCATTATCAAAGATCTACAACCTATCCTGAAAAATGATCCCTCACTCTCTCAGATCTTGGGAGACAGACCAGTCCTCGCTTACAGACAGCCCCCCAACCTGAAGCAACCACACAACAAAAACACTAACCCAGGAACCTATCCTTACAGCAAAGGCCAATGCCAACTCTGTCCACATGTTTATTCAAGTGACACCATCATAGAACCTAATCACGCCATCAGAGGCTCGTTCACCTGCACATCTACCAATGTAATATATGCTATCATGTGCCAGCAATGCCCCTCTGCCATGTACATTGGCCAAACCGGACTGTCTCTACACAAAAGAATAAATGGACACAAATCTGACATTAGGAATCATAACATTCAAAAACCCATAGGAGAACACTTCAGCCTCTCTGGCCACTCAGTAACAGACTTAAAAGTGGCAATTTTGCTACAGAAAAGCTTCAAAAACAGACTCCAATGAGAAACTGCTGAGCTTGAATGAATATGCAAACTAGATACCATTAACTTGGGTTTGAATTGAGACTGGGAGTGGCTGGGTCATTACACGTATTGAATCTATTTCTCCTTGTTAAGTATCCTCAGACCTTCTTGTCAACTGTCTAAATGGATCATCTTGATTATCACTACAAAAGTGTTTGTTTTTTGTTTTTTTCCTTCTGATAATAGCTCATCTTAATTAGCCTCTGACAGTTGGTATGGCTACTTCAACCTTTTCATGTTCTCTGTATGTGTGTATGTGTGTGTGTGTATATATATATACACATATATCTTCTTACTATATGTTCCATTCTATGCATCCGCTGAAGTGGGCTGTAGCCCATGAAAACTTATGCTCTAATAAATTTGTTAGTCTCTAAAGTGCCACAAGTACCCCTGTTCCTTTTTCGGATACCGACTAACACGGCTGCTACTCTGAAACCTGTCACTCTAAATTGCTGTGCCTGACTCAGAGTCGACAGCATAAGGAATAAGCTTTCCAAAAGTTTTTATAACTTGCCTTTTCCTCTCAGTTCAGTTAGATCTCCCCTTAAAGAATCTAGTAGAATGTTGAGGAGGTTGAGGGAAGGCAAGTAGCTATTGCTTTTATTTAAGAGAAGTGTTTTGTGAAAAAGCCTGACTGGGTCATTCACACCACCGGTCTCAACTGATGTGCCTGGGCACAGTAGAGCTTCAATTGCAGCTAACAAGGAGCAGTTTACATTAGCCTGATCTTGTATAGGAAGCATGTGTACCAAACTCTGAATGAGGAGTTCCTTCTATCTTTCTGAATTTATGTTCTTTGCTGGCCAGGACGTCAATGGTGGCTAGAGTTCACCTAGATAATGTTCCTCACTCTGCTTAATCTTAAGAAGCTGCCTGCAATTAAAAGGGGCTGAAATGTCACTTGTGAGTTGGCAGAGGCTTTCACAGAATCAAGATTAGCTTCTGTGATTACACTGTCTTTTATAATGAAGTTATAGACTCCCTGTTGTTTTTAATGTAGTAGATTTGGGGAGACGGTATCACAAATAAAAAAAATCTGTGGGAGCTCAGGGAGAAAATATACAAATTTTGTTAAAGAACAAATTTAAGTGAAGGCACGCAAACGTTGAAGGGAACATTCTCAGGGTCAGTACATGGTCCAGGTGCACTCAGTAGTCTGAACTCAGAGAGCTTCAGGCTTTATGTAGAGTGCACAGGTGCATTCGAAGAGTGGATCTGTACATAATCTATTCAAATTCCAGTTACAGATAAGTACTGTTTCTTTCTCCTAGCAAGAAACCCTAGTAGTAGGAGTTAACTCAGTTTTCTACAATGAAAAGATACTGACATTTCAAATATCAAATTTGCATTTTCTTGGTAGGTCATATACATGCATACAGTTCTTTTACATCCAGTGAAATACATTCCATGTTGGCTGTTGTAGTTTTCAACCTTTAGATAGGAAATACCAAGCATGACTCAGGGTGAAACTGCAGCTATTTTGCTCAGCCCAATAATCTTAAATTCCCAAGAGAAGAATCTCTCTCATTTTAAAAACAAACAAACAAAAAAACAGCCTCTGAAATAGCTTCCTGAGTGTTTGATTATGGTTTTTATTTTTGAGCCAGGTGCTGTAGATGGTGGTAATTGTACTGAAAAATAATTTCATTTGAGTATGTTTAAAAACTTACTGGTGTGTTAAGCAATGATAAACATTGTAAATATCCCAGGTGAAATCATGGTTCCATCAACGTCAGTGGGAGTTTCACCTAGCTTTCCATTTATTTTTTTATTTTAATTGTGGCAGCTCTAGGAACTCCTGTTATGGACCTCGGCCTCATGGCATTAGGCACTGTACAAACAGATAACAAAATGTCTCTCCACCAAAGAGTTTATCCTTGTCAATAAACCAATATTCAGAGTATTTAATAAAATAATCCAAGGGGTTGGTGTATGAAAGAGATTGGCAATGAGATACAGCTCCTTTCACTTGAGGAATAATGGTAAAAATCATTCTCTGATGTCTACTAGGTGCTGAGGGAAAATGAGTTCATGGTCTCTCTTACACTTAGTAGGCAGGTATCTGTATCTCCACAACTACCATCATGACTGGCATAGTCATTGGGAGCCTCATTCCTGAGGTCAAGTGTTGATTGGGTGTGTAAACCGAACTTCCTTGTCACCCCTTGAGAATAGGTGTAAGACATGTTGAAAAGGCTTTGAGGAGGCTTGCACTGCTATTGCCTGTGCTGTACCTATTCCATGAATAGAGGGCTTTGGCATTCAGTGATGTAACATTAGTACATCTCACCAGCATTAAAATGGTGTGTGCTCCCACACCGGAAGTTAAATATAAAATTGGTGTGGAACTAATGGCTTTTGCTAATGCTTTTTTCTCTTACAGATGCCAAAATGCATGATGTTGTGAAAAAACTGGGTGTGATAGATAAGTTATTTGTTTACTTTACTGAATGTGTACACCGGGATGGCAAGGTAAAAATATTACCATGAGTTGGTTTTTTTTGTAAATGTTGTGGTAAAAGCAGTAGAACTTGATATCTACCTCTTTTTTTTTTTTTAAGCACAGTCTTTAAGTACATTAATTACACTAATAACACGACCATCTAAGAACCCAAGTATGTAATCTTGCTGTATGTTTGCTTTCTTCACTTGGCTTTTGCTTATGGTAGGTTCCCTAATAACTTAATCCATATGTATAGTTAATATAGTTATCAAAATTGCGATGGAAGAATCTGCTATCCCCATTAACGCAGAATCATAGAAATGGTCTGGAAGGGACTTCAAGAGATTAAGTCCAGCCCTCTCTGGTGAGGCAGGACCAAGTAAGTGTAGACCATTCCTGACAGATTTTGCCCAATCTGTTCTTAAAAACCTCCAGCAGTGGGTACCTTGGAATCATGTTCTTCAATTTAGTTACCCTTCTAGTTAGTTTTTCCTAATACCTAAACTAAATCTCCCTTGCTACACATTAGCCCATTGCTTCTTGTCCTACATTCAGAGGACGTGAAGAACAGTTGATCTCTTTATAATAACAGTTTTAAGATATGTTAAGGGCTATCAGGTTCCCCCTCAGTCATCTTTTCTCAAGACTAAACATGCAGAGTTTTTTTTTTACCTTTTCTCAAAGGTCAAGTTTTCTAATACAGTAACTCCTCACTTAACGTCCTAGTGATGTTCTTGAAAAATGCAACTTTAAGCAAAACGCTGTTAAGCAAATCCAATTTCCCCATAAGAATTAATATAAATGGGTGAGGGGGGGTAGGATCCAGGAAAAAAAATTTCGCCAAACAAAAGACATTATATACATATAAAGTATAAGTTTTAAATAATTTTAAACAAACAATTTAATACTGTACTCAGCAGTGATGATTGTGAAGCTTGGTTGAGGCAGGGGTGTAGCGGGGTTGGGGCGCTGGGGCTTGCCCTGTTCCACCCGCCTGGCACTCCTGCCGGGGAGCGGGGTGGAGGCACGGGGCTTGCTCCGCTCCGCCTGCCTGGACCTCCTGCCGGGGAAAGGGGTGGGGGCTTGCTCCGCTCCACCTGCCCAGCGCTCCCGCCTGTGGAGCAGGGGCTTGCCTGCTTCCCGATTAGAGCAGTGGGCGGGGGAGCCAAACAGCGTTATAAGGGAACATTGCAGGACTTTAAAGGAGTAGGTTCTCTAATAGGTCAGCGACCTAATAACAAAATAACGTTAACTGGGACAACGTTACTGTACTTGTTATATTTTTTGTTCTCCTTTGGACTCTTTTCAATTTATCCACATCTTTTCTGAAGCATGGCACCCAGAATTGGACACAGTACTCCATCTGGGGACTCATCAGTGCCGAGTAGAGTGGGACAATTACCTCCCGTGTCTTACAAACAACGCTTTTGTTAATGCACCCTAGAATGTTGGCCTTTTTCACAACTGCATCTCATTGCTGACTCTCATTCAATTTGTGATTCACTATCAGCCCCCAGATCTTTTCAGCAGTATACCACCTAGCTAGTCATTACCACCATTTGTAGTTGTTTGTTTTATTTTTCCTTCTGAAGTGTAGTATTTGCACTAGTCTTTATTGAATTTCATTTTGTTGATTTCAGACCCATTCTCTAATTTGGTTAGGTTGTTTTGAATTCTAATCATATCCTCCAAAGTGCTTGCAACCCCTCCCAGCTTGGTCTCCTGTGCAGATTTTATAATCCTGCTCCCAGTCCACTATCCAAGTCATTAACGAAAATATTGAAATCTCTAATCTCTCCCTTGTTGAAGACTAAAAAGTGATTTCAAAGGGTTCATAAAGACAAACATTGTCTTTAAAGGTTGCATCCTGGACTCGTAAAGTCCAGTCCTCAAACAGGGTGTAATCTATAAGAAGTAGATATGCATTGTAAAACGTCCAAAGTTTATTGAGGAACATACAGATAGAAATAAAACAGCCTCCTGAATGCTTGAAAACTGCTGTCCTACAGAGCATTCACCAGGGAAATCTGAGCAGACAAGGTCACCCATAGAATTGAATGAGTTTGTAGCAAACAGTCAGACATGCCCAAGCCTTTTTGTGTTTGTGATTGATTAGAAAACACTTAAAATTTCATGATCGTTCATTATTTCAAAGTGTTTGAGTGCTTTATGTAAAAACGTCTTGGGCAATAGGCTGTTCACAGGCTATTTGCTTGGATTAACTTTGACTGCTGGCTCTCATACACTTCAAGACTTCAGGTTATAAATCCATGGTACGCCCACATCTTGAATACTGTGTGCAGATGTAGTTGCCCCATTTTAAAAAAGATATATTGGAATTGGAAAAGATTCAGAAAAGGGCAACAAAAATGATTACGGGTATGGAACTGCTTCCATATGAGAAGCAATTAATAAGACTGGGACTTTTCAGCTTGGAAAAGAGACAACTATAGAGGTCTATAAAATCATGACTGATGTGGAGAAAGTCTATAATAGAGGTCTATAAAATCATGACTGATGTGGAGAAAGTAAATAAGAAAGTGTTATTTACTCCTTCAAATAACACAAGAACTAGTTTGAAATGAAATTAATAGGCATCAGGTTTAAAACAAACAAAAGGAAGTATTTTTTTCACACAATACATAGTCAACCTGTGGAATGCCTTGCCAGAGGATGTTGTGAAGGCCAAGACTATATCAGGGCTCAAAAAAGAACTAGATAAGTTCATGGAGAATAGGTCTATCAGTGGCTATTAATCAGATGGGCAGGGATGATGTCCCTCGCCTCTGTTTGCAAGAAGCTGGGAATGGGCAAATTTTGCTGAATTTTTAATTTTTTGGTGTAGAATTCCCTTAGGAGTCTGAAGACCACAAAACACTTGTTAACTTTACAGAAGTTTTAATTTTAAGTTTATGAAGAAATGTTTTTAAATATTGACACTGGAAAAGGTATCTTACCTCAGTCACATTAAGGAGTTCTATCGCCAGATTCTGATAGCTTGAATGTGAGATCTACTCAAGGCTATTGCTGCAGAAGAGGTTTAATTCCCACAGCTCTATTTTGCCAGTTTTATTTTAGCATGATATTATGTTTTTGTTTAACATACATAATACTAAGATAAGAAAATCCTTTTGACTTAGAGAATTGTCTATAGTTAACACTATAGTACTGATGCAAACAAGCAGA
Source organism: Natator depressus (assembly GCF_965152275.1). Lineage (NCBI taxonomy): Eukaryota > Metazoa > Chordata > Testudines > Cheloniidae > Natator > Natator depressus. The sequence continues at coordinate 94,998,635 of NC_134235.1, read as the reverse complement.
ATTTTTGTTAAAGAATATCAGAGTAGAAACCCCTTAATAGGCATGATTGAGGAAGAGCACTGGTTGTGAATCTAGAGTAAAAAATTAGTGCTTAAATTAACCAAGCACCTAAGTCACAGTAAAAGTCAAGTCTAAGTCAATATTAAGTCACTTAAGCACTTCTGAAAATTTTTCTCTTAATCTTAGTGGGGAGAAGGTTGTTTGTGTGTACAGGAAATTTGGAAATCACAGTAAGCTATCACTAACCGTGTTACTTCTGTTTTGGCTGGTGGGTTTTGTTTGTTTATCTATGGTATGCTCAAAGTGGACAGGTGGGAAAGGAAGGTGGATTGATTGATATAGAAAGGTGAAGTCACTATCTTCATTTTCCTAAAATAAACCTTATACATCATAAAAAGACTGAATATCCATCATAAATAAAAACTTGGCTAAAATTAATGACTGGAATATTGAACATTTTGCTAGGTTAAGTCAGTCACCAGTACTTTCAAAATGCTCTTGAAATGTGACTAGACTGACAGACCTGGAGAGTGAAGTTCTCTAACCACAGAACAGTTATGAGCTACATCTATGCAAACTCTCCACTAGGATCTCTCTACCCTGATCTGAAGGGACCCCCCTTATGGTGGTGAGACCATGGTTTAATTCCCATGTGCATTCAGTTTTTTTTGTACTTAGATATTGACTGCTTACAATATCAAGATAACTTAATGCACCAGTTTGAAAAAATATACATAGAAATATAAACTTTTCAATAATTTTTAAAAACTGTACTGTAAGTATCCTTTTGGGTAGGGCTGCTAATGGAGCGCTGGGGAGAGCAGAGTTTTAAATAAAGCCTCAGAAGCAGCCTCTAGTTATAGTGATGCAAACAGATTTCACAAAACAAATCTTAAGTATAGAAACTAAGGAAAGCAAAGTAATGGAATAGTCTCTGAAATACTAATATCTGAAAGAGATAGTGGCTTTAGTTCTTGGTGTTCACTGGACAAATTGTCCAAATGTATTCTGCTCTTTACATTCTGAATGAAGCCTTGGTTCTGTTTCTGGCTAATCCACTGACACTCTAGTCTTGGGCAAGTTACCTTACCTATCTGTTTTTCAGTTTTCCTATCTGTAATTTGGGGATAACAAAATTTAGTCACTGCTGTGCTGCACTTTGAGATCTGCAGATGAAAAATGCCATAAAGTATAAAATATTATTTATACTTTATTTAATCAGAGCTATATGGAAATCTTTCTAGTATAGACAGGACTTTAATTTTGTTTTTTGAAATGAACATTCAAGGAGGGGTTAGAGGTCCAGAAAAATATCTGTTTACACCTGGAAGTAATTAAAAATTTCCCACTGAACTTATTATAGCCAGTTAGGATGCACTGATTTCCAGATTCAATCTTATTGGTTAACAGTTTTTTAGGTCTTGGTGCTTTTGGTCTTTTGAGGAGATAAATAGTAGAAATTCCTAGCATGGCAGTTGTCTACTAATCATAAATTAAGAATTTTCTAATTTACTTGACTATATAGTACTGCATATAGGGAGGCATCTACATTAACATACTCTTTTTTTCTCCCCTGCAGATCATGGAATGTATTGTGTTGCCATGTCTTATAGTTCTACGAAAACTTGTATATGCTGATCCAATTACACGCCTGTCATTAGCACAGCAGCCTTCTATCCTGCTAACGTTATTGAGAGGTGACTTGAAAAAGCTTTGAAGTGGCTTTGATGTACTTTAAATGGAAATAAAATGTCTGAAATATGACTACCTATTTACAAACTCTCCTCCCTCCCCCCAAAAAACAAATACCAAACTCTCCACTGACACAGGATCAGTCTGTGGCTACTTCAGATAGCATAAAATTTTAAGAAAAAATGGCTTACTGATTTGAGCCAGGATTCTGTTCCTGTTGAAGTTAGTACTCCTCTTGAGTTAAAAGGGTTATATCAATGCTCTTGTATGTACTGTTGACTACCAATGTTTTAATGAAGAATGTTTTAAATTTATCTTGTTTTATTCAGTTTCCTTGATATTCCGAGATGACTGTGCTGTTCTGACTGAAAGTGCAGCATTGCTTTGTCTTCTGTTGTTTGATGAAGTAGCAAGAAAAGAAATCTGGTAAGCAAAACTATAGTAATTTAATTATACCTCTCTTCATTATCCCTTTGTATGAAAATGTATAATTTTCTTGTTATGTTTTTGAGTTTGCACAAAATATTTATCCTACAATTTAATATAGAGCCTGATCTAAAGCCTATTGATATGAAGGGGTGTTTCTCTATTGATGTCAGTGGACTTAGGTTTTAAAGGCCTCATCCAAAGGTCTTGATCCAGTTGTTGGATCCTTGCACTTACATTGAATAACTCCTGTAGAGTCATTTGCAAGATAGAGGCATACGAAATTTTCCTTTAACCTCACAACAGATTATCTTTGACCATTACATTTCATTAATGCATTAGAAATAATTTCATTTCTTACCATTTGATATATACTTTGTTAGTCATGTTTGTACGGTGCTTAGCACAATAGGGCCAGAACCTGGCTGAGGCTTCTGGATTGTACAGCAATATAAATATTTCATAATAATTCTCTATTTGTCTTAAATTAAAATATTATTGCAAAAGCCCTTATTGTTTGTTTGCATATCTTTTCTGTAAATGCATTCCTCAATTATTTAAACAGTAAGCCAGGGTTCAGCAACCTTTGGCACGCGGCCTGTCAGGGAATTCCGCTGGTGGGCCAGGACGATTTGTTTACCTGCAGCGTGCGCAGGTTCGGCCGATCGCAGCTCCCACTGGCCGCGGTTCACCGTTCCAGGCCAATGGGGGCTGCGGGAAGCAGCATGGTCCGAGGGATATGCTGGCCGCTGCTTCCCACAGCCCCCATTGGCCTGGAACCGTGAATCATGGCCAGTGGGAGCTGTGATGGACCGAACCTGCGCACGCTGCAGGTAAACAAACCGTCCCGGCTTGACAGCGGATTTCCCTGACAGGCTGCGTGCCAAAGATTGCTGATCCCTGCAGTAAGCTCTCTTAAAGTTTGAAAAAATAATACTGCTTGATTGATGGTAGCTGGGATTCTGTTTAAAAATACGTTTGTCTTTCCAAAAAAACATTTGTATGTGCTTCATCACTCAAAACAAATGTTAAGTCATTGGAAAGAAAGTTAGTATTGTCTTCTTGCAGTTCATATACTTGAAACTTATTGGAAAGAGTTGTTACTTTTAGGTGAGGAAATACAGAATTAATTTGAACTGACCATAACACTTTACTATGCCACTGTAATGTTATCATACAGTAAACACATACAACAGATATTCTAGAGGTAAATACCAAAGTATGTATGTCTTAAATTATAATATTATTGCAAAAGCCCTTATTTGTTTGCATGGTCTACAAACAAGTCAATATTAACAAAATAATATTATATGAATATACTGTTTGTTGAGAAATATCCTGTGAAGAGCCAGAAAGGAGTAAGGAAATAAAAAGATAGGTTATCAGAATTATGAAGTATTGGTGTCTCCTTAGTAGAAAAAGCAGGGTTTAAGTCAGGCAATAGCAGCTAAAGATGAATTTCAGTCTAGTACTACTGTTTAATGAATCTTTCTTTTTGCAGGGCCGATGATGTATCCAGTAATTGTTCTAACCTAACTGCCTTCAGCTTGCCTGTAGCTATTGTTAGACGGTAAGCCTCTTTACAGTTAACTTTATTTTTGTCTATGTGCTGCCAACCATTGGGGACCAATACATTCCTGGGATAAAAAAATACAGATACAGTAGAAACTCACTAATCTGTACATTTTGAAATTGACACAAAAGAATGATGGTAACTGCGTCTTTCCCCACAACCCATTAAAAATGTAAAAGTAAGTGCTGAAGTAAGGTGTCATATTGTTTCATGAGATTTCATTGTTTTTACAAAATGCACTATAGCATTATGAAGTGTTAAAAGTAAAGCTAAACAAAATTCTCAAAGTAAATTAAAATATATTTTGTGATGCATTAGCTTTACTGTTCTGTTTTTTCCATTTACTTGTTAATTTGCAGTAAGTTTCCTAGTCATCTGTGTGGCTTCTGAAAATTGTGTTATAAAGAGCAATGGTACTATGTGTTTTTGCCCAAGTGCTAATTTTATAGGTAAACTAATATGGAGCTTTTATATCAATGAGATTTTACTTAGTAGACATGAAAATTCTATTTGTTTCCCTGAATTGATTTGAAATTTCTGATTTATTTTTTTAAAACTTCAGCTCTACTCAGGCTGAAGGAATGTTGTTTGCCGTTGTGAGCTGCGGATGACAGCAACAAAAACTCTGATCCTGTATCAGAGTAGCAGCCGTGTTAGTCTGTATCCACAAAAAGAAAAGGAGTACTTGTGGCACCTTAGAGACTAACAAATACTCTGATCCTGAAAACTCTTATGCAAGAGTTTAACTTACATGGATAGTCAGTGAGATTATTTACAAGTGCAAAGATAAGCATGGACATAATTTCAAGCACGTTTGGGTCCTCAGACACTAAGCACCTGGAATGCTGAGTCATGTTAACTTTCTGCTCAGCTCTGTGTTTTATGTTTCCTGTAAACCTGTCAGCTGCAAAATACTGTTGGTTGCAGAAGGACTAGTGGCCCATTGTGCTAGGCACTGTACATTTAACCGATGCATGTGAAAGAAACGACATCTGTGCATCAAGGAGCTTACAATCTAAGCATATGATGAGAGGCAATAGATGGAGAAAAGCAAACTAGTGAGGGTGACAGTGAAGTGATTACGGTTTTGCATAGTAGTTAGCAGTCAGAGCAAATCATTTGTTAGGCAATATCCTTAGCTTTGTTTCTACTGTAATAATATGTAACACTGTTAAAACTAAAAGAATTTTAAAGCTCTAACCTACTTTTCAATAAGGGCCAGATCCTAAAAGGAGCTGGGAACATGTGAAAGTCTCCCTAAAATCAGCACAGGGCTTTTAACTATTCATGGATTTTGTTGTTTTCTCAGCCTGGTTAACAAAAATATACTGCTCGGTTTCACTTTGATTAATAATCACTTTCTAACCAATTTCAAGTTCTCATGCACCAGAACATTATTAGTGTTTGGATTGCTAACACTTCAAGGGATATTTGTTTTAGTTAAAACAACAACAAAAGAACACCACCTTTATATTGGAATAAACCCCACTCCCACACTTTTTTCCCCATGAGGTTGACAAAGATTTTGGGCTAAGGTTGGCCTTTGCATCACTTTTTAAAAAGGAATCTATCCAAAAAAGAGACTAAAATGACATTTTTGGTATTCCATAGTTTTTGCCCTGCTCTGGTTTCCATATCAGAGTTGCTCACCTTAAAGGTTATAATTTTTTTTCCCATTTAAACTTTTCAGTTCAGGCTAATAAGGTTGTGAAAGTGTCAGTAAGCTCTAAAGATAATGGAGTTGTGACTCAGGGACTAGTTTGAACTACAGATCTGTTGTTGATGCAACTGTGTGATATCAAGAAACCCCAGCTTGGCTGTCAGAGGTCAGGGTGAATTTCAGGGCTATCAGTTTTTAAATGAAACAAAAAATAAACTTCCAAACTGAGTAAATTTACATGGAAATCAGTAAGTAAATATGAAACCTCACAATACATGTGTATTCTTCGCATGCTTTAAAAATTTTCATTCTGAGCATCTTTGAGTGATTTGTTTTCTTTGGGGGGTTGGATTGTGATTGAAGTGTTTTCCCTTTATTACACGGTTATTCTTTTGTTTCTACCCAGAGGCCCAGTTTTGAGTCTTGCATTCTGTCATATTTTGACCATGTTGTTGTGGCAGGAGTAGTAGTAAATGAGAAGCTAGATTTCTATTTGTTTTACCTACCTAATTCTATGGTGTTCCTATATGGCAGCCCAGACACCAGACTGTTTCCTAGCCAAAGGAGATGGAAACAAAGAAAAGTATAGTTCTTCACTTGTTTATCTCTCTCTTACAGGTAGGTGGTGGTAGTAAGAAAATCCTTTTCAGGCTCTGTATTCAGTGTGTTGGAAGGGAAAAAATGGGCTTCTTCATAGTGGAGTAATCTTTCTTCACACACACAATCCTTTAGTCTGGGAACTTGGAGCTTCCAGACTAGAGGATGCTTTTGTGAAGGGAAGGACATATTTGTGTTCTGTGTTCTTAAGTAGTAAATGTGACTTTTTTTTCTCGCTCCACAGACTTTCAAAAAACCTTGGTTGAAAGATTGACTGTCTTATTATAACTGAATATTTCAATACATTTTTTCTAAAGGTATCACCTCCCAATCAGAGTCACTGCTCATCATGCAGTTAGTCCTAACTCCGTTGTTTTGCTGTTATCTTCTGACTGCTTGGCGTCAAAGGCTGTGTCAGACATGCTTAAGATGGCTTGGAATCTGTCATGGTACCATGGGATTGATAACCTATTGCAGCTGGTGAACTATGAAACAGAAGCACAGGCGTAAGTCATGATATCTTTATATTGAATCATAATATAATTAAAGTAGCCTTCCTTCAACGTTAAATGCCTTTTAACTTTATATTGCATTGTAGTCCAAACTGTTCATGGTTCAAAATCACTATAATTTTAAGTGGTAAAGGATCACATACCGGCTGATTGTGAAAAATGCTGTCAGGGGCTGCTAGTGTATCTGAATTGCAGCTCTGTGATAAATCTAGAGCCTGCTCCTACTCCCATTAATATAGATTAAAAAACAAACTCCCTTTGATTACAATGGAAGCAGGGTTAAGCCATAAAGCTAAGTGTTGCTGAACATGAGGCAGCTCATCTTGGTTTTAGAGAGTGCTATATCCTGCTGAAGTAAACATTTGACTTAAATTCTTCATCTACTGTTGGTTTGGGATGGAATTTCCTTAAAACTGTTAATTTTATATACCTGAAGGACTATACTGGTCTGACAAGAAATTGGCCTTCATATCTATGTGAATTATATTTAACATAATTTTAAAAAGTGCTTAAATTTGCTATATTTTGGTGTATTTTTCAGAGCTTAAATATCCTACAAGTTGGCTCTGCTCAAAGGGCATTTGATTTATTTAGTAGGATTGAATTATCTGCTTACATATCTGTGATGCTTCCCAGGGTTACCCAGGGCTGTGAGGCATCTTGCTACCACTTGCCCTTAGCGTGAGGCGGCCTTGTCTGTACCTGCAGTGGATCAGCTGCTTGACTCCACCAGCCTCTGGCAAAACAAGCACTACCTCCTCAGGCCTTGCTCTGCCTATACAGGTTAGCAATAGGCACACCCCAACCCCCAAGTCCTCCAAGCGTCCTTCTGGAGTGCCCAGCCCATGATCTGTTGAACACTTTGAGGACTCTGATGCTTTACTCACAAAGAACTAGTACACACCAACTTACTAGTTTTAATTCAGGATCACCAGTCTACTTAACACACTGCACTGAGATATTCTTGTTTTCAGTATAAATAGATAAGTTTTTGTTATAAAAGAACAGAGACTCCAAATGATAATAAATAAGAACATTGGGAACAAATGGTTACATACAAAATAAAAACATAACATGCTTTCTAGAACCCAAGTTTAACTAATAAATTATCTTCCTGCATTAAGAAATTTCTTACCCAAAGTTTTCTTCTCAGCATTTTCACCAAGCCTGACTGAGATCCATTTTTCCATCCAAGCAAACTCACTAGCATCTAAATTCCTTGGTGAACGATGAAATCTCATCTCCTCTCTGCTGCTTTTATGCAGTTACTGAATATGGTCCCTTAACCCAGGATGTCCCCTGTTAAGATGCTTATCTTGGGGTTCCTTTGTCTTTGTAAATCCTTGGGCCTGCACCTGACGCAGACAGCAAATGGAGCCTGTCTCAAAGTATGTACATTCGTTTTATGGAGATTGAGTTGGCCCAGAAGCATACAATACACAAAGGTCTCCCAGAGAGAGAAGTGTTTACTACCCCCTTCCTCCCTGGAATCTGTTTATCACCTTCCGGTGACCTGTCTTAACGAGCACATTTTCAATATACATATCTAGTTCCTTATGAGTTATCTGCACATACATCACAGGATGTGGTTGTGTATTTCAAATAGTTCTTCAAGTTTCTGTTCATCTCAACAATTTTTTAAGAAGTAACTTATCTAGGATAAGATGCTTTTCTGTCTTATTATCCATCTTACTATTAGTTAAAATAGGATTTATGATATCTGGGGCCCATATTGCTAGCTCCATGCCTATGAACATTGCAGAAATGTTTTAACTAAAGGAGAGGGGGAAAAGGAAGGAACAAAGCTGACCAAACTGAGACTTTTCCAAAGGTGCATTTATATTGAAACTCTTTAGAGGGGCATAATGAAGTGGCATCGTGCATGTTGATAATGCCACTCGTCTTTGCCTTGTCATTGCTATTGAATGTCCTGTGAGTAGTATACTGTATGTGAGAGGGTTTTGGTTTCAGTTCATCTCTCAGATGTCTGAGTCATGAAAATCACTACGAAAAATAGAATTAATTTGATACATCTGTCTGCTAATTGGGCGGAGAAGCCAGTGATGCTCAGTGGGGCGTGAAGCTGGGGTATTTTATAAAGCTACTTCAACTCAGTAGATTGGCTGGGCAAGCAGAGGAACTGATGATAGTTGTGGACTTCATTAGAATGGGGAGGGAGCTATCCTTTGGAAGTTTCATCTACTTTAGGACATTTGAAGGCGCAGAGCCACTAACAACATCATCCTTATGGCAGGACAGTCATATTTATGCTGATTTTCCATAGGCAAATGCACACTGATCTAGCATACTCTTTCTGGTATACTCTGTCGAAAAATAAAATAGCATTCTCATAGAAGTGGCTACCAACATTAGTACTGAGAAGACATAAGTACCCTAATTATGCCCAATAGCTTCCCAATACAAACCAACCTTTAAAAACAAGACAGCTCAGAGTTCATTTTTTTTATTTAAAGACATGATTGATCAAAATGAATATCGAAGAGGTTCAGAGTTAATTTTCTCAATAGAGCTAGAAAAATGAAGAAATCAGTGGCTATTAAAATCATTCTAAAAGTTGTAGGTTATTAACTGTCATTCCGTGCCTTTATTTCTTTTTCAGATTTTTAGACACATTAAAGCTATCCTCAGAGGACATTCTTACATTGAAGATAACGCACACAACCGGTGGACTGCAGGATTGTCTTAATGCAGTAATTCAAGCTGTGTCCCACAGGGAAGTTAGAGCTGCTGTGACTAGGATGAGTTTTTATATTTTAAATGACAGGCTGGCTTTAAAATGTAGCACTGACTCTTGCAGGACCACTTCAAAGGTCGTGGCTTGGCAAACAGCATTCAACAGGTAAGCGTAAGTGCAGAGTGTAGTCACTGGTTACAAAGTAGTGTGTCAAGGTATATAGGTATATTACGTTAAAAGCCCGACATTAAAAAAATGTTTTGTTTGCAAAGTCAAGCACTTGCAAGTTAGGACACTCCAGATTTATGGCTGTCCAGAAAACTTTAATTTCATCCCCTTTTGTGTCTAGTATGTGTAATGAACGAGGCAAGTGTCTTGTGGAAGAAAGTATCATGTAATTAAAGACTGTGTCACACTTAACAGAGAGGGTAATTAAGCACTAGAACAATGTACCAAAGGTTGTGGTGGATTCTTTCACTAGCAATTTGCCTCAAGATTGGATTTAAAAAAAAAAAAAAAATGCTCTAGTTTGGGGAAGTCCTATGCTTTTTATTATACAGCAGGTCATACAATGATCCTTTCTGGCCTTCAAATCTATGAATATGCACAAGAGGGCCAAATAGTGGCATAGGTAATCTTAATTTTGCATTTCCTAGTATGCCTGACTTTGCAACTTGTTGTAAGATAGTTTTTTGTATTCAGTTTTCTAGATTGTGTTTTTCAAAGGACAAAGGTAAAAACAAGTTCTTCAAGTGCTTGTTCATGTCGATTCCATTCTAGGTGTGTGCGTGCCCACGTGCGTGGTCGTCGGAGATTTTTACCTTAGCGGTATCCATAGGGCCGGCTGTGGCGCCCCGTTGAGTGCCGCGCTCGTGTGTCGGTATATCAGGCGCTGCCGGCCCTACACCCTCTCAGTTCCTTCTTACCGCCCATGGCGGTTAGTTGGAGCACCTTTCCTTGCATAGCAAAGGCTAGCAGTTTCGTCTCTTCTGACTTCGAGCCTTAAGACCTTGTAAACAGTTGTTTATAGTAGTTAGTGTTAAGTAATTAAGTGGAGTTAGAAGTTAGAGTCCCAGCGAGGACTCTAGGTGGGGCATGCCCCGTCTCCAGGGTATAAGCCCTGCATAGATTGTAACAGGCCTGTGCCTGTAGAGGACCCCCACAGCAGCTGCCTCAAGTGCTTGGGGGAATCACATGTGAAGGACAAGTGTCGTATTTGTAAAAATTTTCAACCCAGAATTCAGAAAGAGCAGGATAGTTGTTTGCGGGCTCTCCTCATGGAGGCTGCCCTTTGTCCGACTTCCGAGCCGTCCCACCAAACTCGCCTAGCGCCTTGGTGTGCAGTGCACCCCAGCACCAGGCTTTGCCTGTCACCGCTCCCCATTGCCGGTGCCCTGAAATAAAACAAAGAAGGATGGCTCCCCGGCACCAGGCAAGAAAAGCCATGGAGCATTAGGCAAAGGACCCACTTCTGGCTGTCCTGCCACTCCGGAGCCACGTGGACGTGCCTCCCTGGTCGGGGCCCTTAGCCCCTTAAAGGATCCACCACTGACACCCGGGAGCGGTAGGGGACCCAAACTTCTGGCAGCATCAACGCTTTCCCAAGCTCTCCCGGTGCTGAAAAAGCAGAGGCCTCTGCCCGTGCTGCTGACACCGCATGTGCTGCAGGAAGTGGTAAAGGTTCCCTACGAGGGTAAGCCAGCTGCTAAGACCCCTCGGGGCAGTGGAGCGCTGCCGATCCCCCGAGACAAGGCGGCGTTCTCCATCTCTGTGCCGCAGATCTCCGGCATCTCGGCCCAGATCCTCTGGGGCTTGGCCTCAGTCACCAGCACTGCGATCCTGGTTCCCACCATCTCGACGCAAATCGCTGAGGGAGCGGCGCTGGTCTCTGTACTACTGGTACCATTTGCTTTCCCGACGGTTGTACTCTTGGTGCAGATCTCAGTAGCCTGCCCCATGGGAGCTCACTCTGTCTTGATTCCGGTCCCCTGGATACTGGAACTGGTCCCCTTGATAGCAGCACCAGTCCCTCCACTCCAAACACCGATCTCTGGCAGCGATGGTCAGCAGGCAGACACAGGCATCGATGGCCCCTCCATGGTCACTGGAAGGAGATTCCTCAGGCACAGAAGGGCAGTTGCCAAGACCCCACCGGCGTGATTGGGCACCTGAGGCTGCATCGACATCTACAGCGCCGCCTTGGCAGCACAGCCATTGGCTAGCACAGTGGCCTTATTGGAGCGTTTGGGGCATGTCGGTGATGATGATGCCCCCTTCACATCACTCATCAGCTATCTCATTGGAGCAACAGCTGGAGGCACCGGGTTTGGTGCAGGAGACCCGCTCGGAGGTCGGGGTGGAGGACACAGCTCCCACAGCAAAACCCCCCTCCTACAGGGGAGAGGATGCCTGGCAACACCACATTCTACAGGCCACTATTCTCCAATCCCACTGAGGAGTACAAAAAGAAACTACACCATCAGCTCAAGAAACTCCCTGCTACAGCATGGGAACAAATCTACACAGACACACCCCTAGAGCCCCGACCAGGGGTATTCTATCTACTACCCAAAATCCATAAACTTGGGAATCCTTGACGCCCCATCATCTGAGGCATTGGCACCCTAACAGCAGGATTATCTGGCTATTTGGACTTTCTCCTCAGACCCTACGCTACCAGCACTCCTAGCTATCTTCGAGACACCACTGACTTCCTGAGGAAACTACAATCCATTCATGATCTTCCTGAAAACGCCGTCCTGGCTACCATGGATGTAGAAGCTCTTTAAACCAATATTCTACACAAGGATGGACTAAGCTGTCAGGAACAGTATCCCTGATGAGGTCATGGCACACCTGTATTCTGTTTGATTCTGGGGATGGACAGGGTCTTCCTATCAGATGCATTTCTCTTTCCGTGGTCGGGGGCGCTGTATGCATTCCCATCAGTGCCGTTGATTCACAAGGTCCTTGTGAAGATCAAGCAAGACAGAGCAAGCATTATCTTAATAGCTCCCACATTGTCTTGCCAGCACTCGTTCGACATGTTGCTGAGCCTTTTGGTAGCCGCCCTGCTGTAGCTGCCCTTCTGGCCGGATCTGCTGACCCAGAATCACAGCAGCCTTTTGCACCTGAACCTGGTGGCACTGCACTTGCTGGCTTGGTTATTGCAGGGCTAAGTGCAGACAAATGGGCATGCTCATCCCATGTTCAGCAGGTTGCTGGGTAGCAGGAAACCCTCTACGAGAGCAGCTTATCTGTCCAAATGGAAAAGGTTCACATATTGGGCCTCAGAATGGCGTATGCAGGATGAGAAGGCCCCGCTGCAGGAGATCCTGGATTATCTGCTGCACCTCAAACTCCAAGGTTTGTTTCTGTCATCGATCAAGGTCCACCTGGCCTTCCTAGCACAGGTACCAATCCAAGAGATTCCTGGTCATCTGTTCACACATTCGCGTCTCGTTATTCGCTTGCCCAGCAAGCTGAAGATGACACTGGCTTTGGGAGAGCAGTACTGCAAGCTGCAAGACCACGAACTCTGACCTCACCTCCATTGATACTGCTTGTGCATCACCTAGAATGGAATCGACATGAGCAAGCACTAGAAGAAGAAAAAATGGTTACCTACCTTTCATAACTGTTCTTCAAGATGTCCATTCCGTAACCTGCCCTCCTGCCCCTCTGTTGGATTTGCTGGCAAGAAGGAACTGAGAAGCCATAGGGCCGGTGGTGCCTGATATACTAGCACATGAGCGCGGCACTCCAGGGGGAGCCACAGCCTGCCTTATGGATACCGCTAAGGCGAAAATCTCCGATAACCATACATGTGGGCGTGCACACACCTAGAATGGAATGGACATGAGCAACACATCTCGAAGAACAACAGTTACGAAAGGTAGGTGACCGTTTTCTCTACATGTATAACTAACATGCTCCCTATCATGCATCATCAACAGGATTAGAACCCATAGCCTTCATGACTGTAGCACAGACTGCTACTTCTTGAGCTACAGGACTAAATACATTAGCTGTATCTTAATCCAGAAGAGGACAGGATGGGCTGCTGGCACCATGTGCTGGGTCCAGAATGCAGTCAGGGAGAGCCCAGCTAGCTCTCTTCCCTACCCAGGCATGGGGGAGGGTCCTGCCCCATAGGAATGTACTGCTGGGGCCATATGCTAGGTCTAAGGGGATTACAAGTGGAGCCCAGCTCAGTAATTGCTCTCCCTTCCTGGGAGTTGAGGAGGAAGGGAGTGGCTCCAGGAAAAGCTTGGCTTGGCTCTCTCTCTTGGCTCCCTGCATGCAGGAGTTGAAGAAGCTCTTGTCCTGTGTGGTTTGGGGCATGGGGGGTGGAGATGGGACTAGGGAATGGAACTCTGGAGCTGAGAATGGGCAAAGTAGGCAGGAGGGATTGTGGGGGGAAGCCTGGCTTTCTCCCTTCTCTCCCCCCACACCTCTCCACATAGCAGCAACTCTGGCAGCTCACAGGTGTATCTGTGATGTTGCTAATACTACTGTGGCAGGTTTAGCCAGTCTTGGAATCGTCATTAATTTTGGCACACTGCCAAAACATTTCTGATGGAAGCAAGTGAGATGGAAAACGGTGATTTGAACACTTTAGAACTCAGCTAAATCTAAATGGAATTGCCCGGGACAAAGAAAAAACGCTTCTCTGTGAGAGTATTTCCCCTGGTGAATAGCAAAGGCCTGCTACAAACAATGGAAATGTGAGAGCTTCTTATGGAAAAGGTCAAAAATCTTACATAATGGAAAATGTTAAGCAACCTAAATAGATGTTGCTACCAGCTGCCCCTATAACATTAAGTATCTAAGCTTTAAGATGTATAGTATACTTGGAGTTTTCCTAATAATCTTTTCTCCACAGAATAAAGTGATAAGAAAAGATCCTCTGCTTTCAGTATTTTAAAAAAAAAAATGTTAAAAAGGAATTGGCTTCTTAGTTGCCAAGTATATATAATTTACACTTAGAAAGGGAGCAAAATCTAAAAAGTAAATGACTAAAACAACTGAATTTAAAAGGTGAATTGTACAAAAGAAAGCAGCTAATTCAGCTTTTTTCCCCTTTAGTTAGTTTTGGTAGTATATTTAAGTGTTAATAGCTCTTTCCCTGTCTTCTGTTCATTTCTCTAAATTTAATCCTTACTATAGAGAAGTCCATAGTGGTGGTACATTAATGGATATTTTATATCATGTTGGAATTTCAGATCTCAAGTCATGTGCTTCAGATATGAAAGTGAAATCTGTAGTTATACTGTTTGTTTGTACCAAAGGTTTCTGCAAGTACTTCCAGCTTCTACAGAAGATGAGAAGCTTCTGGCTGATGTCTTAAGTTTTCTAAACAAGTTGCTTAGGGAACAGAGGAAGAGTTTGGAGGTAGAACATCTAAAGTGGATTCTGGAGGTACTGTTTAAACACATAAGACTATACCTAGGGAAAGATATAAATTGCAGACTTCACAAAGTGGTATAGCTGCAAACCATCCACAAATATAGCCTTTAAAAGGCATCTTGATTTTGTTGTTGTTTGCTTTTGGTTAAAGCATTCCTGGTGGGAAAACAGCAAAGTGGTTTCTGCTGTTTTAAAGAAAATTATATTGTTTTTACAAAAATTGAATTGTAGTTCTTTATTATCATTAGTAGTGATAGGTTACCTTGTAGTCTGTACCACAACTTCTAATAATTTGATGATTTAACATTAAACAATTGTAAAAGGTTTTGCTTTTTTTTTTTTTTGGTTATTGTGTGAATGACTTCTGATGGCAAGTGTTGCTTTTGCCAAATGATGATGTTGGGTTTCTACTCATATACCTCTATGATTTCAGTGTTAGGCTTATGCTCCGTAGTAATGATATTACTTAAATGGTGGCAATTCATTCTCTATTTGGACTGACTGCCGATTGTCTGTTGCTCATAAATAAAACTTCTCTTGAAGTGATACTATGAAAAACTGATAGTAAAATACTATTAACCAAGGATGAAGTCTGCAATACTTTTAGGTGCTTGAGCTCATAAGATACTAGTTGCTTTATTTTTTAAACTACATGGGCCTAGAAGAAGGATAATTTATTTGGTTTTCTACCTTGGAAGAGATCCTGCATAGGGCATACCTTCTGCATTTTAAAGAGTACTAATGAAATGTAATCTAAGCATAAAAGTGAGTACGGAGCATCCATCAGTCCTCGTTGCTCTCACTGATTATGAAAATCTGATCACTCCATCTCCCTAAATGGGAACCTGAGCACTGTTGAAAAGATAGCCCATTAAATATAAAATATATTAACAACTAAAAGCCATCAGATTGAGTCTTTCAGGAAATGTACTAAACAGAAGGATATAATTTGAACTAATATCTCAATTGCATGTGTGTATCTTTCACCTGCTTTTTGGAATCTCAGGGAAATAATTCATGTGACATTTGCATTATCTTGAATAGTAGTACTGCTTCATAATGCAGTGTACTGTGATTTAATGATCAGAACTTTCCTTGTGTACTGCTTAGTAGACTGGCAGACCTAATAGAAAATTATACATTTTAGGTTTTTAAAAGAAATATTCTTTAGTGAAATTATTATACTAAATTGTAACTTATAACAAGTGGACCAAAAAAAAAAAAATTCTCAGTAGACAGGGTATTAGAATAGGAATCAAAGATTCGAATGTTGTTCCCCTCTTTAGAATTCAAGTTCACTGCTAGACCTTCTGGTGCGACCTGAATCCCAGGTGCAGGATGAAACAGATGACATACAGACTGCTGTCAGGCAACAACTGCAGAAAGAACTGATTGGTCTCTTTAACATGTTGCTACTCTGCTTCACATCAGTTACTGACAGGTACAGTATAAGAGGATCTGTCCACATGATTCAGGGCTCAAGTATATGGTAGCTGAAATATAGTAATAGTTATAGTATAATAATAGTTATAGTATAGTAATATAATTATAAGTCCTTGGTGGCACAATAGAAATAGATTGCAACTGCATAGTTCCCATGTATTTTTTTAAATACCCTCTCCCCACTGTATACATGATTGTGTATATTGTATGAACATGAACAGACGTATTTAGTCAAATCAGTTTTTATTTGACTCCGAAAGATCAGACTATGGCAGTGGTTATCAAACATTTGTACTGGTGATCCCTTTCACGTAGCAAGCCTCATGGAGCAGGTCCTCAAGGAATCAATTCTGAAGCACTTAGAGGAGAGGAAAGTGATCAGGAACAGGATTCACCAAGGGCAAGTCATGCCGGACTAATCTAATTGCCTTCTATGACGAGATAACTGGCTCTGTGGATGAGGGGGAAGTGGTGGATGTGTTATTCCTGGACTTTAGCAAAGCTTTTGATACAGTCTTCTACAGTATTCTTGCCAGCAAGTTACAGAAGTATGGGTTGGATGAATGGACTATAAGGTGGGTAGAAAGCTGGCTAGATCATCGGGCTCAACGGGTGATGATCAATGGCTCCATGTCTAGTTGGCAGCCGGTATCAAGTGGAGTGCCCCAAGGGTCGTCGGTCCTAGAGCCGGTTTTATTCCATATCTTCATTAATGATCTGGAGGATGGCGTGGACTGCACCCTCAACAAGTTTGCAGATGACACTAAACTGGGAGGAGAGGTAGATACGCTGGAGGGTAGGGATAGGATACAGAGGGACCTAGACAAATTAAAGGATTGGGCCAAAAGAAATCTGATGAGGTTCAACAAGGACAAGTGCAGAGTCCTGCACTTAGGACGGAAGAATCCCATGCACCGCTACAGACTAGGGACCGAATGGCTAGGCAGCAGTTCTGCAGAAAAGGACCTAGGGGTTACAGTGAACAAGAAGCTGGATATGAGTCAACAGTGAACAAGAAGGCGAATGGCATTTTGGGCTCTATAAGTAGGGGCATTGCCAGCAGATCGAGGGATGTGATCGTTCCCCTCTATTCAACATTGGTGAGGCCTCATCTGGAGTACTGTGTCCAGTTTTGGGCCCCACACTACAAGAAGGATGTGGAAAAATTGGAAAGCATCCAGCGGAGGGCAACAAAAATGATTAAGGGACTGGAACACATGACTTATGAGGAGAGGTCGAGGGAACTGGGACTGTTTAGTCTGCAGAAGAGAAGAATGAGGGGGGATTTGATAGCTGCTTTCAACTACCTAAAAGGGGGTTCCAAAGAGGATGGCTCTAGACTGTTCTCAGTGGTAGCAGATGGCAGAACAAGGGGTAATGGTCTCAAGTTGCAGTGGGGGAGGTTTAGGTTGGATATTAGAAAAAACTTTTTCACTGGGAGGGTGGTGAAGCACTGGAATGTGCTACCTAGGGAGGTGGTGGAATGTCCTTCCTTTGAGGTTTTTAAGGTCAGGCTTGACAAAGTCCTGTCTGGGATGATTTAGTTGGGGATTGGTCATGCTTTGAGCAGGGGGTTGGACTAGATGACCTCCTGAGGTCCCTTCCAACCCTGATATTCTATGATTCTAAACCTCTGAGTGCGACCCTCCCCCCCTTTATAAATTAAAAATACTTATTTATAATGGTGTTAAATATATAAAAGCTGGAGGCAAAACGGGGTTTGGGGTGGAGGCTGACAGCTTGGAAACCCCCCTGTAATAACCTCACGACCCCCTGAGGGGTCCTGACCCCCAGTTTGAGAACCCCTGGACTATGGCCAGGCTATAAATTGGGCTACCGCTTAGACCTGGCTTATTGCTAGTATGAGCCTCTGAAAGAATTAATGATACAATTGCACATATTAGTTCACAGCAGTCTGCCCTTTGGACAGATGTGATTATTGGCAGAGTCACCTGTGAGTTCAGATTGGTAAAAGCCGTGACATTTAGTTTAATTATTTTAAAATAAAATAACAGCATACATTAATTATCAAACTGTTATTTGTTATACATTGAAAGACTGTAACAGTGATAGAAATGTTACATTATTGTCACATGAACATATTGTTGTGTGCATGCCTTTAAAGGTTGTGAAAGTATCAGAACTTGATAGTGGATGGAATAAGGTCACTTTCCATATTCAGATATTTTGCAACTAAGGGCTTGTCTAAATGAACACTTAGTTTGTGGCAAGCAGGGGTCTGAAATTACCTTTCACTAGTGTGCTGCATACGAAGTGTCCGTGTGGACCCTGCTGCCACGCACTAGAAGTTCCCTGGTGCACTTTAATCTACCCCCGTTTCAAAGCAGGGTAGATTAAAGTGCACCAGGGAACTTCTAGTGCATGGCAGCAGAATTCACATGGGCACACTGTGCGGCAGACTAGTGCAGAGTAGATTTACGCCCCAGTATGCTGCAAACTAAACATTTATGTAGACAAACCCTAGTATATCAGCTCTAATTGAATATGTCTTCAATTATGCATGGTCTTGCAGGGCCGGATCCAAAGCCCGTTGGAGTCAGTGGAAGTCTTTCCATTTCATTGATCTCAATAAGCTTTGAATCAGGCCCTTAAACAGCTGCATGTATTATATTTTATAATTCTTTAAAAAAAAAAAAAAAGTATGGAAAATGTATTGTGTAAAACCCACTAAATAAAACTGGTGAACTATAATCTTCATTTCTTCAAGTTGGAGGTCTCATCCCACCGTGGCTCCCTTGCATATAACTTTTGTAATTTCCTCCGGTATTCTGTGTGTCTATAAAAACGTGAAACACAGAAATCTGATAAAAACTATTCATTTTTTAGTAATTTATTGAAAGGTCACATTTCAAATTTGGGTTATTTTCTGTACTTAGCAATCCAACCTAATGAATATACCAAATTTCAAGATTCTAGCTAAATGGAAACATTTTGGTAATTGTATAACCTGTTGTGTGTAGGCATGTGTCTATTTATAATAAAATACATACAATATACATAATATATAGTCACATTTTATATGTGTGCATATATAGTAATAATTAGGGCTGTCAATCGCAGTTACTTCACGCAATTAAGTCAAAAAAATTAATTTGTGACTAAAAAGATTCATTGCGATTAATCAACAGAATACCAATTGAAATGTATTAAATATTTTTGGATGTTTTTCTACATTTTCAAATTTAAGGATTTCAATTATAACACAGTGTACAGTGCTCACTGTATATTATTTTTTATTACAAATATTTGCACTGTAAAAATAGTAAAAGAAATAGTATTTTTCAATTCACCTCATACAAGTACTGCAATGCAATCTCTTTGTCATGAAAGTGCAAGTTACAAATATAGGGGTTTTTTGTTACATAATTGCACTCAAAAACAAGCCAATGTAAAACTTTAGAGCCTACAAGTCCACTCAGTCCTAATTCTTGTTCATCCAATCGCTAAGAGAAACAAGTTTGTTTACATTTATGGGAGATAATGCTGCCCACTTCTTAATTACAACGTCACCAGAAAGTGAGAACAGGCATTCGCATAGCACTGTTGTAGCTGGCGTCGCAAGATATTTACGTGCCAGATGCACTAAAGATTCACATGACTCTTCATGCTTTGGCCACTGTTCCAGAGAATGTGCTTCCATGCTGATGACACTCATTTAAAAAAAAAAAAAAAAAAAGCATTAATTAAATTTGTGACTGAACTCCTGGGGGGAGAATTGTATGTCTCCTGTTCTGTTTTACGCTCATTCTGCCATATATTTTATGTTATAGCAGTCTCGGATGATGACCCAGCATATGTTGTTCATTTTAAGAACACGTTCACTGCAAATTTGACAAAATGCAAAGACGATACCATTGTGAAAATTTTAAGATAGCTGCAGCACTCAACCCAAGATTTAAGAATCTGAAGTGCCTTCTAAAATCTGAGAGGGACGAGGTATGGAGCATGCTTTCAGAAATCTTAAAAGAGCAAGACTCCGATGCGGAAACTACAGAACCCAAAATACCAAAAAAGAAAATCAGTCTTCTGCTGGTGGCATCTGACTCCGATGATGAAAATGAACATGTGTTGATCAGCACTGCTTTGGATAGTTACCAAGCAGAAACATGTCATCAGCATGAATGCGTGTCCTTTGGAATCGTGGTTGAAGCATCAAGGGACATACGAATCTTCAGCGCATCTGGCATGTAAATATCTAGTGGCTCCAGCTACAACAGTGCCATTCACTGGTCCACTTTCAGGTGACATAAATAAGAAGCAGGCAGCATTATCTTCTGCAAATATAAACAAACTTGATTATCTGAGCAATTGGTAGGACTGAGTGGACTTGTAGGCTCAAGTTTTACATCTTTTATTTTTGAATGTAGGGGTTTTTTGTACATAATTCTACACTTGTAAGTTCAACTTTCATAATAGAGACTGCACTACAGTACTTGTGTGAGGTGAATTGAAAAATACTATTTCTTTTGTTTTTTACAGTGCAAATATTTGTAATAAAAATAAAGTGAGCACTGTACACTTTGTATTCTGTGTTATAACTGAAATCAATATATTTGAAAATGTAGAAAACTTCCAAAAATATTTAAATAAATGGTATTCTATTATTGTTTAACAGCGCGATTAATGACGTGATTAATCAAGATTATTTTTTTAATAGCACGATTAATTGCGATTATTTTTTTAAATCACTTGACAGCCTTAGTAATAATTACAGTATCTGCCATGGCTTTTTTCCTTTTTTTAATAAAAAGGAGAAAATGATTACTTTGCAAAAATTTCATTTGCCATGGCAACAACCAGCTTTCTTCATAGGTGATTAGAGACCAAATAATTTAAGGTATCTGGACGAGTGATGGGAGGGAAGTATCTTCAGTCCTCACTGTGAAGTGGAAAATATGTCTGCCATTTGATGTTAGGCCCAACATTAGGCCCTTTTACTTGTTCTATACTAAAATTGCTTGAGTACTTTCTACTTTTATGGAGGTTGGGATCTGTGGTGTTGGCTCTAATAGTTCTAGTTACAGCAAATAATATATTTTCAGTTTGTTGTAACCTGAGAAGGGGTTGGAGTTGTCATTTCTACTTATTAGTTAATAAAACATGCATTAGTGGGTGCTGACTCAGCTGTCTTTCTGGCAGTTATTTATAAGTGAATAAGGGACATCAAGGTAATTGAGACATCATATCATCAATAGATGAGGAGAAATCAGTAAATATTTGTTGTTTAAATTATTACCCTATTTCTTTTTTCAGGCCTAATTATTTCAGCCATAGGCAGTTTGGCCCTTATCCATGATTCTCAGCTCCTATAGAAGGTCTTAACCTGTTTCCACATTAATTTATGCAATCATGGTATTAGCAGTGTGAATTTCCTATTAATTTGGCTCCATACCCTAAAACAATAACCAGAAATCCCTAATTTTGTTTCTGCCTAAATAAAACTCTTTACTGCTACCTGTGGTTTTATTCAAAATATTTTTAAAATTGTACCTTTTCCCAACATCAAACCAATTTGGAATTATAATATTCACCTTATAACTAAGCTAGTCACAATTTACCTGTTTATGGTTTCTTCAAAGCAATAGTCTTTTTTTTTTCTCCAGTTCATTTTATTTTTATCTTTAAAAGTGAGCAACACATCTTTTTTTTTTTTAAGAAGGGGGGGGGGAGTGGTGGTTTTTGTGTTTTGTTTTGTTTTGTTTTACAAAAATCCCTGCTGATTGCCACATTTTGCTTAACACCTGGGTTCATGGCCTATAACACTGTACCCATTTTATCTGGAATCTAGCCTGGTAGCACTTTAACTACAGGAAATATCTCTGATACCTTTATCATCTCTAAAACCAGAGTGAATTTTTAAAGTGCAACTAGTGAACTTGGCACTTTTTTTTCCTTCTTATAACAAGGGATCCATGATTTTGGATTTTTCTTTCCCTCTCTTTGGTGTGTTCTTTAGTATATTACAGGGTTCTTTCTGTATTCATCCATTTTTTTATTTGAGTGAGTGTTCCTATTTCTTCAAAATGAAATTTGGGGCTTTTAGAACTGAAAAACACTTGAAGCTGGAAATGCCAAACTTTGTTTTTCTTCACCATATACAAGAGATTTGATACCTAGATTTACAGAACTACAGGAACAATAAGATGTCATTGGCATCCTATCAAATAATAATGATTAAGTTAACTTTTATACTTCCATCTGATACATTTGCCTTTTTTATTTGGAACAGAAAGGGCTTGGAACTTACTGATTGTGTCCGAACACAGCTGGCTCTGAAACTGCTACAGTGTTTACGGGTAACAGATGCACCCCACTTTTATGGATTGCCTTCTTTGGAGAGAACATTACGAGGAATGGTCCATGTCACTGCACACCCAGGATGGAGTTCATACTCTGCAACAACTGAGCCATTCACAATTTGTATGAAATATTTGACAGGTCTTCTTGAGGTAAGTAGCTTATGTTATCACTTGTATATTTGTGGTAACAACCATAAAACAAGGTACATATTACTCTTGTGAACCATGTTTGTTTTGTTAAATGAAATATGATTATTGGGAAATTTTACTTGTTACTCTTGTGGCACAGTGATTTCAGCGAAAACTGAACAATGAATGAATTCTGGGTGTGTGTACACCATGCAAGTTGCAGGGAAGGAGTATCAAATAAAAAAATATTTTACTTCACCAGTTAGAAATCAACAAATAACTTATGAGTGGTGGAGTGAAGCAGATCCATTTTGACCAGTTTGAAATTGTATATTTCAATGTCTTTGTGTTTGGTAAGTTGGCCACATCTGATCCTCCCCTGGACCTTTTAAGACCTTATGAGGTATACATGTTGACCATCACCACTACATTTCGAAGTGAGCTGCTAAGTTATTCATGTATGAAGGTGCAGCATGGTCTTCCCCCTCTGTGCACTTTGGTCTTTACCCTGTTCCAAATGAAATAAATGACAAAAGTCCATTGACATAATTCCATAGGATTGATTCCTTTATGAGCTTAGTAAAAGTCTATGCAAAATGTACTGTGCATATATAATTTTCAAAGAATCTAATTGATGAAATCAAAATTAATTTAATCCCAAACTTCTCAAGTCTATGCTAAATGAGGACTATTTTCATGCCAAATATCAACTTTTGATGCTCTGCTTTTCTGGCTTTAGTTGTAAAACAGTTGTTTTTATAATGTCCTCACTATATATAAGGAAGTGGGGTCCTTTATTTGGCTGGAAGGAGAAGGTGAATTTCCCTTTGCATGCACAGGGCTTTTCCAGCAGGTTGGTAGAAAGAGGGTTGTTGCCCTCATTAAGGCCCCTCTTCTCCGCCCCACCCCCTCACCCCGGTACAATTACCTGTTCAGGTAAAGAAGCAGGACGCAGTAGAGCCAGACCAAGTCAGTGGGGGACAACAACTGCCCACTCCTCATAACAGCTGACTGAAGAAAGGGGTGTAGTTATACCCAAGGCAGTTCTGGCAAAGCCGTCTTTAGCCTGGACAAGGCTAGCAGCACCCACAGTTTCACCTATGGAAGTGGTTAAAGTACCAGACTTCATTGTTACCTACTGTGGGCATTATGCTAGTCATGGCTCTTCTCAGGGGTCTGGGAAGGCATTTTCTCTCACCACCAGATTGGCTGAAGTCAGGTGGATTTTTATCCTCCCCTCAATGGGTTAGGGCCTGTTAGGGTATGAAAGGAGGATTAGGCCATTAGGGGTTAATGTCTCAACTCGTTATGTAAGCTTGTGGCAAAATGTCCAGTGCGGGTACACCGCATGGAATGGGTACGATGATCAGGTAAAATTGATTGGTAAAGGATTTAAATGAAGAATCCTTTAAAGCAGCAGAGAAAGGGGATTCGGGATTCTTATGACTAATATAGTGGGGAGTTAGCCCCTCCCTTATAGTTCCCTTAACCACCATACAAGGAGTGGGTAATGGGGTTAAAGTAGTGAGGTCAGTGGGATCTGGATTGGAGAGGGGGAAGGCTGATAGCAGCCCCCAGAATATATGGAAACACACATGGAATTACCTACGCTGTACAGTCTTATCTAGTGTGTAATCCCAGATATTTAATTAAATTAAAACCACATGCAATGCCTCCTACTCTTCTTCTGGCATAGCCAGACAGTGGGGAGAGGTTTTTTCTTCCTATTTTTTAATCTCCAATATGGCAAAAAATAAACTGAAGACTAAACTGTGGAATGTAAATGTTCTGGGTGGACACTAAAACCAATCTGTAGTGACAAGTATTAGTCTAAATTAAAAACAAATCAATCCAATTTGTGTTGCTTTGTGCTTATGTTCTCTCATTTTTGTACCTGTTAGTTTCAGACAAGAATATCACTAAATTATAGGAGGTAAATAAGGCTAGTACTTTTTAAAAATCAGAATGTCCTTTGTGTGTTGGACTGAGTTTTATAATTAAGAAATACCAAAGAGAAAAATCCACAGGACATCTGCCTAGTGACAAAAGTCCTTTAGAGCGGCAAAAAAAGAAAACCTTGGTAGGTAGGTAAGATAGCGGTAAACTAGGGAAAGCATAGTGGGCTAAAGGAATAATTTCCTTACAATAATTTGTAAGCCCCAAACCTTCATTTTCTGGTTCCTTCATTTGTTGTCAAAGTCTATGGAATTATTCTCCCCCCTGCACTCCCCAAAAAACTTATCTGTCTTCTAAAATAAAATATTACAAATAATTTAGTACTCTTAAGTAATCTTATAGTAATGTAGAGTAGCTGCAAAGTGGAGGAAAACAGTTTGTCTAGATTTTAACTTTGGTCTTCCAACAGGTTATCATGAAGAGTGAAAAAAGAGATACATCAGAGGTTATTCTTTAAGATTCAAATTTTAAACATTGTTGACAGCTTTGCTAGCTCTGTGAAAAGACTATTCTGATAGAAACATTTTACTTTTAATCTAATTGTCAGCTTCTGAAATAACTGAAGACAGTCAACGAATGTCTGGAAGTCCTGCAAAGAACTGATTACTATAATCAAGTTGTGATAAGACAAAACCATACAGTTCAACAGCTGATTTAGCAATTTGGCAAGTTCCTAAAGTGGAAGTAAAATATTTGGATCCACTTGATTGATGAAAGCTTCAGATGGGAGTGTAGAATCAAAAATGGGACCAAGATTATAGATGGTGTCACGTAATAGAAAGTGGTCAGATTAACAGCTAGGATGAAGGCAACAGGGAACCAATTTCTAACATTTAGGTCCTGTCTGCAGTAAGTTTCATGCAATTTCAAGTGAACCAGATATAACAGATAACTTAACAGTGAGTTGGTTTAGGGTTTTTATGGAAGGGGGATGGTCTGAAGGACAGGCAAATAGGCAAGTTATAATAGCAATGTTTTTGATGGAAAATGTTCTTTAGGTGTAATTCTTACACCTAATGGTTACATCAGTTTTGTGATCATATCACTGTTTAGCGGGTTTTGATGTTTGATGTTTAAAATTAAAATTCCTATTTATATCAGTGCAAGTCAAAATAAACTGCCCAATATAAACCCTCTTCCTGTAGTGCAAGTTTTGTACAAAGCGCCAACAACTAAACACAGAAGCTTTTTTTACAGAAATCTTGTAATAACAAATTTACTTTTTAGCGAGAAGTAAGACATTATCCGTACCATCCCCTTTTTTTGAGAACCCAGACAACCATAAATAATTTCTTCATAATATTGGAAGGCTTGCTATCCAAGGGACAATTATAAAGAGCTACAAAATATTTTAATTGACGGTCATAACTGTAAAGTATGTGTGTCTTTATCAGCCATGCAAAAGAAGCTTTATTTTTAAGTTATCCAAAGGGAGTGTTTTAATACAAAATAGTAACTTGGGACATAGGGTTTGCGGCAAGCTGGATATGTGAATTAGTCAAGGCTAAAAATCGAACATGTTTAGCTAAACAATACATTGTAATCCCAGGCATACTAATACAAGACTCAGAACAAAAACACCTGATCATGAATAACTGTGTGTATCACAACCACATAAAAGATCCATTAGGTCCCGGGCCCCTAGACAAATGAAGGACATTGCAGACCTGAGTGAGAGCCAAGAGAAGAGAAGGACATTGAACACTGGGGTACAGCCATAACACAAACGAACCTCTGACCAAGTAGCTTATAGAAATGTAAGATATTCCTAAAATTGCAGGTAAAGGCTGCTATTTACACGTAGTCATGATTTAAATTAACTGAAATCTGCAGGACTGTTTGTATTTATCTATGTATTCCTCATAGTTAAGCCACCATGAAATTATGTTGCTTTATTTTATTTTTATTTTTTATTTTATTACAGGTCATCTCATCTTTTTATGTTGAATGGGGAGGAAATGCTATGTCCTTCATGGGCAAAGGCGTCACAAAGAGCACAGTGCTTTGCTTGCTTCACTTGTCCCATGAAATGATGGCTCAAGCCAAAAATATGGTGAGAGCTGCCCTTAGTTTGTCATCTGTGTGATTAAAGCATTTACGCGTTGTTACTGACAGAGTTCAAACATACAGTCTATTTTTGCTTGACTTTAGAGAGCAGAAAATTGAATTTTAACTGATGTTTTCCTTGGAAATGTGATGCTTTAAATTACTGAATTTGAACTCTAGGGAATGCTAATATCACTATTTTAAGTGTACCACATATACTAGCTAAGGTCCAATTCTGCTAACCTTACTTACTGAGCAGTATCACCCTGCAAGTAGTCCTTCTGATTTAAGAGGAAGTACTTGCAGAATGAGGTACTACTCAAAGACAAGGATGGTAAATCAGGACTAAAAGTATGGTATTTACTTCTAAAATATTTTTGTAATAAGTATAGTGTCTTCAAAATTATTTTAAGTGAGGTTACTTCTGGTGCTTGGAAATGGTACGGTTGAAAAAAAAAACAAAAACTTGATTTGCCCAACAGTTCTGGAAATAAAGGTTCTTTTAATAGAATGCTGCACAATATTAGAACTTTCTTATGGTAGTGTTGATGTACAAGATGCTGATTCAAGTCCTGAAACATGTTCTTAATGTTAAATGTGTGAGTGAGTCCTATTAAATTTAAGACTGTGCTTAAGCTTTGTGCTATATCAGAGCCTAAATAAACACATTGAGGTTCTGGACTCTTCTATTAAATATCTTACATCTTTGTGCAGATGTAGATAAGCACCTAAGCAATTTTATAGATTGTGAAAAATTAAACTGGCCATACTCCTACTAATGAGTATGGTTTCATTTTCTTTAATTAAATCCTCATAATGTAACGTCCAAATGTGCTTGTGACCATATTCTGCAAATTTCAGTTTTTTAGGGTTAAGAGTAAGGTGGAAGTCATGGTCCTGAGCTTAAACTGGCTAAAAACAATGCCAGAATTTTACTATAATTCATTTTGGGAGATTAAAATTGAGTATAGGAATGCTCTCTGTTAAGACTGAAAAAAATTTAGTTCACACTGGGTGCAAATAGCAGATGTCTTTAATTCTGCTACTCATATTGCATTGTATTTTACTCTGGAAATAGCCCCAATAAAATCAAGGGGGCTCCTGGTGAAGTAAAGTACTACACAGTTCAAGGATAGTAAAGTTAGTGTCTTGGATAGCACTTCTCACTTGTGCAGCTAATCGACAGAATTAAGCTGTGACCCTTTCCTCTTAGCTCAGCGTTTATTTTTCTTTGTTAATTTAGAAACCATTATACCATATTAAGACAATAGTCTTGTCTTACAGACAAGTACATTTTTAATTTTAATTCCGTTTATAATGCAAAAAGTGTTTTATACCATACAGTAATATTGTTAAGCTTTATAGTTTGCCTCCAGAATCTTTGCCATACAATACTTGTGCTTTGTACTGAAATAAAGGGGAAAAAAATTAGCTTATATAGTTGGAGGGCAGAGTTAATTTGAACAGTTACTGTCTGAAACAAATCCTTTTCATTTTTTTTTTCTGATCAGGACTGGGTGTCTCTCTGGTTCTTGCCTTATGATAAAAGTGAAGAGCAAGTTCCTTCTCGGCTTGGTCTGGCATGGCTAGTTCCATTATGGGTAGATAGAGATCCTGAGGTTAGTGTACTCTGGCATAAAACTGTTGCTCCAAGTTTAAGAAACAAATGTATTACAAATCTAAAAACTATGTTTAATATTGAGACTTAACTAACTTGTCATAATTTTAAATGTGTGTTTTAAAAAAGTATTCTAAAGAATAATTGCTGTTAGAATGTTTCTGTCAAAGCATCTTAAAACAAATCCCTATCCTCTTAAAAAAAATTAATCGTGTGATTAATTGTGCTGTTAATAATAGAATACCATTTATTTAGATATTTTTGGATGTTTTCTACATTTTCAAATTGATTTCAGTTACAACACATAATACAAAGTGTACAGTGCTCACTTTATATTTATTTTTGATTACAAATATTTGCACTGTAAAAAACAAAAGAAATAGTATATTTCAATTCACCTAATACAAGTACTATAGTGCAATCTCTTTATAATGAAAGTTGAACTTACAAATGTAGAATTATGTACAAAATATAACTGCATTCAGAAATAAAACAATGTAAAACTTTAAAACCTACAAGTCCATTCAGTCCTACTTCAGCCAATCGCTCAGACAAACAAGATTGGTTACACTTTGCAGGAGATAATGCTGCCCACGTCTTGTTTACAATGTCACCTGCAAGCGAGAACAGGATTCGCATGGCACTGTTGTAGCCGGCATTGCAAGATATTTAGGTGCCAGATGCGCTAAAGATTCATATGTCCCTTCATGCTTCAACCACCTTTCCAGAAGACGTGTCCATGCTGATAACGGGTTCTGCACGATAACGATCCAAAGCAGAGCAGACCGACGCATGTTTATTTTCATCATCTGAGTCAGATGCCACCAGCAGAAGGTTGACTTTCTTTTTTGGTAGTTCGGGTTCTGTAGTTTCCGCATTGGAGTGTTGCTCTTTTAAGACTTCTGAAAGCATTCTGCACATCTCGTCTCTCTCAGATTTTGGAAGGCACTTCAGATTCTTAAACCTTGGGTCGAGTGTGTTAGAAATCTCACATTGGTACCTTCTTTGTGTTTTGTCAAATCAGCTGTGACACTGTTCTTAACACGAACATGTGCTGGATCATCATCCGAGACTGCTATAACACGAAATATATGGCAGAATGCAGGTAAAACAGAACAGGACACATACTGTTCTCCCCCAAGGAGTTCAGTCACAAATTTAATTAATTCATTATTTTTTTTACGAGCGTCATCAGCATGGAAGCATGTCCTCTGGAATGGTGGCCGAAGCATGAAGGGGCATACGAATATTTAGCATATCTGTACTGAGAGGTCAGATATGGAGTGAAAAGTGTTCTCCCCAGGTGATATTTTTTTTGTCTTTTATCCTTTTTCTGTGAGAGTGCATTCAAGAGCGTAGTGATTGTCTTGTTTCACCCACATAGGTGTTTTTGGGGCAGTTAGTGCACTGGATGAGGTACACCACATGTCGTCATGATAAGTATGTGTAGGACTCATGGATCTCGAAAGGTGTGTTGGGGGGTGGTTATTGATCACTGTAGCATGGGAGATGATATGTTTGCAGGTTTTGCATCTGTTTTTATGGCAGGGTCTGATGCCACCTTGAATTGGTGAGTCCTGATCTGTGGGGAGCTTGCTTCTGATGTTGAGTATGGAGCGATTGTTTGAAGGCCAGAAGAGAGGGTTGGGAAAGATTTCTTTCAGAATGTGGTATCCAGAGAGTATGGGTTGTAATTGTTTAATGATAACCCATATGGGCTTCAGGGTTGGGTGGTAGGTAACAACTAGGGATGTTCAGTCAGAAGTTTTTGGTTTGTTTGTTTTTGTTTTTCCTGTGTTGAAGTGGGTTCTCTGAGTATTTGGATGGCCCATTCCATGATGGTGTCCTTGTTTAGTGAAGGCAGTTTTAAGTGTGTTAAGTTGTGTATCCTGGGTTTTCTTCTTGGAGCATATTTCCATGGTATCTGAATGCTTGACTGTAGATAACTGATTTCTTGGGGTTGTTACTAAATCTGTGAAGGTAAGAGTGGTGATCCATGAGTTTCTTGATATAGTTCCATTGTTGAAGCTGATCATGGTGTTCAGGAAGTTCATGCTGGTGTGGGACTGTTCTAGAGAGAGTTTGATGGATGAGTGGTGGTGGTTGAAGTTGTGGTGGAAATCTGTGAGGGAGTTTAGGATGTCTGTCCAGATGATACAATATCATTGATGCATCTCCGATATATCATTGGTTTTGTGGTGCATTTGACTAGATAGTCTTCCTCACGGTGGCCCATTGGGAAGTCATCCTAGTTCCTGTGGCTGATTTAAAAACAAAACAGAACACCATGTCGCCTGAGTGCAAACACTTCTTATAAAAATCACTCCATATCTGACCTCTTGGTCTTTGTCTTCAAAGGAAACCTGCACTACACCTTCATAAGACAAGACTGGGAACTTAAACTGATAACTCTGCTAGACACCAAAAATGACTTAATAAATATTTGATTTATGGCTTGTTACAACAATCTGCAACTCACTGACCCTCCTTTGTCCAACTACTATAGAGGTAAAGAGAAAAGGAGTACTTGTGGTACCTTAGAGACTAACCAATTTATTTGAGCATAAGCTTTCGTGAGCTACAGCTCACTTCATCGTTTAGTCTCTAAGGTGCCACAAGTACTCCTTTTCTTTTTGCGAATACAGACTAACACGGCTGTTACTCTGAATACTGTAGAGGTGTTAACTGCCCATTGAATTGTCTCTTACAATGTGAGTTAACTCCTTATCGGTTCCACCCTTGTATTTAGCTTTGTCATTGATTACCTTCCCCAGATCTGAAGAAGAGCTCGGCATAAGCTTGTCTCTTTCATCAACAGAAGTTGGTCCAATAAAAGATGTTATCTCAGCCACCTTGTCTCTACTAAAAAAAAGTTCCTATTAACATGACTTGCACAAAAATTTAAAGCAAATATGCTCAGATCCAAACTATCAAGAACGTTTTATTTAAAACTGATTATCTGGAACTTTACATACACAATTCCAGAACAGGCTTACTCTGAAAAGTAACTAGATAATGCCATCTCCTTACTCATCGTGTCTGCTTTCTATCTGTATTCAGTCCTATTGCCTTATTTTAGCAACTATCTTTGGTTTGATCTTTAATGGCAGTTAGATGACACTATGATGGTGGACACCAGAGATGAATCTAAATAGAAAATGTTGGGCTTGTTGCCTTTTTTTTCACAAAACGTTATGACCACATTGACGAGAGGACTATCTGAGGGGGTATTTTGTATTTTACAGTTTGGGTAACAAGGTGTTCATGAACAACTCACTCTCCATCTTTAGTCAGGGATACAGTCATAGTAAACTACTTACAAAACAGCGTATAAACAGCTTTAATCAGCCAGGTTTCAAGTCTAGTTTAAATACTGGTGCCATTTACAATTAAAAAGAATAGTCAGGTGTTGTTCTTTCATCTGACATATTTACAGATGTTTGTAGGCTTCAGATAAGGGATCTGCATCCATTTTCCTGCTGAGCAGTTAATATTTATACTTGTTAATGAAAATATATATACAGAAAAATGCTCCTTTTATATAGTGTTACAAAAATAGAGGTGTGCACAGCCCTGAGACCACTTAAAGATGTTCACATATGTTTTCAGCTTTGTAGGCATGCCTGATCTGTTCGTTAGGTGGAGAGAATTATCTCATCCAAATACTGAAAGCTATGTTGTCGGTCTTTTATATGCTCTTGTGTGATAATACAAGTAATTCATTAGTAGCTGTTCAAGAGAATTTAGAGATAATGAAGACTGCATGCTTCATTATAAAGGTTTAAGAATGAATTATGAAATATTAACATTTCATACAATGAAATACAGCTTCTTTCTTGCTAAAATGTTCCAGGTAAGGTTCACCTCCCTTGGAATCGGATCAGCTCTTACATCTCTTGAATTAGGGTGCATTGCTTTAGCAGAGAGCTGTCAGAACATTTCAGGAGGGTTATGGGGAACAGTGATAAACATTCTTCTGGACCAATCAGAATGTAGCATGGTACGCAGAGAGGTATGTCTTTGTTTGTCCTCCTATTGTCCATGAATACACATTTCTCTTATGAATGTATCTTCAAGGGAAAAAGTAGTACAAGATGCTTCCTTTGTAAGCTGTTACTGAGAGGAAAGCTTCCAAGACTTTCTCAGGTGGCACAACATTCCTGCTGCCTTGTAAGTTAAATGCTACCTAATGAAATACATCTTTTTCTTGTCTTGTCTTAGCATTCGCTTGAAAAGCACCAGAGACATGACTACTAATGTAAAGCAGAAGTAATTTGTTTCAGTGATATGCTAGTCTCAGTGGGGTCATAAAAATAATGAGTTGCACACAAAGATACTGTCTGCTGTTACTTTATTTAACCTTATAAGAATAATCTCTAGCCATTCTTGCTATACATTTTTAAAGCATCTTGAATTCTAGACTGCAAATGGTTTTAAGTTCATTTTGATATGGTATATAATGCAGGGGCTTTTCTTGTCTGCTTTTCTCCATGTTAAAAGAAATTAAAGGTTGGGTTCACTTTATGCTCATTACTTAACTTTGTACATTAAACTGTATTTTTCTTTTATATAGAAAAGTGTATCAAAATACTAATTGGTAATAAGTGACATATATGTGCTACAGATTGTAAATTAGAATCTTAATCCTCTGCAGTTCGAGACCACTTTCACATTGGTAGCACACCACAGCACTGTGTAAAATAAGCTATTAAATTATACGTACAATTTGTATTTGTCATCCAGTAGCTGCTTACTTAATTTAAATAGTTTAAAAAAGCACTCTAGAGGTCTGTCTTTTCACATGTTATTCAATGGGTGGTTTCTAAGCAACAAAAACTGCAAGGTGATGACTAGTAGTTTGTCTATTGCTACCTAAGAACACCATGATACTCAAATATAAAGCAAACTTGTGTACGCTTTCAAAACCAGTGTATGCTACTGGTCTCTGTTGCAAATTCTGGAATATGCTCAAATTTTATTTATACGTTGACAGTTTAAGGTTGATGCACAATTCATGAATAAGCATCAGAGGTATATTTTTGTCCAGCGTAGCAGGTATATATAATACAATAAGCATCTCACCTTAAATAGAAAATTCTTATTTCTTGTTTGTTGATAAACCCATTCCCAGGATACCTCCCATGGACTGGGAGGAAGCCTTATGAACAGTTCAGCGATTGAGCTGTAGGATGATGAAATCACAGAAGTGTAGGTCTGGGGGGACGTTTAGAGGTCATCAAGTCCAGCCTTCGGTGCTGAGGCAGGATCAAGTAAAACCTAGTGCATTCCTAGAGAGGTGTTTGTCCAACCTGTTCTTAAAAAATCCATTGATGAGGATTCCACAACCTCCCTTGGAAGCCTGTTCCAGGCCTTAACTTTCTAACTATAAGGGTAGTTTTCCCTAATATCTAACCTAAATCTCCCTTGCTGCAGGGTTAAGCCCATTATTTCTTGTCCTACCTTTTAGTGGATATGGAGAACAATTGATCACCATCCTCTTTATAACAGCCTCTAACATATTTGAAGACTGTTATAAGGTTCCTGCCTCCCCCTTCAGTCTTCTTTTCTCAAGCCTAAGCATGCCTAGTTTCTTAACTTTCCTCATAGGCCATGTTTTCTAAACCTCTTATAATTTTTGTTGCTCTCCCATAGAATCTATCTCCAAATTCTCCACATCATTTTTAAAGTGTAGAGCCCCAAACTGGACATAGTACTCCAGCTGAGGCCTTTCCAGCGCTAAGTAGAGAGGACAGTTACCTCCCGGATATTATGCACAACACTGCTGTTAATGTACTCCAGAATAATATTAGCCTCTTTCACTACTGTGTCACATTGTTGGCTGATATTCAGTTTGTGATTTGTTATAACAGGTCTTTTTCTGCAGTATTACCACCTAAGCCAGTTATTCCCCATTGTATAGTTGGGAATTGGGTTTTCCCTTCCTAAGTGTAGTACTTTGGCACTTGTCTTTATTGAGTTTCACCTTGTTGATTTCACATCAATTCTCTAATTTGTCAAGGTAATTTTGAATTCTTATCCTATCCTCAAAAGTGCGTGCAACCCCTCTGAGCTTGGTGTCATCCACAAATTTGATAAGCCTACTCTCCACTCCATTATCCATTCATTAGTGAAAATATTGAATAGTACTAGACCCAATACTAACCCCTGTGGGACACCCTAGATACGCCCTCTGTTTGGTAGTGAGTCATTGATAACTACTCTGAGTGTAGTCTGTCAACCAATTTTGCGCCCATCTTATAATCATTTCACCTTGATAGTATTTCCCTGATTTGCTCATGAAAATATCATGTGGGACTGTGTCAAAAGCCTTACTAAAATCAAGATGTATCAGGTCTACTGGTTCCCCTTATTCCTTAAGCCTGTAACCCTGTCAAAGAAAGAAATTAGGTTGGTTTGCCATGATTTCTTCTTTACAAATCCATGCTGGCTATTCCTTGTAACCCTACTGTCCGCATGGTCCTTACAAATTGATAGTTGAATATTTTGTTCCAGTTTCTTTCCAGGTATAAAAATTAGACTGACTGGTTTATAATGTTCTGGTTGTCTTTGTTCCGCTTTTTGAAGATAGGTGCTATGTTTGTCCTTCTCCAGTCCTCTTGAACCTCACCGACCTCCATGACTTCTCAAAAATAAATTACTAATGGTTCTAAAATTGCTTAAATACCCTAGGATGAATTTCATCAGGACTTGCTGACTTCATTACATCTAACTTACCTAAACATACTTTCACCTGTTCTTTCCCTATTTTCGCTTGTGTTCCTTTTCCCTTGTTGTTAATATTAATTGTGTTGAGTATCTGGTCAGCATTAACTTCTTTAGTGAAGGCTGAAGCAATATAGGCATTAAGAAATTCAGCCTTCTTGAAATGAATGTATAGGTTTGTTCTGATATCTCAGCTCAGAGCTAGACACACTCATCCAAACGGGGCTGAATCTGTGAACCATTTATGAATTTAATGTAACACACTTCTCAATTTAAAATGAAATAGTAATTTTCCTTATCTGTTTTCCCTGTAGCCATAATAAAGCTTTGAACTGCATGAGTCACCTTCTATTGAAAAATAGAGCTAGGAATGTTCAGCCAATCATTTATATCTTTTAGTTGTGTTGAAAGAGTTTAAAATAACATCTGTAAATGTCTTTTCAGTTTGCTTCAGTGACCACAGTGCAACCAAGATGTAGTTAGATTCAAGCTTTATAACTAAGTTTTAAGACATTAAAAAACACTTCAGCCAAACATTTACTTAACAAATTACCTATTCCAAATAAAACCACTTGTGAGCATTGCTGCACAAAAAAAGCTTTCAAGGAGTTTAAACCTCTCATATTGTAAAACTTAATGCTCACATCATCATAGAGCTGTTGGGATCATCTTTTATTGTATTTTCTAAAATGATTCAATGACACTAGATAGAATTATTTCACATTTTATCATTGAACACATTGTTTAAAATATGCCCTAGATATTTAAAGGGGAAAACTTAAGTGGTATTGGCACTGTGTTGTTTGTGTGGCAGCATGTGTTTGGTGCTGCACAAAAAAAGATACTGTCCTGCACCAGTGATCTTACAATATAAACAAAAATAGTCAAGCACATAAATGCATTGAGGGTGATTGTTGAAGGACTTCGCTGAAGTGCAGTGTCTTAAAAAGAGTCAACTTGAAATCTACTCATTCTTTTTTAAGTTTAAAGTAGTTTGTTTCTACACTGACCCACACTTCCTCTGCCTTTTTTGATGTGTTTACAATCTCATTTCCCTGTTCTTTTAAAATATTTTTCTCTTTACTGCTGCTCTGTAAAATCTACACAAACATTATATTGGGAAAACAGTTAAACTGCTGTACAAAATGCTTTTAGTTTCCCAAAGTAAAGATTTTTTTTTCCTCTAATGTCTTTGTTTGAGTAGTTTTAGGTGTTTGTGATTTTTAAGGTGACTGTGTGCCTTTTAAACTTTCTAGAAGCTTGAAATTTGAAACAGCCTCAGTAATATTTAAGGCAGCGGGGTGACTTGCTGATTAACATATCAGTTTGACCTATGCTTTTGCTTTTAGAGTGCTGTTGGATCTGGTTACTTTGCTTTGTTTAGCTGCTGCAGCAAGATGGCAGTATCGATGCTTTCATTTCTTTTTTTTTAGGCTGCTTTTATTCTTCAGAACCTTCTTGTAATCCCAATGCCAACTGAAGAAGTGAAAGATTGTGCTTGGCAGGTGAGTGACTACATTTTAGTAAGAAAAGTCCATGTGGTAGAAGTAGATTAATTGAAATTAAAGTAATTTTGCATCCTCAGATATTTATTGCATGTAAGTATAAGTGAAAGAAATCATTCTGTGTAGCTGTCAGAACTGATTCAGGTATTTTTCAAGAGAAATATATGAATATTCATATTCTTTTCATGTTTTCAGTTAGAGTTGGAGAGAAAAAATATCTTTTTGTTTAACTATATGGAATGCAATATACAAAGTGTAGCTGATAGTGATATTATGTAACATGAGTAATTCAGATTCCTTGAGACATATTAGTAATTTGTTTTGGCCAAACTCAGAATGTGATATTACTTAGGTAGGGGGGAAAAGACCCCTTTGGGCATATATTTTAATACATTATAAAACATCTTAAAAGTATCAGTAGGTGGAAACAAAGTCATCATTTTTTACCCCCCCCCCCCAAAAAAAAAAAAAAGGGTGGGGATCATGCTGTGTAAATAACCTTGGTCGCTCTTTTAAAATTTCAAGCGCCTCTGTATATTCCAGCTTGTGGGATATGGTACGCCTGGTGTTGAGATGTGGAACTGCCTTGAAAAGCCATGCTCATTAGTGGGTGCATGAGAGGCCTTGCATGAGGGTGATGTCTTTTCCCTTCTCTGTTGAGGGACTGCACCCTTCAACCACCTCAGTTCTTCGCCATCCTCAAAGACAGTGAGCAGATCTCACCTTTGTGTTCTTAGACTAGACCTTCCCTTATCCTAGGGTAAGATTTTCTTGTAAACATTTAGAGTGGCACAATGTAGAGTTCTTCCCTTGTCCCAGGGGTCTTTAGCCCCTTAACAGGACCATTTTGAGCCCAGAACCACATAAGGACTTCAAGAGGTACATTTCCTACCTGGTGATCATATCAAAAAGAGACACTCACATTCAGTGCCTTCTGTGGCTGGGTGAGACCTACTTGGAAAGTCAGTATGCAGTTTATATGCCTTTACTTGCTGTGCCATAAGAGAGAGAGAGATGCTTGAGGCTTCAGTCCCATCTAGTTCTCAATGTATATAGCCTGGTACTCTGATGGGCTCATTGAGGGTGCAGAGACCAGCCTCCATGCCAGCGTCTTGTTACATACGACCCAAGATACACTTTCCACTTTGGCTTCAGTGCTGCCTTCTGTTACTGGCTTGAAACCAGAATCTCTTTGGCCTTATATTTAGAGCAAAGCCCTTACCCAACACCACTGGTGCTGGCTAAATCTAAAGCAGAATCAAAGAACAAACCCTCATTGCCTATTAAGTTCTCAGTAGCCTTGGTGATACTGGAGAAGTGCCCATCTGAGCACCTACTCCTTATTTTGAACCATTGAACCTGTGTAGCACTGACTCCCTCTGTTGCAGCACCACAAGCCTGCTCAG
This sequence comes from Natator depressus, assembly GCF_965152275.1. NCBI lineage: Eukaryota > Metazoa > Chordata > Testudines > Cheloniidae > Natator > Natator depressus. The sequence goes on along the minus strand of NC_134235.1, from coordinate 94,960,925 downwards.
GACCCATTTGGATAAAAAGGAGAAGAGGAAGCATATGGCCCCACAAGAGAGGCAAAAACAGAACACAAAAGAGGAAGTGCCATTTCTCTCCTCTTCTGTACTCTGACCAACAAGTGATTTGAAGACATAGACAGCAGTGCTGTTGCCTCTTCTCCACACTCTTCCAGATCCAGATGTCATGACACCAATTTAACTTGGACCTCTCAAAAGTTTAGATTCTGCTAACACCTTTGATTTCTCTGTTTTGAGAATCCCCTGACTCAAACACAAGACACCAAACCTCTTCCTTTGCCTCAAATCCACACATCATCATACGGAGGCCCTCTTCAATTACTCATGTAGCCATATGTACAGCACTTGTCTTTTGGAAGTTGCAAGAAAACATCAGCACTGGTGCTAATAGCTGGTACACTCTGTTGGTACCAATGCCCTCATCAGCACCTGTCTCTCATTCTGCATAACCATAGCCTTCCTTGTCTGCACCAGTCACCCAGATCTGCAGGAAATTCTGCCTATATCTCAGGAATGGAATTGAAACTCTATCAGAGGGACCCTGCAAGACTCCTTTTTTTGAGGCACATTCAGATGGCACCTCACAAGAGGATCAACAAGGATTGAGGAGAACATTCCTATCTCTTATCTGTGGAGGCCAGAATACTATCATTGTAGTGTATCCAAAACCAAATCCACTTCATTTCATTACCGCTTTTAGGGGATGAGAACATGAAGGTAGACCCTCAAATCTGGCCCGTTTTAGTCTTTGTACATGACGGTTAAATTTAGCTGATGTACTTTTAGGCCTGGTCTACACTAAAAAGTTAGTTGACCAAGCTACATCACTCAGGGTTGTGAAAAAAATCGACATTCCTGAGGAACATAATTAAGCTGATCTAACCCCCAGTGTAGGCAGATCTAGCTTGATGGAAGAATTCTTCTATCTACCTAGTTACCTCCTCTTGAGGAGGTGGATTACCTATGCCAGTGGAAGAAGCCCTCCCATTGGCATAGGTAGCGTCTACATTGAAGAGCTACCACGGTACAGCTGCAGCATTTCAAGTGTAGACAAGCCCTTAGAGAGTTGAGAATTATAATATGAAGACATTTGCAAGAGGTAGCCATTGTAACATTTTAATATTGGTTACAAAGATTTTCACAAAAACGCTTTGTCTTTTTATAAAAGAAGTTTCAAAGGCTTAAAAGTAAGGTGTGAAAGAATCAAATCACAATATTCCAAATGAGGTGTAACGAATTTGTAACTTCTACTAGTACTGATTTGAGTTAAAGTAATTCTTATTAAGAAATGCAATTTAGCTGAAATGTCATTTGTCACTTAAGTATTCATGCTGAAAGATATTATCAAACAAGATTTCAAGGTAACTGGTTGAGTTAATACAGTAGAGAGTCAAGTCACCAATTTAAAATGTAAAATTACTACCAGGATTAAACTTTGTACTGGAAAAAAATATAGCTTCCTCCTCTCCTTGGTGTCAAGTGTAAGGTGATTTATCTGTAAACCATCTAACACAAGAACGTTCAAAAGAAAAGCTGACAAAAGGAATATGGAGGGTAGTAGGGAAAAGTGTCATAGGCATGCAGTGCATTAAGATTTTTAATCCTGAGGCAAACATTTAACAGGTTGTTAATAAAGAATGCAGCCCAGATTTTGGATGTTAATGTTTATTGCATAGTTAATGTAGTTATTTTTCTTGATGGCAGCAAGCTCTGTGTCTCCCACGTCTTTAAAATGGCATAACAAACTTTTGCCATCGGTAAAAATCAACCCATGTAATTTGATGTTGTTGGATCACAACACAGTATGTTATCTCAAGGTTGTTGAAGTCAGTGCATGCTGTGAACATAATTGGTGAAAGACTTCAGTGCTTTTTAGCACACCCCTGTGGCCATGAATGGCTTGGGACAAGGTTTTTAAACTGGCATAGGCATCTCTGGATATCAAAACTTGAACTCAGTGTCATCACATGCATTGTCTGCAAAATTCCCTGATTATGCAGAAGTTGTGGTTGATATAATTAATGCATAGTGCTGATAGCTCTGTGCATATGGAGTGCAACCCTGTAATTCATTGTTAACAATTTATACAAAGCAGAGAAGTGTTTTTCAAAGTAACTGTTGCATTCTTATTGTGTTTCAATTGGTGCAAAAGGCAAATGTTGATTATTTGGACTGTTATGTATTGATGCTACATTACGCACACTAAAAAGAAGAAAAGGTACTGCTGGGTTATTACTCAGAATAACTTTATAACCCAGAGTATACTTTGTCCTTCTAGTTTGTTACCCACTTGTTTTTCTTCCAGTTAAGCTTAAATTCTGCAGAAATTGATACGTTAGGGCCTGATTTGAGTCCCATTGATGGTGACAGGAGTCTTTCCATTGACTTAAATGGGCTATGAATCAACTTCCATGCCCTTTATATACCAAATAAAGCACCACCAATGGCAAGTTGTTTTTTCTTTCAAAGAATTTTTACAATAGTTTCTCTTAAAGCAATGTGAACTGCTATTAGGACTTCTTTTCAGAGTAAGCTTTTCTTGTAATGTGCTTTGTTTGAACGTTACTCAGTGTGAGTTCCATTGTCAAGTAATTCTTAATTATTTTTTACAGTAAGTTCAAATTAGGTCTAGTGAAATCTAGTTGAATGTTAAGTTCATTACATATCATGTTGGGAAAATATTTTTAATCTAAGAAGTCACTGTAATAGTCTTAGATTGGAAACAGTCCTGTTAAGTCTTTTTCAAAAGGTGTAACACAAGTCTTCAGATTTATTTTTTTCTAAATTCACTGCCTAAAAATGAGTGCTTTAGAAACTTCTTGGCTTAAAATCATTCCCTATCCCTCCTTGTAGCCTTATATTTATTTAGCTGTGTCAGATTTTCTCTTACTGTTCGGTATATTTTATTTTCTGAATAGGTTTATATTTCTTATTGGATTGGAATGAATGGCTACATCTTAGTGTTTCTGTAGCTTCAATCAGTGTCTAATTTGTTCAGGATACTTATGTTTAGGGGCAGAGAAATTAAGTATATGAGAGTGCTGTGAAGGTGCAATGTCCTTTAGTGGATCTGCTGTCACCCCTGAACTCTTAATATTATTTTTATTGTTAAGTAAGGAACTTTCTCGGTAAAGAGTATTATGTGCATTGTAGCGTATGCCCTCTCAGTGCATGGTTTAGCAGCAGCATCTATTGGCTTCTGAGCCAAGATTTCTATGATTCCTTAAGTTATTTTAGCAACTTTAGCTTTGCTCAAAGCTGCTCCTTTTTCCCCTTTGAAATGAACTGTCAGTCGCTATCTATGAATAGAATTAAATGAGAAATTATAACAACTTTCTAGAGGCTTATTGTAAAGCTATCTTGATGATCTATACAGGATCAAACACAGATTGAGATTCATACTTATAATTAGCCACCAGAAGTCTAGCTGTTTAACAGTTAAGTTATTTTAAAACAACCAGTTTTTTTATTACTACTTGTGATTTACAAAAAAGTCCTAAAACTGCATTCATTTGTGATGAATGCTTACAAACCCATACAATGTGTGACTGAACACGTTGCCATGATACGGAACTTGTTTGTTTGTTTGTTTGTTTGTTTGTTTTAGTTAAATATAATTTATATGGTGAGACTTTTCTTCAGATAGACTGTATAGAAAAGTTTTGGGCTTTGTTTCCCCCATGGGGGAGTATGTTTTGTAATGTAGATTCCTGTAAAGAAATACATTTTGATTACCCTGGTTTCCTCAGGGGCCTTGTGTACATGATGAAGAGTCTGGTCTGTCTCAGGTAGGAAAACCTGCCCTTCAGGCTCTATTATATCATTGCCACTTCTATGAACATTTGAATCAGATGGTGAAGCACTGTTACCTAGGTCGATACACATTTGATTTGAATTGTTCCGTGGGAGAAAGCTGCATGGCAGAGAAAAATGGCATAAATGGTAAGTGACATTATTTATAACTTCATAATAACTTTATAATAATGTTTTTAAGCCAAATGCTCTTCTAGCTTGGAATTCACCTGTATGTGTTTTTACAGAACGTCGTGTTTATTCATTGCAACTGTCATTTTAAATTGAATGTATAGTTAAAGTTGTGTGTGTTATAAAGTTAGAATTGTTGGTCTCTTAAAGATGTAAGAATGAAAATTTCAGTTCATCTACTCCAGTATCCTAGAGACAATTATGTATTTTGTGTATGTGTTCATAGAAGTTATAAATGGAAAATACCTGTTAGATCATCCAGTCCATCTTCCTGCAAAAGGTAAAGATGATGGGAAAATATTTAATTTAACTTTTAAGAGGTGTGACTTTGCAGTACAATAGCAATGAGAAAGCTCAGAGAGGCATTGAATATGTGGCCGGTTCTTAAAAGTGAAGCGGCCTTCATAGCCTCTTGAGAAGGCACAACTTGTGTGTCTTAAGGCACCTCCACAGGGACTCTTTAACAGAGTGGTGCTATTCAGACTTACTCTGATATATGACATAGCAAGGAATGTTGTGTGGCGAATATAGGATATTATTCAACACCTATGGAAGTAAATTCTCTTTGTCCTCAGTGGGTGAATGATTGAACTCATACTGATGCAAGACAGGAGAGGAGAATTAGCTATAACTCCATATATAGGTTGTCCAAAACCAGGTTTGACATAGTATCTTTTTTTACTACAGCATTGCACGGACTCAGAGAATGCATGGCTAGGATCTCAGCAGTGAAATGATTATACATCACCTTGAAATTACTACTCCTTGAGCTAATTTCCTGCGGGACAGCACCCTTACATTAATGTACTTAGAACTGTTCTATACCACAGAAAGATGCTCTTCAATCAGAAACATAGTTTTGGAAAAATCTCTGTCTAAAATCATTTTAGGGTCATTGTTGACTCACTACACTTCCTCACATTACATTTCTTTGTCATTTCTCACAATAGGTTCTTCTTGGCTTATCCTATCTAGATTTCCTTAAACTATTCTATTAATTCCTTAGTGTTTGATGTGTTTTCCTTACTTACACTCTACAGTGACTTGAAAGAAGTTCACCCAAGGTGCAAAATATCTGTTTCTAAGGGAAGAAAAACCAAAACCTATCTTGGACTCTTACTGGATTTTTACTGCTGCAATTTTTAGTATTTTTTATATGTAACCATACAGCCTTGTGCTGTACAAAGCTAAGCAGAATTGGGTTTGGTAATTATTTTCATGGGAGACCTCAAAGGAAAGCCTTCTGTAGTACCATACAGTGTATTGTTGGTGACATAGTATGTTGCACTTTTCATTCCTTGATGAGCATAGTATGTTGCTCACCTTTCCTCTCTTTGCTGGAGTCCTAACGGGTGTTGGGGATTAGGAGAAGTGGTGGAGGGAACTGAGGTGGTTGGAGCACCAGGCCCAGTTTTATAGCCCCGCCCTTAGAATATTGGCATATGCCAAGGGAGGGGGTTAAGAGGGACTCATGTGCACTCCTGTGGCCACTGCTAATAAAAGTTCCACTGTCTGAGCTGCCTCCGGCTGGCACATCCCCTAAGTGGGAATAAGCAGATCCTGTCTCAAAGAACTCTGGTTACAAGTAAGTGACCTTCATTTGCTTAGTAACTTTATTTTCCTGGTTGATTATACCCACCTTCCTTTCCATGCTTTCTCTACCTTTCCCCCCATAAAAATAAAATCTTAAAACAGAATAGTTCAAAAGTTAGTTATTATTTCCTCTTTCTGCAGATTTTGATGACTCTATTAATCTTTGGAGAGTTCCATCCAGTCAAAGCCAATCTCCGAGTTCTCAGTCAACATCTGATACTATGGTAAATGCAAAAGTATTGCATGCATAGTACATTTAATATTGTTTATATAATATTTTCAAGAAAACAGACAGTAATGTAAGTGCTAAAACTGTAAAAATTGCAGAACTAAGCTAAACAATCATCAAGCTTTACACTTGTTTAGTTTTAGTAAATTGAGTAAAACCTCTGCATTTAGTCACGTATGCAAGTTCAGAAATAATGGCTTAAGTTACCCAGTTACATATGCAAGTAAACTTCAATTCTAGATCCTCTAAATCTGATGAAGTTTCCTAAAAATTATGTTGTAATTTGATCTAATGAATAAATCCAAATGAAGTTGTTCCTAGCTACTTTTTACTTTGTCCAAACTAATGGTTAATGGTTATGCCTCAGCATAACATGTCACAAAATCATGACAATGTGTCAGAATATCATTGTATGCAGGTGCAAAGTCACAACATCTTTTGGGCCCCCAAAATGTTTTTAGAATATATGAAAATTCCACAAGCAGTGTTTGCAAGACACAGGACATTAGCAAATCTCTTTCTGGCTAGAAGAATGATAGCTGCAGGACCAGACTTCAAGCATATATTATCCCTCAAGATATTAAATGTAAACCAAGAGAAATTGAAATGGATCCTCATGGCTGAAAGAAGGGATTCATAGGATCTCTGAAAAGGAAAAAAAAAATTGTATAATGTTCATATATTACCTGATGTAAGTTTTACATGTCTTGTCTACTCAGGGTTTCCTAAATGATAGGTCATGACTCCCCAGAAGGTTTTGAGATGTTGCACAAACATTTTAAGGTTAATAAAATGTAATTCAGTAAACTTAAAATGATAAAAAATAAATACAACAGAAACCCTTTAATGGTATGTACCTTGAGGTCACTCTATTGTTATAACCTGAGCACTTGAGGTGAAACTAGCTGTATGAGGAACTTAGATACCTTATTATCTAGAACTTCCAAGTAAGGCTGCATTTCAGACAGCCGCCAAAAAATGTGTCCAAAAGTATTGACAAGACCTCTCCAAAAAGATTCAGATCTGTTTTGAAAGCAGGGATGTTCGTGGTACCGATAATGGAATTAAAGGGGCACTTGGTCCACCTTGTAAAAAGACCTCAAACCTGAAAGTGAAAGATGGTACCATATTGACTGACAGGCAAAAACAATTTGACTGATGGACTGAGCATTACAAAGAACTTTATTCAGAGGATGCCATTATCTGTGATACTGCTTTAGCTGCCATTCCCCAGCTTCCAATGATGTAGGAGCTGGACAAACACCAACTCTTGAAGATGTAGAGAAGACTATCGAAGAGATTGTGCCTAGGAAAGCAGCGGGCAATGACCAGATACCTTCAGAGCTCCTAAAGGCAGGAGTGAGAAAGCTTGTGAGTGACATCTATGCACTTCTGCATGCCTGTTGGGAAGAAAGCCATATACCCCAAGATCTGAAAGATGCAAAGATAATTATATAAAAATAAAGGGGACAGGGCAGACTGCAACAACTATCAAGGGAAATCTTTGCTCAGTGTGGTTGGCAAGGTGCTTGCAAGGGTCCTGTTGAAAAGACTCCAAGTCCTTGCTGAGAGAGTCTACCCTGAGAGCGGTGTGAGTTCAGAGCTGGATGCTCCATTCCTGACACGTCCTTCACATTGCACTTGTTGCAAGAAAAAAGCTGTGAACAGGCACCTCTCTATCTAGCATTCATTGACCAACAAAAGGCCTTTGACACCGTTAGCAGGAATGGCGTCAATAAGATCCCTGTTGAAAATTGGCTATCTACAAAAGGTGCTCTCCCTATTCAAGGAGTTCCACGAGGGAATGAAGGTAACCATCCAGTATGAAAATGAAACATCATCCAAGTTTAGTATTGATACTGGTATGAAGCTGCATCTTAGCATCCACTGGCTTTGGTATCTTCTTTTCTATTCTTCTTAAGTATGCCTTTGGAAATGATCAATCTGGCATACTAATTGAATTGAGGATGTACGGCAGCTTATTTAACATCAGATGATTCCAGCATAGAAGGCATGACACTCAACTTACTATTTGGGATCATCTTTTCGCAGATGACGCTGTATTCATCTGTAATTCACCTGATGAACTGCAGGTCATGGTGAACAAGTTTTTGATGAATGCACCAAGTTTGGCATGGTGTAATCAGTATAAAAAAAACAGTTGGCTCGTTACGGAGTACCACATTCCACCTAAAATCTATGTCAATCATGAGGCTCAGGACAACATGGATCACTTCTGCTATCTCAGCTCAATTCTTACCAGCTCACTTAACCTGGATAGGGAACTTAATGCTAGAATCGGCAAAGCTTCATTTACCTTTGGCTAACTTACCTCACCTATTTGGAACAACAGGTTGCTAACCCTGAACACAAAGGTGGCTGTTTATCAGGCTTGTGTCCTTAGTACCCTCCTTTACGATTGTGAAAGCTGGTTTACGTACTCCAAGCAGGAGCAAAGATTGAGCAGTTTCCACGTCCACTGTCTTAGAAAAGTCTTTGGAGTTACTTGAGACCAAGTGGATCACCAATAACGAGATCCTTGAGAGAACCAACCTACAATCTATGCAAACTATGCGGGACTTTCACAGGCTTTGCTGGTTGGGCACATGGAGTACATGCCTCAAGATAGTCTGCTGAAGGCTGTGCTCAATGGCCAATTTAAGAACTGCCCACAACACAGAGGAAGACCAAAGCTCCGATACAGTGACAAGGTGAAGTAAGGCCTCAAGAAATTCAGCATTCCCACTGACAAGTGGGAAAATCATGCCCAGAATCGTTCAGTTTGGGGAAACCAGGTTAAGACTGGTGCAGCCACTGCAGAGAGCCATCAGAGTGCCCATGCTGAGGCCCACAGGTGAGCCAGGAAGCAGAGTATGCTTCAATCTCCATCTGGTGAGTGGACCTGTAGCCAGAGGGGAAGGTTTGTTGCTCGCATGTCAGGCTCTTTTCCCATACCATTGCTAAGCACCGCTGACAGACCAACTTTGTTGTGTTTCCTTTCATCTATCAAGATGTTGGACAGCCATCACCAGATGTGTATCTTTAAATTTGACCTTTATCTAATTAAAGGTACCAAGAGAAGATTACTCCAAGCCCAACAGGTGTCATGCTTTCCCCATCACACCTGAGAAAGAGCCTAGATGTCTTAATTGATGAGGAACTGCAGGAGCATTTATGTACAGTGCAGATTATGTCTCACTGACCCTAAGTAACTGAGAGTTGCCAGCTGGTAAACCGAATACAATGCTCTCCAGCAGGAACTGTTCTTTGATATTGTAATAGAAATAAAAAAAAATCCAAATTCTTTTCCAGAGTGCTAATCTTTGTAAACTGAAGCTGCTTTTTGTGTCAACTGGTTGAACTTCAATATTATTTATGGAGGCAACTACTGCCTCTTTTTAGTGAATCTTTAGATCTGTTGGGTTATTTTTTGACATACTGAAACATAATGGTGTTTTTTCCTTTAATGAATAATGATGGTTTTGAGTGCCACGTAATTCCTACTTTCATTAAGCTATCTTACGCCAAAGACCTTGTTAAAATGGGTTCCTAATGGTCTTAAACAAGAGTGTTATTAAATTATTGTAAATTATTTTACTGGATATGATGTCTTGTACCATAAGTTTGTCACCATCAGAGGTGATTTGTGAAGGTGATAAGATCTTTCCTTCCTAGGACAGCAGAACACTGTGAAAATGACGTTGTATTATTGTATGTGTCCTGTTTAGATAGCAGAAAAATTCTGTTTTTAAGCTTTATCCTGCTGTGATGCTGCGAAGCCATTACCATTACATTACCTTTGCTGGCTTCACTGGTGTAAGAAGCTAACCAGGTAAATTATTATGGATTTTTACTTACCTAAGACCTTGTTTTCCTTTTCTTGGGCTGTAAGATTCAGGCAGCTTGACAACACAAAGTAGGGATAAGGAAGCTGTAAAGTGTACATGTTTTATCTGTACTATATGCTGTGCTACTAATGGATTCTTGAAGTTTTGGATGACCATAATTGAGATTCCTTGTCTAAGCTTATTCTGTATGTAGTAATGAACTCATGGGCTTTCTTTCAACACTTCGGCACAGTTACGCCTTTGCTGGCTTATGTAACATTATTTACTAAAGCATTTTCTATGACTCTTGAAGAGTTTCTTTAAAAAGAAATGAATTTTTGGCTTTAGCCAATCAGTAAAAAAATTTTCAGAGTTATGGTGCAGTGCTGAATCAGTGCAGATCTGTCCATAATTGTGACTGCTGCTTTGTATTTGGTTAACAAAAAAAATCCCACGCCCAATCTTCTGATTTTTTTTTTTTTAAGTAGTTTGGGTTTATTTTATTTCTGGATCCTGATCTTTACCGAATTACAAGATCACTGTGCTACACCTTTCTTTCTGAATGTACCAAGGCACTTCAGACCTGTCTGTGGGCCTGCAGGGATTGGCCGAACCTCCTTGTATGAGATTAGCTGCTTCTGGTGATGCAAACAGTGGTGATTCAACACTCCTGTGTTATCCATTAGCTTCATAACTTTTGAAGTTGATTTGAGGAAGTTGCAAGCAAGGCTTTCACATTATCCGTTTCTCTTAGGGGACCTTCTTTCTTTTACTTTTTCTTCCTCCCCATGTCCCTCCCAGCGAAGCTGAGCAAGTCAAAGATGAAGAGGTGAACCCCATCTGAGAAGAGACCCTCTCAGACCCTCAGATCTCCCCAAATCACCAAACACTTGCTCAGAAACTACTTCACAGAGATGTCAATCTTCTTGAGTACTTGGGATTCAGCAAACTGGTCTCTGCTCGTTCAAGGATTTTTCTTCATGAGTAAGCCCAGAGTTCCCCCTGAACAACCTGGTCTGGTCCACCTCTAAAGGGATAAACAACAGACTCCTGTCCCTGATTCTTAAGTGGTGAGTTAAGACCACTTGACGAGGAATCTGACATCCATTTTGATTCTCCATCTATGCAAAAGGAAGATCTGAGTTCTGTTAGGATGATCCCCTGCACTTCATCTCCAGTTATATATATTGGCAAATGAGGAGCATCATGTGTGATGTGAATAAGCTCAGGATACCTCCACCAGAATGGGTTATGATCTAAAAGGAGAGAACAGAGCAAAAAAAGTAGGTCCTCTGGGGTGACTACCATATGCTCAAAAGGTAAAAGGAAATCAAAAAGACAAAAAAAAAAAAAAAAAAGTGGTAAAGCCCAAAAGCTTTCCTGATGCTCATCTATTTCCACAACCTCTAGCATCTCCCCCAAAGCAGGGAAGTTCCACATTGGATCACAGTAACAACGAACCTGAGAAGCATAAGGAAAATTTTCCATTCAACTTCATTTCTTTTTCAAGGAGGAATGGGAAACTCCTAACAAAGGTAAAAGGCTCTTTCAGCAAGCTTTGAAATTCTGTATAGGATTATAGAAACTTTCCCCTTCATTCTCCTCAAAGCCAGTGTAGGAATTTTAGTTCCCACAAAGTTCCTGCAGAGAAAAAGATAGAAGCCGCTCTTAGAAGCTTCTTCAGAATCCCTGATAGCTCTATTTGCTGCCACATGTTTCACTAGAGCCACAATATCCCAGTACAACAAGCTAAAAAGACCCAATCATCATAATAAATTCAACTTGTATTATGGAAAATATCTGTAGTTCCTGCATTTGTGATTCCATGAATCTAGTAGCAAGAGTTGTAGCTAGTTCAGTAGCTAGATGTCACATCTGGCTTTAGCAGATAGCTATTTAAAGTGCATTCTTGGTGCCTCAAAACTGTCTGGTGGACTCATGTTTGAGAAAGATTGATAAGGTGGTATCTGAGAACATGGACAAGCTAAGGCTTCTCACTCCAGTGAAGTCCTAGGCTGATTACAAACCCTGAGGCAAGGGCAGAGGTTCCTTTCAAAGCCCATTGAAATCAGTGGGGTATCTTTCCGTTGATTTTGGTGGGCTTTGAATGAAGCCTTTTGTTCTTATCTACAGAGAAAGAGAAGGGAATGCACTTATTCCAGGGGTAAAACCTGGACATGGAAGACCCAGAGGAAATCCAGATCAGTTAACAAGTCCAACCCGTCCTTCCAGTCCAAACAGTCACTGTGATTGTAACCAAATCCAGAAATAGGTCTGGGGCAGGATAGCCCACTGCTTAGGTGCCTGGTTCCAGTTGACTTCAGATTGGTGGGCATTGGAGAATGTAGCATGGATACTTGCTCTACATTCCTTATTCAAGAAACATCAAACCATCTGTGAAGACTGGGGGAGCTATCTGTATTTTTTTATGAACATTGTGGGAATCCCTGTTTGATATTCAGTGGGTGACAGATATAAGGAAGCCTTATGGTTAACTCAGTGCTATGGGGCTCTTTACCCCAATCCCTGGTATTTGACACACAGTACAGGTGCTAGTTTCTTTGTAAATTGACCCATGCCATGTTCTCATCAGCAGGCAGGCTGGTGGCCCTGAAGGGAGTGGGAAAAACTTCAGGCAGGAGCTTCTCAACAAAGGGACTTGGTAAAAGCTAAAAGATATCCTGGGACCTGAGCAACACACACTGAGGGGGGTGGGAAAAGAGGTAAGACTGTTTGAGAGGCAGCATTTGTAGGGGACAACCTGTCTCTTCCAGTCACAATGCTTGAGGAGGTGCCTGGGTTAAGCAGAACACATTTAAACTGGAAAAGAAAGGCTAAGTTTAGTAAGACAACACATGTAGGCTTTTGATACTTTTGAGCCTTCTCTCTGCTTGAAATGTTCCTATGATTAAATAAATCATACTGTGTTGAATAAGCTATTTTCTGACCCTGCTTGTACCAGCTGGTCACAGTTTCTGGAGGGGATTCCATACCAGGGGCCAAAATGAGCTGGACCTAGGGCTGTAGGTAAATATATTTGGTAAGCGGCATGCTGTAATGTAGTGATCCAGTCTTAAAATTGTGTGAACAATAGCGTTCCACGCTGAGAGAAGTGGAAGTGTAGGCCTGTCACTTGAAATAGGCGTCCACAGAGAGAGACAATGACAACGCTGGCTATCATACTGTGGCCGGACAGCATGAGAAGCTGAAATCTAAATGCTTCAGTGATTCAGATTCTTTTTCAAGGAGGATGAAAAAATCATGATTTTCAGAAGAAAACCAGAATGGGGTTGGGAAGCTTCCAATATATTGAACATCTACCAGTCAAGAAAACTGAAATGCCTCAGCAGGTCTGTAGTCCTTCATTACGGTTTGCAGTGACAGGACATTTTACAATAAAGTGTTTAAAGAGAAGACTTAGGTCCTGAACCTAGAAAGACTTACACAGGCACTCACGTGTAAGAACATGAGTAGCCCCATTTTCAGTTCAGTGAGGCTGCTCATGTACTTGAAGTTAAGCACCTACGTAATAGTTTCCAGGATCAGAGCTTAGTGTTTTCAAAAAACTGTCCATTGAATGCACCTGTATTAATATAAACAGTTAATGTAATGTTCAGGACCAACTATTGTGTATCCACAGCAATTGCTAAGGGAAGAGCTATTTGCGTACTGCTACTCTGGTTATCTGAATATTTAACTATGTTCATTAGAGATTAAATCAAAAGGTGTGACAAAAAATAAGTTCTGTTGTGGTTGATTTTATTCCATTTTGAATAGTTGAAAACAATTGTAGAAAAAGCTGAGGTGCACTAGTGATCAGTCATGACCACTGGGCATGTGTCACTGGCACTGTGGAGCTTCAGGTGAGGCCAGGTTTTTTTAAATGTATTTCCAGGAACCTGTTTTTTAACACTGAATATTAAAACACACACACACTACCCCATCCCCGCCCAAACACTTTGCTCCTGAAAAATTATCTATCTTTGGACAATAAACACCATAATACTTACAAAGAGTAAATTGATTGCTTTGCTTTTATGACTTCCTAGATCTTTTCTGCGTCGCCGTCATTGGGGAGTGTTGATGAGCTGCAGGCCCCTACCCCGCTAGCATCAGCTTGTTTTGTCCCTGAAATACCAGTTGACCGGCTTATGGCTCAAGGTAAACCAGATTTGAGTTTAATTTTTAAATGTATCCATGGACACAAACGTTTTTTGGTTGGTTTGGGGTGAGGGGAGATTAGCAATATTACATGAGGTTTTCTGTGGAATTGAAGGTAAGAAATCCATTATCCTTGTGGGAAGGGAGAGAATTACACATGAACATTAAATACAACAGCTACTTCTTAAAGTTATAGCTAATTTTAAAAAGTATCTTTTTGGAAGTTGGCTGGTTTGGCTGTCTGACCTTCCTTTGACCCAGTAGTCTAGAAATAAAAGGTTCTGTGTACTAACAAGTTGGTAATAACCAAAAGTTGCATGTGGTGGCTTTTTTGTAGCCTATCTGAAATAAATTCATGGTCTGTCAGTTTCTAATGGACAGATGTCTGCATTGCAGAAACAATCACCACAGTTGGCACTAATTGGTGTTCCTACTGGTGGTCTCAGCAGTGGGGCACAAAGTCTGAGCTTTCCTGGCATAGCTATGTAAGGAAGCCTGCACTAATCTTTTTAGAGATACACGTGTTTGATGGGCATCAGTTTTCGTTGCTGTCAATCTGTCAGTTTTCCAGAACACGAAGCTTTCAGTAGAGAAATAAATGTCTGACATAAAGATCTTCTGTTTTGAATTTCATTGTCCCATTCTTTCTCCATCTCTCCTAATCTGTCATCAGTCTTAAAAAAAAACAAACAAACAAAAAAAACCCCACACACTTCGGCCCTCTCTAGAAGTGTGATTATTTCAAAACTGTTTTTTAAAGTAATTATCTGTTAAAATGAAAAACTATATTTTTAACATTTTCAGGCAAATTAGCATTATGAATATGCTTCTCTGGATTCCTCAGTCATAGAATCTGGGCATTGTCTTACTTAATTTATATAAATTTTGATAATATATTTTATTATCACAAATGATTAAATAAAAACAACAGTTAAGGAACACTACGTACAGATATTTCATTCATTATTTTAAATTTTTCCCACTTGTCTTCTTTCTGATTATTCATTCAGGTCTCTTGTGCCACAGTTTGCCAAGCAGCGTTCCATATTTGACTTCTTATAGTTTGAGGTGAAACTTCATATGTCTTTTGTTCCAAGAAGCCCTTGTTTTACTGTTTAAAAATCGATAGGGAAGTTGGATACACTGGGTAGCAAATAATATGTATAGTTCTTTGTATTATGTAATTGCTCTGTTTTATCTTTGGATGAGTGTTTTTATTTTGGTCGCTGTGTTCTAGGTCAGAGTGACACAACCACAACAGCATCTCCAAGTCCACATGATTCTCCCCAGACTGCTGTTCTGTCTAATCAGTGTGCTCTAGTCACACCTCCTCTCCTGTCAGCTGTATGCAGCCTGCTGGACAACTTGCTGGTGGTTGTTCCAAAGGACACTGGAATTGCTCTTCGACAAGCACACTTACTAACACCGCTCAGTAGGTAAGAGATCAATAACTGCTGAGCTACAAACAGGTGCAGCAGTAGAGGAAAACTAGAACAGGATCAGCAATATCCATGTTTCTAACCAGGACTTTGTGACAGTTATTGATTGGCTCTCGGGTACTCTGAAATGTTCACAAACGCTTTTTAAATGAAGTTAGCAGACGCATGTGTTCATTTTATGCTTTCAGAAAAGGTACCCACTTCCAGACAGATGATTCTCATTATTTTCAGTGAGTCTTTCTGGTACAGGTTTACATCAGTGTATGCATCTCCTCTTTCCCTTTGGTAATGATTAACCTTTGTTCAGATGGGTATTTATTTATTCTCCATTTTTGAATATGTGATCATCAGACATTGAGAGTTGTAAGTGATTATATTTCATTGTGATATTTTTAATTGCACAAAATGTATGCTTGTGTATATTGGAAAGTTTGGTTTGGAGGGGAAAGTAGAGTTTGACAGCATGGGACTTGTCCTTTTCCCCTCTCCTATATCTCCAAGTGATGTTTGGCAGCTGAGAGAGGGCTTAGGTTTGAGACGCTCACTATTTTTGTTTGTTTTTTGTTTTTTTTAAGAACTCAAAGTAATTAAATGCAAAAACTGTTAATACTAAACAACATTAAAGTGATACTTAGGTTAAAGTTAATATATATTTTTAGAACAAATGTACTTACAGTATGTTACAAAAAAGGTTTAATTTTTCAAACTGTAGTGGTTGGTCCACCTGTGACATATGAAGCACTTGCAGGTATGCTGGTCTTCAGAGCTACTTGTGGTCACATGAAGGAAGTATCTGACAGTGTTTTTAAACAGTAAAGCTTCCAGCTAGTTGTATCTTAGTGCAGGACAGCCTTTAGAATTTCAAAGACTTTTATTAGGGGCTTGTCTACACATTACATATTAGTGTAATTAAAGCAATAAAAACCCTGCTAGTGTGGATGCAGTTACACCAATATAAAGGTGTTTATACCTGTGTAGCTTATTCCTGTGTGGGAAGGGGAATAAGCTATAGTAGAATTATGCTCCTCCCTGCTGATATAACAACATCAGCACTAGTGGTTGTACTGGTAAAACTATTTTGCTTTTAAAAAAAACCACAAACACCTTTTATACCAGTATAACTGCATCTGCGCTAGGGTTTGAAATAATATAACTTTTGGGGGATAATTGTCACATCCCTGTAATGTATTTTATTCTAAGTTAATGATATGTACCGTTGTCTTTAATAGCATATTAATATAGTTTCTTTTGTTTTGCATGAAAGTTGAAACATATATTACTCCAACAAACTATTTATCCTATATTTTCCATTAGTCTTGTAAATGCTAGGTTGGTTGAAAGATGTATGTTGGAATTGAAAGCTCCTCTGCCTCATCCATGTCACGTTGAACATACAAAAGTTCAGGTTAGTTGTATGTGATTATGAAATGCACTGTATGAATTTAAAAATCCTGAGTCCTAAACTTATACAACCATATCAGTTTGTTTACATTGTATCTACCCAATATCTTAGAACAGCTGTATCAAAGCTATTCTAAACTGTCATGTAAATTACATTAAATCATAACCTATCCAATCAAATTCTTATGTAAACTTGAGAGGAAAATATACTATGTTTACTGGGGACCTGCATGAAAGACCTCCTAAACTTATGTTCCCCAGCTTAGGTTAAAAACTTCCCCAAGGCACAAATTCCTTTCCTTGTCCTTGGACGATATTGCTGCCACCACCAAGTGATTTAAACAAACATTCAGGGAGGAGCCACTTGGAGCCCTACCCCCCCCCCCCAAATATCCCCCCCAAGCTCCTTCACCCCCTTTCCTGCGGAGGCTTGAGAATAATATACCAAACAAATAGGTTAACAAGGTGAGCACAGACCAGACCCTTGGGTTTTTAGGACACTAAAAACCAACCAGGTTCTTAAAAGAAGAACTTTATAATAAAGAAAAAAGTAAAAGAAGCACCTCTGTAAAATCCGGATGGAAGGTAATTTTACAGGGTAATAAAAAGATTTAAAACACAGAGGATTCCCCTCTAGGCTCAACTTTAAAGTTACAAAAACAGGAATAAACCTCCCTCTTGGCATAGGGAAAATTCACAAGCTAAAACAAAAGATAATCTTAACGCATTTCCTTGCTATTACTTACAATTTCTGTAATTTTAGATGCTTCATTTCAGTAGGAGCAAGATTACCTGCTTGGTCGGTCTCTCTCTGTCTCAAGAGAGAACACAAAAAGAGCACAAACAAAACCTGCCCCCTGGCCAGATTTGAAAGTATCTTCTTTTCCCATTGGTCCGTCTGGTCAGATGCCAACCAGGTTATTTGAGCTTCTTAACCCCTTACAGGTGAAGGAGGGATTTTTAATGCTACCCTTAGCTGCATGTTTATGACAATGTCAATTTCAGCTGATGCTGAAATCAGTGACAAAAAAATCAATGAGTAACTATAGGTATATCTACAGGGCTTGGGTGTCACTGTCCCTGAAGCCATGCAGGGAGTCCTCTGTAGCCCTGCTGTCATGGGAGTGAGTGGGTCTGTGACAGGGTAGCTGTACAGGACTCCTTGTGCTGCTTTAAGGCTGGGGGGAGAGTCTGCCTTCCTGATGGGGCAGAGCAGAGACCCCTGACCAGGACTGTGTGGAGGAGCCCCCACCTGTGGGGGAGGCCACTCCCCACTGCTGAAGCTGCACACCTGCTGACACAGACCTGCTTTCTCACTCACCAGCTGGGCATGCTGAGGGTCTCTGCTCTGCCCCACCAGGACTACAGACTTTCCCACACCTTGCACCTGCAGGGATCAGGTGTCACCCGCCATGCAGGTAGCCCTCTGCAGCTCCATTGTCACAAGAGTGAGGGGACAGGACTATGACAGCAGAGCAGCAGAGGATTTCTGTATGGCTGCAGGGCTGATGACACCTGATCCCTGCAGACACAAGGTGCAGTGGAGGCAGCAGTTGTCCTGGCCTTGCAGAGCAGAGACTCTGCACATGGCTAGGACTTCAAGGAGAAAGACGAGCCACTGGTGGCAGGGAAGGCTACCCCACTGCTGATCAGTTCCTGCATGGGGGTGGCTGCTACATTCCTGGCTGGTGAGTGTGTGAGTGGGGTCAGTGACACCCAATTTCTGCAGGCACATGGTGCAGGGTAGGTTGCAATCCTGGTCCAGTGGAACAAAGACACCCTCAGCTCAGCTGTGAGGGGCTCTAGGAACTAGTCAGCAGCAGGGTGGCCTCCTCTGCAGCAGAGGACGACGACGACTCCTTATAGCCTTGGCCAGGAGTCTCTGCTATGCCCAGACAGGACCCTGAGCCTTCTCCACATCTTATGCCAGCAGGGATCCACTGTCACCAGCTCTACAGCTGTGCAGGGAGCCCTCTGCAGCTCCCTTGTCACGGCCCAGCTCGCTCACTCAACAGCCAGGAGTGTGGGAGCCGTCCCTGGCAGGAACTGTTCGGCAGTGGAGTGACCTCCCCCGCAGCCACAGGATAATCCTTCTTGTGGCTGGGGATCTCTGTTCTGCAGGTCCAGGAGGACTGCTGCTTTCCCAGCACCTTGCTCCCTGGTGTCTGGGCCCCTGGGCCACAGAGAGAGCCCCCTGCTGTAAGTACTACCCTAACCCTAAATTCAACCCTATCCCCCACAACTTTAAAAATAAAAATAGTAAAAATAAAAAAATCTTAAATAAAAACTGACAAAAAAAAGTAAAAAAAAAATCAAATTCTGCCAACCGTATATTTAGAGGCGACTAAGAGGGGATACGATAGAAGTCTATAAAATCATGAGTGGTATAGGGAAAGTAAATAAGGAAGTGTTATTTACTCCTTCTCATAATACAAGAACAAGGGGCCACCAAATGAAATTAATAGGTAGCAGGTTTAAAACAAACACAAGGAAGATTTTTTTTCACACAACGCACTGTCAACCTGTGGAACTCCTTGCCATAGTGTGTTGTGAAAGCCAATATTATAACGGGGTTCAAAAGAGAGCTAGATAGATTCATGGAAGATAGGTCCATCAATGGCTATTAGCCAGGATGGGCAGGAATGGTCAGCCTGTTTGCCAGAAGCTGGGATTGGGTGACAGGGCATGGATCACTTTGATAACCTGTCTGTTCATTCCCTTTGTGGCACCTGCCATTGGCCACTGTCAGAGGACAGGGTACTGGGCTTGATGGACCTTTGGTCTGAACCAGTATGGCCGTTCTTCTTATGTTCTTAGATATATAGATAGACATAGATATCCAAAAAGGTGTATTATGTGGTGTTGCCTAAAGTAGGTCTTAACATACTGTAAAATCAGGTTGCAAGGATCCAGCTTGTGTTTCCTTTTTACTATTTTAACAGGTTTTATTCCTACTTCAGTATTTGTCTTCAGTGTCCAGGCTTCTACAGTCATGTTTATTGGTAGATACTCAGCTTGTGATCCAGGATGAGCTAATGAAACCTCTTTTGGGAAATACCTTAAAGATCCTCTCCATTCGCTCTCTGGATGGCTTGGGTAATATGTAGATACTTCTCTTGTCTAGACAGACAGATGCACGTCTTACTCAGAAAAATCAGTACCATCTTTCCTAACACTGTATGTTAAACTATAGTTACATGTTTCATTTGCTATGTTCTAATATTTAGAAGTTTATATCTGCTAGCCATTTACTCTCTAGTCTTCAAGCATTATTACGAAATAAGGGGACAAATTGAGTTAAAATTGGTTTGGGGCTGAATTATTTGCCTATGGGCTAGGGGTGTTGCAAGTTTGTTTGTGTGGTTTTTTTTCCATCATTTCTTATTTTAAAGATAAGTTTCTGTGGTCAGGCTTAGATATCCAGATTTCTCTGTGTGTGTTAATAGCTTGAACTTCCTATGTTCTGTTCGCAGATACTGAGTTAACATCTGTGGTTCACCAAACATGGACAGACTTGTTTAGCCTTCTGGCTATACTGTTAAGGAAAAGTGGCCAAATTGCTCTTCCATCTGTGACAGCAGCTCTTGGAAAACATTGGACTGCAATAATTGGTAATGCCTATTCTTAGATGGATTTAGACCTTGCAGCTAATAATGAGGATGACCTCTTATTAGATGCTATCAAATATTTATAAAGGACATGTCCATAACAATAAACAAAATGTGTCTGCTTTTTACTGAGAAGATATGGATTGTATTTTTACCCTTGTTTGTTTTTTATAGCTTTTTCTTATATAGTTCCGTAAAGTCATTTCTCAGCTATTACACCGCTTTCAATATTTTTTTTTTGTATAGACTTTAACAGTTTCTGGTTCTAAACTTTGGGATAAAGTAAATCAGCTTTAATTAGAGGCTGATCTGAGCCACAGCATACTGTTTTTTGTTTTTGTTTTTTTCTTACACTGATAGTTTATCTAAAACGTAAGAAAGCAAACAAAAACATACAAGCCTGAAAAATAGTTTTAAAGGTCAAAACCTTTTCTTGCTGCATGAGTCAATATGTAGTCACTTGTTATTGTATAATAGTTTAATCTATTACACAAATAATAATTTAATTATTGTAATTAAGACCCTGATTAAGCAAGGTAATCTAGCATGTGCCTACAATTAATCACCTAAGTAGTCCCATTGAAATGTATGCTTTTAGTTAGGCATGTGCTAAATCACTTTTTGAGCCAGGGCCTAACTGCACTTCTGCCAACAGAGTCAGTTTCTAATGAAAAGCTTCTGATGGTTGCTGTCTTCAGTATAATGGTCTAAAAAATTCAAGCAAGTGACTCGTATAGCAAGTGAAGGTTGACTAAACAGTTTCAGTGCTCATTTGTGGTTTTGTTCTTTTAATTTCAAGTGTAACATGAATTACTTAGTCATTCACACTTTCCATAAATTTAGAATACAAAAATATATTTTTAAACTTAGGAGCAAATACTTAGGGCTCATTGGATATCTCTTGCAAGCACTAGTGTGCTGTTCCCTGACCCAGGCATATGCCTTGGATTAGTCTGTTCCAGGTCTGAAATGTTTAACCATGTCTTGATGCTGAAATTTAAAAAAATCTGTTATGTATTTGACCTTTTAGATACAATTTGTGACTGTGTGCATCTGTCTACCACATGTCCCAGTTTATATATGGCCAGTTTGCAATTCCTCTCCATTCTCTTGGCTGAAGAGGGGAAAAGGCAGCTCCAAGATAAACAGAATATTTGCCCCAACCCAACAATTACTTTTCTTCTAGATGAAGCTGAAGAAAGTTTGGCATCAGGAGCCAAACTTAATGAATTAATAATTCAGGTATAAATTTATATATTCAATAAATTAATACAATGGTATTATGGTTTTGATTATATGACTGAGATCATGTTTCTATTGTAATGCTGAATGTCTAATTAAAAGCTCGGTCAACCTATTTTGAGAACTAGTCTTAGTAAAGAATCCAGAGCACTTCAAACAAACTGGTTTATAAACTGGTTTCAGAGTAACAGCCGTGTTAGTCTGTATTCGTAAAAAGAAAAAAGAAAAGGAGTACTTGTGGCACCTTAGAGACTAACCAGTTTATTTGAGCATGAGCTTTCGTGAGCTACAGCTCACTTCATCGGATGCATAGCATATCGTGGAAACTGCAGAAGACATTATATACACACAGAGACCATGAAACAAAACTTCCTCCCACCCCACTGTCCTGCTGCTAACAGCTTATCTAAAGTGATCATCAAGTGATCATCAAGGAAGGCCATTTCCAGCACAAATCAAGGTTTTCTCACTCTTCCCCCCCACACACACACACATACACACATACAAACTCACTCTCCTGCTGGTAATAGCCCATCCCTCTTTGAAACCTCTCTTTATAATGCGCATGATAATCAAGGTGGGTCATTTCCAGCACTAATCCAGGTTTTCTCACCCCCCCCCCCCACACACACACCCCCTCCAAAAACCACACACACAAACTCACTCTCCTGCTGGCAATAGCTCATCTTACAATGTGCACAGCAATAATCCAAGTTTAACCAGAACGTCTTGGGGGGGGGGGGGGGGTTTGTAGGAAAAAAACAAGGGGAGATAGGCTACCTTGCATAATGACTTAGCCACTCCCAGTCTCTATTCAAGCCCAAATTAATAGTATCCAATTTGCAAATGAATTCCAATTCAGCAGTTTCTCGCTGGAGTCTGGATTTGAAGTTTTTTTGCTGTAAGATAGCGACCCTCATGTCTGTGATTGCGTGACCAGAGAGATTGAAGTGTTCTCCGACTGGTTTATGAATGTTATAATTCTTAACATCTGATTTGTGTCCATTTATTCTTTTACGTAGAGACTGTCCAGTTTGACCAATGTACATGGCAGAGGGGCATTGCTGGCACATGATGGCATATATCACATTGGTGGATGTGCAGGTGAACGAGCCTCTGATAGTGTGGCTGATGTTGTTAGGCCCTGTGATGGTGTTCTCTGAATAGATATGTGGGCACAGTTGGCAACGGGCTTTGTTGCAAGGATAGGTTCCTGGGTTAGTGGTTCTGTTGTGTGGTATGTGGTTGTTGGTGAGTATTCGCTTCAGGTTGGGGGGCTGTCTGTAGGCAAGGACTGGCCTTTCTCCCAAGATTTGTGAGATTGTTGGGTCATCCTTCAGGATAGGTTGTAGATCCTTAATAATGCGTTGGAGGGGTTTTAGTTGGGGGCTGAAGGTGACGGCTAGTGGCGTTCTGTTATTTTCTTTATTAGGCCTGTCCTGTAGTAGGTGACTTCTGGGAACTCTTCTGCCTCTATCAATCTGTTTCTTCACTTCCGCAGGTGGGTATTGTAGTTGTAAGAATGCTTGATAGAGATCTTGTAGGTGTTTGTCTCTGTCTGAGGGGTTGGAGCAAATGCGGTTGTATCGCAGAGCTTGGCTGTAGACGATGGATCGTGTGGTGTGGTCAGGGTGAAAGCTGGAGGCATGTAGGTAGGAATAGCGGTCAGTAGGTTTCCGGTATAGGGTGGTGTTGATGTGACCATCGTTTATTAGCACTGTAGTGTCCAGGAAGTGGATCTCATGTGTGGACTGGACCATAGAAATCACTCTTCCCACCACTGTTATACAGCTTTCTTTGAAGACAACAGCTGTTTAACACCACACAGCAACATTACATAATAGTTTAGGGTAGGAAGTGAATACAATATCTGTTTTAAACTGCAGGGGAACATCTTACATAATTAGAATATCATAATGCAAATTTAAATCGGAAATAATTCGATATTTTGGCCAAAAGGATTCCTACTGTTCCAGATATGCCTTGGAATATTTAAGGATTGAGACCTTGTTTTTCTTCCTGTAAATGACAGCAGCAGAGTGCTCTTTAACATCACATAATCATAGAAATTAGGAACTGAGAAAACCCATTTGGCCATTAGTCGATCCTTTGCTAGTGTCTGATTATTGCATACAGAACTTTTATTAATGCATTGTACTATCTAGTTTTAAATCTGCCAAGCACTGAACTTTTATCTCTTCCATTGGGAGATGGTTCCTTAACGTAATAGATCTCACCAACAGGACAATTTTCTTGATATTAACCAAAATGTTTTCTTTCCTAATGTCATCTCATTACTCCTCTTTATACTTCCTTGTACTCCCCTAAATAATTCTTTTCCCTCCTTGATATTTACACTGTCAGTTGTAGAACATTAATATGTCTTACATTACTTATCACTTAGCTGCTATATATTTAACTTCTCTTTCCTCATAAGTCCTTCAGCTCCCTATCACTTTCATTGGCTTACTCTTAGCTACCTGCACTTTATCATTGTATATTTGGTGGTAATAGTAAGATTTCATGTGAAACTATAACAAATGATTTAATAAAACTGAAATATCCACATCGGTCTATTTTTAACTATTTTAGTCACTAGAAGCTGTCAAGTTTGTCTGAATTTGTTCTTTATAAATTGATATGGCTAACTGCTCTTTTTGTTCTGATACCTCGATGCCCAGTGATATTTCTCGTAATATTCCATTATTTTGCCACAATGCTGGAACAATAGTTCTCTTTCAGATATGTGTCGGTGTGGATCTTACTGTAGATGTGCTTTATTTACACACGTGAGACTTGAAAAACTTTGGGTAGCAGTGACTGTTGGGGCCTCTCATGTGCCCTGTGACACCTCAAGTTCTTGTGCGTGGACATGAAGGGTGGTGTGAACGTAAGAATGGCAAAACTGGATCAGACCAGTGGTCCATCTAGCCCAATATCCTATCTTCCGACAGCAGCCAGTGCCAGATGCTTCAGAGGTGATGAACAGAACAGGGCAATTATCAAGTGATGCATCTCCTGTCATCCACTCCCAGCTTCTGGTAATCAGAGGTGTAGGGACACCCACAACATGAAGTTGCATCCCTGAACATCTTGCTAGTAGCCATTAATGGACCTGTCCTCCATAAGCTTATCTAATTCTTCTTTGAAACCGGTTATACTTTTGGCCTTCACTACATCCCCTGGCAACAATTCCACGGGTTAACTGTGCATTGTGTGAAGAAGTAAGGAAAAAGGAAGTTTGTTTGTTTTAAACCTACTGCCTATTAATTTCACTGGGAAACCCCACGTTCTTGTGTTATGTGAAGACGTTCCTAACACTGCCTTATTAACTTTCTCCACACCATTCATGATTTTATAGACCTCTGTCGTATTCTCCCCTTAGTCATTTCATCCAAGATGAACAGTCCCAGTCTTTTTAGTCTCTCACCATGTAGAAATTGTTCCATTGTTAATCATTTTTATTGCCCTTCTCTGTACGCTTTCCAATTCTAATATATCTTTTTAGAGATGAGGTGACCAGAACTGCATCCAGAATTAAAGGTGAAGGCATACCATGGATTATGGCATTATATTTTCTGTTTTTATTATCTATCCGTTTCCTAATGGTTCCTAACATTGTTAGCTTTTTTGACTGCTGCTGAAAATTGAGCAGATGTTTTCAGAGAATTATCCACTATGACTCCAAGATCAGTTCTTGATTGATAACAGCTAATTTAGACCCCATCATTTTGTATGTATAGTTGGGATTATGTTTTCCAATGTGAGTTACTCTGCATTTTATCGACATTGAATTTCATCTGCCATTTTTGTCACCCAGTTTTGTGAGATCCTTTTAAAGTATTTACAGTCAGCATTAGACTTCACTATCGTGAGTAATTCTATATCATCTGCATTTTTTGTTACCTAACTATTCACCCCCTTTTCCAGTGGCCACAGCCTTCAGTTTCCTCTTGCTGCTTGTGACAATAAGACAGAACTTGCCAAGTGTCTCTCACACTTAGCTCAGGCTAACTTCTTCATGTCTTCAGAACTACTTCTGATCTCCTGATTTCGACTGGTGTGACCCCTCTGAACTGAACTTTCTAGTGAGACCGCCTCTATACTCTCACATCATATATAGGGCTCTTCAAAATTACAGTCTCAAAACCTGCAAGCTTCAAGCCCTGTCTGTCTCTGAAGGATGAATACAGTAGATGTCTCTCTTAGGGAAATTTCATATTCTGAGCAGATGCTCTGTATTCTTGTCCTTCTCTGCTATGATACACAAGTTGGAAGAGCAAGGCTATAATTCCACTTACTTGGAACAACCTTGTCCAGCATTCTATTGGTGCACATGCCAGTATCATGTAACAGCCCTTCAGTCAGAATGGCGACACTAAAGATTGCATAGGAGAAGAAACTGAAAGAAAAGAAAAGGAAAAAAAAAAAAATCTGGTGCCAGCACTTATAGCCCCAGCACCAAACCCAACCTCAACATCAGTGTCAAAGCCAGCAGTGACACCTCAGTGTCTTGTCAGTCAGGCACTGAAAGGGGGTCACTCCATCATCAAAGAAGAGATCACTCTCCTCAGATGGTATCTCTGGTGAGGCTACCAATGCCAGAATATCAGGAGGAACCAGATCCAGGCACAGAGTGACATCACCTCCCTATCTTGCCACTAAAGGATCTCTCTTCATTGGTGGATAAAGAGGTATGTGCTGGCACCTAACAGTTCTAAAGCATTTCAGGAGCTCCTTGTGAGGATTGTTGGAGAGTCAGACATTGTGGAACTTCTCTGAAATAATCAAGCTGTTAGACATTCTGTCAGCTTCTGTTCATCAGGATCATCCTTCCCATTAATGAGGGATTGCTTGATCCAGCCAAACCCTTCTGGCAGACACCAGTCACTATACCACCAATGGTGAAATGGATCAAAAAGAGGTACTAGGTGACCCCCAGATGATTTTATTACTTCCACTCACCCCGTCTCAGGCTCCTTCATTGTACTAGCTGTGTAGGAGAAATCGAGAATCGGCAAAAGTATGCCTAAGGTCAAGGAGTACAAATGACTCAACCTCTTTGGAAGGAAGTTGTACTTCTCCTCTTCACTGCACATGCACCAAGCTAACTGTGAGGCCCTGCTGTGACAAGTGTGACTTTCTCACCTGGGACAGGGTGAGTGCCTTTCTCACAAAGCTCCCTCATGACAGTTGAAAGCAGAGCCGGCGCCAGGCATAAGCAGACTAAGCAATTGCTTAGGGCCCAAGCAGCTCAAGAGGGCCCCCTATAAATTATTAGTATGTTTTGTGGGGGGAGGGCCAAAAATATTCCTGCATAGGGCCTCCCAATGGGCTGGCACCAGCACTGGCTGAAAGGTTCTTAAGGACATCGTAGGGAAGCCCAGCTGGTGACAGCCTTACAAGCAGCGATGGATGGCTCAGACCCCTCAGCTAGACATATGGCCACTGCAGTGACCATGCAATGTGTATTGTGGCTTCAAGGATTGGTCATCCAAGGGAAGTGCAGGCCATGGTCAAGGTCTTGGCCTTTGAGGGCTCAAACTTTTTCAGTGAGTGTAGAGACAGTGTTCTTCATTCACTGATAAAATTATAAACTATCCCTATGCTTTCTGGGAATGTATAGCCCTGATCTGTACCTTGAGCCCTCCGATCCTTAGTCCCAACCAAGAGAGCACAAGCCATCCATGCCAAGAAGTGTCTGACCTAAAAGAGGGTACATCTAATGTAGCAGTGATCTATTTCTCATTTCTAAATCATTACTTCCTGTGATTGATCTAATACTGTGGTCTCTGATTAACCTCTCAGTACTTGCTCCACTTAGAGTAGTAGGGAATATGTTAAGGGATGAGTTCTGAGAGAATATGGACTTTTTACAGTTGTTTTCCCAAGACAGTTCGGGGGGGGAGGAAAGAAAAAATGAACTTTTGAGCCATGAGTAAGAATATTGTATAAGTACCCTAATTTACTTAGAAGCATTTATTTACTCCTAAGGGATCACATAATGGGGTATTCAGATTACAGAAAAGCAACATGATAGACCAATTAGTAAATATATATCAAATATTAATGAGATGAGAACACTTACTTATTACTCTTAAGTATGAGGCAAGATATACACAATTAGCATTTGAACAGGCTAGCACAGGAAAAAAGCCTTTACTACTTATTAAGAGAAGGGCATAAAATGTGTGGTTGAATCACGAAAGCTCTTTGGCAACTTCAGTTGGAAGAAACTCAAAATGTAATTAATGATCTGGGAAAACTAACAGATTAAAGTGTGTAAATCTTTTAATTTTTATCATACACTACTCCAATAGGAATCCCCAAATTCCATTATAGAAATAGCAGAATACTTGCTAAGATGCACTTACCCACTGTTAGAAGAATTGCTATTGTACGTGGAAAACAAAATGTTAGCCATGACTAGCAATGTCACTGAACTTCCGTTTCATTTCACCAGATACTTATTGTGGGGTGGTTTTAGTTTTCCAAATGTGTCTAACAGGAAACTTAACCTGCTCTGTGGGTTTAGGGCTCTTCAAAGCTTGATTTACCCCAACTGGTACCACTTTCCTTGGGGTTTCCACTTAAGGAAGGAATCTTTACATTGCTTCCAGAGCTTGCTAAAAGCTTGCTTGCATAATGACTCAGCACAACTCCCAGCTGTTCTGGCCATGCCGCTCCGTTCCTAGGAGCAGTCACATTTTGAGATGGTTAATTACATACTCCTTTGAGGGTTGAGAGGTAGTATGTGCTGCCACAATTCTACACTCTCGCAGACCCTTCCATTCTTTATTATACTCACCTAAGCTAGCATACCTAGAGGTAAATCAAGCCCAAAGTCAGCTTTCTGCTGTTGAGAGACTTCCCAGCTGGAGGGCTTAGTGAGAGATTTTCAGTGGCCCAAAGGAGAGTTAGACAACCAACTCAAAATTTCCCTCTTATTTCCAACCACCAGTGCATACAATTCTTTGCGTCCCAAACTACACCTTTCTTATTTAGCTTCCATTTCTCCTGACTTCTCTTGTTAGATGTCTAACTGAGATGCCTTCCAGTTCTACACACTACTCATTTCTCCTAAGGTGATTTCCTTGAACTGTCTTACTTCAACCAAAAGGTGACCTACCTATAAGAACTACAGCATCATATTTTTTTCAAGTTATGTTAAATCTGTTAGTGGTTGATGAACTGTTCATAAACAGTACTTCATTCTATATTTTCATTTGTTGCTGTCTTAGCAGAAGAGATTCCCCCGCCCATCTCATCCACCCCGTGAACTTGAGTTGGCCAGCTGCAGGTTTTTCTTTGCTGTGCAGACATACCCATAATCAAAATGTTTGTTTTCCTGTCCGAAAAACATTATTCTTTTTCATTCCTATTTTGACTCTCTTATTCAGGCCTGTCTAACTGCCTTAAGCTCTGTAGTAAATAACCCTAAAGCAAGAATTAATTTATTGCACATTTAGGGCTTGAAAAACATACTGGACAATGACTTTTAGCTGGAGGACTAAAACTAATAGCCAGGGGATGATATGTAAGATAGAAGCGGGTGGGGTACAATCTGTGAAGTCTAGGTGCAATGCACTCAGGAGAATTTCTGTTGTAGATGGTAGGATTTTTACTAGAGTGCTATCTTTGTTGATAATTTAAGTTCCCTCTAGTGCACTCTGATGGCTGGAAGGGAGGAGACCTTTCCCTCTTCCCCTACAACCCCAGAACCTCCTTACTGCTGTTGTGTGGGCATACACTCTAGCCTTTCCACCGCCTTATGGGTTCCATCTGTTTTTAGGGCTCTTCTCTGCTGAATATCTCAAGTATATATCTGAGGTTCTGTTCATAGCCTTACCAATTAGCAGCAGAGTGACTTTTACAATTCTGTAGAAATTGATGTCTTAACTGCTCCTCCCCACTTACTCCCTAGGGGAAGTTACAAATTGGTGAGTGGATTTTTGCAGCTCTCTTGATATAGCAAGATCAGTACACATAGTATTTAGAAACTCAATCCCTAGGTTTAGTGTAAAGTCTTAACATAGTCACTTTCCCAATATCTAGCTAATCTTCCTGTACACTTTTCCCCAGCAAAAGATAGCGCCCATATAGACACATTTATCGCAGATTGACAGTTGTGCAGGGGGAAAAAAAACAAAATTAATTGTTCTAACTTCAACATGTTTCTCTCCAATTAAAGCAGATAGACACCATGTTTTGGTGTTTCCAAAACAAAAATTTTCACAATCTCTGGCTCGTGGGAAATTTTGAAATATTGAAATTTCCTGCAAAATGAAAATTTTGCCCAGCTCTAATTTTGAGTCATCAGAATGAGAACTCAAAATGGTACATCACTTGTACAGGCATAAACATGATCATGAACGTTTCTCCAGTATATGTTTTTGTCATAAAAATAAAGGGAAGGGTAAACCCCTTTGAAATCCCTCCTGGCCAGGGGAAAGCTCCTCTCACCTGTAAAGGGTTAAGAAGCTAAAGGTAACTTCGCTGGCACCTGACCAAAATGACCAGTGAGGAGACAAGATACTTTCAAAAGCTGGGAGGAGGGAGAGAAACAAAGGGTCTGTGTGTCTGTCTATATTCTGTCTTTGCCGGGGATTGACCAGGAATGGAGTCTTAGAACTTTTAGTAAGTAATCTAGCTAGGTACGTGTTAGATTATGATTTCTTTAAATGGCTGAGAAAAGAATTGTGCTGAATAGAATAACTATTTCTGTCTATCTTTTTTGTAACTTAAGGTTTTGCCTAGAGGGGTTCTCTATGTTTTGAATCTAATTACCCTGTAAGGTATCTACCATCCTGATTTTACAGGGGGGATTTCTTATTTCTAATTACTTCTATTTTTATTAAAAGTCTTCTTGTAAGAAAACTGAATGCTTTTTCATTGTTCTCAGATCCAAGGGTTTGGG
This sequence comes from Natator depressus, assembly GCF_965152275.1. Classification (NCBI taxonomy): domain Eukaryota; kingdom Metazoa; phylum Chordata; order Testudines; family Cheloniidae; genus Natator; species Natator depressus. The sequence goes on along the minus strand of NC_134235.1, from coordinate 94,930,512 downwards.
TCTGTGGTCACCTATGCAAATTGGTGAGGCTTTTTATCCAACATTTCCCAGAAAAGGGGGGGTGCAAGTGTTGGGAGGATTGTTCATTGTTCTTAGGATCCAAGGGTCTGGGTCTGTAGTCACCTAGGCAAATTGGTGAGGCTTTTTACCAAACCTTGTCCAGAAAGTGGGGTGCAAGGTTTTGGGAAGTATTTTGGGGGGAAAGACGTGTCCAAACAGCTCTTCCCCAGTAACCAGTATTTGTTTGGTGGTGGTAGCGGCCAATCCAAGGACAAAGGGTGGAATATTTTGTACCTTGGGGAAGTTCTGACCTAAGCTGGTAAAGATAAGCTTAGGAGGTTTTTCATGCAGGTCCCCACATCTGTACCCTAGAGTTCAGAGTGGGGGAGGAACCTTGACAGTTTTACTTTTCCAATGTAGTGATAAATCTTTACTCATTTGCAGAGCTATGAAGGAAAATCCTCTAAAGATGTGCGGAAACGAGTTGCTGCAGGTGCTTTACTGTCCCTGCTGGCTGTCAGTAAAAGTGCCCAGAAATGTGCTTTGGAAGGTAAGCCTGAAGACACACATGCTACAGTATACTTAAAATACTCTGTAAATCAAATGCTTGCCAATAGTATTTTTTCATTGTCTTCAGTCTAAAAATAAAGCTGTTATATTTAATACTGCTTTTAAGAAGCTTCTCTGTAAATAAAATGTTTGATTACTGAAGTTTACAGTTCTATATAAATGTCAGTACCCCATCTAACACTTTTTTGAATTAATTGTACCTTTATTATTAACAGTAATATTTCAGGTTACATTAACAGGTTACAACCCACAGCATTTCATTTAAGTGGATCTAGCTTTCTAGTACTAGTCAGTAGTGACCATGTGATGATGTCACCTTTGTCCGGCTTGTCCTTGCCCGTGCCTCCACGAACGCAAGTCGAAGCCACGCCATTCTGTTTTGTTGTGAGCACGTTCTTTCCATTTCTGGCTAAAAGTTTTGTCATGGGATTGGCCCAGTGCATTTTCGGACTGCCCAGCAGTCATTTATGGTCTTTGGGAATCCAGTTACTGATGAGGGTTGTCCACCCCTTGTCTTGCCTGCGGACTACATGACCTTCCTATCTTCGCTTTGCGTCGTACGTCGCCTGCACTACATCGGTCACCTCTGGACGCCTTCTGATCTCCTCATTTGGTATATGATCACAAAGCGATATCTTACACATTCGCCTTACCATTGCTCTCTGGGTGACAGCGAATTTTTCTTCCTCCACTGGTGTGGAGAAAGTAAATAAGGAAGTGTTAATTACTCCTCATAACAGAAGAACTAGGGAGTCACCAAATATAATTAATAGGCAGCAGGTTAAATATTACTTCGCATAACACACAGTCAACCTGTGGAACTCTTTGCCAGAGGATGTTGTGAAGGCCAAGACTATAACACAGCTCAAAAAAGTACTAAATCTGTTCATGGAGGATAGGTCCATCATTGGCTATTAGCCAGGATGGGCAGGGATGGTGTCCCTAGCCTCTGTTTGCCAGAAGCTGGGAATGGGTGACAGGGGATGGATCACTTGATTAACTGTTCTGTTCATTCCCTCTGAAGTACCTGGCATTGGCCACTGTTGAAAGACAGGATACTGGGCTAGATGGACCTTTCGTCTGACCCAGTATGGCCATTCTTATGTACTTATGCCGTGTGGTAAAACAAGGGGTTTATTTTTACCATGTCTCTTTTAAATAAAGTATAATGTTTTAAAAATTTGTATTACGTTAAAAATGGGGGGGAAATCCTTCAAGGATTTAAAGTTGTTGAAGTAATTAGAATAACCCTCATATGAACAGCATAAACTATAGCGTCTTCATTTTTAAAACCCCTAAAATGTTAAAAATCTGTAACTGACAAGGGAATTTACATCAATATTAACCTACCATTACAATTTGTACATCTGGTTTGTAAGATTATAGACAACTGAGGAGGCAGCTCCAGCCAAAACAGGTGATGAATTGGAATTGGAAGGCACCGAAGACATACGGGAGTCTGGTGATTGAGTGGGTCTTGTTACCCGTAAGCAGCAGAGACTCCAGTTAATCTGTCAACGATAAATCCTTTGAGTGCCTTAAGTCTTCCAGGCCAATGGGAGCTGCGGGAAGCTGTGGCCAGCACATCCCTGCGGCCAGTGCCACTTCCCACAGCTTGCATTGGCCAGGAACGGTGACCCTAGGCCACTGGGAGCTGCGGGCGGCTGTGCCTGCAGACGGTCAATGTAAACACTGTCTCGCAGCCCGCCAGCAGATTACCCTGATTCTCTGGGTTCCAAAGACCTACTGACCTCCCCCCACACCCAAGTAAGAAACGTAGATGCCCAAGGCGGGGAAAAACCTCTCATCCACCTGGCCCAAATACCCAGCTGACATCAAAACACCAGTTTTGACTTAATCTGTCCATGAAAATGGCCTTTTTGGTATCAATCACATCAGCCTGAAGAGTTGGAGAAATTGGCACCTTAATAGCAGATCCCCCGTCATAGTATTTTTCAAAGACCAGGTTTTTTTCCGTCCCTAAATTCCTTATTCCTTAAATTCCTACCTAATGCATCATCCGAGTTTCATCTTAATCAGTCCATTCATTTACTGCTTTTTTTCCCCTGAAACCCACAATTCTCAACAGGAGGCTTCCTTTCATACTGTAGGTTTGGCTTTGTATATGGATAGGACCAAACTATTTTGGAAGTCTCCTAGACTGTTTGTTTCCATTGCAAGCAGATCTAAAGGATCCACTGTCTCCCCTCAGAGGTTATCAAGGTGGATCTGTGGGTGTATTTTTGCATGTTACAATGCTATCAGCATTTAGCCTCCTCCTTGGGTGTTAGCACACTCTACAAGATCACAATCAACATCTATGGCATTACTTAAAGACATTCTAGTATATGAGGGCTGCAGAGCCACTAGCTGGTCTTCAGTACATACCTTCTCCAAGCACTATTCCTTCGTCCATTCCTCTAGATCGAATATAGTGGTTGGCAATGTGGTTCGTTCTTGAGTTCTTCACTCGATTCCAAACTTCCCTCCTCCCTGTGGGGATGATGCTCAGGAGTTACCTGAAGTGGAGTGCACTCATGGGGACACTACTCGAAGAAGAAGAAAAGATTACTCACCCCCTGCTGTAACTATGGTTCTCTGAGATGTGTGTCCTTATAGGTGCTCCATTACCTGCTCTGCTTCAGAGTTTCCTTTGTGGGGCTTTGCAGTAGAGAAGGTACAGAGGGTGGTTCATCCATGCAGCCCTATTCAGCCTCTGAGCAGGACATGAGGCTGTGCAGTGTGCACCTCTAGGCTAGACAGACCACTAATGAAAATCTCTGAAGGCATATGGGGCATCTGTGCTTCTGAAGTGGAGTACCCATAGGGGGATACATCTCAAAGAACCACAGTTACTGTCCATGGTAAGTAACCTTTTAATCAGAGAATGGAGGCTTGTGTGTAGTTTTTCAATAATGTGATTTACTAGTAGAATATTATACATTTTATATTTATTTTTAATCTTTACAGCTATTCTGTGTGTGAGGTAATTACAGGATCTACTGCCCTAGTGAATTTTAGAATACAGTTTGAATTACTACACCTGATACATAGAGAGACACAAATATTTCTCTTGCCCTAAATTTCAAATAAGAATATTTTAAAATCTGTTTTTATCTTGTTTCTTTGTAACTATATATGTCACTGAGCATTTAACTTAAAGTTTAGAAAACACAAAGGCTCTGTTTCTCAGTCTAAAGATATCATCTGTATAAGAGTCTCATTCCTGGTTTTTGGTTTCTTAGCATGAGATTGGTAGATGCATGAAGACCGTGAACCGGATAGAGCATGATCCTTGCTAGAAATAATCCACAACTCTTGCCAGCTATAAGTATTGCCTTCTGAATGTTCATTCTTGACTGTAGGTAGCAAAAGAACTCCCTACAAGCTACTGTTCCAGATCACAGTGACTTGACGTCCATTAAGTATACTTTCTTCATCCCAGCTCTACCTGCTGGCCAGGTCCAGTACACCATACATTTCTGAGACTTGGGCACATAAGTGTACTTCTGTGGCGTTCCAACACCTGTCTTTCTCAGTGCTTTGACACCTATTTTCCTCAGCATTTAGAGTACTAAAAACATTCAAACACTGCTGGTGTCTAACACCTGTTGTTTTTTTTTTCTTTTACCAGTGTCTCAGAGCTTTTGTGATGTTCTCTGTGAAGACGCTGTGACTTTGTGCATATGGACAGTTGTAGCACATTGAGCACTCCGAGCATACAAATAATAATAATAATTAATAATAATAATGTGCTGTCCTAAACTAGTTAAACTGTTCTCTTTTTTTTCATCTCAGAAGGACTGTATTTTGTAGGTGTATTCCTTTGTATAGTCTGCTTATTATTCTAAACTTGTGAAGGTCTTCTGGGATGAAGAACACTATGTATAGTGTGTATATATAAGACATTACATTCCCCACCCGTTGCTGTTAGGTCATGTACAGTAGTCAACTTCCACTATGTGAAATTGCCTCATAGATCCCCACTTGCCTGACAAATCCCAGAACTGTTAAAAACAATTAGCCTAGAAGGGGACACTATGCCATGATGCATGCACACGGAAGCAAAGAGAGTTTTAAAGGTGTACAACCCTAACTCCATCAGTTCCTGGCTTTTTTTCAACTTGGTTGATGGATTTCTGACCCTCTTGTTCATAACTTCGTAATGTGAACTGGGTTTAGGTATTGAACACAAATTCATGTTCTTGGGTACCAGCTGAAATACCCTACCCACCTGAGTATGTTGGGTAAAAAGGTTGGGTTACTTGTTTTTACTCTTACCTCATTTCTATCATATAGAGAGCCTTAATTATGTGGAAAGCACACAGTTGAAGAGTTGGTTAGGAAACAAAATTCCTTATACTTTAATTTACAAGTGAGGGGTTTTTGGTATTTTTGAATGTGAATAGGCTTCTGAATTGTATGGATTTTGTCTTTCAGCTGACCTTATAGACAGCTGCATGGAACAGATGAAGCACATTCATGCACAGCTGAACTTAGAATCCCTGAGGCCTGGAAAAACAGCACAGAAAAAAAAGGTAACTGTAAAATCTACAACGCGGACACAAAACATTTTATCTGCAGCAGAAGATTTTTTTTTTCTGATATTTGATATTCTTTCTTGACAATGACAGTGCATTTGCTTAGAGTATTGCCCAGTTATTGTGTGTTAATTGAATAATTAAATCTTTCCCTTGAGAGAAACGATTCAGACAGGGTCTCTCTTCCGCTAATTATCAGTCCGGCTAATTTTATCTGCTTGGACTCTTCACCCTTTTGGAAGGGAATTATGAAGGGGAGGGTTGAACATGATTCTAGGAATATATGGAGGCACAATATTGTAAATACTATGGATGAGTATCCTATTTGTATATTTGCAACTTTCTGACATCCCAATGATTTCCATACGGTTAGTTTTTAATTATAGGGTATTGTTTTTCTGGAAAGAGGATTGCAGTTAGGTTTTATTATTTAAATACAAAAATAGCTAGTAGTGTATATAGAAGCTCCCACAGTAATTTTTGATTGCATGTTATCTGTATTTTGTTTAGTTAAAATGGGAAAAAACTTGTTACAAATGTCACTTGTAAAGATAACTTTCATATTTCCTTTTATTTCATTCTCCCCTCCTCTCGCTCTCTCACATTGCCTCTTTGAGAGGCCTTTTACTTCATCACTCAGAGTCCTAGCCAGCATACATACAGGGGTTTAAAAACAAGTGTTACATGTATCACCTTATAGAGATGAAGCATGGACCCTATTTTATATCTCTGTTCCTTTATGCTTGATAGACCAGAAATAGATTTCTGTGGTGGATGAGCTTACTGAAATATCACTTTTCAGAGATGGTTAGCGTCCTACAAGTAAAGGTTCTGTGGCATAAGTGAGAGCTTGTGTGTTACAATATAGCCATTAAGACAAACATGCTGCTTATATAAAATGGATTCTGTTTTCAAGCTGACACTCTTGAACCATTTTTGTCGAAACAGGAGGATAATCTTATCAGGGAACTAAGGATTGTTCTGCAGCTCCTAAGAAACTGCCTCTTTCGAAATGAAGAGTGCAAAGTAAGTAGTCATACTATTTGTATTATAATATTACCACATACAGCTAGTTTGGGGTCTAAGAATAAAGATTACAGATATGTTCAATTTTAAATATTGTTCAGGTTGATTGGACCTCATCTTAATACCAATGACCGGAATGGCTCATTTGTTTCCTGCAGCAGAGAACATTACATGCATACATCAAACCTTTTAACTCTGACACTGAAACTTCAGCTCCCAGCCACTGAATACAAACTTCTGCCAGCAGAGGTGGTATGGGATGTCAAGCTAAAAATGTATAGGTAGTGGCCAAAATATTTGGTAGGGGACTGTTTCCTACCCATTTCTTACCTCCCCCTGCTAGAAGACAAAATTTCCAAAGGGAAAAATGGAATACTTATTGGAAGGATGGGGGTGAGGAAAAACATGGGGAAGAGTTCTACAAGATGTGTGTCCCTGTTGGTGCTCCACTACCCACCCTCCTTCCCTCTGCTTTGGACAGAAGGCACTGGAGGGAAGTTGGACCATACAGTGCTATATATAGCTGCCGCTCACAGCGCAAGACAGGGAGGTGTGCATGATCCAATGGGCACTGCTACCAATGATCTCCAATCCCAGGGACGGGGTGCTGCTGCACCTACAGTGGAGCATCCATAGGGACACACATCTCGAGGAACCTCGGTTATTGCACAGGTGACCTTCTCTTACTGCTTATGACTGAAGTTCTCTGAATGTATTCTCTGCAGAACTACACTGATCCTCCCTCCTTTGCTGCTTTTTCCAGAGTTTTAATAACAAATTTAGTTGAGGTAGAGGGAAACAGTATGTGTAGGAGGGTGAGGCCTTGTAAAATCGCAGTTGGAACGTTAGAACATCTTCAGTTTCATGTGTATGCTCACCAGTAATTAAAATGTTCCAGGATGACAACATTGACTTGTTAGTATAGATCTGCAGAAACAATATACAATAAAAGTTCTGTTATCCGGCCCTCTACCAACCGGAAAGCTCTATAAACGGCATTTCTAATCTTCATAGAAAGTCTGGTTGGCCCGGGGCCGGCAGGCTCCCTACCTGGCTCCACGCAGCTCCCCGCAAGCAGCGATTTGTCCCTGCTGTTCCGAAGCAAAGGTGCGGTTAGGCAGCTCTGCACACTGCCTCCACCCGCAGGCATCACCTCCGCAGCTCCCATTGGCTGCAGTCCCCATCCAATGGGAGCTGCAGAGCAAGGGCGGGAGCAGCACGCAGAGCCGCCTTGCCGAGCCTCCACCTCGGAACAGCAGGGACAGGTTGCTGCTTGTGGGGAGCTGCCCGAGGTGAGTGCCTCCCAGATCAGGCACCCGGAGCCCCCTCCAGCACCCCACGCCCCTTTCTGCACCCAAACTCCCTCCCAGAGCCTGCGCTCCACACCCCCTCCTGTGCCCCAGCCCCACATCCTCTGCCACACCCAAACTGCCTCCCTCTTAGTTAACCAGAAATTTTCACTTACTGGCACCGCGCATTTCCCCAGCATGCTGGGTAAACAAGCTTTTACTGTATTTAGTAGCTGGTAAATATCCTTCAGTTTATACAGTATGAGGATGAAACAAAAAAAATGTCAATGCACATCTATGAGAATTTACTAACAAGTCAATGGAGACTATCAAGAAAATAGCAAAAAATATCAGTGCATGTAAGTAAAGACAATCTTATGGAGTCCGGATGGAACCAGTTCAATCAAGTCTCAGTGTTGACTTGAATTAAAATGTGATTGAGGCAGCTTGTGGAGACAACAGTCCAGTATTGAAACAAGACTGTCCTCTGCCTCTAGTACCATTTAAAGCAACCAAATTTTAACTCTGTAATCTAAAGTACATTAAAGGGACCCTTCAAGGAAAAAAGAATTTTTAAAAGAACTCCATAGTATGTTAAAATTCTTTAATTTCCTTTGTTTGCTTTCAATATTGCACAAAATACTTCAAACCAATATTCATTATTGTACTGTATATTCCTCCTTATCTCTTGCTGTTAGGTGGCAGCACTCGAGGCTCATCTTGTCCCTGTCCTCCACTCTCTATGGCCATGGTTTGTAATGGATGACTCCTTAATGCAAATAGCTCTTCATTTGCTTTGTGTCTACACTGCAAATTATCCCACAGGTAAGAGACTCAAGTTTTGGTATAATATGTCAAAACATTTTATCCAGAGTAATGTCTATGTAAATGGAAAAAAAGAGGCAAAAGAATGAGTGCTTCTAGTGCGAAAAAAGGTTCTGTGCTCTTTACAAACAAGTATAAAGAAAAAGAATGAAACCTGGCCTCATCAAAGTGGATGGGAATTTTGTCATTGCCTCAGTAAGAGTCAGGATTGTGCCTTAGGTCCCTGTTCCGAGGAACATATTCTTTAAATCTGAAAGTCTCTTCTTGTCTTTGGGGGGAAAAAAAGATTGGGTTTTAAAAGATCCTATATTAAATAGGTATTAAATTCCAGGTGAGCCTCAATGCTACTGAAATCCCCGTAGACCCACCACATTGTAATATATTCTGTGGAAATACCACCTTCAGGAATTTCGTGGCAGAGAATAGCAAAACAATACTTTCTTTATTAAGAACACTCATGGATGAGCCATTATTAAGAAAGTTGTATTCCTGCAAGAAAGTGGTAATGTGGCATTATAAATTAATGGTTTCCTAGAATTTAAGACCAAAAGGGAGTATTAGATCATCTAGTCTGACTTGTATATTTCAGGCTATTAAATTTCACCCATTTATCCCTGTATGGAGCCCACTAACTTGTGTTTGACTGAAGCATAACTTGTGTTTGACTATATCATATTTTTCAAAAAGGCATCCAGTATTGATCTGAAGGCATCAAGAGATGGAGAATCCATCACTTCCCTTGGTAGTGTGTTTCAGTGGCTAATCACCCCAACTATTAAATTTAAATTAGAAATAAGTTCTTAACTAGCTTCCAGCTATTGGTTCTTGTTATGCCTTTCTTTGCTAGATTAAAGATCCCTTCAGTGCCCAGTGTTTTCTCCTGATGAAGGTACTTACACATTGTGATCAAGTCACCTCTCAATCTTGTGATATGTTGTGATAGCAATAGCAAATACCTTTCTAAACACTTGATAAACACTGTTTTAGAGGCATCTGTGTTTTTATTATGCTTCCAACAACCTCTCTCATTATTCTCTTTCTATAATAAGTGTACCTCAGCATTCTGAGCATCAAGGGTAAATACAATGAAACACACTTGTGACTACCTGTTAATTGTGATCTGCTATCAGCCAACCAAATTTCTGTTCCAGTAAGATTTTTTGTCTTCTCCATATTAACTCACTGTGCAGTACTGTTACCAGGTTCCCAAGTAAATAGAGAGTAATAAAACCCTCTCAAAAGTGAGTCAGCTTCAAGCCTGCCCTTCTTTCAGGGAGGAGCCATTTGGCAGAGGTCATCCAAGGAGCTTCTGCATTCCATCAGCCCTCTATCCGTAGTTAAGGAGTGAAAGTCTGCTGTCCTCTTTGCACTGCCCTCAACTGAGCTTGGTTTCTCCCTTTTAAGCTCTTCCATCCATTTTTGACCTCTCTCACAAGTATGATGGGGTGGGGCAACCTGAGTCCACATTGGGCAACACAGGGTTAATGAGCTAGTATGCAATTTGTATACCCCATCACAAATTTTCTGAAATTTCTCTTGGGGTTGTCTATACAAAGGAGTTGCACCTGTGTAATTTAAATTGGTTCAAGCCAGTACAAACACCCATGTGGACATTCTTATATCAGTTTAAAGTTGGTTATATAAGATTAGCTTGTGCCTAATTTATCAATGCAGACTGAATCAAAGTAAGCCAGGTTTAGAGTGTCACCACACACAACAGTGCACCTGTTTAAACCCATATAAAAATACACCTTAATTTAATGGTGCAAATTAACATGTGGACCATGCTTTAATGTATTTCCAGTAATAAACCTGTTCAACTGAATTATCTGTTGTGTTCAGCCTACAGAGGAGGGGAGTGGTCAGAAACAGAAGACATACCAAGTTTAGGAACTTCTAATTATGAAAAACATTTGTTAAAATGAACGTTTATATAGTAAAAAAAATTATGGATTACTTGTTTTTATTTTTATTTTAGAATTTAACTTAGCATATACATGCATGAATTATCTGAAGGGTCTTTTTTTTTTAGTAGTAGTGAAGGACTTAATATATTTACTTATATTGGAACAGCTCCATGATGTGGCCCTGATCCTGTACCATGTGGACAGACTGCTGTATTTCCATGGAGTTCCATTGATTTCAGTATCGATCTGCCCATACATTACAACTTGCACCATAAGACCTATATCAGCCAAAAACACAGGCAGTTATTAACAAACTTCAGTGAACTTTCGGGAGTTACCTATATTGGTGAAACTACTGCAATACTGTGTGTGTTTTTATTATCCACATTTTAAAAGGATGTTGAAACACTTGAGGCTGAAAAAGTCACAACAATTATTTGAGGGCTGGAGAAAATGCCTTACTGTAAGAGACTTAAAGAGCTTAATCTGTTTTAATTTATCAAAAAGAAGACAGAGGTGACTTGATCATAGTGTAGAACCTAGCAGAGAAGGTCATAACAAGAACCATGGTGGAAGCTGAAGCAGGACAAATTCCTAGAATTCTTAAAAATAAGGCATACATTTTTAACAGGAATGGTGACTAACAGAACAAACTATCAAAAGAAGTGGTCCTGACACCTTCAAATCAAGACTGGATGCTTTCTGGAAGTTTGTGTGTTAACCAAACACATTATTGGTGTCAGTGCAGAGACAACGGGGTGAAATTTACTGGTCTGTGATATGTAGGAGGCCAGACTAGATGATTTAATGGTCCCTTCTGGCCTTAAACTGTTTGAATCTAGGTTAGAAGGAAGTTTCCATTTTTTTATTTTGTTTTACTTTGCCTATAAGGGGATGTGGTTTCAGTTTAATCATGTTTTCTTACTATTCAGGCTAGCTGCAAGCTGAGCCAACCCACTCACCTTATCAGTTCATTAAACCACTTCCGTTAGCGTCCTAGGAGTAAAGCAATGTTTGGTGATGCTCATCTATACACAACAGCTAGAGATGAACTACCCCCTTTTTGTATTGTGGGGGTCCAACTTGGTTGTGTATGTGTGTGCTGGCTGCTACTGCAATATGAAAGTTAAATACATTTAAGGTAGGGGGGAGTGGGTGTATTTGTAATGCAAAAAATATTTTGAGGGAGGGGTGTGTGGAGGAAAATTGAATCTGACCTTGATGTTTAGCTGCATAGAGTAATGCTGGCTCACACAGTCCAGCTTGCATGAAATGAAGGCTTTCAGAACATTAGGTTTTTATTTCTAAAGAATAGTACTTCATGAATAACTTTAAACATTCAAGGCAGTTCTACTAATTTTTCCTGTGAGCAGTAACTGTGCACGTTACCTTACATGTAGAAACTGAAAAAATCCCTGATTTTTCCTCTCAGCTATAGCATGAGATTAGTTTAACAGTTGCAGCACGAAGGCCTTATTTCTGCAAATTGTTCCATGCAGGTGGGTATGTGGACTTTGTTGGAACTTCACGTAGAATAGCTTTCAGGATTGGAGTCAATCCGTGTATTCCAGAAAAATAAAATGGTTACTTATGTGGCAGAAAGAGGCCAGTTTAATACAAAAAAATACCTTGTATTTCACACATTGCATTTATATTTTATAATCCAGAAATTGCTAACTTTGAGGTTAAATTTATACCTTGCTTTTCTTTTTTGAGGTTATAAGAGTTTTCCTCACACCACTGTTGGAAGTGTAATAATGACATTGAGTTCTGACTGAGTATATGATAATTATATAATAACAGCCATTCTATTAAGGTTTAATATAAATAACTAAAAATAAAAAAGAAATTCACTAAATAGGACCAATGTTGCTATTTGTCATTGAATAAACATAAATGTAATTGTTGACTTGATTGCTGGAGAATTACTTTTCCGCACAAATTCAACCAAAGGTAACCATATATTTTAAAACATTTTTTTCCAAATGTTGAGTAATTTTTTTTTAGATGAGGCTTCCTGTTGCTGCTGTTTACCAAGTTTTATAAAACAAGATGTTTCTGGAGGATAATGTGTCTTCCAGTGATTTGCAATAGAACTACTAAATGCAGCTCATCAGAATATTCTTTAATTAAAATATTGTTTTTCCAGCAGAATTAGCAGCAGTTGTACCAGTGGTCTGGTAAATACAATCAGTATAATGTATTTAATTTGTTCACACATTTGCTTCCAATTATTTTTTAGGGTGATACCTCCAAATTGTACATGAAATTCCTTTGTATCACACAGCCATCTTTTCTCTTGTCCTTCGTCTTTTAGCCTTACTGATGTAAAGTAGCACTGATAAGTAACATGTAATAATTTTCCTTTGTATCACAAGATACTGATCATTTTTTCCCCTATGACACTTTTTCATTTCTTCAGTAAAGGCAGAAGTTCTTCATTCTAAAACTTGGGATAGTTATCATTCACCTATTCCTTTTTATAATCCTATCTATAGTAAACCGTTTTTCTTCGATTTTGTGAATATAGCAAATTTTAGGAATTGTATTTTCCTTTATCTGTTAATAATATCACTGATGGATGAACCCCTGCTTTCCCTCAATATTTGATAAAGTCCACCTTTGCTAAACTAGGATCAAAATCCTTATTTTCATATATTGTCTGAAGAGGCGATTGAGGCAGATTTAATTTCTTTGACATGGAATCTCATATTTTAGGTGTTTAATATAAAGTGGAAAAAAGACTTTTTCCCCATTACATCTAGAAGTCCCAAGTAATATCAGATTTCCTTTTTGCTGGAAGCTTTATAAACACATAGTGAAAGACAAGGCTCTGCCTGGAAAAACTTGCTAACTAAATAGATAAGACAGACAGAGGGGAAGAGGTGAAATGTCTTGCCCAAAGTCACATAGCAGGTTAGCAGCAGAACTTGGGATTAAAACCCAGGTCTCCTGACTCCCAGCCACTTGCTCTATAGTCTAGATGATGCTGTTTTTCTATAGATATGGTATATACTGATTATATAGATTTCCCCCATCCAGCCTGGTCACTTCTTAATTTTGTAATAGTGAGGCAATCTCATTTAATTGTTAATGATAACAATGTTTCATTCTTTAAGGCTGTGGTTCTCTTTGCTGGGCAAGCAGTGGACTGTCTCCATTTCAGACTGCACAGAGAAGCGCAACCAGCAACTCACTGATGCTCAGCATTATCAAGTTAGCTTCCCAAACACTAACTGAGAACAGCGCAATTCAGCGTATGGTCTTTACTCTTCTTTCCAACCTTGCTATTTCTCATGACTGCAAGGGTGTTATTCAAAAGGTAAGGAGGCAACATTATTTATTTCTTTATTTTTTGAGCACTTCAGGAGCTGCAAGGTGCATCACACAACTAAGACAAGACATGTTCCTGGCTCTTGAAGGCAAACAATCTAAGGCCCAATCCAGGAAACACTTGCAGATATGAGTTACTTTGTGTATGTGCGGAGTCCCAAAGATGTGAATGGGGCATGTTTAAATATTTACAGAATCAGGCCCTACACTCAACATGACCTAATTAAGAGGGTAGGGGAAGGAAATGATAAAAGATGGCTATCTGAAGATCATGACATGCATATACACTTAGTTATTCTCATAAGCAGTGTAATTCAGGAGTTCACGAACTTTTCCAAAATAGGGATGCATCTTACTATGTTTCATGGACTACTTCCTGTGCCTTTCCCCAGACCATATTCCCATCATTCACAGCTGCATAATATCCCAGAGGCAATTGCAGGAAGAGTTATAATAGAAACACATTTATGTAGTTTTATGTCTCCTTAATGCATTGTGTTTTGTACTATTTGAAAACTGTTAATCGCACAATATACTTTTTTTCTTTCCTTTCTGTTCAGTTTTTCTTTCCCTCCCACTCACTTGCACATTCATCTCCACTTAGTCCCCTTCTCTTCCTATGCACGTGTCCCTCTCATCTGTACTCTGTTTTCTCCTGTTTGTGGCTGGTAGCACCTGTTTCCTTTCTCCCTCTTATATAGCAGTAGCCTCTAAGTAGAGGCAGCTACTTCTTCCCTGTTTCCAGTTTCTTTTGCTTTGCTTTGCGCTGCTCTTCAGTGAAGAGTCTGGGGTGTTGTAAAAGCAGCTGGAAATAAGGAAGACCACCACATGCCCATCTAGTGCTCAGTCCCTGGAGCACAGTTTAGGATCTGCTTTGTATCTGATGGGAATCTTACTATAAATAGAGTAATAGATATGAGTGACATACTACTAGTCCATACAGTTGGACAGGCTCTTTCGAAAGAGCATCAGTGCTACTCTTTGCATTGAGCAAAGTTCCATTAAGGATTATTGTGGAGATGGGGGAACCTCAGAGTTTAACTATTCAAATCCCAACAGGGAGTTGCCTTCTATTGCTGGAAATGGGAGGGGTTGGAAGCTCAGCTGTTGTTCCTCTACAGTTGCATTATTCTACACAAATCATGTTACTAGTCATACAATAGCGTCATACGTATTAATCATAGTAGTAGTAATTTGGCATGTGTTTTAACACACTTACTAGAAAAATTTTAAGACTTTTAAGAAGTTTTCAGTGCACTAAAATTTAAATTCATTTTTGAAAAGGAAATGGGAGATGTGTAAAAGATTTTATGAGAGACACAAAGTGGGTGAGGTAATATCTTTTATTGGACCAACTTCCGTTGGTGAAGGGGACAAGCTTTGTAGCATCACAGAACTCTTCCTCAGGTCTGAAGACTGTAACTAGAGTGTCACAGCTAAATACAAGGTGGGACAGATTGTTAAGCATAAGCGGTTCACACATGTTGCAGGAGACCACTTAAAAATGAAGTGGGCACTTAACACCTCTGCAGTCCGAAGACAAAGGAGGGTGTATAGGCAGCAGTGTGTGGTACAAATTGCAGTTGGTGAGCCATAAAACCAGCTTCTGTTAAGTTCCTGAGTTTTAATGTACAGCAGAGTTATGATGAGGAATGTTATTGTATAGGAAGGTGACATCCATTATGTCAAGGATGGTGTTCTGAGGAAGGTTGTTGATGTTGCAAAGTTTCTGGAGGAAGTCAGATGTGTCCTGGAGGAAACTGTCCCTTTGTGTTCATGAGTGATTTGAGGGTGGTTCCTAGGACTCCTGCTATTCATTCAGTAAGAGTACTGTGGCAAGATATGAAGGGTCTGCCTGGATTCCCTTGTTTGTGTATCTTGAGAAGCATGTGGAAGATCCCTGGGGTGATTTTTGTAGGGGAGGAGGTTGCAGAGTTTATCTTCAAGTTGTTTAGGGAAGGATTTCATGATATCCTTAAATTACTGTGTGAACTGTGGTGTGGGATCTTCTTTGAGTTCTTTGTCATAGGTGAGTCCCAGAGTTGTCAGTTGGCCTCTTTGACATAGTGATCGCGACTGCACACCCTTTGTCTGATGGTTTGATCACTGTCTGGTGTTTGGATTTCAGGGACTGTACAGCTGTCCTCTTGGTGGTAGAGAGATTGTGGTGGATGTCATTTTTGTTAAAGAATTCACAGCTGATTATTTTTCCTGAAGCAATCAATATAATAATGATCAAGTGTGTGCTTTGTCCACTGGGGGAGGTGTCCAGTCATGATATTTTTTTCTTGTAACTGAGAGAGCGGACGTGGTTGTTGGGAGTGAATTCTCTGAGGCAGAGTTGCTGAAAGAATTCTTCTAGTTCCACATGTTAATATGGTATCAGGTTCTGTGGTGAGGCAGAAGTTCAATCCCTTAGAGAGTAAAGATAATTCATTTCATGTTAGGGGGAGTTCTGATCGGTTGATGTTGTTGAGGTGTCATTTGGTGTCTGTGTTATGTGTCCTGGTGTCATGGTTTGTACCAGAAGGGTCAATCTGTTGGTTGTGGAGTTGCTGAAATTGGTTCAGCTCTGTGTGTGTGTGTGTGTGTGTGTGTGTGTGTGTTGGATATCTGTCATTTGTTTTTTTGGGGGGCGGCAGGGGGTGTTATAATTGTTTTAGGTTTCCTACAGTATCTCCAGTTAGGCTTCATGATTTTTTTTAGGAATATACGAATGACCATACTGGATCAGACCAAGTCCATCTAGCCCAGTTGTGACGGGTTGGATCACATTGATTCCCTGGGAGCTGCCACCTGATGTGCCAAGGCTACTTCTGCCCCTGCTTTCCCTGCCAACTTAGGACTCCAGCACCCTGTCTGTTTGAGCCAGACCCGCTAACCTGCTGCAAACCCAGACCCAGGTCTGAACCACGTCCCCTAACAGCTGTAGGCTTAACTGAAAGTAGCTTACAGAAGTGTTGCTGTCCTTAACACTCAGATGCCCAACTCTCAATGAGGTCCAAACCCTAAATAAATCCGTTTTACCCTGTATAAAGCTTATACAGGGTAAACTCATAAATTGCTTGCCCTCTATAACACTGACAGAGAAATATGCACAGCTGTTTGTCGTGTGTCCCCCCCCCCCCCGCCCCAGTATTAATACATACTCTGGGTTAATTAATAAGTAAAAAATGATTTTATTAAATACAGAAAGTAGGATTTAAGTGGTTCCAAGTAGTAACAGACAGAACAAAGTGAATTACCAAGCAAAATAAAATAAAACACACAAATCTAAGTCTAGTACAGCAGTAAAACTGCATACAGATAAAATCTCACCCTTAGAGATGTTTCAATAAGTTTCTTTCACAGACTGGACACCTTCCTAGTCTGGGCACAATCCTTTCCCCTGGTACAGCCCTTGTTCCAGCTAAGGTGATTGATAGGGGATTCCTCATGATGGCTGCCTCACTTTGTTCTGTTCCAGCCACTTATATATCTTTTGCATTAGGCAGGAATCAAAAGTCCCTCTCTGGGTTCCCACCCGCACCTTCTCAATGGAAAAGCACCAGGTTAAAGATTGATTCCAGTTCAGGTGACATGATCACATGTCACTGTAAGACTTTATTACCCGCTTGCCAGCACACATGTATACAGGAAGACTTACAAGTGAAACAGAGTCATCTGCAGACAATTGTCCTGGTTAATGGGAGCCATCAAGATTCCAAACCACCATTAATGGCCCACACTTTGCATAATTACAATAGGCCCTCAGAGTTATTTTATATTTCTAGTTTCAGATACAAGAGTGATACATTTATACAAATAGGATGACCACACTCAGTAGATTACAAGCTTTGTAATGATACCTTACAAGACACCTTTTGCATGAAACATATTCCAGTTACATTATATTCACACTCATTAGCATATTTTTATAAAATCATATAGCGTGCGTCACACCAGTATCCTGTCTTCCAACAGTGGTTGGTGCAAAATGCTTCAAACAGAGTAAACAGAACAGGTCAATTTATCAAGTCATCCATCCCCTGTCATCCGGTCCCAAATTCTCACAGTCAAAGGTTTAGTGTAGGGGTCCCCAAACTTTTTACTTCACGCCCCCCCTGCAACTCCTGGTGCCGGGAGTGGGGCTATGGCTCCGTGAGGTAGGGATGCATACAAGGATAAGGGGACCGAGGCTGGGGCCGTAGCTGGGGGTGGGCACGGAGCCCTGGACGCAGGGCCGGGAGTCCAGGTGAGCGGAGCCCCAGATGTGCCCCCCCCCTCAGCATTCCTTGGTGCCCCCTGCGGGGGTGCGCACCATGGATTGGGGACCTCATTTAGGGACACCCAGAGCCACTGATTGACCTATTTTCCATGAATTTACTTAATTATTTTTTAAATCCAGTTATACTTTTGACCTCCACTACATCACCTGACAATGAGTTGACTGCATTCTGTGGAGAAGTACTTCCTTATGTTTTTGTTTTAAACCCGCTGCTTATTAATTTCATTGGGTGACCCCAGGTTCTTGTGTGATGTGAAGGAGTAAATAACACTTCCTTATTAACCTTCTCTACACCATTCATGATTTTATAGACCTCTATCATATCCTCCCTCAGCAGTCTCTTTTTCAGAGAAGTCCCTGTCTTTTTAATCTCTCATATGGAATTTGTTCATACCCTTAATCATTTTTGTTGTCCCTTCTCTGTACTTTTTGCAATTCTAATTTTTTTTTTTTTGAGATGGGGTGACCAGAAATACTTGCAGAATTCAAGGTGCTGGTGAGCCATGGATTTATATAGTAGCATTATATTTTTTTTCTATCTTCTTATTTATCCCTTTCCTACTGGTTCCTAGTATTTTGTTAACTTTTTTGACTGCTGCTATACATTGAGCAGATGTTTTCAGAGAACTATCCACAAAGACTCCAAGATTTCTTTTTTGAATGGTAACTAATTTTGTGGGTTTTTTTGAATGGTAACAACTAAATTTAGAGCGGGAATTGTTTTCTGGTGTACATGACTTTGAATTTCATCTGCCATTTTATTAGCCAGGCACCCAGTTTTGTCAGATCCCTTTATAACTTTTTGCAGTTAAGTTTGGACTTAATATATTGAGTAATTTTGTATCATCTGCAAACTTTGCCACTTAGGAAAAACTATTTCACTGGGAGGGTGGTGAAGCACTGGAATGGGTTACCTAGGGAGGTGTAGGAATCTCCATCCTTAGTGGTTTTTAAGGCCCGGTTTGACAGAGTCCTTGCTGGGATGATTTATTTGGGGTTGGTCCTGCTTTGAGCAGGGGGTTGGACTAGATGACCTCCTGAGGTATCTTCCATGATTCTATGACTTCAGTGTTCATTTCTTTTTTCCAGATCATTTACGTACTTTGTTTTCCTCTGTCCATTCTGAAAACTGATCATTTATTCCTGTCCTTTGTTTCCTGTCTTTTAACCAGTTACTGGTCCACGGGAGGACCTTCCCTTTTATGCCATGACTCCTTACTTTAAGAGTCTTTGGTGAGGGACCTTGTCCAAGGCTTTCTGAAAGTCCAAATACGTTGGATCACCTTTGTCCTCATGTTTGCTGACACCTTCAAATAATTCTAATAGGTTGGTGAGGCATGATTTCCCTTTACCAAAGCCATGTTGACTTTTCACCAACATATGTTGATCTGTGTGTGTCTGATAATTCTGTTCTTTACTATAGTTTCAGCCAATTTGCCTGATACTGCAATTAGGCTTGCCAGCCTGTAATTTCCAGGAATCACCTCTAGAGCCCATTTTATAAATTGGCATCACGTTGGCTATCTGCCAGTCATCTGATACAGAGGCTAAATACCATAGTTAGTAGTTCTGCAACTTCATATCTGAGTTCCGTTAGAACTCTTGAGTGAATACCATCTAGTCCTGGTGACTTATTACTGTTCAATTTATCAGTTTGTTCCAAAACTACCTCTGTTGACACCTCGGTCTGGAACAGTTCATCAGATTTGTCACCTAAAAAGAATGGCTCTGGTGTGGGAATCTCCCTCACATCCTCTGCCGTGAAGACTGATGCAAAAAATTCATTTAGCTTCTCCATAAAGGCCTTGTCTTCCTTGAGTGCTCATTTAGCACCTCAGTTCCGTTAGAACTCTTGAGTGAATACCATCTAGTCCTGGTGACTTATTACTGTTCAATTTATCAGTTTGTTCCAAAACTACCTCTGTTGACACCTCGGTCTGGAACAGTTCATCAGATTTGTCACCTAAAAAGAATGGCTCTGGTGTGGGAATCTCCCTCACATCCTCTGCCGTGAAGACTGATGCAAAAAATTCATTTAGCTTCTCCATAAAGGCCTTGTCTTCCTTGAGTGCTCATTTAGCACCTCAGTGGGCCAGTGGCCGCTCTGACTGTTGGGTAGGATTCCTGTTTCTGATGTACTTCATTTTGCTGTTAGTTTTTGTCTTTTGCTAGTTGCTCTTCAAATTCTTTTTTGGCCTGTCTTATTATACTTGACTTGCCAGAGTTTATGCTCCTTTCTGCTTTCTTCAATAGGATTTGACTTCCAGTTTTTAGGATGTCTTTGTATCTCTAACCACTTCTTTTGCTCTGTTGTTTAGCCATAGTGACATTTTTATTGTCCTTTTACTGTATTTTTTATTTTATTTGGGGTATACATATAGTTCGAACCTCTCTTATGGTGGTTTTAAAAAGTTTCCCTGCTGCTTGCAGGCATTTCACTCTTGTGACTGTTCCTTTTAATTTCTGTTTAACTAGCTTCCTCCCTTTTTTTTTTTTTTTTTTTTGGTAGTTCCCCTTTTTGAAGTTAAATGCTGCTGTGCTGGATTTCTTTGGTATTTTCTCCTCTACAAGAATGCTACGTTTAATTACATCATAGTCGCTATTACTGAGAGGTTCAGTTATATTCACCTGTTCGACCAGATCCTGTGCACCACTTAGGACTAAATCAAAAATTCCCCTGCCTCTTGTGGGTTCCAGGACTAGTTGCTCCAAGATGCAGACATTAATGGTGTCTAGAAATTTTATCTCTGCATCCCATTCTGAAGAGGTATATTCCTAGTCAGGAATAGGGGTAGTTGAAATCCCCCATTATTATTGGATTTTCTGTTTTTATAGGCTCTCTAGTCTCCCTGAGCATTTCACAAATCACCATCACCATGCTGGTCAGGTGGTCGGTATTGTACTCCTACTGCTTAACTCTTATTTTTCAACTATGAAATTTCTATCCATAAAGATTCTATGGTACTGTTTGATTCATTTAAGATTTTTACTATATTTAACTCTGTGCTTTCTTTCACATATAGTGCCTCTCCTCCACAGGTGTCACCTGCTCTGTTATTCCTGTATATTTTCTTCCATTGTGTTGGATCATGTGGTAATTTCTTGTCTGAGGTGGTACCTTCTGGAATGTGTGAGGTGCTGGAGGTGGTTCCTCAGTTTTTCTGCAGACCTTCTAGCGAGCTCTTCAAAATATTTGGAGTTGTATGTGGTGGTCAGAGGGTTATAGATGGTGATCCCTCTGGGGATGATGTTTTATTTCTTGCATTTGCTCAGGAAGTAGATGTCACTGTTAAGTTTGACTTTCTTCTTCATGTTATGGAGTTTCCATTTTAAACAGCAAAATTAAAAGTCTTCCATTCTTGTTGTAACTGTGGTCCCAGGACATGAGACAGACAAGGTGAGTGAGGTAAGATTTTATAGCACTCAGTATATATTAGAAGAAGCTGTTCATGAGTAAATAAGAAGATAAAGTTTTGGTACTGTCATTTGATTTATCTGTCTTCGAGACACAGTGATAATTAAAAACAAAAATACACTTTTAGAGAGGATAGCACCTAAATCAAATACTTCTACACTGTCGGAATTCTCGTTTAGTTAGGTTTAAGGGGTTTTTTTCTTTTCCCTTATTTCAGGTGTATGCTGAAAAGTTCTCATTTCATTCTTTTGAATTTTGCTTTATTTTGCTAGCTTTCATTTTATTAGATTATAAACTCTTTGGGACAAGGACCTTGTTTTACTATGTACAGAGACTAGCACAGCAAGGCCCCGATGCTGACTGGGGCTTCTGGTGGTACTGAAATATAAATAGTCTTTGGCATTGATGCTCCAAAAGCTGGTAATAAAACATGTTTGGTATTACCTGGTTGTATTTTATTTAATGTCTTTATAGAGTCCTTTCCAAATTAAGATTATATTATTACTGGTGCTCCTTTTTGATTAAATTGCTGTCGTCTTCATCTCTCTTTTCTCCATGTGCTGTCAATGTACATTACTGCACTTGAAGCTTATTATGTGTTTGAAAATAAAATAATTAGCATAATCGTGTATTCAGCTCAGTATTTTTAGACATGAATTATATTGAAACTACTTATGTATCAGTGTTTCTTTTTTTGGGAAAGTTTTCCTGTTGGAAGATCTCTCTCAATCCTTTCATTTTATTTGTTTTCTTTTACTGTTAGAGCATCTGTCTGTCTAGTGAAAAGATTTGACTGTGGTCTTCTCTCCATAGCTTATCCTTTGGTTTGGCTACAAGGGTTTACTAGTTGAGTGATTTCTCCCTCCTCCCCTCCAGCTGAGTGCTTCTGTCACAGATCGTGCAGGTCTTACTGGGATTGAACTACATTTCCTTGTGAGAGAACTTCAGATGTGAAAGGATTGACACACTTAGTTACAGACCTTCCTTAGGGTGGAGACCAACAAGCCAGACCCTCTCTCCCATGCAATGATAGAGTAGGCTTCCATCTGCTCTAGAGCGCCTTAAAGTGGAAGTAGAATTTTTTGATACCATGACCAATGCCAGGTCAAGCAAATCAAAGACTCTCTGGGGCATCTCCAGCACCAAGGAAGCTGTGTTTAGGAGGATGGAGGTTTCATGGCAGCTGCACAGAAAAGAAGGTCAACAGAGGATGGTTACTGGCAGTGGGAGGAGTGGGCAAACTCTTTGTTACCCTTTGTTTCTAGAACATTAGAGTAGATGATGCACTTTCCTGTAATGGCCAAGAAGTTCTTGCTTTTTCACCACACTTTATTTTTTTAAATGCCAATCTAACAGCTTTCCTGAAATGTAAGTAAAATGTACATACTGTTTTTTGATTTTTTTGATGTGTCTACAGATTGAGAGGGTCATGTGAGCCAACGAACTGAGAATGGGACAGCGTAACTATTAAAACTGTTTAATTTGACAGATCACCAAGAAAAACGCCAGTGGTCATTGACACTACAAGAAGCACTTGCTTTTGAAACACTTTTTTTTTTTTTTTTTTGGTATCGCGAAATATTGCTGAAAACATGTTTTGAATAATATGGGCGTAGGAAACTAACAATGGGAACATGGGACAGGTAGACCAGTACACTAGCTACATGGAGGGTGTGTGTGAAAGGAATATTACTTAGCAATGAAATAACGCTGTGCATTTTCTCTTTTCTGACAGAGTAACTTCTTACAGAACTTTTTGTCTCTGTCATTGCCAAAAGGAGGAAATAAAAGCCTTAGTACACTGGCTAGCCACTGGCTAAAGCTGCTACTGAATATATCCTTTGGAGAAGATGGACAGCAGATGATTATGAAGCTAAATGGTGGTTTAGACCAGCTGGTGGAGATGAGCAAATACAAACACAAGAGTAGTCACCATATAGTCCTTCTTATTCTGCACAACATCTGCTTTAGTCCAACTAACAAGCCCAAGATACTTGCGAATGGTATATATCCAAATGATATCTAAACTGTCGTCTAGATTTTGCACTACTGTATTTTATTGTAATTTGGGGTGCTGACAGAAAATCCAATATATTGTTTACAAAAGCATTTTTTATTAAGTGAATGCTCAATCTTCTAACAAAATTTTGGGAAATTATAGACAGCAAAAACTGGAAGAAATATGTTCAAGAAGACTATAGGAAATATACCAGACAGCTAAAATTATTTTTATTGGTTCTTAGAGTGCTGGTCCCAAGGGGTATCCGCTCTGGGTGCACAGGTGCTCCATGCACCCCGGGACCAGAAATCCTTCAATAGCCATGTCCAATGGTTCATGCCTGTGCCCTTCACCTCGTGCTTTCGGTTGAGGGCATAAGGGCTGGCACAGGTCGACCTGCCTCTCTCTCCATTTCTTTTTCTACCACTCCTGGTCTGGGACAGAAACCTAAAGTCTATAGTCTTTAGTTTGCTCTAAGTTCTAACCTGTGAATACTGTAAATAGTTTAATTATTTTAAAAGTTTTAGCATTTAATTTGTTAGTAGTTTTAGCAGGAAGCAAGGGAATTTGTTCCCCCTCCACCCCACCCCCAGTTATTCCTCCAGTGCTTGGGACACTAATGCCCATGGTCCTTGCTTTGTCTCACCACTGGTCTTCCCAGTAAGCAACCCCCACAAGAGCTGCCTGTACTGGCTGGGGGAATCACACACCCCATCAAAGTGTGAGATCTGCTGTTCCTTCTCCTCTTGCACTAGGCAGTCTTGGGAGTTTAGACTTTGACAGCACCTGATGGAGCTCTCCATGAGACCTTGACTGGATCCGGGACCCTTCTGCATTCTGCCTCACCGTCTGGTGCCTCCGGCCTGGCACCAGCACAACCCTTAGCAGGTTCAGAGACTCCATGAATCAGAATCACAAAGAGGGTAAGGAGATACACCCTCATAAGAAGTCAGACAAAATCAGCTCAGCAGTCCTGGAAGAAGAGAGCTGCTTCTTCCTTTTCCTTTGGGTCCAGGTGTGACTCCATGCCCTGGAATGGGTATACCGGAGCTCATAAGGAATGCAGGCTTCTCCCTGCCACTGCAGGTCCATGCTGGGGGAGAGGCACCTCTTCCTGCCGCAACTCTGAGCCCCTGTGTAGGGCTTAATAGGCAGCTGCGCAGCCTAACAACTTAGAGGGAACTTAGGTTGGCACCTGGTCTGCCAGCATCTCATACCCCTCTAGAGCATCCAGAGGAACAGGTATAGCCAGAGAAGCCCATATCACTGAATCCACCAACAGCTTCTTCATATTCTCTGGGTGAGATAGTGATGCTGGTCTCCCGCTGTTCTCCAGATGACGAAAGGCAGTACCAGGAATTTACACACAAAGCTCTTGGACGTTCTCCTGTTGACTGCTACCTCACAAGTGGCACTCTCATGAATGAAGCTATTTTGGACCTGGTGTATCCTCTGAGAGTACTGAACAAGATCAAACAAATCATCATCATTCTGGTTACACCAACTTGGCTGAGGCAGGTCTAATACTCTTACCTGATTCATCTCATTTCCAGTTCGGCCTTGCTCATCTGCTGTCTTGGGATTCTGGTCTGACACTCTGTCCTGACGTGACCATCATCCAACTCAGAGCTTGGTTCCTCAATGGTTCTCAGGGAGGTTCCATGTTCGACAGAGGTACAACAGGTCCTATTTAATAGAAGAAAGATCTCTTCTAGAAATACTTACCTTCAAAAATGGAAGAAATTTCACCATTGGTGTACCAAGCAACAATGTTCACCAGTTTATTCTTCCCACTCCACTGCTCCTGATTGTGTTGGATTTAAAGAAATCAGGTCTTTCCATGAGTTCTGTCAGAGTTCATTTGGTGGCTATTACAGCCTTTCATTCTCCTGTGCAGGAATTCTCAGTCTTTTTCAACCCATAATAGTAGGATTCATCAAAGGGTTGGTTACCCTTATTCCACAAATCAAAGAACCTATTCCTGTACGGGATTTGAACTTGGTCCTTAATAGTCTTATGAAACCTTCTTTTGAGCTTCTAGCTAAGTGTTCTCTGCTGCACTTATCTATGAAAATGGCATTCTCAGGGGCCATTACTTCTGTTCACAGAGTTGGGGGACTGAGAGCATTAATGGCTGATCCCTCACCACCACTACCATGCTTTACTGTTTTCTTCAAGCGTAAGGTATCATTACACCCACATCCCAAGTTCATACCTAGAATATCCTCCAGTTTTCACATTAACCAAGTTATCCACCTTCCTGTGTTTCCTCCCCACCCACCCCCAAAGCTACAGGAGATTAGAGAGAAAACTGCCCTCCATACCTGGGACATTAGAAGGATGTTAGCCTTTCATTTGGACAGAACCAAACCATTTATAAAGTCTTCTGGACTTTTTATCTCAGTTACGGACAGATCTAAATGATCCACAATCTCCATCCAAAGACTTTCAAAGTGAGTTTTCATTTGTATTCTTGCTTGTTACAAGGCAGCTAATATTCAGCCCCCCCTTGGTGAATAATAGCTCATTCTACAAGATCCCAAACTACCTCCATGGCAATATTAAAAAATGAAACAATTGATGTAATTTGCAATGCGGCAACCTGGGCATCAGTGCACACTTTTCTCAAACACTTTTTTCCCTGGTATGCTCCTCTATGTCAGGTGCTGCCGTTGGAATAGCAGTATTAGATCCAGCTCTGAATCCCACCTTGGGGATTCAAGGTAGGTGCAGAACACTTCCTTGCACCTACCTTGTCAATAAGCATTGCTTGGGAGTCACCCATAGTGAATACCCATAGGCACCAGCTGAGACAGTTACCTTATAGTAACTGGAGTTCTTCATGATGAGTGGTCCTTGTAGGTATTCATGACCCATCCTCCTTTCCCTCTGCTCAGCTCAGATGATTCATGGTAGAGTAGGAACTGGAGAGAGGGCGACGGTCTGTGCCACCTCTCATGCCCTCATTTGAAAGCATGAGGAGTTGAATGGTGAACGCGTGGAACAACAGACACTGCTTTTCAATAATTTCTGGTCCCAATTGCACAGAGTGCATGTGCATCCATAGTGAATGGCCACAGAGACCACGCATCTGAAAGAATTTCAGTTCCTATAAAGTAAGTACATTCCCTTTATTCTGAGATCTTGCTATTTTGAAATTACAATAATATAACTTGAATGGGAAGGTTTTGACTAGGCACTTAAATGGGAGACCATGCCTTTTTTAAAAGGAAGTGAGGAGGAGCCCTGTGCATCAAACACTTAGCTTTTACATAATCTGGCTTAGAAATACAATTTTAAAAAAGAATCTTATGAGTTAGTTATAAGTGCTATCTTTCAGTTGGACAAAACTTAGACTGTGCATATTCCCTATACCCCGCAGAAATCTGTGCCTCTTATGTCAAGTCATGCCACTTTTCTCCAGATATACTGATCCACTCCTATACTATAGGGATGAATATAGCATAAATGCTTACTGCAGGGAGATAGAGTTCTCTTTGGTAGTTTGTAGAGGCCAAGACTACTTAGAAAGGATGCTCCACTCTTCTGCAATGAAGTTCCCAGTAGGTTCCAACTGAAGCTGTTCTCAAATTTTTCCAGATCTTTGTTGAGTGTCTTTGATAAATAATCATTACTCAACTCCATAGTCTACCCAATGCATTTGTATTGTGGAGTGAGCAGTCAGATGTGCTGAACAAATAGACCAGATGACTTTCATTCTACTGAAAGCCCAGAGGTAAACTTTGGAGATGAGAGAATCTGAGAAGGATAAGGCAAAAAATGTGAGAGTAGTGATATCAAGCAGGTGGCAACCACTGTAAAAATTGGCAGAATGTCTTAATTCTACCCCATTGTACTGGTAATGATACTGGTACTGTATATATAATATTGTATATATGCCTATCAGGTGTTCTTAAAACAGCTTAATATGTAGTATCTCTTATGTGGTTCAATATTTATGTGCAACAGTCAGCTATGCGCATTGTAGTGGCTATAATTTAAAATGTCCATTCTTTTATGGCTTAATCTTAATTTTTAGTATAGACTATATTTTGCTGCTTATATTTATTAACATTATTTTATAGTGCTTACAGGTATGCTAGGTACTTATTCATATTAAACTATCTGATTATATGAACTTTGCACTTGTTGTGCCATAGCATATTCATCATAGAAATAGAGACAAATTGCCAGAATAAGAACATTTCATAGGTGGAAATCTGTCCTAACGTGTTTTGCTAGTCTTTGTGTATGCCTTTGTTTTCTTCATTAGATAAAGCTATTGCAGTGCTATCTGCCTGTTTAGAAAGTGACAACGTCACTGCTCAGAGAATAGGAGCAGCTGCACTTTGGTCTTTGCTTCACAATTATCAGAAGGTCAGTATTTGAAAACGCTTCCAATTTAAAAAAAAAAAAATCAAAGCACTTAACCTGCAGTAATAACAGTTATATCCTTATAATATTTTTGCTATAATGTTGATCTACTACAAGTTAGATGTCCTGTAAAATGTATCCTTTATGTCCAGTTATAAAATTAGGCCTCGATTCTGCAACTTGTTAAGCCTGGGCAGACACCCATGCCTTGGCAGATCCCATTGGAATGAATGAAGCAGATGCAGGGATCCACTTCCAAAGAACAAGTTGCAGGATTGGGGCCTTAATAAATAAATCAAAAACCTACTCACTGGAAGATTCACTTCCTTTAAAATTATTTGTAATTAAAACTAAGTCACTAGTTTTCCTTTAAGAGGAGATATACAAAGGAGAGTCAACTTATTTTTCACATGAACCTAAGTAACATAACCATGTTGTTGTAAGTTATCATGTAGCTTCTTATATATGCTGATTACAATATGACATTTTTATTGCTTTAGAAGTCGCACAATATATGCCTTTTTGTACTGTGCTTTTTACCATGAAGTTTGCAAGAATGTCACTTGTGTTTGCCAATTTAATATTCCAAGCAGTACTTGCTGACACACCAAGCCATGGCTTGGGAAATGGGTTCCATCATTGCTGCAATTCATTGCTCTCCTGTTTATTTTTCACAAATGCCGTGTACAAGATGGTATAATCACTTGTTGCACTATTAAATTCTTGAATGCTATATTCTGTTGGCTTGCTGCCAGAAATATCTGTGGTTTGAAGACAGCCTGATTTTAAAAGCATCCGCATGTGGTAATAAATGTAGTTATTGGATTATTCTTCTTTGTGCTACAGGCAAAAGTGACTTTGAAGAATCCATCAATAAAGAGAAGAGTAGATGAGGCTTATTCTTTAGTGAAGAAAAGTAAGTTATTGGAGAATTTAGTTTCCATCTCAAAGGAGTAACCGCCAATTCTGTAATTTTTCTGTGAAAAGAAATCATTAATACACTATATTGCTCTGCAGTACAACAAAAAGGAAGCATTTTGTTGTGCTGTAATTTTTTTCTAAAATTTTGGGTTCTGTTGATGATCCTTTTAAATTCACCATGTACTTTGCTGTTCGGCATCTTTTTCCAAAATAATAATAAAATAAGCTTCTGGTGACAAATTGTAAATAAGATTTGTGAGTGGTAATTGCTAAGGATTAGTCTGTGAGATACGTTTGATTGTGATGGCAGCAAAACGATTTTGTAGCCACAGACTTTCTCTGTGCTAAAACCTTATATTTTGGTGATGACAACCACTGCCCAGTTAGAACTGACCTCACTTAACCTTCCTGAATTCTGCTGCACAGGGAAGACCAGAATACTGTTCTATCCTGACAGTACTGCTCTGTAAATTGGCTGGTTTTTACTTTGACTTTGAATGGCTTTTTAAAAGCATGTTGACTGTTCTAAGAAGTTGCAGTTAGCTATAATTTGGACAGCTTTTACATAATAGATAACTGTTCTTGCAAGCTGTCCAAAAAAGATCAAAAGCATGTCTAATTGGACATTTCTCTGAGCAGGACTGTAGAGTGGGGTTGTAGCTACAGTAGCTAATATGTGGGCTTGTTTGTTCTGCTCAGTCTCATTGGGGCCCTGCTCCTGCAAAGACTTATGTGCATGCTTATCTTTAAGCACCTGAGCACTCCTAGTGAGTTCAGTCAGTCTGTACATGCTCCTCAGTACATGCACACATCATTGCACAATTGGGGCTAAATTGCCATATTTGTTTACAAGACAGAGTGGCCAGCAAATGGCTCCTAAATTTAGACTATTTTTTGTTTTGTTTTATTTTGGAGTAGACTAGCCCTGATTAGATGGATTTTTGCCAGCATATCTGATGACCATCCTCTGTTAGAAAATACATTTTAAGTTCTGTATAATGTACAGTGGTTTTCTTTCCACTCATTTGTGTGGTGTGTTCTGTTTGTACTGTTCCAGCCTATTGGTTCAATAGGTTAAAAGTACTTGTGATTGGAAAGTCTTGTTTGCCTGGCAAAATCATTATACATTGTACGTCCATAGAGCTATATAAAAACAGCATCTGTTGCTAGCGATATTATAATACCTCATTATTCTAATAACTCCTTGAATTACTGAATTTTTCACATTAGCAGGTAACTAATTCAAGGATGGTGCATTATAAAGTTGATTATTTTTATTACCATAGCACCTATTAGTCCTAGATTGTACTACTTATTTTCACAGATTAGTTAAATTTTAATTATAACCCATTGCAATTATACACGGTTGCCAGGAAATCTTACCTCAGGAAAATATATCTACTAGGCTGGCCTGGGAAGCTTTCATGATTTTACAAGGCTGACCAGGCTTCCAACTAGGGGAGCGAGTGGGAATGTACTGGTTGGGGCACCACAGAAATCCTTTCAGAGTGTAGGTGGCTCGACTTCTGAAGTGCCTTAGTAGCCTTGTTTTAGCCTTGTCCTTCCCCACTCTACCCTGTGCTCTGGAGAAGTTGTAGTAGAAGCACAGTCTCATTCATGCTGAGGCAACTGCCAGGCATACACTGGTTGGAGCCTGAGGAAAGGCTCGTTTGCCTTCCTTGCCCCAGTTGATTGGAAATTTCCAAGGGTATTGTATTAGTAAATGTTTTGTAATGTCTTTTGTGTAGAAACAAAGACAGCAATATGAAATGCCAGTACAGGATATTACTGTAAAATATTTGAGGGGAACGCGACTGCCAATTTGTTGTGCAGATTATAAAATGTGTGCATTAGCAAGAGGCTCTTGAATCTGTGGGTTTGATGTAACCTTTGAAGTCCTAGTACGTGAAATATTGAAAGGTAACAGAAAAGCTCTGAAGTCTTGTTTTGTTTTGTTTTTTTTTTCCCTTTTTAGCTCTTTCACAGCCAGAAGGAAACCAGCTAAAAGCCTATCACTTAAAATGTCTAGAGAATCTAGTGAGACTTCTCAATAGATAATGACTGTTGGTGAGTTCTCATATTGAAGGTGGATTGCTTACTCCATGGAAGACTGGAATTTAAAGGAAAGACCTCTATTGCTGAGATTTGTGGAGGCATCGTGTCACAGAAAAAATTTACTACGTCTTTGGGAAAAATGATCACCTAACGCCAAAGAAATAACATAGAATATGGTTGAGACTGCATATACTGTATTCCCAATGGGAAATTGTGGTGATACTGCATCTGGGAAATGCAAAAGGAGAATGAGAACATGGGGAGGGGGGAAGGAAAGGGTATGGGAAATTAATAATTTTATTAAATTATGTGTTGAAACTATTACTGGAAAATATTAGTGGTTGGTTTGAGCCCATCTAAATAAAGTTTTTTTTATTAAAATAAATCTTGGTTGTGGATCATAATTTATAGATGAGTTTAAAACATGAAAAAGGAAGGAATACAACTCCTCACTTAAAAAAGGGGTATGTGAATTTTTACATCTGCTATGCTGAGATAACCTGGTATATCATAATGGTTAGGTGTCGAATAGCAAGAGTAAATCTTAATTCTTCTTCAGGTGCTTGCTCATATCGATTCCAGTTAGGTGTGTGCGCGCCACATGCACAGTCATTGGAAAGTTTTCCCCCTAGCAGCACCCACTGGGTCAGCTGTAGAGCCCTCTGGAGTGGCGCCTCCATGGCACTCAATGTATGACCTTGCCGACCCCAGCGCTGCCTCAGTCCCTTCTTGCTGCCCGTGACAGTTGTTGGAATTGCGGCTTGCTTTCGCAAGTTCTTCTGTAGTTCAGTGTATAACGTTTTCATAGTTTATAGCTTATAGTTAAGGCTGCGATTTGGTCATGGAGGTCGCGGAAGTCACGGAATCTGACACTTCCGCAGACCTCTGTGACTTCGCCCGCAGCTGCTGGGAACTGCAGGGTTCCCCCACCTCCCGTGGTGGCCTGGAGCTGCTACCACCAGCGGTGTGGGGGAATCCCCCAGCAGTTCCCCAGCTGCTGGGGCCGTGGACAGTCGGGGGGAATCCCCTGGCAGTTCCCTAGCCCCCACAGCTCCCTAGCCACAGCAAGCGGTAGCGGATCCCCCGCAGCTCCCTAAGCGCCACAGGTGAGGGTCTCTCCCAGCAACAGGGCAGGGGTGGCAGCTCCCAGACACAGGAGTGCAGGGTGCTGGACCCTCCTCCCTCCCTGTTTTGTCATAGACATTTTTAGTAAAAGTCAGGGACAGGTCACGGCTCCTGTGAATTTTTGTTAATTGCCCGTGACCTGTCCGTGACTTTTGCTAAAAATGTTCATGACAAAATCATAGCCTTACTTATAGTTATTTTGTTAGTATATAGGAGTGGAAGGTGGGGTTCTTTCCCACCCCAACTTTCCTGTTTCCCTTGGGATTCGGGGCATGCCTCAATCCCAAGGATTTAAGCCCTGCAAGTCTTGCCACAAGCCCATGCCAACAGGCGACCCCCACGATTCTTGCCTCAAGTGCCTGTGGGAGGCACACCAGACAGACTGGTGCAAGATTTGCAAAGGGTTCCGTCCCAGAACTAAGAAGGAGCGGGACTTTAGTTTAAAACAGCTCCTCATGGAGGCAGATCTGAAACCTCAGCCCACCTCGGCATGGCAGGATCTGGCACCGAGTTCTTCTGTGTGGAGCACTCTGGCCTCTGTAAAAGAAGCGGTGCCAAGGCAGGACTCTGGGCACAGAGATCCTCGGCACCGTCGCTCCCCGGCACCAAAGCCGGTGGAGACTGCAAGGTACCAGTCTCATTCTCCGGTGCCACAGAAGCAGCACTGGAAACAGGACAGGGACTGACCCCCTACACCAAAGTCTGCTGCCCTGGAAGCTGCCATTGGGGTGCATCCTACAGAGGAGCACCTGCCACCGAAGGTTCATGAGCCAACACCGTCATCTTCGGCCCCACAGAACGAATGAGAGAGGCGGGGCAGCACAGTCTAACCCCCAAATCAAAGGAGTCTAAGCGACTGGACCTTTCCGGATGCAGGGTCTATTCAACCACAACTCAGGTTTTACAACTCAGGATTGCCTACCAGCAGGCAATCCTGAGCAGGTACAACTTCAATTCCTGGAACTCCATGCTCAAATTCAGGGACCTAGTACCCACGGAGTTCATGGAGGAGCTTGGGGTTATTGTTGAAGTGGGCAAGGCAGTGGCACACACCTCGTTACAGGCCTCACTGGATGCTGTAGATTCAGCAGCCGATGCCTGCGTGGGACTTCAATCTGGTTCTTTCCAAACTGATGTGGCCCCTATTTGAACCACTGGGGACATGTTTGCTTCTGTACCTATCATGGAAGATTGTCTTTCTAGTCACCATTACTCCAGCAAGGAGGGCCTCAGAACTTAAGGCTCTCACCTCCGTCCCTCCCTACACAGTTTTCTTTAAGGACAAGGTGCAGCTTAGACCTCACCCTGCTTTCCTTCTAAAGGTTGCGTCCCAATTTCACTCCAACCGGACATTTTCCTGCCTGTTTTTTAACCTAAACCTAATGCGAGTAGCCAGGAACAAAGACTCCACTTACTGGACATTCGATGGGTGCTCACCTTTACAACGAGTGCACGAAGCTGTTCTGAAAATCGAACCAGTTGTTCGTGGCGTCGGCAGACCGTATGAAAGGTCTTCCGGACTCATCGCAGAGGACCTCATTGTGGATCACCTCCTGCATCCGCACCAGCTACGAATTGGCCAGTGTGCCAACCCCAGCACTCATGGCAGATTCCACAAGGTCTGAGGACCAGGTGCTGATTCAAGAGATCTGCAGGGCAGCAACGTAGTCCTCAATGAACATTTTCACCGCTCACTATGCGATTACCCAGCACACCAGAGACGATTCGGCAGAGCAGTACTCCAGTCTGTGATTCCATAACTCTGAGCCCACTGCCTAGGTAAGGCTTGGGAGTCACCTAATTGGAATCGATATGAGCAAGCACTCGAAGAAGGAAAAACAGATACTCACCTTCTTGTAACTGTCATTCTTTGAGATGTGTTGCTCATGTCCATCCAAACCCACTCACCTTCCCCTCTGTCGGAGTAGCCAGCAAGAAGAAACTGAGGAGGCAGCGGGTCGGCAGGGACCTATTTTCACCGCCATGGAGATGCCACTCCAGGGGGCTCCATAGCCCACCTGACGGGTGCTGCTAGGGGAAAAACTTTCTGACAACTGTGCATGTGGTGTGCACACACGCTAATTGGAATGGATATGAGCAACACGTCTTGAAGAACAACTGTTACGAGAAGGTGAGTAACTGTTTTTTCCCATGGATTTTTCAGTTTAAAGTTAGAACCTTAACTTCAAAATGTGTACAAGAGAAGTCCCTATTGATATTGCCGTGACAGTTACGTTAACGTAGCAGCTCTTATGTCTGTGCAAGTGTTTCAGGCTCTTCTGTTGGAAATCAGAATGGAAAAGTTATAATTACAACATTGTAAGAGGCACTTCCAGAAACTGTGTTTATTACTTGTAGAGTTCTAGTGCTTTACAAAAACCACAGAGGCAAAGTGTTACCTTGAAGAGATTAGACTGTTAGGCAGGTCTGTGTATCCTTAAACTGCTATCATGTCATTAATATCATCATGGTTTTCCTAATAAATTCTAGATACATTCAGGAACATCAGTGAGTGGAAAGAGTGTCACCATGTAGTGCGTGGCTGAGAGCTCCATTGCAAGGGCTTCTGAGATCCATTACAGGGCTGCTTTGCTTCTCCCTAGGTACACATGGTGTTTTCATGATTCCCCCAGGGAGAACTGACACACAATTATTTCAAAATGAGCAAAGAGCAGGTTAAGCATGAACAAACCTCTAAGAAACACCTGAAGCAGAGATTTGAGTCTCCATTTTTAACTGTCCTACTTTTCCTCCAGACCAGACCACAAAAGACCGTAGCACTTTTGAAAACTGATCTGTCTTTGCTTATTTTTGAAATTATATTCTGGCAATAATAATAAAACTGTGCAACTTTATAACATAATAATAGACATTGCCATGATGCAGATAACGTTGGGTTAGCTCTCTATCAGGACAGTAGTGGCTCAGATGAAAATCAGCAAAATCCTGGGTGATTTTCCTGAAAGGAGAAAAGAAGTCCTTTAGATCATCAAGGCCTGATTCTCCACTACCTTGCAAATTGCATAGTCATTTATCCTGGCGAAGCTGCTGTGAAATGCTGCCATTCTGACCTAGTAGTGTTTTACACCCACTTTGAATAAGTGTAAATGACTGCACAAAATGCAAGGCAGTGGAGAGTCAGGACTACAGTCTCTAATGGATAAAGTAGATTATGTAGAAAGTCATCACCACAGTTATAATATATGTACTTTATGATTCCCCGAGGAACTGGAAACTGCAGACATTACTGCTTTCCTTCAGAATCTATTGTTTAAAGATTTTTCTGAAAAAGCAATTAATGAATAGGCACATAAAATGTCAACTCTCCCACCTCATCTGACAGAGACAGACAGAAAGCCAGGTCTTTCACAGCCAAATTCATTAATTTTAAACATAAGGAATTTATTATGCATTTAGGAGGAGCAAAAAGAAAGCTGTTATATCAATTTAAAAATATTATTTTCCGAAGTTTTCCATGTGGATCCAATAAGGCAGAGAAAAGAGTGATGAGTTATCTAGCTAACTCAAAAGCCAGTTGTATTTGGTTGATATAAAAAAAATATATTTTCTCTGTAGAGGTACAGAAATTGAAAAGCTCTTCACTATTGTGAGGAAAGAATCACACGTGCACGTTCAAGAAATAAAAACCATACAAGATTCCTCAGCTCAAAGGAAGACCTATCTGGAAGATTACAAGCATGGTGACAAATGATCTGTCTACATTCTGAACTTTTAAATTCTGCACAGACAAGCGTTCTTTTGTCTAATTGGCATCTGATATCAATATGTCTAACACACAGTCTAAGAAAAATTTCACTCAAATCCAGGTACAGTACAACATGGATGTAATAGAATTGGATCTCCTTTTTAATATATAATTTTGAATTTATTAAGCTATTTGTGTTTCTTTATTCAATTACTCCTATTGTAAAATGCAGGTAGATTCTGGTTATATTTGTTGCTATAGCAAATCTTACTCTGTTAATTTGTATATGTCAAATCCACAGCCAGACAAATGCTTTATATTTCTCAACATTTTATTTATGAAGCAATAATGGGAGGCAGTTTTAACTGTTCTCTATTATGATTAAGGTAAATAAGGCCTAGGAAATCTAGGTCTACAGGTCCAAATTTGTACTAAAGCTGGCTAAAATTCTTAAAGTAGAATTTGTCAGAGACCGAAGTTGTTTTCATGCAGTAGGAAAGGGTTTTTTTTTCTCTGCTCTCTCTAAAGTTCACACTCATGCTGTTATTTTGAACCAGTGTATACTAATAACTCATGTTGAAAAGTGCCCTGTTGGTAACATACTAATACATTGCTATCATGGAAGCTAAATATTTAACAAAATCAGAGAACATATAACAGACATGTAGTGGCTCACCAAACATTCATCTGCATCTCTTATAGGAAATGGTTGAAGAAACCACATATATTTCTGTCAGACTTCCTGTATGAGGGCCCTTAGAGCTACTTGTACAAACTTAGAGACTACTGTATAGACTTAGACTTAAGATGGAAAGTTACTGAAAATTCATAAGCAAAATAATACCTGGCTTTCATCAGTAGATCTCAAAGCACTTTACAAAGGCAGTAAGTATCATTATCCCTGTTTATTAGATAACTGATCTGATATTCTTACACACATTTACCCTTAAGGTAAAATCTAACAATCATCTAATTGATGGGAGCATATGTATCATTTAACAGTGCAAACATATTGTAAGCTGTGATGGGGTGTTCACCCCATACAAGCCCTAAAGGGGTTAAGGTGGCTCAGAAGGAGCCAATTAACCATATAGGCCACACGTGGGTTTCCCTGCCAATCAGTGGGGAAGTGGCACAGACTGGGAATTGGCATGAAGGACTGCCAGTGTACAGACAGGAGTTGGTCCAAGAGGGACTTTTATACCCAGGAGGGGGAAGACTAGATAGTGACCTAGCTGGAGGGCTGAGCCACAAAGGCAGAGTTCTGTGAAGTATGAGAAAAGAGACCATCACAGCCATAGAATCACTGATGGTAGGAGGGTGCCAAACCAGGCACAAGCTAATCCCCAGACCCAGCCACGTGGGGGCACCCCAGCAGTGAGTGAACCCTGTCACAATTTGATGGAGAATGCAGGCATGACTGTTGCCCCCATGACTCGCCCAAGGTGAGTGTGAGAGGTTGCAGTGGAAGAACAGGGAGAAAGATAATGGGGTCATGTATGGAAGCTGCCTTTCCAGAAGGCAGCTACACTCTCCCACTTAAGGGGGCTGACAACAAAAGGGGATCCCGGCGCTACTTACACAGGTCCCTGGAGCAGCAGAGACAGTGGGAAGCACAGTTATACTTGTAGAGCTGTTTGAGGCTGGGGGAACAGCAGTATTTATATAGGCTCTTGCGGGAGGAAATTAGCAGAGACTTCAGAGGCTGGGAAGAGAAAAGAGGTTCTTAGGTCAGCAGTGCAGCCAAGGAAGCTTTATGCGTATGGGGACATGCAAAAAAAAAGTGACCCTAACTGTACGGGGATAAGAAGCCTTACACTGGAGATGGGAATGCAAGAAAGCCCTAAGGCATCTAACGTGCTGGGAGAGTTGGAAGGGGGTGTGCCTGTTTGTTCTATGGGGAATTGTGACATGTGAGGAGACATTGCCCTCGTAAGAAGCAGAAATGTGTCCAAGAGAAGTGCAGGGTCCTAACTTGGGGACTGAAGAAAGTTGGAGACTGCAGCATTGGCACAGATATAGTAGAGAAGGCTGTGATGATAGAGCGTGAGAAGAAACTGAAGGGGAGAAAGGTTCTTACAAAGACAAACCTGAAGGAGGCAGGGATAAAAACAGAGATTAGCCAGTATATGTTTAGAACCCAGATCCTGAGAGAGAGTCTGCAGAGCAAGGGAAGGGGCTACAAGAGAAGGCAGTAGCTGCAGAGCAGACCTTACAAGTAGCTGTACAAGACCTAGAATATCAGAACGAAAAGTAGTGGTACACCATGGAAGAGGGGGAAACTGTTTCTCTTGATGAGTGAATTGGAGCAGGAGCGAAATGACCTCCGGGCACAACTCTGGTAAATGCAGGGTTGGGGGAATCCATACCCCTGATAGTTGCAGTCTTGATGGGGAGAGTATGTGATGGGGTGTTCACCCCATGCCAGCCCTGATGGAGTTAAGGTGGCTGAGATGAGGCCAGTTAACCTTATAGATTGCACCTGGGGGAAAGTCAGGCTTGACTGACAAGCTCTAATTGAAGATGAAGCCAAGCTGGGCAGGAACAGACTGGGCTTGTATAAAACTAGGAAATTGAAAGGGGTGCTGCAGGGAGAGATTCTGCAGTCACTCTGGGCACAGAGAGGTGGGTGTGAGGAAACCCTGGGATTCTCCTGTCTCTCACATAAGGGGTTTAGTCAGAGGAGTTGCAGGGAAAGCCTGTGGAAGGCAGAGTAGGAAGAAGCCCAGGAAAAGAGCAGCAAAGGTTGACTGTGTACATTTTGGCTGCTGAGGATAGGGTCCCTGGGCTGGGGTAGAGGAGGGAATCACTGGGAAAGTGGCATAGACTGGGAATTGACATGGAGGACTGCATGGGCCAGTATATAGACAGTCCAAAGGAACTTTTGATACCCCAGAGGGGGAAAACTAGATCAAGACCTAGTCGGAGGGCTGAGCCACAAAGAGGGAGTGCTGTGAAGTATTGGAGAAGAGACTGCTACCACAACTGAATGGCCAACGGAAGGGGGTTCCAAACCTAGCAAGAACTAATCCCCAGACCCAGCCACAAGGAGATGCCACAGCGGTGAGTGAAACGGGCTGCATAAACATAATTATTTCTAAGAAAATAATAAATCTTAAAATATTTTTTAAACGTTAACAATGACAATGAATTACACCCTGATACAGAAATCTTATGTTTTTAGAGAGTGCTATTACAAACTTGTTATACTTATAAGTTACAAGCTTCTGAAAACATCAAATTTCATAATAAAATCAATTTTCCATACTGAACAAGGCTTATTCAGCCAACTCGGATGGCACAGTCACCCCCACAAAATAAGTGGTTAGAGTGTGTAATTAAACTCTTGTTGGCAAGGTCACATCACCTTTTATGATGGAAGCAGTAAATATCTACATTATACATACTGGGTGTGTTTGTGTACAGACTAATGCTGCTTCCTATCAGTGTAGGAGCCTCTATCTTGTAAAATTGATAGCAATAGCAAAGTTCTTAGTGGACTCTGTGGCATCTCTGGGTCTTCTCCTCTTGGGGAGTAAAAAATTGATATATTTTGATGATGGGGGGGTGTGATATTTTGAGTGGGTTTTTTATTTTGTTTTTTGTATGTTAATTTTCTTGTACTATGGTGGATTATTTTTGGACGGGGGAGTGTAGGATAGAAGGTGTCAGTGATGTCATTCCGAGCCCCCTCCGTATCAGCCTTCACAATCAGGCATTCCTGTCCCCACGACAACTGGAGGCAGACCAGATCTTTGCTTTGAGCCTGGGCTCCTCATGAAGACATCCCCAGAATTCTCTGCTTCCAAGCAGCCCATGCGGCAGACCCCGGGTCTCCCACTGCAGCAGAACTTGCAGAGGATTTCTAAAAAAGATTTTTAATTAAATGTCTCTGAGTTTCTTCGTTGGCTTCATTTTTTTTTCTCCTGAGAATGGCCAAACTAAAAAAAACCCCCAAAACAAAAACCCTTTTTGGCTTTCTGAGGAGGGTTTTAAGGGCTGCAGGCTCTCCTCCCTGCCCCCCTCAGAAATGGCAGTCAGAGATAGAGAAACCTGGCTCCAGTCTCGGTCAATGCAGAAACAGTGAAGTTCCGTTCACTGAGAGCAAGCCAGAATCAGTGGCCTGTAACAGGGCCACTGTTTTGTTTAATTTAATAGTGCAAGATTAAATCTAGCATGTCTCCTAGGCATGGGATTCCTATTCCCACAGCTTCTAGGGCGAGCAGGAAAGGTTCACTGGAGTCTCCTGAACCTCTGGGAAGAGGTCTCCCCTTAGCAACCAGGAAGGAATTCCTTCTCCCAGCCAGCATGCAAGCAAAATCTATGCTGAGACGGTTGAGAAGACTACAAAGTATTCTAGCCCCTCTTCGTACAAGCAGTTTCCCACAGGCAGCCAGGCCTCAGCAAACATGAAAGGTGCCAGCCCTTGTGACCTCCCTGATACCAATGCGTCATTTGTCCAGCACTCATTTTGTGTGGTCAGTTCCCACTCAGCCTGGCCCCAGCAACTGGGAGCATGGCATAAAGTGAATCAGATCCCCTTCTTTGGGAGACGGGCCCCTACCTCCTCTCCCCTCCCAGTCTCCAGGGGTTCTACAGGAGGTTATAAAGTGGCTACTGGTTTCCTCAGGGTACATGTCTGCAGACTGTCTCACGATCTTCCTGATAATGCACTCTGTCCCTCATGGGGCCCGTCCACTTTTTTTTCCAGGTGTTTGACATAGTGACTGGTGAAGCATATTCCTCACAAGCAGCTCTTAAAGGGGCAGCACAAAGATGTAAACCTTCTCTTGAGAGATCCCTCCCGTCTATTCCTCTGAAGGGAAGAAGAAATCTCTAAAGCTGGAGCTTTGGGTGAGAACTCAGACTCTCAATTAAGCTTCCCAGAATTACGTGAGAATGGGGATATAACTTTGTAGGTGTTTGTTTTCAGAAAACAAAATGCCAAAAAAACCCAACAACCCTGTAATTCTTCCTCACCTCGTTTATGATGGTGTGATTAAGGTGGAGTAGAAATTCCCTGTAAATACCTGCTTGAATATCTTTTAGTTCTTATTACTCTGCCTATAGTTAAGCCTGCTGTGGTCTCCTTGATAAAGGACGTAGTTACACCAGCTGAAGGAGATCATCATTCAGGCAAAACTTCAATACAGCAACTGAGCCCTGTGTATGTTGTCAGATGAATATTCTAGGGGAAAATACTGAAATATGCCATTGCCGCATTATTGTTCCAAAACTTCAGAATATGAAAATAAATATCCTGGACTGCTACTGAAGATATGGAGAGTCATCCAGAGAAACCTTTAGTTTCTGCTACAAGAAGTAGCATTTTCAATACAGAGTACTCTCTTTTTGGACTTGTAACTTGTACATGGGTATTCATAAATGCCATATAATCCCTCCCTTGCAAGTGAAAGGAATGCATGTCTTTCCTTGCCTTGTTATGCTATGCAGGACACACAAGCCAAATCTTCTGAAATATGGTTTTGAGCGAGCAATTAGAAGGGCCAATTACAGCCCCTCACAAAACTCCAGCATCTATTTTGTAATTCAAGACCACATTTGTTTCAGAAGAGAGACGGAAGTAGTATGGTAACATAAGCTGGCTTCTTTTTTTTTTTTTTTTTTTTGGTGCAATTCTGTGGTTGCAGTTTTTCTGAAAACAATATATTTTGCAATGCACACCAGCCATACCACCAGGCTACCATTTGCTTATGGACTTTAGCTATCATTGCCACACATTAATGCTCTGAAATTACAAAGCAGCAGATTCTCTGACCCTGTGCAAACTCAAATTAGAGGGCAGAGTAGAAACTTGAGACAGTACTGATGTGGAATCTACAAGCAAGCACGAGCACTATCCCATCACATTTGAAACTTGTGAGTCATTTGCCAGCTTGAGTACAAACTTTTAAAGCCCTGAGACCCTGGTTTTGAACACTAACACTTGTGTAGTCCCACTGCAAGACAGAAGCCAACCTATACTAGGATTGATAAATCGCCATTTTTGTGCATTATTATTGCATTCCAGTCAATAAATAGTGGCTAGGTTGGGAGGCAGTTTGTCCTCTATGCCTATCATGTTAACTTTTTAATACAAAACCTGTATATATGTATAATATGGTAGAGCTGGTTGGGAAGTGATATTTTTTTCTCCTGTAAAACCACAACTCTTCATTATTGCTCCAGGAAAACCCTAAAATTCATGTCAAGGTTCTGCTGCAAAAGGTTTCAGTTAACTAGCTCTTTAAAACTTTTATATAGTTAACTTCCAATTCTGGAAAATACTGTAACTCTGGGGAGTTCTTCCTGAGAAGTAGTTCAAAGCATAGGCTCAGAGCCAAAGATCTGATATGCCTGCAGTTGCAATGGTGACAGGAAAAACTTCCTGTTGCAAAGACTCTCAAAATTCCCAGGTAAGGCAGAAATTTCCCTTACTTGCTCTGGGGGACAGGTGGTTTTGAATGTTTTGCAGCATCTCAGAAGATGGTACTAATTTAATCTCTGCTGCAAATTCATTCCATAGCTGGGTCTCCTCAACTGTGACTGCTTTGTCCCCAGCTCTCCCATGCTTCATCTTAGACTTTGTCATCTGCATTCTCAGAAGGGTGCAACTGTCTCAGCAGTTCTGCTATTTAAAATTCAGTATTTAACATAATTGGGGCTTGGTCCATTAATCGTTTTGAAGA
The DNA here is from genome assembly GCF_965152275.1 of Natator depressus. Lineage (NCBI taxonomy): Eukaryota > Metazoa > Chordata > Testudines > Cheloniidae > Natator > Natator depressus. The sequence goes on along the minus strand of NC_134235.1, from coordinate 94,888,470 downwards.
TTAAGGCTAAGTCTTTAGATTGGCCTCTGAAACGGACTAGAAGTTAGTAGAGAGACTTGAGATGTGGAGAGCCTGTTGTGCTCATGGCAGCCTAAACCATGGAGGAGATAGGCATAGGTGTTCTGTACCAGCTGGAAAATTTTTGACCAGCTCTGCTACTTGGTAGAAATGGGAAATAATTTCTGCTTCCCCGTCAGGTGAGGAAATATGCTGTTTTCTTACCATGCTCTCACTGGCACACTGCAAAGTTAAACCTTTCTATTTCAATTATATTACAGACCTTACCGGCAGGGCCGCCGACGGGGAAGGGGGCGGGCAAAAGAAGCAGCTGGCCTGGGACTCCGGACGCTGCCGCAGTAGTGGTGCCCGGGAGCCCTGGGCCCTTTTAAATCGCCGACAGAGCCCTGGGCGGCGCAGGCCAGGCAGCAAAGACGGGCTGGCTGAGGGAGGCTGACACCCAGCCCCACCCCTTCCGCCTGAGGCTCAGAGCCAAGCACCGGTCCTATAAATATTTAATATTACTTTCACCCCTGCTTTGAGTTAATATTTGTGCTTTTTGAGTTCTTTAGATGATTTTGAACTTCCATTTCAATTTTTAAAAATTCCATAATCCTCTTAAATTTTCACAATGGTATTCTGATGTTAATTTCAGTAGAGGGTAATTAAGAACAATATGTAAGGGTCTTGTTTATGTGATGATAAAGCTTTATAGTCTTGCTGATGTAAGCAAAACCATTCAGGCCCTTAGAATATGTGTATATATTGACCCTTTGGAAAAATTTCAGTCCTTGGTCCTCTGTCTTTTTCTGGAAAAAAAATTAGGTCAATCAAACATGATGATGAAGCTAAAGTATTTTTACTATGGTCACTTGTATCTACTGGTTAAGATGGAAAGCAAATATTAGTGAGTTTTATAATGACAATATGGTTCTGTGATTTAATTTTACTCTAGTTCACTTTGGATAATGACAGGCCAAAATGCCAAATTAACAGCTTCTATTAACCAGTTAGATAACTTTAATATGTATCAAAGCTGGATATCTACTTTGAGTAGCTCCTACTGCTATCTCTGATATTGACAGTCAAAAATCCATTTATAGATCTGATCACTTCCTTCTGGGACAGTAATGAGAACACTACCCGTTAGTGCATAGAAGAGAATAGGTCAGGTTTCACTGGCCTTCCTAATGTCCCCTCTTACCTAATATAAAATGGCCTAAGTTTTCTGTTTAGTTGGCCCAGTATTTTACTAAAATGGCTGACATACCAATATGAAAATACTTGAGACACCAGTAGGTTAACACCTGTGTGTAACTTAACTGTAACACATCACATACATAGAATTTTAAGTATTGGAGAGAGCATTTCTAAGAAATGTTGGCTAACAGCCCTTATCCCATGAAGCCTTCAGTAATAAACACCAAGCAATGGTTTGCTTTATCATCAAACCCAGGAAATGCATTTCATTTAATTATAATTTTTCTTCTCTAATTAAGGTGGGACCTGTAATTTCATCAGGCTGCACCAAAATTATGTAATGAAGATGGCTGCAGTCTGCTCTGTTTTATATATCTACATCTATCTATATATACGCGCACACATATTAGGTGCAACCCTCGGGCTACTGACAGATTACCACTGCAGCTTTCATCTGGGCAACATTTGGGCTATCTTGGGCTACAACCTTTCTACTAACTAGCAATGGAAGTTTTGAGGATGCTGTTTATTCACTCCACATTCTCATGTTTTGTTTGTATCTACTTTCTTCCTTACATAGCCTGAAAATATCCATCTAAATAAATAAAGGGCTCTTAATTTAATAAGTGGTTTGGTTTTTTTAGCGGTAACACTAAACCTAGACTAGTTCTTCCACTTGGCAATGTGTAAAATCAAGACAAAGTATGCTATAAAATATTTCCTTGAACAAATAGTCCACTGAAAACCACCAGCAAGATTTCTGTGTGAGTGTAATAAATAACTCCATGTATTTACATGGATTAAATGGGATCAGATAAAGCATGGAAAATATTTGGTCTTTAGTTGTGAGGAGGTTTCTCGCACTGGATGTCACTGTTTTAGAAAGGGAGATTGCAAATGCTCTGAGCTTTTTGCAAATAAAAGAATATCCTGCAACTTGTAGAGTAGAACTCCAACAATGTAGAGAAATAATGAAAGGGGTCTGTGCATTACCCACGCTACTGAAAAAACCGCAGATCAGCAGATAATCTGACAGCCTTTTGAAAACCCTCAGTAGCAAAAGCCCCTGCTAGCCACTCATGTGCAATAAAATGAGTGCTGCTCATATCGTGGGGGCGGGGGGAAGGGAGAAAAGAACAATTTTACAACTGAAGGTAACTTCAAAAATATGGTGACAATACTCCATTCTTTTCAACAAAACAGCAAATAACACAAGTATCTTGGGCTGTATGCTTGTAGAAATATCTACAAGCATTGCAGATCAGTTTCATATTGGCAGTTGACATTTTTAATATTTGTTTTGGAAATGCTCAAATGCTGCAACCAGGATCAAGAACCTGTTGTGCTGAACAGCTGCTGTCAAGAGTTTTCAGTCTTCTGCCCCAAACTTGCAGTAAGATTCACCTAGTCTGAGCTATGCAGAGTCAAGGCCCACGCAGACAAGTGATGTATAAGAATGGCCATGGTGGGTTAGACCAGTGATCCATCTAGACCAGTATTCTGTCTCCCTGCTCAGAGGGAATGAACAGAATACAGCAACTATTGAGTGATCTGTCCCCTGTCAACCAACCTCAGCATCTGGCAGTCACAGGTTTAGACTCACCCAGAGGATGCGGTTTCCTCACTGACCACCCTGGCTAATTGCCACTGACGACCTATCCTCCATGAACCTATCTTTTAATTCTTTTTTGAAGCCAGTAGTATTTTTGGCCTTTTCAGCATCCCCTGGTAAGGAGATTCACAGGATGACTATGTGTTGTGTGAAGAAATAGTTCCTTATGTTTGTTTTAAGCCTGCTGCCTATTAATTTCATAGGTTGAACCCTGGTTTGTGTGTTATGTGGAGAGACCCATAATGCCTTTTTTCCACAGCGTGTATGATTTGATAGACCTCTGTCATATTCTCCTCTTACTTGTCTCTCTTTCTAAACTGAACAGTCCCTGTTTTTTTAACCTCTCCTCATATGGAAGTTCTATACCCCTAATAATTTTTGTTGCCCTTCTCTGTACTTTTTAAAATTCTAATATATCCTTTTTGAGATGGGGTGACCAGAACTGCACACAGTATTCAAGGTGTGGGCATGCCATGGATTTATATAGCAGCATTATGATATTTTCTTTTTTTATTATCTATCCCTTTCTTAATGGTTCCTAACGTTCTGTTCGCTTTTTTGACTGACACTGCACATTGAGCAGATGTTTTCAGTGAACTATCCACCAAGACTCCAAGACCTCTTTGAGTGCAAACAGCTAATTTAGACCCCTTCATTTTGTATGTATAGTTGGGATTTTTTTTTCAATGTGCATTACTTTCCATTTATTAACACTGAATTGAAATTGCCATTTTGTTGCCCAGTCACCCAGCTTTGTGAGATCCCTTTGTAACTCTGCAGTCTGCTTTGGATTTAACTATCTTGAATAATTTTGTATCATATGCAAACTTTGTCACCTCACTGTTCACCCCTTTTATCTCCCTCCACTGTGTAAAGGATGGAGAGAGAATGATCAAGTCAAATATTAAAGCTGGCAACAAAATCCATAAAATATTGACAGAAAAGGACTTTTCAATGAATAGAACTTTTTGAACAACTTGTTTTTGTCAAACTTTTATCAAAAAGGTTTTCAACAAAAATTAAACCATTTTGTTTAGAAAAATGTTTTTTTCAGGAGGAAAAATAATCATTCCCTGACCAGCTCTCTGACTGTACCATTTATTATTTAAAAAGTGCAAACATGTGTGTCCTCTATGCCCAACTGCCTCCCAACCTAGCCACTATTAACTGACTTGACTGAAATAATAGTGCACAAGTAGGGTTGCCAACTTTCTAATTTCTGAAAACAGGACCCCCCTGCCCCATCTCTCTTCACAGAGGCCCTGCTCCGCCTCTTCCCTCGAGGCCCTGCCCCACTTGTTCTTCTCCCTCTCCCCCTTTACAAAGTCTGCCAAGCCCTCTGCAGCTTTAATGCCTAACAAACAGATTCCAGGCCCAGGAACATCTCTCTAACCCCTGGGCAACTCCAACATGAGCAGTCCCAAGGGACTTGCAAACCCCAGTTCCAGCAGGCCACCTGGAAGTGCAGGTCAGATGAGCGCTGTGGTCTCTCAGGAGCAGCCAGGCACCCCTGCTCGCAAGCTAGGACTCGGTACTCCTGCACAGCAGCCTCCCTCTGCACTGCCTGCCCAGCAGCCCCCTGACCCGCCCATTCGAGCCCTCCCAAACCCCAGAGCTGCCTGACAGCACAGCCAGGGAAAACGCTGACTGGTGCTGAAGCTCACGTTCCTCCCCTCCCGGGGAAAGTTCCATGCCTGCTGGGAGCCCCTCACCCCACTCACCATGAGCCCCTGCATTCTGTCCTCCACTGCAGCCCTGCAAACAGTGCTCCTTTAAAGGGGCCACCCACATCAGTGCATGCATGCTGCCACGGGAGCTGACTCCTCAGGGCTGGGTGAGAGGCTGCCACTTCCCTCCACTCCACCCCACCCCCTCACCCACAGTGACCGGACTTTTGGTTTTCGGTCAGTACAGCCAACTGGACTCTGCCAGGTCCTCTTTTCGACAGGACAAGAGGTATTAATCCTGCCATACTTGGGCTTCTATCCAGCAGTGGGACTAGTCACGTGTGTGCTGATCTCAAGATAAGGACTTCAGTGCTTTAAAAGTTTGTGCTCAGGTTTGAAAATGATCCAGAAGTCTGAGGGGTGATGAGAGAATGCTCCTGCTTGCATCAATAGATACAACATCAATAGACTCCACAGGTCTTGGAAGTTTCCACTCTTCTTTTTTGTCTGTAGACTGTAGCAAGGCTAGTAAAGGTCTTTAGCAAACTTTTGTAGACCCTGTGGTATGGCTGTTGTGCACCTGCAAAATATATTGTTTCAACAAAACTGCACAGAATTGTAGAATGGTGCCCTGTCTATGAGAATATACAACACACCTTTCAAGGGTCTGGCTCAGTTATAACAGAAATTAACATTTTAAATTATTTACATGCTCCATAAGATTTGAAATATTTGAAATAAAGTTGCTTTAGGGCCTTTGTAATTTCTTAATATGCTAAAGTGTGTGTTTTCTTATATTGTACTACTTAAAACATCTGTACAATGACACAGAACTATGCAGTATTCATATTCATTTTTTCTCCTTGAAATGACAAATCCTACTGCTTCTCAGAAATTAACACACACAACTGGTGGGCTACTGTAGTCTGCTGTTATAAATCAGGCAATCTGAAAACTTCTCTGCAAAAGCCAAATTAATATGAAAGAACAAGCAGAGTTGTTCAGTATTAAGTCATTACAGTATGAAAGGACTAGCCAGGAGTCCTTTCAGGACCAGTATTCTAGGACTTTAGTTTGTTTAAGACTGTTTGTAATCATGAAGTTTGTGCTAAGATAGAATGTCTGACAGCTAATAGATCAAAAAGAACAATAGTTTTAAGCAATTGTTGCTTTTACAGGGACATCATCAACTTAAAAATCACACTTTTGTCAGGTGTCGTGTACTAATAGACTTTAATGTTTATTACAGAAGAAAAACTTTTCTTTGTTTACTTTGTCCATTTGAGAATTTTATATATAGTCCATTTCTCCACTTATTTGTGAGTCTTTCATACTGCAAGAGGGCAAAGAAAAAAATTTTTTTTAAATAGGAAAATGTTTTTGTAGTATCACAAAAACTGGCAGAGAGTGAGTATAGTATGAGCAACTACTCTGAACTCATTTTTTGAAATCTCACTATTTCTAATGGTAGAAAAATCCTGCAAACTGCGAATGAAAAATAAGAGACTGCAGGTTTTTCATCCTTTAGTATTCTATATTGTTCCTAGTTTGTATGCAATTGCCATAGTTTTACATTGTGGTTTTTATCAAGAAGACTCCTAAAGCATATTGCACGTCCTTGCAATTAGTACACTGAGCACTATGCATCTATGACAATAAGTAAAACAGCAACTGTGAGGGACCAATTCAAAGTCCATTGAAGTAAATTGAAAGAGTTCCATTGAAGTCAGTGGGCATTGGAACAGGTCCTAACAGAATAAAATACTACTGTATAGATGACCATACCAATAGGAAGTACATAGGGCATTAAGAGGAAAATGTAGTTACCGAGAACACAGGTCCCTGTGAACTCAGTTTTATGCCACCTCTGAAAGGAGGCGTATCATAGTAGCAGAGAAGCCCCTAACCCTATGCTGAGGGAATTGGTTCAACGACTAGAGAGAAGAATGTCACATACTGAATTGCCAACACATTCCATACAGTTCCTTGGATTTTTCCTTCGCTGTCTCCAGACAAATACTGATCATGCCAGTTCTTGATTAAATGCTAAAATTTGAGATCACAACCTGAAGTGGAAACAGTATGGCTGATAAAGAAATGTGTGCACCTGTCTGAAGGTTTGAAATCGAGCTGCAGCTATCAGGAACTGAAGAGGGATGGGAAGGAGGGGAAGATTTAACAGAATAATGTTGATACAAAGTGGCTGTTGGGATTATCGTGTTTACTTGTGATAAGTATCCTAGAGCCCAGTTTATAGTAGAATAAACTTGGAAAAGAAATGATTTAGTGTGCTACAGCTTGGATTCATTTTTCTTGTTTGTACTTGGTTTCCTTATCTTTATTTGTGGGCTTGCTAATGACTTGCTGTATTCCATTGCTGCATTCTGGAAACTTTTTAGTTGAACCCACCAGTATGAATAAAATTGCCTGGCACATGACAGTGATGTCATCCTGAGGACGGAGAGATCTACTTGGTGGTTTAAACTAGCATTAAAGAGTTTCTCAAAATGACCTATACTCATCATGACTAGCATGACTGAGACAAACCCCTTTCTGAGTAAGACATTAGTTATTTCTTTCTTATAGATTAATTTACAGTAACTTGTCTGCAGCTTCCCACACTTTACATAAATGAATTTAAAAGAAATTTTTTAGGCTTGAACTACACATGCATTTTGTACCTATATAATAATTTTAACAATAACAATTTTTTACAAATATAAATTATACTGGAGCAAGCCCTAGTATAGATGCAATTATACTAAATTAAAGAGGCCTTATATGAATATAGCTTATTCCCCTTCCCATAGGGGAATGAGCCATAACTGAGTGCCTTCATGCCAATATAACTTCAATAATACGAGTAGGTTGTACTGCTTTAACTACATTGGCATAAAGTGTTACAACTTTTGAGTGTAGATAACCCCTTAGTTTTCTCCATTGAGAATAAAGGGAATAGAAGTGCGTCTTGTTAGGCTGTTTTGTTTAGGTTTTTCTCCTGCTTAAATGCCCGCATTCCACCATCCTGCAAAGTTACAATAATGACTCATTTCTGGGTTTACCCAGAACTTTGCTATCTTTTCTTCTGATTTCTAAAGAAATATAACAATTTGATTTAGTGTGACAGATAATCAATGTGAGCAAGGTAGAGTGAAATGTTACATAGGCTAGAATATTTCGCAGAGCTACAGCAAGGTTCTACCAATGAATCACTTTGTGTAGAGTTTAGCTATCTGTAAAATTGGGCTAACTACCTGCCTCACATTGCATTATGAAGCTTAATTTGTTTGCTATGTGCTTTGAAATCCTCAGATAAAATGTTTGCTGTACATGCAGAGTATTGTTGCTGTTCTATCATGTAGTCAATGAATTTTACTGCTGCTACATTTGGAGGAAGCTATTCTCTCAGTAGTCCATTCACTGAAAAAAGAAAATGTGTACTTGGGAGATACTGCAGATACTTTTGTTAACACAAGACAATACTAGCAGTAACATTTGTTTCAGAACAAAATATTTGATCAGTGTAAACAGGAATTTAATTGGGACTGAGCTAGACTCATCTAGAAACAAACTTGATATTTCTTTCAAACACAGCAGAAGGGAGTGAAGTGAAAATGAAATCTAAAGAGTCAGTGTTTCTCATCTCAAAATTAGTTACTTTTCATGTTGCTAAAATCATGCCCAAAAGATCCCATTGCTCCCATTTAAAATGCTTGGGTAACTGTCTTATACAAAGAATAGGTAATATCTGGCAGGATATCTGTATCTGTGTTCACATATTTACCAATTTAGTAAATTAATTCAGTTCCCACATACTGTGAATAATTTTTAAATTGCTCCAGAAGCAGCAAAACGTCTAATTAAATGGCAATTGGCCAAATGTGTTTATCAGGCTTATAGAAAAAGGCAATTGTTGCAGTGGTGGGGAAAAAAGTCTATAGAGCCTCAGCCATACTACCTATCAATCACCATCTACCAGCACGTGCAACATAAAAAAGACCAGCACAAAGGCTTCAGTCATGCTAGGAAACGGGGGAAGAAAAACCGTTATAACAATGCCCCTGTAGTTGCAGCATGTGTTTTGTGTTCAGAGTACTATGCACACCATAAAACCTAGATGCTGGGCATCCAGTTCTCTTGTTGAAAAATACAATGCAATGGATGCATCCAGCAATACAAGGAGGTTGAAGAATAAATATTTTTGACTGCAGCTATCCCAGGTCAGGCTGTTAACTTGGCACAAGCTAAGAAAAGTTGAGCCAAGCTAGAGCTTGGATGGTTTCAAAGAAAACCCAGCTCTGCAGGGAAGTAGTAAGGAGGATTGGATAAATGGCACATCTTGCCTTGTTTTTAGGAGTTAACTAAAGGCCCAGCATTGTATTAGGGTTACTGTGCTGTTGGAGGTGTTCCCTTTCGTCTGAGACACCAAACCAAAATCCTGACTCTTTTTGATCATTAAAGATACCATGACACTTTATTGTAAGAGTTTGGAATGTTAGTCTATTTTGGTAATCAAGGGGACTGTTCATGTGGGCAAAGTTACACCTGTGCATCAGTGTTTCTAAGACAGACCCTTTGTCATTTCACCTAGTTGGTTGGGTAGATCTTTCGCACACGGACAAGAAATCATTTTCAAAAATAGGAAAACATGATTGTAAAAGCAAAGATAATGGCTAGAGGTCGGTGGGGTACCTGAAACTTTTAGCTCACTCTTAAAAAGTGACTATATTTCAAATTCATGGTGTCTGTAAGGTACAATAACTTTTTGATTATTAGCTCCAATGTTCAAGGCAGTTTGCCTTATTTCTGAAAATCTTCCTTGTGCCGAATCTTGGCACATGATTTTTGGATAAGGTGGAATTAAAGCAAATTTTGAAAATTAAAAGAAACAGTGAGGCTTTCTGGATGTGTAATGGTACTAATAACTTAAATATTAGGGTACTTGAAAAATCACACTTGAGCTTGTACAATATTTTTACAAGCATTTAGTTCCTCATGTGGATCAGCTTTGTTTTTAAAAACCTCTAAGAGATCAGGTTCTTTGAGGAATATTTTAATGTAGTAAATAGGCCTGTGAAGTCACAATAATTGAATTTTTAAAAGTAAGCCTCAGTAGGATGACTTGCAGTGCTTCTATAATGGCTGCTGTAATTACATCCGCTGACTATGAAGAGATAACATCAGTGAATAGAAAATAGTTGCAGAATGAATGCTAGATAAATGCCAGGGCAAAGCCATGACATTCCTTTTCAAAGCAGGAGAGGTTAATCCATCACTGCTTTAGTATAAACACCATTGATTTCATTGGAGTTACACTAGTGTAAAACAGAAGTAATGTGGTGGTGAATTAGACATAAGTTTCTGGTACAATTACTCTTTCTATTAACTCAAATGATTGCTGCAGATTCCCTCATTCTTGCTTTGGTTCAGTTAGTTTACAGCTGCCATTCTTGAAAAGCTCCAGTGCTGTGACACTGTAGCTGGGAGACCAGACTTCTGTAAAAATGTCATCCTATTCTTCCACATGTATTCTTTCTTTGGGAGGGGCATGGGGAATCCTCTCTCCAGCACTCAAAGGGAGACTTTGTGCCTGGGAAGCTGGAACGTGAATGTACAGCGCACTGGTCTGTCGTGCACTAAATTGCCAAGTGGACCCTGCTGCAGTGCACTAAAATTCCATTTCTGTCTCAAAGAGCAGTAAGTCAAAGTGCTCTATGGAACTTTAAGTGCATGGTATCAGGGTCCACAATTAGGGATTTAGTGCATGGCAGGCTAGTGTGTCACATGCTCCAGCTTGCCATGCGCTAAGTCTCTGTATAGACGAGCCCTGAGTAACTTCATTGGGATCTTTGCACAGGGAAGTAGAGAAAGAAACATCCCCTTTTCAGACTACAGTGTAATGTTTTTGCAGCTCTATGGCCAGCCCCTCCCTGTGCCGTTAGGGATGGCTGGAGGATCCAAGTAGCACTTTTGGAAGGTGCTTAGATACCATTGTGCTGGGTGTGGTATAAGTAAGCAGTCTGCCAGAGACTCTAGCTCAGTGGTTTTAAAATTTTTTTTCTGGGGACCCAGTTGAAGAAAATTGTTGATGCCTGCTACCCAACAGAGCTGGCAATGAGGGGTTTGGGGTATGGGAGGGGCTCAGGGCTAGGGCAGAGGGTTGGAGTGAGGGCTTCCGGGTGGGACCGGGAATGAGGGGTTCAGGGTGTGGGAGGGGGCTCTGGGCTGGGGCAGGGTATTGAGGGGAGGGAGGAGGTCAGGGCTCTGGGCTGGGGCCAGGGATGAGGGGTTTGGGGTGCAGGTAGGGGCTCTGGTTTTGAGGGGACTCAGGGCTGCGGCAGGGGGTTGGGGCACAGGCTTACCTTGGGCGGCTCCCGGTCAGCAGTGCAGCAGGGGTGATAAGGCAGGCTTCCCGCCTGTCCTAGCACCGCAGACCGCACTGCCCCCTGGAAGCAGCCAGCAGCAGGTACAGCTTCTAGGCGGAGGCCCTTACATGGCTCCATGCAGTTCTTGCCTGCCCCCCCGCCCCCAGCTCCTGGCCAATGGGAGTGTGGAGCTGGTGGTCAGGGCAGCAGCAGTGCGTGGAGCCCTATGGCCACCCCTCCCCTGCTGCTGGCCATTTCCAGGGCACCATGTGGTGTCAAACAGGTAGGGACTAGACTGCTTTCACTGGGCAGCACTGCCAAAGGGACTTTTAAAGACTCGGTCAGCAGTGCTGAACAGAGCCACCACAACCCAGTGCCTGACATTCCATGACCCAGTACTTGGCTGCGACCCACAGTTTGAAAATCACTGCTCTAGCTAGTAGGAACACAAACTGCTGCGCTGGAGTGAGGAGGTAAAATGGGGCCCACCTGGAGCCACCCCTCCCCTAACTATTCCTTAGGACTCAGGCAATGCCTCCCCTGCCCTCCCCTCCCCAGGTGGTCTTGAGGGGGAACTTCAGAGAGCAGCCAAATAGACTCCAGTCACTTGGACCAGGAGTGGACAAAGCAGGGACCTTTGGGCCTCTAGACATTTCTGACTTTCTCTGCCCTGTATTGGTTGGCTGATTGCTCCCTCCGTTCCCAACCCTCCCAGTCTCTTCACCTTAAGTGTCATTTCACACTTGCCGAACTTCCAGTCCCCCTTTCATCCCCTTCCCTTTCCCATCCATTTAGCTGATCCCCTCCTAACTAAACCCACCAAAAGTAAATAAGTAATCTTGAAACTAACATGACATTTGCTGCCATCACATTGTTCACTCTCTCCTTCCCCGCCCTGTCTCTCTATTTAGACAATACTGTCTCCTCGTTTCCTTGTACTCCCCTGTCTCCATCTGTTGTCTCTTGTCTTATATTATAAAGACTTTGGGGGCAGAGACAGTCTTTTTCTTCTGTGTTTGTACAGTGTCTAGCACAATGGGGTCCTGGCCATGACTGGGGTTTCCAGGTGCCACTTCAATACAAATAATAACCCGAATAAAATAATTTGTCTTTCCCCCACACTCCAGCTTATGACCACACATAGACCCTTAGCAGAGCCAGGGGTGTGCCTGTACTGTGCAGTGTGGGTAGGTGTCTTCTAATGGGCTTCATTTCCCTCTCTTTCTGTCCCAAGGGCATTACACACCCACAGAGGTGGTGCAGGATTTTGTTCCCCATACCCTCTTGACTTCTGTAGCAAATTCTTTGTTGTTTTGAGTTTGGATTATTTTAGCTGGGTACTTCATTTATGTTGGGTTTTGTTGTTGTTCTTTTGAAATATATTTCTACTGGTGTATTTTAATTATTTTACATCAGTTAGAGATGTGGATCGGGGCCTTTTATAAAAGTCACAAACAATTGTCAAAGATCAACAAACAATTTCTCTAATTATCCAGCAATGATGGGGTGTGTATCCCACACTGGCAGTTCAAGGGTTAACTGGAGCTGGAGAGCAATAAGTGCATTTGCTTACACCTGGAAGGTGAGCCAGTCCCAGTTTAGTATTAGCCCCAGGTGGGTGGCTCCTAAAGGAAGGACTTTAGGGCATTAGAAGGGGAGGAAGGAGGCCCAAGGGAAGAGTAGGCCTTGGGATTGTCTCCTGAAATGGGAGCTCTGGCAAAGGGCCAGTGGACAGGCCCAAACACCCTGACAGTCTGGGGAGAGGCAGAGAGGTGCTAGAGTTCCAGGGAGAAAGTTCAGGGAGCCGTTGCTCTGTATAAGAGCAGGAAAAACTCTGCAGAGCCCGGGAGGGGGTGAAAAGCCTGTAGAGCAGTGAGACCAGGAAGAGGCAAGCCAAGGTAGCAACTAGTCCAGGGAGGCAGCAAGGAGCCTTAGGGAGCAGACCTTAGCGGCTCACTGCAGAGTCTCTGGGCTGAAAACCTGAGCAGAGGAGCAGCCTGGGTTCCTGTCATAAATATAAAGAGAAGGGTAACCACCTTTCTGTATACAGAACTATAAAATCCCTCCTGGCCAGAGGCAAAACCCTTTCACCTGTAAAGGGTTAAGAAGCTAGGATAACCTCGCTGGCACCTGACCAAAATGACCAATGAGGAGACAAGTTACTTTCAAATCTGGAGAGGGGGAAACAAAGGGCCTCTCTGTCTGTGTGATGCTTTTGCTGGGACCAGAGCAGGAATGCAGGTCAGAACTCTTATAAAGAGTTAGTAAGCAATCTAGTTAGATATGCATTAGATTCTGTTTTGTTTAAATGGCTGATAAAATAATTTGTGCTGAATGGAATGTATATTCCTGTTTTTGTGTCTTTTTGTAACTTAAGGTGTTGCCTAGAGGGATTCTCTATGTTTTGAACCTGATTACCATGTAAGGTGTTCACCATCCTGATTCTACAGAGGTGATTCTTTTACTTTTTCTTTCATTAAAATTCTTCTTTTAAGAACCTGATTGTTTTTTTCATTGTTCTTAAGATCCAAGGGTTTGGGTCTGGGTTCACCTATGAAAGGGGATATAGTGCTTGGGGGGATATTTTGGTGGGGAGACGTTTCCAAGTAGGCACTTCTCCTGTTGTTTTTGTTAGACACTTTGGTGGTGGCAGCTTTTAATGTAAGTTGGAAAGAATAAGCTTAGGGGGTCTTTCATTCAGGTCCCCAAGTCTGTACCCTAGAGTTCAGAGTGGGGAAGGAACCTTGACAGTTCCTTTACTGGCCACTGAGTGAGATGGTGTGAAAGCCCTGTGATTTATGGCAGCTGTTCTCAACCAGGGGTATGTGTACCGCCGAGGGTACACAGAGGTCTTTCAGGGGATACATCAACTCATCTAGATATTTGCCTAGTTTTACAATAGGCTACATAAAAAGCACTAACAAAGTCAGTACAAACTAAAATTTCAGACAATGACTTGTTTATTCTGCTCTATATACTATACACTGAAATGTTAGTACAATATTTATATTCCAATTGATTTAGTTTATAATTATATGGTAAAACGAAAATATAAGCAATTTTTCAGTAAGTGTGCTGTGACATTTTTGTATTTTTTGTCTGGTTTTCTAAGCAAGTAGTCTTAAGTGAGGTGTACCTTGGGAGTACGCAAAAACAAATCAGACCCCTGAAAGGGGTACAGTAGTCTGGAATGGTTGAGACTCTGATTTATGGATTGTAAATACTATTAAACCCAGAGTCAGGCTGAAGACATGGCATGAAGTCATTGAATTATTATTCGGGGGCAAATCATGAGAAGAAGCTGATTGCTGCAAGTCTGGAATGGCTAATGGCAGGGAACACCAGAGGAAGAGAGCCTGCTATGCCATACTCAGGAAGAGGCTACCAGTCAGTGAGTCACCCTTCTACACCAGTCTTTTGGGCTAAGCCACGCATCTGAAAATCTAAATACAGCTGTTTGTTTTACACATTATCACCAAAGTACATTGTGGAGTTAGGTTAATAAGCAGTTTTTGGATGAGGCCACAGGTGGAATAGACTACTTTACACAGATCATAGGAAGAATATATGCACTAGGATAAAATTCTGTAACCAGGGTTTAAAATTGTTCCATACTTTTCTGCTTTAGCAACCTTTCAATAGGTGGGGTACATAAGGGACTTGAAATGATAGGGTCCAAGAGACCCCCTTCTCCTCTACATGTCCTAGACTAGGGTATTCTGGTGTGAGAAGGTAGGTTAAGTCAGAGATACTAAAAGTCAATGAGAAATATGTTAAGGCTGTTGGACCTTATGCCCTCTCTATACATGATGCCATATTTGAAGCACTTTCAAAAGCTATTGAAGGCTCAGGCCACGCACGTTAATTTGAATTACATGTAAGTAATAGACTCCCTTGAAAATATGCCTGAATTGATAGAATCCTAATTCTATCTGGCCTCAGCATTGCTTTGTTCTAAGCAGAAAGGCATCCAACTTGAGTTGCCATGTGGGAAGGTTGTACGTTCAGGCTACTGTTAAGCTCATGAGATAGAAAGTGACACAGTCAGCCTATTTCAGCAATAGAGAAACAGGTGACACTTATTTGTTAAAGGTGGCCTTTAACACTTTTAAAATGGCTGTGCATTATTGTAGAGAAATGACTGGTAAAGAACATATAGTACAATCAGGAAAAAAATTGTGTTTGGGGAGGGAGAGTGAGGAAAAAGAAGAAAGAATGGCCATGTGCTGAAAGCATTGACTTGGGACGGAGTGGGGTTTGGAAGAGGCTCTATTCCATATTCTGATACAGATTTCCTGTGGGACCTTCAAATCTTTCTGCATCACTTTTTCCTTTAGTAACTTGAAGATAACACTTTGTGTTAGAAGGTATGGTAAGCATTATCAATAGAAAACTAATGAAAACGAGAACTGAATGGGGGAAAGGAGCTAAATTTAAAACAATGTTACAAGACCCACTGTTGAAACAACATCAGTAAATGAATCTGACAAGGACTCAAATGCTGCACAACAGCTGTCTTTGGGAGGTGATTTTTTGTTTGCTATAAATATACTTCAAATACTTCCTCCATTGTAAAATGCCAGTTATTCTCAGGTAGGTACATGTAGGTGTCCTCCGATATCTATAATAGGCCTTACAACAGTCACCAACATCACACAGTTACTTCCTATCCTAAATATAGAGGAAAACTACAGTATTTCAAATGCCACTGTGTGGCAAATATTTACTTTGTAATTGTGACCATTGTCTGATTAAAATAGGCTTAGATGAACAGTGGCTAGTAACATCTTATACCTGAGTCTCCAAGTTATCACTTAGAATATTTTGTCTCTTTAAATATTTAATTTCTCTCGAGTCCTTGTCTGATTATTTTCTTATGATTGATTATTTTTGAGTTTTCTCTGTCTCTTTTTAACTTCCTTCAGTTTGTTTTTGGGAAATATGATAAAGGAGAGGTCAAGAAAATTTCCATTTCTATTTTAAGCTAATGTCCAGAAAGTTACCCTCAATTTCTTTTCATAGTGACTATTCTTTGGGCTGTAGCTCACGAAAGCTTATGCTCAAATAAAGTGGTTAGTCTCTAAGGTGCCACAAGTCCTCCTTTTCTTTTTGCGAATACAGACTAACACGCCTGTTACTCTGAAACCATTCTTTGGGTTGTGCAACAGGAAGTAGCAAAAAATAAACAAGCTGTGCCCGACTTCATAGGCATAATTTTTCTTGCCAAAAAACTGATACAAAATCAGGTATACAATGTCTTTTAAAAAACCAAAACGAATAGCCTTCATTCTTTAGCAAGGTAGTCAGTAATGCTAGCTCTGTGACCAGTGCTTTGTTTAATGTAGTTTTAATGCTTTCTATAGTGGTGCTTCTACCACATCCCTGGTTAAAATTATTCCACAGACAGCTAAATCTCACTGTTAGGAAATTCATCCTGCTATTTTTTTCCTTTGTTCAGCCACCATCAATTAATCATAGTTAGTCCCTCTTAGAAAACCAATAAAATGAGCTTCCTGAATCTCAACATTTCAGTGACATCTGTGCACACATTGCTTTGCATCCTTCTGTCACCAGCAATCTGGCACATTTGGGTACCCAAGTGATACTGGGAATTAGCATTTGCAGTTAATGTTGCCTAGCACCAGAAATGTAAAAATAAAATGTGTTATCTGTCTTTCTAAGAGTTATCACTAATGGCCTTTTCTCTAGCATGAGCATATGGTTTAAAAAAAATCTCTCCACACTCCGCTGATTTGACACCACTTTATTAAACTGATTTTTGTTCCCCATGGTTTGTTGAAATGCTAGAGAACTCCTGTGCAGTGGATCATTAAGTTGTCAGTATTGTAACTACTGTGTATTAATTCCATCAGTTGTTATGAACTGAGTTTATAGAAAGCTGTGGATACGTAATTCCCTTGCCAATAATGTGTGTTCATATTTTTTGATGTAAGGCAAATGGGAAACTGTACAATAAGTGTTTTCATTTCAAATGATATTTTTATAATGTTGCTTCTCAAAGAAATTATTGTGATTAAATGTATAAAACTAACTTGAAGATGTACCGTGTTCTCTAGATTTCATTCTCTCTCCTTTTCTGTTTATAGGCAAGGTCAAATTGGAGTCCATTCCCTCCCCTTTGAGTCATCCTTCTCACTAGGTCTCTAAAATATTATTTTATTTAATTCATAACTTTCTCCTCTCTCTGTTTAGAGTAATAAATGGTATTAACATATCCTTTCCTTTGAGGTTAATGAATACACACTAAAGATTTCTATCCATTATGTCAGTGAGTCAGGCATGCTTGATAGATTAATCCAATATTATTTTAGGCTTTATTGATTCAGTTGGAATAGATATTGGAAAGGAAAAAAGCAAATTAAATTATTGTATCTTGAGTCTACTGCAGCAGTGAGACACTCTGCTTAGAGAAACTGTGGAATGGTAAACAGCAGTAGAGGTGATTTCCCTGGTGAGAGGTTCATTCACCACAGGAAGCCTATCATTCATAAGGAAACAGGTGAATCTACTGGTTCTTAATTGACCCATTGTTTCCACTTCAGTGAGCCTGGTTTCCTTGGGAAGATTCAGGTAAACCAGGGAAAATGAAAAATATCTTTTCTTCTTGTTTGCTTCATCGTTTTTACTTAAGACTCAACAAAATTAACTATTTATTTGTAGTGCATATTACTGTCCCTTTTCAAACCAAGTGGCTAGTCAAATTTCAGGGCTCTAGGATATTCCAGCTAGAAATAGAAATTGACGGAATCTGATACAATTTTGTTTATTTACAAGGAATGTACAAAGTCCTGCCTCTCCAACTGCAGGAGGAACCAAGAACAAAAAGAGCAGGTTTTTAGCTTGCAGCCCCAAAGCTTCTTTAGCCAACTGACCCAGAAGCTTTCGCCCTAGTCTTTTACAAGGTCATACTGTGCTCACAGGCTACAGCTTGGTTTTCTTGCTTTTTTGCCTCAGCCCCTCTCTGTTCTTGGTTTCTGTGTGTTCTTTCACCTTCTCCGCCCCACACCCCAAGTCACAATATCCAGGGAATTCCCCTGCCCACACAGTGCTGGTTTCTGGTCAGGCTTTCTCAGGCCTTGTTTCAGGTGTGACCCCTTAACTGTCTTGCACTTATTTGAAATGAATGGCACAGAATTGTAGGATTGGAAGGGACCTCAGTAGATCATCTAGTCCTGTCCGCTGAACTCAAGGCAAGACTATGTAATAACTAGATCATCCCTGACAGGTGTTTGTCTAACCTGTTCTTAAAAACCTCCAATGAGGAAGATTCCACAACCTGCCTTAGGTAATTTGTTCCAGTGTTTACCCTGACAGGAAGTTTTTCCTAATGTCCAACTTAAACTGCCCTTGCTGCAATATAAGACTATTTCTTCTTGTCCTATCCTCAGAGGTTAAGGAAAACACTTTCTCTCCCTCCTCCTTGTATCAACCTTTTATTTACTTGAAAACTGTTATCCTGTCCCCCCTCAGCCTTCTCTTCTCCATACTAAATAAACATATTTTTTGCAATCTTTCCTCAGAGGGGAGGGCGTGTTGTCTAGACCTTTAATCATTTTTGTTGCTCTTCTCTGGACTTTGTCCACATCTTTCCTGAAATGTGGTGCCCAGAACTAGACACCATACTCCATATGAGGCCTTATCAGCATGGAGTAGGGTGGAAGAATTACTTCTCATGTCTTGCTTACAGCACTCCTGCTACTATATCATAGAATTATATTCACTTTTTTTTGCAACAGCGTTACGTTGTTGACTCTCATTTAGCTTGTGATCCACTATAATTCCCAGATCCCTTTCCACAGCACTCCTTCCTAGGCAGTCATTTCCCATTTTGTATGTGTGCAATTGATTGTTCCTCCCTAAGTGGAGTACTTTGCATTTGTCCTTATTGAATTTCATCCTATTTACTTCAGAGCATCTCTCCAGTTTGTCCAGATCATTTTGAATTTTAATCCTATCCTCCAGAGCACTTGCAACCCCTATCAGCTTGGTATCGTTCACAAACTTGTACATGTTCACAAATTAGTTTGAACAAGGTTTTAACTCAACCCAGAACAAGGTTTTACCTATCTCACAACAATATTCCAGGGCCAGTTCTGTTTTTGTTGTATCCTATGTAGTAAGAAGCCTGAAAACAAAACACAATTCTTCACTTTTACATAGCAACTTCCATTACAGGTGTTTATAACAGACATTTATGCAACATACTTCAAAACATCTCTGTGCATTAGGTATTATCTGTATTTTGCAGGCACATGAACTTGAAGTGACTTGCCCAAGGTCACACAGGAAGTGTTTCAGCCGAGAATAGAATCCAATGTGTGTGTTCACTGCAAGACCCTATTTCCTCCTTTATTTTAGTTAATCTTCTAAGTGCATTTAATATTGGAGTTACGGTCTTGGGGTAAGAGCTTTACAATACTATACATATAACTCTGGGTACTTTGGTTATCCTTGAGTGCGAGTGGTTTTTACCTCTGTCCCACTGTTCCTGCCCAACGTTGTCAACTCTCCCACCGGACTGCAAGGACTCCGCCCTCCGTTACGTCCTCTCCTTCTGCCGGCAGGTCCAACTTCATCTGCTGCCGCTGGCGCGTGATGGGGTGGTGCTCCAGGGTCCTTTTTGGTGCCGTACCAGGCGACCCACTACCAGGTGCACTACTCTTCCAGGGAAGCCCAGTGTTACCTCTGCTGGGCGACAGGGCATGTCCAGAGGGACTGCCCCCTGGTCCGGCACGGAGGGGTGCCTGGGACCCCTGAGACCTGGGAGGGTGCTGGCCCTGCCATCACTGCCGACCCTGGTGGTCCGGCTCCCATAGTCCACCCCTCCTCCTCCTGCTATAGTTCCCGCGGGGAGCCCCTGTGGTGTGCTGGGATGAGCAGGTGGGCCCCGCCCCCATTGTGTGTAGTCTGGTGGGGCCCATGGAGGAGAGGGGGGCAGGGCCATTGCTGGGTATGGGAGAGGGCCTGCCCCAAGGCGAGGTTTCCCTTCCCCTCATTGTCGCCCCCCAGACCCTCAAGTTCATTGCTCTTGCCCCCTGGCCCCACCCCTGCTGGCCGGCCCTGCACCTCCGCCTTGGAGGGCTGGGTACTCGTGCAGGGGAAGTGCACCAAAAGGAGGGCTCGGGCTAAGAACCTCCCCATCAACGGGGGGGGGGGGGAGGAGGCACCCTGCAAGACCACGAGGGGGGCTGCTGCTGCTGAGCCTTCTGCTCACGAGGGGGGCTGCTGCTGCTACCGTGCCCCCAATAGAGTCCAGCAGGTGGAGCCGGCCAGGAATGCCGTGGCAGTGGAGGGGGGCAGGACTGCCCCTCTCTTGGGGTATCTCCCCAAGGGGGCCTCAGATGGAGCCCCCGCTACCCTTTTGTCACCTGTGCCCCTTGCTGGTGCTGAGGCAATTGCTGCCTCGGTTGCTGGCGGGGAGGACTCTGGGGTGGTGGGGGGAGACTTCACTTCCATCTTTGAGGAGATCAGGGCCCTGGGTCTGACCCCGATCACCCAGGAGGAGGACGACCCTTTGCCAGCAGGCCTCAATCTGGGCAGCGTCATGCTGCCCCTTGCTCCAAGCTGTTGTCCCAGCTCTTGACGTTGGGGTGACCCTGGGTTTGTCAATCTTCCCGGCCACAGATGGCACCGTGCTTGTGGCTGCTGAGCCTGTGGTGGTGACAGCCAGCGCTGAGCGACCGGGCCCAGAGCTTTTGCATGCGCCCCTTTTTGAGGTGGGCAGCTGCCTCCCCTCTAGGTTGGGGGCCCTGCTGCTGATGCCACTATATCAGATGCCGTGGTTGAGGGCGCTAAGCTTGTTGAAACACCCAGGCCTGGCGTCAGTGAGGGACCCCTTCCCGTCCCTGCCCCCTCGGGCCCTGAATCTGGTTGAGAGGTGCCGCACCCTGGTGACATAACTGCCGGGGATCTCTCTCTCACCTTTGCCCCTGCCGCAGGAGCCAGGTGCTCTCCTTCCTCCAGGAGGGAAGGTATTCTTGATTATTCTGCAGGAGACCCACACAGCTCCAGCCACTGAGGCTTACTGGCGGCTGGAGTGGGGGGACAGGGTGTACTTTAGCCACCTCAGGGCTAATTCGGCTGGGGTGGCCACCCTGTTCTCCCCGAACCTACGGCCTGAGGTGCTGGGGGTCACCGAGGTCATGCCGGGTCGTCTGCTGCATGTCCGGGCCTGTGTGGAGGGGTTGACGTTGAATCTATTCAAAGTCTACGCCCTGAACGCAGGCCCGGAGGGGGTGCATTTTTATCAGCAGACGTCTGCCTATCTTGGCACCTTAGATCCTCGTGAGTGCCTGGTCCTGGGCGGGGATTTTAATACCACCTTTGAGGACTTGGGATCACTCAGGGCTTGGGAGTAGTCAGGCCACAGCAGGCATCCTCAGGGAGATCATCGACCATCATTCCCTGGTGGACGTGTGGTGTGACCACCACCTGGACGATGATACCACTTTCACCTATGTCCAAGTGGAGGGTGATCGGTCGCGCCACTCCCGGTTGGACTGCATTTATTTATCACGTTTCCATCTGGCAGGAGTCCACTCCTCCAGCATTTGGATGACCCTGTTCTTGGATCACCACCTGGTGACCATGATGGCTTCTCTGAGCTCAGAGAGGCTGGGGCTGGCCTATTGGCACTTTAATAATAGCTTGCTGGAGGATGTGGGCTTTGTGGCATCCTCCAAGGAGTTCTGGCGGGGGCAGCGGTATGCCTTTCCCTTGGCACGGAGGTGGTGGGATGTGGGAAAGGTGCACGCCTCGCTCTTCTGCTGAGACTACACCTGGGGCGCCAGCCAGCGCAGGGATGCAGTGATAGGGCAGTTGGAGTGGGAGGTCTTGGAGCTGGAGAGGTGTCTGGCCACAAGCCCTGGGGATCCATCCCTTGGAGGAGCGTGCCACAAAAAGCAGGAGGAGCTCCGGGCCCTGGAGGGTCATCGGGCCCAGGGTGCATTCATTCAATCCTGCATCCATCTCCTTTGGGAGATGGATTGCGGCTCCAGCTTCTTCTATGCCCTGGACAAAAAGAGGGGCAAAAAGTCACATCACCTGCCTTTTGGCGGAGGATGGCACCCCACTCATGGATCCAGAGGAGATATGTGGAAGCGCCAGGGCCTTCTACGCCAGCCTCTTCTCCCCGGATCTGACTGACTCCACTGCTTGCAGGGTGCTTGGAATGAACTCCTGACAGTCAGCACGGGTGACCAGGACCAGCTGGAGCTGCCTCTCAGTTCTCGGAAGCCCACCATCTCATGCCCACCAATACATCTCTGGGCATGGACGGGCTGCCCATGGAGTTCTACCACATGTTCTGGGACATCCTTGGCCCAGACCTTGTCACCATCTGGGCTGAGTCCTTGGAGAGCGGGGTCCTCCCTCTGTCATGCAGGTGAGCCGTGCTCACCTTGCTACCCAAGAGGGGGGACCTCCACAACCTTTGGAAACTAGCGTCCCATCTCGCTCCTCAGCACAGACTACAAAGTCCTAGTGAAAGCCATCTCGCTGCAGCTCAGGTCTGTGCTGGCGGACGTGTCCATCCCAAGACATACACCATCCCAGGCCACTTCATCTTCAATAATCTGTATTTGGTCCAGGATCTCCTGGAGTTTGGGTGTAGAGATGGTCTGTTGTTTGCCCTACTGTCCCTGGATCAGGAGAAGGCGTTTGACAGGATGGACCATGGGTATCTCCTGGGCACTCTGAAGGCATTTTGTTTCAGGCCCCAATTTGTGGGTTTTCTCCAGGAGCTGTACGCTTCCGCGGAGTGCTTGGTCAGGCTCAACTGGACCCTGGCTGAGCTGGTCAGCTTTGGGCAGGGGGTGCATAAGGGGTGTCCGCTCTCAGGCCAGCTGTATACTCTGGCAATCGAGCCCTTCCTCTGTCTCCTCCATTGGAGGTTGATGGCGTTGGTGCTCCATGAGCCAGAGCTTCCGCTCGTCCCGTCAGCATATGCCAATGATGTGCTCCTCGTGGTCCAGGACCAGCGGCCTCCTCCGCCCGGGTCAACTAGGACAAGAGCTCTGGCCTGATGGTCGGGGAAGGGTGGCAGATGAGGTCCATCCCACCCATTCTTTGAGCCATTCGGTGGAGCACAGGTCTATTGCTCTATCTCAGCATTTACCTTTCCACCACACATACTTTTCTGTCGGAGAACAGGCAGGATTTGGAGGCCAGGGTGGGTGAACAGCTGTGGAGATGGACAGGGCTCTTCCAGTGCCCCTCTCTGCAGGTGAGGGCACTGGTACTGAACCAACTAGTCCTGTCCATGCTCTTGCACCGGCTCAATATCCTGAGCCTGGCCCTGGGGATCCAGGCCTGGCTCCGGAGGGTAGCTCTCGAGTTCTTCTGGCCAGGACTGCACTGAGTCTCTGCAGGGGTCCTGAGTCTTTTCCTGGAGGAGGGAGGACAGGGCCTGGTCTGCCTCCGCAGCCAGGTCCAGGTCTTCCGCCTCCAGGACCTGCAGAGACTCCTGTATGGTGCAGGTAGTCCGGTGTGGAGGAAGTTGGTGCAGGCCTTCCTCTGCTGCCTCATAGAATATCAGGGTTGGAAGGGACCTCAGGAGGTCATCCAGTCCAACCCCCTGCTCAAAGCAGGACCGATTCCCAATTAAATCATCCCAGCCAGGGCTTTGTCAAGCCTGACCTTAAAAACCTCTAAGGAAGGAGATTCCACCATCTCCCTAGGTAACACATTCCAGTGTTTCACCACCCTCCTAGTGAAAAAGTTTTTCCTAATATCCAACCTACATCTCCCCCACTGCAACTTGAGACCATTACTCCTTGTTCTGTCATCAGCTACCACTAAGAATAGTCTAGATCCATCCTCTTTGGAACCCCCTTTCAGGTAGTTGAAAGCAGCTATCAAATCCCCCCTCATTCTTCTCTTCTGTAGACTAAACAATCCCAGTTCCCTCAGCCTCTCCTTGTAAGTCATGTGTTCCAGTCCCCTAATCATTTTTGTTGCCCTCCGCGGGACTCTCTCCAATTTTTCCACATCCTTCTTGTAGTGTGGGGCCCAAAACTGGACACAGTACTCCAGATGAGGCCTCACCAATGTGGAATAGAGGGGAATGATCACGTCCCTCGATCTGCTGACAATGCCCCTACTTATACATCCCAAAATGCCATTGGCCTTCTTGGCTACAAGGGCACACTGTTGACTCATATCCAGCTTCTTGTCCACTGTAACCCCTAGGTCCTTTTCTGCAGAACTGCTGCTGAGCCATTCGGTCCCTAGTCTGTAGCGGTGCATAGGATTCTTCCGTCCTAAGTGCAGGACTCTGCACTTGTCCTTGTTGAACCTCATCAGATTTCTTTTGGCCCAATCCTCCAATTTGTCTAGGTCCCGCTGTATCCTATCCTACCTTCCAGCATATCTACCACTCCTCCCAGTTTAGTGTCGTCTGCAAACCTGCTGAGGGTGCAATCCACACCATCCTCCAGATCATTTATGAGGATATTGAACAAAACCGGCCCCAGGACCAACCCTTGGGGCACTCCGCTTGATACTGGCTGTCAACTAGACATGGAGCCATTGATCACTACCCGTTGAGCCCGACAATCTAGCCAATTTTCTACCCACCTTATAGTGCATTCATCCAGCCCATATTTCTTTAACTTGCTGACAAGAATACTGTGGGAGACAGTGTCAAAAGCTTTGCTAAAGTCAAGGAACAACACGTCCACTGCTTTCCCTTCATCCACAGAACCAGTTATCTCGTCATAGAAGCCAATTAGATTAGTCAGGCATGACTTGCCCTTGGTGAATCCATGCTGACTGTTCCTGATCACTTTCCTCTCCTCTAAGTGCTTCAGAATTGATTCCTTGAGGACCTGCTCCATGATTTTTCCAGGGACTGAGGTGAGGCTGACTTGCCTGTAGTTCCCAGGATCCTCCTTCTTCCCTTTTTTAAAGATGGGCACTACATTAGCCTTTTTCCAGTCGTCCGGGACTTCCCCCGATCGCCATGAGTTTTCAAAGATAATGGCCAATGGCTCTGCAATCACATCCGCCAACTCCTTTAGCAATCTTGGATGCAACGCATCCAGCCCCATGGACTTGTGCATGTCCAGCTTTTCTAAATAGTTCCGAACCACTTCTTTCTCCACAGAGGGCTGGTCCCCATGCTGTGCTGCCCAGTGCAGTAGTCTGGAAGCTGACCTTGTTCGTGAAGACAGAGGCAAAAAAAGCATTGAGTACATTAGCTTTTTCCACATCCTCTGTCACTAGGTTGCCTCCCTCATTCAGTAAGGGGCCCACACTTTCCTTGACTTTCTTCTTGTTGCCAACATACCTGAAGAAACCCTTCTTGTTACTCTTAACATCTCTTGCTAGCTGCAGCTTCAGGTGTGATTTGGCCTTCTTGGTTTCACTCCTGCATGCCCGAGCAATATTTTTATACTCATCCCTGGTCATTTGTCCAATCTTCCACTTCTTGTAAGCTTCTTTTTTGTGTTTAAGATCAGCAAGGATTTCACTGTTAAGCCAAGCTGGCTGCCTGCCATATTTACTATTCTTTGTACACATCGGGATGGTTTGCCCCTGTAAAGTCAATAAGGATTCTTTAAAATACAGCAAGCTCTCCTGGACTCCTCCGAGGGCTCTGATACGATCGGCAGCTCTTTTTTTTTTTTCTCCACCCAAGGGATGTCTTCCATGAGACGTCTCCGAGCTGCCGGTCTTCTACCAGGACCTCCTCCAGACCTGGAAGCTGTTCTTTGCAACCAAGTCCATCATGGCCACTGAGACTGTGGACCTACTTGCAGAGCCCCTCTACACAATGCCTCCCTTTGTGTGCAGGTGGCGGAGTCCCCCTCGGTGCACTGGAGGTTGGTCCTGGCAGATGCCACCAGAATCTGAGACCTCCTGGACTATGACGGGGGAGACTGGGTGGATCCCTGAGTGCTCAGTCAGCACATGGGGGCACTCCACCCTTCTGACCCCCCTGCACGTACTCCAGGAGGTGGGGACAGCCTTTTCGCCTACCTCTTGGGTTTTCCTTGAGCGGGTACTGCAAGAGAGTGCTCCCTGCCCATCCCTCACCCCAGGTCCTCCGGACCTTTTCATTGGGCCCCTGTCCTGTGAGTCCTCCCGGCCCCCTTTCTTCTACAATCCGAGCTGGCTGCACGCCCTGCAGCTGGTTCACTTCCAAACCACACCAAGGAAACAATTATACACGCTCATGCACCACATGTTTCACTTCCTCACCCTCATTTTCTGCCCTGATACCAAATGGTGAGACTATCTACCACCCGTGGAGGGTGAGACACCCTGGTGGGCCAGCCTCTATTCCATCCTGGTCCCATGGCATGCTGGGGATATTGGTTGGTGGCTCCTCCATGGAGCCGTGAGCATGGGCGTATACCTGGCATTGTTCATCCCCAACCCCAACGCCTGCCCCTTTTGCGGCATGAGGGAGAACCTGGGGCATGCTTATCTCGAGCGCACAAGGCTACAGCCCCTATTCTGGTTTCTCCAGAACCTCCTGTTGAGGTTCTGGCTGCACTTTTCCACACCCGTTTGTATTCTCTCACCCTGTCTGTGGCCCCAAGAAGTTTCGAGACCTCCTCGTCAGCTCCTCCTGGCCGCGGCCAAAGTGGCTATCTTCAACACCAGGAGGAGGAAGCTAGATGAGGGGGTGCTCTGCGACTGTGGGGCCTATTTCTGCTCCTCTCTACTCTCATGCATCTGGGCAGAGTTCCTCTGGGTGGCCCCCGCTGGCTTTCTAGACAGCTTTTAGGAGCAGTGGGTGCTGTCCGGGGTTCTCTGCTCAGTGTTCTCCTCCTGGATTCCTAGTTTTGAACCTATGACCTTCACTCCTGACCCTGTTATTCATTAGTTGTCCCCCATATTCAGTTGGTTCCCTGGTCAAGTGGTCCCTCCTGCAAGGCTGGGGGAGGGGCCTTTAGACATGGGCAGGCTTGCACCCATCTCCCAGGATTCCAATAAGGCCTCACTACGATAGGTTTTTTAAAAATTATTAACCCTTCAATGTTTACAAACTTGGACTCTGAATAAACATGAGAAGCAATGTCCCTCTACTGAGAATAACTTGTCTCCATATATGTTTATGTAAGCTTAATTAATAGCATTAATGTAGTTCATATAGGGCTGGAGTCTGATATCTATGTTCATTTTGGGTAGTACCTTTCTTGTGAGTGTTTGCTTTATGGTCAGTGGGACTATTTCATGGAGTAAGGTATTGGAATCTGGCCAAAAATAGTGTCATTTTGCCAGCATGTATTGAAAGAGTGGTTCTACATATTTTTCCACACTCTTGTCACACATCCTGGTGATGATAGAGAGTTGTGTGTACAGATTTAACTAATTCGTTTCTCCAGTTCATTCTGAAGCTATTTAACTTGAGGCAGGAATATAAGAACCGCCATACTGGGTCAGACTAGTGGTCCATCTAGCCCAGTATCCTGTCTTCTGACCGTGGCCAATGCTTCAGAGGGAATAACAGATTAGGTAATCATCAAGTGATCCATCCCCTGTGGCGTGTGCAATGCAGGAAAGCAGACACAGTCTAGATGGTGGTAATGATCCCTTCTGACTTTAAAATATGACGCTCTAATATTATGAACAGGATGACGGACAGAACAGAACCCTGCAGTATTGCTCATTGGACAGCCCTTGTGGCAGATGAGCAATCACCCAAAGCTACTCTGTGCGTCTTCTTAAGGAGAAAAGAATGAAGCCAATTAAGCAGACGTGGTCTATCTCTGCAAAGATCTGAAGATGTGTCAACAATACCTTGAGATAAGTGATATCAAAGGCAGGTAGAAGAATAGGCATTGATCATCACCCTTTTGCTTGGAGAGATCAGCAAATAACAAGACTAGTGCAAGTCTAATCACTTGTCCAGGCAAAAATGAGACTGACAGGTGTCAAGGAAATATGAAGATTCCAGGTATCAGAATTGCATCACCATAACCTGCAGAGGTTGAATATTTTTCCCTATTCATCTTTGGCCCTCGACTGATAAGTGCAGCTCTTTCAGACAACTGATGGCTGACTATCCTACTCACCAGTTGTTCTTCTTACACCCCCTGTTGGCTTATTTTCTCCATGTGTTTCTCTGCAGAGGTGGCACGGGAAGGTGGACAAGAAGACAGATATTAGAGACTGGAGAGGAGGAGGCTGCCCACTTGCACTTGACTGCATGCCAGCTCTCACTGGTAGTGGCCTTAACCACCTATTTTGCAAAAAGCTCCGATGGGAGAGAGAGGTGTGTGTGCGTGCGTGCGTGCTGGGTAGGAGTGGAGCACTAGAAGCATGGAGGTGAAAGAGAGAGAGAGAGAGAGAGAGTCCTTCATTAAAAACATTCCTATTTGATTCTGCCAAAACTATTATTATTTTATGACTAAAATTTGGAGTCTGAACTATCTAGGGTGACCAGACAGCAAGTGTGGAAAAATTGGGATAGGGTGAGGGGTAATAGGAGCCTATATAAGAAAAAGACCCAAAAATCGGGACTGTCCCTATAAAATCAGGACATCTGGTCACTCTAGAACTATCTGCCAGAGACCATATTAATCTTCAGGCTGTGGGGGATATCTCGCTTTGATTTTTGTGTAATTCTCATCACTGAGTTTGATCTCTGTGCACATACTTAGTCCATAAGATATCTACTACTTTCCTTTAGAAAAACTATATCCTTTTTTACATTTTCTAACATTTTATGTCTTCTGTTCCCAGAGAACAAATAGGTAACGCTTATAAAGTCCAGTCTTTCAAGAAACTGTTTCCCTCTGTGATAAAGATACAATTTATATATGAAGGATCTATATCCTTCCAATGAGAGGAAAAATAGCATACAATTAGGTAAGGTACAGTATCCTGACTCATGTCCTCATTATTTCACTTTCTACATTTTTTTTTTAGACACTGTGTAACACAGCAACTCAACATTTTGTGAGTGTTATGCAATATGTTTCAAAACAGATTAATTTTTAAAACATGTAAATAGAAAGCTCCAATAGAATTTATTTTAAAAAATCCTTTCTGTAGACTTTGTAACCCAATTTATCCATTCTACAGAAATTGACAACATTCTGTAAGTTTTAGAGCAAAACATCTTTGTTTTCCTGAGGTGCAAGAAAATGGCAGAGCATAAAGATTGAAAATATGTTTTATCAGCTGGCTGTGATTGTATATTAAATATTCGGTGAAGGGAGGCTCCAGGAGCAATCTGTTTAATTGTATTTCCAAAATTTTGCTATAAAGTGCCTAGAGCAAAAGATAGGAGCTCCTTTTTCATGGCACGAGTGTATAAATTGAAGGTAAATAATTTTTCTTGAAACCTATTTGTCCTATCCCCAGACATCTATAGAATTCTTCCTTAACGGTTGATGTGATCCCACCTCTTACAATTGATTTATGAGACTAGTTAAATTAATTTGCTCATCTTAGTTTTCCATATTTCATGTTACAAAAGTAAAATGTTTGTGAGTGAGCAAAATCCCTCTTGAGGCAAAGGATTACTTAGACTTTTTGCCATCTCCACTTTGATAAAAAGCAAATGAGCTCCATCCTCACCTTCCTCTGTGTTAGTGACAGAATTAATATAGACGAACGGCTAATGAAATACTACAATAGAAAAATATTCTTCTTACAATAGTAACACTGTTTTTCCATAAGGTCTTTGTAGGTTTTGGGGTGTCACTCAAAAGAGCAATATCATCACAAAGTGTAGGTCTTCTATGCATTTGCCATCTACCTATGCTATGCCAGTGTTTGTGTTGCTAATCCTTCATTATCCAGTCTATGGCAATGCCAAACAACAGCGGACATAGAATGTAGCCCTGTTTCTCACCAGTGTCCATGCTGAACCACAAATGTATTGTTGTTGTTCACTCTTACAGCACACTGCATCTATGTACAGAACCATGATGTTCATGACTCTAGCTGGAATTCCATAAGACTGAAGAACATTCCACAATATATATCTACACGGGCTGTCAAATGCATTTTGAAAATAAACAAAATTGATAAGGGGGGGCCTGCCATTCTAGACATTCTTCTGTGATGGTCCTTAGTGAAAATATTTGATCTACACAGGTTTTCTTAGGCCCTGAATCCAACCTCTTCTTCTGTAAGCTTTGCATCTACTGCTTCTTTCATCCTGTGTAGTATCACACTACAGAAGACTTTCCCTACAACAAGGAGTAGTATGACTTCTCTCCAGTTGTTTCAGTCAGTAAGATCACACTTTTTGGGTATTCTGACAATTATTCCATGTTTCCACTTGTCAGAAAGTCTCCTCCGCCCCCCCCCCCCCCGACTTCACTGAACAACTTGGACAGTTTCGTTAAGGTGATAGTTTCAAGTGATTTGATCATCTCCCCACACTTTGTTGCTTTTTAGCTTTTTGACTGCAGCTTGTACTCTGATATCTCTATTGGACCAATGCTGCTGATATCAAGTTGATCAGGCTGGCATGTTTCACTGAACTTGGGGGCTGAGGTAAGGCTGGGTCTGTTGAGATGACCTTGCTCTGCCCATCTGTTCTTCTCCATATTTTCATCTTTATTTTTTATTGGCCTATTTTGTGTTTTGAATTTTCCACAAAGGGTTTTAATCAGTTGGTAAATGCCTCTGGGATTTCCTATCATAGCAGCAGCTTCAGTTGGTAGGTCTTCACCATATCTCTGTTTCTCTTTCCTTGCATTGCTTTTCACTGCTTTGTCTGCTTTCTTGTACTCCTCCATTGCTTTTTGTAATATTTCATTGGTCTTACCATTCAGGAGTTTTCCTTTCAGTGCTTTTCTTTCTTCAGTAAGATGCCACGTCTCTTGGCTTATCCAGTTCTTGCTCTATTTATGTTGATACCCATTTTCATCTGCTGCAGCTTGATTCACATCATCTCTAAGCAATGACCTTTTTTTTCTGATCCAGTCAGTGTCTCACACTCCTCTGCTTCTGGCAGTGCTCAGATCTTTCCCTTAGTTCAAGTTGGAATTTCTCACAGTACTCTGTTAGCCAGTAGAAACCTCAGGAAAGAGATGTCATCAAGGATAGGAAAGGCATCCACGGCATTCACTAAACTCAGCAACATGTGGAAATCAAAGATGTAATCAGTGTTAATGTATGGCTGTGATAGCCGAAGATCTATTAAAATGTTATAAAACCAGATGCCTTTGAAAATAAGTGCCTACAATAGATTCTGGGCATTGGGTGGAGAGACTTTATAACCAGCGAAGAGATGAGCAATCACTAACCAGTTTCTCATCTCCACTAGAATTAGAATGAAAGGGTGGACATTTGGGGGGCACGTATTCTGGGTGCCAACACACAGACCCCCCCACATGAAGCAGACAAGTGGAATCAACTGGTGTGTGGAAACAAGGTCACGCAAGAGAAACCTTGAAAAGAAATCTCAGCACAGAGAGCATAAAAGTCAATTTAAGAACATAAGAACTGCCATATGGGGTCAAACGAATGGTCCATCTAGCCTAGTGCCCTATCTTCCAACAGTGGCCAATGCCAGATGCTTCAGAGGGAATGAACAGAACAGACAATTGTCAAGTGATCCATCCCCTGTCGTCCACTCCCAACTTCTGGAAGTCGGAGGCTAGGGACACTCAGAGCATGGGGTTGTATCTCTGGCCATCTTGGCTAATCACCATTGGTGGACCTATCCTCCAGAACGTATCTAATTCTTTTTTGAGCCCTGTTATAGTTTTGACCTTCACAACATCCCTTGGCAACTAGGTCCACAGGTTGATTGCGTGTTGTGTGAAGAAGTACTTCCTTATGTTTGTTTTAAATCTGCTGCCTATTAATCTCAACACTATGGAGCAGATAGAAGCAGCACCAAATGGCAGAGAGGGATGGTAGAGACTGGTTTCTGCTCTGTGCACCAATACTGGCAGAGACAGATGTAATAGTAATAACAGCGGGAGCCTGGAGTCTTGAGAATTGTTTGCAGAGGATCCTGGAGAAGCCTCATCATTTATGCTTCTGCTCCTCATGCCATCTGAGCCCCTGTCATGCTGGCCTGTTTTCCTCCTTTAAGCCACTACCCCCTCATTCTGTTCTGCTAATTCCTCTGCTAATAAGGCCTTGAGGTGGCCTGCTGCCTCTTCTTCCCTGCTTTCTCCTCCCTGGTGGCTCCAGGATTACTGGGCACCTGTAGGGGAAGCATTAAAAGAGGGACGTCCTCCCTTTCCTTAATGCTGGTGCCACAGGGGTCCCATGCAGTATTGAGGAGGCCTCCCTGTAGCTCTGCTGTATTTATCAGAGATCTAGCTGCTGCTCAAACACATGCTCAGAGACCCTAATATAAAATCCCATGCACCAATTCATTTTCAAGATTGTAAATAAAAAAAGCAAGACATATCTCAGGCATGGCCCAGTCTCCACCAATAAGGACAAGCCCCATGGTATGAGCCTGCTGTAAAATACCACAGAGTTGCAGAAGGTGGCAGTAGAGAGAGCTAGATCAGGCTCTTTCGGTGAGAGCCGTGCCCTTCTAATGGCTAGTCCACAGAGAGGATAAGGGAGTTGGTACTAGTACTGCCAAATAGAGTTGCAATAGACGGACTGACTCCTTACCCATCCCCCTCACTCTGAGCAGGAGGGAAAGGATCTAGCCAGTGGGGTGCAATGTGTTGCACTGTTCAATATCCAGACACTAGAGAGCTCTGTAAGTTCAGTAAAAAGGTGTAACATCCTGAGATCAAGGGTGACGAGGGTCAGGAAAGAGGCAGAAGCTGCATGTGTGCAGGAGCAGCAGGCTGGAGGCAGCCACTGGAGAGCTGGCTGAGGAAGGAAGTCTGGGTAGCAGGTACGCTGAGAGATGAGCAAGGAAGCAACATGTTGCCAGTAAAGCCTCAGTAGTAATTGCAGCAGGAGGATAGCGGGCAGTGACCAATAAGCAGGGAACCACCTGCATGTGATCAGTACACATGGGCTCCAACAAGGCCACAGACAAGAGAACTGAGTGGGCAAAAGAGTCACTGCTGTGTTACATCCAGGAGATGGGAGGCTGGAAGGGAGTATCCCTGGAACTAAAGTGGGAGCCACAAGGTACAGTTACCTTTATGCCCCTCAAATGGACTGCCCCAAAGGACTGACTTCTGTACTGTTGGGTTGATTAAAAGTCCTTGCACCAGGGTATCTGCACTTCTTATGTTCTGGCAGCCCTAGTGATGTGTAGTGTAGTGTAGTTGAAATGTGTGAGTGTTAATAGGTTTGGTGTTCAGTGATCACTCCGTGCTTCAGGAGCTTGCTAGAGATTTGGTTTTTTATTATGTCAGTTTCCAACTAGCTGTGCATAACAACAGCTTCACAGTGCCCTGCCCAGACTCTCGCTGGGAAGCTGAGCCCTTAAATGCTCCGTCCCCAAAATCACAATCGGAATTCCCTCCCCAAAGAGTATGGCCTGCGAAGAGCTAGTGCTTGCAGCAGCTACAGGGTTTGCCTTCCTAGCTCGTGATATACAAAGCATGCTCCCAGATATCTAGAGTAGACTGGTATTTCACTGCACTCACAGGGAAACCCTGCAATGGGTTGATTAAAAAGTTCCCCTTTAGCAGAAATGTCAGAGGACTGTGTTTTTGAAACTATATGTCCAGCATTGTAGTTCCTGCTCTCCTTGTGTGAGTTATATAGTAATTGTGCCTGGCATCTGCTGACATGTATTTGTTACAACATATCACATCCAAAATAATTAGGCATCGTGTAGGGTTGGATATTGATTTTAGTAACTTCCATTTCTCTTTTAATGACAGATGGAGAGAAATGAGCATGGAATTCAGTTCAACATAACAGTAATTTATATATAAACAGACGAGTGAAAATTTACTTTCACTGAAAGGAATTTGTCATTTGTGAGGCTTCTTTAGTAATCCATTTCAGTCCCAATTAAGGATGACAGATTTGTAGGATGCTTCACTAGGAATAATAAAAATAAACATTTATTAGCACAAGTTTATATTTATCTTTCTCTGTCTGGTGCCAGTTCCTGCAGATCTGTAAAATGCCACGCTCAACTGTGGCATTATATAAATAATAATCTTCCAGCCTAGAGCGTTCCCCTGTGACTAGACATTATAGGTGTTTTGCAGATTTTCCTTGCTCCAGCAAGTACATGTAGAGTGTTTTGGTGGAAGTTTTCTAAGGTTGCAATTTCTTAAATAATAGATTATTTGGGCCTAGTTGACCAGTGCTCCAGTCTTACATTAGTGTAACTCCACTGAAATCAGTGGAGCTATGCTGATGTAAAATGGGAATAATGCACTGGTGAATCAGGCTCCTTATTTTCCTTTTTCTGTGTAGGTTTTTCCAGTTATACTGTCTTATCTAGTTGTCTATTTCGAATATAAACTCTTGGAGCAGAGACCTTGTCTCCATCTATTAATGTAAAGCATTAAGTACATTACATATATAAATATAACCCAGCACCTCTCACTGTCAGTGGTTATACCTCCCAATAGCCAGGCACTGAGTCTTGCACTCAAGTTGGCAACTACAGCATAATAGGGGCATCCATACCTGAGTGCCACTGATTTTCCACCAAGATAGCTTGAGTTATGAGTGAGTTCCACTCCCCATTCTGTTTTGCCCACTCAGTCCTTCCTAAATAGGTTATAACCATTGATTTTAACATTTCAATCATGCAAATCTTCCCACCATGTTTCAGTTATACCAACTGGGTCAAATTTATACTAATAAATGAGCAATTCCAATTCCTCTCATTTATTACCCAGACTACTAGCATAGTATATAGGCTAATAAAGAATTTATTCTCTTTATGTTCCCTGGTTTCTTGATTAATTTTGTTCTCAACATCTTGATTTTGTTTTACATAAGTTCTCATTTATTCTCCCTTTTCACCACCCTCTTTTGTTCTTCTTTAATGCGCTCCAGACTAGTCTAGCCAGCCTGTCCCCTAGAAGATTTGTTCCCCTTTTATTGAGATGGAGGCCATCCAAATTGTAAAGCCTCCTTGCCCCAAAGAAGGTGGACCAATGTTCTACAAAACTAAAACCCTGTATCTGACACCACTTACCAAGCCAGCATTTCAACCCTAAATTTTATTTTATGAGATTTTATTTTATTTTATAATTTAAATTTTATTGAGATGGAGGCCATCCAAATTGTACAGCCTCCTTGCCCCAAAGAAGGTGGACCAATGTTCTACAAAACTAAAACCCTGTATCTGACACCACTTACCAAGCCAGAATCTTCAATTTTCTGTCTTCCTTCACTCTCAATATAGGGATTTCCAAGAAGATCATTTGGACGTTCTTCTCCTTCAGTGCCCTTCCGAATTCCCTGAAGTTGTCTATAATCTGTGAAGCAGTGTCACTAGTGCCAATATACACCATTGTTAATGGATTTTTGCACACCAACTTCAGAAGCCTATCTAGTCTTACAGTCAAATCTCGTACCTGGGAAGACAACACATCATCCTGTTGTCCACCTGTGCCTTGCAGAATTTTCTCTCCATTCTTCTGAGTACCAAAACCCCAACAAGGACAGGCTGTCTTCCTTGGATCATTGGAGATCTCTTCATGGTCAGCTTCGATTACCCTGCAGGTTGGGCTGTACAGCCACCCACAGTATGTCCTATGCAGCTCTCCATTCTGTTTGACCAGCTGGATCTTCATAGATATCTTCTACAGTTTCCACACTGAGAACGTGATAAAAGTTGGGTACTTCTATCTGTGTGGAATTCCTATGGGGGCTCTTCTCTCTGTTGGTCACAGCCTGCCCATCCTTCATCTGTCTCCAGCCATGTAGCAAGCCACCTGGCCCTCTTGCCTCTGGTGGCAACTACCAAACCTCCTCTCTAGTGTCCATACTCTCTGGTTCCCTGGCAGACAGTTCCTTTGTTTTTTGAATCTGGAGTGGTGAAGCTTCCTGAATCCGGTCATCCAAGAATCCCTCAACCTCTCTGATGCTCCGTGATATCTGAACTGGTCTTCCAGACCACAAATCTTTTCTTCCAGCACAGTTACCAGCTTGTACTTCATACTGAGGAAATCCCTTGTGGCTTCCAGTAGGAAACAAAACATGGCACATATATTGTTTATCACAACTACGGTTCTATTGCTGGACATCACAGCATTAAGTGTAGAGCTATACCTAGAACAAAAACTCCTGTTTGCTATTCCTATTCACTTGGTCATGAGTTTACCTGGCAAATGACTTTCACTCTTCACTCCAACCCTTCACTAACAAGGAGCAAATAACTTCTCACCAAGTTCATCTACCTCCAAGTACAGCATCCACAGTTATGCACTCTAAAACTCCCATTTGCCACTCCTGTTTGCTGTTATGGTCGAGATTTTGTGTCAAGCTGGATCTAAATTAAACTTTGGCCTAAGAAGGAGAAATGTGTAATGCCAGTAGAACGAGTCCCAACTCAGATTCCCAATTCTATATAGGTTCTTATATCACACCCCTCACTATGGTATCTGAATGTGAGGAGGCCACTTGCTAGCCTATAGCCCATAGTATTAAAATCAAGTCCCAATCCTTAAACAAGATGCAGAATGAGCATTTCAAATAATCAGGTGTTGCCCTTTCTCTGTTCTGCCATATATTTTTGAGTAGAAAACAAGTGAAACCACTGGGATTCAAGAGCTATCTATAGATCAGTTCTGTGACAGTCACAGGACCACTTATACTCAAGGGTAGTCTGTGGCATTGCTTTCCAGTTTAAACTACTGTAGAATGAAACCATGGAAATTCAGTTTTCTTTGGATACAAGAGGAATTTTATTAGCCTGCACAGATGAAAACTAAGGATCCCTATATCAGTGGCTCTCAACCAGGGGCACGCGAACCCCTGGGAGTACACAAAGGTCTTCTAAGGGGTACATCAACTTATCTAGCTATTTCCCTAGTTTTACCAGCAGGCTACTGACATGTAAGTACAATATTTATATTTCAATTGATTTATTTTACAACATGGTAAAAATGAGCAAGTCAGCAATATTTCAGTAATAGTGTGCTGTGGAACTTTTGTGTATTTATGTCTGGTTTTGTAAGCAAGTAATTTTTAAGTGAGGTGAAACTTGGAGGTTTTTACGCAAGAAAATCAGACTCCTGAAAGGGATAGAGTAATCTGGAAAGGTTGGGAGCCACTGCTCTAGATCACCCAAACATCATCATCCACATTTTTAAAGTTCTCTTGGGATTGGGAAGCTTTTGTTTCAGTGAATTTTGACAGACATTTAGTGCATCTGATGGGAATAGCTGAACTATACGGTGAACCTGATTGCCTATAGATGGGGCTATTGTTTATGTGAAAGTAAAAGCACATTGTTTCTTTCTAGTGTCTCATTTCGAAAGTAAAGACTTCAGTGATAACAGTCGATTAGGAAATAGCATATTGTGAAGGGAGTCTGAATAAAGCTGTATCACATAGTAATCTACTCTAGTGTTCTCAGAGATGGACTATCTTGCCTGCCTTATTGTTGTTCTCCAGTTATATGAAAGTAAGATTGCTTTCTTTTTCGTTGTTAATATATGTTCTTTTTTTCTTGAATGACAGATATAATCAGAATTCATCAGTATTTATGTGTGGCTTAAATAGTTTTTCTGAATGCCTTAAAAGTTAACGGTTATAAGTAATAACACCCATAAGGATTTTGCTGGGCCTGTTTTTGTGCTGCCAGGCTTTTTAACATCTCAAATATTTTGCTTGATCTTAGGATGTTAGCTCGCTAGTTGTATTAAACTTTGAAACTACAGTTAGTGCTAACGCTGTGTATGTGTTTCAGCCATGGGGGAAGGAAGATTTGTGGATGCAACTGTAAAACTCACCAATAATATGAATCTGGAATGCATCTATCCAAAGACAGCTGGTATAACCCAGATGTCCTGGGTTAAGAGTATTGCAACTGGCAAAGAAACTATTGCTGTCTCCCACCCCTTGTACGGTGTGCATATTGAAGACAAATATAAAGACAGAGTTCGCTTTATAAATGCTTCCTCAAGAGACAAGTCCCTAAATTTCATCAAGACCACTGAAGCAGACGTGGGCTTGTATTTATGCTCCATAACTTTCTCAGACGGAGTTTGGGAAAAGGTGGTACAGGTTATCCAATCAGGTAAGTGAAACCTTTGCTATTTTATAAATTGCTGGTAAATGCAAATATATACAAAGTTAGGAAAGATCTGGGCTCTCCTTTTGGTAACAGAATCTGGTGGACGATTCAGTTGCTCTGCTATGTGGAAATGGAGTAATTTGGAGATTGCTTGCTACCATTTCAGAAAATAATTACATTGCCAGGGATCCAAGTTAGGGGTGCTCAACATATATCACAAAGGAGAAGAGCTGAATGTTTGAGGGAAGACATCACAGCAGTGATACAAATTTATTTAATTGCCATGACAAGGGTTTAGCAATGACAGGGTTTTAGAGAATATTGCACATTGCAACATCAGTGAGCCATTTCTATTGGGAAATAATATCTCATGACATTGCAACCTCACTACATGTATGAAATTAGCCCTTGTCGCCACCGTAGATTGTACTTTTTTGGGGTACATGCTTTTGGGTCCACACTACCTGGTCATCAGTCCTTCTGCCCCAGGATTAATTCCTTTAGAAGCTCTTCAGAAACAGAATGACAGAGTAATTAGCCATTTAGGAATGAAGAGACTACAAAAGGGAGACTGTAAGGAAAGGGTAAAAAACAAATAAAAATCCCTCTCCCCAAATGGACATTGTTTAAAGCCGGGGAGAGGAGGAAGTCATAGCCATGTTAATGAAAGTCTGTACAGGAGAGGGAAGGGGCCCATGTGGCTTCACCTATCCCTGTAGTTGCTGACTGTTCTTATTGTTTGCTTTCTCTCCTTGCCCCTGTGGGAGAGGAAAGCTGGAGGATCCTTTCCTTCTTGCTGTTCCCTGGAGGTGGGAGCAGCAAGGTAGTTGTTTGTTTGGCTCTTCTGTCAAGATTGCCAGCAGTGAGGACGCTTAGTGCCAGTTAATAACATCTATCTACTAGGAGCTGGATTACAAACATAAATTCATTTTGTGCAGGCTATTGAACAGCTTTCAGAAGATAATACATTTTGGTCACTACTCAACCTGGGCTACATTTGAACTGCTGACCAGTGAAAGTCTGTGTCCTGTTCCAGGCCGTTAGAGCTACTGTGGTAAAATTTGACTCTTCGTATCTCCATTTTAAATTTTTTTTTTTTTTGGTATTTCCCTTTCAGGCAATGATGAGATGAAAGGAGAATTTAGCCTCTAACAGTTGGAATCCAGTAGCTGCTAATGGGACACTTCCTTTTTAAATTCCATCTTCCTTTGCTGCACTCTGTCCTCTATCCTTCATTTATTTCAGTATCCTTATAAGTTTAAGTTGCAGTTGTAGTCGGAGTTAGCTGTATAAAAATGATATTTGGGGGATCCATATTATCCCACGGTGAATATTCTTTCACATTAATCCCAGGTCAAATATGAGAGAAGACTTTTCTGACTTCCAGGCTCAGCTCGGGATCTAAAAGCCTGTATTCTCTCTACCTCTCGCCTTTCCTCCAGAATGAAGATGTTGCACTTGGGTTTAAGATGACACTTTTGTTGAGGTGGAATCCAGGTCATCCTTCCCTACCTATCTTAGCTCTGTCAATTGTAAAAACTTCTCTTTGTCAGCATAGTGACCAGATGTGGGGAATGAGAAGATGCTGTTTTTACACAGTTACTTTCCTGACTAAAACAACACTTTTAAAACTTGCTAATTCTGTTTCTTTCCCCCCTGCCCCAAAAGTTGTTTTAGCTAGAGCAGAAATTCTGGGATGGAAATGACTATACCTGTTATGTAGCCATCAATCAGTCTACCAGGTGAGGGGAGCATTTTTTCCCCTGAAACAATTATGAGGATTGTGTTAGCAGTCTGCCAACAGCAAGGAAGGCTTCATTAGCTGCACCTTGCACCTGTAACAGTCAGTCATTGATAAATCCAGGGTGGAGCTCCATACTTACCCTCGCCAATGGTTTCCTTCAGTGATATCCCTGAGTAGCGGCTTTTTTGTTCTATTTCTCTTGTTAGATTAGGGGTCTTTACTGATCTTCTAAAGAGACCAAAATGCAAAGTTAAAAGGTTCTGGAGGGAAAGACGATCCTTCTTTGCTTGAAGGATAAGAGGGAAGATTTCCTAAGGGCCATAGGGACCAAATGCTAATTTGAGCCTTTGAAAATCTTCCCTAAAGCCACAGAACTTTTAATATGGTTTATATCACTCAGCCTAGAGATTGTTTCTAAAGGCTAAACCAAACAATTAGGTCCCCTAAAAATAGTAAATATTTGCAGTTTTAAAAGTGATTTTAAATAATATCTGACTGGTACATTTGACTTTCCTAATCCTATTATTTTAATTAATTGAAACACAGGAGGTTTAAAGAGAATTGTAATAGAAACCAAAGAGCAGTGGAAGGAAAGTTTGTGGTCTCTACTCTTTCCTTTGGTGAAATGTCAATATGAAAATATCAGTGATGACACAAGCAAACACCTGAACATTTTTTTATTAACTTCTTGTGATACTATTTGCAGAGCTTAGGAAGTGGTTTTTACACGCCATCTATCACAGTATTTCATTTA
Organism: Natator depressus; assembly: GCF_965152275.1. Lineage (NCBI taxonomy): Eukaryota > Metazoa > Chordata > Testudines > Cheloniidae > Natator > Natator depressus. Next base: position 94,848,052 of record NC_134235.1, on the reverse strand, counting down.
GCAAGTTGTGAGGCACAGATATGTAACCCTGACTCCAGCACATTGGCTAGCAGTGCCATTTACAGACAGACCAATGGGTCAGTGGCCTATATCTGTATTCAGTTCTTGCATCCCACACACACTGACCCACCACCTCTAACAAATAAAAAACCAAAACCAAACAGAGGTCTAGCTGAGACTTGTTGGATTTACACCCTGACAGACTAAAGACTACAAGAGTCAGAAGCTCTTCCTTGTAACTTTTTACCTGTCTCCAAGCACTGGTTCAGCTGGCACTGCCTAAAATAGCTACCATGCCCTAAAACCAGAACAAGCACCTAGTGAGTCATGGAGAGTTTTCAGTTTGTGATGGTGTAGCATGGAATTAATGAATTTGGGAGATCCTGCACTTAAATAGCACAATGTTCAGGGCCTGAATTGGAAAGAAAATAGTGCTTTTGGTTAAGGGGGGACTTATTATAGTCAATAAGTACCTACATGGGAAACACACATTTGACAATGGGCTCTTCCATCTAGCAGAGGCGAGTATAATGGCTGGAAGTTAAAGTTAACCACTGGAACAACTTACCGAGGGTCATGACTGGATGATCACAGCCTTCTGGTCTTGGAAGCTATTAATGGGCTTCAGCTATTTGAGATGCAACGTACAATACACAGTGCAGATGTTCAAAACATGATCAGAGGTACCTTGGCTTGGTTCCCTCTCAGTGATATTCAAATACACCCCGGGATAGTGCCAGATTGAAGCATAGGCAAAAATCTTGGTGTGCCTAAGAGACTGGCATGAGCCGTGCGATGATGTCAAAATCTAAGTTTTCACTTCGGGGGAAAAGAAAAAGATTTTTAGGCCTTGAATTGCAAAGAGAAGTTTGAAAACTTGAAAAGATACAGTGCTGTCTGCCTGCAGACAGTGTTCAGCAGAGGGAGGACCAGCAGTTGTTAATCAGAGAGAAAGCCACCTGGCCTCAGGCTCATACTCCTGACCAGGTTAGGCCCTCACGACTCTGGGAAAGGGAAAAGGTGCATGGATAGTCAGTGAGGAGGCATGGTTGTCCTGTTGGGCTATGTGGGATCCACCCCTTGGTAGGGCTCAGATGTCCCACTAGCTTCCACTTCATAGCCATGAGAGTTCAAAGCTTACTTTAAAACAAAAAAGTAAAGAACAACATGGCTGTCTCAAGAAAAAAGGGAAAAGGTTGGTGACCCTTTGTGAGCAATCCCAATTTGAGCTCTGAGCAAGTCTATCCTTTCTTGACAGGGATTTCCCATAAAATCTAAAAAATTAAAAGTGGAAGAGACCTATAAGTCCTTCGCTCCATCACTCTGCCATTTCAGGATTGTGCCCAGATCTGTATTTTTGAGTGCTTTGGCCAGTCTAACTTAAAATTCCTCAAGAAACAAGGCTTCCACCTCATTCCTTTGGGAAATTAATCCATAGTGTAATATCTGCAAATGGCATCCCCTTCACATATATCAGCAAATTATAAATCCCAGTTAAAATTGCAGCCGTTGTCAGAGGTAACTATCTAAAAATGATATCATGAGGTTCGGTATGCTCAGTGTTAGGGATTCCCCTCCCCCCCATTTTAGCGCTTTAAAAAAAATTCTTCAGATGTTCTCTTTAATCTGCCAAGAGAGAGAATAAATGTCACATAGAAATAACATTTTTTTTCATTTAGAAAAATTAAGCCTGGGAATAGGAACAATTGTGTGAATTATTTGCTTCCCTAAAGGTGTATGTAAACATCGGTCTAAATGGAATGAACTGCCTTACCACTGGAGACTATGCCTTATAACTTTATTCTACCACATGCATTAAACACTTAATTAAAAATAAGGCATTAAAAGATATCTATCACAGCAAGATCATAGCAGAACATTTTCTGTCAGTTATATCTAATTTTATAGATATAAATATATACAATCCTGGAGTCAATGAAGGCAGGATGATCTGGCAAATAGAGCACTGAACTATAATTCAGGAGACCTGAGTTTTATTCCCAGCTCTGCCACTGACCAGCAGTATACGATCTTGAGCAAGTCACTTCCCCTCTTGCTTTTAGTTTCACATCGCTGTGTTAGTTTTTCTACTTTTAATATGGAGATAGTCACATTTGACTTTTTTTCTAAAATGCTTTGAGATTTATGGATGAAAAGTGCTATATGAGAGCAAAGTATTATAGTTCCCTCTGTTTTCCTTCATGTCCTGCAGCGTAAATTCCATTATCAAGTAACTCTGAGTACCTGTAAAAAGATAGCTGTTATTGAGGCAGTATTCTTTTATTCACAAATCTGGCCAATATATCAGAAGGTTTCAGAGTAACAGCCGTGTTAGTCTGTATTCGCAAAAAGAAAAGGCGGACTTGTGGCACCTTAGAGACTAACCAATTTATTTGCGCATAAGCTTTCGTTAGCTCACTTCATCGGAATGCATTCATCTGTAGCTCACGAAAACTTATGCCCAAATAAATTGGTTAGTCTCTAAGGTGCCACAAGTACTCCTTTTCTTATATCAGAAGGGTCACTTTAGTAGACATTTGAGGCTGTTTTTGAGTAACAATGACTTCATGAGTTAAGATTTTTGTTAAAATTTGTATTTTACTGACTTTTAATAGACATTACTTTTCCAAAAGGCTTGGTTTCTTTGTTCAGTTGGGTATTTTGAAGTTATTTTATACATTGTCTGCAGACATTATGAACCTCACTTCTTCTATTTGTTGGAATGACAGATCTGGGATTTTGCAATAAGCTCCATCTTTATGAAATACAGTGAACTGAATGAGATCTGAAGTTTTACCCCAAAAATATTTTAAATCCTTTTTTTTCCCTTTCAAAAGCTGTATTTTCTATCATTTTGTTAGGCATACTCTACATGCAAAGTTTCATCAGTTAAACTAAAGGTGTGATTTTTATACTAATTTTATTTAAACCACTTTAACTTTTTCTGTGTGGGAACTCTTAGATCCGTGTAAACATGGCTTATATCAGTTCAGCTTGCAGTGGTAAACTTACAGGCACAAGCTAAACTATATAGCCAGTTTTAAACCAACGTAAGGGGTCCACAGAGTTTTGTTTTTTAATTTATCTAAATCAGATTTTAAACTTGCACAACTTCTGTGCACAGATAAGCCCTAAGTGTCTTGGATCATTCTTTATAATAAAAAAAATATCCACAGTACTCCATTCAGACAATTCTCAGGCACTGTAGTGCATCACTTAATTTCCAGATTAGTTAGAATGGAAGAGAAGTGTTCTACAGAAACTGTAGACATATTTAAAATCACACATAGTCTAAGTTCTATTTGAAGATTGTGAACAACTGTTAGGCTAGTACTGAGCCAGCATTACACTAACAGTATTGGATATGGATTCCTTTCCTTGCTGTTATCTCTACTATTGTTGGTGGAGCTGGTTAGGAATTTTTTGGAAAAAAAATTTCTGTTGGGAAATGCCAATTCATTGAAACTGAAACTTTTCATGGAAACTTATCAGTTCTCCCCCAAATTTTAAAAATTTCATCAGGAAGGTTGTTCAGATCCAGGATTGGGAGGTATGGGAATGGGGTGAGGAGGCCAGGAGAAAGAGAGACCCATCCTAGAATAGCCAGTAGTTAGTTAGCATTAGGACACTCACCTGGAATGTGATGGCAATACTGTTTTAGACTTGGTTTTGGTAAGTAGGGGACATTAAGAAAGAGTTAGTTGTGGAAAATAACCTTGAATCACCAATTGATATAGCTGTGAAAAAGGCAAGTGTGAGGTGCGGTCCGTCCAGCAGAGAGAGGGGGAAGTAGTAATACCTTTGAACACGGCATCTGGAATACTGTGTATGGTTCTGGTCACCCATGTTCAAGAAAGAGGAATTCAAATGGGAACAGGTACAGAAAAAGGCTGTACCAGATGATCAGGAGAATGGGGAGTCTGTCTTACAAGGGAAGACTTAAAAGAGCTTGGCTTGTTCAGTTTAGCAAAACTAAGGCTGAGAAGGGGATATTATTGCTCTCTATAAATATATTGGGGAGGGAGGTAAAGGACAACCTAAAGAACAATTTTTGCACAACACTAAACGCATATACATTTGTTATGAGTACCTTTTAGGTTGGAAAATAGAAGGTTTCTAACCATGAGAGGAGCGAGGTTCTAGAATTACCTCCCAATAGTGTTAGTGGGGGCAAACAAGCTAGCTAGTTTTAAGATGGAGCTTGATAAATTTTATGAATGGGATGACATGATGGGGTTGCTTATCATAGTAGCGGGACTGGAATTGATGACCCAGGAAGTCCCATCCAGGTCTATGTGCCTATGGACGTGGGAGACTCTGGTTCAAGTCCCTGCTCTACCAGATCTGGAATAAAAACACATATGTGTGATATAGAATCCTCGTTTTTCTAGTCAGCCCTATCTTATACTCCATAGAGGCCTTGAGCTGGATTATCCTCTACCTTGCACCTTGGATAGTAGGTTAACATCCAAGCAAAGTGAGAACAAAGTCAGGGTAAATTGCTAACATTCTGATTTGGTAGCATTTTACATCCACTTTGCACTGGTATAAATGATAATGCAAGGTTCAAGGCAGGACCCCTGAGGTTTGTCATTGAGTAAATATGGCAACAAGTGGCTAATCTGTTGATTGTCCACATTCACTTTAGTTGTATTTGCTGAAATACTTAAGCACCAAATATAACTACAGGCATTTTTAGTGTAAACACCAAATATGTTGTTTAAATATGTGAGTGAAGCATCTTTAAGTGGACGAAATAGTGAACATCTAGAATATTACTGTAGAGACCCTGATGGTACATTCTGTCTTTATTTGATTTGATTATACAGGGCATTTGAAAACTCTAGTGTTCACCAGGAAAACGTTTGACAGCTCTGTGTTATTTTGTGATAGTGTGTCTTGCTGTGGTCTGAGAGTACACCAAGCTGTTTAGAGAAGTTCTTTAAGGGCCTTTTTAGTAGTATTCCTGTCTTGTGTGAACTGCAACCACTTCCTATTACCCCAAAAAAACCACAGAGAAAGCTCCATTAATATGCCACAAATTGAGCTGAATGTAGGGAGTTTGCCTGTCCCATATAGCTATGTTTCAGGCGTTCTTCCTGCAGCACACTCAGCACTGTACATGTTTTCACTCTGTTCATGTTTGGGAGTTTTTCTTTAGGACCATAAAGGCTAGAACTGCCCCAACCACCCTAAATGGAAGCTTAGATTCTGCAGATGCTGCTGAATTTCACTGGGAGAATGCACTTTGACTCCTGCCAGCTCTACGACCGATTGCTGGATATTCTGAAGTCAGTAGATGACTTGATAAGGGATATGAAGTTTGGTATATCTACACTTGTAAAATGTAACTCAAGAGGTCACAGAGTAATTTTTGCTATTACATAAATAATAATGATTAAAAACTAACAAAATCCTCATCCAAAAGACTTAATTAAGCTAAAGTTTAGATTGTAAACACCTATGAGTTCTGGAAGGAAAGAAAAATTTAGACCATTTAAATAAAAAAACAAAATAAAGACAAGAAATTCTAAGACAATGATAAACTGAAAAGAATCAACAAAATGAAGCATCTGAAAGTATGGAAAATAGACAGTTAAGATACCACAAACAACCATTTATATGTCACTATACTGTTGCCCACCCACCACTCAAAATGATGAGATAATCATGCCTACACACTGCATCTTCCACATGAAAGTATGAAGCACCTACTCCCATTCTCTCACCTGGAACGCACCATACTCATGTTCACACCACAAAACTCCTACATTGCATCGCCTACACAACTGCAGACTATCCTCTTATTCATCCCTTCTTGAGAAACGGCAACACCAACATCTTGTTTCGTGTGCTACACATAAACACAAAGACCTGTCCGATGTCATACTGCTTTTCTCATACAGTTGTCATTGTGGAAATGTTAGAGTCTGAATCCTGTATATCTAATTTACCCATCTACGTGTACTTAGGAGTTTTTTATGTTGTACTTATCAGTATGGTATCTAAAATAGCACAAGAGCCCAGAAAAAAAAATTCTTTCTCTCTAATCCTTCAGACAAAAGAACATGGATTTGTGCACTTGATTATTTATTTTAAGGGCATTTATTTTTGTGGGTGGAAGTTACTGAAACAGTAGGTTCTACCATCTGATCTGAATGACAGCTGGCTTGGGCTCAGCCTGATCATTCCTGATATCCTAGCACCAAAAGTGTTCTGTTCCCAGTGTTGTGTTATTCCTGGGGAGAGCAAGGCATTCGCTGAGGTACTGCTTACCTAGGTTCCAGTGCAACAAGTCTTTTGTAGATTAGGACCAAGCCTTTTAAAATTCTTTTTTTGGAAGAGTCCCTGGAGCCGGTATCATTTAGAAAGCACAGGTGCTCGATGCCTATGTCAGCCTTTGTTGCTAACGACATGAGCTGCTGTGAGGTGTACTCACTCCAGTTTTTTTGTTTTGATTGACTCTAAGCTCAGGTAAGAGTGAGTTAGAGTAGTTCTGTCTGAAGATGATGGAAACAGGAATGACTGTGGAGACATTAGGAATGACTAATGTGGCACAGCCTTCTGGCTAAGAGAAGGTGAAAAAAGATTCACTTTTCATTGGCAGCCAGAGTTTCGTCAGTGGCCAGGCTCACTGCAGGTCCAGATAGCTTGCTTGCCTTTCGTCATGTGGTTTGGGCTTTACACAACAAATCTGATAAGACAGAACTCTATGGGCATAGTGGAGTTACTGAATATAAGCAGTGTGCAGGGCCTTTCTAACTGTATACACTGCTGCTCTAGTTCTCTGGTTGGGTTCTTGGGGTTTCTAAAACATAGAAAACATGGTTAGCACCACTAGAGTATTCAAGGTATTTGAAGGGATAGTAGTCTATTCCTATACACTACGCCTTTGTTATTAATTTATGTATATCCTATTACTTAAACAAAGTGGGCTTCTTAAAATCTGCAGTCGAGGGAAGAGTTTATAACTAAACTGTCAAGGCATACAAGGTTTAAAATGAAAACTAGTGGTAAACCAGAGACATCCTTTTATGGTGTGTGTGCAGAGCAATGGTACATAGTGATAGAATTAAAGTTGCTTGGGGAACTTTCATTGCTTATTTCAAAATATTGTTTGTACGGAAAGTTTAACCAAGAATTCCTAGTTTCTTTTCTTGCATTTAGAAGGTAAAACAGAATCATTGCTCCTTTCCCCAAAGCACTCTTATTTTACGCTTTGAACTGAAAATAGAATATTCTGTTTATGCCCAGAGTTACTTTAAAATCTCATGATGTGAATTCTGTATGTCACCTGTTATGTCTTGGAAAAAGTTTATTTGAGTGCTCTCTCTGAAAGAGAGTAATGCAAACAGAAATAGTTTTTAATTTGTGACTAAATTTGTGCTTCAATCAATCAATGACAATAGATTGTTTGTCCCAGGGGGATACATTTCCTGATCAATGCTAAATATGAGAGGAAGTTTATTAATAGTGTTTCAATGCCAGATGTACCTATTAAGTATATCACATTTTAAAGAGTGATATGCTCTGCTCTGTGATAGCAGAGAGAGAACAATTGTTCTTAACTAGTGCAATTATACACTGACACTAAGCACTACCTTCTAGATTACTGTTCTTATGTTTGCTTAAAGCAGTACATGATATATATTTTTTTCCATGTCCTTATTCACCTTAAATAACATTTTTTCAGCTTATCTGTGCCTTACTATGGAATGAGGTTCATAGATTTGTAGTGAAAAATTATCAGCCACTTACAGTAGCTGGAAAGCAGAGATGATCCTGAGGGGCCTTCTCTCCTTATCTCTCTCTTAGATGTGAGCTCCCAAGGATCAAGGACAGTCTTTGTCTTCTACAGTGCCAAGCATGTTAACAATTAATAAAAAAGAAGGAAGCGGCTCAGACCAAGCGAGGCTGCCCTTCCTAGAGATCTGGTTGTTAAAGGCTTCCTTTTTGCTGCTTGTTTTCTGGGGACGGGGGGTGCTACAGACTGAAAGTACACCATTTCCCTTCAGTAGAGGAGGTGGGGGAAAAGAAACAGGTGGAATGAACCCATTTCTCCTCTTAAGAAGAGGCTCAGATTGTGAGGAATACTCTTTTTGTCCTCTTTTTGCAGGCAGGAGAAGTCTAGGGCTAAAATAAGCTATGAGATCCATCACTCTTCTATTCCGATACTTTTGTCTACATACAGACTTGCACTGATTTAATTAAACAAATTTCAGGTTAAACTAGTACAAAAGGCTCTGTGGAGGGATTTAGTTGTGGAAGAATATGTCCTCCCCTGGCATGCTCAGGTAAAAGGGTTCACTCAAGGGGGAAAGGAATGGAACATACATAGGAGGCAAGATATCCTATAGTGAGCAAAGTGTGCGAGACAGGTAATTTGGATGAGTCTTTCCAATGATGGAAAATATTTTTTGTAATGGCAACTGAAATAAAGTTTATTTATAATTTATATATATAAAATAATTTATTCCTCTTTGTGCAAGTGTATTGTTGTTGTTTTCTAGAAATCCTGAATACAGTAGTTTGCACAATTTTTTATTGTGCAGTGAGGGAGAGTCCTTTCATCTCCAGGCTTTTGGTTTTCATGTGCCGTTCAGAAATCATTGTGCTGGAGTCTTTACAGAAAATCTCCGTGGCACCCAAAGTGGGACATCTTTTTCTAATTATGATAACATTGCCAACTCTGATCCTTCTCTTGAAGAGAAGGATCAATGTCCCAGATACTTGTGCCCGGCTGGAGACAAAATGTCCTGCTATAAAGGATGAAAATAGGCAATCACTTTGGAAAATATATGGAAAAGCAATGTAGCTAGACACCTTGCAAATATGACAGTATCTTGGTAGATTCCTTAATTAGATCAGTTCTTAACTCTAGCTGTAATATTATTGGTGCATCTACACAGGAACATGGTAGAAATTATTTTCACATTTTTAAATGAAAATGTAAAGCGTAGCACAGGAGAACTTTGCATGATCATATAAATAATGTAGGGAAATTGCCATTAGGAAACTTGAAGGTTTTCAGCCCTGAAGTTCTCTCAATCTCTAGGTAGACACGAAATGACAGTTGGAACTGGAGAAAGCAGTGGCAAGATTGCCTAGATGATAAAAGGTCATGTAGTTGCTTTATGTATTAGTTCCACTTTTTAAAACTGATTTATAAAAAAACCCTCAATATTTATTCATTAGGAGCAACAGCATATGGAAGATAGGTTGAAAGAAGGGATATTTGGAGGAAGAAAATGGGATGTTATTGTTACAGGTATTAGGATATAAGACCTCAGATAACCAGGCTCAATTAGCTTATTTAACAAAGTATTAGAAAGAACAACCCAGAAAAGTTTGTTACTAATTTGAAGAACAGCCTTGCAGCAATCGTGGATTTTTTTCTGTTCTAAAGTGATTACAAAACTACTTTATTTTTAAACCATACTTGTTTATACTGTGTCTGCCGCTTTCTTTCCTTTTTTTAGCTTTGATACAATTTATAACCAGTACTCAAGAAACAGAACCAATCATATTTTTCCTAATAAGCACATTTATTTTTAGTCAAATGTGGCATAATGTGTTAACATATACACTAGTCCTGCACCACTGCCAAGCACAGAATTAATGTCCCCTGCAGATTCCGCCCTGCCATCCGGGCCCCGAATAATTGATTCTGACGGGGAGGGGAAGGGAAACTTCAATTACACCTTTCACGGACCAGGGGCTGATGTGGCACCCGAAAAGAGGGCAGCTGACTCACGGGCTGGAGCAGCCAGCCACAGAGAGGGAAGGGGCAGAGGCTGCCTTCTTCACAATGCCACGCCCACAGGGCCAGGTGAGGAGGCATTGGATATGCGGGGGGAGCGGGGGAGAGACAGACAGACAGCATGGCACATGAGGCTGCTGAGTGGACGGTGTCACGCAGACCGGCCTAGTTGAGGGGACAGACTGGGGTGAGGGCACAGGTGGGGTGACAACATTGAGCCAGGGGCTGAATGTGAGGGGGTTCAGGGCCACATGGGACTGGGTAGGGGGGTGCAGGGCCACGTGGGGGGTGGCTGAATGGGGACAGGGGCAGCTATGCCAGCTGAATGGGGAGTGGGTTGCAGGGACACATGGAGATGGGCAGATGTGCCTGACAATGGGAGAGGCTAGGGGTCAGTCAGGGTCTGCATGGGCAAGGCTCCCCAACTCTCCAACAATCCCACCCCAGAAAAAACCTGTTCCATACTTCTCCCAGCCACACCCAACAACCCTCCAGGTTCACTCCTAGGCTCCTTCCCAGCAATTACTTCCCTCTCCCTTAGCTCCTCCATTACCTGTGACTCCCCCAAGCCTTTGCACTATTTCTGAAGGGTCTAGGAAATAGGTTTCTGTATTATCGTTTCAATGAATTATTACTCAAAATTTTGCATTATTATGCTGAGTAAGGAATCTGTCTGTCAAAAAACATTTCCTGAATCTTTTTTATTGTCTGTGTTGTTACAGACATACTTGCTGACAGGTATTTGAAATAAATTAATAAAATACTATAATTGAAACTGGCGTGATTATATTTTGTTATTTTGAGAAATACGCAGAATTTTATAATGTGTGCAGAATTTTTAATTTTTTGGCTCAGAAGTTCCCCTAGGAGTAATACAAGACACTGGAAATTTTCCTTGCTTAGCATAACTGGAAAGCTTCATGGGAATCTGGTTCATAGGCTAGTAGTATGAAATGTGAAGGTTGTTCTAGGCATAGCACATTCTTAATTTTAAGGCTGCTGTCAAATTATATCGTTTTGAATATATCTATGTATATGACAAAAAATTATTTATTTTACCAATTATTATTCCACAGCATTATACTGCTGCAACAGCAATTGAATTCACCTTGGCTTAAGCACATAATATCTGCACTATCCACCATTACCTCTGTAACACCCAGTAGCTTAGATCCAAAGCTGTTTTCCCCCCTTTCCCTAAAGAATAAATGTGATTAATTAAATTTTGAGATAATTGAATATGGATATTATTACATAAGGCAGTGGTGGAGGGAAGTGGAAAGTGTACAATGGTAACTTAAAATATTTCAAATTATGGAGCTGGGTAATAGGCTCCATAGAACAGACTGAGAAACATATTGTGCTGGGAAAATATACTGCATTTTATGACTAATCTGCAGAATGAACCCAGATAGGAGATGAGCAAAGTGTGAGGGGAACTATAAATTGGGACGCTGGACTTCCAGTACTTCAGTGGAGTCCACTGAAAGGAGCTTACCAGTTAATGTTCTTTAAATGTCCTAGATCCCCTTTCCACTGCTGTCTCTAAAGATGAGCCTTTCTTTTGGCTAGTGTGACAACTAAACAGTATAATTGGGAATTTAATAAGGGAAGAAGGAAATGGAGATGAAAAGTACAGTAAAAACCACTGGTGATATATAGGTTACTCTTATTTATCTATCTGGAACTAAGAAGCTTAGTATGAAACAACCTGCCTTATTTTTAATAAGGAGGAAACCTGTAACATCTGGAAAGAATCAAAATAAAATGAAGGATTGTACAGTGCAGATTCAAAATTGAAATATTTTGTTGGTAGCTCTGGATTAGATCAAAGTAAAACAAGAATCCATTAAAAGTATCCTCCTTATTCTTGGCAGAGAAGGGAGAGGGTGTTTGGAATGAAGGCTGTGTAATGGTTTATGCTAATCAAGTGGAACCTCGGAACCTGCTGAGGTTCCCCCATATCTATTTGTCTTTGAAAAAGTAAGTAGGAGCAAAAATAGCTGCAAAATTGTTGTTACCTACAGGGATATGAAAAATATGCAAAAGTAATTTGTGAAGGTGCCCCTGCTCCCTACCCATTGGCAGTGTAAGCACCCTGATACTGACTGTTAGTGATGAACTCAGGTGGAGTGCTCCCCACAGCAACGGTGTGCACTCACGGCTTGACTTAGATTGCCTGTTGCTAGGCAGAAAGTGCGCCTGCCAAGCATCAGCCTGCATCACCCTGCCTGAGTGTATGTGTATGAACATAGCAATAGTAATAATTAAGTTTTCATCATAGGATCTCAAAGCACTTTGCAAAGGCTAAGTGTCATTATCCTCATTCTGCAGAGAATTAAAATGAGACCAATCTGGGAACAGATTTCGGGGTACTAGAAGAGACTCAAGAGAGCTATCTATTGGATCCCATTGTTTCTCTAATCAGTTGTGAAATTTTCCAGCACCATGCAAAGCAAAATCTAAATGTATCCCAAAATAAACTGGTCAAAATAGACAAAGCAATGTGCAAAGCCACAAGAATACATATGTTATCATTACGCATTTTCTTTCAGTTCACTGAGCTATGTCTTGCTCATGTTGGCAGGATCGGTGTTTAAGGTTACTGTAATTGTCTTTCTATACCAAAAATTTAAAAAAAGAGTTGTGTGAAGTTTATACAGTAAAGTTAAAGTCAAGAACGAATATAAGGTTTACAAGACTGTAAATCTTGAACTAGTGCAACTTGTGATAAGCAGTAATAAAGTCATATATACTGACTTTAAAAATGAATGAAAAACTAGCTGGGAGGGGGAAAGCTTGATGTCTGAATCATTTGCCAGTGAAGAAACCAAAATTAGGTGGGGTTGTCCAAAGAATGAGAAAAATACTAGAGCTGCGCAGGAAACAGTTCTCTCATCCTGCAAGAATTTTCAAAATTTTTAAAAACTTTCCCATGTCTGATCAGAACAAAAAGTAGGACTACTGAAAATTTTCAGAAGCTGAAAATCTAATTTTTTTTTTTTTTAGATCAGATCAAAAAAATTTTTGTTTAGATAATTTTGAACCATTTCATTTTGATTTTTAAAACTTTCTTAAACTATAAATTAACTTTTTCAATTCAAAACAAAAAGCCCTTTCAACACTACACCTGGAACTTTTGGTTACAGGATGTTGAGAATAGATACTGGAATCCTTCATGCCAGCCAACTTCCTGTTGCAGAATTTGAGCTTAGCTGTTCGTCCTCTTAAACCCTAGCAATTAAATTACATTGGTTTATATCTGTTTACATTTTCAAGGCTACCATAGCAAGAAAAATGGCTAGAGACTTTCAAGAGACAAACACAAAGATTTTCTTTCACATTTCTAGTAGCCTCAAACCATGGAGAAGGGTCCATGGCTGCAAGATATGAGGAGACTAGAAGATAGCTCTGACTGTGACTGAATTAGTTCCAGCATTAGCAGGGAAAAACTTATTCAGAGAGTCTAGCACACTCATCCCACACAAAGCAAGAAGTAAGTATATAGTGAGATGTGCTAAAAAAGAAAGTTGTTACATGGAGGAGGAGGAGGAAAGTACTGAGCTAATACCCGTGTCAAGATAAAGAGAGCTAAGTAAATAAAACAAAAGCTCCAAATGTGCAGTATTTTTGATCCATGTATTGGGAGCGTTTAATTAGAAATATGTAGGCCTGATTCTCCACTACCGTGCACCTTCTGGGATCACCTATACACAGTATGTGTAAAATACTACCGTGTCAGAATGGCAGCATTTTACACCCACTTTCACAGGTTTAAATGACTGCAGATAGGTTTTATTCTACAGTATGTTGCCATATGTATAAATGCGAGAGAGAGAAAAGTAAAGATTATCATTTTAAAATAGATTGTGACTTCTTCCCTGTTGGTAATGCTTATGATGAAATGCTCAAACAGCTACATATTGGCAAGGAATTTCAGTGCTATCCTTATTTGTTTTGTTTTTAAAAAATATGTTTGGCTATTATTTTCATTTTCTTCCTACCCTAATATTTATTATATCAAAAATAACCAAGTTAATGCAATATCAAGTCTGAAGTGCGCAATATCAAGTATTTAAGTGCATACAAGTCTGAAAATTATAGGTCTAAGGTCCATAGCCACCTTAACTCTATTCTTCCTGTGTGTATATTGTAATAGGATCTCTTATTGTAAGACAGTATACTGCTGGTAACTGTTGCATATTATTGGGCCACTAATATAATATGAAGAAATAGCACTTTTCATAAAGTCACAGATGTAAAGACCAGAAAGGATCATCTAGTCTGACTAAGCATAGTGCAGGCCAGGAAGACTTCTCTGAATTAATTCTGAATTAATTTGAACCATATCATGTCTCTTAGAAAAACATCCAATCTTGTTGATCTTGGCAAGTTGTTTCAAAGGTTAATTACCCTTCTTGTTAAAATTTTGCACCTTACAGGATGAATTTGTCAAGCTTCAGCTGCCAGCCATTGGATTTTGTTATACCCTTTCCCATTAGAGTTCTATTCATCACATTTCTATTCCCCATGAAGGTACTTGTATAAACTCTGAAAAAGTCACCCCCTGTATCTTCTTTTTGATACGCTACATAAATTGAGCTTTTTGAGTTTTTGGCTATATGGCATATTTTCCAATTCTTTAATCATTCTTGTGCTTTTCTCTGAACCATCCCCAGTTTTTCAACATCCTTCTTGAAGCGTGGACACCAGAACTGGAGACAGTAATTCCAGTAGTGGTTGCAACCATGTCAAATGTATAGGCAATATAACTGTTCTCCTCCTGCTTGATATTCCTATATTTGTGCATCCAAGGATCACATTAATCCTTTGACCATATCATTGAACTAGATGCTCCTGTTGAGCTGCATATTGACCATGACCCCCCCTCCCCCCCCGGCTTTTCGGAATCACAGCTTCCCAGGATAGAGTCCCTCAGCCTGTAAGTTGGGCCTCCATTCTTTGTTCCTAGATTTATGTATTTGCATTAGGTCATAATAAAATGCATATTGTATGCTTGTGCTCTGTGTATCAAGCAATTTAGATTGTTCTCTATCAGTGACCTGTTCTCTTCATTATTTACCATGTACGAGGCATGCTTTGTATGAAATATCACAACCATATACGAATGATGAATCTGGTGGTTAGAGGGTGCTACTTTGAGGTACAGTGTAAATTGCCCATTTACAATAACATTATGAGACCTGTAAGTTAGCCAGTTTTTAATCTACTTAATGTGATTTTGTATTATTTTGTTTTACATCACTCTCCCGCATATGTATGTTAATGGTATCAAGCGCATGCAGAAGCTTTGGAAACGCATCTTGAGACAAGTTTCTGAAGTGAACAAATGTAATATGGGCTCCAACGCTTCAGTCCTTACCACCAGTGGAAATTGAGTGCACTGAGCACCTTGGACTGCTCCTTTTACACTAACTTGATTTCCAACCTCTTTCAGCACCAAATGTCTCCAAACAAGACAAAAATACCTATTGTCATTTAGGAGTTACATACATCCAAAAATCAATGTTAGAAACCAAACTGTTATTGAGTCCTCTGAATGCCAAGGTTGTTTAAAGTTGTTCTAAAGAAGAGGAACTTTTTTTCTTGCTTTGTTTATTTATAACCAGCTAACTATTTCACTCCAAAAACTACTTCTGGGCTAAGAAACTTCAGCGAGAGGGATTTTTAAAAAGAATTTCTTTTAAGAAATTTGTGCAACTGAGAAGTCAGTTTCTTGAGCTGATGGTAACTAAAATAATTCATTTGGGGAGTTACTGACCTTTCACAGGACAGTCAAATGTTTAGCTATCATGCAAGTTTTTCCTCAGTGGGCGGTCTGAGATTTTTTGAGGTGCTCTGGGGCTGTGGTTGGGAGAACTTCACTTCATTAACTGGTACCTTATGTAATCTAACTGATGAATGTAAATTTGGAACTATATAGGGGGTTGAGTTTTTAGTACATGTGCTGAGAGGTCACAACAGGCAAGTTTTTATTAATCTGGAAAATAAAAATTAATGTGACTGAAAAACAGACTTTTAGAAGGAAAGTGCCATCTGAATCTTAACTTGATTGTTACTATAATTTTGTTGTGGCCGGGGATTTATTCAACGATGTGGGTAAATGGGTAATGCATTAAAAATAAACTTGAAAATGTCTTCACATCCTGCATTAAGGAGGTGTTATAATATAGTGTGTGCACGTGTGTGTGTGTGTGTGTGTATATATATATATATATAATTTGTTACCTTTAAGTATTTTAAAATTACCAGAGGTCTTCAAACATCCTTCTGCTCTAAGCCAATTTAATTAGTATTAACATGTAGTATTAGCATATAGACAACAGTATTTCTTGGAATAGATTGTTGCTCTTAAATGTAACCTGTATACATTATAAACACTTTTTTTGCTTTCCTTTTAACAGATTCTTTTGAAGTACCTGTGCTGCCAACCAACCACACGATTACTGAATCAGGGGGAAATGTGACACTTAGATGTCCTTACAGTGTTGGAAGTTTGGTGCAGCAAGTGATGTGGGAAAGGATTAAAGCAGATCGGATGGATACCATAGGCCTGTGTAACTTGTCAGAAGGGAAAACCTATGGTTCAGATTACCAGGAGCGTGCAATGATAGACTGTGCTACTCAGGAGAGAGACATTCTTGTCATTCAAAATGTTACAGCTTCTGACTCTGGAATTTACCGCTGTCGTTACGGTGGAAACAAAACCCATGTGATGAGCTTGACTGTCACTAGCAGTAAGTGAAGGGGCAGATGGTTTCACAGATGGGAACTCTTTGAACTACTTATGTTTCCCCCCTCATGCACAAATACTTGTAACCGCTAAGTGGGCTTCTCTGATGTCACATTCAAACTAGCAGTGTGTCATGAATAGCAGAACGTGGTGGTTACTGTGGCTTTCACAAGGCTGGGCTGACTTTGAACCTGGCTGGTCTCTCAGTGTTACTTTTACAGCTGTCTCAGGGAAACCAGTGACTGTGTGGGAGTGAGAGAGAAGGTGAGAGGGGTGGTTTGGAACAGGGGAGAGTAGTGGGAGAGAGCTGCATAAGGCAGGGAAGGGGAGTCTCCAGCTCCATTCAAGCTGCACCTTGGGAATTTTCCAGTGTTTATGCCCTGGGGCATGGGTGCTGGAACAGTTTTTATAGAGGGGGTGCTGAGTGCCATTGAAACAAACTGTCAACCCTGTATATGATGGAAACTACTTCAAGCCAAGGGGTGCAGCACCTAATTCCAGCACCTATGCCCTGGATTGCATTATGCTGGGTTCCAGAAGTGTGATGCACTCTGAGTTGTAAATATCTGGGAAGCTCAAGAGTGCAGTTTGTCTGGAGCTGCAATATATCAAACATGGCTGCTACAATATGCATATTAGGTACTTGTTTCTTTATATATATTTGTTGTTTTGGATATGAATAGAGTATTCATCCCATCCATATTGTAAACTTCTAATGTAATGCTTGTGAAACATGCCAAACTGACAGCTACACTTGCTGAAGTCCACTCATTATCCTTGGAATAGTCTAAGCATACACCAAAACAGTGCAAATTCCCCCACATTGCCCAGGTGAAAAGATAGCTTGGCCACCCCAGCTCAGTGGTGGGCAACCTGCAGTCTGTGGGTCGCATGCAGCCCATCAGGGTAATATGATTGCAGGCCGCAAGACATTTTGCTGATGTTGACCATCGGCAGGCATGGCCCCCTGCAGCTCCCAGTGGCCGCAGTGCGCTGTTCCTGACCAACAGGAGCTTCAGGAAGCGGCGGGCCGCAGGGACGTGTTGCCCACCATTGCCCTAGCTTCTCTACTAATTGTGCTGATGATATAGGGATATGGCCACCACCACACTAGTAAATAAGATGAAGACCACAAAAATAATTTCTTCTAGACCATTGAAGAATTGTTGTGTGATAGCAACCAGGCCTGGCTTCTCACTGGCAATCTGATAGGAAATGCTCCATGTTCCATTATCAATGCACAGAGCCATCCAGCTGACAGTGTTCTGCATCACTAAAGGCTATGGATTGGGATCTCACTACCTTGTCTCAGAACTATATAATGTAGATACCACATGCAGAGTAAAAATTCAAAATAGGAATTTCTTTTTTTGGTTTTCTTTTAAGAACTAGTCGATTTTCATATAGTCTTTTTCATGCTTAGAAACCTATCCACTGAATTTACAGCCAGGAGAGAACACAGTGCAAAGTGTTAACTATGATGTACGTGAAATTAAAGACAGTACATGTGAGAATATGGAAACATTTTGCACTGATTGCTTGTAACAGTCTCCGTCTTCCTAACCGGAAATCTAACCGTTGCGAAAAATTTGATATTTTCCTGTGTATATGTGAACTAACTCACATTTTATTGCATTTTCCTTTCATCCTGATACCGGAGAGCTCCTTTGATGGTCCATTCTAAATAATCCTGCTACAGTTTTGATTTCTACTTTAAATATGCTTTGAAGGAGCTAAGACTCATTTTAGGTTGTTTTGAAAGTATAACTCCTCTTGTGCCTTCCGAATTCGACTCCTTCCATTCATGTTTAAGTCCATGCTGTTAAGTACCTTTAAAAGTACTGTTTTTTTCTTTTTCATCACTGAGTGTTCTGGATATTCAACATACATCCTAGGACTAGAAGACTTTCTTTAACAGAAGTAGTTCCTATGGCATGGAGTCTGAATTCTTTCAGAAGGTTTCATCCAAAGGGTGGTTATTAGGGGGTGGAAACATGGGAAAATAAACTGGGCATGTTACTGTGGTGCACACCTAACCTGTTGTTGAATGAGAGGGGGAAGGGAAAGAAGCTTTTGAATCTTGAATTTCTCTTGACTGACAGTTTTAGGCATCTAAGTTTAAAAATGTTGACCTTATACAATAATAATCAAACAGGCTTGAACCTGATGAAGTGTCTAGCAAAATTCCTATTGACTCCAAGTGCAGCAGGACACACAAAGCCCAAAACAACAACAAAAAAAACCCAAACAATAAAAAGGAGCAGTCTACCCCACCTGTTAAAACGCCCTCTTCCAACCTAAAGATTATTAACCTTCTATAGCTTTAAAGAAATCCTATAAATCCCTGACAACTTTGACATTGTCAGTGTACATTTGGTTTCTCTTTCTAACAACTGTTGTTAGATGGGAAAAAAGTTGAAAGACTGTGCCTACAGAGCAATACAATTCAGAGTGTGCCAAACCCTCTCCCTCTCAGATACACACACTGCAACATTACACACACAACTGTGCACCTGTTATAATAACGAAAGGAAATATTTTTTATTGAAATGTTTTTCCAATCATTTTGGAAAATGTTTGTTTTCAACATTTTTCAAAAGTGTTATAATGCACAATGAATGAATGAGAGAAATATTAACTGGAAGGGGGAGAGAGAACTGGTATCACTTCTATATGTAGTAATGCACATTGGAAAACATAATTCCAGGGTAATCTGATTACTATACATATAAAATGATGGGGTGTACAACATAATCCCAGGGTAATCCCAACTATACATGTAAAATGATGGGGTGTAAATTAGCTGTTACCACTAAAGAAAGAGATCTTGGAGTCATTGTGAATAGTTCTCTGAAAACATCTACTCAATGTACAGCCTCAGTCAAAAAAGCTAAAAGTATTAGGAACCATTAAGAAAGGGATAGATAATGAAACAGAATATATCACAATGACACTATGTAAATTCATGGTATGCCCACACCTTGAATACTGTGTGTTATCCCATCTCAAAAAAGATATATTAGAATTGTAAAAAGTACAGGGTGGGGTAACAAGAATGATTAAGAGTATGGAACAGCTTCCAGATGAGGAGAGATTAAAAAGTCTGGGACTGTTCAGCATAGAAAAGAGACAACTGACAAGAGACAACAACAAAATCCTGAATCTATAAAATCATGAATGGTGTGGAGAAAGTGAATGGGGAAGTGTTATTTACCCCTTCACAGAGCACAAGAACCAGGGGTCACCCAATGCAATTAACAAGCAGCAGGCAGGCTTAAAACAGACGTAAGGAAGTACTACTTCACGCTATGCACAGTCAACCTGTGGAACTCATTGTCATAGCATGTTGTGAAAGCCAAAAGCATAACTGACTTCAAAAAAGAATTGGACAAGTTCCTGGCGGATAGGTCCATCAATGGCTATTAGCCAAGATGGTCAGGGACATAACCCCATGCTCTGGGTGTCCCTAAGACTTTGACTGCCAGATGCTGGGACTGTATGACAGATGAGTCACTCAATAAATCGTCGTGTGCTTGTCTCTCCCTCTGAAGCAACTGGCACCAGCTGCTGGTGGAAGACAGGATACTGGGCTAGATGAGCCATTGGTCTGACCCAGTATGGCCATTCCTATGTTAACATTCTGTGAGATGTGGGGAAACCAATGAAATGTCCGGCCAAGGTCAAATTTAGTGACTGTGGCCTGGTTCAGCACTTGTTTTGAATGAGCCAAGAAAAACAATTCATTTCTAGGCATGACTACTTGATGTACCATTTTATGTATTTCCTTTTCATGTCCATTTAGTCACCTCATGTGGCTTGACTTTCATTTGGGGCTGCAGAGCCAAGTAATAGTCCAGGTTCGATCTCCTATCAAACTCCTTACCATTTCTTCCTGATCTAGAAGTGGATTAAAGCCTTGAGAGGTTCTGTACAAATATTGCAAGCCAGAACTAGATGTAGGGTAAGGAGAAAGAGGAGTCAAAGATGATGCTGAGGTTTTGAGTCTGGAAAATTGGGGGGATATAGAATTGTAAATAGTGATAGAGAAGTGGTGCTGGAGAGGGATTAAGAGGAAAGATTAGAAATACAGTTTTGGAGAGACCGAGTGTGAGAAGATGGTTGGCCACTGTAAGAAAATATCTGACAATTTTGGAAGTGGAGAAACTGGACAGAGGGGCATCAGACGGGGCAGAGAAATAGATTTGGGAGTCATTTGCAGAGTTGAAGCCATAGAAACAGACATACTCAGGTTATGAGAGAGAAAATACTGTGGGAGAATAAAAGTTTCTCCTTTTCTAAATGTGAATTTCTTCATCTCTTTGTGCAAACAGAAATCACACCATGAACTTCTGGTCAAAATAAGGAGGAGTACAAGCAAATTAAAAAAATATACTATGGAGGGCTCATACAATATTTGTCATTAGAAGTCAGCATGCTACAGCTGGACATTTTCTCAGGGGAATGAGAGTGCGGCCCACTTAATACTCCTGATTTTTCTCCAGTCTATCCTTATTACTCGTATGTATTGGTTTATTTATGTTACAGTAACACTTGGAATCCCCATTGTATGGGGTGTTCTACAATCAGATAAGACTTTCTCTGTCTCTAAACCCTTACAGTCTGACTAAAGACATGAAGTGACAGCTAGATTGCTGTATACAATATAGAGAAGGGTGACAGTAATAGGAACACAGGGCTGAATATATTGGCTAAATAGATAGCATTATTTTAGTTTTAAACAAGCAATCTTGGCTGTGTTCAGCAGACCTCAGAAAGTTCAATTTCGAGTTTGTGGTGGAGTTATCTAAGGCTGTCTATTATTCTGTCGGCAAAGTGTCATTTGCAGAGATGCTGTTTCAGATCTTTTAACCACCTAGGTTTAAAGTGCTGGCAACGTTCACTACTTTTATGCTTCTTATTTCTCTGTCTGCCCATCCCAAGAGAGATCTTTACAAATGGTGGCATAACAATTTATTTCTAATCTAAACAAAGGAAGACAGAAAAGTTATGGGTAGCTGTGGGATCTCTCACTCTTTTTCTAAAAACCAGACAAGTTTTTTAGGTGCTTAAATACGGATTTAGGGGCCAGAAGTCCATCTGTTGTGCACTGAATTACACTAGCTGAGCATCTGGCCCTACGTGCCGAACTTGTAGGCATACAAATTTGAAAATGTTGCCTATATAAGATCGGCGTGTCACTATTATTAGACCAAGTTACATCTGCTATATTGAATTTAGATATTTTGTTTTAAAGTTGTTTTTTGAGAGAGTTAAAAGGGGATATAGTTAAAAGACCACAAAGGGTGAAATAAGGAGTGGCTAAGAGACCTTGAGCTACCCATGAGCACTGCTGGAGGTATATTCAGTAAAGTGAGGTTCAACTTTGAAAAGTGCCTGTAAAAAAACAAAAGAAAAAACACAATAGTATAACTGGAGTGCATGTTTATTATTGCACTGATTTCCATATTATTAGAAGTAAAATTTTCCATCTTTCGAGTTTCATGTGTCTCAGTCTGTAGCCTGTGTAGTGTATCCTCTCGTCTCCTGATGACTTGGTTTAACCGCAGCAGCACATTTGCGTTTCAGTGATGATTGGTCTCACAAAGATGTCAAACCTCTTGTACTGGTTTTGCAAAGTGTGAAATCTAACCATCCAAACTAAGTACAACTCAGATGTTTTATTTTCTGAAGCAGCAATGTGCTATGGAATCTATGCCTCTACCATTCAAAAGGATTGTAGGACATTTGCTAGGATATGAATCTATTGTAGGATACAGGGAATGTAGGATGTTCATGCTAAGTACCTTATTTTAATTCTAGAAAGCTCACAAGGTATCTTTAAATTGGAAAAAGTAGCTGCCAGTTTTTTGTATGGTGTAATAGTTAGAATTAGTGTTTAATTTCACAACTCTTTGCAGTAGATGTCATTGTAACACTAAATAATTTTAAGCTAAAGAATTAAATCAATCAGAACTATGCAGTACAAATGTTCAAATTAAGATCAAATTGACAGAGCCCTTTTTTTTTTTTAAGAAATACTGGGTAGTTGGATTCCTTTTATTTACCTTCTTATCTCTGAGGCTTTAGGGTTCACCTGGAGAGGGGTGCCCCACACACACTCCGGTACACCTCTCTCACATGGGGGCGGGTGGTGACCAACTGACCAGACCCTCCCTGCCCAGTGCTCTCCATCCTCCACGCCTGGCTGGGCCCCTGGGATGGACCTGCCTCTCCCGGTACCTGGTGCCATATCTTCCTGAGGCAACGTGCGGCGGGGTGGCATAGGGTCACATGTCCCCCTCATATTTCTGCCAGGGTTCACACCAGAATATAACCAGCAGCAGCCTTTCGGCACTGTGAGGGAGGGAAGGGATGGGAGCTGCTTCCAGCCACGAGGGAGGGGGAGCGGAAAGGGATGACCTGGCCCGTGTCTTTGCAGAGCTCATCTCTTCACACCCCTACCCCCACCGTGTGGCTGGAAGCAGCTGGTCCATTCCTGCCTGCACTGTGTCAAAAGGCAGCTAACACCTCCAGGCTGCTGCTGGCCACGGACATAACCCAACCGCCTCTGGCTACAGCACGGGCAGGAAGGGGTTAAGCCCTAAGGATGCATTATGCACCAGGGAACCTGACTGCAGGGGTTTCAGCAAACTCTGCCACAGAGGTGACTCGGCAGGGGAGGGTGCCTAGGGGTTGGGTGAAGAGGGTGCTAAGCCCCAGCCTGTGGAATCTGCAGGGTTGGGGCATGAACAGGCTGGAAATCGCTCCCCCACCCTCCCACTCCTCTGCCCCTTTGCTAAGCTCTGAGGCTTCCCCATGCCAGTGCTGTGCAGGGCTTTGGCACATGCAGGGCTTGGCTCCTCCTGAGCAGAGCCCCGGACTGGTGGGTCTTGGGCTTTCCAGGGGCACCGGCGCAGCCAGAGGCAGCGGGGGAAGGAAGGAGCCTGCTGGCCAGGCTGTTGGTGAGCTGAGGACTCCGAACAGGGGCTGGTTCTCCGCACAGTGCTGGGAGTGGGACGCACCTGCTGCTGGGGATATGGAGGAGCAGTGGGGACGGGAGGGGTGAAGGGGCAAAGCAGGGAGAGGACAGCGAGAGGGGGAGCACGTAAAGGGCTGATGGGTGGGCA
Source organism: Natator depressus (assembly GCF_965152275.1). Lineage (NCBI taxonomy): Eukaryota > Metazoa > Chordata > Testudines > Cheloniidae > Natator > Natator depressus. Next base: position 94,824,411 of record NC_134235.1, on the reverse strand, counting down.
GCAGAGGCGACACGTAACCAGCCGCCACCTGGTGCCTGCCCACACTCACCAGCCACTGCCACTCGCAGCGTGCAGCCAGTGCCAGCTGGAAACAGGATGGGGGGTGGGGCCCTGCTGGCTGAGAGCCAGCATGCAGAGCAGCCAGCCCCGCATGCTGCATCTTTGCCTGGAGACCAGCTTTGCACCCCCACCCATCACTAACCACTAGACCCCCACACTCACCGCTGGTGGGCAGGCAGCTGGCAAGCAGGGATCTGGCCAGCAGCAGGACCCACCAGTACTGATGGGAAGAGGGAGGGAGGAGTCAGAAAATATGGGAAAATTTGCCCATTTTTAAGAATGTCAGGATACCTTCGGGAGGGCTTAAATGCGGGACTGTCCCTTTAAAAACGGGACAGCTGGTCACCCTAATTAAATCTCCCTGTCTCCTATAAATCCTGTTGACATGATGTCTTGCTAAATATGATCATGTCATGAAATTAGATACTGGCAATTGTTATCCTTTTAATATCTCCATTAGTCTGAACTTGCTTTTAATAAGAGCTGCAGTTAATGTCATTCACCTGTTGCTGACTGTGGCCAAAACATCTAAATTTTGTATAACAACCCTGCATCCAGCTAATAGGTACTTTCCATCTGAACACATACATGACCATTCATTCACTGACTATCCTGTCTCTATTTTATAATTTCCTTTGTAAAAAGAAAATTCTTTTAGTACCAATTGCATTGTTTGCCTTTTTACAGACAAAGCCCTGGCTGGGGTGATTTAGTTGGGGATTGGTCCTGCTTTGAGCAGGGGGTTGGACTAGATGACCTCCTGAGGTCCCTTCCAACCCTGATATTCTATGATTCTATAAACATGACAGGTGAATTTACTGAATTAGTTTTGGAATCTCCTTTAAATCTCTAACCTTTAATTAAACTTTGGCATTTACTGAATTACTCTGTATGATCTAAAAATGCTTAAATTACTGTGACTAATTAAAGTGATTTGAGCTGAATTAGGACTAGAGAAAAAAAATCAAAATTGTGTGTATACTTTACACACACACCATTCTCTTCAACTGAGAAAAGACAAAAGGGCATCTAGGTATTATTTCTACATCTAAAGCAAAACTGTAGATTTTTCTTATCCAATCTACTAAAGGTTTTATTTGATCTTAAGATTTCTACTTTTGCCAGATGAGTTTTTGGTGCAGATCTGGGTAAAGGGAAACCAGTTAAAGCATTTGAGAAACTTACCATTTGCTAGTACTTGAGTCAGAGACCATCATTTCTAAAGACAGCAGCTCTACGTTCGACTGAAAGAAGCTGCCAGCTCCATTAGCTGTCAATAGCCATAGGACCCTGTCATAAATATAAAGGGAAGGGTAAACACCTTTAAATCCCTCCTGGCCAGAGGAAAAACCCTTTCACCTGTAAAGGGTTAAGAAGCTAAGATAACCTTGCTGGCACCTGACCAAAATGGCCAATGAGGAGACAAGATACTTTCAAATCTGGAGGGGGGGGGGGAACAAAGGGCCTCTCTGTCTGTGTGGTGCTTTTGCTGGGACCAGAGCAGGAATGCAGGTCAGAACTCCTGTAAAGAGTTAATAAGCAATCTAGTTAGAGATGCGTTAGATTCTGTTTTGTTTAAATGGCTGATAAAATAATTTGTGCTGAATGGAATGTATATTCCTGTTTTTGTGTCTTTTTGTAACTTAAGGTTTTGCCTAGAGGGATTCTCTGTGTTTTGAATCTGATTACCCTGTAAGGTATTTACCATCCTGATTTTACAGAGGTGATTCTTTTACTTTTTCTTAATTAAAATACTCTTTTAAGAACCTGATTGCTTTTTCATTGTTCTTAAGATCCAAGGGTTTGGGTCTGTGTTCCCCTATGCAAATTGGTGAGGATTTTTATCAAGCCTTCCCCAGGAAAGGGGGTGTAGGGCTTAGGGGGATTTTGGGGGGGAAAGACGTTTCCAAGTGGGCTCTGTCCCTGTTATTTTTGTTAGACGCTTGGTGGTGGCAGCAATAAGGTCCAGGGACAAAAGGTAAAATAGTTTGTACTTGGGGAAGTTTTAACCTAAGCTGGTAAAAATAAGCTTAGGGGGTTTTCATGCAGGTTCCCCACATCTGTACCCTAGAGTTCAGAGTGGGGAAGGAACCTTGACAGACCCTTTCCAGGCTACTGGCCACCTGAGACGACAATACCATTTCCACCCTTTGGGTAATGGCCATCCCTGTGGTATTTTAAGCTGTCAGGACTTCAAGGGTCTCAGGTTGCTGGTTCAGTGAGAGCAGAAAACCAACGAGACAATGGGTTGGATCAGGGCCCTTGAGCACAGCCAGTCCTTCCCACATTGTCTACCCTACATAGGAACACACCTCCCTTCCCCTGCCCTGCCTCATTCTGCCTCCTTGGTTGTTGCTAGATCCAGCCCTCTGCCTCATTCTGAAAGCAACAGGGAAGGGTGGAAGGGAGGTTCAGGCAATCACTGTGGCACCAATAGCTCAGGGACAGGATAAAACCAACATGCAGCTAAAAGTGGCTGCTGGGGAATGTTAGATGGGTGGGAAGCAGGAGGCACGTTGTCCAGTCAGTGGCTCTTCTGGTATGATGTGGGCAGGTGGTATTAGGAGTTTGCCTTCTACAGCAGGCAGTGAGAGCGTGTGTGTGAAGGCAAGGCTATTGTAGGAAGACAGAAGTGAAGAGACAGGAACTGAGTGGAATTAGCTCTTTTCCCTCACCTTAGTTTCCTAAATGAATTGTGTGTGTCTGCAGGACTTTTAGGAGTTAACAAAGCCCCTTTTCCTAAGCATGAACATGCATGTGTTGCTTTCTTTCTCGCTCTCATTTGCACAATCAGCTGTTTCAGCAGTGTGTAGTTAGCATACTGTATTTACCATTCCAGCAAGGCGTATAACAAGCTATAAGCAGCTCCTTACAGTGCAATAAAAACCCCTCTCATTAGGTCACAATGCATTGTAACTGTATAGCCCATCAGTGTTTCCTTCTCAAAGCAACAATTAGTGTGTTGAAGGTTGAACGACTTCACCCGTGAAATTTCCAAAATCCTGTGAAGAAAATGTCAATACTACAAAACTGTTTTTCATCCAACACTTAAGGGAAATGCGCCTGGCCTTTAGACCAGATGAATAGTCTCCCATTAACCTAGCTCCTTTAATCAGAAGACAGGCATTAAAGAGACAAATGACAAGTCTCTGACATGTAGATATTGTTTCTGTGAAATCTTGAAAGGTCAGTAGTTACAGTAGGGTTTGGTATATTTATGAAAACAAAAGCAGCAGTAGGGCATAATTCACTTCAACTGAGAAGGCAAAAAAGGGCTTCTAGGCATTTTTGCTTCTAAAGCAAAATCTGTAGAATTTTCTTACCCAAATTTAACTCGGTAGCTGGTAATCACCATGTTCAAACTGTCATAAATCAGAGATCAGCCCAGCCTAAAAACCCTGGAGCCCAAACTCCCCTATGTTTTTGAGGGGAGTTTTCTGGTTGGAATCTACCTTACAAGGATTCAATCCAGAAGTATTGAGCTTGATGCAGATGTAGCCTTTCCTGAAATGTGAGGGGATTAGCATCTGATGTTCTGGCAGAGATAATAATGAAATGCTCTGTTTTAGCAAAGCAGCTAATATGTGAAGATGTTTGAACTTGCTCCATAGAGGGCAATTGTTTGTTTGTTTCTGCAATTGCCTAAGCAGAAAATCCTTATGATATAGAGACTGACTAATGCTGTATAATATCTTGGAAGGAAATACAACATGTCTTTCTCTTCTCCTTTGTCATTATAAGCATATGACAACTACAATCAGGCTCAAAACACAAGGCCACAGGTTTTTATATGTGCTTACAATATGAAAGTCCTCAGCTCTTACAGTCCGTCAGAATGCTGTAATGTCCCATGTCCCTTCAGCAATATAAACATTTGAGTTTTCTTTCTTTCCATTAGAACAATATTGAAATTAAAGCATGGGGTCTTTCTGTGGGTAGCATTTGCCCTGCAGTTTCCTGTGTGCACATCAGCATTGAAGAGAAGCTAGTGAACAAGTTATGGCCTCTGTTCATAGTAGCCAATAACCACTGTTAACTTCCTTTGTCCACCTAAGGATTCACCTCTGCTATGATGCCCCCAGAACACAGCCATCTGGTAGTGGGTTAAGCAGGTAGCGATTTGTGATGACTGCTACTGATTGGCTTGTTTCACATACAAACAATGCATTTAGCTAGTTCCTGGTTAAACATACTCCTGTTATTGCTACCTTGTCCTATCACCTGCCTACTAGTCTGTTTCTTGCCTGTTTAAACTGTAAGCTCTTTGGGGGCAGGGATTGTCTCTTACTTTGTGTCTGTAGGGTCTGTAGACCGGGTCTGGTTTAGTAATCTAGGCTCTAGCAATGCAAGTAATAAATAGTAATGATGTGTGGCAAGGGTTCTCAAGATCGTCAGTAACATGGACCAGACCTGAATAGAGAGTTTTTCTCGTGGTCTGCTGTCCTCCCATTTTCAGTTAATTAGTATCTCTGTGGCAATTACAGCAATTGCTTACATGGAAAGAATATTAGGAAAGCACTTCAGCTGTCCTTTAATACATTTTAACAGATGGAAACCAGGAGGAGACACAACACTATGTGACCAACCATGGTTTCCTGGCTCACTGTTTGAGAACTGCTGATATATAGTATAATACAGCTAATTTAGTCAGTATATTAAAAGTCCCCATTTTTAACAAACCAGATATTTGCCTTTCTCAGCCCATGTCTTCCTTATTGTTCATTACTTTCATTTCTGTGTCACGTCAGAATTTGAAAACAGTAAGGTTATTTGTTTCTGCATTCTGTTTACTTTCGGCTAGATCCTACTCCCTCTGTGCACAGAGGTAAAAGAAGCAGAAGACTGTATAAGGGTGCATTTTTTTCCATATGCAAATAGCTGAACAGAATCCCTCCCACCACTCGGGTGGACTGGGTGGTATGTCTGTTCACACACTGGCTCTCACATTGTGGACCCTGCAGCATAGGAGGTGAAACCAGCTGGCTAATGCTTATGCTGCTATTAACAGCTTGTGTTATCTGGGTGTGCCCCTAGTGCCTGCTCATAGGAGGAGGAAGCAGTGCATTGTGGTGGGTTGCACAAAGGCAGATTAGAAGTTCTGTGGTTTAACATACTTTTTTTCCCTGCTTCTTTTAATCAAAATCAATATCAAGAGTGTGAGAAAATATATTCAGTATAACTACTGTGTGTGTAGTAAACAGTACAGAAAAGGGATGGTTGTAGGCCTGAGACACTGGACTGAGACTCAAGAGATTTGGGTTCAGGTCCTGGCACTGCCACAGAGTTTTTGGGAGGCCCTGGGCAAGTCACTTCCCTGCCGTGCTTCAATTTTCCCATCTGTTAAATTGGGATAATCACTTCTTACCTGTCAGGGGTGTGTGAGAATATATTAACATTTGTGGTGCTCAGATGACAGGAACTATATAAACAGATTGTGTGCAGGGCGGTCTCAGGATTGGGGGAGTACATATGTAAAACCATCTTTTCCCCCTCAAGTTGGCCATTTGAGTGTTCCTTGGCTACAGTTGGGGTCTGGCCCAGTAAAATTTTCAGAAATAAAATCTAAACATTTCAAGGAAAGTGAAGTCGAATGTAATTTTGATTAAGTGCTTCTCACCTTGGTTATGGTTCTCAGAAAGTGTCTTTGTTTAAATAGTAGAACAGATGAATAAGTTCTTCAAACAAAAGCCCCAGGACATGGGATCTACCATAGGTTACGGGCACAAATTTTTTGTGGAAATGCTTGTTAAAACAGTTACCCCTATAGTTAGCACAGGAAATAACTGGCATGATTGTGCAGTAGTATCAGTTGACAAATGTTGACAATGTAATGTTGACTGTGGCAACCTTTTTGGGGGTCTCTGAAGAGATGACAAAGCTATTGGTTGTTTTGAGTCATGAGGCCCAGGAGGCTGAGTACTGAGAGACTGTTGGACTATTTGTTTAGGATAACCTCTGTAGAGTAAAATCATAGGCCATATCTGGTTCTGCAATAACTTTTACACGACTAGCATGCAGTATTTTTATTATTTCTACCTGAAGAGGTCTTGTCTGTGATATCAGACTCTGGTTTCCTCAGTGGGGAAAAATAAGCTATGTGATGCATTGTTTAGTCCCTATCTCTGTATTGTGGTCTCTCACCTTTTGTGATATCCATGTAAACTCTGCTGAGAGCCCCAGAAACAAAGGTAATAGTGAAAAATTGGTGTTGGAGCCTGAGGGGAAGGCGGGAGGGCCAGTCTCCTTTTCCCCTTTAGCTTTCACTGGATATGTTTTTATCCGTATAACTGTTGATTTGAACCTTAGTGGAATGTGAAGAATTTCTGCCTCTTCGAACTACTGATGATCTTTATTATCATCTTCTAGAAACTTTGGATCATCACTGGCATATTTTGCTCATTGCTGGAGGGGCTGCTGCCTCATTATTGTTACTGGTCACCATACTGATCATCAGCATCGCTCTTGTTTATCGTAAAAAGTAAGTAGAGTAACAGATCCAATTCCTTAATGACCCTGAGTAGCTCTAAAGTCTCAAAGACCTCACATTGGATAGCCTTCCATTGACATAACTGCTAAGACTCTAACATCCTCTAGAATTGGTTTTAAAAAACGGGGTGTGGAAATGTAGCAATTTTTAAAAATGTATCCCTTTTATTCAAAATTTGAAATATCAACACTTGGAAAATTCTGATGCTATAGCTGGTAGAAAAAATTGTGAATGTTTCAAGTTTTTCCTAATTTTTTTAAAAATTTGAATTTCAAAAATGTCAACCCATTCTAATCTTCATGCTTTTATGAAATGTTTTCATGGCATAAACCACAACTGGCGCACTCTGCGATTACATGCTAAGGGATTAAGTTCTGAATTTATTTCCCACTTGAATCCCCCCATCCCCAAGTATACTGCATCCCCTACCAAATGACTAAAAGTTGTTGAACCTAGATTGTATGTCTTTGTTTTTTGTTGAAGTTGGCAAAAACAACAGTAACAAAATAATGAGACATCTCGCGCTCCCCCCCCCCATACAAAGCATTTTTAGAAAAAAAGGTCATTTTAGCTAATTGGCAAATATGTCTTTTTATTCACCTGAAATGGGGTTGGTTTTTTAAATGTATTATTTATGTCCCAACTTTGTGCTCAGCACTATATGAGACAAAGTCAGTTTCTGTCCCAAGGAGGTTACAGTTTATAACTCAGACACAGAAACACTAAGCTGCCCAGGGACCCAGAGGAGAGGCTGATTGGAGTTTGTTCTTTCTTTTGCTTTGAGTAAGAAGGTAAACCCAGTCCTCCATTATCTCTCTCATTTCTAGTTCTCCCTGGGAAGCAAAATCCCAAGATGCTAGATGGCCTTTTAAGCCTTTTTTGGTTATTATTTTTGTACTGAGATTATTGTACAGATCTATGTTGTTAGAATTAATCTGCTAAACTATGTAGATGTGCATTTCCACTGTAACATTCCCGTTGAATGTGTGTCACCAGAAAGAAAAGGAGAAGGATTATGAAGGCCCTGTCGAAAGCCCTGTACTCTACTCAGACCCGGGTAAGACTGGCCAAAGAACTACTTGCTTTTTGCGGGATCTTTTTGTGTGTCTTTCTTTTCTGAGTAATTTAAATGTGACAACATGAAAACAGTACTTTCTGCAGTTCACAATTTAGATTCTACTCTTACTACTGGTGCTTCTTTCACTATTTCCCTGAAATATGCTCACACTTGTAAGAGACAGCATGGTGTAGTGGTCTGAGCACTGATCCAAGCACCAGGAATTCCTGAGGTCTAATCCTGTTGATGGGCTCATCATGCAGGCCACCATTCTCAAGTCAATGGGAGTTGCAGATGCTCAGCAACGCTCCAAATCAGGCCCTGTGTATTTGTCCTAAATATGGATTTATGGGCTGGATTTTGAGCTCCCAATTTGGCTTTAACACCTTTCTGAATTTCTGTTTCCCCTTGAATAAAAATGGATTGTTAGTTTAAGAGGAGTGCTGCAAGGATTAGTTAATATTTGCTAAGGACTCTGATAGTATTAAACATCAAAGTGCTAACTGTTTTGGCAGTGATCCTTCTGTGATATAAGAGGGTAGATATGATTGCAAATTGTTTACCTTTGGGTTTGAAAGCTAACCCCATTATTCCTCCATATGCTGCATGCATGTTTAATTTTGGACACTAAAGGTAACATTGGTTCATTCTATTATTTGATACATCTTCAGTTTGTCTTAAAAGTAATACCTAAACATATTGCATATGTATGCAGGACTTCTGCCATGGGAGAAGTGTAACAGGAGAACTTAGGTGCTGTGTTTGGGAGTGAGATGTGAGTTCATCTACTCTAATTTTGTAGGGCAGATACCCAGTTTTCAGAGGTTTCCCTCTTTTTTGTTCTTTAGAGGTGGGACCCAAACACTAATACTTAAACCTTTTTTAGACATTTGTGTTCCATAAAAAATATAATATAAATCTTTATAGAGCCCTAAGAATGCTAAGGTGAGGGAAGGGTGCCAACTTAATTCTGCTCCTGCCTTTCCTCTTCACTGACCCTCAGTCCTGGCTCCTGGGGCCACCTTTGCCATCTTTCCCCCTGAACACTATGTAACCTCTCTTAATGGGTGTGTGAGCCTCTCGCTGCTTCTCCCCGTCACCAGCTTGTACATGAAGCCACTATGAGTTGCATGGTAGAGATTTCTTTAAAACTCCATCTTTACTCGTAGTCTTCACTGCCTCCCTTCTGTCTCATATTGACCAGAAGAAGGGTGAAGCAGGCTGTAATGGGAGTACAGGCCTCAGGGAAATCCCTGCACTAAGAAATCTTCCCTTTTTCTGTGATAAGGAGCCCTAATGGACTCGTGCTCACTTTAGGAACTGCCTAGTTCATAAAGCAATTAATGCATGAGGAATCACAAGTGTTTTAAGATTGGACGAATCCTGCAGTTGTTTTCATCTATCTACTATGCCCCAGCTGAAATTATTAATCGTGATTAAGCGCCCTGTTAAACAATAGAATGCTATTTATTTAAATATTTTTGGATGCTCTCTATGTTTTCAAATATATTGATTTCAATTACAACACAGAATACAAAGTGTACAATACTCACTTTATATTTATTTTTGATTACAAGTATTTGCACTGTAAAAAAACAAGGTAGTATTTTTCAATTCACCTAATACAAGTACTGTACTGCAATCGCTTTATCATGAAAGTTGAATTTACAAAAGTAGAATACTGTAGAAAAAAACTTGCATTCAAAAATAAAATAATCTAAAATTTTAGAGCCTGCAAGGGCTCAGTCCTCCTTCTTGTAAAGCCAATTGCTCAGACAAACAAGTTTGTTTACATTTGCAGGAAATAATACTGCCCGCTTCTTGTTTACAATGTCACCTGAAAGTGAAAACAGGCATTTGCATGGAACTGTTGTAGCCAGAGTCCCAAGATATTTACGTGCCAGATGCACTAAAGATTCATATGTCCCTTCATGTTTCAACCACCGTTCCAGAGGACGTGCGTCCATGCTGATGACAGGTTCTGCTCGATAACAATCCAAAGCAGTGCGGACCGATGCATGTTCATTTTCATTATCTGAGTCAGATGCCATGAGCAGAAGGTTGATTTTCTTTTCTGGTGGTTCGAGTTCTGTAGTTTCCGCATCGGAGTGTTGCTCTTTTAAGACTTCTGAAAGCATGCTCCACACCTCGTCCCTCTCAGATTTTAGAAGGCACTTTCGATTCTTAAACCTTGGGTCGAGTGCTGTAGCTATCTTTAGAAATCTCACATTGGTACCTTCTTTGCGTTTTATGAAATCTGTAGTGAAAGTGTTCTTAAAATGAACAACATGTGCTGGGTCATCATCCGAGACTGCTAGAACATGAAATATATGGCAGAATGTGGGTTAAAAAACAGCAGGGGCATACAATTCTCCCCCAAGGAGCTCAGTCACAAATTTAATTAATGCATTATTTTTTAATGAGCATCAGCAGGATGGAAGCATGCCCTCCAGAATGTTGTCCGAAGCATGAAGGGGGCATATGAATGTTTAGCTTAACTGGCACATAAATACCTTGCAATGCCAGCTACAAAAGTGCCATGTGAATGCCAGTTCTCACTTTCTGGTGACATTGTAAACAAGAAGAGGGCAGCATTACCTCCCGTAAATGTAAAGAAACTTGTTTGTCTTAGTGATTGGCTGAACAAGAAGTAGGACTGCGTGGACTTGTAGGCTCTGAAGTTTTACATTGTTTTGTTTTTGAGTGCTGCAGTTATTTAACAAACAAAATCTACATTTGTAAGTTGCACTTTCACGACAAAGAGATTGCATTGCAGTACTTGTATGAGGTGAATTGAAAAATACTATTTCTTTGTTTATCATTTTTACAATGCAAATATTTGTAATCAAAAATAATATAAAGTGAGCACTGTACACCTTGTATTCTATACTGTAACTGAAATCAATATATTTGAAAATGTAGAAAAACTTTCAAAATAATTAATACATTTCAGTTGGTATTCTATTGTTTAACAGTGTGATTAAAACTTCAATTTAATTGTGATTAATTTTTTCTGGCATGGTGGTTGAAGCATGAAGGGACACATGAATCTTTAGCATATCTGGAACATAAATACCTTGCAATGCCAGCTACAAAAGTGCCATGTGAACGCCAGTTCTCACTTTCTGGTGATAGTGTAAACAAGAAGAGGGCAGTATTATCTCCTGCACATGTAAACAAACTTGTCTGAGCGCTTGGCTGAACAAAAAGTAGGACTGAGTGGACTTGTAAGCTCTAAAGTTTGACATTTGTTTTATTTTTGAATGCGGTTATTTTTTGTGCATAATGCTACATTTGTAAGTTCAACTTTCATGATAAAGAGATTGCACTATAGTACTTGTATTAAGTGAATTGAAAAATACAATTTTTCATTTTTATAGAGCACAAATTAATAAAAAATAAATATAAAGTGAGCACAGTACACTGTTGAAATTGAAATCAATATATTTGAAAATGTGGAAAACATCCAAAAATATTTAAAGAAATGGTATTCTAATATTGTTTAACAGTATAGTTTTTTTTTAACTGTGTGATTACTTTTTGTAATCGCTTGACAGCCCTGTCTAGATGTTTTGAGAAAACTCTGGAACTTTTTGAAATGTTCAGAATACTATAAGTACCAACTTGTTCCAGGTTCTTCCTCCCATCTCTGTTCTTTCCCACCTTACCTTCACTACTGCAGTATCTTCCAGTGCTGTAAATGAGATCTGGGCTCAAGCAGCTTTTCTTCATTTTTTTGACATTCCTATTACTGTTGTTCTGAGGGCATTCAGAGCATAACACAAACAGGGGCTCTTGAGCTTTAGCTCGATTGTGAACATCTCCCTTGATTAAATAAAGTGTGGCTATCTAATGAACCAATGATTTGCAGTTCACTGTTGACATTTTTTAATGGTTTTATGTTTTTCTAGCCCAGTAACAGTTATGGAAGATCCAACTTTCATGGCACACCAAACAGCAGAAGAGGAGTAGAATCAGTGTCTGGGCAGATGGATGAGATTTATATCAACTACAGAGACTACTCACGCAAACCAAAGACAAGAGCATGAGTTTCTTTCGCATGTCTGAATAAAGTAACCAATGTCGAAGTACAGGCTTTGGATCGTAGGATTGATTCTCTTTGTACCAGACTGACCTTTATTTTTTTAGTCTCCATCAGCAAAGTGACTTTGATTTATCAGTCCAGCAAGAGATTATTTGTTTGTCTATAATTTACGCTTTCCAAGACTGTAACTACATTTTAAGCAATCATTTTGGCAGGGAGGGAGGGAATAAATTAAGGGGCCAATTCAGAGCTGCTGTACCTCCAATGGTGCTGGAGCTGCATCTGTCTACACCAGGCCTGAATTTGATCTTGGAAGTTTACATGAATGAGTGAAGCAGAGGGAAAATGTGTTCTTTTCTGTCTAGATCCAGGTGTGTAACATCTACAGCGGCACTCCCGTTGTGTGCTTTATAGAATGGTAGCAGAATGAAACTGTTTTTGCCCACTGGTAACATAATACTTGTATTTGATCTTGTCACTTCACATGCAGCCGGTTTCCTCCTGCCCAGAATAAGAAGGGTTCACAGGAACTCACCATCCCTCCCTCTTCATGGCCACACAAGATGTTCAAGCAGTTACTCAGGTCCTTATGGTTGAGGAAAGGATAGAAATCTGGCCCTGAGGCACAGCAACACACTCAGGCCTGGTCTACACTGGGGTAGGGATCGATCTAAGTTACACAACTTCAGCTACGTGAAGAACATAGCTGAAGTCTACGTACTTAGATCTACTTACCGCGGTGTCTTCACTGCGGTAAGTCGACGGCTGACTTTCTCCCATTGACTCCGCCTGTGCCTCTCGCCCTGGTGGAGTACCGGAGTCGATGGGAGAGCTCTCGATTTATCGCATCTAGACTAGACGTGATAAATCAACCCCTGCTGAACTGATCACTGCCCGTTGATCCAGCTGGTAATGTTGACAAGCCCTCAGGTGAAAACAAAACACAAAGACTCGGTCACTGGCAAGTTATATTTAATAATAATTTATTATAAGGTTTGGTTGCACAAAAAATAAATGAGAACAAGGAGGATACAGGAATAAATGAGGCAAAGCAGAAGAAAAAAGCATGATTAAGAACACTTACAAAATGATATGTATACATACACATACATATATGTGTATATATTCTGCAGGAACCTGCAGAAGAAAATGCACAAAAATAGAAAGAAACAAAACCAGAAGGCAGACCTGAGAATTATGGTCTACGCATCTTGTTGGCCCTTTACACAAGTGGAATGTCTCTAGGCGTGTGCAGGACAGTCACTTTAACATGAGGGAGGAATCCAGGTAAGTGAGTGCTATTATGAAGACTAATAGTCACATATGGCTGCGTACTATAGTGCCTCAACATACTGTATACTGTATGTCAGGCTGATTAATCACATCTGCTTGGCCTGGTGCTCCCTTTCTCTTTAAACATTAGTGAAAGTGGTACTGAACTTGAATATTTCTGGAAAGGGGAAAAAAGTTAATGTCATTCTTCCTAAGCATTAGTTACCAGTTCTGTTGAGTTTGGCAGGAAAAGAGCATTGACAGCAGCCTGAAAGCTAAAAGCACATTATAGTTAACCTCTTCTGACAGAAGGCTGTTTTCATGTGAATAAAAAAACAGTGGTCTAGATTCTTCTGGTCATTATGTGGACATGGGAGTCCCAGACTACTGGAGAGGATCACAGCATTGTGCAGCTAGCCTACACTTCAGCTAAATTGAAGTGTTGTTGTAAGACTAAAAATTCATTCAAACCTAGCATTGAAGAGTTTCATTGTTTACAATGTCAAACACATCTTTTTTTTTTTTTTAATATCTGTGTACTCCTCAGCAAATACCTATACACATTATAAGGGGTACTTTTATTTTTTTCCACCAACTGAAGGATTGTTAGCAGATGAACAATGAAATTGCATCATATCGATGAGGATACAACGAACTGTACTATTAATAAGTTGGGTTTTTTTTTACCTGAGTTATCACATCATACCAGATCATTGCAAATTGTGCACAGTATTAAAAGTAGAGCCCTGTATCAGCAGGCCTTTTCTCTAACCTAGATGTGGTGATCCCATTTATATTCAAATGCCAAGCTGTTAATATAATGCATTCCAGTAGATTTAAGTTTTCTAGTCAGAGCTCTGGATGCCTCAAGATATAATAACCACAAAGTTGGTAGTGCCCCCCTGTTTTTTTAGAAGCGGAGTTTTCACTTGTAGTGTATTCATACTAGTCTACATAAACTAAAGAGTTGGTTTTACTGAGGGTGAAAAGATGGGGATTTTTTTTTAACTTGAATAGCTACAGGATCATCTTATTTTCGTTTGTTTCTGGTAAGTGTCCTTGATGTTTCCTTGACATGGTATCTGAGGCCATTATAACATTTTTCTATATAATTTTTTTTTCAAAATAATTGAACATTTTCCAGATTTTAGGGGGGAAAATCTATACTGCATATCTTGGCATTTTGTTTCATCTATTTTAATTCAAATTCCATAGATGTTTTGCTTCTACGAAGACAGTATACAGGGAAAATTGTGTCAACACATCACACATAGCATAATAAAAGTAATATATTAATCTTTTCCAATAAACAGACCAAGCAACAGCTTAATTTTGTACCATTATCATAAAGCTATATCAGTGAACAGCAGCTGAACCCCAGATGAAACCATTAAAAAAACAACCTTGTCAATGTTCCAAACTGGCAGCAAAATCAGTAAGTTACTAAAATCTCTTAAGACTAAAGAGCCTGGCTTGCACAAGTTGTCATTAATATGTCAACATTGCCTACAGTTTGTTTTCTAAATAGAGGGAAAAACTTAGCTACCACTGTGGAGTAACTGTTGGCCAGTGCTGATTTTTTAATGGAAATCACTGTAGGTGAAGCGTCTAAGCACAGCAGTTGGGGAGTAGGATTTAAAACCTCTTAAAATGTATGAGTGTGGCTTGAGGGACTGTCTATGGCAAAATTTGCATCGTTTTAAATTAGTGTTCTAGGTACCCACTCTGAAGTCAGACAGCTCATAGGGCACTATTTATGACTTAGATGATCAAGCTCAGAATTTCACATAATAGGACCAAATTACATCCTTAGCAAATGTAAGAAATGCAATTCCTTTTACAGGTGCTTATTTCCTCTAGGGCAAAAGTATGCAACTAAACTTTGCAATCACTTTTGAACAGAAAAATAGCAATGATAAACACCGAAAATAATGATTGAAATAAGTGTGTTTTTTCTCTACAGCTTAGAACCGTTTTAAAAAAAAAAAATCAATGTCCCACAAAGATAACAATAAACCCCAAACAGCAGCCAGATTATGGAATTTACTGAAGGCTGTTACAGCATTACTTATTTAAAAATAACAAACAAACCCAGGCTCCAGAAACATTACTTAAATAAATGAAGCTTACAGGATAAAGCATATTTTCATTAAACAAAAGAGATATTTAATTTGTTTAATTAAGGGACCTCTTAGCAGACAACTGGAATTATACTGATAAAAGCTTTTAAGAAAGGGAAAAGATGGCTTTTCTTCAGTGACACATTAAATGTGCTATGGCTAGTTGTATGCATGTATGTTGTGCGCAAGGAGAGAGACATTTATATGCTTGGTTTATGTTTCAAGGAGAAGTCCTGTAATTGATGGCATTATAAAACCTTTTAAACTTAAATACATGTCTCTTGAAAAACTGAGTCCTCCAAAGTAAAATAGTATCTGAAATTGGCCTATTCTGGCAGCACTTCACTCTGCAGAGACAGCCATCTTCCTGGTTCATGAAAAACAGAGAGAGGATCGAACTCCCACTTTAAGGTGCTTTGGGCAGATAGCATAGCAGGGAATTGAGATGCTATATTGAAATATTTCCTTTAGCTTCCTTTATTCTTAAAAAAATGCTGATGTGTTTTAAAGACAATAAATAATCTGCATCCTGCCAAGGCCTCCATCATAACTTCCCACTTTCTGTTCCTCTTGGCTATTTCTTTCTCTCGGGCCCAGCAGAGCGCATTTTGTCTGCTAGTAGTTGGAAGTGTGAAGGAATGTCTGGAGGGTTTGTTGCTGAGAGGGGGAGAGAAGGGAGCTAAAAGCGTATGTTGGGTTGTACTTGAAAGATTCAGTCAGGCAGGAACTTTGGATTTGGGGAAAGGTCTGGGCTGAGCCATGGAAAGAAACTGTTTCAAATAACAGATCCTAGGGTGAAGATTACTTGCAGTCTTAAAACTTCTGGAAACCATGGGGCAGATTTACACCCCGGAAGTTCCATTTAACTCAGTAGGCTAAGTGATTGTCATGTGGCGATGCTCCTCTCAAGTCCAAGGAGGGACACTGATTGACACCAGCACAGTTACCATCACCTCACTGAGTTACACAGATGTAAGTGAGAGGAAACCCAGGCTCTAAATACCTCCACTGAATTCAATGGAGTTGTATTTGCTTACACCAGGGCTACAATTAATTGCTAATGCCTTGTTTCTCCAATTAAATCTAATTGTTTGCTCCTGTCTTTAATGATCATCGGGTAGCAAGATGACACTCTCCATGTTCTGAGGAATTTTATTTTAAAGCTATTACTTAATTCTGAAATTAACACCACTGAGCTGTTGAAATTGTGAAATTTTAGAAATGTGCACATTTCCTTTTACATGTTTTATGTCTAGTTGGACACCAACCTGACTAGTTCAGGCTCCCAATCTAAACCCTGCTTATAGAATTATTTAGATGATGGGCAAAATTTTCAGAAACATTTAAATGATTGAGGCTCCTAAGTCCCTTTTTTCAAAAGTGACTTAGGCATTTAAGAGTTTAAGTACCACTGACTTGCTATGAAACTTAAGTGCCTAATGACCAGATTTTCTACAGTATTTAGGCACCTAGAGATGTGGATAGGCAAATTGTCAGATTTTCAAAAGCACTGAAGCAGGTTACATGCCTAGTTGCCATGGGAATCAATAGGCGATAGGTGCTGAACCAGCTTTAGTTCATAACC
The DNA here is from genome assembly GCF_965152275.1 of Natator depressus. Taxonomy (NCBI): domain Eukaryota; kingdom Metazoa; phylum Chordata; order Testudines; family Cheloniidae; genus Natator; species Natator depressus. The sequence continues at coordinate 94,807,785 of NC_134235.1, read as the reverse complement.
AGGTGTTATACACTTTTGAAAATGGAAGGTAGGCTCCTAAAGTGCTCAGATGCATTTGAAAATGTTACCTGATGTTTTAATCCATTCTCAGAAGAAAGCAGCTCAGGCATCTACCTCCCACAGGCTGAGATATACCTGGAAAAATTTAGATAGCTCATCAATGCTGGAAAATATGGACCTCGGGGTAAGTAAAATCTGCCACACTTTGCTGAAACACATGGCTGTTTGATTTCCTAATTCTGAAGGATCTGAACTAAATGTTGTATTGAATATTTCCTAAATCTAGCCACCGCTCTCAGGGCTTCCAAGACTGAGATGAATTCTATTTCAGAGTGAATGATGCAGTTATCACGCCACCCTGCCTTCTGCTAGCACTGTGTCTAATACAAAGATGGATTCTGGGCACAGTTACTTTTCCATCATGGGGGGTACTCAAAAAAAAAAGTTTTACCTTAGTTAAAAAGACAAGTTTATGTTAGTATCTATGGTACAGTATTCCCTTATGCTTTGGCTTGGCAGAATTCAATTTTTATTTTTTCTAATTTTTGACACATAATATCAATGTTTATTTGTAAACTTATTTTTAACCCTTTTAAAATTTCACTATCATGTGAAATTATGGGGGTGGAAGCAACAACATATGTCAAAATATACAAAGCGACCATCCTTAAATCAAAATCTAATAAGTTTGCAAACAGCACTTTTTGTACTGTGACTATTGATAAATTTTGCTGCCACCAATGGAAATATTTTTTCATCAACATGTGTGTACGGAGAAATCAATGTTTATAGGCATTTACCAATTAAAAATCTAATCCTGTCTAGCCTACCTATACTTTATATAGGAAATAACTGGAATACTAGAAATACTGAGGTAAATTTGTAAAGTTATCTAAGGCAATTGCCATATTTTTATGAGTAGCCACTTTCTTAGTAACTCAGCCAGTACTGAGCAAAGTTGAAAATGCTTATGGAAAAAATGAGAAATAGCTGAGACCCCCTGGGTGCCTCCCTATGCCAACTGGAAGAAGGCACCACCATACCATAACTCACCTGAGATCTGACACACTCATTATGACAACAGTGAGTTGGGGCAATCTATGTGAAAAAAGGCATCCTGTAAGATATCCTATTGAAACTGGTAACACGCCAGTGATTAATATTATTGCACGATTTAGCTACAGGTGGTGTATAGAGAATTATAGCTGTGTGCTGGAAATATGGTCTTAAAATGTGTTTGGCCAGCAGTGCATAAGCCTAACCCAGCCAAAGGAATGTTGTTTCATCGGCTTCACGGTGTTGTCAATGTAAATTGAGCAAGGCGAGGACAGACATATAATGGAAGTACATTTAAAGTAAACACAGCCATAAAACTAGCAGGTAGGGGGAGATGACCACTTACCAATCACAATGGGGTATGTTGTACCCTCAGGAAGCCTTCCTGGCTCTTAAAACAGAGACAATGGACTTTGGAAAATATAAGCAGAAACATAAAGCCACTTTGGCATCTATCGCCTGAGAGAGACAAGGGGCCAGAGCTCTTGAAATCTTGATCCTTCAACCAAGGGGGGAGGAAGAAGAGGGTGAAGTCTCTGGGAACTGACTGTAGGTGAGAAATCTGCTTAGACAAAGATTGTAACTTGCTGAAGTTAAGTTTTAGTCACTAGAAAGTATATTTTGTTTGTTACCTTTCATATCTCTTTCACTCCTATGTGAAATTACTTCCAATTAGTGATCAGTAGCACATTAGCCATGCTAAATTATTGTCAAAGTACATTTTGCCACATTTTTCTTGTATTTGTTAATAAGAGTAGTATATATTTCAGTTCTGTTTGTGTACACTCTGCCAACACCATATTTTCTCACAACTTAAAGAAGGTATTCAAGAAAATAAATGTTTTAAGATTTATACTATATCCCACAGAAGATGTAAAACCTCCATAATTGTGCACTAATGTATCATGTAGGAAATTTCTCATTAGACGCCTTCTGCATGTCATTGTATGGGCAGAAGCATGAGAACTGAGGGTCCTCAAGTTTTCTTACTTATAGTTGCAGACACTGTTTTTATTCATATAAATGTTTAATCCAATTCTGAAATGTTCCAAGTTATTTGCTTCAATAAAATCTTGCCTCAGTTAGTTCCACAAGCTAAACCAACTATAAATGAGTTTCTTTCATCTAGATTAAATAATGCATTTTAACGTGAGTGCTGATGTTCTTATTTATCCTTTTCCATAATACAAGAACACCTGATTGACCCTCTCTGCGCAAATTGTTGTTCTGTAGGACCTTGATCCTATGAGTTGAGTGCCAATCTCAGCTTCCATTGAAGCCAGTGGAAGTTGAGCACTTTAGTGAGGGTTGAGTACCCTCAGTTTCCACTGGCTTCAATAGGAGTAGAGGGCACCTTGCAGGATCCAATGCTCTATGAGTATCATATCTCCTAAATTACCCTAATCCTTTAAAATCTTTCCTTGTTTTCACTCCTCACCCCATTCCATGCTTCTATTCTTTTTGTTGCCCTTCCCTGAGGGCTCTGTTTACTATGCCCTTTTGGAGATGAGGGGACAAGAGCTGAATGCAGGCTTGAAGGTGAGTACATTCCATTTATTACTGTTTTTCTTACTACAGTCTAAAAAAGTGCAATGCAACTTTTTCAAAAAGCACCTCCAGAATTTAGATGCTTGATATCATTGTCATCTGAGGAAGCTTAAAAGACTCCAATATTAATTTTGTCACAAGGATAGCTTTATTTTGTACCATGTTCTGTTCTTCCTGCAAGAGCAGTCATGACAATAGATGTGTAACTGCCATCTTTGTTCTCATTATTGGTGTAAAATTGTCAAGCGACTGGATTAATTTTATGCTGTCTTTCTATGCTTGCTGCAGTCTTTGTTACAAGACAATGAAATATATATTGAGAACAAGAATAAACATATATTAAAAACGGGGGATAACTTTGCTCAGAACTAAAATAGTTACATGGAAAAATCCTCTGTAAAATATATCAATTCCCCTGACTCTCCTAAGACTATAACAAAAGAAAGATGCAAATCTATTCATTCTCAGGACACTTTCTACACAGAAAGATAAGGCGGAAATGGTGAAAACTTAATCCTTAGTGCTGTTCAGAATGAAGTGTGAAATTTAAGAAGGGTTTGAACTCCTTTCTCTTAAAGAGCATTTTATATGCTGACCAGGCATTGAGCTTAGTGGGGGGTTATGAGGTGTAACTGAAAACAAGCCTATTTTCAAATGGATTGTAACTCAAAGCAGAAGTTGGCCAATAGGGTCAAAGTGAACTTAAAAGGAAAACCTGTGCTTCATCTACAATAATGTTTTCCTCTTTATTTTTAAATGACTAAACATTTTAAATAAAAACAAATTCTTTACAATTAATTTAACATCTTTCTCTAAAAGTCTACCAAGTATAGGGAACAAACTGTAGAAAAAAGCTACAGAAAGGTGTCTGATAGCAAAACTTTCACTGACATGCATAGAGTCAGGATTTTTACCTAGAAGCATAGAGGTAGGGTCTGAAATTCACATTTAAGCACCTAAATAAGTGGTTTCATTTTTAAATGTGCTGAGTACCCACCACTGCCCATTGACTTCATTGCCTTGTGAGTGTCTTGCCTCTTAGAGCTACAGAAGGACATTCAGTGTACATTCAAGGACCATTCAACTACCATGGTAGTTCCTCTGTGCTTCTTAGTATTCATTTTATTCTAAAGAGTATTTGTTTTACTTGCTCACTCATTTCAAATATCAGACACCTTTCTTCATAAAGTCAGGAATAAGGACTATGCTTGATTTCAGAAGCTCAAGACTTTATCTCCAGAAAGCACTTACATACTGCATCAAATCTTAACCAGTTCACTTGTAAAACCTGTGTTGATGCAACCTTCCACCAGTAAATTATAGGCTGACCCCATAGGCTTTTCTGTGTGGGGGAGAAAGTGAGAAGCTAGGATTTGTTTGTTGTGCCATAAATTGTTATAGGAGAGTGTCACTAATTGGGCTGATGTACGAAGAGGAGTCATTCTATTTCTGGTGCTGCCTCCCTGTCATCTTTAATTAACAATGGCTTTTTGCTACCCTATCCCCTTTTCCATTCTTCTTCTGATTTTGTGCAATGGCCATTTCGCCCCCTAAGAAATTATCTATAAAATGTGGAAAAATTACAAAATACAAAACTGGACTTGGAGACAAAGAGGTTGCATTTGAATGATGTTTGTTTTTTTGCTTCAGTCCAAAGTGTAGCAATTATGAGATCTGATCATGGAAAACAAAGCCTGCAGGTTACCAGTTAAAATCCAGCCTAGATTGCTGGTGGCCAACCTCCATGCTGAGATCTATGTGACACTGGCCGATGGGCTCAGTGAGTTTCTAATACATAGATAATGGCATCCCTAAAATCACCAGCATTCTTGGCTCTAATTAGCATCTTTGTTAGCAGTTACAATGGAGGCCAAGGACTGAATGAGCATGAAGTCTGAACTTTACACACAGGTGGCCACTACAGTTCAAGGTTGAGAAGAAGTACTACTCCTGTTGCATTTGTTCTGCATATAACTAAAGGACTTTATTGCTCGTGAAACATGCTGAGTTGACTGCTTTCTAGTTTCACTTAAGAAAAAAAAGCCCAGTCTGTCTTCAGCTTACTAAACTAGTAACTAAACAGGATGTTTGTGAGCTGTTAATATTGTGAGCCCTACTAGTGAAATTTTTGCTATAGAGTCTTTCAGCTGTTTTGTCCCAACACCACCCATAAAATTTGATCTGGTTCACAGGGAAGAACTAATGTAAGGCATAACTAAAACAGTGTGTTTATTTTACTACCTGGTTCTGATTTGTTTCTATGGTGTCAAATGTAAGATTTTCCAGAAACTTCATGTTAGACCTTTGCTAGAATGAAACAGAATAGCTTTCCTAACACATTTGATCCCTGCATTTACTTTACCAACAGCTTTGTAAGCTTTTTCCTATTGCTCTACTTCCACCAGCTCAAGGGCATAACTTTAGAAGGCCAGCAATGTAGCTGGAGAACAGGGCTCAAATTGGAAAAGACAAAAGCAAAGCCCAAATAGTTGTACAATTTTTCTACAAGAAGACTCTAAGATCCAGATTTCAAGATATTTAATGCAGGCAAGCAAAATTGATCCATAATAGTATACTCAGAGCCAAATTAAAGGAAAAAGTGTCATAATGTATCAACTTAAAAACTGGGGGGGGGAGGGGGGCACTGACCACCCTGAGGAAACTACACTACTTTAGAAGCATATTTCATTACTTATCACTGGTCTCCACTCCATTTCCCTTTATCTGCCCTAAGTGAATGCTATAGCTTAGAAACATCAGCATGTGACAATCTACTAGAACATCTCACATGCTATGATTCTAGTTAGGTGCGACTATGCAGTGCCTCATTTGTATATAATGACTAATGTACACCCTGGGTATTTATATTAGAAAAGTCCTTTTCAAAGTGTAAATCAAAGCTAATTAGATATATTCATGTTACCAGAACCACAGAAGTCATTTTGTTGCCCTCTTGCTCTACACAGCCCAGGAGCTGAAATCGGAGTTCAGTTTTCATGCTTCAGGAGTGGCCGCCTTAGCTGTGTATGTTGCACAGGAATGAAGCTGAGACTTGAATAGGACTCTTTGTGGTCCAAAGGCTCCTTATGGACCCTGGTGGTCTCTAGACTGCAGCTCAGCTATGTGCCAAAAAGGTGGCTCCTTCTGGCAGAACCCCATTAGGAGCTGTATAAAGCTTGTTTCAGTGAGAAGCCACTCATATCATAGAGCAGGCATATGCCACAAGTTACTGTAATTCAATGAAGGCAGTGTTTGTGATATGGCTAGCACTAGCCCTTACCAGTTCTTGTAGGAAGTGTCACACTCTTCCGGGGAATGACAAACCAAAGCCTCTTCAGCTGTATCACCTGCAGTTCTGGGGTGGCACATAAAGCAAACGGTAGAATCCACTCATCTGCTTCTGAAAATCCCTGTGTCTGGGGTGTCCATTTTTCTTTTAATGAGTCTTTATAAGATGCTGCAAGTGCTGTTGTGTCTGTCTCTAGCTTCCTTTAAGCTTTAGTTCACTGTCTGAGAAATTAAGTTTTCTATAGGTTTAATTTAACTTAATTTTGGACCTACTTTCCCTCCTTTTTCTTTTGTTTTAGCTGCACCTGAAGGTGCAAGGACTCGTTAAAGAGTTGATAAAAGTATGAGTGGTTTGGAAATTATAGCCACTCAACGTTATGAAGATAAAGGCAATTACTAAGATTCCTATAAGTGGCTTTTTTTTTTTTTTGCAGGGGGCAGCAGATAGTTTCTGCCATTACAAGGGCTAGACTAAAATAACACAGATTATCAACAATCATATATCACCATATGAGGTGGTCACCAGCTGGGGTCAGACAGTAATATCATCCATACAACACAAAAGCAGAAAATCTCCATAATGAGATATAATCAGAAGCAACTGCTGTGGGCCACCCTCAGAGGTTGGATTCTGAAATATATGGACATGTGGTCTGTATGGCAATTCCAATGCTTCCATTTTCACGCTGCCAGTTCCCTGGTTTTTGGATCATGAAGTGACCACCATTGATATCACTAAGGGACACAATGAATGAGAATCTGAGGTCATGAAACACACAAGAGTATTTAGACCAAGAAATATGAAGGAAATTACACACACACACACATTTTCTTTCTCGTTGTGGGCAAGCTGCAGCATTTCCAGTTACAAAGAAGTAAAAATATTAGGCCAGCTCGTCAAATGATGTAAATCTGGCATAGCTCCTTTGAACAATGGATTTACGTCAAATTATACCCGCTGAGGATCTGAACCGGATTTTCTTTTTAAAAATGAAAAGTGTAGCTGAGGCTTTATTGATGGGTGCAGTATCACGGGGGCAATTTGCTGACTGTGTGGGATAGCGTATTTCCATTGTGGGGTTAGCCAGTTATGCTATACAGGGGGCTGTTCTATTTGTGAATGTGGTGGGGGAAGAGACCCAATAAGGACTGGGAAGAGAAAGGCAAAGAAAGAAAAAAATAACCTTGATTAAATGAATCAGCTGCACTCTGTAACAAACAAATCACAAACCTTTTCATTCAGCAGCTGTTCACTGAGGTGTACAAGCTTGCAATCTGTTAGCTTGTAAAATGTTTGACTTTTCTCCAAACATACTGTATCAATAAATGTTTAGTCAAAGCAGACATTTCTTTTGTACCTTTTTATAAAAAACCCTGCCTTTTTTCAGTTAAATTACCATAGATAAAACTGTTCATGTCATTGGAAAAAGAATCTACTGCTCTTTTCCTTGTTCTGCTGCTTCTGCCAGTCCTGACAACTAATGACAAGAATTCCTCTGGTAATCGCGGCAAACAATCCATAAAGAGAATGGACTGTACGGTTGGCTCACATGATACAGAGCAAGTAGATTTTTGTTCCCCCATTTTCCAGCATTTCAGAGCCTCAGATGCTGCACATAAATAATTGATGACCCTTATGAAAAATTAAATATTCAGGGCAGCTCAAACTCATTCTCCAGACCTACATTTGTGCCTTCCCCATTATCCCTTACTGATTCTAAACAAACTTAGCAGGTTTTTTTTTTTAAATGCCTTTCAAGCACGGACAGGCCTAGTTTAGAATTGTTCCATGTCTTTCCAAGGTAATTGATCCACGATCATACACAACACACACAATGTGGCTAAAACAGAAATCCTGGAAAGAAACTGAAAAAAATCAAAGTAACAATGACCAGAAGCTCAAGAATTAGAGCTAGGCTGCTAGACACTAGCAGAGAATCTAGCTCATTAGGTAGAATAGGAGTTTGCCTTTCAAGAATTCAGCCCAGATTCCTTTGTTTGAAGAATAGTTTCCACTCTTTTTTTTAAAGATATACTTGTCATAACAGTAGACAGTCCTGTTTAGATATTTTGCAGATGTGAAGACTTCACAGTTCTAAGAGCCGGATTCTGCCCTTTAGATATGTATGTACAGCTCTGAATGGCATTCAGAGGCAGAAACTGGCCTTAGGAATTTAAAATGAGAGCTATACTAGGTAGTAATATTACTTTTAATGCACCAAATTCTATTTCCCAAGATGTTACTGAAGATTATCTTGCTACTCCCACTATATATGTTTAGTTAAACATGGTAGCCATGGGAGCCTGATTAAAAAGGTGTTCACTCCTTTTTGTGATTGCAGCTTTGCTTATTTCGAAGGATAACATCTACAGTCGCTATACTGTATAACGGACAACGCTTTTCCAGTACCAACTGGAACCAATGGGCGGTCACTTGGATATAAAAAAGGTGGGTGCCGTCAGTGGAAATGGAGATGGGCAAACTTGACCACAGTGTTGGGGGACAAGTCTAATGTTGATTGTGTCGTCATGTTTCCACCCCAGAACAGGTGGTGTCCTGTGAAGCAGAAACCTCCACTTCACACCAACAGGGTTTCATTGGATTCAATTGCTTTCTTACACCTGGAAATCTGTCTGGTTGTTTTTACATATGGACCAAAGAAAATAAAAATTTAATAAATAAAAAGACTTAGCCTGTCTCTCAGGGAAGTTGCACTGCAGTTTTTAATCTTCACTGTGACCAGACTGGAGCTGGTAGACCTCAGTTTTCACTATAATTTGTCTTTCGTGGATTCTGAGGGTGCAACTGGCTTCCTGACCCTACTGGCAGGTTCCAGGCTCGATTGTCTCTCTGGTCATCTGTTGTGTGTGTATCATTGGATGAGGGCTGAACTGTAGCTGAATCCATAGCTGCTAGACAGCGACAGGGACTGCTGGTGCTCCTTGGCCGGCTCTGAGGCGTAGCTGGGAAACGTCTGTGCACGAGACACCTTTGTTGAACTGAGACTGTGACCTGGAAGGAAGGCAGAGAGCAATGTATTATGAATCAACTTACTGAGCTTCAAAAACAACTGAGCTGAAAATGTCCTCTGAATAGGCTAATAAGATATTAGCCATAGCTCTTTCTGAACTGGCAACATCCTCTATACAAACAAGTGCATCAGATCCATACGGTATTTGGACCCTTTTAGCCAAAAACACTCAGCCAGAGGAGAAAAAGAACGAACCAAGGCTTTGGCTTCATTTTCGGTTCTCTTCCTTTATTTCCTCCATGAATCAAATTAATAAACACTGATTGATTCATATTTACACCCTTGTTCCTGGGCTTTTCAGTAAGGGATGCCTCCAACAACCCCTGGACCCCAGATGATTCGATTCTGTACTGTTTTGGGTGTGCACATACATAAGTTATTTGTGTGAGTAATTTCAGGAGCAGGCTGTTATGGGAGAGAGTGACTGTAAGTGGGAGTCATCCTTGCTTTCCTCACATGAAACGACTTTTTATTTTATTCACTAACAAACAAAATATATGCCATTTTTCACAGCAACAATTAACATGGTCAAGTTCTAAAGTGCTCTTTTAGGAAAAAGGCTATGTAAGTCTCACTAGTTCCTTTGGAAGCTGTGGAGAGCTTTCACCAGGACAGAATTCAATTAGTTATATCCTTAGTTAAATCCTTAGTTAAATCCAATTAGTCATGCATCCGATGAAGTGAGCTGTAGCTCACGAAAGCTTATGCTCAAATAAATTTGTTAGTCTCTAAGGTGCCACAAGTACTCCTTTTCTTTTTACGAATACAGACTAACACGGCTGCTACTCTGAAACCAATTAAATCCGTCAGTGGATGTTGAATTACACACTATGACTAGGTATCACCCACACCTACAATTCCTGTTCATTCCCTCCTATGCGCTATGCTCTTCCCTTACCTTTCTTTCTTCCTGTTCCCTTTACTTATTTCTCTCTCTCCCAAACTGTTCCTTCTTTCATGATGCGCCTTGTGCTTGGAACAGTCTCCCTCCCTCTTCTTGTTCACCTTCTTTCTTATTTAAAATCCCTCTTCAGCACCCATCTCTTCCATAAATTCTTCCTCACCATAGATTCTTATGTCCTCTCCTTTACCTAAATTGCTGTTTAGATGTGTTGTGTCTTGTTTGTGTTAGACTGCAAACTTTTCAGAGCAAGAATCAGGTCTTATTTTTGTGGAATATCATGTATATTTATGGTGCTTTATAAATACTCAGTGGTAATTAACTGAGTTAATAATTCAGAACTAATAGAAACCCCTCCTCACATGAGTAAGCCCATTGTTTTAAATGGGATTACTCCCATACGTGATACTCCATGCAAAAGTGGCCATGAGCATAGACTGTTTGCATGCTAAAGTTGCATTTAGAAGACATGAAGGTTGGGTAAAAACCAGCATTTTGCATTTGTACTTCAGAATTAATCTGGGGTGGAACATGGTCCATGTGTTTGAACTGTCGCCTGATTGTGGAAGGTTAATATTATTATTTTGAATAATATGGATTATAGGCTAGCCAGTTAATCTGATCAGAAGATAAGATTCTTCTCCCAGTGGGACAAGTGGGTCACCCCTCTTATGGAGCTTGAGCACTTGAGTCCTCCTCCTATGTCCAAAATTAGTTTCCTCACCCACAAAATGTTAGGGCACACTTACTCCATAGGCTGGTATGTTTGACATATTAATGACATTAGCTCATTCTCATATCTGTTATTTCTGTCCTAATTGATTATTTTGGTTCTTTCCAAGTTCCAAATTGTGGTGTACCTGTTAAGTTTAAAGAGGATATGAACGTAGGTAGACCCCATACCACCCTGCTTCAATACATCCTTTATCTATCTATGTTAAAGGTCACAACCATATATAGACCTTATGCTTTAGCTCATCACCACCGATCTAGGTGGAAAGTCCCAAACATATGTACCCTAACTTTACCTTAGCTCAACATATAGGATGTGGCCTGCAGGTCCCTTGCGTTACAGCCAAAAATACTCTAATATGAACCTATAAACCTATTATAATGAAACAAACAATAAAGCCCATAAGAAAATAAGAAACCCATAAGAAAAGATATACAGGAAAGCAAGAAGCCTAGCCCTATAGCCTACAGAACTACCTAAATTCTCAACTATGCTATTGATATGCAGCATGACCTGGCCCTAATTACTCCGAGTTATGGAAAATTTAAATGATGTCCAAAGCCCTGTAGCAAACCGGTGACAAAACTGGGAATAGAACTCAGATTACCCAGTTCTCTATCCTATAGATTTATCTACCTCAGATGGAAGGTTTGAGATGTAATTAATTATCTACAATTGATAAAACTCTTTTAGCTCCTTAGATCAAAGGATAATTAGTGCAAATTATTATCCATCTTTTTCACCTTTGGAATCCACATTCAGGACTAGAACTGAAGAGAGATTAGAAAGTGTTTATTAAAATGTATTTAGTAAATTTACTATATATGAGAAGGTGAAAGAATAATCCTCTTAGACAACGCCAAAATTAAATATTTACATGGAATGAAAGGAAACTATTTAACAAGTGAATAAGAGTGATGGTTTCACACTGAAGAATTTCAAGATAACTAGCAGTTTTCTAGAATGATTTAAGCCTGAACTAGTAGAGCAGGAATAGCAAATATGCAGCTGATCAGGAATGAGACACATTGCAAAACTTTGCCATAATGGCTGTCCTTGGAAAAGTCTGGCTATGGCCACTGCTGTAAGTCTATTGCTTCATGCAAAATTACAGGTCACCAAAAGGCAAGGAAATGAGCAACAATATCGAGAGAGAGGAAACAAACAAAACGACTAATCAACCCAGCAACATTAGAGACAATAAAACCACAGACTGCTTTCCCAGTGGCAACTTAATGATCACAAAATCCCTTTTACAGCATGCATAGCAGACTGCATTCTGTCTGTATAGCTTTCCTCACTGGGTTAAATTAACATTAGCTATCAAAATCCTGACTGAGATGCCAAGTCTAAATGTCTTTCTGCTTCAAGGAGCCTTTGCATTAAACTGCATTAAACTGGCAGTGAGGTCTGAACAGCAAGGTAAAACTATTGAAACAGCACAAGCAGACTTAGATAGTAAAGAGTCAATTCTGAAAAGCTTTACTCATACAAGAGATTCAATTGGGACCTTGCAGAGCTTTATAGTTATCTGGAGTTTGCAGCATAACGATCCGTTCTTTTTTAACTTAACTCAAACCTATCTCTGTACCAGTCACATGCTCTTATGTTTTTTCAAAGCTTCCAGTGTCCTTTCTGAAGATTTAAAGGCTCGTTCTGTATTTACCTGAAAGCTGGAATGATACAGTCTTTAATGATTCCTACTGGACTATTAATATAGAAATTTTATTGGGTCTTCAAAACTTCACCAGGAAAGTATTATGTTTGTGAGCAACACAGGCAGAGAGCAAAGCTAACTATCTAATCTAATCCATCTATCCATCCAACATGTTGTCAAGGTTCCTCCCCCACTCTGAACTCTAGGGTACAGATGTGGGGACCTGCATGAAAACCTCCTAAGCTTACCTTTACCAGCTTAGGTTAAAACTTCCCCAAGGTACAAATTAATTTTATCCTTTGTCCTTGGAATATCCGCTGCCACCACCAAACTCTAACTGGGTTTACTGGGAAACGTAGTTTGGACACGTCTTTCCCCCCAAAATCCTTCCAACCCTTGCACCCCACTTCCTGGGAAAGGTTTGGTAAAAATCCTCACCAATTTGCATAGGTGACCACAGACCCAAACCCTTGGATCTGAGAACAATGAAAAAGCATTCAGTTTTCTTACAAGAAGACTTTTAATAGAAGTAGAAGTAAATAGAAATAAAGGAATCACCCCTGTAAAATCAGGATGGTAGATACCTTACAGGGTAATTAGATTCAAAACATAGAGAATCCCTCTAGGCAAAACCTTAAGTTACAAAAAAGACGCACAGACAGAAATAGTCATTCTATTCAGCACAATTCTTTTCTCAGCCATTTCAAGAAATCATAATCTAACATATATCTAGCTAGATTACTTACTAAAAGTTTAAGACTCCATTCCTGGTCTATCCCCGGCAAAAGCAGCATATAGACAGACACACAGACCTTTGCTTCTCTCCCTTCTCCCAGCTTTTGAAAGTACCTTGTCTCCTCATTGGTCATTTTGGTCAGGTGCCAGCGAGGTTACCTTTAGCTTCTTAACCCTTTACAGGTGAGAGGATTTTTCCTCTGGCCAGGAGGGATTTTAAAGGGGTTTACCCTTCCCTTTATATTTATGACACATGTCACTGGTCTTTTCTATTCTTTGAAATGCATTTTGCTATGTACAATGGTAGGCTCTCATTAGAAAAAGACTAGATGGTACACAAAAACATTAATCAAAACGGGAAAGATGATCTTAGCAGTATTCTACTGCATATTTTGAAACGTATGACGCTAGTGAGAATGTACCTAAAACCAGTCCTAGCTCCCTGTTTGGTTCTTTGTATTCCCTTTAATGGTCATATTGTACCTTCGTTCATGTGTTTTGGTCTCTTGTATAAACCACGCAAAAGGAAAAGAACAGTCCTGGAGCTCACCAGGAGTTGGCAGAAACTGGTCTTTCTTTTTCACAGATCACTCACTCATTCCGAAGGACTGAAGCCAGTTTACTCCCATCTGCTCACTCTGTGGGATTCACATGGATATTTCAAATCCATTTGGGTGTTTCCTCACCAGAATCTCCTGTCTCAGTGGAAATCTATGAACAGGCTGGTGACTAATTCTGAAGAGTTAATTCACTTTTGTAGGATTAACAAAACAGCTTGTGGCAGTCAATACATTTGTAGACAGTAAAAACTATTGTTCTTTAGTGAGGCAAATTTCATGGAAGCACGATATGGAGGGAGTAAATTTGTGTGAGAGATGATTTAAGTCTGATAAATGATTTTAAGCACCTTTAAAATTATATTTAACTGCCATTTGAAAAACTTAATAGTATGTGTTAAGTGACAAATCTTGCACACTCCTTCCACCATGTGCATGAATTTCCCTCTACCATTCCCTCTTGCAGTGGAAATAATGTGATTCCACTCCTCCATAAGTACCACAAGCCCTCTTTTCCCCCTTCCAAAACTTATGCATTGCATATTCCAGACCTGGCCATGTTCCTGATGCTCAAGGATGAGCAGAAGGAGGGATGGGGAAGAACCACCTTACAGAGATTCTCTGGTCTTTCCTGTGGAGCACAGTAAGGCCAAATGAAGCCTATTCCAGGCTTTTAAGATGGAGTTAAGGCTGTGGAGGGACCTAGAGGGAAAGACTCTGTCTCCCTCTACCCTCATAGAATTCTCCAGTGCTCAGTCCTGTCACTTGGACTGGACAGAGAATTTAAATTTACACAAAAATAGTCTGTAAATACTAATCTTTTGGGCCACATTCTGCACTTTGCATCACATAGGGAAATCCACAGGAGGAAAAGGTTTCCCTCATGGAGGACCTATGCTTCTGGATAGGCTTTGGAATCTACTCTCCCGGCTTCTTGCAGCCATGTTACCAAAGCCTCCTCTGTTCACCTTTTGTTAGGCCCCTCTTCCAGGGGGGAGAGAGGACTACAGTGCACAGGGGCTTCACTGAAACATGAATACAGACTGCAGGTACATTAACTTTTCAGTGGATTCCCCACCAAGCTGGGGTGAGGTGGGGTAAGACAGAAGAATAATGCACATAGTGTATCTATCTTCCCAACTCATCACCTCCAGACACTTGACCCAGTGAAGGGCTATTCAGGTGGGTGATTGTTTTTGCAGATGTGGTTCTTTCACCACTGCCAGGTGCTGAATGGTAGAGGGAAATTCATGCACAAAGAATTCAAGAGACAGAACTGGGGCCTCAGTGGCTGTTTCATAGAGCAATAGAATCCTAGACAGCAACAATCCCAAACTAAATTGTGGTAAAGTTAAACCAACAAAGAAAAAACACCACCAAAAGTGCAATCAAATGATACAGAAAAGTCTGCTTATGTATAAATTAGGGTTGTTGATTAATCACAGTTAACTCACGCAAGTAATTAAAAAAAATTAATCACGATTAAAAAAATTAATTGCAGTTTAATCACACTGTTAAACAATAGAATACCTATTGAAATTTATTAAATATTTTGGATCTTTATCTACATTTTCTTATATAGTGTATTCTGTGTTGTAATTGAAATCAAAGTGTGTATTATTTTTATAACAAATATTCGCACTGTAAAAATTATAAACAAAAGAAATAGTATTTTTCAGTTCACCTCATACAAGTACTGGAGTGCAATCTCTTTGTTGTGAAACTGCAACTTACAAATGTAGATTTTTTTTTGTTACATAATTGCACTCAAAAACAAAACAATGTAAAACTTCAGAGCCTGCAAGTCCATTCAGTCCTACTTCTTGTTCAGCCAATTGCTCAGACAAACAAGTTTGTTTACATTTACAGGAGATAAGGCTGCCCTCTTCTTATTTACAATGTCACCAGAAGGTGAGAACAGGCATTCGCATGGCACTGTGGTAGCCGGCATTGCAAGGTATTTACGTGCCAGTTATGCTAAACATTTTTATGCCCCTTCATGCTTCGGCCACCATTCCAGACGACATGCTTCCATGCTGATGATGCTTTTTAAAAAAATAATACATTAATTAAGTTTGTGACTAAACTCCTTGGAGGGAGAATTGTATGACCCCTGCTCTGTTTTACCCACATTCTGCCATATATTATATGTTATAGCAGTCTCGGATGATGAACCAGCACATGCTGTTCATTTTAAGAACACATTCACTACAGATTTGACAACACGCGAAGAAGGTACCAATGTGAGATTTCTAAAGATAGCTACAGAACTTGAAATCTGAGAGGGATGAGATGTGGAGCATTCTTTCAGAAGTCTTTAAAGAGCAACATTCTGATGCGGAAACTACAGAACCCAAACCACCAAAAAAGTAAATCAACCTTCTGCTGGTGGCTTCTGACTCAGATGATGAAAATGAACACACGTCAGTCCACACTGCTTTGGATTGTTATTTGGCAGAACCCGTCATCAGCATGGATGCATGTCCTCTGATTGAAGCATGAAAGGACATATGAATCTTTAGCACATCTGGCACATAAATATCTTGCAACACTGGCTAAAATAGTGCCATGAGAATGCCTATTCTCACTTTCAGGTGACATTGTTAACAAGAAGCATTTCAGTAAGCATGAAAACAAATATGTATCATAACTCAGAACTGGAGCTAACAGGTGACCTGAATTACCATTCCATGAGACATTCCAACATTTCTATTTTGTTTTTATTCTGAATCTCAATGAAAAAACATTTTGAAATTTCCCATGTAACAAAAATTAATTCAAGACCATTGAATCTTTTAGCTTCTAGACCACTGAAATGTTTCATTTTGACTTTATATTATATTAATATATTACATATACATAACATTAATATAACATAAAGGTCAGAATGAAATGAATCACGTTTCAACCTTTTCCAAATGAAACCATTAGACATTTTTCTGTTAATTTTTTTGTCAAAATCCATACTTGCTCCTAAACGTTTCAAGTTCAATGAAACTACATTTGAAACTGAATATATAGGCAGAGTTATTTGCAGTAAATACATTAATTCCACAGTGTTTTAAGCTTCTGTTATGAATAATATTTGTATGTCCCACTTTCTGAGTAACTGTCACACACTAAGTCCCACATTTGGGACCTGGCAAGTTGAGAGCCTATATTGGTAAACTGTCTCCTGCATATTTCAGCAGCTCTGAGCTACTGGGGCTCTTTTCCTGTACGTTTCACAATGTGCACAAGACAGACACACACACTTCCATGGTTGTGGTAAAGAGTTCCATTACCATACACTGGTAGGACCCATCCATACTAGGAGAGTTGGTCTGTGACAGACTTATGAAAAGTCTAATTCTTTTCTGTTTTAGGACAGGAAATTGTGTTACATAACTGCTTGTTTTTTTTTCTTCCTCTCACTATCACATGATGCAATGAAGCTTCAGTCCAAACCAAATAAGTATACACAATTCATAAAGATAACAAGTGTCAGTTGGCAAAGCGGGACAAAATTAGATTCCTCCTAATCTTAATTAGGATGGGGGCAGAAGCAGTTTGCTGCAGCATAACACTTTGTAGCATGGTTCTTACATATTACGCTCCTTTAGAGATAAAAAACAAAACAGCAACAACTAATGATAGGGCAGATGGGTAGGTAGATAGATAATCACAGCTTCTCCAAGGAGGTTAGAAGTATATACAGTGGTCTGAGTTTAAATGGAAAATGCAAGAGATTTCAAAATATATACACATCTTAATGTATAGGCCTGCCTCCTTTAAGCAATAATTTCCTAGATTTTTACTGGCTGTGGTGATAGGAAATGCACTTGAGTGACTTTAGCTCTAAGCAAATGCATTTTTGTTTGTGAATTTCCTTGGGTTTTATTTTTTTAAAAAGTGATAAAAGGTAGCACTATCCTCCTGCTCAGTTTTCCTGAATTTGCTCACATCTATGTTCCTGCATAACCCCTGTACTCAAGCTCCACACCCTATGATGCCTAAAAAAGTCCCTTCTCTAGAGGTCCAATCCACACATGCCTGCCTGTTATTCCTTCCTTACCTCCCTCCAGGTCCCTCAGCCCCTGCAGTTTCCTTCTTGCCCTCTGGCTCCTTGCATCATCTACTCCATGCCCCCTCAATAGCTCCCCTCAATGTTCCTTGCTTCCCATTCCATTTTTAAATATTTAAAAATTGGCTAGGGGCACACAACTAGCATCTGGGGTGCAGCCCCTTTAACATATTGTGCTGTTGTGGGCAGGGACTAGACCTGCTTGTGTAGTGGGACAGCACCAAACAAAATGGTGACCCAATCCTGATCAGGGCCTCTAAGTGCTGCCATAATACAAATAATAAAAGATAATTACAAATGGGGTGGGTAGCACTGCCAATTATTAAGGTCATGTGACAGCTCCCAAGGTGTGAAATGGGGATAATTCCACCTGCTCATCTAATAAGCATGGTATTATGAAAAAAAATTCATTAACGTTTGTGAATCACTCAGCACTTTAGTATAAGCACCATAGAAAATCTGTGAGAAAATTCATAATTCTGTCTTTGGAGCAGGGTTTGAATAGTGTGCAGTAAATAAAGACCTTACATTGAGCAATGAAGAGAAAACAAAATACAGTAAAACCTCAGAGTTACGAACACCAGAATTACAAACTGACCGGTCAACCACACACCTCATTTGGACCTGGAAGTACGTAGTCAAACATCAGCAAAGACCCCCCTCCCCTCCCCTCCCCACCAAAGGCAAATACAATACAGTACTGTGTTAAATGTAAACTATTAAAAAATACAGGGAAAGATTAAAAAAAAGATTTGACAAGGTAAAGAAACTGTTTCTGTGCTTGTTTCATTTAAATTAAGATGGTTAAAAGCAGCATTTTTCTTCTACATAGTAAAGTTTCAAAGCTGTATTAAGTCAATGTTCAGTTGTAAACGTCTGAAAGACCAACCATAACATTTTGTTGAGAGTTATGAACATTTCAGAGATACGAACAACCTCCATTCCTGAGGTGCTCGTAACTCTGAGGTTCTGCTGTACTGAATGAACACACCCATCCACAAAGGCAGGGATCCTATGAAACAAATAGTATGTGCTCATGTCATTAATGACTATCTGTCACGGAGTCCCCGGGCAATGCTCTGGAACTGCTCCCTATGAAGCCAGTCAGGACTCTGGGGAAGTCTCCTCTCTGTGAGCAGACTGTCTTCAGGGCAACAAGCTCACAAGGCTTCCACCTTCCTGGGTCTGACCTTGGAGCATTCAGCATCCTCTGCCCTTCCGTGTGCTTCCCACAGCGAGTCCGCCCAGGTGGGGCCCTGAGGAAGCCAGAGGGTCCTGCACCCCAACTTCGCAGTCAGACGTGACTCTTAGCCAGCCAGTAAAACAGAAGGTTTATTAGATGACAGGAACATGGTCTAAAACAGAGCTTGTAGGTACAGGGAACAGGACCCCTCCACCTGGTTCCTTTTTGGGGGGCAGTGAGCCAGACAACGACGTCTGCACTTCACTCCATGTCCCCAGCCAGTCCCAACCTGACTCATCCTCCAGCCCCTCCTCTTCTGGGCTTTGTCCCTTTCCCGGGCCAGGAGGTCACCTGATTCCTTTGTTCTCCAACCCTTTAGCTATCACCTTGCGGGGGGGGAGGGTCCAGGCCATCAGTTGCCAGGAGACAGAGTGTTGGCCATTTATGTACACTGGCCCTTTGCTCTCCAACAATTACACCCCTTTATCCCACCACCTAGAGACTTAAGAAATGCATAGGGGAAACTGAGGCACCCCTACAATATTCAGAGGAAACATTAAGAACAGTTCCACTTAGTCACACTATCATCATGCTTATGCACAAGGGGTTCAAATTAATGTTCCCAGACCACCTTAAATTTGGTATTTCCTCATTTTGGAGTGCTTGATTTTGCAATTTTAATAATGTGCTTTTCATGTAATTTTTTAATGTAATAAAAATAGCTGGAGATGTCTAACTACCAAACTACGTGCTTTGTGATGCAAATGAAAATTGTAACATTTGCAAGCACAAGTGCTGACGAGCACAAAATATCAGGCATTAAAGTCAGTTAATTATTTTTATTTTATACAGTAGTGCTCAAAAGTCAGGAATACAGCTCTGTGGTGGTACGTGCTATAGAAAAATATCGGTGTTGAAAACTAAGTTGTATACAGCAACTTGTGCATACTCAGAGCCTGAGAAGTGGATCAAGCAAAGCAAAGTAAAACAAAGTCTACTTTTCATGAGAAATTCATTGTCAAGTTGTTATACTCTTAATAAATGGAGCAGTTAAGAAAGCAATGGCACCATGGCAGCCAATGGGACATTTATGTGCAGAGTGTTGCAGGGAAGTTGGAAAAAACAGTAAGTTAATGACTTCCTTAGGAAACTACAATCCATCGGTGATCTTCCTGAAAACACCATCCTGGCCACTATGGATGTAGAAGCCCTCTACACCAACATTCCACACAAAGATGGACTACAAGCCGTCAGGAACAGTATCCCCGATAATGTCATGGCAAACCTGGTGGCTCAACTTTGTGACTTTGTCCTCACCCATAACTATTTCACATTTGGGGACAATGTATACCTCCAAATCAGCGGCCCTGCTATGGGTACCCGCATGGCCCCACAGTATGCCAACATTTTTATGGCTGACTTAGAACAACGCTTCCTCAGCTCTCGTCCCCTAATGCCCCTACTCTACTTGCACTACATTGATGACATCTTCATCATCTGGACCCATGGAAAAGAAGCCCTTGAGGAATTCCACCATGATTTCAACAATTTCCATCCCACCATCAACTTCAGCCTGGACCAGTCCACACAAGAGATCCACTTCCTGGACACTACGGTGCTAATAAGCGATGGTCACATAAACACCACTCTATACCGGAAACCTACTGACCGCTATTCCTACCTACATGCCTCCAGCTTTCATCCAGGACATACCACACGATCCATTGTCTACAGCCAAGCTCTAAGATACAACCGCATTTGCTCCAACCCCTCAGACAGAGACAAACACCTACAAGATCTCTATCAAGCATTCTTACAACTACAATACCCACCTGCGGAAGTGATGAAACAGATTGACAGAGCCAGAAGAGTACCCAGAAGTCACTTACTACAGGACAGGCCTAACAAAGAAAATAACAGAACGCCACTAGCCATCACCTTCAGCCCCCAACTAAAACCTCTCCAACGCATCATCAAGGATCTACAACCTATCCTGAAGGACGACCCATCACTCTCACAGATCTTGGGAGACAGGCCAGTCCTTGCTTACAGACAGCCCCCGCAACCTGAAGCAAATACTCACCAGCAACCACACACCACACAGCAGAACCACTAACCCAGGAATCTATCCTTGCAACAAAGCCCTTTGCCAACTGTGTCCCCATATCTAGTCAGGAGACACCATCATAGGGCCTAATCACATCAGCCACAATATCAGAGGCTCGTTCACCTGCACATCTACCAATGTGATCTATCCCATCATGTGCCAGCAATGCCCCTCTGCCATGTACATTGGTCAAACTGGACAGTCTCTACGTAAAAGAATAAATGGACACACATCAGACGTCAAGAATTATAACATTCAAAAACCAGTAGGCGAACACTTCAATCTCTCTGGTCACTCGATTACAGACCTAAAAGTGGCAATACTTCAACAAAAAAACTTCAAAAACAGACTCCAATGAGAGACTGCTGAATTGGAATTAATTTGCAAACTGGATACAATTAACTTAGGCTTGAATAGAGACTGGGAGTGGATGGGTCATTACACAAAGTAAAACTATTTCCCCATGTTTATCCCCACCCCCCACTGTTCCTCAGACGTTCTTGTCAACTGCTGGAAATGGCCCACCTTGATTATCACTACAAAAGGTTCCCCCCCCCGCTCTCCTGCTGGTAATAGCTCACCTTAAGTGATCACTCTTGTTACAGTGTGTATGGTAACACCCATTGTTTCATGTTCTCTATGTATATAAATCTCCTCACTGTATTTTCCACTGAATGCATCCGATGAAGTGAGCTGTAGCTCACGAAAGCTTATGCTCAAATAAATTTGTTCTTCTCTAAGGTGCCACAAGTACTCCTTTTCTTTTAGTAAGTTAATGGATGCTTGAAGAATAAAGGTGTGTGAGAGCGTGTCTGTATATGTGTGGGGAGGAGGGGGAAAGAGACAGCTGTTGCATTTTGTTTTCACACATATCTTCACTCATTAGGCCTAGAAATGGTCCTTTGGCCAGAAAAGTTCACAAAACTGGTAACAGCTTTTAATCTAGATTTATATCCTCTAAAGACATTTCCATCATCAGTGAAAGCGCCTTCTATTTATTTCAGGTAAGGCCCACTGGTTGTGGTAATGCTGTTGTTTTGATAGGGAGTGTGTCTCCAGAGGTGCTTCAAGCTGTATATTTTTGGCAGCATCATTGTAAAGAATTATGACAAAAACAGAAAGGCACGGTAGCCATGGTCTTAATTTCCACTGGGAAGAATGAAACACTAAATTGTTATTCCTGCTGATTTGAGACGGAAGCTTTAATCCTTTTGTTGAGAAGAAATAAAGAATCCTCTTTTTTTAAATCTGGGTACAGATGATGGTCATCAAATACACTTACAGCAACTTCAAGTCACCTTAAATGGCTTTTATTGTATCAAAACAGGATAATTTCATTTAAAGCAGAAAATAAAGAATTGTGGTTACTCTACTTTACTTCTATTGGTTAATAAAATTCTACAATTCAATATTGAACATACAATATCTCTTATTAAGCTGTTGATGAGAAACCACTTTTACCTTTTCTGTCCATCACTGAATAGGAAAACTAAAGCAAAGGTTCATACTAGGGTAAACTACTACAAAGTAAACCCATTATTTTGCTGTATGTTTATATTCATGTATTCTTTCATGTGTTCTTTAAAAGCTCAACTCTGGGTTTGATCAAAAATGAAGTCAATGTAAGTCTTTACTGAATTCAACGAGCATAAGAATGGGCTGTCTGTGAGGTACCGAGCATCATAAATGTCTGTTTATTTCAATGGGAGTGGAAAGCATTCTCCACCTTACAGGATTGGACCATTATTGTTTATTTTAAGGGTTAATGGCTTTGTCATCAGCTCTCCCCATTTACTTGAAAGGAGTCTCATTTACATTGGTGTCAGTGAGAGTGGAATGGAGATCTCTGTGTGTGAAAACCCATAATATACACGCGCGCACACACACACACGCACACTCATGGGGGGTGGGGTGGGTCCAATCTTACATCCATATAAGCAAATTTTGATTTTGCTCAAAATTTCCCATTGGGAAAATCTAAATCTATTTTATTTTGGTCAGTTCGACCCAAATCACAATATTTTGTTTTTTGAACTGACCCTAAACATTTTGTTTTGAATCAGTTCAACAAAGCTACATTCCCTCCCAGTGCATTGCTTTATGGGAGATGTAGTTTTGGCCCCCATTCTCTCCTATGGTCTAGGCTCCCCAGAGGACTATATCTCCCATAATACAATGCAGATTTCCCTCTGACCTCTGAATGGGGTCATGGGAGTCACACATTCAACTGACTTAAAGTGATGTGTTTCCGGTCATTTCAATCAATTGACACAAAACAGTTAGTTTGGGCAATGTCAAAATGTTTAGTTTTGATTGAAAATATTGAAACAGAACATTTTCAACATCGTGGTTGCACAAAAAATTTCAACTTTTGTCCTGTTGAAAAATTAAGTGCGAGGAGGATTGGGTCACTTCAGAGCATGAGCCTGATCTTGTGAAGTGGTGAGTATCTTCAGAAAAGGTGTTGACAGTGCTCAGGACTCGAAAGGGTTCAAGACCTAAAAAGGGGCATATGTGGTCTCCCAGTCACATTGGCTGAGACAATCAGGGACCCAGACAACCCATTATTATGTGATAATTAGAAGAAGGTTTATAAATGAAACAGCAAAACTTTGATTTTAATTATTTGTTCCAAAATGTAGCAAAATAACTTTGCCTGTAGGTTATACCAAAGTTAACAGGGCCAAAATAGTTTTGCATAGGAGCCAGATAGTTTCATTGTCTTGTTCGAGCTCAAAACTAGCAGAGCTTCATGTGGTTGCAGGATTTTTGTTTTGTTTTAACAAAAGCTTCACAAAGCTCTATACTAATAGAGAGTTGAGAACTGGTATATTAGAGAAAGAAATAGGAAAATGGCTGAGGAAGTCACCTGAAGACAACATTGTTCTATTTCCTTTGAAAAAGATGTTTGAATTAGACTGGAATGACAAATATTACCTATTTGGTCTGATCACAAAGCAAACTCTGGCAAAAATAAAATAGGCATATAACAAATCAATAGTAAGGAAAGAGAACCATTAAAAATAGCTTACTATTGGAATGACCTGGAAAACAGGTAAGGACATAAGAGTAATAAAACAAGAAACAAAAGCAAAAGGAGATGGTGACTGCACTGCATTAGATACTTGAATATAGCAAGAAATCATTTTATGAATCAATTTATTGTTGATTTCACACCTAACCAGATTTATAAGACCATTTTCTTTTAGATCCTTGAAAATTACCTCTACCAAAGTACTTTCACACAGGTAGCTTATATCAACAGTGCTAGTTTCTTGATTTACTGGTCTGTTATCTCTTACCGGACATTTTCACGTCTCTCAAAATGTAATATATAGTACTTTTCAATTGTTAACCAAATATGCAATTGAAAGGACAGTATCAATTGCCATATTATTATTTTTTAAAAAGCATGTATGCTGATTTCTTATCATGATTTCACTCCGAAGTACTCTTTAACAGAATTACTGAGTAGAGGTAACTAACAAATTCCACCACGGTTTTGAGGATATATAATACTCTACTGGTAAATATTTACTGAATTTTAAATCACTTTGACATATGCCCTTTGGAATTGCTATCCCTGAAAACACTTTGTATGTGATAATGGTCTGTACGCAATGCTCTGACATTACAGGTAGTAAAGTGACATAGTGGAATGTTTAATATTAGAAGGCCTTAAAAAAGAATAGAGGAAAAAAGTGACATTTTTTGAAAATATAAAGCTAGATATAAAGATGGAAAGTAGAGCATCTCTTGAAAATAGAACGTTAATAAAAGCTGATTGCTCAGAGATGTTAAAGATTTTTTAAGACCACCAAATCACACTAGGGAACAGGATGACCATTTCCTTATGCATCTATCTACAATGTGTAGGAAACAAAGCTGTGTGATCCTGGGGGAACTTCCATTTGAATGACACATACTTGGAGATCTCATGCTCCCAGTAGTAAAACATCCTTGGAATTTCTAAACATAATAAATGACAATTTCCTAAGTCAAAAAGTGTTGCAATGAACATGGGGGAATTACATATCAGAATTATAATATATATATGGAAGAAAGGGGAAGTCCATAGTCATTAATATAAATGAGAAGTTAAGAACTGTAGAAAATTGATATGGAAATCTAAGGGACACAAAGACAAATCTATGGCTAGCAGAGCTAAGGACAATAAGGAATTTTAAAAAATATAATAGGAACAAAAAGCATCCTGACCATAGCATTTGGTCCATTATTAGATGGAAAGAGTAGAATTGTCTATAATGATGCGGAAAACTCAGAGGTGTGCAATAAATGTCTAAGTTCTATATTTGGGGGAAATCAGATGATATAGTCTCATCATGTGGTGATAGTACTCTTTCCATTCCACTGGTGTCTCTGGAGGACGTTAAACTAAAGTTAATAATGTCTGACATTTTAAAATCAACAGGTCCAGATAACCTGCATCGAAGAGTCTTAAAAGAGCTGGCCATGCAGCTCACTGGATGCTTGATGATTGTCAGTAAGCCTTGGAATGCTGGGAAAGTTCCAGAAGACTGGAAGAAAGCTAATGTGGTGCCAATTTTTAAAAATGGTAAACAGGATGACCCAGGTAATGATAGGCCTCTGAGCCTGACATCGATCCCAGGCAAGATAATAGAGCAGCTGATACAGGACTCAATTAATAAAGAACTAAAGAAGGGTAATGGAATTAATGCAAATCAACATGGATTTATAGAAAACATCACATCAGTCTGACTTTTTTATGATGAAATTATAAGTTGCCAAAGGTAACAGTGTTGACATAATATATTTGAACTTCTGTAACATGTTTTCCTTGGTACTGAATAATATTTTGATTAAAAAACTAGAATGATATTAAATCAACATGGCACACATTAAGTGGATTAAAACCTGGTTAATGGATAAGTCTCAAAATGTAACTGTAAACAGGAAATCATCATGGAGAGGGTGTATTTCCACTTGGGTCTTGCAGGAATTGGTCTTGGCCCTATGCTATTTAACATTTTTATCAATGATCCGAAAGAAAACATAAAATCATGACCGATAAAGTTTGCAGATGACAAAAACTGGGGGAGTGGTAAATAATGAAGAGGAAAGGTCATTCAGAGCAATCTGGATCACTTGGTACACTGGGCTCAAGCAACCAATATGTGTTTTAATACAGCTATATGTAAATGTATACCTTTAGGAATAAAGAACATAGGCCATACTTATAGGATGGGGGACTCTGTCCGGGGAAGCAGTGACTCTAAAGATTTGTGGGTCGTGGTGGATAATCAGCTGAACATGAGCATCCAGTGCAACAATGTGGCCAAAAGAGCTAATGTGATCCTCCAATGCATAAACAGAGGAAACTCAAGTAGGAGTAGAGAGGTTATTTTACCCCTGTATTTGGCACCTCTGTGTTGGTGCAACTACTCTTGGAATACTGAGTCCAGTTCTGGTGTCCACAATTCAAGAAGGCTGTTGAGAAATTGGAGAGGGTTCAGAGAAGAGCCACAAGAATGATTAAAGGATTAGAAAGCATGCCACAGTGATAGACTCATGGAGCTCAACCCATTCAGCTTACCAAAGAGAAGGTTAAGGAGTGACTTGATTACAGTCTATAAGTACCTGCACGGGAACAAATATTTAATAATGGGCTCTTCAATGTAGCAGAGAAAGGAATAACACAATCCCATGACTGGAAGTTCAAGCTAGACAAATTCAGACTGGAAATTAGGTGTAAATTTTTTCGGTGACCATTATTAACCATTGGAACAAGTTAGCAAAGGTTGTCGTGGATGTCGTGGATTCTCCGTCACTGACAATTTTAAAATCAAGATTGGCTGTTTTTCTAAAAGATATACTCTAGGAATTATTTTGGGAAGTTCTGTTGCCTGTGATATGTAGGAAGTCTGATTAGATTATCCTAATGCTTCCTTCTAATTTTAATTTTAAAATTAATTGACAGCAGTAGCTAGTCAGCCAGGGAGTGCACTTCTCTACATAAATACCTTTGCAAGAGCACCTCAATCTGATTTGAGCAAACCCCTGCTTTACCCGATAGATGGCTGTGCTAAATTGTACCACAGTAGGCTGTGTGTATGTGTACATTCTGATTCTTCAGCAACACCTAGCTCTCCTCACAATACATATTCCTACAGGTATGGAATTCTACTGGAATTTTTGATGTGATTGGACAGAATTAATAGTTTAGAAATGTGTTGCAGTATAAAGTTCAATTTGCATGGAATCTAATTTCTGAATGAACTTGTCATTCAACACGATGATGTAATGCTATCATATTTCAGCTTCTGCTGTATTGTTCCTATCTCTATTTTTTATGCTAGTTCTTGTATCATTCATATACACTGATATCACATAGTGAGCAAGGTAAGCACAAAGAAACTGACAAAGAGAAATTTGGTCTACTATGGCAGAATTCATAAAAGTAGTCACAATATCTATACGTTTGGGACACTTAGTTGTTTTCCAGGAAGTATGTGCAGGCAGGTATCATGTTGCTTATAATAGCCTTTTGAATGGACAAACATTATAAATGGGAAACAAGTTTATGTCTATGCAACACTCCAATACTTTTGCATCTTGTCTGTCTCTTTTCCTTCGTAAGTAAACAAAGCACATTTCCCATTACTCTCCCTCTTGAATCTTTCTGTTTTATTCTTTAAAATATCTTTTCTCATGGTGTCCCCATCTCTTTCTCATTACTGCCCATCTTTCTCCTTCTCCCCACCCCCCAATAGTGACTTGGTCATGCAAAATATTGAGCATTTTAGTCCTTGTCCAGCAAAGCACATGCCTAATTTCAGTATGGCTTCTCATGTGGTTAAAGTTAAATTTATGCTTAGGTGCTTTGATTAATTAGGACCAGGGTATTTAGCACCTTATGAGATTGGACCGTAGGAGTTTGAATTGAAAGGTAGTGAGTGGCACCTCCTCTCAATATCGTCATCTCCAACTTAAGCTCATGAGAGCCAAAGATGCTCAGACCTCTCAGGGTAAGGCCATTCCCTCATTGCCTGCACTTTGGGGGGGCTTCTGGAGCATGGGAATATTCTGTCTAGAGTCCAGATGGCATCTTCATGTGGTCCTTTATTAAAAACTCTACGTATTATACTTGTCTGAAACATAAAGAGTGTTACATTGTACCAGGGACAATTGGTCACTTTAGAACTGTACTATTTATTTTTCCCATAAGGAATGGAATACCTACTAGAGTCATAATACTTCATTGAAAAGTGATGTCCTGAGCAGACACCCATCACCCTATGCCATAAAAACCCTGTTCCCTCTGCTCATATATCGCACTACACTATTTGTTTGAATCTCTGCTGCACAGCCAGAAAAGTAGCTCAGATTCCACAGTAATAAGTGTGGTATAAATAATGGGGAAAAACCCCTAGATAAACAGGGAGTGCAAATCAATTAATAAATCCCATTCCCAGGACAGTGCTAACAACTCTGATGGAACAGAAAATTATGCTGTTTGGAAGTATCCATTGTATTCTATGTCAGCTTGTCGTCAATAATAAAGAGAGAGAAAAATCCGTGTTTGCCAAACCACTAGCAAAGAATTTTTATTCTGTAGTTTCTAAGTGAATATTACAAGAAAAAAGAGCAGCAATGAGAAACTAAAAATAGTAATATAGAAAACTGTGTCTAACTACTGATAGTGTTTTAGAAAAAAATCTATTGAATTAAATGTAACATGGATGTAAACACATGGGGATAAATTCTGCTCTTATATGCACCATGTGCGGTTGCCACCAATTTAATGAGAGCTATAAGCACATTCAAGGGCAGAATTTGTCTCCCAGTATTCATTAATCTTTCTGAGGGTCTCTCTTTATCAGCTCCACTGTACATAAGATCATGAAGAATGGTGACTGCCTTCCCTCTTTGAATTTTATTTTGTGATATGTCCATCGGAGGAGCTGTCTAAAGAAAAGTCCAGCATTTTGCGCGCATGCACATGCCCGCCCCCCATACACACACGTGCCCATTTATTAAGAAACCAACAAGTTCCCCAAAAAGGAATGTGTAGGAATCCTTGATACAAGAGCACACTCATGTCTCAACAGTCTCTACTACTACTATTATACACATTTTTAAGACAGCCATCACTTGCATATCTAGCTGACGATACAGAACTACAGAAGTACATCAACATTTCTTCAAGTAAAGGAACCAATTCTCCTTCCACCACTCCAAAATCATCTAAATTGTTTACTTATGAGCAGATGAATTTATTGTTTCCTACAATAAGCATATTGCCAGGGCTGTTCCAGTACAAAGCTGTTAAGGGAATGCAGACTGAACAAAATGATCACAATCTGAGGGTTGAAAGACTTGGACTTAATCTGACACACCTTGGACAGACAATGCAATATCAAACCCATATTTACTGTAAAGATTCTTTTCAGAGTAGCAGCTGTGTTAGTCTGTATCTGCAAAAAGAAAAGAGTACTTGTGGCACCTTAGAGACTAACCAATTTATTAGAGCATAAGCTTTCGTGAGCTACAGCTCACTTCATCGGATGCCGAAAGCTTATGCTCAAATAAAT
Organism: Natator depressus; assembly: GCF_965152275.1. Classification (NCBI taxonomy): domain Eukaryota; kingdom Metazoa; phylum Chordata; order Testudines; family Cheloniidae; genus Natator; species Natator depressus. Next base: position 94,778,352 of record NC_134235.1, on the reverse strand, counting down.
TGGTTAATCTCTAAGGTGCCACAAGTCCTCCTTTTCTTTTTGTAAAGATTCTGTGCACATTTCTACAGAGACTGAACTGTTGATTGACACTACTTCACTGACATATGATACAGACTGGATGCTGACTTTGCTGGCCTATCAAACTGTAATATTTTAACATGAGATCAGGGTGGTAGGGAAGACTCAAGAGACAGTTTTTCTGACCCACGTGAACCAGTCCTAAACGTCCTGCAAACAAATAGTGATCAAAAGTCACCAACATCTGACTAATTAAATCTAACCAAAGTGAGTTTTACTTAAGCAATCAAGTTTTGAACTAAAATTGACCCAATGAGATAGGAGGAAAGGAGTAACATGCACATTACATCAAGTATTCAAGTATGTCTATTGTTCTTCTTTCGCTATTTGCTTCAGTGAATGTCTGTGAAATGTACACATACTTTGAGTTTCCTAAATGGAAGATTTAGACAATGGAAATTCAAGTGAGAGGGATGATTCATAGAATTTATGGCCAGAAGGGACCATTAGGTCAGGGGTTCTCAACCTTTCTCTTCTTGAGCTCCCCCGACCCCCAACATGCTATAGAAACTCCACTGCCCACCTGTGCCACAGTAACTAGTTTTCTGCATATTAAAGCCAGGATCAGTGTTAGGGGGTAGCAAGCAGGACAATTGCCTGGGGCTCCATGTCACAGGGGTCCCTGTAAAGTTACATTGTTCAGGCTTTGGCTGCAGCCCTGGGTGGCGGGGCTCAGGGCCCTGGGCTTCAGCCCAGGGTGGTGGTGCTTTGGCTTTCTGCCCTGGGCCCCAGTGAGTCTAATGCTGGCCCTGCTTGGTGGTTCCCCCTGAACCCCTGGTCACAAATCACTGTATAACTGTATAACACAGGACATTACATTTTACCCAGTCGTCCCTGTACTAAGCCCAACAACTTGTGTTTGGCTAACACACATTCCAGAAAGGCTCCAGTCTGGATTGGAAGCCATCAAGAAATGGAGACTCCACCACTGTTATTGGGAGTGTGTTTCAACGGTTGATCACCCTCCCTGTTGAACATTTGTGCCTAAATTCTAATTTGAATTTGTCTGGCTTCAGCTTTCTACCATTGGTTCTCTTGTTCTACCTATCTCCTCAAGTTAAAGACTTTTTGATGACTCAGTATTTTCTCCCAGTGAAGGTACTTTTACACTGTAATCAAGTCACCTCTTAATCTTTTTGAGAAGCTAAATAGATCAAGCTCTTTACTGAGGTAAAAAATCACCTCCCTACTTCTCTATAAACGCTTTTTTTAGCCAAAGCATCGCAGTGGTACCTCATGCTGAGTTGCTCATGACACCAAATCCTTTTCAGAATCACTGGTTTCCAGGATGCAGTCCTCCATTTTGTTGGATTAAAATGCATTTTCTTTGAATAGGTTCAGCTTACCACACAATGCAGATCACTCTGTATGACTGCCCTGTCATCATCATTAGTTACCACTCTGCCTATCTTTGTGTCATCTGCAAATTTTATCAGCAGTGATTTTATATTTACCTCCAGATCACTGATGAAAATTCTGAATAGTATTGGGTTTAGTACTTACCTGTGGAATCCCACTAGAAACAACCCCATTTGATGATGTTACTCATTGATGACTACTTTGAGATGTGTCAATTAGCCAGTTCTTATGTATATCTGAAGGAGATATACTGATGTATCCCTGATGTTCATCTGGAGTTGTACACACACTTGTGGGTCAGTGTATTCTAAAGAAGTTAAGGAAGGTTCACCAGGGATGAATTTGGCCAAACATTCCTAGATCATCCAAACAGTGCCCTGAATAGTCAATGCCATTCAACCAGTATTCAGGAAGAAATAGTAACAAATAATTTCCTTCTACAACACAAGTTTCTAGCCTTTGCTGATTGTGGCAAAAGTTTATAATATTGCCCCTGCTTCCAACATCAGTGTCATATTCTGACATGACTGTTGCCTATCTCCAGCGTGCTAGCCAATGTCTGTCTAGTTTCTTGCAAATCAGTTTCCCAGTGGAGAAGAAATCAGGCAAAGAGTCTGGGTTTATTCTAGGTCAGGGGTTCCCAAACTTGGTTCGCAGCTTGTTCAGGGTCAGCCCCAGTGGGCTGCGAGATGCTTTGTTTACCTGAGCGTCCGCAGGTATGGCCGCTTGCAGCTCCCAGTGGCCGCAGTTCACCATTCCAGGGGCTTACCCTGAACAATTCGCGAACCAAGTTTGGGAACCCCTGTTCTAGGTTAACTTGTTTTATTTTCAAACGTACTCCAGCCCTGGAACAGAAGTGATCAAAGAGCATGCAGGGCAATCCCTTCTTTCAGGAATCGCATCCCAACAACAATGCCTGGTTCCTAAAGAGCAATTCTGCCTCTAGAATTGACTCTAATCAGGGACCAAGACAGTCAGCAAACTCTCCTTCTGCTCTCACAGCTCCTTCTCCACAAAACCTTGATTAACCCCAAAGCAAACAACGCAGTACGGCTTCCTAAGATGGAACATTTGCTTGCACGGTAAAGAAAAACAACAAACACCGAAGACCATATGTAACATCACTACTTGGTGATACGTGCCATACCAATTATAACTATATGAAATATTCATCCTGATTTCCAACAGTTAAAACTGTTTTCCCTCATGTATTAGTTCTTTTCTTATCATTAAACTAATTAATAGCACATTTTTATTTTCATTCAAATACACACAACAGATTTATAATTTTTTGCACATTTGCTGATCAGAAGCAGACTTTGGGGCCTTGTACTAGATCAGTTTCCTTTTGGAAGAGTCAGGGTATTTTCTAGTGTAAGACAGTTATTTACAAAATGGATACAAGTCTTGATTATCCTGAACAGAGGAGGTCAAAACTGCACACAGACATTTCCATTCTACAGAAATTTCACCAAAGGCAGCACTGCTCTTCTACTAAGAAACAGTGTTCTAGGCTAAAAGCTTCAGAACAATCAGTCCTCTTTTTGGGCCAGATCCTTGGCTAGTGTAAATAGATGTAGCTCAATTTAACCCTATGGTGATATGTCAAATTACACCAGCTGAGGATCTGGCCTTTAGAAACAATTTGCTTTAGAACAGCCCAAGCCCCTGAGCCTTCTTCTTGGGAGACCCCTAGTCCCAAGCTTATGCACTGTAATAAACACCCCTGCTATAACAATATTTTCTCTCCCTCTTGATCACAATATCTCTCAAGTGATCTTAATTCTCCGCAGCACTTCTAGTGTCAACTCTTATACAAGAACATAATACTTGTTCTGGGGAAAGCTGGAATTGAAAGTGACAAGGCCAGTACACTTTCATGAAGGTAATGCCATTATCCTCAGCACTGTTTATGTCATGTTCCTTAGTCCCAATATTACTTGATAAAATGATACAAAACAACAAATATTTCAATTACATTTATATTTAATTTTCAGTCAATGGGAACAGTTAAAAACAGAACATTTTATTTAGTCTTTATCAGCTACTGGAAATGATGATGTCACTTGAGACTTTAATGGTGCAAATTTTCCTTGGAACTAGTTGCCATGAAGAACATTCAGAGAGAATGTGCTAGATCCACAAAGTGGACTTAGGCTCAGTGTTGCAACACTCAACTTTAGGTGTTCTACCGCTTAGTGGAATCCACAGCCCCAAGCTGGACACTTAGCTCTCTATACAATGCTTGGGGAGAGTTAGGCACCTAAGAATAGGATCCACAAAAGCCAGGAAGCCGAGCAAGGAGCTGCATATATCATCCTGTTGGCATTTCCTGCAATCTGAACGTCAGAGCAGGTGGTAACTTGTACATTTTCTTTTTAATAGTATTTTTCAAACAATACTAGTTTCAGTGTTCATACAACAACTCAAAAATTTGCCCATTCCTCTCTGCCAAAACCATGTTTGGGTCCTAAGGATTAACTGTCCCTTAAGTAACTTCAGCTTCTTCATCTGACCTAATGGATGCCACCTTCAATCTGTCCCCAATATTGCTGCTACAGAAATAATCTTCCATGGTCACTGTTCTGACTATGTCTAAGGCCTGGTCTACATTACGGGGTTAGGTCGAATTTAGCCACATTAGGTTGATTTAAAAATGACTGCATCCATACAACCAACCCTGTTCGGTCGACCTAAAGGGCTCTTAAAATCGACTTCTGTACTCCTCCCCGACGAGGGGAGTAGCGCTAAAATCGACCTTGCTGGGTTGAATTTGGGATAGTGTGGACACAAATCAACGGTATTGGCCTCCAGGAGCTATCCCAGAGTGCTCCATTGTGACTGCTCTGGAAAGCACTTTGAACTCTGATGCACTAGCCAGGTACACAGGAAAAGCCCTGGAAACTTTTGAATTTCATTTCCTGTTTGGTCAGCGTGGCGAAGTCAGCAGCACTCAGCAGCACAGGTGACAGTGCAGTCCCCCCAGAATCGTAGAGCATAGAATGTTTCTATGCTCCCCCTATCATCTCTGTCCCTGAGGTTATCACAGATTAGAAGGCAAAAAAACGCACTCGCAATGACATGTTTTCCGAGCTCATGCAGTCCTCCTGCACTGATAGGGTACAGCTTAATGCATGGAGGCATTCAGTGGCAGAAGCCAGGAAAGAACTAAGTGAGCGCGACGAGCGGAGGCAGGACGCGATGCTGAGGCTAATGGGGGAGCAAATGAACATGATGAAGCATCTGTTGGGGAAGCAAACAGACATGATGAAGCATCTGTTGGAGCTGCAGGAAAGCCAACAAGAGCCCAGACCCCCACTGCATCCACTGTATAACCGCCTACCCTCATAGAATCATAGAATATCAGGGTTGGAAGGGACCTGAGGAGGTCATCTAGTCCAACCCCCTGCTCAAAGCAGGACCAATCCCCAATTTTTGCCCCAGATCCCTAAATGGCCCCCTCAAGGATTGAACTCACAGCCCTGGGTTTAGCAGGCCAATGCTCAAACCACTGAGCTACCCCTCCTCCCCATGTTCTATAGCCTCCTCACCCAGACGCCCAAGAACGCGAGGGAAGGGCTCCGGGCACCCAGCCACTCCACTCCAGAGGGTGGCCCAAGCAACAGAAGGCTGTCATTCAAACAGTTTGATTTTTAGTGTGGCTACAATAAGCAATATGGCCTTGTCCTTCCCTCCTCTCCCACCCCACGGGCTTGGGTGTTGCTACCTTGGCCATTATCTCTTTTTTTTAATTAATAAAGAATGCATGGTTTCAAAACAATAGTTACTTTATTTCGAAGGGGGGAGGGTGGTTGGCTTACAGAGAATTAAAATCAACAAAGGGGGTGGGTCTCCATCAAGGAGAAACACATACAACTGTCACACCGAAGGCTGGCCAGTCATGAAACTTGCTCAGCCTATAGTTGAACTGCTTCTTACTACCGTCCAGGCTTCATGAGCCATGGGTAGGTTGCAGTAGGTGCGACCGTGCAGTGCTGCTGGCTGGGAGAGCAGCCTAAGGCAGAAGCCTCCAGCTCCCATAATATTCCAGGCAGGACTGAATCTCCATGAGACGAAACTTAAAGAAGAGAATGACCTGTAGTCTCTGGCTCCCATTCGGTGCTCTAAGAGGAGAATAACCATGTCTGTCCAGGTGCCCCTGATCGATCTCACTGAAGTCTGCCAGGAACACCCAGGAGATGTACGATGGCTATCAGTCCTACTGCACCGTCTGCCGCAAAGGCAAGGAGCTGCTGCTGTGCAGCAATGCAGTACCGCATCTGCCAACAGCACCCAGGAGACATATGGTGACAGTGAGCTGAGTGGGCTTCATGCTTGCCATGGTATGGCGTTTGCATGGGTAACCCAGGAAAAAAGGCGTGAAACGATTGTCTGCCTTTGCTTTCACGGAGGGAGGGAGGGGAGGCCTGACGACATGTACCCAAAACCACCCATGACAATGTTTTTGCCCCATCAGGCATGGGGAGCTTAACCCAGAATTCCAATGGGCAGTGGAGACTGTGCGAACTGTGGGATAGCTCCCCACAGTACACCGCTCCGTGAGTCGATGCTAGGCACAGTATTGAGGACGCACTCCGCCGACTTAATGCGCTTAGTGTGGACATATGCAATCAACTGTATAAAATCGGTTTCTAAAAATCGACTTCTAAAAAATCAACCTAATTTCGTAGTGTAGACATACCCTAAGTCTTTTTCAGATATTTCTACTTAGTTTTCCAGATCACCTAGATTATCTTTAAGATCTTTGCTTTGCTGCAACCTAGCTCCCGCCTACCTCTCTTCCATCTGTCTGCTACCCTCCTCATTACGCATGGGGAGAGGAAAGGGTCTAGGCAGTGACAAAGAAGGAGAGAGATAGATTAACTTTAGGGATAAATACTATTTTCCAGTTTACGAATGAAGTTCTTGTTCAGAGTTAGAGAAACTTAGAGAGAGCAGCTTTCTTCTATCATGGTCACATGACCGATGCCCTCCTTCCATGCTCATGTCCTGGATTTCTTCCAAATAGCCCACATATATGTCAGCCTTTCTCTGACCTAAACCATCCTCACTCCAAGTTGCTGCTGGGGAAAAAAAAACACTTCTCTTTCAAAGAGCTCATAAATCGTCTTCTGGGCAACAATTCCACTCCTGCTAAGGTATTAACTAATTTGACTCTTTGAAAAGATAGGCCACAAATAAACAAAGCCAAAATATTAATTTGCATTAAAAAATAGGCAGATATCAACACACATGACTACATTTACCATGCAGCTGTTTGGCTTTTCATTGTTTCCCTTCCCTCTCTTTGGTTTTGTAATTTGTCAGTTTAGATTGTAAATTTTTTGGGATAGAAATCTTGTATTCTTGCCTGTGATGTGCCTAGCATTTTGCTGCCACTAAAATGAAGAACATGAAATAAAATAAATAAAATAATACATCATCATCATCATTATTATTAATAAAAATTACTTCATACAGAGACTGAAACCCCAGTTTCCTTCAGGAAACCTCTCAAGCACCCTATCAGTTTCTCCTTCTTTAATACACTGTTATGGAGGAAATGATCTGCGGTTATCCAACCATGCTCATTGTGGTCAAGGCAGCTGGGAACTTTCCAGCCACCAGTACCACAATACAGTAAATACAACATCTTAAAATCAGACACAGTGTAACTGTTAATTAACTCAAGATTCTCCCTACCCATGCTGCATTTCTCACAGCCCAGACAGAAAGAGAGCTAGGACTTGGCACCACACAAATATTGCACTATTTTAAAAAAACCCATTTAATTAAACTAGTACAAACTCCTGTGTGGACACTCTTAAATCGATTTAACCCCAGTTTGTATTGATTTATCTTAAGTTAACAAGGTATTGACTTGGAGTAAATCAATATAAACCAACTTTAAATTGAATTAAGAATGTCCACACAGAGCTTTGCACCTGTTTAACTAAACTGACTGAAAAACACACCTTTGATTAAATGAATACAATTTTGTTTATAATCTGGAGCATAGATCAGGAATGAAATCCAGAAGGAAAACATATATAGGGTATGGATATCAAGAATGATCACAATTCATGAGAACAAATTTTGAAAGGGACATTAAGCCTTGTGCTTTCAGTGCATACATCAATCTCTAACTACTGGAAACCAGGATGAGATCTATGAGGAAGGAGATTATCCTATATCTGCTACTGCAGGCACTTATACCTTCCTCTGAAGCATCTGGTATTGGCCATTGTCAAAAATAAGATACTGGACTAGATGGACCTGGGATCCGATCCAGGCAGGTTCTCTGTTCCTTCCTAACATTCTGCAATTAGGAGACCATTAGATAGACTGGTCACACTGGAAAGGGTTTGATAAATTTATTTTAATAATCTTGAATTGGCTCTCCACTTTCAAAAACAATTTTAAGGGTAGAAGGTGATTTTCAAAGGCACAAAGGACATTTAGGTGCCCAATTCTCATTAAAAGTGGGGAACTCTTGAAAATCCCAGCCTTTATCACTGTGTTATATATGTTCAGGACTAGAACAGGTGCCTTGATTACCCACTTACTCAAAAGCAGTTTTCTTTTAATTTTAGAGGAATACAGAGTGTAGCCATAAAGTATAAGAAAACAAGGTATTTCCCCCAGGCCCAAACAAAATATTTCCCCCTATTATTTATTACTGTGGCATATGAAACTTTATTCATTTAGGTTATTTAAGTTTAGTAGGAATAAAGTAGTTGCCTAAAACATCCATGAACCACCAAGGGAAACTAATCCACTTTTCATAACTCTAAAAATAGTTTGTTTTAGCTGTAAAAGCCCTCAATTACCACGAGGAAATCAAAAACAAAGGACAGATTTATTGAGGGATGTAAGTTATGTTCTTTTCTTTTCCCCAGAAGGGACTTCTGCTGTGAACTGCCTGTCTCATTTTCACTAGATGCTTGTAAAGCTGGATGAAACCAGATGAGGCAGAACTTGAAAAGATGTGTCAAAAAGTAAGAGAGTGAGTGAGTGTGTGTGTGTGTGTGATGGTAGGAGACCCTTAGAAACATCTCTTGCAAAAAAAAAAAAAAAAGAGAAAATAAAAGCTTCATTAAAATAGCTCTCCCCTCCCCAATGACTACCAGCATATCCTTTTTGGAATCATAATCCTAACTTGTAAACATCTATCTTGCGTTTTCCAGTCTCCTGCCACTTCTGTTTCTCTGCTCATTCAGTCCCTTTCTTTGTTAGTATTGCCTTTGTGACCAGTACTGTCACAGAAAATACAACAGTTGTGCAGCAGCCATCCTTACACAGCTCTGTTTAATCCCAAGTAGCTGGAGCTGCATCCTTATGCAAAACATTATAGTCTGACAAATCAAATGAACAATCTGCTAAACGCGCTGGCAGGCAGATCTCTGAAACTGTCTTCTCAAAGGGTAAATTAGTTGTCTTCACAGTGCCTCTTAGTTATGTATTACTAGCATGAGCTACCTAATTACAAAAAAAAGACAGTATGGATCTTTTCAACAGCCCAGGTTACTGTCCAGGAAAACAACAACTGATAGTGTTTAGAGTGTGCCACATGCAAAAGACAATTACACTTCATATGAACATTTGAGAAAAGGACAGCATTAGGTTAAATTTTATTGCTTACAAAGTAATGGGATCAATCCTTCCATTGAAGAAATGAATGGAAATGTTGCTATTGAACGTAAGAATCTGGCCATATCGGTCACACCCATGGTCCATCTAGCCCAGTATCCTGTCTTCTGATAGTTGTCAATGCCAGGTGGTTCAGAGGGAATGAACAGAACAGGAAATCATCAGGTGATCCATCCCCTGTTGCCCAGTCCCAGCTTCTGGCAAACAGAGGCTAGAGACACTTCAGAGCATGGTTTTGCATCCCTGCTCATCCAGGCTAATACCTATTGATGGACCTATACTCCATGAACTTATTGGCTTTGATAGGAAAAGGAAGGGGACACTACAAAGATTGGTCTCTACTATTACTGCAATATCAGATGTGCTTTGTAAACAGATAGAAGATGACAAAGTGGGAAAGAGAATTGGAGAGGATGATTGCAGGCTAATGAAAAGAGATCAGTTTTTAGGAGGAAGGCGGAATGTGAAAAAAGGGATGGAGAAAGGAGTGAGAGAAAGAGAAGGTTACAGTGAGCCAAGAAGAATTGGCAGAGCATAACAAAATTTAGAATTATTTGGAGACAGATTTGTATGCTCCAGTAGTGTAAAGGAAATGCAGCTCTCCTTGACATGCCCCTTCACATGCTTAGCCCCACTTCACATTTTGGGGATGGAAGGGGTGTGGCCAGCACTTTGTGCTCCAGCTATTCTTGGATGTGAAGCAAACCAATGATAGCAATAGAGAAGTTGGTGAAGTTAGATCAGCATTCCAGAAGCAAAGATATATAAAAAGGGAAATCAAGAAAACGCATGCCTTTCTGCAGCTGCCATGAACTGTGCCATATGGGCTGCATCTCCTGAGAGAGGCACAGCATAGAATCTGTCCCTTAAACTTCTGTCTTAAACTAGAACCTGTTGTTGTGTAGACACACACAATACGCATACAAAAATATTCTTAAACTACAGCACCATTCTTCACAAATATTGCAAACACAGAGGGAATTATCTAAGTACAAGCAAACTTTGATACAGCCGAAGAGGAAGACAATAAACACCAGAATTTAAGTGGCTTCCCAGATAGATGAAACTGGGAATATAGTTATACAGAGCTGGAGGGACACTACAGTCCAATTTTAGCTCACATGACTTTGGAAATAGTTTGTCTGATTAAAAAAGGTGATCAAATGCTTCTACATTAAGGCAAAATAGCAGCCTGCAAATATGCAGTACAAAGATTATTGGCTAGAGAGTTTGAACACGAAAGGCAAACCAAAATGAACGTATCTGCTGTTTTTAAGAATTCAATAAAATAACACAGGAAATAAAAAACCAGTAGCTAAACAATTCCCCAAAGTAAAGATGAACAGCAAACAGCTTTTCCCCACTGCTTTTAATTTGTCTTCTTAAGGCGGCATTCCCTGGGAAATAAGACTATTAAAAAATAAGCCAGCAACTATGATGACTTCTCTTTACTATTATTACAGTCAAATGGTATTGAGAATGAAGCTGTTCTGAGAGGTTTTAATATTGTGATAATTGGGCCTACAAATTTACCCTTATTGGGAGTTGAACTGTAAAGAGTGAAGTTCAGAAGATCTCACAAAAATCTGTAACAACAAAGAAAGGTATGAAAGGGACACAGAAAGACTGAATTTGTCCAAACAAAAAGGCCTAACAGTATAATTCAAGGACTGGGTTAAGATCATGCTTGGTAAACAAGAAAAGAGTGGAATCAGAAATCAGTGAACCAAAACTGATGTGTCCGAAACTAGGCCTAGTTGATGGACAAAATAAAAGGGGGGGGGGAGGGGGAAAGGGGGGCTAGTCTGCCCACCACCACCTTTTGGAGTTCTTAAGGAAAGAGATTTTGGGAGAAAAACTGGCTCCACCCCCACCACTTCCTGGGACTCCAGGCCTTCATTATCCTGATCCTGAGAGATGTCCTGACTAGACCGGATCACAGAGAGGGACTTAGATGACACTATCACCTCCCCACCTTCACCTACCATTGAATCCCAAACACAACCTGGGGTGAAATGAAATTGGACTCGAAAAAACAGCTTCAGCCTATTTCAACTAACTTCTTTTCTTTTCCTCGAAAGAACAGTTATTACCATCTTTGATACCATCTAAGAGATGCCAGACAAAGGGTATTTTCCCTTCTAAAAACTCTCTCCAACTAAAGGGAAATGGAACAAGGGATGTTGTTAACATGAAAGCCATAATTAGTACTTTACATTTCAAATGCTTTAACTGCTTTTCTTTGTTTTCTGTATCTTAAATAAAAGGTTAAAAGGATTTTAAATGGTGTATTTGCCATGGTACTAAACAAGCTGAGGTCTCTGTAACCCCACACCTTGTTGAACATTGTTTAATGTTGGACAGTAACTGGATTATGTTACCACCTTTAACTCTTTCTGCCCATATATTCCATCATAATACAACAGTTCTTTCTTGAGCGTGCATCAGGCAGGAACAGCTGAAGTGTGAGATAACTCTGATAGAATGGGCATGTTATAATGACAACATATCAATGCTTTCTACCTCTGGAAGAACAACATCTAGAATTTATTATGCTATAGCTCACACCAGGGATGACTGAATCATCTTGATTACTCAGGACATTGATTCTGCGTGATAAAAATCACCATATTTATACCCCATGACTGTGGCGTACTATTAAATGATCCCCTTTATATAGTCTTCCATCTACTGGCATTTCTTGATTTCTGAGTCATGAGACTATTATAAATACTCAGACGTGCAGTAAAGATCATTTTGCTTTTAATAGGTTGTTTTTTACTTAGTGAACGTAAGCATGGGGTAATTTTTTGCTTAGGGCCGTGGGTTGTTCCTTCCCTATATTATGACTGATCTTTAGTTGAATGAAACCTGGGAGCAGGAGGTTTGGAAACTGCCTTTACATGCCTGGGAGCCTCTGACATCTTGGGTGATGTCAATCCAATCCAATTTTGACACAGATGACTTTGAAAATATTGTATCTGATGAAAAAGGTGATCAAATGATTCTACATTAAGGCAAAATGGCAGCCTGCAAATAAGAAGCACAAAGTGTTGGCTTTAGGTATTCATCACAAAGGCAAATTAAACTTAAATGAATGCATCTGGTATTTTTAAGAGCATGTTGAGGACAATCACAGGATAAAATGGGGCTCTGTATGGACCTAGGGGGTCTGTCTTCCCAGTTCACTCTCAAGGCCTGGAGCCAGTGGATGGCCAGAAACTGAATTTCAAAAACATTTGGGGTCTTATTTAAAACTTAGGTGACATTCAGGATTACTGGGAGAGGCATTGAGAGAGAGTTCTTCACCCCTGCAAAGGTATTTCCCAGAAAACACGTGCAAAACTCTGTGGTGGCAGTGTGTGATCTAGGCAGGTGTACAAGGAAGACACATTTCTGAAGGAGGAAGTGGTTGGGTGGTCACATAGGTAGCGTCAACAGGCAAAGAACACAGCCAAAGCGCACAAATCAAAACCACACCATTATCACTAAACAGTTTTTGTAATAGTTAAACTAAGAAGCAGTAGCAGGAAGGAGCATTTTGAGACGAGCACAGTGGCTCAGGCTTCTGCCAGCCAGGGATTTTTTGTTTTGCTTTGAAAATGAATTTGCCTTTAAAAAACAGTAGGGATGTGTCACAGTGTGTCATGTTCCCCTCTTCCCCCCCGATGAAAAATAATTTTCATTTACTTATTTAGAAAAACCCAGAAAACAGCCTCCCTTCTTCCACACATGCTCTTCAGCCCAGTATGTGACACACAAACGACAAGAGTTGCAAGCACCTATTGTGTCTCAGCAGCAGTGATTCTGGAGGAGACAACTTGCAAAAGATGAGAACAATAATGAAAGACCAGTGCTGGCCTTCAGCCCCAGATGCAGCAAACACAACAGCTCCTCCTTTTCTCAAAATGCAGTACAATCCTAAGTGCACTGGGTCTCATCCTTTTGCCCAGATGGAGAGTCTCTCCTGTCACATGGCTTTGCATCAGATCTACCTTCATAGTTCTTTTAATAACACTGCCTTTGCCTAACAGGAATCTAAATTCTCCTGAACTTTGTGTGTCCGGAATTATGAAACCGGTGAGCAGGAATTCTGATCTGATATGGCATGGGGACAGGGGAGAGAGAAAAAAGGAGATCTGTGCCTACCTTAACCTGACCTGGGGTTTCTCAAGATTGTATTGCTAGGAGATTGGGGGAAAGCAATTTCCAAAGTTCTGATCACCCTGGCTGGAACGTTATATAAATGCTAAGGTGTTGTTTTTAGATGTAGTCATAGCAACACAGAGGGGCTCCCTCTTTGTTCTCTGATCATCAGCAGGGAAGAAAGAAGCAGATGTTGGCTATATTCTGCCCTGCCACAAGGGAGGGGAGCCCCGGGGTTCGCAGCATTCCAAGGAGTAACGATAATTCTACTATCCCACCTGCCACTCTCTCACTATTTGCCTTTCCCCCAGCTACTGTGTCTCTTCATTTGTGTTATGCTCCTCATCTCTAAATTAAATGACTGTAAGGGCTTGTCTACACTTACTGCACTGCAGCTGTGTTGCTGTAGCGCCTAGTGAAGATGCTACCTATGTTGATGGGAGGGCTTTTCCCATCGGCGTAGGTACTCCCCCTCACCAAAAGGCAGTAGCTATGTCGATGGGAGAAGCCTTCCCAGTGACATACCACTCTCTACACCAATATAACTACTATGGACTTTCCACACCCCTGAGCGATATAGTTATACCGACATAGGTTTGTAGTGCAGACCAGGGCTAAGTGTTTGTGTGTGAAAGGGGTGTATGTGATGTGGAGGACAGTGATGATGCTTGTGATTAAAGTGGTTGGAATAGTTGTTAGCAATGGTATTCGTTTGAGTCTGGCCCCTTTACTGGCTATCAAATTCTGATTTCTGCTGGTATATTCAGTGTTTACGGTTATTTGTGGAATAGTTTTGACAAATCATTTCCAGCTTGTTGATTGTTTGTGAATTGTTTACCCTGGTATCATTATTTTTCATATTCCTGATTCAGCAAAGTTTTTAAACATGCAATAGCTTTAAGCATATGAATAATCCCATTCCTTTCCGGCATAGTATTTAACCATGTGCTTAACTTTAAGCAAGTGCTTATGGTCCATTGAGTTCAACAAGACCAAAGGACATAGTTTGTGCTTTACTGACTCAAACCCAACTTGGTTTGTGCAACTGGTCATTTAAGTCATATGGTACTTTTCTGTTTCCTGATTGGATGAGTTTCATGACAGGTCAATAATAAATGACAAATAATGAACAGCATACTTTCATTTTGAATTTTGGACCAATAATCATTCATGAATCTCAGAATTTGCATACATTTTCACAAACAACCAGAGATTATCCAAACATTGCTGAATAACAAATAACATCACCCCCAAAAATTCAGCACTTTTATTAGGGAGTGATGAATCCATTTTGTTTTACTATTTGACCAACTCTACTTTTGCACTTCATCAGCAGTGGCCAACCTATCACATTAGGAATTTTGCATTAAAAGCTGAGTGCTATTGTTAATTAATGAAAAATTTAACATTTAGTATTCAAACTTTTTCTGGTATATTTTGGTTTTGTTTTATATTGCTTCTGTCTTCTTCGTATTTTTTTCTGAACATTTTTTGTAAGGTTAGTTTTATTTCATAGTTCAAACATCCAAATAATTTGTGACATGGTAAGACTCTTCTGGCATTGCAGGTTCCTAAAATGGAGTCCTCTACATTTAGCAAGGGACTCAGCAAAAGAAGGATGCTTTATAACATGCATACTGGTTATTTTTGAGGAAAAAGAAGAGAGTTATATAGAAGATCGTAAGCTGTGACACACTGTTAAACATTTTATTGCACGCTATATGTCTTGCTGAGCCTCTCTGGCAGTTTTCCTGCTTTTATATATCCTAAATAAATCCAAATTCTTTCCTGGTGTTTTGTGATTTTATTTCAGCTGGAACATGGTTGTTACCTTAAAACATTTTAGTCTCTTATCTCCATTCATCACAGCTGGTGCCGTGTCACATGGCTTAGAAGAATGTCTCAGGGTCTCATGCCAATCTAGTCACCTGCTGAAAATTGTGAATTTAAATGAACTATATTGCGGGCTGATGTATGCCTCACTGGTATTTGCTTCATACATCAGTGAGTTGCATCATTTGGAAAGAAGCACCTGAATGAGAATGAGCTAAGCAAATTAAAATAAACGGTATTAAGTTCAAGTATTTTGAATAGATTTTCATGCATTTTAAATATTATGGGGCAGATCTTCAGATGGTGTAAATTGTCATAGCTTCACTGACGTCAGTGGAACATAACAGTTTACACCAGTTGAGGATTTGCCCCTTATTTCTGTTCAGATCTCTAATGAAGAGGCCTAACTTTTCTTCCTAGTGTTAACTCTTTGAAAAAATAATGATGGGATAAAGCATGTGTATTCTCAGGTTGACTCATCACTCTGTGCACTTCGTAAGTGTCCCCACATGGGCAAAATTGATAAGATAATTGATTAAGCACCAAGTGATTAACCAATTAAAAAGGTCTTTCAGCTCCTCAGCTCAGGACAGTTAAAAGAAAGACAGGAAGAGAAAGGAGAAGAGTGGGTGAAGGAGGGGCACACAGCACATTGTAATTAAAGCATACAGTGATGAACTATGCAGAAGTGTATGAGGATTCTTTGCAGGGAGGAATCCAGGGTGAGGGAACCCTACTCTGTGACAAATGGGCTCCTTACATTTCCAATTCTACTCCTTTCAGGAGTCTGATTTGTTTTGCATATCCCCAAGTTACACCTCACTTAAAAACTGCTTGCTTACAAAACCAGACATAAAAATACAAAGGTGTCTCAGCACACTATTATTGAAAAATTGCTTACTTTCTCATTTTTACCATAGAATTATAAAACATAAAGTAATTGGAATATATATAGTACTTCCATTTCAGTCTACAGTATATAAAGCAGTATAAACAAGTCATCGTCTGAAATTTTAGTTTGTACTGACTTCATTAGTGCTTTTTATGTAGCCTGTTGTAAAACTAGGCAAATATCTAGATGAGTTGATGTGTCCTCTGGAAGGCCTCTGCGTTCCTCCCGGGGTTCGTGTACCCCTAGCTGAGAACCACTGGTCTAAACTCTGTTCACTAGGTGCAGTGTCTATGGTTCATCAAGAACACTAACAGTTTGCTGCAGTAGAATACTACTGATGCACACCTGCAAAATCTTCTCTCTAGCATGTTTCAGATATCAGTCATGCTTTTTTCCCATTTACCCTACTTTATCAAGATCCATTAATTTGATGTCGTGATGCTTGACCCTGATACTAAATTCATGAGCTAAATTTCATTAGTAGATAACACTTTTATATCCACTTCTTGGTTTGTTTCAACTTACGCTGGACCATTCAGACAAAGTCTGTAGTTTACAAGGGACAACTTGATGCATGCTTACACAACTTCCACTGTTAACTATTGGAAGAATTCTGACTGGTTTTTGCCCCTTGTTACTTACAAATTAAATTAAAATGGAGTATTTAAGCACTGAACCAGCCACAGTTGCCACTGCCATTAGGTTTCTCTCTTACTTTTGACATTTACAAACACTCCCTCACACTGAAGGCCTGATTTTGGTCTCACACCCGTTTTTCAGCAGTGTAACCTCACATACTTCATTGAGTTACTTCCAACTGCACAGGAGTAAATGGATACTGACCTTTGAAGGGAAAGCCAGTTCAACAGCAACTAATACAAAAATACATTCCACAGAAGTGACACTGCTTGTATGCAGTCAGAACCTCATTTACCAAAGCACATTGGCTGTTTTGCTGCAGTCATACATGACTCACCTCTAAGTGTACTCGAGACCCTGGTACATAGCAGCATGACAGTGAAGTGTAGCAGCAAACTCTGCCTAATCCAATAATTGGGACTCTGGCCACAACTTCACAAAGCAGCCAGTTTTCCTTACACTGTCCACTGCTCAGATAATTGGTCTGACATTTCATTTCTCTCTTCTCGGAGACACAGTCAGGCAGAAAACCCATTCTTCTAGAATATGCCTCCGGCCCAGAGTAACAGGGCAATTATGGGTCTCGGCTGAGTGGCTGGCATGTTTTCCAGTACCATCAAGGGCTACTTTCCACTTCTTTATTGGTTTAAGGAGAAATAAGGCAGGAATAAAAAACAGTGCTGCTTCCCTAACACACAAAAATTGTCAGGTAGCCGAATGCATGTAAAAGCAGCTCCTCAATATGTTATTTATTTAGGTGTGAGGTTTATGCAATTGCTTCCTTTGAAAAATCTGACACCTAAACAATATTGTTTGCAATTTGTATGCCACTAGGGTTAAATCATTTCAGATAATGGACTGCAGGCAGAAGGAGATTAACACAGAGTTTGCAGTTTTGAAAATGAAGGTCCATTGTCTCCTCCCGCCCCTATTTCCCTACCTCTGCCTTTCTTTTTGGACCCAGGAACAGGAAAACAGAGCTACAGAACAGTTCAATTACAAATAGTGCTTCATATCTAGATCCTTTTCAATTTATCATCTCTTTTTTTCCATTTAGCAGAAAGCTGGTCTTTGAGAATCTTTTCAAGGGACTATAGGATTTCTGTTAAAAGTCAAGGTATCGATTGTGGTATCTTAGCAAATAACACTCTGATCTTACAAAGAGCTTGTGTCACAAAAATATTTGTGTTATATGAGACTGGAATATTACTCTTGTTGCAATAGAGATTGGCTCATACAGAGCAATAAAGCTTGTGACTCAACTGCAGCAAAGAATCATCTTTTTCTATCACGGTTACCATCATATAGTCTATATCAACTGAAGCATCACAATCTCATTATGAGAGCCTAGTCATAACCTGACTGATTTTACAGTCAAGAAATCATAACTGCAATGTAGTCCAATAACAAGAAACTTCTAAAGATAATTAACTTTGTGGCAGAGCCATTACAGTAATTTCTTTGGATAAATAACATCCAAAAAAGAAAAAAAAAAAAAAAAAGAAAACCTTGAAAAAACTGTGGTTTCCTGTTATAAGTTAATATGCATTCTAGGCTGAAAAGAAAAATTGTAATCACCAGGGGGCAATCCAGCACTTCCAGACATGATCATGGCCAAGGTCCATTCGATATATATTTACACACAAGTGTGTTAGCTGAAGTCATATTCTTTAAACTCATAAACACAACAAATATGACAAGTAAATTATTTGAAAGTTAAACATACTCTGTTTCTCAAAATCAAAGGGGAGCCCAATGGGAAGTGTTTTGTTAGGTGTGTGTGGTGTCGTGGGGTTTTTCTAAAATGTTTAAAGACTTTATTTTCTTTATTGTTGCTGATATCTCCTAGGACAGATGGTCTCAAAAAGACATCCTTCCATTTAGGCTTCTGCTGGACTGAATTTATCAGACAATGAACAGTCAAGACATATGCCACCTGGCTCTGAGCTGCGATTCGTCAAACTACAGAATTGCACTAGGTGAAAATCTTTTCAACACTGAGGACTCTACTGGCACCCTGCAGGATAAAAGAATGAATTTCCTGCAGATTTACTACAATCTCCCACAGAAGGACAGCAATATATGAGCTTCTTGCCTGGAAAAACTATGCTGAATAGTAGATTTTGAAAGACCATTGTGTTGGAGATTAAAGAGACAGACAGACAATTTCAAATTGGATTTGAGTGCCTGATTGAGATTTATGAACTAATCTTACAAACTCTTACTCATGTGAGTAAATCAATGAACTGAACAAGGGTTTAAAGATCATGTCCTAAAAGCTCATTCCATTTAAAAATCAATGGAGATATTGGAAACAATAATGAAAAAGAAAGGCTTTAGAACATTAGACAGACAGATAAACACACAGTACTGAGACGATCACAGTATTCTTCAATTAGAGAAGCTGCCTTTGCTAATCTTTGAAATAACTTAGTGGGCATAACTGTGATATTTACCATCTCATAGACCAGAGGTGAGCAAACTTTTTGACCTCAGGGCTACATCGGGGTATGGAAATTGTATGGCGGGCCACGAATGCTCACAAAATTGGGGGTAGGGGTGCGGGAGGGAGTGAGGGCTCCCATTGGACGTACGTGCTCTGGGGTGAGGCCAGAGGTGAGGAGTCTAGGGTGCGGGAGGGGGCTCCGGGTTGGAGTACGAGGGGGGGGTGAGGGCTCTGGGGTAGGGCTGGGGAGAGGGGTTGGGCCAATTGTTGTTGGACGTTATTATTAAGAAAACGTGATTAATGATAAAATATGGAGCTTTCATCTGCACATCACTCATTTGAACATCCAGATGGCACGTATCTTAAAGTAAGTCCCTTCTGCCCACTGGATTGTGTGGATTAAATTGGTGATTTCCCTCCAATTTCTAAAGGAGAAAATATTCACAATACAAACATCACTACCATCATCAGAACTAATTTGTGTCCTTGTTGGAAATCTTAGCAGAGAGACTAAAAACTGGCAGGTAGATGGAACTACTCTTCCAAACCAGGAGTTGGTGACTTTAGTTCGGGGTGATGTATATTTTATCTTTATAAAGTTTGGCTATATTTCAAGAGTATTTAATTGAACTTTTCGTAAGATCATTTTCTTTATTAAAAATTCTGTGAACGTTTTCTGAATCATGTGATTTTATTTCATTCTTACTATTTTCTAAAAGAAAGGAGAGAAATTTAGGAATTCTGGTATGAACAGGAGTTTTCCTGATGAGCTTCAATAAGGATAAGTGCAGGGTCCTGCACTTAGGACGGAAGAACCCAATGCACAGCTACAGACTAGGGACCGAATGGCTAGGCAGCAGTTCTGCGGAAAAGGACCTAGGGGTTACAGTGGACGAGAAGCTGGATATGAGTCAGCAGTGTGCCCTTGTTGCCAAGAAGGCCAATGGCATTTTGGGATGTATAAGTAGGGGCATAGCGAGCAGATCGAGGGACGTGATCGTTCCCCTCTATTCGACATTGGTGAGGCTTCATCTGGAGTACTGTGTCCAGTTTTGGGCCCCACACTACAAGAAGGATGTGGAGAAATTGGAGAGAGTCCAGCGAAGGGCAACAAAAATGATTAGGGGTCTGGAACACATGACTTATGAGGAGAGGCTGAGGGAACTGGGATTGTTTAGTCTGCAGAAGAGAAGAATGAGGGGGGATTTGATAGCTGCTTTCAACTACCTGAGAGGTGGTTCCAAAGAGGATGGTTCTAGACTATTCTCAGTGGTAGAAGATGACAGGACAAGGAGTAATGGTCTCAAGTTGCAGTGGGGGAGGTTTAGGTTGGATATTAGGAAAAACTTTTTCATTAGGAGGGTGGTGAAACACTGGAATGCGTTACCTAGGGAGGTGGTAGAATCTCCTTCCTTAGAAGTTTTTAAGGTCAGGCTTGACAAAGCCCTGGCTGGGATGATTTAGTTGGGGATTGGTCCTGCTTTGAGCAGGGGGTTGGACTAGATGACCTCCTGAGGTCCCTTCCAACCCTGATATTCTATGATTCTATGATTCTATGAAAATGATATGTTTAAGTTCTCTATGCTGTTAATCACTGATTCACTATAGCATGGAGTTTTACAGATCAAAGAGCTTGACGATAATTAAATGATGTCTTCCTGTCTAAAATCACTTCTACATTTCCAGTGTAGTTAAATATACTGGGTCCAACTCACGCAAAATTAGATTAGAGATGTGTTTTATGTTGTTTGGCTATTTAAAAAAAACATTTAACATCATAATGCAGATGCAGCAGGAAAGACACTTTGGGACAAACTGTTGAGGTCCCACTTATTTTACTGGCTTCTCCAGCCTCTCACAGGATCCAGATCCAATACTATAAATTACAATTTTTCTTAGTTTTAGAGCGAGGCCACAGTTACATCTGCCTATAACTGACCTGGAAAAAGCATCTTTTAGGTCACCTCGTATGTATTCATCTGCTCCCATTTGATATATGTTTAAGTTCTATTTTCTCATTCAGGAATACCTAGAACTGCCCTTTGTTCACAGACATTGAGACAAGTGTGTTGAAATGGGTATGTGTGCGAACACCATATGGAAAGGGTGTCAACTCCATGAATGTTCCGTACTAGTAATTAAGGTACCTTATTACCAGATAGTGTACAAAATAATACACCACTGGAAACATGGAACCATATTCCTGATTAGTGTTAAACAAGCAAGAAAAAATGTAAACAGGAAGGGGGTGTGCAACATTATACTGTGGCAAAGCATTTTTCGAATTAAGTTCTTTTCATAAGAATAATTAAGGATCTGGAAACTCTCTATAACAAATTACATATATGAATCAATTTATCCATCACTGAAATGTAGTAATCTGCAGAGTGAAACAAGGCAGCTGTTTAACAGTGCATAATAAGATTACATAATAATTAAGGGCAGAAAGAAGAATATAATACCTAGCCATGGGATCAGGCATTATTAGTTTGGTTTTGGTATAAATTCAGTTCTTGTTTAGATTCATGTCCTGTAGAGTTTAGAGTATTTTATACTTTCCAAGTTTCCCCTTTACTTGTGACACGATACAGAAAAAGTAATAGTCTCTTTTATGATTATTAATTATTATGACCCATTATTCTAGAAGTGGGGGCAGGGGAAGAGGAAGTTAAATAAAATCAGACACAACAAACTTCAGGTTTAACATTACTAAAGAAAATGTTTTATAGAAACAGGCACCCCCTCCCCCCCAAAAAAACAACAACAACAACAACAACAGCAAAAAAACACAAAAACACTCCCAGCATTGACAAAATCCTGGGTAGGCCAGTTCAAAGCATTGCCCACATTAACTTAAAAATATGTGGAAAACCATTTTCCATCCCTGGGAAAAAGGGACTTTTGCTGGATCTTATATCCAACATGGTCTGAAACTAATGCAGGACTGTGCAAAAGAGTCCATAGTAAATAGACCCCCCCCCAACCTAACAAAAAAGCATACAAATGTGAGATTTGGCCCATTTCTATACATCTATCTAATTGACTGCTGGGACAGAACAGAAATAGTCTGCTGGAATTTTGTTAGGACACTAATGTTAACAATTCAACTCTTGTGAAAAGTGTTATGGATTTTTAAGGACTGCAAATGGTCAGGACTTCAATTTTATATTTCTTTCAAAAGATGATATGCTTTCATTGCATTGTTCTTATGACCATGCCAGATATTGTTGAGCACTGGTTCAGTACCAAGTTCAAAGAATGCTGCATATTCAATTACCAATAGCATTTCTTGCAGCACCTGAATATATACTATGGAGGCCTCCAACCTAAGTACAGACCAATCTGACCCTAATTAACTTGTGAGATCTGACTGGATCAAAATACAAGCTGATGTAGCTGCAGAAAATATAAGATTTCCATTATTCTCTAACACATTTTATATTTTGTAAAGAAATGGCAGGTATTTGCAAAAAAATGTGATAAAATTGTGTTGGTTTATTTCTTTTCTCTATTGTATGACTTGCGATATATCAATATATCATGGTATGAAGTTATTTCTGCAAGAGTGTTTATATTACCTGGATTTATCATCTTGGATAGTGATTTGAGTGATTTTAAGCAGCATCATGATTGCAATTTACCCTTTCTGATTACAAAATGGCACTCTGTCTCTGTGCCAAGCTTACAAATGATTGTTGAGAGCCCCATTTGGAGTTTTTTTTTAAACTGCAGCCTGTTAAATGCATTGTTTTGATAGATCACATGTTAGACATTACTTTGATGATAGAAACTGCACTTACTCATTAGCCATTAACTGACTGGGAATACTGGAAACAACTAGCATTCTTATCATGAAAGTGACCTTTCATGAGAAGTTTTCTGAGAGAAGCTTATTGGTCTAAGATGGTCTACATTGGTGGTCGCCAAAGTATGAGAAAAATGGATCTTGCACACTCACATTTATGTGATTAATTTATCATGCACTTTTCACTGCCTTCCCTGCCCTCTGTCCAATATTCATCTCCAGAGATTTATTCTAAAATCCTAAACTACTATGAGATTTTATAAATCATCCCTACTGGAGAAATGCTTCTTTCTTATCGACACAAATATTGAATTCCTCCCCTTTCTCCCTCCCTTCCCTGTTACCCAGGCCTAAGGCTTAGGATGGGAAAGTTTCAGTCTTAAGGCAGTAGCAGCTTCTCTCTACCTATACACTGACTGTAATCTCTTCAAGGCCAGGAACACATTTTCTTGGATTTCGGTACAGCATTACATGGAGTGTTGGGGCATAAAAATATTAATAAACGTAGCCAACAAAGTTCCTTAATGTGGTCCATGGCTGCCTGATGTTCTATGTCACTATGAAGCCTTTGGAAACTACAAGTCCCAGCAGTAAGCTCCACAGAAACAGGTACTTAGCTAATCTGGTCCATTTTACAGAAATTACATACATCTCTAGGGTTCCTGGAGAGCTGGTAACATGGCTATTACTTGGGTAAAATTTGGATGCCTCTGCTCTAAGGAGCTGTTTCAGTTATTTCACAACTATAATAAGCTTATACCATCAAGCCAAATATTATCAGCACATTTACTCAACGTTTATGATTTTACGACACTTACGGGTATATTATATCATCTCACTGCAATTTTGTTATTTTAAGGATGACAGAATTTCCCATAAAGTGAAATAATACACCAGTTTCTTAAAATAGATGTTCAATATGTGAACAAAAGCATACTTGATTTGGAAAAAAAACCCTAGGCATTAAAACCAGTATTGTCAGCATCTGAACATTAGTATTTCTGGGTTCACTCACCCTTTCTTCTGAGCCTCTCATCCCTGTAGTTTATATTACTCAGACAAAGTAGCTGAATGTGCTGTGTAAAAGGTCTTTACCAGCATCCAAAACCTATTATTGTCCCATGTCTCTACATTTGATTGCAGCACATATTCATGCTTTTCAGCCCACACAGTGATTGAATTATAATTCTATTTATTATAGTTACCTGAACAGGAGATAATCACAATATGACTCAGGATAATGTATCTCAAACACTGATGATGATGTATTCTGAAACTCAGTTCAAACGTCTTTTTTTTTATTGATAGTAACTTTTAATTTTTAACTTATTATAGAAAGAAGCTTCTTTTCTTTGCAAAGTTAAAGGTAATTAGCACAGGTAAAAATAAAAACAATTTAAAAAAAACACACAGGACAAAACTGATTAATAAATACCCTGGTGTTCTTCATACACTGAAATCTATGAGTATAAGCTAATCTTTTCTGAAATGATCAATAATAAGGTTTTATTTGATCTCAAACACCATTAGTTATTTTTTTTATATTAATGTTCTACTTCCTTGGCATGTTAAATGTACTCTTGAAGTGAACAAAGCTGTTCTCAGAACAAAGGACTACTAAAAAAAGACCAAACACTGATCCAAAAAAAGTGGTCCAAGATTATTGCTGCTAACAGAAAACCAGTGATAAAGAATATGGATATAATCAAGGAATTGAATATATTAAGTTAAAAGGTATTACTAATAATTTTAGCAAATAGGAAAAGAAAATGATGAAAATGTAGTTCTTGCTAAATATAATGTGGGAAGTTAGTTACTATATGTATGCCTCATGGGAAAATAATGCTATAAAACAGATCAGTGTCACACAGGAGACAACCAGTTTATATATTAAACCACCTTGGAAAGAGTAAAAATGTCTGTATAGTTTATGAAAGTCATTATATTCATAAAAAAATACTGAAGCTAAGTCCCCAATTGTCTCCTATCAATTCAATGAGCTGTTTTATAGGTGAAAGATTAAAATATACTTTAGAAATGGAGCTTATTAGTTCCTCAGCCTTTCTATAAATATTATTGATGTCTGTTTAATTCCTGGCTTGTGTTGCCAGCTCATGCTTTTCTAAAGGATATAACAAGCCAATATTACCCTTGGAGAGTTGCTCATACCTATAATGCTATAGCACATGTCACAGTGTCATTAGTGCCAATATGAACCATCACCCATGGATCCTTTCCCATCAGAAACCTATCCAATCTTAGAGTGACATCTCATGTCTTGGCTCCGGGAAGGCAGCACACCATCCTGTTTTCCATCTGTCCCTTGCCGAATGTTCTTTCGCTTCATCTGAGTGTCGAATATCCAACAAGGGTTGTCTGTCTTCCTTGGATGGCTGGAGAAATCTTTGCAGGCAAGCTTGATTTTCTTACAGGTTGGGATGCTATCTACATGTCTGTCCCATATATTCCTTGGATCTGTTGGAACGTGAGTAGTAACTTCCATTGTTTCCACACTGATGAGTTGGTATTGATTTGAAACTTCTAGCAGTGTGGAATTCCTCCTGCTTCTTTTCTCTCTGGTGGTCACAGCCTGCCTATCCTGATCTGTCTCCAGCCATGACCTCTTGCCTGTGGTGGTTACAGATCACCAGACCTCCTTTCTGACTTCCTCTCCAAGTCCTTGGTGACCAGCTCCATTCTTCCTTGAACCTGGTATACTGGTGTTTCCCAGCCCTGGCTGTCTAGGAGCTCCCCAGCTTCTCTGGTTCTCAGTAGTATCTTAATGTGCCCCTCCAATTCAAGAATCTTTTCCTCCAGCCACTAACTTGCACTTCATGCAAAGGAAATCCCTTCTGGCTTCAGACAGCAGAGAGAACATGGCACATCCATTGCAGACCACTGCCACTGTTCCATTGCTGGATATCTTGACACAACACATAACACTGAATCTGGAAGGAAAGCCTGTCACACTCTCTCTGCACCTCTCTGTTAGCTGCCGCTGTGTGTGACTCTTTAAGGAAACTATTACATTAAATAACCTATCTTCTATAGGTCATAGATCACAAATTGTCCATGGTCAATAACTACAAAGCAAGCCTTGGGAGACAATTTATTGATCCATTGAGATCAGTAGTCAAATAGAGGTGAAATTAACTCATTTCCTTCTTGCTTCTAAAATGCTGCCCTAAAGACCAGAACTAAAAATCTTTTTCCTATTAGCCATGAAAATAATCTAAGTGCTCAAAAGAAGCTTCAACTCTGCAAATGGGTTGCTGGTGAGTATGGAAGCAAGACTGATTACTTGCTTTTTGAAAACTCATCTTTACAAGAAAGAACTGAGAGCTGTCAAGCTTTTCAATTATTGCCAATTTGCTTTAGTCTTTCGGAAGCAGCCAGAAATTTTCCTGAAAATGATGGAACTGGAATTTCACATTTATTCAGTTGTTAATGGTAAAAATTTTTCCTGAGGAACAAAGATCTTTGTATGGTAATGCTTTCAGAATCAAACTATTTAACACCTGTGTTGGTTAATGACCAATATTTTCAGTAGTCATTCAGCACAGTCTCAAACACAGGATGAGAGAGAACAAAGATGATGATGATAGACAGGAATTATTTACAGTACATTGCCTACTTCTCATTGGGCAAAATTTTAATTTTGGAGGTGAGCAGACAGTTCCCAATAATTTCCATGGGAAAATCCACCTTCTTTCAGAGGGCAGAAACTGGCCCATATTCTGTACCTGTACAATGATCTTATTTTACAGCGTATTCCTTCAGAGAACAACTTCATCTGCTTAAGTATACTGAGGGAAAGAAACTAGTGGCAAGAGATTTCTTAGAAAGGTTAGTGGGAGGGAAGAAAGCTATACCAGAAATCCAACCACAGGTTGTTCATAAAGATTTTGAACAATATATTCCAGGCTTTAAAGGAGATAGCTTGTACATACAAACAAAAATGTTTAAAAGCAGGAGGTTCTTGGAACAATCAGCACTATTTTGTAACGCCTTTGCCCTCTCCTCTGTCTGCCCTACCCGGTGAAGAGTTGACAGCCTCCCGCAAGGTATTAACAGAGGCGTTCCTTGGGTAGGGCGAATCGGGGTGACCGCTCTGGGCCCCGTGCTATGGGAGGCTCCCCGGGCTGGTGTGATTGGCTGGCACGGTCAGCCCCAGAAGAGATGAATCCATCACTTCTGCCCCGGGCCCCGCACCCTCCTAGGAACGGCCCTGGGTATTAAGCACCTTCAGTTCCCACTGATGTTGATTTCAATGGGAGCCAGGTGCCTAAATACCTTTGAAGATCTGGGTCTTACCCTCTTTGCAGGATCAGGCCCTTAGTGAATATATAGGGGCAGATCCTTAGCTGATGTGAATCATCACAGCTCCATCAACTTTGCTGGTGTAATACTGATATACAATAGCTGGGGGTCTAGTACATAGGGTTTGGTTTTACAAATTATATTTCAAACACTCACTGAAAAATACTTAATGTTTACTACCAATCTTGATAAATAATGCAACCTGAAGTCTTGGTTATGGTATCCCTAAACAGAGCACCTTCCAGCTGTTCAGCTCAGTTCTCATAAACAGCCTAAGTTAGTAACTAATTGCATCTCAAGTCTATACAGTTTTCTTGTTATAACAATGCACTAGGGCAAAAAATGGCAGTAACTAGGAAGCTTTAAAACTGGGACTTATTCCATACATCAAAGGAAGCACAAGCAAATTACCATGACAACTTTTAAAACAAGAACTTGTTACATCTAAGGTCTGTATTAATATCCACGCACTGAGTACTCTTTCTGTAAAAAAGGAAGTAAGTACACATTTTTAAATAACTATTCAAATGAAGATACACAACTACTGAGCTTAACAATGTTCAGTAATATCATTCAACAGAATGGACTTTCTTCCCTCTCTCTATATTCTTTATCACATGACACTCAGAACAAATCCTATTCACAGGAGTATGATGGCTCCACTGTTTACCTTCCTAATGGCAAAGTCCTGTCAAAGGTACTTATATTTCAAATATTAACAGTTAAAAGGTGCCAAGTTATTATAATTCTCTTTCACGCTGGGCATCCACATCAGGAAACTTGCTTATAATCATTGTGACTGAAGTTGTGCATTGCCACTGGAAATCAGACTCCTGACTACAGAGGGGCAGGAAATGTGGCCTTTGCAGCTTCATGAGACACTGCACTAAGTATGTACCACATATTTTGGAAGTGACAGAATTTTCCATTTAGCTGCAATGCCAAACTGTCAATTTTGTTTCAAAGCACAGCATGACATGTCCCAAGCAAAACAGAAACCAATCTGCAAGGTAAAGGAAATGTTACAGCTACTAGACTATTTAATGAGGTTTAAATGAGAAATTATTACTTGGAGGTTTAACTAAATAACAATATGTATGGAAGCATATAGCACATAGCATACAAATAATAAGGACTGAAATATAACCAAGCATATTTCTGATAAGGTGCACATGCTTCTGATGTGTTCCATGGAATAAGGGTGAAATATGAATCTTTTCAGCATGCATGAACACAGAGGGCCAGACAGAGTAGTCGCACCAATTTAGAACAGATGAGGATCTGGCCCTCATTTGATCATGCCACATTACTGAAAAAAATCAGATTTAGTTCTTGCCAAGTATCTACATTTCTAAGAAGCATCAGTAATGGGCACTTATGGCCAGTGAAAAATGAAATTGAGTGGGAGAATGAAAATAGGCGGTGGGAATGTTTTTAAAAAGGCATATACCATACAATAAATACCACAGAAAATGGGTAGATGGGCTGTGACACCTACAAAGTTTTGTTGGAGATGTCAAAATTATGTCAGTAATGTTATCGCCATGCTTTGGGATTGTAAAGTCACAAAAGAATATTTGGAAAAGGTGATGGGGACTTTATGGCTAATCCTACTGTACATTAAATGATACTTCTGATCTGAAGAACTTTTAACTGAGGAAGGCAATCTGGATGCAAGTTGGATTAAGATGTCAGATAGAATAATTAAGAGTCTGAAAATACAGTGCACCACCAACTGAAGTAGAATGTCTGGTGGCTAACCTACCTTACTCATGGCATTTCTTGAAGGAGCTATTTTGAAAATATACAGTAGGGGATATTTAAGCTATGTCTGCACTTGGAGTTGGAGGTTGAGTCCCAGCTTGTGTAGATATGCTCATGTTAGCTCTCCTCAAGCCAGCACACTAAAAATAGTAGTGTAGCTGCAGTAGCACAGGCAGAGGTGATAGGCAGGACATGCTAGCCGACCTGAGTATCAACCTGACCAGACCCCAAGGGTACGTGCTGAGGGTGGCTAGCCCATGCCGTCACGCACTGCTGCCAATGCTACTATGGCTACACTACTATTTTTAGCACACAAGCTTGATGAGAGCTAGCACGAGTATGTCTACTCAAGCTGGGAATCACATCCCCAGCTGCAAGTGCAGACACAGCCTTAGTACATACGGAAACTATTTTTGGGTTACATCAATAAATTTGGAATTAATACATGAAAATATGCAATACTGATTTCATTGGAATGATTATTATATAGTGAAGGTACCTCCCACCTTCAAGTCACATTTTATTTTGTTCTGCATTATATGATTTGATTTTGTTCTTTGTGTGGGCTTAGAGAGTGAGATAATAACTGGGTTGTGAGGTATCTGGGGGATGACTAATAAATCTCTCTTCGTTGTATGCTCTATTTGTTGTTAACAACCTTGGCAAAAACTCAATATTGAAAAAGAGCTGAAACAATCAAACATGTCAATCCTGAAAACACTTTTTTTTTTCCTGAGGAAGAAAACAAACAAGCGTGCACACACACTCACTTATCTACTGAAAAAAATATTCTGCACTTATTTTCAGTAACATTCTACTAAAGAAGAGATACCATTTGCCTCTCTAAAAGCCTTGGTTTCACACAGTCATTTCAAGCAGCTGCCAATCCATATTCAGTTTGTGTGTGTATTCCTGACTGGTTGTCTAAGGACAGCACTCTGCTGCTAGATGAGAGACACAATGACATTCGTGGATTTGGCCACTTGCCTCTTGTGTCTCTGAAAGCTGGGAATGCTGTGTGAATGGTTAGAAGGTGAGTCATATTTCACCTTTAATAGTGACATCTGTTTACTCTTCTAGGGTCAGCACAGACATGATCCAAAGCAAGCTCTGTCTATCACTTCTGGATGAAAAATAATGCAGCAGCAGCCCAATGTGCAGGGAGGTACAAGACTTAGATTTCCCACTGACTAAAGCTGTTTTCAGGGAGATAAGGGGATGATCAGTCCCCAGCCACTTCAGACTGAATATTGCATTACTGACACTCTGTGCAATGGCATGGACCCCACTCTGTGGGTATTAACTTAAACTGCAACAATGTGGGTTTGGGGCAATTTCATGCTGGGTAATGGTACTGGGAAAACAGCCATTTCCATGTGTCTGTGATGATATTCTCAGTCAGTTCATTGCTTACACGGTAGCTGCAATATTAAAAATAATTCACCTTCATTTAAGGGTTCTATCATCCTAAACAGTCAAGAGAATACATTGTTATTAGAGAAAAGGCACCTAAATCTGTATATAAAAATTATACAAAAAGACACATTCCTATCAAAATAATAGCCCACCTTAATTGATTTGTCTCATTAGAGTTGGTATGGCAACCCCCATCTTTTCATGTTCTCTGTATATCTATATCTATATCTTCCTACTGTGTGTATATCTATATCTATATCTTCCTACTGCATCTATCTATCTATCTGTCTCTATATCTATATATCTTCCTACTGCATTTTCCACTCCATGCATCTGATGAAGTGGGTTTTAGCCCAAGAAAGCTTATGCTCAAATAAATTTGTTAGTCTCTAAGGTGCCACAAGTACCCCTCGTTCTTTTTATCAAAATAAAGATCAACTTCGGTCAAATGCTCTGACTCATGTGTTTCAATGCACAAGTGATCAAAAGTGGCAAATACTACTAATGTTGAAAAAATATATGAATATGATATGCCATAAAAGGAATAGGTTCCCAGCTGGTATAAATCTGTATAGATCCTTTAAATCAAGTGAGCTATGTAGATTTGTATCAGCTGAGATCTGACCCCTTCTATATGAATAACAACACTTTTCTCTCTGATCTGGTTGAGAGAGAAAATCTGATATCTTTTTTGATTCTAATAATTTAAGTAAGCAAGATGAGTAAGCACCCTACAGACACGACAGTGCTGCCATTTAAATGCCATTTTTATCCTCTCACAACAGTTTTACATTGGTGTAATTACATTCAAGTCAATGGAGTTATTCCTGATGTACATCAGTGTAAGCAAGAGGAGAATCATGCCATAGAGGATGACTGCTTAAATACCCTTCCCATTTAAGATTTTAACATGTTGTAAACACGATTGCAAAAATTATGGCCCAGATCTTTAGCTTTGGATGAGAATCATGTGGGTAGTTGGAGTATAAAAAAAAGGTGGCTTTAAGCCACCTTTACACTATCCCAGTCCTTGGATATCTGTGTGCAAGTCCAATCCTCCAGCATAAATTAGAGAAGCCTGATGACTAACAGACCCCAGGGTCATCCAGGGATCACTGGAGTACAGAGAATCCCCGATACATCCCGCTTTCCCTGGAAAATACTCCCTACAGTGGCTACAGGGAGGAAAGTGGTGTACAAGCCATTATGTTGTCTCTGAGCCACCACAGAATCCCCATATACTGGGAGAGGAAGCTCCTGTGGTTATGCTTTAGAGTCTCTTGACAACAATGGTGAAATGCAAAGCAGCGACACTATAATTGAAACTCAGACACAGGTATCGAGAGCACCCACAGTGCTTGTCCTCACCAGAAGCCATTAGCTAACTTCAGGTTGTCTTCAACAATATATGATGTTAAAGGAAAACAAGCATCTTCAGAAACAGATATATGAACAAGCAGAACAAGAGATGGACAAAATACACATACTTGATCAAATAGAAGTGCTTCTATTAAGGCACAAAAAGGATGAAAAGCTGCTGAGCTATTTCTCAGAATTAAATACCTAATCTGATGAGTGGAGAGTAATGAGTAATGAGTAAAGACCGAATGAAATGCATTTCCATTTCCTAACCCAAAACTGCTAAGCTTACTTATGGTAAAATGGCTGTAACATCAAAAGCTTGGTGATGATAGGACTGTCATCTCACAAATAAAAGTCCTGCAAACTGCTGAGACACTGATGAACAAAACAATGGCAGTAATGGAGAAAACAAGCGCCAAAGCCTGTCAGTAATCATCCAATCAAACACACACTGCATGTACAGTAATTACGATGAGAGCATGCTTTTTCAAATTGAAGTTCATGCTTTGGTGTTTATGTAAACAGGCTTTGAATTTCATTTTCAGCACCCACATTGTTCATGATCATTCTCAGAGGCTGAGATTTTGGTGGATGATGAGTGAAAAGAGAAAAGCATATTGTACCTGCATCCCTGGTTTGATATCATCAGTCCGTGACCAAGAAACCAGGAAATCTGACGACTCTCCCATAAGACATCCTAATGTAGTACACAGAAATCTTATTTAAAAACAAGCATCATTTGTATTTATTCAAAAATGTAGGCACATTTATGGAAACAGGGCTGCCATTTGGTCACATTTATGTATGTGTTCAGGAACAAAATATTGCATTTTTTTATATGTTTGAATACACATGCAGAAAAGTAGCAAAATGAGGTCAAATATGTAGGTATGCTTGATGGGGTTTTCTTTAACTTCCATGAAAGGTCATCATAACTATTCATGGAAACATTAGAACTTGTATACATTAGCATACGGTAGAGGGTAAAACTGATATAATTTGATTAATATAATACAAGAACAATGAGCAATGTTGTGAGCATGAGGATATCTTTATTTTCTTAAGAAACCACAACCAATACAAAAATGTATATAAAACACACTAATTACAGATGTCAGCTTTGATTAGTCACTCATTGTTTTTTGATCAGTTTAGACTGGTTACTGGGTGGTCATTCATGAGCTGGCTTTGCACCTGCACAGAGGAATAAAGAGCCCCCTTACTCACCTGCACAGCTATCTGCATTGCCAAACCCTGCAAAAGGGTGGAAGGAAAGCAGAGAATGGCAGACTGCTTCTTCCTCTCTCTGGATGGGGAGTGGACAGTGAGAGAAAGACAGTGAGTGGAGCCTTGGCTCCACCCCATAAATGCAATTGTGGTAGTATACCGGTCTAGTAAAAGAGCTGGTACAGATTAATTCCCTCACCAAAGGAGAAGCTGGCACCCAATTGTGACTCTCCGAGTCACAGTCTAATACCTATCCCTGCTCCTGGGGCAGTGTAACTATGCACTGTCCCTTACTTGGGCTGGATTGAAAGGTGGTAATCCAGCCCACTGTGAGGCCATGTGTACACTACCCGCCGAATCGGCGGGTAGTGATCCATCTATCGCGTCTAGTGTAGACATGATAAATCGATCCCCAATCGCTCTGCTGTCAACTCCAGAACTCCACCACGGCGAGAGTTGGAAGTGGAGTCGACGGGGGAGCGGCGGCCGTCGATCCCGCGCCGTGAAGATGCAAAGTAAGTGATTCTAAGTCGATCTAAGATACATCGACTTCAGCTACTCTATTCTCGTAGCTGAAGTTGCGTATCTTAGATCTATCCCCCTGCAGAGTAGACCAGGCTTTAGTAAAATGACCATACTTGATGAGACATTAGGGCTTTTGCTGTGAACATACGCATCCTTGCTATGTTACTTATCACATGCATGACTCGACAAAATATCATCAAAATGCAATCTCCAATTTCCACCATACTCATGGGGACATAGACAAAATAATTTAAAAATCAAAACCAAGTGATTAAAAGCACAAAAACCCCAACCCAACTCAACCAAAAACAGGAAAAACACTTTCAATTTCACCCACTCCTCCAAGCTTGAGTCCTTTGCTTCCCTCAATCAGCAGTTTCTTTCTCTACAGAGGACTCGACCCAAAAAAGCTTGTCCCACCAAAAGTCACTAAAGTCCAATACAAGATGTCTTAAGTAGCACAAAATTGTTGCTTATTAACTATAGTAAATGGTTCTTTAATCTACGCTCCGGGAATGATGCTCTCCTTGGTGTGTGTGACTTTAGAATGTTGCCAATGTATTAGGAACATTGTATTTAGAGCTGGGCAAATAAAGGATTTTTCAAAATGAAAGGTTTCCGATCAGTTCAGCAAGCCAAAATGAAATGTTTGGATTTTGGAACATCAAAATATTTTAGTTGGATTGAAAATGCTGAAATGAAATATTTTGTCATTTCTGAATTGAAATATTTTGGAACTTTTTGTTCTATAAAAAATTTGAAGAAAACATGTTGAAATACCAAAATTTCCTACTGGATGGAATTTCTGATTTTCACTCCATTTTACTTATGACAGTAGAGGTCACAAACATGCAACATTGTTTGTGCAGAAAAGAAGTAATAGTAATAAAACAAACAAAAAATCCAGAGTGGGATGGCTCAGAAAATGGCAGGTGTGAAATCTCTTTAAATGTTAAAATAATGGGTACAAGATTCTCCTACTTTCATACTGTGAAATGCCACACAGGTCTTTGGGGGGTGGGGGGAACTATTTTTCCAGTGACTTCATTTAAAAATTCCAGATATCTGACTTTCCTTTTAAAAAAATAATTAAAAAGTTGAGGTGATTTTCTGCACATGTTGCCTTCCTCCCCTCCCCTCAAAAGAAGTAGTCATGCCAGAACTAATAGGGAAATAAAGTAATTCAAAAATTATGTTCAGAGTTGCACCTTTCAGGAGTCTGTACAGAGGGAGGGCAGGAAGCCCCACAAGCTGAAGGGCAGGAGAGGGAAGTAGTCCAGGGGAAGGAACCACTAGTTCAAGCAGTTTACTGCTATCCCTAGGGCCCTTGGGCTGGGACCCGGAGTAGAGGGCAGGCCCAGGTCTTTCCCTCTCCCCTCCCCTCCTCTAGGACACTAGTGGGGCAGTTAATACACCAGTTCTGGGGCGAGAAATGGTGCCCTGAACCCTCCCCAAGAAGAGAACGCGCGAGACCCATCAAAGTAGTGCTGGCAATTTGCCACACGCACATTAAAGAAACTAGTTAAAAATCCATCAGTTGCTTGATTTTTGAAGCAGCCATTCAACATAGAACCATTTTTGTTGCACTTCTTTTTTTTATATATTCAAAATACCCTGAGAAATTGCTAACAGTTAATTACAGCTTAAGTAGTTTCACTAAGGTGACATTCATTGTGAGAAAGAGTATTGCAATCAGGCCTTAAATGAACACAGAACTTTCATATTTGACAACCTAATAACCTTTTAAATACCTTACAACTTTCTCCCTTGTTTTACATGTATAAAGGAAAAGGGAATATTGATGGTTTTCAGCTATCATGGTGATAAGGGCCATACAGAATAGATAAGAAAGTAATGGGAATTATTCTTCCAAAAAACTTGATTTAAAAACTCAATGGGAAATGGAAAACTGTAAGGATCTGGGAATGAGAAAGTCGGGCAGCTGATGTTCCTACAGAGCTACTGGGAGGCCATGCAGGGGCACAGCCAGGGAGCACTGTGGAAAGTAGGCACCACAGGAAATACTGCCCAAGAAACCTAGAGTGACAGCACCCTGCGGTCCTCTGGTTGGCCAAGCTCCCAGGAAGTTGTCTGGGCAACCACATAGACTTTGGCCTGCTGCAATGACAGACTTTGCTTGATCTCCTGATCTCTGGTTTCTGATCCAAGCCTGATTCTGACCCTGACTCATGTCTCCCAGTTCCAGCCTGGTACTATTTCTGATCTCTGACCCCAGCTTGATTCTGACCCTGACTCTTTCTTATGGGACCTAGCTCTTCTGATTCCTGCAACTCCTGCTCAGTGACTACAGTCCCTGCTGTGCAGACCTCAGTCCAGCTGTGATCACTAGGCCAGACCACCTATACCCCTGTTCCTGACAAAAACAACAAATCAAAAAACTTACAATAAGTCTTGGGGCACAACCACTGTATGTGGAGATTTAAATGACCAAACATTTTAATGTTTCCTGTATATACATTTTCATGAAATGCTTTTAGAAAAAAAACTAATGAATAATGCACAAAACTAACAATAGATTCATTTATATAGATTTTCAAAGCTTTCAGGAATAGAAGCAAAGATACTGCATAAGATTAAGGAACCTACACACTATAATTTAATAACACTTTGAATAACGTGGAT
This sequence comes from Natator depressus, assembly GCF_965152275.1. Classification (NCBI taxonomy): domain Eukaryota; kingdom Metazoa; phylum Chordata; order Testudines; family Cheloniidae; genus Natator; species Natator depressus. Next base: position 94,742,247 of record NC_134235.1, on the reverse strand, counting down.
CTTCTGTATACTACTGTACATATTTCTGGTATCCTTTATTTTGACTTCCAGCTTTACGAGGCTTTAGTTTACTGATCTGCAAGTCCTAATTATAGATTCAGAAAAAAAAATGGCAAGGTGTTTCATCCAGCTGCTGGCTGACAGTGAAACACAACTGAATGTTCCAATTCATATGCTGTAACATTTGACATCAATTGCATTGTTCAGGGACTAAAAGTAAATAGAAAAAGGAATTCTGCACTCAGTTGCTGTGAGTATGAACAAACAATGGAAATTCCAAAATGATGAATGCCCTGCGATTCTTTTTACATACTTTAATTTGCAGAAAGCTACAGAAGCACAAAGGATTAGTCTAACGGAGGACTAAGCAGGATAATTCAAACAGCTCTACGTACTTGAATATTCTCTGAATATTTGTAATGAGCTGCCAACTAGCATTCCTTCTACTTTGTAAAGTCTGGGAATTTGTGTAGCTGAAATCATGTGAGTGTGACATTGTCACTTTCTTAGAATTAAAACTTTTAACCTCCATGGGTTTAACTGGCACCAATATCAGCCTTGTTAGCACTGATAAGTGCTTTGCAGTATATTGAAAGAGGAGGGGAGCTCTTGCCTCACTAGCCCAGGAAATAGGGAGCCATGGGAGAGCCTTGCTTCTCCAGGGCAAAGAGAGGTGGGGGAGCTCCCTGCTGTTTTGATCAGAGGAAGTGGAGCCATGATCTCCCTGCTCCTCTTTACGGGGGTTCCCACTATACATCTCCCCCTTATCCATTGTTTCAGATATCCAGTGCTCATCAATTGGGGAATGTGTTCCGATTCATGCTGGTCCTGATCTGCATATCCATCATTTGCACGGAGCATGACTGATGTGAACTGGAACACATTCCCCTACTGAGCAGTACAGTACTGTGCTTGTGTCAGCCCGCAAGGCTGCTGATCAACTCCTCCTTCTCCCTCCCAGTGCCTCCTGCCTGCTGCAATCAGCAGTTAGGCGGCATTCAGGAGCCATGCGGGGAAGGGGAAGGAGTGGGGATGAGGCACTCAGAGGAGAGGGTGGAACTGGGTGGGAAGAGGCAGAGCATGGGTGGAGGGGCAGGAAGAGGCGGGGTGGCCCTGTGTACAGTACAGTCCTGTAGCCATCATGAGTGCAAAACACATTCAAAGTGTTAAGAGTGGGCTTGTGTCTTAGAGGTAATGTAAGAGTGTAACATTAGAAGTGAAATTAGATGTTATAAAGCATATTGAAAGAGGAGAGCATCCAGCCGATGTTTCTCATATTCTCGGTTTGCCTGCTTCGACAGTACACTCAATTTTTAAGAGTGCTAATCGAATTCATGAAAGCACTAGAAGTGCTCTGAAATTGTCATAATTGAAGATAATGAAACAGAGAAGCAGTACAATGGAGAAGATGGAATGTTTGCTGGCTGATTGGATTGATGACCTCCATGAAAAGAAAATGCCTGTGAGTTTAAGCTTGATTCAGGAGAAGGCCAAAAGCCTGTATAACGATTTAAAGGAAAGAGAGGGAGAGAGCTCAACAGCAGAAAAGGAGGCCTTCAATGCTAGTCATGGGTGGTTCCACAGATTTCAGAAATGTGCCAATCTACATAATGTAAAACTCACAGGAGAAGCGGCTAGTGCGGATGAAGAAGCAGCTGAAATGTTTCCTATGCAGCTAAACACAATTGTTTCGGAAGGTGGCTACTTTCCGAAACAAGTTTTTAATGTAGACGAGACAGGCCTTTACCGGAAGAAGATGCCAACGATGACTTGTATTTCTTGTGATGAGAAGACTACTCCTGGATTCAAAGCCTCAAAAGACCGCTTAACTCTTCTGTTTGGGGGAAATGCAGAAGGAGATTAAAAGTTGAAGCCCTTGCTTGTGTACCACAATGAAAACCCAAGAGCAACGAAGGGCTATGTTAAGTCTCGTTTCCCTATAATTTGGAAGTCAAATTGAAAGGCCTGGATGACAAACAATATTTTCTGTGCGTGGTTTGTAGACCATGCTCTCCCTGAATTTAAGGCTTACTGTCAGAAGGAAAATTTGGCCTTTAAGTTTTTCCTTCTGCTGGATAACACAAGTGCCCACAAACTGGACTACAAAGACCTCTGCTCGAACATCAAGGTCCTATTTTTGCCACCCAAAACCACATCGTTGCGGAAGCCTATGGACAAGGGTGTAATGGCCACATTCAAGGTTATTACCTATAGAGGATGTTCTTTGTGCTGATTAAGGAGATGGCAGGTGAAGGAAAGCCAAGTGTAAAGGAGTTTTGGAAGACCTACATCATCTTGAACAGTGTGGAAAACATTAACGTGTCATGGGAAGAGGTCACTTCGCAATGTATGAACGGCATTTGGCACAGTGTATGGCCAGATGCTGTCCACAGATTCATGGGATTTGATGCCGTTCCTGCTCTTGGCAAGAAATTGTCAAGTTGGTGAAGGATGTCAGCTTCAAGGAAGTGGAGAGGATGATGTACAGGAGTTGCTGGAATCTCACGCTGAGCAACTGACAAATGAGGAACTGATTGATCTGGATCAATAATGTATATCCGAAGAAAGCAAGGATGATGATGACGATGATGTAAGGCAGGAAGCTAGGAGTCTGATGACAAAGAATCTCTTCCATTTTTTGGGGCTGCTGGATGAGATGACGGAAAACATACAGAGTCGTGAATGGTCTGCCACTTTTTCATGAATGGTCTGCCAAAGTCTCCAGGGCTCTCAATGAGGCAGCGACTTGCTACAGGGAGATCTATTGTTCAAAGATTTATGCAGGAGAGCAGACATCGATAAAATGCTTTTTTAACTCTTCTGGAACTGAAAAGATAGCCCAAGAAAATCCAGCCGCCAACCCTACCTAAGTTTAGTGTAATTGACACTTTTATACTGTATTACTGTACTGTATTTACTATATTACAATGTTCTATGTGTTTGAACGGTGGTAGTAGGGTTCTACATTATTTTATTCAATGTTTATGTGTAAAATGTATACTGTATAACCTGTCATTGTAAAAAGGTATACTGTTTAGGTACACTGTTTAGGCGAAAAGAGTATTGTCATAGGCAAATGTGGTGATCCCCCGCCTTATTCCATTATTTCTTATGGGGAAAAATTCCCCGGTATACGCTGTTTTGGTATCCATTGCCCTTTTCAAGAACGCAACCCCAATGTATACAGGCGACCCTCCTGTAACTTAACCATTGGTTTCAATGGAAAAAATCACATTGACTTTGAACGGGTCCAGGATTTTATCCCTGCTGTTTTCATTTTATTTTGACAGTGCTCATCAGGTAAGCAGTTACTAGGCTTAGATTCGGGCAAACTTATTATACTGGGTAGCATCTTACTCAGTAAGGAGTCCCACTGAATTCAAAGGTAGGAGAATCTAGCCCTTGGTAAACAAGTTTAGATGAAAGAAAAGGAGTACTTGTGGCACCTTAGAGACTAACCAATTTATTTGAGCATAAGCTTTCGTGAGCTCACGAAAGCTAATGCTCAAATAAATTGGTTAGTCTCTAAGTTGCCACAAGTACTCCTTTTCTTTTTGCAAATACAGACTAACACGGCTGTTACTCTGAAGTTTAGATGACTTTCATTTTGGTTTTAAAATAAGTCTGAAGCAGAAATACTCTTTTGGGCATTTATAATAAAGCTGAATCAAAATTTTCATTGTTGCCTCCTTTTATTTATGTAACTATAAAAAAGAAGTTGCTTTTCTTCTCAAAATGAAAACATGCAGGGTCTTCCTGCGTAATGCTCATGCTGTGAGCATTTACTTATGCAAGCAGTCTCCCTGAAGTCAATGGGACTATTTGTGTGAGTACGTGTTCGTTAACATGAGTGACGGTTGCACTAACAAGTCCTGAATAACAACCAGAACCTTAGATCTAGTCATAACAGGGAACCTGAAGTTGGTATGTGAGCCTTAATTTGGGTTTTCTTGGATTAAGGCCAGCCTTTAATTAGACTTTCTATAGTTCATTTCCTAAGGGTTTTCAGTGATAGCAAAACAGAGTGGAGAGAAGAAATAAAAAGTTTCTGTATCAAAATTTTATTTTGGCCTTAAAATAGCCAAATCAATTGAATACCAAATTTGCAAAATCCATTTCATTACAAAAAAAAAAAAAGAAAGAGAGAGAGAAAATTGACTTCATCAAGCCCTCAGATCGCTACCCCTTCCTGCTTCTCCATGTGGGCACTAATGATACTGCCAAGAATGACCTTGAGCAGATCACTGCAGACTACGTGGCGCTGGGAAGAAGGATAAAGAAGTTTGAGGAGCAAGTGGTGTTCTCGTCCATCCTCCCCGTAGAAGGAAAAGGCCTGGGTAGAGACCGTCGAATCGTGGAAGTCAACGAATGGCTACGCAGGTGGTGTTGGAGAGAAGGCTTTGGATTCTTTGACCATGGGATGGTGTTCCAAGAAGGAGGAGTGCTAGGCAGAGACAGGCTCCACCTAACGAAGAGAGGGAAGAGCATCTTCGCAAGCAGGCTGGCTAACCTAGTGAGGAGGGCTTTAAACTAGGTTCACTGGGGGAAGGAGACCAAAGCTCTGAGGTAAGTGGGGAAGTGGGATACCGGGAGGAAGCACAAGCAGGAGCGCGTGAGAGGGGAGGGCTCCTGCCTCATACCGAGAAAGAGGAGCGAGCAGCGGGTTATCTCAAGTGCCTATACACAAATACACGAAGCCTGGGAAACAAGCAGGGAGAACTGGAAGTCTTGGCAAAGTCAAGGAATTATGATGTGATTGGAATAACAGAGACTTGGTGGAATAACTCACATGACTGGAGTACTGTCATGGATGGATATAAGCTGTTCAGGAAGGACAGGCAGGGCAGAAAAGGTGGGGGAGTTGCACTGTATGTAAGAGAGCAGTATGACTGCTCAGAGCTCAAGTATGAAACTGCAGAAAAACCTGAGAGTCTCTGGATTAAGTTTAGAAGTGTGAGCAACAAGGGTGATGTCGTGGTGGGAGTCTACTATAGACCACTGGACCAGGGGGATGAGGTGGACAAGGCTTTCTTCCGGCAACTCGCAAAAGTTACTAGATCGCATGCCCTGGTTCTCATGGGAGACTTCAATCACCCTGATATCTGCTGGGAGAACAATACAGCGGTGCACAGACAATCCAGGAAGTTTTTGGAAAATGTAGGGGACAATTTCCTGGTGCAAGTACTGGAGGAACCAACTAGGGGCAGAGCTCTTCTTGACCTGCTGCTCACAAACCGGGAAGAATTAGTAGGGGAAGCAAAAGTGGATGGGAACCTGGGAGGCAGTGACCATGAGATGGTCAAGTTCAGGATCCTGACACAAGGAAGAAAGGAAAGCAGCAGAATACGGACCCTGGACTTCAGAAAAGCAGACTTTGACTCCCTCAGGGAACTGATGTGCAGGATCCCCTGGGAGAATAAAATGAGGGGGAAAGGAGTCCAGGAGAGCTGGCTGTATTTTAAAGAATCCTTATTGAGGTTACAGGGACAAACCATCCTGATGTGTAGAAAGAATAGTAAATATGGCAGGCGACCAGCTTGGCTTAACAGTGAAATCCTTGCTGATCTTCAATAAAAAAAGAAGCTTACAAGAAGTGGAAGATTGGACAAATGACCAGGGATGAGTATAAAAATATTGCTCGGGCATGCAGGAGTGAAATCAGGAAGGCCAAATCACACCTGGAGTTGCAGCTAGCAAGAAATGTGTATTCCTGTTTTTGTGTCTTTTTGTAACTTAAGATTTTGCCAAGAGGGATTCTCTATGTTTTAAATCTGACTACCTGTAAGATTATCTTCCATTCTGATCTTACAGAGTGGTTCTCATCTTTTTTTGTTCTTCTAATAAAGTTCTGTTTTTTAAGAATCTGACTGGGTTTTTTTGGGTCTTAAAAATCCAAGGCTGGTTTGTGCTCATCTTGTTTATTCTCAAGCCTCCCCAGGAAAGGGGTGTAAGGTCTTGGGGGGGGATATTTTGGGGAAATAGGAACTCCAAGTGGTCCTTTCCCTGTTCTTTGTCTAAATCACTTGGTGGTGGCAGCATACTGTTCAAGGAGAAGGCAAAATTTGTGCCTTGGGAAAGTTTTTAACCTAAGCCGGTAAAAATAAGCTTAGGGGGTCTGTCATGCGGGTCCCCACATCTGTACCCTGAAGTTCAGAATGAGGAAGGAAGCCTGACAACCTATATGAAGCATTTTACTTATTTTCATCCAGGTATTAACCAATTAACTTGCTCTTTGCTTTTGAGGGAACTGGATCAAATGCACTGTGTGGCTGGAAAACACATTTCTCGCCAGCAAGTTAAAGAAGTATGGGCTGGATGAATGGACAATAAGGAGGATAGAAAGTTGGCTAGATTGTTGGGCTCAACGGGTAGTGATAAATGGCTCCATGTCGAGTTGGCAGCCAGTATCAAGTGGAGTGCTCCAAGGGTTGGTCCTGGGGCTGGTTTTGTTCAATATCTTCATAAATGATCTGGAGGATGGTGTGGATTGCACCCTCAGCAAGTTTGCAGATGACACTAAACTGGGAGGAGAGGTAGATACGCTGGAGGGTAGGGATAGGATACAGAGGGACCTAGGCAAATTGGAGGATTGGGCCAAAAGAAATCTGATGAGGTTCAACAAGGACAAGTACAGAGTCCTGCACTTAGGACGGAAGAATCCCATGCACCGCTACAGACTAGGGACCAAATGGCTCGGCAGCAGTCCTGCAGAAAAAGACCTGGGGTTACAGTGGACGAGAAGCTGGATATGAGTCAACAGTGTGCCCTTGTTGCCAAGAAGGCCAATGGTATTTTGGGATGTTTAAGTAGGGGCATTGCCAGCAGATCGAGGGACGTGATCATTCCCCTCTATTCGACATTGGTGAGGCCTCATCTGGAGTACTGTGTCCAGTTTTGGGCCCCACACTACAGGAAGGATATGGAAAAATTGGAAAGAGTCCAGAGGAGGGCAACAAAAATGATTAGGGGACTGGAACACATGACTTATGAGGAGAGGCTGAGGGAACTGGGATTGTTTAGTCTGCGGAAGAGAAGAATGAGGGGGGATTTGATAGCTGCTTTCAACTACCTGAAAGGGGGTTCCAAAGAGGATGGCTCTGGACTGTTCTCAGTGGTAGAAGATGACAGAACAAGGAGTAATGGTCTCAAGTTGCAGTGGGGGAGATTTAGGTGGGACATTAGGAAAAACTTTTTCACGAGGAGGGTGGTGAAACACTGGAATGCGTTACCTAGGGAGGCGGTGGAATCTCCTTCCTTAGATATTTTTAAGGTCAGGCTTGACAAAGCCCTGGATGGGATGATTTAGTTGGGGATTGGTCCTGCTTTGAGCAGGGGGTTGGACTGGATGACCTCCTGAGGTCCCTTCCAACCCTGATATTCTATGATTCGGTGAAAATGCACAATACTCAGAACCAGAGAAAATATACAGTCTTGGAAAATATGGCTTCTGTTGATAAAATCTCCAACTCCCTCAGAAGTAGATTTGAATTCTTGTTCAGGTCACTCGCAATCTGAATTGGAGCTAACATGTACTCTACTGTTGAGATGTCCAGTTGTCACCTCTAAAACTAATATTTAATATATTAGTACAAAACAGATGGAGAAAACCCCCAGGCTTACCATTAATTAGTGTAACACCTGAAGGTGGGAGAAAACATTTTTGTGCCCAGCAGTTAGCAAACCAAATGAAGTGAGCAAACGATAAATTAATTCCTACAAGACTTCTGTTGGCTATTAACTTATGTTGCTTAAAATTACTTAGTTTCTCTCCCTACAGAAAATAAATGCCAACATATGAGACTTGTTCTTTACCAGACTATTATTGATCACACCGCAGCCTGGATTAAGAAAACTCAGGATAAAAAATCAGCTGTTTTTTATAGAGAAACCCACATAGAGAAGGGCTGCAATACAATAACAACAGCCTTTAAACCTGTTAGCATCAATGGCCACACCTTGTGCTACTGCTAATAGTAGAATATCTGCTGAGAAATCCTGGCTAACATTCGTGTTAGCAAACTGTGATGGTCTGGGGTTCAGCCCAGGCAATAAGGGGTTCAAGAGCATTTGTCTTGTAACCCTGGAGTCTTATGACTGTACATTCGTGGTCCAGAGCTCTATCCCCAACAGCCTGCCAGCAGCCCACAAGTCTCAAATTCACCCCACAACCATCCTAATGCAAGGACTAGTCCCTCTCTCTCTGGACCCTCAGAGAGTAAGTGTGAGGTTCATTGTCTTTACAGAGACAGTAAAACATTCCAACTTGTTAGCTTTCTAGAAGCGCACACTTTACTGAATTTACACAGCACTGATGATTTATAATGAAAGTTTATTAACCAAAGAGCAAGGATTAAATTATACCAAGTAAAAGAGATATGGTAGACATGGTTACGAGCAAATGATCATGAAAACACGCAACTAGAAGTTTAAATCTAGCAAGACACCGTCTTTGTTCAAGACTGTTTCTCTCCCCCCACATTCTCCTTGCCAGTTTTTTACTGTCCAGTCTGGCTAGGTCCCATCTGAGAGACCAAATCACTTGGTTTCTTTTTCTCCTACAGCTAAAGATAAAGCTGGAGTCTCACTCTATTCCTTATATTCCCAAAGGGATATCTGTGTCTTACAAGTCATGAAGGCCTCCTGGGGATTCAGTCTCCTGTCTCTCTCTGGCGTGCAGGAGCCATGCGAATTCTCTGTCTCTTGAGTTCACGATCAGGAAAACTGTGAGGGATTAGGTCATAGAAACCCCCTTGGGGCTACCACCTGATGTGCTGAGACTACCTCTAAGCCCATTTTCCCTGGCAGCTTGGGACTTCAGTGCCCTGCCAGGTTGTGCCAGACATGCTAGCCTGCTACACACACAGACCCAAGTCTCAACCACATCCCCAAAAAGCTGCAGGTTTAACTAAAAACAGCTTAAGAAGTGCTCCTGTCTCCAACACCCAGATACCCAGTTCCCAATGGGATCAAAACCCCAAATAAATCCATTTTACTCTGTATAAAGCTTATACAGGGTAAACTCATAAACTGTTCACCCTCTATAACACTGATAGAGAGATATGCACAGCTGTTTGCTTCCCCAGGTATTAATACTTGCTCTGGGTTAATTAATAAGTAAAAGTGATTTTATTTAATATAAAAAAGTAGGATTTAAGTGGTTCCAAGTAATAACAGACAGAAAAAAGTAAGTTACCAAGCAAAATAAAATAAAACATGCAAGTCTAAGCCTAATACAATAGGAAACTAAATGCGGGTAAATCTCACCCTCAGAGATGTTCCAATAAGCTTATTTTACAGACTAGACTTCCTCCTCGTTTGGGTCCAGCAATCCCTTTCAGACATCCCTTTGGTGGAGAGGCTATCTTTTGAGCCAGCTTAAGACAAAATGGAGGGGTTTCCAGGGGCTTGTATAGTTTTTCTCTTGTGGGTGGAAACCTCTCTCCTCTCCTGTGTAAAATCCCCTCCACAAGATGGAGTTTTGTGGTCACCTGGGCAAGTCACAGGTCTATGAATGATTCAGCTTTTTTCAGGCGGATGCCATTGTTTACATGTTAGTTTGAATGTTCCCAGGAAAGCTCAGATGTGGATTGGTGTCTCTCAAGGTCCATTGTTAGCTGAGTACTCCCAATTACTTGAATAACCCTTTCACACTATGTTGACCAAATGTACCTTATATGCTTCCTACAGCAAACACTTTAAATACAAGCGTAGAGCCAATGCTCATAACTTCAGATATAAAAATGATACATGCATATGAATAGGATGACTACACGCAGTAGAACATAACCTTTGCTGACACCACCTCAAGATTTCTTGTTTATCCATTTCGCCAGCCATAACAGGGGATTTGATAGAAGTGATGATAATTAGTACAAATTAAAAAATGAATAAATTCCAAACCATTCCCATTTACAGAGCTGAATCCTATCTGCATGTATTTTTAAATAATTTCTTTTGAGTAATTTACCTTGTAGACCAATGATAAAGAAACTGAATGCAATGAACAAGACAAACAAAGAGCACCCTGCAGTAAGCCTATCTATTTATTATATTCACATTTTTAAAGCATCAAACATCACAGTATCTAGGCACCAAATATCAACTTAGCCACCGAAGTAGCATTTTCTCAACCCACAGTTCCATTTTATCATCCCTCTGATTAAAAGTAGCCATTGGGGTTAGTGAGAAGGCATGGGCTATACACTGTCATCAGTATGTTGTTGACACACAGCTTTCTGTCTCCACCTCATCAGTACCTGCCCAAACAATCAATTGCATTACTTGGTGTACGGGTGAACTTGGTACATGGATTAGGGCTAAATGGCTGAGATTCCAAACCAGATAAGATTGATGTGATGTTGGTTGCTTGGACGAAGCAAGCAGAAGAGATTTCAGGGATAATATCTGAACCTCAATGGGTTACGTGAATTCACAACTGGGCACACTTCTAGTTTCCACCTTAATATTAGGTAGTAGCAATAGCCAACTGGTAGATCAGCATTCTCCCCATCCCAACTACAAAGGCTGCAAGTTGAGCATATTTACTTCCATGAGTAAAGCGGTCAAAACCTGACGTTCTGCTGTGCTATCAGCTCTTGCTTTTTTTGTGCCTTACATTTTCTATAGAAATGAATAGCACTCCCTATTTGTGAAAAAGTATAAGTGAATCTGAGTCTCACTACTGTACATATTCCAAATCAGCATATGGTGAGAAAGAGTTAAGTGGTTTTTTTTCTTTCTTTGCTGTTTGCTTTAATTGTGTTATGTTAAAATGTTGTAAACATGAATTTTTATGTCTAGATTTTAATGGAAGGTCTGATCTGGATTATTAACATGCTAACTTTAGAAACCGCCACTATAATTTGAAAGGCAATAGGTATAGATTGGGGTCTTTTATTTATATCTGTGCATCATAATACAGACCTGCTCCTCCTGAGTGTAAGTTGACCCTAAGGCTAATATTCTTAAAGAGTTCTTACACATTAGCTAGATTGAGGACCTTTGCATTTATATTTTACAGGCTGGTCTGGCTTCAAGAATTCTTTGAAACAAAATTATGAAGAAAAGAAAGTTTCCATCTGAGCTGGTGCAAAGGGAATGGAAATTAGAGAGTCAAATTTCTATTTTGTGGCAAATTTCAACATTTTTAAAATGGTTTTTGTTCCAAACAAAGTGGTCAGTGTTACATACTAACCCTCGTCTATTCATCTTACTACAGATAGGCAAGTTCTAAAATATGTCTATCATGTTTTAGTGGAATACATAAATCTACAATTTTTCATAAAGTAGAATTTCTGCAGTTTTAAAGATACATATACTGGTATACCATATTTTAAAATATTTTCTCCTGTGAAACCAGTTATGAATATTATTATTATTATTATTATATTCCATATACCTAGCCTTATTTCCTACATTTTTGTTACACTAATCCTATACTAGCAAAGCTGCTGTTTCAGAGACACAAGATATGGCACAATGTTTCATAAAATTGTCTCACTGCCAATGTCTCATATATTTGTCTCACAAGACAAACACCATAACATTGTCCTGTCAAAAATAGCTAATATTGTAAAAGATTTCCCCCCAAAACATAACTGAACATAACGAGAAGAGCTGTAATATCTGAATGCGTATACATTTTATTTATATTTATTACTATACGAATATAATGAAATATCTACAATATGGTGAAGGTCATCCAAGCAATACATTATTAAGATCTTTTTCACAATCAACTCCACAATACCTTTTGGTTAGCACAATGATGTGAATGTCCAGATGGCCAGGTAAACAGACAAAAAACACTCAGAAAGACTGGTTGTTAAACACCATTCTGTTATCAGTCACAATTAATTTTGTTTTGTTTTTCAGGATTTTGTTTTTCAGGATCAGGATTTCAGGACAGAATTACCCTGTCATGTGAAGAATGCTGTAAATATAAAACACCCACCTTTGCTACATCTATGTAGTAACCTCTATATTTGCATGTGTTTGTAGGACATCTATGACATCTTTGTTGTCTATAAACTTTTAGCCATGAAGTCCTGGGATATTTTCTAAACCAGGAATGAGTCTCTAATACAAAACTCAGAAGTTGCATCAACTGCCTGATTAGAAAGTTATTCTGCTTTATTTGCCCTTCTTTGATAAGGCAAGAAAAGAAAAAAATGTTTTATCCTGTTAATAATGCTTACATTATGGGTTGAATTCAGGACTTACAAACACACGCTTTAGTGTACAGATGTTTTCTCTTCTGCAATCTTTGCAGGAGCTTCCCACCTGCTGGGTTTAATTTATATGATGATTTAAAAAACAAAACAAAACAGCCCAGGTCTTTCATCAAGGCACTGCACTGCACCAGTTTTCATGAAAAAGTGTAAAATATTTTCTCAGGCAAGATATTTCAGCCACCCTGCAATATCTAACCTCTACCTCTGGCTGTAAATTGATAGTGCACATGCACATATCTCATTAAGAGATAAGCCAGGTAAAACTGTTAAACCCTGGTCAAATTACACAAAGAGATAGCATGTAGATTTTTGTTTTATTTTTCAGTTTGAATGAAAACATTATTCTTATTTATGTGTTAAATTTTAAAATACATAAAGAGCCTGTACCATTGAAGGGCAAATCACCTGCCTCTCCACTTAACTTAAAGGGAAGTTACTCATCGTTGGCATTATTCACCATTATTAATAATTTTTGTTATTGTAGCACTTGGAAGTCTCAAACAAAATCAAGGCTCAACTGTTCTAGATGTTGTTCAAACACATAATAAGAGACTGTAACCTCTTTGAGGAGGATCTATCTAAATACACAAGACAAAAGGCATGAGAAGAACCAGAAGCACAAAGAGATACATAGACTTGCTCCAGGTCTCACACAGCAGGTCATTGGCACAGCTGCAATAGAACTCAGGTCCCTGCAGTCCCAGTACAGGTCCTAACCACTAAAATACACTGCCTTCCTCATCGTGTCTCAGAATCAGGCCCCTATTTAGTCAAGCCAAGGGCAGAACGTTTGTCTCTAGTTATAAGCATATTCACCAAAAATCACTGATATTCTAAGGCAGAGGTGGGCAAACTATGGCTCGCGGGCCACATCCAGCCCATAGGACCATCCTACCCAGCCCCTGAGCTCCTGGCCCAGGAGGCTAGTCCCCGGCCCCTCCCCGCTGTTCCCCAGCCCCCGCAACCAAGCCGCCATTCACTCGGTGGGGCTGTACGCTCATGCAGGGCAGCGCGGCAGCATGTCTGGCTCTGGCCAGGTGGCACGGCGGCCAGACATGCTGCTCTGACCAGCATGGTAAGGGGCTGGGGCCAGGGGGTTGGATAAGGGGTAGGGAGTCCCAGGAGGCAGTCAGGGGACAGGGAGCAGTTGGATGGGGCGGAGGTTCTGGGGGTGGTGGTCAGGGGATGGGGAATGGGGGGGGTTGGATGGGGCAGAGGTTTGGGGGGGGCAGTCAGGGGACAGGGAGCGGGGGGGGTTGAGGGGGGGGGTCTTGGGGGGCAGTTAGGGGAGGGAGTCCCGGGAGGCGGTGGTCAGGGGACAAGGAGCAAGGGGCGGTTGGATGGGGTGGAGGTTCGGGGCGCTCAGGAGATGGGGAACAGGAGGCGGTTGGATAGAGCAGAGGTTCTGGGTAGGGCAGTCAGGGGATGGGGAGCGGGGCGGGGGGGTTAGATGGGGGTGGGGTCCTGGGGGGCAGTTAGGGGCAGGGGTCCTGGGAGGGGGCAGTCAGGGGACAAGGAGCAGGATGGAGTTGGATGGGTCGGGGGTCCTGAGGGGGGCAGTCAGGGGGCGGGAAGTGGGAGGGGGCAAATAGGGGGCAGGGGCCAGGCTGTTTGGGGAGGCACAGCCTTCCCTACCCGGCCCTCCATACAGTTTTGCACCCCGATGTAGCCCTCAGGCCAAAAAGTTTGCCCACCCTTGTTCTAAGGGTTTTAATTTTAGACTTGAAACTCATACATCAGTTTTATGCAGATTTAATCAGACACCCTGAAACTAGCTTCCAGAATACATAGGAACATAAGAATGGACATACTGGGTCTGATCAATGGTTCATCTAGCTCAGTATCTTGTCTTCTGACAGTAGCCCATGCAGAGGCTTCAAAGGGAATGAACAGAAGAGGGAAATTATGTGGTGATCCATCCCCTGTCATCCACTCCCAGCTTCTGGCAGTCAGAGGTTTAGGGATAGCCAGAGTATGGGGTTGCATCCCTGACTATCTTGGCTAGTAGCCATGGATGTACCTATCCTCCATGAACTCATCTAATTATTTTTTTGAACCCAGTTATGCTTTTGGCATTCACAACATTCCCCTGGCAACAAGTTCCACAGGTTGACTGCATTGTGGGAAGAAGTACTTCTTTATGTTTATTTTAAACAATGCTCTCAAGTTGCAGTGGGAGAGGTCTAGGTTGGATAGTAGGAAAAACTATTTCACTAGAAGGGTTGTGAAGCACTGGAATGGGTTACTTAGGGAGGTGATGGAATCTCCATCCTTTGAGGTTTTTAAGGTCTGGCTTGACAAAGCCCTGGCTGGGATGATTTAGTTGGGGTTGGTCCTGCTTTGAGCAAGGGGTTAGACTAGATGACCTCCTGAGGTCTCTTCCAAACCTAATCTTCTATTATTCTAAACCTGCTGCCTCTTAATTTCATTGGATGACCATTGGTTCTTGTGTTATCTAAAGAAGTAAATAATACTTCCTTATTCACTTTCTCCACACCATGATTTTACAGACTTCTATCATATCCCCCCATCAATCATCTCTTTTCTAAGATGAACAGACCCTGTCTTTTTAATTCTCCTCATATGAAAGTTGTTCTATGCCCCTAATCATTTTTATTGCCCTTCTCTGTACTTTTTTCCAGTTCTAATATAACTTTTCTTAAATGGGGTGACCAGAACGGCACACAGTGTTCAAGATGTGGGTGTACCATGGGTTTACATAGTGGTTTTATAATATTTTCTGTCTTATTATCTATCAATGGTTCCTAACATTCTGTTAGCATTTTGACTGTCAGTGCACACTGAGCAGATGTTTTCAGAGAACTATCCACAATGACTCCAAGACCTCTTTCTTGAGTGGTAACAGCTAATTTAGACCCCATCATTTTGTATGTATAGTCAGACTTATGTTTTCCAGTGTGCATTACTTTGCATTTAT
The DNA here is from genome assembly GCF_965152275.1 of Natator depressus. NCBI lineage: Eukaryota > Metazoa > Chordata > Testudines > Cheloniidae > Natator > Natator depressus. The sequence continues at coordinate 94,727,076 of NC_134235.1, read as the reverse complement.
CAACATTGAACTTCATCTGCGACTTTGTTGCAAAGTCACCCAGTTTTGTGAAATCCCTTTTAACTCTTTTCAGTCAGCCCTGGACTTAACTATATTGAGTAATTTTGTATTATCTGAAAACTTTGTCACCTCACAGTTTGCCCCTTTTTCTAGATCATCTATGAATATGTTGAACAGCTCTGGTTCCAGTACAGATCTCTGGGGAGATCCTGCTGTTTACCGCTCTCCATTCTAAAAACTGACCATTTATTCCTACCCTTTGTTTCCTATCTTTTAACCAGTTACGTGTTCCATGACTGCCTACTTTGCTTAAGAGCCTTTGGTGAGGGACGTTGTCAAAGGCTTTCTGAAGGTCCAAGTATACTATATCCATTGGATTACCCTTCTCCACATGTTTGTTGACATCCTCAAAGAATTCTGATACATTGGTGAGGCATGATTTCCCTTTACAAAAGCCATGCTGACTCTTCCCCAACATATCGTGTGCTTCTATGTATGTGAAAATACTTTTCTTTACTATAGTTTCTACCAGTTTGCCTGGTCCTGAAGTTAGGCTCACCAGCTTGCAATTGTCAGGATCATCCCTGGAGCTTTTTTTAAAGATAGGCATTACATTAGCCCTCCCTCCAGTCATCTGGAACACAGGTCAATTTAAGCAATCAGTTACATACCACAGTTAATAGTTCCGCAATCTAATATTTGAGTTCCTTCAGAACTCTTGGGTGAATATCATTTGGGCCTCCTCATACTCTATCTTATTAGGAAAAGGAGATGCAAGAAAAGCTCTCTGCAGAACACACTATGAAACGGATCCAGATGCCAGACACTCTTTAGGTACGGATAAGTTACATTGTATAGTGTTTTATTCAAATTCCATTGCCAAATTGACTGATGCATGGTGATTCTGGAAGTAATTTTCACCATTAGTTTATCAAAAAATAACTAAAAAAAATTGTATTGCAAATCTCAGGAGTTCCTCTATAGTTGGTGACAGTTGATCAATTGAAATGAAGGGAAAACAACCAATGCAAATAATAAGCATGAATTCCGATCAATGTGAGGGAAACTAATGAACATGTCATTTCATTTTTAAAGCTACTTGCCTTGTAAACTGTAGATTTCTCCAACGCTGTTCTGTCGGGTGATGTGATGCCAGTATGCGCTACGGGGAAGTGAGATTGACTTGGATAATGTCATTGGTTCACTCAGACTGGTCTGGAGCTAAAAGACAAAGCAAACATAAGTGGCAAATCATTCACCAACCCATTTGACATGTACATTTCAGTGTTTAAAACTAGAAAAGAGCCATCATTAGAATGTATATTTTACGGAATCATCACAGTTTGTATGTTATGCTTTACCTTCTGTGAAGAGCATCAATACTAGAAATGGGTTGCTAGTATTCATGGGAAAAAATCATAGGTATTCCTAAATAATGGGGTTTACTAGATCATTTTTGTCCTGCTTCTGCCCCTACTTTCCTACAGCTGTTCACGTGGTTGTGCTTGTAATGTTTTGGTCTAATGTCAGTTGTTGCAGTTAGTGTGCAAGTGATTGGGTGGTGTTGGTGGCCTGTGATATATAGGATGTCAGACTAGATGATCTGGTGGTCTCTTCTGGCCTTAAACGCTACGATTCTATGCGTTTGTCATTTTCCTTCCTAAGTATCATACTTAATGCAAAATGCCACTTTTGTGTTTATTGACTGATGTAAGTATCAGAAGTACCTTCTTCTGGAGGCAGTAGTTCAGGGAAAGAGCTACAGTTGTTTTGTTAGTGAGTGCCAATATATACCGTTGTGTAGTAGTCATTTTGATTCCAGATGTCTCTATTTGAAACTACTTTAGCAATTCCTTTCTTGGGGATTGTAATCAAAACTGGTCAAATTTATTGTAGCTAATCCCTTTTCCTCCCAGACATCTAATTTATTTCCCTATAAGATCATTTAACTTAAAGATTCCAGTCAAAAACTTGAGAACTTAAAATTAATAAAAGTTTATAAAGTCTTACCTGGAAATTAACATAGCAGTAAATGATCTGACAATTACTCTTTCTTTCTACAGTTGCCTAGCACAAGGCAGCCCTGATCCTGACTAGGCAGTAAGGCACTACTGTAGTATAAGTGATAAATAATAACAACAAAAGCCTTAAAAATGCAGCCTACTATGCAATAGGAAATTTGTTACCCACCCACATAGAAACAAAATTCTAGTCTGAAAGCAACATTCCAAATTCGTTATTGATTCATGCCAAGTGCTACCCAATTCCAATCAAGGGAATCAGCTTTGAATCTGGCTCATTCTCCCAGAGATGCACCCAGGGATTTAACTAAAAGTGACTTTCTAAAGACACACAGAGGTAAGTAATGGACAAGTTGAGTCACAGATCAGATAAATATTACACAAGTTCATTGAAACCTTAAGATTAAAAAATGCCCCTAAGACAAAAAAGGCAAGAACCACTATTATACCCAAAAGCACAGCAGGGCATCTTTTTCTCAGGATCTGTAATTTAATAAGTAAAACATCCTCTGATATTAAGCATTAAGCAGGAAGATGTGTCACCAGTATTCATATTACTATAGTATGAACTGAACTAGATATCCTTTCAGATGGTTAATACCAAAGAGAATGCAATTCATATTTTATGGAAATATCACCCTCAAGGAAAGAGCACTTTAAAACACATCACCAGTTTTTCATTTAAGGCCTATGCTTAAAATATAAACATGGATCTTTAATTGGTGACAGTAATGCCAATTAATAGCATTAATGAGTCTATAAAGCTAATCTCATTAATTGGCATGCTCTCATTAACCACAGTCCTGACTTCCCCTTATCTTTTTATTTTAAAGAGAACTTTCTGGCCTAATATAAAAGCTAGTCAATGATAGAGTGGATATTTTTAGACACTCATTTTTGCACAATATTATTGCAATGATAAAACAGACTGGGAGAAGCTATTAACCAATAGATAAATGGTTACTTTTGAGAAACTTGTTATGTACCAGATTAGGAGTATCTCCAAAGGAAAAATTTGGAACTAGTTTGAGAGGGGAAAAAAGCTATACCTGTATATTATTTTTGATTTATATATAATCATTTATATATGAATCTTCATAACAATATAATGTTTAAGGAGGACTGTAGCGGGGTGGTCACCCGCTCCAGCCCTGAAAGGGTTAAAGCCAGCCCTGGGAGAGGGCTGGGGCTGTGAGCAAAGGCTAGGCTGATTGGGGGAAGCAGCCACAGCTGGGCCACGCCCCAATCAGGCCACACCTGGCCCTGTTATAAGGCCTCAGGGTCAGGACTCTCCCTCTAGCTTCAGAGTTTGGGAGCTGAGAGTGCAGGCAACTGAGCAGGGCTGGGGAAAGGCAAGAGGAGCAGGGGAGCTCCTGCCTGGCAACTCCCCAGAGGCTGCAGCCCAGGGGCTAGTCAAAGGCAGCAGGCCCATACCCACCTTTGCCAACAATGAATGGGTTATACACTGCAGTCCGCCCCTGTGAACGGGGGCTAGATGGTGACTGGCAATAGCCATAGACTGAGGCGAGGTGGGGATAGAGGGTTGGGGGTTCCCCGGGGTGGGGAGACCCAGAGCTGTGGGGTACTGCAGGGGGCAGAACCCTCCTGTAGAGGGGCACCGGGGTCCGGGAGGGACACGGGGGCCAGTGGCAGGTGAGACACTGGCCTGCAGAGGGCGCTCTGGGGTGGCAGAGCTAATTCCCAGGACGGCTGACAGGAGGCACCGCACTGATGAGTCATTGCCTCACTACAAGGACCCAGGAGTCAAATTTACCAGGAGAGAAGGTACAACACTGTGAATTAACGGTACAAACACACATCTCAGAATAAGACTACTCAGGCTTCTGAAACAGTCCATACTGTCATGATCAGAGGCTTAACACACATACTAATACTAACATAGTCACTCCAGTGCTAGTGAATTCATAACTATCTTTCATGTAGCTCTTCCAATCTTCCAGAACCATTTTGCTTTGAGTGTCATACAGTTCCATACAATCCATCCTTTAAATTACATTATAAAAAATGAAAAAAAAATGGTTTAACAGTCAATATTTTCAGTTAACTTATTATTGGCAAATCTCCTGTGGTTCTTATTCCCTTCATCTGTAATTGCTGAGTATGCCCATCTTGTACAAAATAAAAAATAAAATACATTCTTGCGTTAGATTTCTGAATAGAACTGCATTCAGAACAAATAAACAAGGTAGAGTGACCTAATAATGTCAGGGGAAGAGCAATACAGTTACACACACACACACACACACACACACACAGGGAAGTTAATATCAAAATATGCCCAAATTTTCTGCCTGGATAACTGGATGTGTCCAAAGAAAAGACAGAAATTAGGGCTTACAAATAGGACAGAGAATTGGACAGCAGCTTTATGTGGAAAGGCAGACAAATAATCTGTTTTTCTCTTCTCCTTCATTCCTTCCTCCTCTAAGCATTGATCCCTTCAAATTCCTTAACCAATTTAATCAGTTCCTATACCCCTACATTGACATAGTTACACTAGTGCAATTTTTATGTACCCAACGTCTAAGTTTCCTTTAAGAGTATTTTACCAGTCTAGTATCTACTAAGCCCTATTTACTACCTACAGAGTAAATCAACACTAATCAATACCCCCTCTAATGGGTTGTTGCAGGTGCCCTGTTTCTAGAAACAGTATAATGGGCTTGATTCTCCTCTTGCTTTCAACAATGTAGCACCATTAAGTTTCCATCATTGGCAGACAGGCAGAGTCATGTCTACTGATTTCAGTGATGTTAAAGTCTACAAGGTCCATAATGGCAGAAACAGTATAGATGCATTCAAAAGATTTGCTCTGAGAAATAAACTAGCCTTGATATTAAATAACTAGTTATATGTTCCTATTAAAGCAGGGGTGGCCAACATTTTTGGCCTGAGGGCCACATCTGGGTATGGAAATTGTATGGCGGGCCATGAATGCTCATGAAATTGGGGGTTGGGGTGTGGGAGGGGGTAAGGGCTTCAGCTGGGGGTGTGGGTTCTGGAGTGGGGCTGGGGATGAGGGATTAGGGGTGCAGGTGGGTGCTCTGGCCTGGGACCGAGGGGTTTGGAGGTTGGGAGGGGGATCAGGACTGGGACAGGGGGTTGGGGCATGGGAGGAGTCGGGGTGCAGGCTCCAGGTGGCATTTACCTCAAGTAGCTCCTGGAAGCAGCAGGCGCAGCCAGGAGACTCTGTGTGCTGCCCCGTCCCCAGTCACCGTCCCTGCAGCTCCATTGGCCATGGTTGCCAGCCAACGGGAGCTGTGGGGGCAGTGTGTGGAGCCCCCTGGCTGCCCCTACAGGTAGGAGGGACATGCTGCTGCTTCTGGGAGCCGCGCAGAGACCTGGCATGCACGGAGCGGGGCAAGCCCCCAACCCTACTCCCTGGTTGGAGCTCGAGGGCTGGATTAAAACATCTGATGGGCCGGATGTGGCCCCCCTGGGCCATAGTTTTCCCACCCCTGTATTAAAGGAAGGTATGACCAGTAACAGAAGCAGTGGGATAATCACAACAGTATTATTGTTTCCATTTAACAGCCCTAAAAGTGAAAAATATCATGAATGATTTTGCTATAAAGATTTTTCAGGTTCACTGAGATGTTGAGGACTGCAAATACATAGTCCACACCTTCTTGCCCCATGATCTGAGGAAAGAAATGCTTATTGTGATTAGAGACTGGAGGCAAGAGAGTAGAAATGGGAAGCATAAATACATAAATGTAGATCAGAATGACCCACATTTCTTAGATTTAAAGCAGCCAACAAAAATATCACTGACACATTTGAAAGACTTTTCTTAAACTGGCATGGAGTAGTCCATTGCTCTTGTTTTCTCCAGATACTTGACACATCCCTTGATTTCGACCTCTGGGATTGTGGAGACAGTTGGTTATCCATAATGAATAAATCTAAAATAACATCAATTCCATCTACAACCAGTGACTTCTTTACAATTTCGAAGGGACTGTGATGGATGGAAATGGAAACTCTTTTCATTGTAAGCCATCTTCAAAAATGTTAATAGTGTATCTTTTTGAAATAAGGCATAAGGGCTAGATTTTCCACTGATGCCCATGGGAGAGCTCTACTGACTTCAGTGGTGTTACTCCCTCTGATGCCATTGAATTTGATTCTAAGAACGTAACCTGTTAAACATGTTATAACTCTGAGCTTTGATGGATAGCATGTGATTCTCTCATTTTCCTCTGACTTTTCTAAAGAAAAGTTAAAGCTTTGAAGGCACTAGAGAACAAAGTCTTTTCTTTATTCAAGAGCATGTAAACATGAGCAGCAGCATTAAACAGTGTCCCATCCTTTCAGTTTTTGGGGTTGCTCCAAAGTTGGCCAATAAAAACAGTTTTTTGTGTGTTTTGGACACTGGTCCACAAGGAGTTGGACTGAGGCCACTGACTGATCTCACATTCTCACCAGACCCGCTCTGGTTAATCAAGTGTCACCAGAGACAATTTCATACTGGATTCAAACCCCCCCACCAATACAAAAAAACCCCCCCTTCACTGAACTGAAAAATCTAATTGTAAATATATATTAAAAATAGCTAGTGATAGTCTTAGTTCACATTTCCGCTCTATTTTTTTTTTTAACTGGAACAAGAAGTTTAGAGAGAACATTATCTTTTGACTCTAGCAAGAAGAAAAGAGTGATTCCAAAATGGATTAATACTGAGTGAACAGGACACCAAAGCGTAACAGCATTTGTCAAATTAATGTTACCAATGGAGATGTGTGAGGCCAAATAGCTATTTTAATTCAGACAGACAGAGGAGGTTTTCAACAGGCCCAGCAGCAGAAACACAGTATATTACTCCCTCCCCCCACACCTTGTTAAAGCCTATATAGAGTTCCCTCTTTCTAGCCCTAAGGGTGCTTCTGTTCTGTGAAGAACTTGGAGAGGAAGGAAGAGGGGGTAGAATTTTTTATTTGTACAATGTCTGTAACCTGGTGGTGGCAGCAAAGCCCAGATTAACTTCACTGGCATGCACAATATATGATAACAACAACAATAAGGTACTCCCAGATAAATGAGAGATCACTTCTAGCATAATCCCATTATAGCATGCTATAAATCACTCTTCAAATTCACATACCAAAGGAATTTTAAGATGACACATAAAACTAGTGTAGTGCTACTATGGGGGTCCAAAAGACTATAAAACTGGACTGCCCTGAAACCAGAACAATTCATTCTAAACCAGGACTTGTGGGTCACACAATATCTTTGAGGAAGCAGGAGATGAGTAATAAACTAGACCATAACACTTATGAACATGAATGTAAGCAATAGGCAAGATTACATTCAGATAATGAGCATTTCATTTTTTAAAAATGTTATAATTTTGTGAAGAAGAAACCCAAATATAGTTGCTTCCCAGTGTATAGATTATTTTCTCTCCTGATAAGGAAAAACACAGATTTTGGTTTATCAATTTGTAAAAAAAGTTCTTATTAAAGAGAAAATCTGAAGAAGTGCTGAGCAGCTCCCATGGTCATTCGGCAGAGGTATGCATGAGTGATCTGCAGGTGATCAGCATCAATCAAGGTTTACTGAGTATGAAGATATTTACATAGTTGCTAGGCTGAATTATCACTGTTTTATGCCTGCTATTTCAGTCTTCCCAACCCGTGAGGCAAGCACACTGACCTGAGACTAGTCTAGCACAGGGCACAGTCCTCAGGCCAAAGGGAAAAAGCAGTGGAAGTGGAAAAGGTTGCATGGCTCTGTATCTGCTCCTCGCTGCACTGCAAATATGCTCTTGCAACTAGGGGCAAAACAGCAGATAGATCTTTGAAAATTGCCAGGCTTCCACCATCCCTTCTCCTGCAGTGGCCTCTATTACAGACAACTAAGGAGTAGCTCACATATACAGGATGGGGCTACATTATTGTTGCCAACCCCCCAGGATTGCCCTGGAGTCTCCAGGAATTAATCTTTAATTAAAGATTATGTAATGTGATGAAATCTCCAGGAATACATCCAACCAAAATTGGCAACCCTACCTGCACCCCAAACCCCTCATCCCCAGACCCACCCCAGAGCCCTCACCCCTTCCTGTACCCCAACCCTCTGCCCCAGCCTGGTGAAAATGAGCAACTGAGTGAGGGTGGGGGAGACGGAGAAGGTGAGCCTCAGAGAAGGGGTGGGGCAGAGGCCAGGGCTTCAGAGAAGAGGTGTTCGGTTTTCTGCTATTAGAAAGTCGGCAATCCTACAGGGTCAGGCTCATAGGCCCAAACTCTGCTTCTACAGTTCATGCTAGCAGTGAGATGAGATTAACAGAATAGAAGAGGTGTATGATGACACCAACCAAACAGGTACTACCTATTACTTAATACTACATAAAGGAGAAATAAAAATGAGCAAAATAAAATTAGGCCTAATCTTGCATGTATTGAAGTTAATGGCCAAGCTTCAATTGATTATTTGGGGAGAGGGACTGTGTACAAAATATTCATCCATTTCCATGACCTATGTCCAGTATCACTGATTTTCAGTATCCCTGCTTATATCAAGTATAATCTCTTAATCAATTACAGGAAAATATCCTGCTTTGAAATGCCAGGATGCATGCCTGTTATTCTCTGGCTGTGGACAATATTGTATATAAATAATGAAGCACTAATGAATAATCAGCTGGAAAGTGAATCAATGACTGGGGATTGACTATTAATTTTTATCTTCTTGGCTATACTATAAAGAAAGGATTATGGAATCTCACTCCCTCTCTGGCAGGATATTTAACTAGCAGTTTTTCCAGTGAGAGATGCCCAGAATAGATCACATCATAATCTGAAACATGAAGGACTAATGTAATAGTTTGTACAGAATATGAGGACTATTCTGTTAATAAAGTATATATATTCACTCATATTTCAACATCTCTTCTCACACTCAGCTTTTCTTTCTTTGCTCCAATTGAAATCAATGGGAATTACGCTAATCATTGCAATGACCGAAGCTTGTACCTTTACATTTTACCGAGACTTGAACCACTGTAAAATATGCTTTGAACACTTTGCAATAGTCACAACACACTTACTAAAAACACAAATACTGAATACTTGGCTCCAGTGTGGGCAGGGCCCAGGGTATTAAAGCTCTTGATAGTAAGGAACCTTTCCAAGGAATGAAGTCAGCCTGCTAGAAAGTCAGCTCCCATAGCTACTGGCAGAATAAACAACTGCAAAATGTACCCTGCTGTGAAACAATATAAAAATCACTGATATGTGGAAGTAACCGATACAGTAAACACATTTCTATGACAGAGAATTTACTAGCTGGAGAGCACTAATCAGTGCACAGACAGTATTAATAGATATTGGCTTCTGTTAAGGTGGAGATTAAAAATTATTGACCTAAGAGATATATATTGAGAGTGAGACTCTTCTCTCTGCCTCCATGAGCAGAGGGGAACCCCAATCTAATGGATACAGCTGTTGGATGGGAGGGGGAAGTGTCAGCTGGTTCCAAAAAAGAGCAGTGGTTGAGAGACCCATCCTAGATTTAAGGCTACTCAACAGCTTAGTGAAGACACAAAAATTCAAAATGGTGACACTTGTAGCAATAATTCCATCACTGAACCAAAGGAATTGTTCTCAGCCCTCAGCCTTCAGGATGCATATTTCCATATAACAATCCACCTATCCCATAAAAGATACCTATGTTTTACTGTCTGTCAGAACCATTTTCAGTAAAGGGTTCTCCCTTTTGGCCAATCATCTGTCCCAAATGTCTTTTCAAAGGTCATGTCAGTAGTAGTGACACACCTCCGCAGAAAAGGAATTCTGGTGTTCCCTTACCTAGATGATTGGCTTCTAAAAGGTCGTATTCTGGTCCTCCTTTGGAAATCCTGAGAGCTGAAGCCAGGAGGCCCTTCTCATAACTACTGCCATAGAAATTGAAATCAACAGGAGTATCAGCAGCACTGAGAGAAGCCTGCAGAGAAATTCTGGTAAGCAGTTGGCTTTCTGCAATATTTGCCTGAAATTACTCTGTGTTCTGTTGGTAAATGTACAATAAAGGAGTTCAGTTGGTACAATTTGTTTGGTTGTACTTCTCCATTAATGCCTGGTAGATAGCAATTCCAAATTGTAAAGTAGCTGTGGAATATGATTTTCTACAAAACAGGTCGAGGGGCTTGTGATTTCTATCAGAGGGCATAGATTTTGTGTGGTACTGCCTTCCATATTCAATAACTGCCTTGACCATCAAGGAGTTAGGAGAGAGATGAGAAAATAAGATTTCTGAGTCCTTTGAGGGGACATATTTTTTGTCCATGCTCTTGAATGTGTGTGGAATTGAGGCCAGGGTGTACCAGATAATTTTTGCGGGATCCAGGAGTGCCTCATTAACAAGCAAGGCAATGCAGGCAGATGAAGCTGTGTGGAGGACGTCAAGCAGCTTATGATGAGGTTCTTTAACCTCCTCAAGCTAAGAATCCACAACCCTCTTGATAAGGTCCTGGAAATATTTAAATTGTCAGACAGGGATGGTTGAGGTGGCATGATCTCTTCATCCGGGGATGAAGAAGAGATATCAGCTGGTGGAGAGAGCTCTTTGTCAGCCCTAGCTTCCTGTTTCTCAAAGGTTTCTTCCTAAGGTTCTGGTCTCCTGGAGAGGGATGGTGAGGAAGGTTGTCTATCTCGGTGACAGATGTTGCTTGAGGACCTAGAGAATTGCTGATAATAGGCCACCCAGGGTCCCAGTATGACCAACTGGATGATGCATATGGCATGGGTGGAGGCATCCATGAGTGCTCATACCAGCAAGATGGTGGTTGTGGATGTGTCTCATGAGATCAACTGCCTTAGAGATCTCTGGAAAAGAGCCTCTATAGGGATAGAGTGGAGAGCCATGGACAGATATTTGAGAGACCAAGGCAAGATCTGCTTCAGAGTCCTCCTCCTCCAAGTCACTTTGAAGTGCTGGAGTAGCAGAAGACATTTGATATACAACCGTTGGTACTGGATGTGTGTCTGTGGATCTGGAGGTCCTCAGTACTGAGAACAGATCGGAGATGAGCAATGGGGAGTCAGGAGTCTCAGACACAGCCAGGTCTCAGGGAAAACTAAACTCCTGTGGTACCAAGAATGTTGTCGGTACCATGTCCATGGCTTGAGCTGAAGTAATGGTAGCTGAGGGAGTTGATGGTACTGAGAGTCTTGAGTGCTCGAAGGGGAGTCCAGATGGAGTCCCAATGGTCCTTTTTTGGTACCGATTATGGAGAGGTAGAGCTCTTCTTCCTGCCTCACTCCCCCGTTGCTACCAACGGTCTATGGAAGCCTGACTTTTTGGAGTCTCTAGGCTTAACTGAGTCCTCAATATCTGAGTAACCGTAGAGAGTGATGGAAGCCAAAGTGGCTAGAGTCATTGGCAACCTCAACTTCTTGGATGTAGGTTCCCTGGAGAACTCGGGGCATGAACTTTGGAAGTCTTATGAGAGGAATCTTGTGTCTTCCTCTTGGATTCCCTCGAGGAGTGCAGCTTGGAAATGGCACAGGTAGCTGACTTACTTGGAGACAGGCATACAGGGGGTCCCCTGGTCTGGGTTAGAGGCTGGGTACAGTAAGCTCTCCATCATGAGGAGCCAAAGTTTGATCTCCCTGTTTTTTCTGGCTCTAGATTGTAGTGTTAGACAGAAGTTGCACTTTTGGAAAATATGAGATTCCTGAGGCAGTGGATGCAGTGGGAGTGCCATCACTCACCGGGATTGCCTCAAGGCACAATAGGCAACATTTGAAATAAGAACTGAGCATGCCTTTCCAGTAAAGCAAAATCTCCCAGCAGGGGAGAAACTATGTAAAAGCTGTGTATAAGAAGCTTTTTTTAAACTACTACAACTAAAACTACTAACTACTACTTAGAACTGTAATAAACTAACTACTAAAAGAGCTAAGGGGACACAGTTGAGGTAAGCTCAGTGCAGACGACTGTTAAGGCTTAATCTCTGGCTGAGGCCACTAAGAAGGAACTGAAGGCAGTTCATCTATGCAGTGCTATATAACACTGAGTAACACCCACATACGAGCCAAACGAACACAGCTATGAGAGATCTCCTCTAAATGCACAGGGGTGCACCTACAGGGGAGCACCCATAGGGATACTACTTGAAGAAGACTATAAATGAGCTGACCCATCACATGAGTCCTATCAGCCATTTGTGACCCAGAATTTTCCTGATGAAGGAACAATTTTTATTTTAAGACTTAGCATTTAGGTGGTAGATTTTTATCTTATTAGTTTTTTTTTTTTACGTACACTGGAGAAATCTGTCAGACTGCCCTTGCGCACAGTGTTCACTGTGAGAAGAGGAAAGTGAAGGGAACTGCTTAAATTCAGTTAAGCTGAAGAGCAGAATAAACAGGCATAAGGCTATTACAGTAAATTTAAAAATCACACTGTGGGCAAGGGTTGAATCAAACCCACATATTATAGTACCTAATTATACTTAGCATTTATGTAGAGCTGGGCAAACCGTGCAAAAAGTTATTAATAAACATTTCACCATCTTCTAAATAAAATTTAGCTTCACCCTTGTTCATGCCTCTTTTTATTCAGTTTTTACTAACTTCTGTGTGAGCAAAGTTTGTATGAAAATTGAAAAAGGGAATGTTGGGCCTATAGCTGAGATTCATTTATGAGACTAAAGAAAATTTGTTTTGGGACTCTAAGGAATATTTTTGTTTACATCAAAATACTAAAGTCTAGAATGTAAGTTAATAGCTGGTATATGCAGTCAGAATCGTACTGTCAGCAGCTTTGAAATTGGTGCTAGGTTCCAGGTAAATAGATTTGCAATGTTGGAGCACCCTGGAAAACAAACAGGAAATATGGAATTAAATGTTTCCTCCCTACCTTGTAGGCACTCATATATACCAGTGATGGAAGCCATACAAGAACGAGGATAGTAGAGTTGGTCAGGGATTTTCTGTCAAAATGTTTTTTGAAGGAAAATGCAGTTTCCACAAAATTAATTTTATTTTGCCAACTTTTTTCAGTTTTCCATCAGGAAAATCAAAACTAAATATTTTGTTTCAGGTCACATACTTGAGAATAAGGAGGACATACATATACCTCTTGCTCATTCTCCTGTCCTACCACTAATGTCCTGCAATATTTTCTTATCCTTTAACTCTTTGTTTTTAAAATATATTCATTTTCAACTTCCAGTGCTGTTTCTGATAATCAGTGATTACCTTCAGATTACACAGCTCATGAAGGTAAACTGGCATTTTGTTAGCCTCAGTTTGCTTTCTTCTTGTTCCAGACATTCAGTTTTGTGTCATACCATCTCTGCATCCTTCAGAGTTCTCCATACAAATCCTTTTGCTTTCCTGGAGCCTAATGATGCAATTTTATAGATGTGCACTTGTATTCCATTCCAATTCACATATCTCTATGGGATATGCAGTACTATGTTATGTCTTGATAGATGTGTGAGCCCCATAAGACCTCATATATTTGGATCTGTGAAGTACCATACATACGGCTCATGGATGCCATTTGGGATGTCAGTGAAGCACAAGTACTCCAGCCTCCAGAGTTGCTTTTGAAACTCTTACAGCTTCTTTTTCCCTGAGAAAATGTATATTTGATCTCTAACATTATCTAAATGGTATTTGAGATCAAATAGACTTTTGCTAAGGAAAGGGGGGAAAACATCTCTTAACATCTTCAAAAGCAGCTCTGGGAGATTTTATCTTTAGACAGCAGGAATCCAAAATCTGATCAGTACTGACTTCTTCCTCCATAAATTAAGTTAGTAATTGGCAGCTGTGCTTGTTTATTTAAAGGAAGCAAGTGAGGGTCTCTAGTACACTGTAGTACTGCTGTAGTACTCTCCATACAAGGTAAGTCACTAGGTGTTTCAGTCTAGTGTTAAACAGATGGGCCATCTTGGGAGTCTGAATGCAGACACTTACCACCTCATAGTAACTTCACCCAGGTAACTATTCCCACATTGTTGTGCTGAATGGATGCCAGGGTGCTTGGTAATGAATATTGATCTGGACCCAAAATGTGATTTATCTATAGGACTTCTGAAGTGGTGTGCTGGAATCTAAGGGGGAACAGACCATTTCAGAAATCCTATAGATAAACAGACCATTTCAGACAGGTCCTATACAGACCCCTCATAGTCACAAAGCCTGTGACTGCAAGCCATTAAAGCTAACTGCCAAACAATGGAGCAACCATCACAGGGGTGGGACTGGCTGACTGGGGGAAAAAACCCCAGCAAGAGGCAAAAGGAAGACTTCACACATAGGCCCTGTAACAAAAGCCATTAAGCAATATTGTAATTAGACTCAGGCACACACAGACAGGGTTGGGCTTTGAGAAAGGGGAGTTTTCTCTGAGAGGGAGAACAGACTGGGGGACACACTTTGAAAGGGAAATGGAGACCAGACTGGGCCCCAAGAGGTTTGGGGCTTCCTAAAAGAATATAAGTAGGGCCTGTTGTCCCTCTCTGTAACTCAAGAGGGAAGCCCATCTAACTTAGCTTGTAGGGAAGCATAAGATTAGATTAACAAATTTATTTGAGCATAAGCTTTCGTGAGCTACAGCTCACTTCATCGGATGCATTTTCCATTGAATGCATCTGATGAAGTGAGCTGTAGCTCACGAAAGCTTATGCTCAAATAAATTGGTTAGTCTCTAAGGTGCCACTAGTACTCTTTTTCTTTTTGCAAATACAGACTAACATGGCTGCTACTCTGAAACATAAGATTAGATGAGAGTAAATATTCATGTAGGGCAGAGGTGGGCAAACTATGGCCCGCGGGACCGCCCTGCCTGTCCCCTGAGCTCCCAGCTGGGGAGGCTAGCCCCCGGCCCCTCCCCTGCTGTTCCCCGTCCCCCACAGCCACGCCGCCGCATGGGCAGTGTAGCTTGCGCCTACCCACCTCCCAGGCTTTCAAATAAGCCTGTCTTGCCCCTCAGAGTGGCAAGGTAAGGGGGAGGGGAGTGGGATAAGGGCACGAGGTCCCAGGAGGCAGTCAGGGGACGGGGGGGGGGGTTGGATGGGCTGGAGGTTCGGGGGGGCAGTCAGGAGACAGGGAGCAGAGGGGGTTGGATAGAGGGTGGGTCCTGGGGGGGGACAGGGAGCACGGCGGGTTGGATAGGGGGTGGTGTCCTGGGGAGGCAGTTAGGGATGGGGGTCCCGGGAGGGGGCAGCCAGGGGACAAGGAGTGTGTGTGTGATGGGGGCGGGGGTTGGATGCGTCAGGGGGCCTGGGGGGCCTGTCAGGGAGTGAGGGTATGGATGGGGTGGGGGCAATCAGGGGACAGGGAGCAGGGGGGTTTGGATAGGGGGTGGGGTCCCGGGGGGACGGTCAGGGGAGAAGGAGCAGGGGGGTTGGATGGGTCAGAGGTTCTGAGGGGGGCAGTCGGGGGCAGGAAGTGGGAGGGGGCGGATAGGGGGCAGGGGCCAGGCTGTTTGCGGAGGCACAACCTTCCCTACCTGGCCCTCCATACCATTTCGCAACCTCGATGTGGTCCTCGGGCCAAAAAGTTTGCCCACCCCGATGTAGGGTGTTGGCTCTCTAAAGTTTTGGTCCATGTGCTAGATAAACCTATTTGTTTTATGAAGGCCATTCATCACTGTATAGTGCCGGTCACAAGCTCCTGGAGAGAAGAAACACAGGCATCCAGTCTGACCTGCGTGTTACGAAACAGTTGGCCAAGATGGGAGTGTTGTACTATGTTTTGATAAGAGTGGGAGAATTGCAAAATTCCACCTTGAGACAGGCAAGGTTACAAGGCCTAATACCTGAGCATGTGCACTCAGTCAGACCAAAAAGGAGCTCATGGTACAGACAGTCCCATAACCATGACAAGGAGTTCCTAGCTCTATTGTACAAATTTATGGACATTTAATTTCCAAAAATGGACCTTCATTTTATATGCACAGAAACTCCTGGCTACTCATGAATTTTAACGAAAGGTCAAGAATGCATCTACCTAAACTTTTGATAAAATACAATTTCACAAATAGTTCACAATGAGGTTGTCAGTATCCGATCCCCGTATTCAGTTACACACATAGTCCTGCTGACCTCAGTGTTTCTGATGTTTTTAGAAGCCCAGATTTATATCTATATCATATAAAGATATTTGAATAATAAAAATGTAAAATACTCACACATTGTAATCATGAAGCACAAAGCTTCCTAGATATTTCATTAGTGCCTTTTTATAAAGAAGTATTTGCTTACTTTTACTAGTTATTTCCCAAATATTATAAATCTTTTGAACTATACCTGTGGTATTAATTACACACACACACACACATATTGTGTATATAGATAGGTATACATATATGTGTGTGTGCGCGCACACACACACATAATCCATAAATATATTTCAAGAGAATGTTTAAGAAATTATACACACACAGAAGTTTGTTTACTTTTAACTAATTATTTCTTAAACATTATCTCTTGAAATATATATACACACACAGAGAGAGAAAGCATTTCAGTTTTTATATGTACCTTATGCGTATTTAATTAGGGGTGTGTGTGACTTTTGAGTGGTTGTTTACTAAGTTTTAACATTGTAGTAATGATAGGAGTTTTCATGGAATATGTTTATATAAGCCAGATCCTCAGATGGTTTAAATCTGCATAGATCTACTGATGTCACTAGAACTATTCCAATTTACATTAGTTGAGGACCTGGCCTATACATCTATTCTATGAAAAATCCTATCATTACTGCAATGCTAAGATTTAGTAAAAACCTCTCAATCACACACACCCTAGTTAAATATGCATAAAGTACACATGAAACAGAAAAAAATCAAATACACCTTTTATGTGTGGACAGCTCAAAATTGAGATCACTGTCCAACTGTCTGTGGACAATGGAAGCTAGTGGAAACCAATGTAATCTTATGCTTTGTTAGCCTGATGTACATAACTGCAATTTATAAAATATGTAAGTAAATGGATAGACAGATACATGTTTTTGTAAATTGTTTTAATTCATATAACGGTTTGAACATATGCCTCAGCCCAATGAATCCCACCAACTGGCAACAATTACATATTGGATGAAGCATGACTTTCCTTCCTGTAAATGTTCTTATATTTACTGTAATCAGAATTGGTATAAGTTGACCTACATTGCTCTTTCTAGTTCATTTACTTTTTATTAATAAAGCAATTCTTTTCCCAACGCTCCTTCCTGTCCAGACTTGTTTGGTATATTTTAGGTTGTATTTGTATGACCACATGCCCTGAAACTTTGAATACCTTTTTGAAATCCACGGTTACCATTTAATAAAAAAAATTCTTGCAGAGCCACCCCAACACAGCTCAGTTCCAGCCTCAAAAAAGAAAAGAAATTAATTGCATCTGTTACCATGGAAATCTGCACTTCTAGCATGTTTTTTACCCCCCTCATACGATGTAAAATGTACATGGGTGAGATCTGAGCAATATATAGAGAATGTTACAGAAAGGACATCCTTGAAAACACAATGCAGATTTTATGGTGGGTGTACAAATTCTATTTCCCAACCTACAGTAACTTCAGTTTTTACTATTGCACCATACCTTAGTGAAACCATTAAGTAGAATGGAGAAATCACAACTTTAAAACTAAAAACCAAAATATTGCCATGTCAATGAGATTCGAACTTGCAAAACACACTACCAATTTCCACATTCAACAACCCAGCCAATTACACATCCATATTAATCAAGCCCTTTGAATCAATTAAAAACAGATTCAAACAAAGAGCAGGCTAACTGTCTCGCATGACCATCTCATAAAGAAACTAGGGAAATGAAACCTAGATGGAGTTACTATAAGGCGGGTGCATATCTGGTTGGAAAACCATTCCCAGAGAGTAGTTATCAGAGGTTCACAGTCATGCTGGAAGGGCACAACGAGTGGGGTCCCACAGAGCTCAGTTCTGGGTCCAGTTCTTTTCAATATCTTCATCAGTGATTTAGCTAATGGCATAGAGAGAGCACTTATAAAGTTTCGCAAAAAGAAAAGGAGTACTTGTGGCACCTTAGAGACTAACCAATTTATTTGAGCATAAGCTTTCGTGAGCTACAGCTCACATGCATCCGATGAATCTACTCTGTGCTGATTAGGCCTCAACTGGAGCATTGTGGCTAGTTCTAGGTGCCACATTTCAGGAAAGATGTGGACAAATTGGAGAAAGTCCAGAGAAGAGCAACGAAAATTATTAGAGGTCTAGAAAACATGACCTATGAGGGAAGATTGAAAAAATTGGGTTTGTTTAGTCTGAAAAAGAGAAGACAGAGGGGCCATGATAACAGTTTTCAAGTGCATAAAAGGTTGTTACAAGGAGGAGGGAGAAAAATTGTTCTTCTTAACCGCTGAGGATAGGACAAGAAGCAATGGGCTTAAATTGCAGCAAAGGCGGTTTAGGTTGGACATTAGGAAAAACTTTCTAACTGTCAGGGTGGTTAAGCACTGGCATAAATTGCCTACGGAGGTTGTGGAATCTCCATCATTGGAGATTTTTACGATCAGGTTAGACAAACACCTGTCAGGGAGGGTCTAGATAATACTTAGTCCTGCCATGACTGCAGGACTAGATGACCTCCCTTTCAGGCCTATGATTCTATGCATCAGAGCTACACATCCTCAATTCCCCTCAATTTGCTCGAAACAGCTGCTTAGTGCATGAATAGAGGAGGGCTTTTCAGTGGTGTGGGGTTTTTTTGTTTGTTTTGTTTTTGAGAGAAAGAGGGAGGGAGACACATACATAGGGATTCACAAAACTGTGGGAGAAAATGGGTATGAGTCAAATTTCCCCAGAATTGCAATATTTCTTCCAAATGTTAATACTTTTATGAATAAGATGTTGATAGGGATTCAGGACTCCATTTTGGCAGTGGTTTATTACTAGCAATGCCATTGATTTGCTCTATGACCTTGGGCAAGTTATATGCAGACAAATGTGGCCTTAATCTCTCTGTGCATCAGTTTACTCATTAATATAATTATTAAAATAATACCTATCACATGAGAGTGTTGTGTGGTTTTATCTGTTAGTATTGTTGCTAATAACAGCTACTCTGTTGGGGAATTTAAAACGTTGTACAAGAGAAATGTTTCTCAAAACTCTATATTAATAGTTTAATATTAAAGTAAAGCACTTATGGCTGGATCAGCTGCAGAGTCCTCAGCACTAGGCTCAACAGAGCCCGTGGATATTACAGCCGTGCTGGGCTTTATAGAAAACTCTTAGGGAGATGTGTTCAAGATATTGAAAAAAAAAATCCCTGAAAAAAGTTTTGTTTGTTGATTTTAACATTCTGTTGCAGTGAGTACTACCCAGACACTGTGACATTGTGCTTGTGCCTAAGAATCAAAAGTGAAACTATTAAAAAACAAAAACAAATGAACAAATTGTCTTAAATTGTCTAAAGTGTGCATAAAGTGAACTAAGAATACTGGGTCAGACCAATGGTCCATCTAGCCCAGTATCCTGTCTTATGAAAGTGGCCGGTGCCAGGTTCTTTAGAGGGAATGAACAGAACAGGGTCATTATCGAGTGGTCCATCCCATCATGCACTCCCAGCTTCTGGCAGTCAGAGGCTAGGTATGCACAGACTATGGGGTTGCATCCCTGACCATTTTGGCTAATAGCCTTTGATGGCCTTATTCTCCATTAACTTATATAATTCTTTTTGAACCCCATTATAGTTTTGGCCTTCACAACATCCTCATGCAACAAGTTCCACAGGTTCACTGTGCATTGTGTGAAGAAGTACTTCCTTTCCCAAATATATTAAATGTCTGTTCAAAGTTTAGACTGGGGGAGAGCTGGGAGTAGCCAAACAGGGTTCAGTCAGGCATGCCCCAGACATCTAATAATTACAGCAAACATTCCTAACTTAACGTTCCTATTACCTGTGACTCTTCGAGAACAGGCCGATAATCACACCACATTTTTTGCTCATGCTAAATTCTATGCCTCTTCACTTATTTGTCTCATTTTCTAGCAAGGGTTTTAAGTTGATACAGTCCCTTTAAATACTTCCATAGCTCTGTAAATGTACACAATGTTTTACAAAGAATAAGATTAAACATTTCAAATGCCCTTATGTAACTTCGGAGTCTAAGCCCTATTTTCAAAAGTGAATTAGACATATAGGGCCCTAAGTCTCATTGACAATTAATGGGGCTTAGGCTCATAAATCACGTAGGGGCAGATTTTTGTACATATTTAGGTGCTTACAGATGCAGATAGGTGCCTAGTGAGATTATCAAAAGCACCTAACTCCAAGCGCAGTCAGCTTCTTTATGCACCTAAAAACCTCTAAGCCTTTTAGAAAATTTTACCCTAGATATCTGTCCCAAAATGTTGTCAATGCAACAAACAAAATCTTGTTTTAAAGTAACAGGGCTACAACTGAGGCAAAGAGGACATGGAGATCAATGTTTGGAGGATTAATGGATGGGGTTTAGGATGTATTTGAAGAAGGGGAAGCAGGTTTTTTGGCAGACATGAGGAGGATTCTTCCAATCATGAAGGACAATTCAAAGCTGAGACTGGGAAAGAAGATGAAAAGAGGAAAAAGAGGAAAAAGTTTAATCAATTCCTGTTTGCAATGCACTTTCAGAACCCTGAATATAAGATATCTCAGAGGGTCACAAAACAAATCAGAGGGAGAGTTTACTAGATGAGTAGGGTCTGATGCTCCCCTGTGGAGGTTCCCATCTGAACTGGATACCAGACAAGAATGTTTGTCTTCCCTGTGATACGCATGTGCACCTCCTATTGTCACTAACAGGAGCTGCACATTCACTGAGGGACACTGGTTGGCTTGAAAAGTCTTCAACAGGCACAGAATTTTCCTGTCTTCTAAAGAGGATTCTGATAAAGAAGGTATACTGTATCTCTCAGAACCTTTGTAGCTTTTGCCACCGACAGCTCAGTAGTGCATGAGGTTTTCAAAACTTCAGATTTTCCACTTCTTAGGAAATATCTAAATATACTTTTTTAGCACACAAATGTTAGCAGCATCTCATCCCTTTTTACAATCATCATGTTTTGGGAATACTGTCTGGGAATGAATTTAAAGATGAAGGCCTAGTGGACAAATTAAATAGAGAGAGTGCAGTGCGGGGGAGAAGGGAAAATAAGGGACTCAATGTGGAGTTTGTGTGGAGGAAGAATGAGAACTGGGGGTTAATAAAAACAAACAAAAATGGCTAATCTTAGAGTTGTCCATCAATTCCTTAAGGTTTCTTCTCCTCTCCAGCCTCTCATTTTCATCCTCATATATTTCCCTTTTCTGCTCCATTATACCTTTCCTTCCTTTGTATTATTTTTCTCAACTCTTCCCATCTCTTTCCCTTCTCCAGAAGCCCCTACATATTACCATATCTCTCTTCCACCCCTAATCTTTGAGGCATCTCTCTCTCCATCACCCTTCTTTCTTCATTCACCCTCTATGACGTTCCAGAGTGCAATCCAGACCTACCATGCAATCTGGGATGCCTCACAATGCTTTGCTGCTATTGCTCCCAACCTGGGCGCCAGGCAAACAGCCAGACAGCATGCAGGTCACATCCTTAGTGTCTGTGTATAGTTGCAAGGTGCCAGTACACTTTGGCTTCCACCAGCCTTGGATACCACTTGCAGGGTGACCCCAACACACTCCCTGTCCTGGATTTTCCCCCAACAATTTGAGTTCTGCACTGTCCAGCCCTCTCCTGGACACTTCAGTTATTGGAGGTCCATTGCCCCTGTAAGGGGTCAATGTACAACAGTTGCTACTTTAAAGGGAGCTACCCAAACAGTCCAATTTAAAGACAACACTGGATTAGTTTTGATTAAAAATGAAACAAGAATATTTAACTACAAAGAGAGAGATTTTAAGTGATTACAAGTACAAGGCATTAAAGTCAGAAATGGTTACAAGAGAAATAAAGATAAAATGCTAAAACTTAAACTAGACTTGGTTCAAGACAAAATTATTACCACATGTTCTCAGCAACAGGGCTGACCAAATTCTCAGTTAGAACCCCTCCCAAAAGTCCAAAGCTCTGGTTACTTTTGTCTTCGTTGGTGAAAAAAAGAGAAATATGGACAGGGAGAGACAGAATACCTGGGGTGGTTTTCCCCTCACCTTTATAGTCCGGTCACCCTTTGAAATGCATTTTGTTCAGGATTACCCCGAGATAAAGTTCATTCCCACAGTGAGGTTGGAGTCATAGAGCCTTGTGATGAAAGATTACATGATGTTGTTTGCTAAAATGTAAATTGATCTGTTCCTTTCCCTCCCGCGTCCTTGCCAAAGAATGGCCACTTGACAGGTGATTGCCCCTCAACTGACTAGAAGTTTCAGCTTGTCCTTTGTATTTAGAAACAGGTTTATCCACTTCTTAGACTCATCTGGTAACCACATTACAGTCATAATACAATTTTATGTTCGTAACTTTACATATAATGTTGCTACACACATTTCACCATGATATTATAGACCCGTGAGGTAATAGTTTTTAAATACTGTACAAAGATTATTATTATAGTATGTAAGGTGTAAATACAGGTGTGCATTTGGTCACAGCCTCCCAATGTTCTCTTCTCTATTTCTCTCTCTTCTTTCCTTTCTATATTTCTTTGTTCCTTCTTTAGTTTCCTCTCCTACCCCCTCTTTCATTCCCTGCCCCCCTGCGATCCCTCTATAGTTGGTCCATCCACTCACACTCAATAGTACACCAGTTCAACTCACGTGTAAGCACTTCATGTATCTGTTCCCCCTTCTACACACAAAACACACACATACTCCACAAAACTGCCCCCCATAACACAAAATCCATATATCAGACCCAGGAGATAGGGGTTTAGCTAGAAGGGTGCAGAATGCGAGTCTGGTATAGGCAAGGCAAGAAAAACTCCAGGAGAGTGGCGGTAAGGTTCATGGTAGTACATACATTAGCTGCTGGAGACAGGGCCCCTGGGCAGGAACCCAGGGTCTGGCTTCCTCTACCAGCACAGAGTAAGCGGCACAGTCTGGGCAAGGAACTTGAAGACTGTCTGGGACTGTTCAATCTAGTCACCTAGGGAGTGGCTCAGCCAGAGCAGTGGATTTAAGGACGACCTGGGATGGTGTGGAAGAACTTGATAGAATCTGGAAATGGAGGACTATTGTGACTGGGAGAGCTAAGACACAAAGATGAGGTGCTGCAGCTCCTAAGGACCAAGAGATGAGCTGGTGACCAAAAGAAGAGGGCATCCGGATGCCAGAGCTAATCCCCAGATGTGGTCAGAAGGAGGCAATCCAGTGGTGAGTAAAGGTCCCCATGACAGATGGTCATAGAAAAAATATTATATTCCAACAGGACTTCTGAATCAACTAATTGACTCTGATAGGAACTGAGGTTACAATACTCAAATCTAAAATTAAGGAGTGCACAGACTGAGACTGAGGAAAAAAAACAGCAGTACACATTTTTCCCTTGATAATGCCTACAGCTGGCAGGGAACTGCCAGTGGGCGGAATCTCATCACAGACTGTGAAATAGCACACTACCAGCTGTTCAGTGTTTGGGTACATCAGACAGGAGAGACAGGTTCACTTTTGCAAAAGCTCTCTGGAGTTGAACTGGACAATTTTTTCATGAGATGATAATAATAATAATATAAAAACGATGAACTTCCATGTCAACTTTAATCTTCAGCTCTCAAAGAGTTTTTGAAACAATAACTAAATGAGCCTCACAACACCTTGGAGGAGTGGATAAAGAGATAATGGAATGCAGGCACCTACATATAGACTAATGATCATAGATTTCAAGACCAGAAGGGACCATTGTGATCATCTAGTCTGACCTCCTGTATAACACAGGCCATAGAACATCCTCAGAATTATTCCTAGAGCATATCTTTTAGAAAAACAAAAATATTTATTGTTAGGATATAGATATTTAGGCCTGTCTGTAAAGGCCTATACCCTAGGAATTTAGGTGTATTCTTATCACTTGGCTAGTTATAGAGGTATAAAAGAAAGAATCAAAATCACTGTCTGCTGGTGTAAGGGCCTTCTCTTACTGTGACAGTCTGAGGGCCTGTTCTTAGGCTAAGGCCTTTGGCTAAGGAGCAGAGGCAGCCATAAGCTGGGAAGTAAATGGTCACATCCTCACATTCCAAACTAGTCACATTGAAATAAGGTGCTATTGGGCTTTTAGGAATAAAATCCTGATAATGCCTATCGCCTCCAGAGAAAGGGAAGTGCCTAGAAGATGTAAAAGGAAACTTAGTTTGATAGCATCCTGTCTGCAAGAACTCACTTATCAATAGCTGGGATGTGAAATTCTCATTTCTTTGTTGTTCTATCACTGTTCTATCACATTTCCCTATTGTTTGTCTGTATAATCTCTGTCTGGGTCTGTGATTGTTTCTGTCTGCTGTATAATTAATTTTGCTGGGTGTAAACTAATTAAGGTGGTGGGATATAATTGGTTAAATAATCATGTTACAATATGTTGGGATTGGTTAGTTAAATTTCAGTAAAATGATTGGTTAAGGTATAGCTAAGCAGAACTCAAGTCTTCCTATATAGTCTGCAGTCAATCAGGAAGTGGGTGGGTGTATGTGTGGGGGAAATGGGAGCAGGGAATGGGGGTGGGGAAATTGGAATCATGTTTAGCTAAGGGCAGGAATGGGAACAGGGACACAGGTAAGGCTCTGTGGTGTCAGAGCTGGGAAGGGAGACACTAAGGAAGGAAACTGGAATCATGTTTGCTGGAAGTTCACCCCACTAAACATCGAATTGTTTGCACCTTTGGACTTCAGGTATTGTTGCTCTCTGTTCATGCGAGAAGGACCAGGGAAGTAAGTGGGTGAAGGAATAAGCCCCCTAACATTTATTATGATGATGAGGTGAGATGCACCAGCTGATTATAAAAGTGCACAGCAACTATATATAATTTTTTAGGACAGACATGAAGAAGAATATTGTATCAAATTAGAACTGTGGGAAGAATTTGGAAGCAGTTGGATTGTTGTCCAGGACATTACATTCAATACCTATGCTCTTACACAAAGTGAAACAGGACCATTAACAACCACAAGTGTTAGGACCTTGGTTCTTTATCATATCTGAAAAATGGTAGAACAATACCCCCTTGGGTATCAAAATTTGAGTAGAGTACCATGGTTTCCTTCGTCAACACGTTTACTGTTCTCCTTGCCTAAATGACACAGTTTAAATTTATATGACTTTGAGACAGAAGTAGATTCATAGATTCCAAGGCTAGAAGGGACCATTGTGATCACCTAGTTTGACCTCCTGCATAACACAGCCACAGAACTTCCCCAAAATAATTCTTGGAGTATAACTTACAGAAACATAGATAGGAGAAGAGTGAAAGAGAGCTGTATAGACACCGTAAGTTGTAAGAGGTTAATCTTTTGTAAAATGTCTCATGTCAGAAGAAGAAAGAGTCACCCTCTGAAATTTCATCACTTTCTCATCCACCATGCTAGTGAATCGCCTTCCTATAATTCCTGTACACTTACTAAAATTGTACTTGTTGTGCAAATATATAAAATTCTCTGTTTTCCAAATACTTTGTTTCTAGTGTTATTGACGTACGACTGACATCAGCTGTTTTCATCTTATTCAAACCTTATTTTAAAAATGTTAAATTACAGTTCTTTTGAGAAGACGTAAATGAAGTTTTACTGCCACCTCTTGAAAAAGCAATTTTTAGGGCTATTAAATTACACATCTCTGTCCTCAGCCAATCATAACAGAGTCATTCACTCACAAACAGAACAATAAAACTTACCCTACGCATTCAAAAAGATCAAAGTGCATTGCAACCCATAATTCCCCATTCTACACATCCAAACACGAGACTGGTTGTGTGTGCCTTTACGTTGGTGTAAATCAGGAGTAACTCTAATGAAGTCAGTGGTGTTATACCAGTGTAAAGAGGGGGTAGGTTTGAGAAGAATCAGGCCCAAGAGTCCCACTTGAAAGACTCGTGGGAAATTTTTACTGGTGCAAGGAGATTAGACACATAAGGATCATTAGGAACAACTGCATTCACATGCTTTGATAATCTCTGAGTTTCTTTTATAATTACCAGTAGAACTGGCAATAGTTGACATCCTTATTGATTGTAAAAAGAGAGATGCAAAGGATTGAATGGGCATACAGAGTGAAATATTCTCTCATCCCTAGAGACGAGGTCTACAGCTAAAACTTTTGCCAATATAGTAATGTTGATTAAGATGTGATTGTCGTTTTACAACATTTTTATACTGACCAAAGCCTTAGGATAGATGCTGTTATACCAGCAAAAAAGTGCTTTTGTCAGTGCAGTTTATTTTGTTTGGGGAACTGGTATAAGCTATACCACCCAAAGCACCCCTTTGCCAGTATACACTGTGTCTATACTAGGAGGCTTTACCTGTGTAGCAGTATGGTGAAACTTGCACTAATGCTGTTGCTTTTCTTTTGATACACAGAGGATTTCAATCATTCCCTCAACATTTACAAGCACCAGATGTACCAAAAATAGTAAGAGACAAATATTAAAACAAAAAGTACCCTGGAAGCCAATAACATCTTTTCATCTTGCACAAATAGCTACACGTACAACTTACTAATGATAAAACCAAAGATAGAAATAAGCTAATATAGATAACACAATGGCACAAAAAAAGCCTTTAATAGAAACCAGTCATTGTTTTATTTAATTTTAAATGTTATTAAACAATAAACACATTATTTTAAATGTTTTTGTGAAAATAAAACACCAGCAAAACATAATACTCAGAAATACAGTGATTCTGTCACCCTATTTTTGTCAAAAAGCAAAAAAGAAAAGAAAAGTTTTGCAACACTAGAAAACAGCTTTTATGTTCTGTCAGTAAGGTACTTCCAGCATCAAGCACAATTGTCCAGTGCCCTGTACCTTGTGGAGTCATGTACACCTGTTCAAAGGGAGTGTAAAATGCTGCTGCTGGGATCTGGTAATATTTCATAGTCACTTTGCAGAAAGTGCATGACAGTGTAAAATTTGGCATGTCTGTTTTTTCTTGGCATTGACTTTGGGGAAAACATGATCCATGCCTCCCATGGCTGGGTAAGTTTCTGACTGCAGCAGAAGCAGTGTGGTCAATTGAGTAGGGTGCCTCAACCCTTGTTCCAGGAGGTCTCCCAATGCCACAGTGTGGAGGGGAATTTGGCAAGGCACCAAGTGTATGTGTCTGTGATTACATGTATCTACTTGCCATTCTTTTCCATCGTGGTGATGGAAGGGTATATGAGACATTAGAGCAATTGCATCCCTGATACTGCAGTGGCTGCTATGGAGAAGCTTTGCTGCCATTTCATGCCTTTTGGAGGGTATTGGGAAGGATTCATTTTTTTTCCCATCCATTGCAACCCACAGAATTTTCCAGCATACAACACCGTTAGTGTTACTGTTCAGCAGTAGGTTTCTTAGCAGAGAAATTAGTTTATTGCTTATTATACTGAGATAAAATAAGGCTTTTTGTTTACATAATTCCCCAAACGTTGAGTAAGTTTTGCTACTAGCTATTAGCAATACCCTTATTTGACAGACCTCTTGCAGGAAAAATTAATCTTGCCTTTTCTTTATTGACAGAATTTGGTATTCTATGAATGTTAAAGTAACCCACTTTGCTTTTAGTTCTCATAATGGAGTATATAATCTATATACCTCATCAGGGTTGCTATGGTTAAAGCTTCGCAATCATTTCCTTTATAAACTCCATTAATCTTTTACAGTATTGGATTATAACAATTTTAATCTGGAGGAATTTAAACATAGCATTAGAGCATTAAGTATTAAAAATGCTACAGTGTTCAGGATGTAGCGTACAAAAAAATCAAAGCTATTACAGACAGTCCCTTCTTTCATTCAACTTACTGAGACTGGAAGGAAGGCGTATGGATGGAATTAGCCTCACATCTTTAATTTCCTGGTTTATATAATAATGTACTTATTATTAAACTTCAGTTTTTGTGTTTTGTTTCCTTCACTTTCAGTTTCATAAAAATTAAATGCAAAATCCCTATCTAATACAATATTAATTGCACACAGTTCAAGATAAAAAGAATCAGAAAAAAAGGAAAAGTTAACTAGTAAAGGCTATGGGCACAAGACCAAAGTGGGAACTTGAAGGCAGAATTTAAAATACATTTTTGGCCTCTTAATCCTAGATTTAAAACATATTTTTGTTTCCTTTCTTGCACTATACATTCACAACTTGTCTGCTAAGAACAAAGGGGGCATCTGGAGAAATGGTAGGATTACAATATTGGAGATGTGATGCAATGCAATCTAACTAAAGGGAAAACTATTTTTGTTAAAGATTTCATGCCTCTTCAGTTATAGGCTGATGGAGCTTCTCATATATATGAGACTTCCAGTAAATGCTCCAGTAAACTCAGGTAACAGTGGACTTACTGGGTATTAATATACATCAACAAACTTTCAGGCCTCTTTTATAAACCATAAAGCAGTAAAACAGTTCACAAGCCTATTTTGCCCACTTTGGAGGTCACCATCAAGTTTACATCCCAGAGACACAAGTGTAAAAGACATTGGTTGGATATTTCTCAGTCTGCTCTAAGAATTTAATGTTATTCACCATATGGTCAGAAGCACCATAAGTGATGTTTTTAAAACAGTCATCTAATGGCAGAGCCAAAACAATTTCAGTAAACAGTAAAGCTGCTGGAGAGCAGGTGGGAAGTCCTGAAAAATAAGTCCCATGAATAAATAAGTAAATAAAGCAAACTGTAGCCATTCTCTGTATTCTCATTGAAATGCCCCCAAAACAGTAGACATACAGGGTTCAATTCCTCCTGCATCAAAGTTCCATTTTGCTTTGGGGGTGGCTATCAAGCAGCCAGTTACGACTCCTTGATTCCATGCCCCCCGGAGGAGTCTGGGGGTCATTGGTGTAGTCACAGACCATAACCACTTACTATAGGGTCCTGAACTGGAACACAGAGTAGAGGGTGAGCCTCGGTTGCACTAGCAAATACTGCAGAGTGGTACTGCTTGGGGTAGTGAACTAGAAGACTGCCAGGGTCACGGAGGCAGGTGTGAGGACTACCTGACGCTGTTTGAGCAGAAAGACTTTGAAGGACGCTTCCCCCACCCCCAAAGGGGAATCAAAGTGTGATCTGGTCAGAGGCCAGAGTCATGATGCAGCCATGCTGTGACTCTGTGAGCAGGAGGAGAGCTGTAGATTGTAGAAAGAAGAAAGGGGGTGCTGAACTGGGCAGAGCTAATCTCCAGGATTGCCCAAAGAGGCTGCCATCCAGTGGTGAGCACAGAGTCCTATGACACCATCTCTAATATTCAATCACTTTTGTAAAAAAGCTGCTTTGTTATGTACCTAATTAGGGTTACCACCCATCTGGGTTTTATCTGGACAGTCTGTTTTTTGGCTTCTGTGTCCAGGTGCCATTTAGGTAATGGTCCCCAAATTGTGGGGCAGGGGGGCATGGTGGGACTGTTGGGGGGGGCACAGAGGGTCCAGGCCAGCCCCCATAGGGGGCAGGGAGGTAGTGCCACCCCTTACCCCAGCTCTGCTCCCGCCCCAGCCATGGCACCGGCTCCCGGCATGCGACTGGCCTCATCCACAGCCTCAGCATGGCTCCACACCTGGATGGGAGCCCGGCTGCCGACCCCCACCACAGCCTGGCTGTGGCTCTGCTCTGGCCAGGACTGAGGCTGTGGGCAGGGTGGGGCCGGGAGTGGAGCCGCACCAGGCTGTGGGCCTGGATGTCGACCCACACTGTGGCCTGGTTGCGGCTCCGCCCCTGACAGCGGATTGGTCCACAGACCCTGTCCCCTTACCCCTGTGTGTGTGCCCCTGCCCAGCAGTACCCAGCTCTGGGGGTGGGGCAGGAGGTGGCAGGGACACGGATAAGGGGGCAGCGTGGCCCTCAAAAGTTTGGGTACCGTTGCATTTAGGATTGCCAGGTGCCTGGTTTTCATCCAGAAAGTCCAATCAAAAAGAGAACCTGGCAGTGTCTGATCAGATGTACTGACCGGACACCAAAAACCTGATTAAAGTGGGGTGGGAGGGAGGCGCCAGGTCATTAACCCACATTAGCCCCTGCTCAACTGGGGCCACCTCCTATCTGCAGGGAGGCTCCTTGTCTGGCTGCAGCAGCTCCCGTCCCAGTTCCAGAGCAGAGGGAGTCCAGCTGGGTAGGGGGAGGGAGGTGGAGATGATCCAGCAAGCAATGGGGGCTGGGAAGAGGCGGAGCAGAGGTAGGGCCTGAGGGGTCTTATTACCACAATTAGAAAGGTGGCAATGCTATAACCAATAGAACTAAGATATTCTGTAGAGTAGTAAGTGTTTTGGGCAACTGGAACATCACTAAACACAGTTCCATTTGCTCTTTGGCGTTTTTGGCTTGGACCTTCTGCTTGTCTCCAACTTCATTTTAACCTTGATTTTGAACTCTCTTCTTCTCACCTTTCCTATGTCAGTAAATCTTCCTGTCTCCAGTTCTACAATATTTTTTATTTAGATTCCTCCCTATAAATCCTCAGCCATCACTTCTCACTGTAAGTGTTGCACTTCCGTTCTCTCTGGCTTCCCCGGATCTCTGCTCTCCAAATTCCAATATGTGTAGTGTGCTGCTGCATGCTTTGTCACACATACAAAGAAGCCGGTAGGACTGTGCAACCATCATCCCAAAATTCCAGGATGTAGTTGAAAATTACCTTCTGTTTCTTTTTTCATGCACTCTTTGAATTTGCTCCATCCAGCCTGATGGATTATTTCTTTATTTTGTGTATTATCATCTTTAAAAAAAAAATCAAAGTTGTTGGGACCGTTTTTTTTTAAATCACACAGTTATGGCATAACTAGCTGGAGCTGTACTCTGCAATCATCATAACTCTTCACTTTACCAATGGAAGTTTTTAAAACACGGGAGGTAAGATCTTACCCGTGCCTTTTGCTGCATCTCCATCATTAGTCTTTCATGTTGCTCAGCTATCGCCAGTGTTGCAGAATGGACTTTCTGATAGATCATCTCTCCTTCCCTTGTCTGAAAGGTGAACAGTCCTTCTCCTGTGTCACACATCCTGCGATAAGATTTAGGGAGTGGGAGGAATGGAAAAAAAGTAAGTACTTGTTTTATAACAGTTAAAAATTAATGCGCTGACCTCTATAATTCATGTGCTCACCCTGCTGTTGGAAATGACTTCTCAATTTTCATAGTAAATTTGTGGCATTTTGAACCTCTGC
Source organism: Natator depressus (assembly GCF_965152275.1). Classification (NCBI taxonomy): domain Eukaryota; kingdom Metazoa; phylum Chordata; order Testudines; family Cheloniidae; genus Natator; species Natator depressus. Next base: position 94,695,766 of record NC_134235.1, on the reverse strand, counting down.
ATGGTTACTTCTACCAGCAAAGAAATGTATTCTGAGAGACATGTGTGTGCAGAACTTTGTGAATGTAGCCTTTCGATTCAATTTTAGTCATCCAGCCAAAATAATCTGAACCGAATGAGAGGAGTCTTTATAATAAAATAAGAAACCTTCAGTAATGCAGTCAACTATTTATGGCTTTGTTTCAGATGCCTGTACTGGTGACTAGGCAATTAAATTTAATTCCCTTAACCACTTCATTACTGCCAAATGTACAAGGTACATCGTGCCTCCACTGTGCTGATATTTTAACAGAACATTGACACTTCAAAAATGCCATTGTGGTCTATCACTGGAAAGAGGTTGTATTGAGAGCGAGCATTAAAGGGATTAAGAGATAATATTCATACTGTTGGAGTACATTTGCATTAGGCAGCTTCTACAACTCATCTGATGATTACAGAAGCCAGTCAGTATGAATACATTCCGTACTACGAACTTTATTTGTATTATACAATTAGATTAAAATAATGCAAATTACAATATAAATTAAAATAATCTTTTCTTCCTTTGTGAAAAGTAAGTGCTGTGCTGTCTTACTCTCAGGACTTTCCCACGACAATACATGGAGGAAGAAGAGAGGTAGATAAGATGAATAACTGAACTGGGAAAGATTTTTAAATGTAAATAAACATTCAAGGGCAGGCGGTTAAAGTGAATATTGGTTCAAGAGGAAGAATTATGTGAAGGAGACATTTAGGGCCCCAGTTTCCAAAATGACATGCAACTTTGCCCCTGCAATATTGCATGTGGCCCCATAAAATCTACATTTATGCATGTAAATGGAATTTGCTCAGATAATTTGAATAGTCAGCCCACAAAGTGGTTTGGGCATGCAAAAATCAGCACACAAATAATTGTGTGTGCAATTTTAGAGGCTGAGTTGAAATCGGTTTGTTAATTTGGTTCAGTATTAACAATCAAGAGTTTTGGTATCATTTGACATAGGAAAATATTTGATTTCCTGGGCCATTAGTAAACACAATTTTTCAACTGCTCAATAATTTCTGTTAAATTTACAAGACAAAGATTTTGAAAAGTGACTAGTGATTTTGGTGTGTCTCCGTTTTTTGATGACCCACTTGAGATACCTTTAAGGGGCCTAATTTTTCATAAAGGGGCCTAATTTTTCACCCACCTTCTGAATCTCAGCTGCCTTTTCAAGTGCTTCACATCTAGCAATGAAAAATCACTAGTCACTTTTTAAAATCTTGGCCTTTTAAAAGTTCCTACAGTTTTATTTATTTATATTTCTTATAAGAATCTTAAAAGTTGTTTTTACATTAATACAAAAAAATTCTAATTCTACATAATGAGCTTATTTACCCTGCTTTGATAAACACCCATGAATAAATCCCCCTCCCAGACTAGGCATGTAGATCAAAGCTGGTCAAAATTTTTCAAAATTCAAAAGGTCAAGGAATTTTGTGTCAAAATTTGACAAAAAAGGATTAAAATTATATGAAAGTTACACTGTTTTTTATGACTAACTTTAATGTAACTTTCATATAATTTTTATCCTTTTTTGTCAAAATTTTGACACAAATTGAAATTTTGAAACATTTTGACCAGCTTTAATATTAGTAATACCTCCTGCAGTCCTTAATCTTATTTCTGTACTGGATTATTGTATTCAATATTTATGAAGAGGCTTAAACTGTTCAGATGATATCAAGACTGATCTTAACATAAAACATCAGGTGAGCATCAGGCATAGTTCAGCAGTTTTTCCTGGAAGGTGTACAAGAACAGTCAAGATCAATCTCCAAAAACTGTTTCAAGGGATGGGGGGTGGGCGGGGGGGGGGGAGGAGGAGAAGTGTGGAGAAGATATTTTTGGTGCAAATATTTGCTAACAGTCAATAGAGATGTGCAGTTGAATATGAAAAAGAAAATAAAGAGTCACACTCTTTAGAAAATCCAATCTCACTATAATATACTGTATCACCCCACTTCCAAAACAAAAACCAACTAACCAAACAAGATTCAATCTGTTTCAATAAGGAGCAGTAGAGGGTTATTAGCAAGCTTGGCATTAATTCAATTTGAAGGTAAAAATAAAAATATTTATATTAAATTCCACCTGAGACAGAAGTCTTTCTGTAAACATTGAAAATATTTTATGTATTTAGCCACAGGTCTCCAAGAAGCTTCTGGTACAAATGAAATGTCTCAAGAGATTTGAGACATTAAAGCAACAACATTTTGGTTCCCTTAGGGCATCATATAGCTGGCATTCAGCTCCTGTGTAAAGAGATCTTAATAAAATTCAAACAGCGTGAAATGGAAAGTCTGGAAAAAATTATGAGTTTCACAAACTGAAACAAACCACTATCTCTTTGCTGGTTTCAGAGGAGGAAAAAAATCAACAGGGATCACAACAAGAAAACAACAAACAGGGTTTGATTAAGATTCAAGAGTTAAGCTGCTTATTTTAACAAAGCAAAGCATAATCACCAGCCAGAGCCGATACAATCAAAATCTACTATCAAACTAAAAAATAGGAAACAATGAAGCTGGCCCATGCGGTGGTATGGCAGCTCTTCATGCTGGTGAAGCCTAACATGGAGGTTGTGTCTTCCGGTTGGAACCAGAAAGCATAGTGTGCTATATTATGCCAACATGAGGGAAGCTATTTATGGCAACCTTCCAATAAATGTACTGTGTTCTCCTAGCTAAAGATTCACTATACACGTAACTGCTCAAAAGGTGTGAGAGGGGAATAACGGGCACCACCCTCTAAGGTGCTGAGTGGGCTTAACTCCATTTGAAGTCAATGGGAGTTGAAGGCAATCAGCACTAGAGCTGGTCCAAAATTTTTTGGCAAAACTTTTTTTCTGTTGAAAATTACCATTGTGTTCAAACCAAAACAAATGAGGCAATGTAGGGATTTGAACCGGAGTCTCCCACATGCCAGATGATCACCGTAACCATTGGGACATTGGCTACAGGCGCACTAATTTTTTCACAAAAATTTTGAAAGGTCTTGGTTTTGTTCCACATCAGAACAAAACCAAATTTCAAATATTTTTGCAAAATGGAATTGTTTTCCAGCCAGCACTACTCAACACCATGCAGGGCTGACCCTTATGAAAGGAAAATGGTCTCTGGAAAGACTCAGTGGGACAAAGCTCTCTTGCTTCCATGTAGGCTTATCATAGACAATTACTCTCTCAAGGAGGTGAGTCCATTCCAAGGATAGTATAGAGCAGAGTCTTTTTGCTCAGCTGTCTGGAATATTATGATACAGAAAGGTAACCCTAATTATTTATATTGTTTCCCACAGATGACAAGTGGTTAGACTAGAAATAAGAGTCCAAGAACAATGAAATGTATATTGGCACACTGTGGGCTAGATTCACCCCAGCTGGCACAGAGAGATGCAAATTTAACCAGAGAAACCAGCTATAGCCTGAGGTGTGGGATTGATTCTTAGAGGTGGAGGTGGGGAGAAGGAGGGAGGACAGGTGTTTTTACCATTGTTGGTCTACCCCAGGAACTATGCTGGGAAAGGGCAGCTTTACTTTCTTCCAGGAGCTCCATAGTAACCTTGCCAGCAGAGACTGCCAAGCATACATAGAATCAGTACATCTCTAACTGCTCTGCTTATTGTCTGGCTATGCCAAAAGAAGGACAGGAGACATCTGACATGGGTTTAATCAGGCTGCAACTTTATTATTAGATGTCTGGGACTAACCGGCAGATAAAAGTGTACGGTTCAGGTAACCCCCTGTTTATTCCATAATTACCCAGGGGGATTTTACAGCTCCCCCTCTTTTCCCCTCCAGCAAATCCATTGCTGGGACCTTACCATCCACCCCCACCCCATAGGAGGGTTAAGATGGGCTATAAGAATTGGGGGTTGGCTCCCTGCCATGCCAATCATAGGAGTCCCCAACCACCCCCTCTTTTGTTCCTTTAATGAACACCTCTTTTTAAGTCCTTTTCCAAGCCATTTATCCGGTCATTGTATATCTTTCCTATGGAGTACCTATATGGGACATCTGCCCTACATTTAAATAATGAATTGCGACATATGGTCTACCGCCCGTCATGCCATGCATGAACAGAACCCACCTGAACCTGCTGTGGGGAAGGCGAAGAAAACCCCAACTGCATCCAAGCCAATATGGTGGTAAGGGCAAAATTCCTTCCCAGCCCCCCCCAAACAAGGGACGGCTAGCATAATGCCCACAGTAGGTGTTAACCAAACCTGGTATTTTACCATCTAAAAGGGGAGGGAGGGTAGGTGCTGCTTCAGTCCTGGTCTGTGTAAGACGGGAGGCTTCATGCGCAGATCCGCCACTTTTAAATCCTGCATTCCCAGGGGATAAGTCAGTGACCACGCTAGGGTGACCAGAGGTCCCGATTTTATAGGGACACTCCCGATATTTGGGGCTTTTTCTTATATAGGTGCCTATTACCCCTCACCCCCATCCCAATTTTTCACACTTGCTATCTGTTCACCCTAGACCACGCAGACCCTTTTTACAGCAGTTTTCACCCCCCTACTCCTCTCCTCTCCTCTCCCCCTCCCCACCAGCCATAAAGCACTGTTCCCTTCTTTTGGCCAGCCAGCCAAACACCCCCCCGCTTAAAGGTGCAGGGCAGTCACACACACACACACACACACACACACACACACCAGCCAGCACTGAGCACGATACAATGCTCTGCATAGCCCTTTTTATCCCCCAGTATTCTGTCCTCCACTTCCCTGTTGCACTGGTCCACTACAGCTGTGTCACTTTTCAGACTGCCAGGCCTTTACAACGAAACTTCCTCCTCCCCACCACAAGCTGCGCATCTTGGTTTACACTGGCAGAAGACAGCACAAATGGAGGTGAATTGAGAGCTACGTTACAATTTGCTAAAAAGCAAAGATTCTTTTTCACATTCAGGTCTGATGAATGCTGTTTAGCTGCGATCAAGGGAAAATTTGGAGGTCTGCAGATAAATCTCATTTTGCCAACTAGTTTCTCTCTAAACCTAAAGTGAATGCTTACACCCTTTCCAGTGTTAAGACAGAGCAGGAACTCCAAACCAGACAATCACATTCTTATGTCCTAAAACCCCAGTGGTATTCTGTACAGTTTTTAAAATTTATTATTATACAAGTTGATGAAATTCTTAAGAGTATATCTTTGTGCACTGCAGCTCTAGGCAATTAACAGTTGTGTTCAACTAACAGTTGAATTCTTATTTTGTCATTTAGCTACACTCGCATTTTGTTCCTTTGTAGAGCTGTGTCAGGAGACAAATACTCACTATCATGAAACACATTACGGTGAGTATGAGCATAGCTTTTATGTGCATGCACAGAACAAATATGCAAAGAGAAAGAGGGGAAGAGAATAAAAATGTTCATACTATGTCAGACTAATCGTCCATCTAACCTAGTACCCTGTCTTCTGACAGTGGCCAGTGCAAGATGCTTCAGAGGGAATCAACAAAACAGGACAATTATTGAGTCGTCCCATCCCAGTATCTGGCAGTAATGATTACAGGTTAAAGCCAGAAGTGGACAAAAATTTTCAAATGAAAAAAAATTTAATTGGAAAAATAGCCTTTCAAAATAGACTTTAATGCCAGAAGAGACCATCATGATCATCTAGTCTGACCTCCTGCACATTGCAGGTCACAGAACCTCATCCACTCACTCCTGTAATAGACCCCTCTCCTCTGGCTGAGTTATTGAAGTCCTCAAATCATGATTTAAAGACTTCATAGTTAACACTATGAACCTGCAAGTGACCCATGCCCCATGCTGCATAGGAAGACACTTTTTACCCCAAATTTCTGACACTATCAACATTTTTCATTTCCTGTAAAATGTTTATCATTTTTTGTTTAAATTTGGTACAGGAGAACCTCAGAGTTACAAACACCAGCGTTACGAACTGACCACTCAACCACACACCTCATCTGGAACCAGAAGTACACAGGCAGCAGCACAGACCAAAAAAAAGAAAAAAGAAAAAAAAAAAAAGCAAATACAGTACAGTGCTGTGTTAAATGTAAACTACTAAAAAAAAAAGGGAAAGCAGCATTTTTCACCTGCATATTAAAGTTTCAAAACTGTATTAAGTCAATGTTCAGTTGTAAACTTTTGAAAGAACAACCATAACATTTTGTTCAGAGTTATGAACATTTCAGAGGTAAGAACAACCTCAATTCCCAAGGTGTTCATAACTCTGAGGTGCTACTGTAAATAAAAAATGTTGATCACCATTTTGATTTAAAAACGTCAAATATTTTGGATAAAAGGTCAATTTCAAAATCCAATAATACTAAAATACTTTAAAAAATATTGTCATTTTCATGATTTTTGAAGTGTTGATTGGCTTTAGTTATGCACAGAATTAAGATTGGACTTCTTTTCCTGCCTCTGCCACAGATTTGCTCTCCGACCTTGAATAAGTCACTCTGGCCTAAACTATCACAACTGTTTTCTGATTTTGGGTGCCTCAATTTATTTACTGGAAAGGAGCGTTATAAAGGGGAAGTTATTTGTATTATTACAGAATGGTACAGATGGATGAATAGTCAAACATCGACCGGAAGACTTATGGTATGATCTGATGCAACATACAATATAAAGCTATGTATAAAATATGAAGCTATGTATGAGGACATCAGATTTGTTTATACTTTATTCTCTAGTGAACAATCAATATCAGTTTGCAGATTTTTAATTTATCATATTACAGTATGAATAAGACAGGAGCTACAGGAAATACCTGAGTTATTAGCATGTAGTTCTGTTCATTGACTCTGTTAGATTAATTGTTGGCAAACTGTGGCACAGTGAACACCATTTTAAAGCTAATTTTCCAGAACAGTAGCAAATGTTTCTATTAGCCCAGTAAATGAACAACAAAATATTCATCTGCTTTCATATTTGATATGTGCAGCCATATATCATACTAAACTGGGGATTTAATATGCAGTACCGTAGTTGCAGATGCCCACTATTATCTACAGAATACTTAACTTCAGGGTGCAAGTGGGCTGGTATGGGTCGGTATGGCATACCGGTAAAATGCCGGTACTGGCCTGTACGCAGCCCACGTTAAAGCACTGCCACAGCAGTGCTCTAATGACGCTGGCCCTTTTGCCTCCCCTGGGCCACTGAAGGGGAGGGCAAAAGGGGAAGCTGCCTCAGGGCCAGCGATTTAAAAGGGCCCGGGGCTTCTGGCCGCCGCCGCCCCTGCTACCGCGGCAGGGGCTGGAGCCCTGAAGTCTTTAATCGCTGCTGGAGCCACAGGCAGTGGGGGCCAGGCAGTGTGGATGGGCTGGCTCAGGGAGATTGACCCCACCAGCCCTGCCCCTTCAGCTTGAGGCTCCACCCCTTCTGGGGGCCGGTACCCCCCCCGTACCGGTAAGAATTTAATATTACCTTCACCCCTGATTAACTTACCACTTTGGGCCTGATTCAAAACCTGTTGAAGTCAGTGGGAAGATTCCCACTGGTGTCAGACCAGATCCTTAAGAAAGAAGGAGAAATTAACATTCCACAAAATAGCAACCTTGGAAGTCATTTCATTTTGAAATGTTGTCACAGCATTAGCTGACCAATTAGCCTTAATGTAGGGTCACGACTAGAAGCTCCAGTTGCATGGATAAGAAAGACATCTAAGATGACAGCACAGAATAAATTGGAAGTAGATCAATTATGAAAATTACTCTGACTTACTCAGATGTTCCAAATACTTGCTTTAGTCTGAATTTGTGTGCATCATTTCTAAAATTAACTTTTTTTTAATTGATGCAAACATCAAACCCTCAAACCAGACACTATAGGACTACTGTTGAGAAAGCTAATGATAACGTAAATAATGCATGGACTTGATGCTACCATTTACAAATGGCACTTCTCTCCCTAAGAGAGCTTGATTCTTTCAAGTCATGGTTGCGACTTCCCCTCATGTTTTTAAACATATCTATAAATAAGATCCTAATAAGAGAGGCACAAAACAAAAGCAAGCAAAACAGATTGTAGGTATTATTTTTCATTCAGTTATCTAAACATTTATTTAATTAAAAGATTTACCCTTTTATTAGGTTAAGGAGCACAGTACATTTTCAGAGAGTAGTGAAGAATGCTGAAATACTGCCACTGATTTTAATAGGAGTTGTCCACCTAAAACTTTTTAGAATGTTTGCAGATTTAGGGGCAAGGGAGCTGATTTTCAGAAGTGCTGAACGCCCAAAAAATTAAATGAAAATAATTGGAGCTGTGGATGGTCAGTGACTCTGAATATCAGCATGGGAGTCTTAAGTAACACTACATTAAGCAATGGAAATCAATGACAAGAATGGACTGCATTTATAGAAAGAGACTGTTGTAATTTAATTTTCTATTTTAGTGGGATCAGTGGGAGGGTGTCTGTCTGTATCTGTGTTAGTTAAACTTCTGAATCCTGCAGTTGCTTCACACAGGTAGTTGTAGAATAGGAAATGTGATGGGTAAGGAAGTGATCCAGGATCTATTTAATGGTAAATCTCCCATTGATTTCAGTGGTGCACAATCAGGCATGAGAAAAGAGAAGTGTATAATATTGAATAGCCAAATGAGTTAAACAAATATGTAGGCAATTATTACAGTGCAGGACTAGGACTATCTAGAGCAGTGGTGGGCAACCTGTGGCCCGTCAGGGTAAGCAGCTGGTGGGCTGCCAGACCATTTGTTTACATTTGCACTGCTGCCCGCAGCTCACAAGTGGCCACGGTTCACTGTTCCTGGCCAAAGTGAGCTGCGTGAAGGTATTACCTCACCCACCTCATGTCTCTTATCAGAAATAAAGGTAATTCTGACAAAGTATATTTGTTCTTTGTGCACAAATGCAACACATGACATACCCTCCTCAGGGACGATCTATTTCCAAGAGGCATGGTTGGCTTTTATATCTAACTAGTCTAATATAATGTGGTTTTCATCTTTTTTCAGGCAAGATGTCTAAGCCAAGGATCTCAAAAGTGACTAGAGAATTTGAGTACCTCGGTGTTTGAATGTTAACTTGGAATACTCTAAAAGGGTCTGATTTTCAATGTGGTGCTCCTCTTTAAAAAAGTGAAGAGCACCATTCTGAAAATCAGTCCCCTTTAAGGAGTTTCAACTTGAGCACTCAAAAAATGAGGCAACCAGAATCACTACTCACTTTTGAAACTTTCAATCTGTCTTAAAATAAAGGGTGACATTTATAATTAGGTAGATTAATTCCTACATATTTCTAATTAAAAATGTATTTTGATTTTAAGAGCCCCCTGAATATGACAGTGTTAATTTAATTAAAGAAATAAAAATGCTTAGTCTGTCATTTCACTAATGTGAAGTGTAATTAAAACCATATACATTTTTTAAAATATGTAATTAGTCAAAAATTAGCCCCTGAACAGTCTTCACTTAACCCATTTAATAAACTGAGCTGAATCAGCCAAGAACAATAACTAAAAACATTACAGACTCATGGCAGGGTCTTTAGTGCCTGAGGCAACATGATTAATTGTTGGTTTCAGAGTAGCAGCCGTGTTAGTCTGTATCCGCAAAAAGAAAAGGAGTAATTGTGGCAATTAAGTAAGCTGTAGCTCACGAAAGCTTATGATTAATTGTGATGGCAGAAAGACCTGTGAAAACTCCATTCTTGATTCTCAATTCTGTGTGCTAAAGAAACTGATAAGAACATGAACAATCATCACCTGCACGTTTTACTACTCTGATTCCATTGCTCTTGTATTTTGGCTTTTCCATTTTATTTGCTTAGCCTGAGATTCTGTCATTTTGTAACATTAGTCAATTTTGGGGCTGACTTGGGGAAAAAGCCATGCCTATCTATGATACTATATAAACATATAACAATAACAAATAATTCTGGTGCTATAAAAACTGGGACAATAAGTGCAGTGACAGTTGTTGCAATGATAGGAAAAATAGATGAAGATATAAGACAATGTTGATAAGATGCAGAGTACTGAGCTAGAGTAAGGAAATGTAAAAGGGTGGATGGGTGAGTCATTAGGAAAAGGTTACACTACATAAATGTCCTGAATCTAGAAAAGGTCAACAAATGAAGAGGTGAGAAAAATCAACAGGAGGCAAGCGGGAAATGTTGTTTAATACAAGAGCAGACTTTTGACAATAGACAGGAGAAGCCCTAAAGGTGAGAAAAGGTCAGTGAAAGCAAAAGAAAGGTCAGTGAAAAACTGAGAAACAAAGAATAATAATGTGAAGTGCAAGGAGTTTATAAAGGGCTAAATACAGAACAGGTAGAAGTTCATAATGACTCTGTCATTTAGCCAAGGAAATTGGTGGGAATCCAAATGGATAATAAGCTTGGTTTCCATGTTTTGCAGTTAGCATCATAGAGTCCCATTCTGCACATCTAACAGAGATATCATGGCCATTATAAGGTGAAAAACAATGGACCAAATTCTTTCCTGGTATAGCTCCACTGATTTCATAGTTTATCAGCCCTATAATCTAATTTCCCCCTAGATCTATCAGTGCCCTCCATTTCTAGCTGTATTGTAGAATTATGAGTTGATATACAGGACATCTGCTTGTTCACCAGCAATAAAAGCTGGTTATTTACTGCAAAGAACATTATGTACAAAACATGTTTTTTCTTGTTGTATAAAGCAACTTCATATGTTTTTAAATGTGCAATTCCCGTTAGCTTTATTCCCTGCCTATGTCAGGCAGTTGTAAAGTGCCTATCACCTTGGTTATTAGTATTTACTATTTTTATGAAATTAGCACTCTCAGACTTCGGCCAAAACTAGTGTCTCTAATTGTGCTAGGCACTATACAAATATATAAGGCTTGTCTGCACTACTGCTTAAGTCAGTGTAACTGACATCACTCAAGGGTGTGAAAAAACACCTCCCTGCGTGATGTAAGTTACATCTACTTAAAGCGGTGTCTACAGCGCGCTATGTCGGCAGGAGATGCTCTCTTGCCGACATAGCTTCTGCCTCTCTTAGAGGCAGAGTAATTACGCTGATGGGAGAGCTTCTTCATAGTGCAGTGGTGAAGACAGGCCCATAATAAGAGACAGTACCTGCTCCTTTGCAGGCCAAATATACAAGACACAAGGGGAGGAGAAAGAAGATAATATTATTTCCATTTTACAGATGGGAAATGGAGGCCCAGAGAGATCAAATGATTTTTCAAGGGTCACACAGGACATGAACCCATATTTCCTAGTCCAGAGCCTTAATTTCAAGACTATTGTTCTTCCTGGTATCCAAATACCTTTCCAGATAGTAAACCTATTCACTGGAACGATGAATCTCCACATATTGCCATTCTGGATTTCCTCTTCTGAGATGTAAAACTCTCACAGCTTGTTGTAAGTGGCAGTGAGGACTTGCTCTAAAAAATAGCTGAGATTCTGTTGCTCCAAAAAGAAAAAGAGGACTTGTGGCACCTTAGAGACTAACCAATTTATTTGAGCATAAGCTCCAAAGAGATCCAACAATCCTCCATTCTGTCCTGCAGAACCGTAACTCTTTCCAAGTGACAGCACTATGTTTTCAAATTATTTTATTTATATGTAATGTAATGCAACTCTGAGCCCATATGTGACAGACTAATGAACATCCCCAGGTGTGTGTGTGTTAATATTTGTGACTGATCTATGCTAACCTAACAATTTTCCCTCCTAGATTACAGTATTTTGTTTTAAAAAACAAACAATTTTTAAGGTAAAGTGACAGATTTAAGTTTCCACCTAAACTAGGCAACAGTTTAAGGAGAAGAACAAAAGTCTTTCATTTTTACGTTTGTAACTTGCTCATGAAATGTATTTTTCTACTTGTTTCACTGGCAGGGAGAGTTTTTTTGCACAGTTCTAGCAGTAATGGTGTCTCTCTGGAAATTCAATTTTCTCCAGTGACTGTGATGTCTCTCCTCTGTAATAGCATTCCCTACATTCAGTGTACTGATGCATGCAGATCACACTGATGGAACTGCAGGAATAATATCCCATTACTATATTATGCACATTTCTCCCTTTCTGCTTAATGGAAGTACAGTATGCAGACTATGTTTGCAGATGAACTGTATTACTGACTACACACTATGGCCACAGTCCTGCAACTGACTCAGAGAAGGCAGACCCCTGCCTTCCCATGTAACCATGCAGGACTGGAGCTATAGTACGCAACTGTAAGATTTGCACTGAGAAGTTTGTCAGGTCTGGTACCCTCAAGAACCAGGATTCTTTGTCAGGGACTAGAACTGAATCAGTCTGGTTTGGTTCAGATAATAAAAAAAAGCTCTTACCTTCTTTTCTTTCACTAAATAAATTGGTCTTTTGTGTTCAGTTCATTTTCTTTTCCTTAGTGAATCAGAATAAATCTCAACTCTTAGCACTGAAAAGTTAAAGAACAGGCCTCACGGTATAAAAATCAGATAGAAAAAAAATAGTCAAATGTAGTTACCATTTGTCAGCTGGTAAATAGCCAATTTGAAGTGGTATTCCAAGACAGCAAGTGTTTACACTGCAAAAACCACCACCAATACCATAACCATCAAGTTTGTTGCTACTCATATCAGAAAGGTGAATGAGTACAAAGACTGAACTACCCTCAGTCTCGGCAGAGATGGGAAAACCAGATATAATGGTGCGTAAACACTGGAGAGGAACTGTGGTATACTCTCCCAGACACACGTGAAGTCAGTTACTGGGAGAAGGGTCCTCTGAGTGACATTTGTACTCAGGAGTTCAACAATTACCATCCTCAAATATGAATGGCATCTACATCTGAATAAAGAAAAGGAGTACTTGTGGCACCTTAGAGACTAAAGGCTCCTTTTCTTTTTGCGAATACAGACTAACACGGCTGTTACTCTGAAACCATACATCTGAATAGTCACCCATGACTAGCTAAAGATTATCCTCCAAAACATGACTGAGGCACTTTGGCGGGAAAGATTGTGCTGCTGCTGTGAGTACTATACATCATCTCTCAATAAACAGAGGAATTAAGTCTTCTGGATTGGCAATGCATACCAGCATCTTTCACCAGTATTAAATTCACTTAAAATACATTAATATGCAGATGAATAATATATATATGATATAGTATTAGTGGATTTTTGACTTCTCAGGATTTCTTTAAGAAGCTTTATTAAATTCACTTATATGACATACTGCACTAAATGTAAGAAATAAACTAAGACAGGATAGTGAAATCAATGTTCTACATATTCTTAAATACAGAAGGCATTCACATTTTTGGAGCAAAATATGCATTTTTGTAAGCAGTGGAGCAAACATGAAAATGCTGTCGAATAATTCATTCTCCTAATTTGTGAAACCTTGGTCTGATAAATAATAACAGAATATGGTTTATCATTGTCTTGTCTTGAAATAGCACCTGTTCTTAAGAGCAAGAAGAAAGATTGAAGATAACAGTTCATAGTTTATGTAGTAATATTATAATTTTACCATAGAAACATTATAGCATGTCACGGTACACAATGCAACAGTAACGGCAAACCACTGACAAAAAACAAAACAAAAAAACCCAACTAGCTGGGAAAAAATGAGGTCATAAAGATGACCTATGTTGGGTTTTTAAAATTTTTTTTATTGTATCTTTTCATTTTAACAGGACTCAGATATTTTTAGACCAGAGAGTTGCAGGTGTTGAGTCCTGGAATCGATGCTTATATCCAATACTGAGGGTATGTCTAAACTATGAAATTAGGTCGATTTTATAGAAGTCGATTTTTCAGAAGTGGTTTTATACATTTGATTGCGTGCGTCCCACTAAGTGCATTAAGTCGGCGGAGTGCGTCCATAGTACTGTGGCTAGCGTAGACTTTCGGAGCGGTGCACTGTGGGTAGCTATCCCGCAGTTCCCGCAGTCTCCACTGCCCATTGGAATTCTGGGTTGAGCTCCCAATGCCTGATGGGGCAAAAACATTTTCGCGGGTGGTTTTGGGTACATGTTGTCAGTCGCCCCTCCCTCTCTCCCTCCCTCCATGAAAGCAACAGCAGACAATCATTTTGCGGCTTTTTTCCTGGGTTAACCACACAGACGCCATAGCACTGCAAGCGGGAGCCCACTCAGTTCACCGTCACCACTGCTGTTGTGGGCAAGTCTACTGTGAGGGCTGCTGTGATCCAAGTAGCCAGTGCAATCACTGACATTCTGTTATCAAGGGTAGTGACTCTGGGAAATGTGCGGGCCTTTTTAGATTTTAGGTGCATCATATTCCTGTCCTTTGTCACTGGTGAAGAAGTCTTGCAGGTGCACATTCCACGTGAAACAGCTCCAGGGCTGCTGCTCTTTTGCCTTGGCCACACAGCAGCAGCTCCTGGGCGCCTTCGCATCAATGGTGAATGGCTCCACTGCTTCCGCTGCAACTCTGCTATCCTGATCTCCTGTGAGCTGGAGGCTTCTGCCTCAGGCTGCTCTCCCAGCTGGCGGCACAGTGCAGTTTCACCTACCCCAGCCTACGGCTCACGAAGCCTGGACAGTAGTCAGGAGCAGTTCAACTACAGGCTGAGCAAGTGCAGAATGGTGGTAGAATGTGCCTTTGGACGTTTAAAAGCTCACTGGCGTTGTTGGTCAGACCCCAGCGCAACCAACATTCCCATTGTTATTGCTGCTTGCTGTGTGCTCCATAATATCTGTGAGAGTAAGGGGGGGGACGTTTATGGCGGGGTGGAAGGTTGAGGCAAATTGCCTGGTGTCCGATTTTGAGCAGCCAGACACTGAATAGAAGAGCACAGCAAGGCACACTGAGTATCACAAGAGACTTTGAAAACTAGTTTCATGACTGGCCAGGCTACGGTGTGACAGTTGTGTGTGTTTCTCCTTGATGCAAACCCGCCCCCTTTGTTGATTTTAATTCCCTGTAAGCCAACCACCCTCCCCCCTTCAAAATCAAGTAACTATTGTTTTGAAACCATGCATTCTTTATTAATTAAAAAAAATTGAGATAACGGACAAGGAAACCGCCAGTGGTTTAAGGTACGTGTTGTCAGTGACCATTCCCTTGCTCCCTCCTTCCATGAAAGCAAAGGCAGACAATCATTTCTCGCCCTTTTTCCTGGATTGCCCACACATACGCCATAGTACTGCAAGCGGGAGCCCACTCCGCTCACCGCTGCAGTTGTGAGCATTGTAAACACCTCACATTTGCCCTTGGAGATTTTGGCATATATATTGGCATTACTTCTTTTGGAACGGAGTTCTGATAGCACGGATTCGTCTCCCCATACAGTGATCAGATCCAGTTCCCCCCTCTTTCGGGGGACTGCATGGTCACCTGTGCTGATGAGCTCATCATGCTGGCCAAACACGAAATGAAATTCAAAAGCTCCCGGGGCTTTTCCTGTGTACCTGACTGGTGCATCTGAGTTGAAAGTGCTGTCCAGAGGGGTCACAATGGAGCACTCTGGGACAGCTCCCGGATGCCAATACCGTTGAATTGCGTCCACACTACCCCAAATTCGACCCAGTGATGTCGATTTTAGCGCTAATCCCCTTGTTGGGGAGGGGTACCAAAATCGATTTTAAGAGCCCTTTAAGTCGACAAAAATAGCTTCGTCATGTGGACGGGTGCAGGGTTAAATCAACCTAACGCTGCTAAATTCGACCTAAACTCGTAGTGTAGACCAGGGCTGATATTACAATCCATTATAGAATAAGTGACATCCTATTAGAAGGTACTGTTCCTTATTGAGCAAAACAGCATCCCATAACAACACTCATTCTCTCTCACTCTCTTAACTAGCAGCAAGACAGGTTAAGCAGCATTAATTACACACTAACACAGTTGATTTTGCTAACCACTCAATGTTAAACATAAAACACAAAATAAACCCATTACTTAACAGCTTAAAGTAAAGTTTAAGCTGTAAGGTAATGGGTTTACTTTGTGTTTTATGTTTAAACATACCCCCACCCCCAGTAATACAGGATACCAGTGTCAGTAAAACACAACCATCTTACATAAAAAACAATAAAACTGGGAACTCATTTCGACTAATTTCTTTTTTCTTTCCCACTGCATCTTTATAATCTTTTCTGGCTTTATTGCTAGAATTGGGATGTTCTTGGCAGAAGCCCATTCTTTATGGATTTTGCTTCCACTGGTTGTTTGCCAGAGATTGGAGATATGTGCACCTGTCTGTATAATCTGCCTGGTGGGTGAACTGAAGGCTTTGCAATGATGAGGTACATGTCAGTAAACAAATATGGATTAGTAAAGCAAAGACTATGTAACCAAACCTGTGCAGGTCACTGTGTTTATTTAATTGTATTTTTAAATAATGTGAGGCGCTCACATGCTGTGATATTGGCCACCATTTTACTACTGCTTGTAAATTATGCTTTACATGTTCTGAGTAATCAATCATGAATAAAGACCAGCTGTTTAAAAGCTATTGCACAAAGGCCATTTTGGCATTTGGACACTCACACAAGCAAACTTAAGCACTGAACATGGGAATATTTCGAAGAGGTGGTTTAAAGAAGCTTTATCTTATAATGCTTCAGTGACTTTCTATCCCACATATCAGTGCTGATGGAGCACTTCATTCATTCTGAATGACATACTATATGCACTTGTGATATCACCAACTTTTTTATGTGCACTGTAAATAAGTGTATGCAATAGATACTTCAATAAAATACACATATAATAATGTCTCCATTGCTTATGTAAAAAAAAATACTACCAAGAGAGGTGAATGGGAAGGAACTAATATAATTAGCATATTTGATGGATGAACAATGTCAAGACATTAATGAGGAAAATTCTTATTGCTAAAGAATAGAGCTGAATTTAAATCTATTGTATAGGCAAATGAGCAAGTGAATGAGTCACAGCTGATTATAGTATATATTCAAAACATTATTTCCCCACCTAACTGAAAATGACATGCCTTCTCATGTTGGAACTTCCCATTTTAAAACACATAAAGGTGCAGGGGAACACTGAAAGGAGCTCCACTGGGTGCTATGTATAGGATTTGGTGATCCAAGTTTGGATGCTTTAAAAACAAGATGTAGTTGTAGCCATGTTGGTCCCAGGATATTAAAGAGACAAGGTGGGTGAGGTAATAACTTTTATTGGACCAACTTCTGCTGGTGAGAGACACAAGCTTGGAGACCTGCATGGCTTGAAAACTTGTCTCTCTCACTAACAGAAGTTCGTCCAATAAAAGATATTACCTCCCCCAACTTGCCTCTCAAAAACAAGTGGAATTCTCAAAGCAAGATGTGCTTGTTCTCTCAAATACATCCTAAGTACTGGTTACCTAAAGTCTCTGAAACTTTCAAAGCATCACTGTTTTATCATGCTGCAGAGGCACTGCTGTCCTTCCTGTGTCACTGTCCCCTCCCATTCCTCTCCTGCTCTTTCTAGCTACCTCACTATAACAACCATTCCTTGCTTTTCCTGTTCAGATTTCCTCTTCCCAGCTCTAATTGTGTCTCGCTGGCCCCTGTCTACTTACCCTCAATTCCTTTCCCCATGGGCTGGTCCACTCTCTAACCCTTAATTTTGTTCTGAATCCACTAGGTTGATTATCTCCCTACTAGCTTCCTGATGAACTCTTCCCAGTCTTCATACACCAATCAGATTAAGCCCCATCAACTTCATCTCTTTGTTTGGCTTCACAGCTGCCTCTAAGATTGCTGCTGCCCTTCATTGTAATACCTGACTTTTCAACCCAGCCCTCAGCTTTAGGATATCCACACAACTGCTATTATCATGGCTTGAAGTATTTTGACTCCCTTCTGCCAGGTCCTTCCCCTACAGTACATTGTCTACTAGGCAATGCCTCTGATCCCAGTTAAGACATCAGGAATGGAGATGGTTCAACCAGTTCTTTCGTTACACTCCCATGTAGGGCAAATGTCCCCAAGACCAGCTTTTCAGGGAACTTCAGTTTTTTTCCCCCAACTGTCACTATATTGACACAGTTCACTGATCTTTACCTCCATTCTCTCTTCCCCACAAACACCATATGATTCTGTTGGTCACTGGAATACTGCGATTTCTTACACACTGCACACGGATAGAATTTTGCATTAAGCAGTACTAATTTGAACCTGTTTTATTTTTATAATCCACATCCACACTTGGCTGTGAGCTTTCAATCATCACAACACACGGATCCAGACAGAAAAAATATATCAGGGATTGGCACTGGGGGCTGCGGGAAGCGGTGGCCAGCACATCCCTCGACCCACACCACTTCCCTCAGCCCCCGTTGGCCTGGAGCAGCGAACCGCGGCCAGTGGGAGCCGTGATTGGCCGAACCTGCAGACGCGGCAGGTAAACAAACTGGCCCAGCCCACCATGGGGGCTTAGCCTGGTAGGCCGTGTGCCAAAGGTTGCCGATCTGTGAAATACATCCTGCCACTCATACTGCTACTTTAAGAAAGAAAGAGCTCATTTCTCACTTAGAGGGATGGGAATTTACTCAACTTGGATAGAGTAACTAAAAAAGAAAAGGCAATGTTGTTTTATATGGTAAAATACTAAAATCATGTTTTATTGGTTTAAGCAAGCCAAGTTACTGCAATCTTATATTTGACTCTTATGCTTTTCTTCACTACCACGCTAAATTGATGGAAGAGCAATCTTCTGTTGTTGTGATTAATCCATCTCAATGAGAGGTGGAAGCTATGTCTATGGAAGATCATCTCCTGCCGACATAACACAGTGTCTACTCTGCACTAAGTTAATGTAAGTAACATAACGTAATGTAATGTAACATAAGAAGTCAATTTTAAGAGCCCTTTATGTCGACGGAACAGGGTTGGTTGTGTAGATGCATTCATTAAAAGGCCTTTTAGAAAATATGATGTGACGAGTCTCCATGAATAGCAATACTAAATCACATACCATCCCAGTATTACTCAGACTCCAGAATTATTAATAGTGCAATAATAGTAATAACCTACTCTGCTATCCAGGAAGTACTATTAGAAGGGATACAGTATCTAATAGTACTTCCTCTCATAGGGTCTAAGAGACAAAACTTCCTGTAGTGTTCTAATAAGCAACAGATAAAGGAGCCCAAGAACCCAATCAAACATACCTCAAGGTTTATCTCATCCTATTCTGCCTGCTATTTCCAGTCATGCTATGAGCTTCATATAAAATTTGGTACACATTTCCAGATTTTCCTTATTTCAGGTTTTTGATACGTTCTTACCTAGCTAAAGTTGGAGATGAGAAGACACTCAGACACATGCAAAGACTTGCAGAACAAGCTATGTGTTGGTGTGATTAAGTGGTTTTTCCCCCCTTGTTAGGTTGTACGTGAGCCTATGTGAGTCTTACTGTTTTGCATGAATACTGTGTGTACCTCAGTTTTCCTGTATATTACACCACTGCCTAGATGGTGGGAATAAGGGAGTGTGACTTTTGCTGAGAACCCCGAGGGCAGGTGAGGTTTCTCCAGCTGCCTGCACGTAAGCGATGGCCGATGCCCTTGGTAACCTGAGAACCAGGAGGGGGACACGACGAGGTTACACATTGCCCAGGAAGCATGACAAAGACCAGAGGAGGGGCAACGGGATGTGTGTGTGTGTGTGGGGGGGTGTTGAGGTCTGGCCGCTGGAGGGGGTCAGTCTCCTGTTTGGGACTCGGAGAGGGGAGTCCAAAGGCACCATGCCAGGGGTCCCCCCAAGATGGACTTAGCTGAAAGTTCCTGATTTCTGTGATGGCAAACCCTGTCAAATAATAAACCCTTCTGTTTTACACACTGGCTGAGAGTCATGGCTGACTGCCAATTTGGTGTGCAGGACCCCTCTGGCTTCCCCAGAGGTCCCGTCCAGGTGAACCTGCTGCTGAAGTGCACAGTGAGAACAGGGGTGTTGAATGCTCTGAGGTCAGACCGAATAAGGCCATAGACAAGGAGGCTTTTTGCCCAGGACAGCGTTCCTGGAAGACAGTCATACTACACCAGAGTCCTGTCTAGCTTCATACAGAGCAGTTCCAGAGCATTGGGCCTGTGACTCCATGACAATTGGTACTCTGACATAATTTTCAGTGACTATCCTTCTTTTCCCCTCAGCAGAATAATGATTTTATTTTAAATGTATTCATTTATTTTCCTCTTTATGCTCTAGGTCCCAGGTTTTGAACATGATTTATACCTACAGCCTGCATATACAATTACTGCAGACAAACATAGTAATTTCATTCACAAATGTCTAGTCTGATGTCTAATTGGTCGCTGGTATGTCATTTGCATGTGCATTTACTGTAAATGCCCGCTCAATCAGGCAGCAAATTATGCACTACTTTGCATACATTCAATTCTGAAAACTTAGCTTTTCACTGGTAACACACATTTGTCACATTTGACCAATGTTTGTTGTTAGTAAATATACTTAAAATGCCAGAAAAACTGAAGAATCTATTTTCTATACTATATGGAGAGCATTCAGCTAAAATTTACAATTTTAACCCTTTCCAAAGGAATAAACAATAATAAAAAAGATTCAAATTCACAGCAGGAATATTTTTATAAAAAGAAAAGTCACATATAAAGTTCCACTCTGTCAATGGGAGCTGTGGACATTGAGTATTTGAAAATCCAGCTGCTAGACTGAGGCTATGTCTACACTATGAGCTGGGGGTGTGATTCCCCTGCTTGGGTATACATACTTGTGCTAGCTCTGCTTGACCTAGCATGAATATAAACAGCAGTGAAACCATGGCAGCATGGGAAGTAGGAGCAGAGACATGGCTTAGCCATGCTGCCTGAAATCGGTGGGTATGTACTTAGCATAGCGAGGCCATGCTTCTGTTGTGCATATATGTGTACATGAGCAGAGGACTCATACCCCTAGCTCATAGTGAAGACTAGCCTTAAATGGCTAACCAGGCAATGAACTCTTGAAAATTTGGGTTCAATTATGAGTGCTGAGCACTTTTGAAAGCTGTCTTGAAATAGTCAAGGTCTGGTGGTAGTGTGGATAGAAAAGGCTTTTCATAAAAGAAGAAGGTTTTTTTCAACCATTGTCCTGGGCCACAATTTTCTCTCTTTTCCGTGTCTAGTGGTTCAGAGGTGGTTGTATATCAGTAGTGGTGAATGTATGTACTGTACTTCATGGGGCACTTTGGGATCCTTCAAGATGAAAGGCATAATGCACCATAAATACAAAATAATCCTGATAAAAGTAATAAACTTAGCTTCATAAAGCCTAAGTACAATCCATAATCATCCTTGTGAAGAAATGATTGAAAGAAACACTGCGGAAAAAATACTGTTTTTAGTCCTATAAGGTTATTTCTAGGTGCAGTTATTTCTAGCTGCCGAGAGCTGCTGTACTTCTGTGAATGACAGCAAAGGTCAAAGACATGGTATGGTGACCCCAGATAGCTGTTTGATGCAGCAAAGTCAGCAGGTACTATCAGGTTCAAGGATAGTTAAATCATACTAAAGGTAAACATAAAAGAACCAATACGATTTTGAATTAATTTATTATTTACTAAATCAGAGGACTGACAGCATCAGCTAGAACAAAGCAAAGTAAAGACCAGTGCTAAGCAAGCCTCCCAACACAGGTTTGCCTATGAAGATGAGTCTGGACCTGCAGTGCCACAGCTATTGCAGGCCTTGTGTTCCCCTGCTCTTGAGCAGGGATTGAGAACTATGCTGAGCTGTCCCAAACTGTGCAGTGTTATTTCCAGGGTGAACAAGTGTCATCACTAGAATTAAAACGGAACCACCACACCATTTATCACTTCTGATTTAATAGGGTGACCAGATGTCCCAATATTATTGGGACCATCCTGATATTAGGGGTTTTGTCTTAAATACACAACTATACTCCCCCTTCCCCTCAAAAATGTGTCCCGGTTTTTCATGTGCTATCTGATCACACTATAATTTCAGCAGGAAACGATCCAAACTTTCTGGATAGTATGATAACCTTTAGGGGGTAGGGATCCTCTGTATTTTGAATCTGAATACCCTGCAAAGTATTTTCCATCCTGATTTTACAGAGGTGATTCTTTTACCTTTTCTTTAATTAAAATTCTTCTTTTAAGAACCTGATTGATTTTTCATTGTTCTTAAGATCCAAGGGTTTGGGTCTGTGTTCACCTGTAGAAATTGGTGAGGATTCTTATCAAGCCTTCCACAGGAAAGGGGGTGTAGGGCTTGGGGGGATATCTTGGGGAAAGACGTCTCCACGTGGTCTCTTTCCCTGTTCTTTGTTTAAAACGCTTGGTGGTGGCAGCATACAGTTCAAGGACAAGGCAAAGTTTGTACCTTGGGGAAGTTTTTAACCTAAGCTGCTAAGAATAAGCTGGTCTTTCATGCAGGTCCCCACATCTGTACCCTAGAGTTCAGAGTGGGCAAGGAACCCTGAGGTACCACAAGTATTCCTGTTCTTTTTAGGAGTAGGTTATCTGCCTTTTAAACCTCAGGAAGCAAAGTTTTGAAATCAAAGGCTGGGGACCATGTGCCAAGAGTGAATGTGCCTACAAATTAAATGTATGTGCAAGTGCACGTATGCATTTGCACTGATTTGTATGTGAACATGTACACACTTATTTTGCACATGGACACTGCTCGCTGTGTTTTGATTAGCTGCCTTTATGTGTTGTACAGTGTATTGCTACAGTGTAGAGAGTAGTGCAGGGTTCCTCAAACAGATTTTCAGCTGCATTCATGTCATAGACCAGTGGTTCTCAAACTTTTGTACTGGTGACCCCTTTCACATAGCAAGCCTCTGAGTGCGATCCCCCTTATAAATTAAAAACAGATTTTTATATATTTAACACCATTATAAATGCTGCAGGCAAAGCGGGATGTGGGGTGGAGGCTGACAGCTCGCAACCCCCCAGTGTAATAACTTTGCGACCCCCTGAGGGGTCCCGACCACCAGTTTGAGAACCCCTGTCATAGACTGACAAGTGGCACCATATTGCCCAGTCTGTCCAGGAGCTCACAGATTCTGACAAATTGGAAAAAAACAGAGAACTAGATGATATATATGTATTTTGAGAAAGAGTCTCTTTGGTCAAGTTCTTTGAAGTTTACATCTAAGTTTAAATATTTACAATGAAAAAACAATTCAGAACAATATCTTTAAACCAAGTAACAGATATGTCTAGCATAAGTTGTTAAAAACATATAAGCCCTCTACAATTGCTTATTTCAATATCTTACTCACTGAACAGCCTTATTTGTATATAGTGAAACCATCACACAGATATGGCTCTATCTATCTTTGAGTTTTATACTGCCATTCATTACTGTAATACCTGAGTGCCTTCCAACAGCAATAGCGAGGCTCTCAATGGACTCTGGTGCTTCTCTTTTGAGGAAAAGAACTCTGCTTGGGGTAGGACCTTTGTGTTTCATTTTATTACATTATTTTATTTGGGTTTTTAAGGTTTATTTGTTGCATTGTGCTTTTGTTTTTTCTTTCTTTCTTTGTGTTATTTGTGCAGAATGATGTGCATGTCACTCTTATGGTGGAAAGGCTTCTATGGCTGTGTCTCTCCAGAGTTATTCAAAATCTCCACATGGCAGATTAAATGCTGTGATTGAGCATCTGCTGTGGCATTAAAGGGTTAAGCTGTGACTTTGGAACTAATAGTGAAAATCTAAAATTATTTTAAATGGAGAAACTGCATTGTCTCCTTCCTCTCCACCCCTACTTATTTATGCTAATGAAATCTTTAGTCACATTCTGAGGCAGGAAAATTAATGCAAAGATTTGTGCATATAGCAGGGCATATAGCAGGATAGTATTTTCCATCCTGATTTTACAGAGGTGATTCTTTTACCTTTTCTTTAATTAAAATTCTTCTTTTAAGAACCTGATTGATTTTTGATTGTTCTTAAGATCCAAGGGTTGGGTCTGTGTTCACCTGTACCAATTGGTGAGGTATGAAAAGCGAGAGATAGAGAGAATAAGTGAAAATGCACTTTCTGAGCTCAAGACATGGATATAAATCAGCTCATTTGAAAGGAGGAAATCAGGAGTGGTGCCAAAACATTGTATGGCAAGTCTCATTCTGGTTGTGGCAGGTGAACTTGTTAGAAAGACAGGACCTAAAGCCACTGCACTAAAGTGGAGGTGACTGCCTCTTTGCCTTACCATCATCACCAGGAACATCATTATGTTCTGTTCAAAAATGGTTTGAGTTGGAACTAGCATTTGCTCTTGTATCCTCTATGATTTATAAAGGTCAGTTACCTTTAACTTACTATCCTTTAAGAATGCGTGTGTGAAAAGTGAAGACGTGGAAAGAAAGGGGAGAAGATTTTTCATGTACAGATACAGATTACAAGTTTTTGTTTTTTGAAGTGGAACTGTTTGCTCAGTTACGTTGGAATAGATTTTTTAAAAATTGTTTTCTTTGAAGCATGGACCATGAGTCATTTCATTTGAGCATCACATATTATATGTAGCTATATATTTTCCCATTTCATAATATATGTCATAATTCATTCATCTGAGAAACCACAGACCAAGAAAACACGTTGTACATCTCTCTTCAGATCCATAGCTATGAGCAGGATTTTTAGGGAAAAGTCAGCCCTTTTAAGATATCTGAAATGTTGGTAGGTTATATAGTTTCCCATATACCTTAAGTGCAGCTGCACCAGAATTTGAGACTACTTATTTGTCATCTTATCTAATGATTAGAGGAACCCAATAAAGCTTTTTGCATGTGACCAAATGTGATCTCACTACATGTTCTCTCTGCCCAGTTGGACAGGTACAGAAGCTTGCTCTTTTCAGGCTGCTGGCTCAATTTGAAGAGAGAGAGAGTGTACATGTTCCACTAAAATACATACGCAGAAAATCCTTCAAAATTATAGCTTAACATAGGAGAAAGCAGAAAAATGTGGGGGCAGATATAATATATTCCACCACTTTAGAGTCTTTCTGTATTTTTGCTGTATTCTACAATATTCTATTGTAACTTTGTTAGAAACTGAAATTTAGATCCTACCCCCCCCCCCCCCATTGTAAAGATACAGCCATAACATTGGAAAGCTTTCTCAAGCTTGCAAGGGTAGGAACTCCCCACTCCACTTTACTGTAAGAACTTTAACTTTCAATGAGAAAAATGTCATCCTAGACATAAACATCATCTAATCAGGCAGCAAAATCTGCACTGTAAGTGATACTGAAAGTCCTGTTGAGAACGAAACACAACAGGCTAATAAAAAATGGGGCAGTGAATGCCAAATAGAAAGACCCTGAGCAGCGGGCTTCACAGCTGAAGACAGATACTATGATGGGCAACCTTATCAAAACCTATATAGATAGAAAAGAAGAGCCACATAGACCAATCCTCAATTTCAGTGATTCACCTCTGAATAAGGACAGTTTCCTGTGCATGACTCATTACTCAGTTTGCACCCTTTAATGCAGGTTTTCAATCACCTGAATGGAGCACAAATGGCTGTTTGCAAGCACACAAGCTGGTGGGCCCAAGTTTAGAGGCTCATCTGAAAGTGTGGGCCATGTCATTGATAGAAGTGAGTTAGGTTATATTTACATGACTGTGCTGTGGCGATTCCGTTACCAGATGCCCCAGCTGTGGCTTCTCTCTCTATTTGACCACTGAGTTGAAAATAATGTGGTGTAGTGTCTGGCTGTTGGCACTGACATGCATTGAAAAAGCGGTCTTAAAGTTTTAGGTCAGCATACATTCTGAATAATGATTAATGTTTCAGCCTTTAGTCACCTCAGAGTTTTGGGGTAATCAGGCTGGCAAATAACCAAAACAAATAGTGTGATGCATTTGAAGCTGCCTGTGATAATTTATGAATATTACGTGTTGACAGTTACTGGATGCACATATTGAATTAATTCAATAGCAGGATTGTCACGAAAAGCACCCAGGAAGGGGAAGGCTGTCAGAAAAAACTTGAATGGCAATGAAAGAACCATTAACTTTGGTGCTCTGGCTCAGGCCCCTTATGAGCCTACCAGACATGTTTTGCCATTAGGGACTCAGTCCCTATGGGACGGAGAGAATCAATGCGTTTATCAAAACTTACAGCTGCTTCGCTGCAGCCCTTAGCGAAGATGCTACTTACACCAAGAGGAGAGCTTCTCTCAAGAAGTGGTAGCTATGTTAGTGGGAGAAGCTCTCGCATTGACATAGCACTGCCCACACCTGTCATGGAATTAGAACAGTATGACTGTGTCACTGGGGGGTGTGGATTTTCTACATGCCTGAGTAATGTAGTTATACTGACATATGTTTGTAATGAAAACCAGGGCAAAGAGACTCAGGAGGGTTTAAAGAGACACATGCCCTCAAGAGAGGAGCAACTAACAGAGACAGGCTTTTACGTCTGAGAACCCAGAGCCTACCATACGAGGAATCTGGGGAAAGTTAGACCTGCTGGGGTCCCCATCAGGGCACTGTTTAGACTCTAAGTCAGAGAGCCACAGATATGGACCTTTCATTGTTTTAATATTCTTTTACTTTTATGCTATGCTGTGCTCCTATGGTTAAATAAACATTTATATTTTAAGAAGACTGTTTAGGATTACTGTAAACCACTGGTCACATACTTCCAAAGGGAAGAACTCTTTAATACAACAATTTTATAATGCCCAACCAGTCTGAAATATTAGAAAAGGTAATTTTGTTTTGTTTTTCTAAGTACCCTGCTTGGAACAAACATTTCTGGGATAATTTATTTATAAATATGTCTGTACTTTAAGTGGAAATAGAACATTATATTGAATTATCCCTTGGCAAGTTTGATGTGGAGGGTGAGTGCTACAAGTCATCTAACACGGTAAAATATCATAGACAATCTGGAACAAAGATGATGCTTTGGTGGATTTACAGAAGAAAAGTGGAGATACCAGAGTCAAAGATTGTTAAGTTGTGGGTACAGAAAGGTGGAAATACATGTTCTGAACAGAATCTGTTTGTTTAGAACTCTTCCTCCTTACATCTTACAGCATATAGTATTCAGCACACACTGTTCACCACAAACAATGAACAAAGGAGAGGCCTACAAATCACTAACATCTGGCACTGGTTAGGCTGGTAGCCAACTGTGACTATGGAGACCACAGTGACTACTAATTTATGCAAACATTCCTATTTCTGCTGTTACCTTACTCCTCTATCCCATCTGTCCACATTTTCTAAATCCTAAAATGTGAGTTCCTTGGAGCAGGGACTGTCTTTGTATTATTTGTTTAAACAATGCCTAGATTCTGTTTTGGCCCTTTACATGCTACTGTAGAAACTCCCATGGATAGTCAAGGACACCAAAAAATATGAGGGACATTGAGGCTTGTGTGTGTGTATGTAAGTAAAGATATGGAACAGTTGGATGCCTCAAGGTTCTGTGCATTAATTAATATACCCCCCACAACATACATAAATAAAACATTTATTAACATTAATCTTCCACTAAAATTGCCACATTGGATCAGACTAACTATCCAGTCTGATATCCTGTCTCTAACAGTGACCAGTAGCAGATGCTTCAGGGGAAGATGAAAGAAACCCCTTAGTGGATAGTTGGCTATATGTACACTGTACAGTAAGTCTGGGTCTGTGGGATCCAGGCTTGCAGACTCGGGGTTTCAAGCCTGCACTTCAATGTCCCCATTGCATTGTAAACCCGGGCCACACAAATGTGCTGGCATGTCCATGCTGCACTACGCAGACCCGAGTCAGATGTTCTGCTTCTTGGGGCATATCCCATTGTATCACAGTGATCCTAGTGCCCTCACCAGCTGTAGCCACTATAGGGTTTGGTTCATAGTGGATTGGGGGAGAACTTTTCTGTCCATTCTTCAGGACTTGACCAGAAGCATTTTCAGTGGTTTGAGCCCACCAACTCGTCCAGCCAAGCTATTTAGGATCTGCACACTCCCATCATGCTGCCAGTAGCCAGAGCCATCAACATGGATCCTGACCTGGTGGAACAACTTCTCCAGCTCATGCTGTGAGTTCTATTTAGGGAAGCAGGCAGAGCATCTCTGGCATTTTGGCAGTGGTTTCTGATCTGCCAAAGGCACCTTCAGAACAGCATTGGCATATTGGCTTCAAGCCCCCAGTGCTGCTCACGCCTGCTGCCATAGCTGTGCATTCCCCATACATAGACTGACACTTCTGGAGCAGCACCACAAGCTCAGATTGGTGGGATCACATCATCATGTGGATGTGGGATGACCAGAAGTGGCTCCGGAATTTTCACATGAAGAAGCAGACATTCCTGGAGGTTTGTGATCAGCTTGCTCCGACCCTTCATCATCAGGAAACATATATGAGGGAGGCTATGCAGGCTACTCCAGACTTCTATACATCTCTTCCTAATCCGTTTGGAGTTCGTAAGTCAACTGCAGGGGTTGTTGTGGTGGCTTGTAAGTCAATCAGGACAGTGATGTATCCAAAGGTGGGGAGCATTACAAATGTTCCTGAAATAATTGCTGGGTTTGAGAGAATGGGCTTTCCAAACTATGCCTTGGCCACTGATGGACTCATGTGGCTTCCACCGGGAGCACGAGTATATAAACCGCAAAGGCTATTACTCCATCATTATGCAGGCCTTGATTGACGTCAGAGGCAGATTCATGTGGGATGCACTGGCAAGGTGCATGATACCAGGGTTTATTTTGGAGATTGAGACTTTACCTTGTTGGGCAAGCTGGGACATTATTCCCACTGAATGAATATAGCTGGGGCGGGGGGGGAAGAATCACTTCTTTCCTGACTCCTACAGGTGACTGGCTGAATCCCCCTGAAGCGTGATATTCTATGAACATAAGACACGAACAAGAAGGTACTCCTAGGGTTGCCCAGCCCAGGCCCACCCCACTGCAAGCAACTCCGTCATACAATCTGTCTTGCAAATGCACCAGGCTTTAAGATAAACTAGTTAGGTTGCTTGCTCCCACAATTCCTATTGGGTGACTGTTCCAGAACCTCACTCCTCTGATGGTTAAAAACCTTCTTGTAAATTCCAGCCTAAGTGTATACCCATTCAGGCTACTGAATTCAATCACAAGGCAGTTATTAATAGGTGATTGCTGTTTTTATATCTTGTTTTTGGAGAAAGGATTAAAAGTCTGTTTATTATGCACGATTAAGTCAAACACATGAGCAGGATAGAGCTTATTCTAGGTTAGATTGGTTGGCAGAAACTTCAACCACATAAGTCTTGCAATTGAATATTGAGTGACAACATTGGCAGCCAATGAATTAAAATAGAGAAACATTACACAATCAGAACACACTCACTGGCTGGACATACCCTTAGGCAGGGCACTTTTACCAAAACTAAGAGCTAATTAATCTTCCTTTGCTGCCACACTGCATCTTTTTTCAATTGTAAGAAATGCCATTTTTGTTCCTACTACCATTGTAAAATTTTATAATTGTATTTACTGACAAAGCCTGAAGAAAAATATGCAACATTTCTTATTAACTATTTCCTACACAAACTTTTTATTTTTAAGCTCTTAAAAGAATACTGTCAAAA
This sequence comes from Natator depressus, assembly GCF_965152275.1. NCBI lineage: Eukaryota > Metazoa > Chordata > Testudines > Cheloniidae > Natator > Natator depressus. Next base: position 94,666,251 of record NC_134235.1, on the reverse strand, counting down.
CTTGAAAATACTGTTTTAAGAAAGTGGGAGAAGAGACCTGAGCTGAATTTGAAACATTGTAAAAAAAGTTCCAATTAGTGGTTTTAAACCACTTGGCCAAAATGATTCTCACTTGAGGTATTTGGAAAAAAAATGCCTCACCACCACATGCAAAAAGAATTTGTGGTGTTTCCCCCACTGTTACTGTATGGGTTACCTGACTGTGACATCTCAATGAAACTCCAAAACTTGCCTGTAGAAGAATGACATAAAAATAAAAGATATCTGTCAAACACTGAACTTTCTGCTTCACATAACTCTGGCATCTGTGTATTTTCTCTTGAGAAAATTAATACATCAACCTGGGGTCAAGTAAAAGGAGAGAAATTACAGAGAAATGTGGCTCCACACTTATTCTGAACTTAGCACTCTTCATGGTTCAGTAACCCTTGAACTTAAAGTTTTCTCAGCTGTGGAAATGGATTCAAGGCCTGATGAGTGTTTAAGAAAAACACACTTAATTACAGTTTTTCTTCAGACAAAGAGAAGTGAAAGAACAGTTTTGTGTGGCCACTGCAGAGGAACTAAATGAATGTGGTCTTCATGGTTGAGGAGGTGAGGGAGATTCCCTAACCTGAGCCATTCTTTTTAGGTGACAAATCTGAGGAACTGTCCCAGATTGAAGTATCATTAGAGGAGATTTTGGAACAAATTGATGAATTAAACAGTAATAAGTCACCAGGACCAGATGGTATTCACCCAAGAGTTCTGAAGGAACTCAAACGTGAAATTGCAGAACTACTAACTATGGTATAATTTAAATCAGCTTCTGTACCAGATGACTGGAGGCTAATGTGATGCCAATTTTTAGAAAAGACTCCAGAGGTGATCCCAACAAATACAGGCCAGAAAGCCAAACTTCAGTGCCAGGCAAATGGGTTGAAACTATAGTAACGAACAGAATTATGAGACACATAGATGAACACCATTTGTTGGGAAACGGTCAACGTGGTTTTTGTAAAGGGGAATCATGCCTCATCAATCTACTAGAATTCTTTGAGGGGGTCAACAAGCATGTGGACAAGGGTGATCCAGCGGATATAGTGTACTTAGATTTTCAGAAAGCCTTTGACAAGGTCCCTCACCAAAGGGTTTTAAGCAAAGTAAGCTGTCATAGGATAAGAGGGAAGGTCCTCTCATGGATCAGTAACTGGTTAAAAGATAGGAGACAAAGGAATAAATGGTCAGTTTTCAGAATGGTGAGTGGTGGTGTCCCCCCCGGGTCTGTACTGGGACTAGTACTGTTCAACATATTCATAACTGAACTGGAAAAAGGGATAAACAATGAGGTGGCAAAATATGCAGATGATATAAAACTACTCAAGATAGTTAAATCCAAAGCAGACTGCAAAGAGTTACAAAGGGATCTCATAAAACTGGGGGACAGGGCTGTGACGGGTTCAGTCACAGAGACCCCCTTGGGACTGTGCCCTGACGTGCTGAGACTAAGCTCTTTTTCTCTGCCAGTTTAGGCCTCCAGAACCCTGTCTTGTTGAGCCAGATACGCTAATCTGCTGCAACACAGGATCTGACCCACACCCCCAAAGCTGCAGACTTAACTGAAAACAGCTTAGCAAGTGCTCCTGTCTCTAGCACCCAGACAGCCAGCGCCCAATGGGATCTAAACCCCAAATAAATCTGTTTTACTCTGTATAAAGCTTATACAGGGTAAGCTCATAAATTGTCCTCCCTCTATAACACTGATAGAGAGATATGCACAGCTGTTTGCTCCCCCAGGTATTAATTACTTACTCTGAGTAAGTAATAAGCAAAAAGTGATTTTATGAAGTATAAAAAGTAAGATTTAAATGGTTCCAAGTAATAACAGACAGAACAAAGAAAGTTACCAAGCAAAATAAAACAACACATGCAAGTCTAAGCCTAATACAGTAGGAAACTGAATACAGATAAATCTCACCCGCAGAGATGTCTCAATATGCTTCTTTCACAGACTAGACTCCTTCCTAGTGTGGGTCCAGCAATCACTCACACCCCCATGGTTACTGTCCTTTGTTCCAGTTTCTTTCAGGCATCTCTTTGGGGTGGAGAGGCCATCTCTTGAGCCAGCTGAAGACAAAATGGAGAGGCTTCCAGGGCTTTTTATATTATCTCTCTTGTGGGTGGAAACCCCTTTATTCTTCTGTGCAAAGTCACAGCAACAAGATGGAGTTTGTAGCCACCTGGGCAAGTCACATGTCCATGAATGATTCAGCTTTTTGCAGGCCAATGCCATTGTTTACATGTTAGTTTGAACATTCCCACGAAAGCTCAGATGTGGATTGGCATCTCCCAAAGTCCGTTGTCCATTGGTGTTTCTTGATTGGGCACTTACTGAGAATAGTCCTTTCTCAAGAAGCTGACCAAATGCTTCACTGAGGCTACTTAGAATCAAAAACATTGAGATACAAGTACATAGCCAATATCCATAACTTCAAATACAAAAATGATACACACATTCAGCCAGCATAATCATATCCAGCAAATTACAACCTTTCTATAGACACCTTACTTGACTTCCCTTGTACAAGATTTGGTGCAACTATAGGACCTTGGTTGCAACAATGATCTATACGGTCACAGTCAGGGCTGACTCTAGGCTCCAGCAAAACAAGCAGATGCTTGGGGCGGCACATTTCTGGGGGCGGCATTCCGGCACTGGCCATGCCACCCCTAGAAATGTGTCCCCGCTGCCCCAGCTCACCTTCGCTCCACCACCACCGCTTCCTCTGGGTGCGCTGCTGATCAGCTTCTCCCCCCTCCCTCCGAGGCTTGCCATGCACGAAACAGCTGTTTGGCCTGGCAAGCCTTGGAGGGAGGGAGGAGAAGATGATCAGCAGCGCACCCAGGGGAAGCGGTGGTGGTGGAGCGAAGGTGAGCTGGGGCGGGGAGCGGTTCCGCTACCCCCCCGTTACTTCCTGCGCTCCGCCCCACCCTCGCTCATCTCCGCTACGCCTGCTCCCCTGAACGCGCTGCCTCTCCTTCACCTGAGAGAGAGGGGAGAGAAGCGGAGCGGTGGCATGTTCAGGGGAGCAGGAGGAGCGGAGGTGAGCTAGGGCGGGAGGTTGCAGGGGGTGGGGGAGCTTCAGGAAGCAATGAGGGGGGGGGGAAATGTGGCATGCCTGGGGGAGGAGGCAGGGCCGGGGACTTGGGGAAGAGGCTGGGAAGGGGCGGAGTTGAGGAAGAGGGGGCATGAAAAAAAAAAGCAGGGGCAGCCAAAAATTTTTTTGCTTGGGGCGGCAAAAATCCTAGAGCCAGCCCTGGTCACAGTTCATGTCAATAACATCACAAGGGCAACAAAATGGCAGATGAAATTCAATGTTCAAAAATGCAACGTAATGCACATTGGAAAACAAAATCCCAACTATACATATAAAATGATGGGGGTCTAAATCAGCTGTTACCACTCAAGAGAGAGATCTTGGAGTCATTGCGGATAGTTCTCTGAAAACATCCACTCAATGTGTACTGGCAGTCAATAATGATATGATAAAGGTCTATAAAATCATGACATGTGGAGAAAGTAAATAAGGAAGTGTTATTTACTCCTTCTCATAACACAAGAATTAGGAGTCATCAAATGAAAATTAATAGGCAGCAGGTTTAAAAGAAACAAAAGGAAGTATTTCTTCACACAATGCACAGTCAACCTGTGGAACTCTTGCCAGAGGATGTTGTGAAGGCCAACACTATAACGGTTAAAAAAATAACTGGTAAGTTCATGGAGGATAGGTCCATCAATGACTATTAGCCAGGATGGGCAGGGATGGTGTCCCTAGCTTGTTTGCCAGAAGCAGGGAATGGGAGACAGGGGGTAGATCACTTGATGATTGCCTGTTTTGTTCATTCCCTCTGAAGTACCTGGCATTAGCCACTGTTGGAAGACAGGATACTGGGCTAGATGTACCTTTGGTCTGACCCAGCATGGCCGTTCTTATGTTTATGTCTGAGTAGATTGAATATACTTGGACATACTTAGATATCCTTCAAATACCAACATCTGAAACTCTACCAAGTAGAAAGAAAAGCATTTCAGGGAAGCACATGTGTCATGGTTATGGAGCTAGTGGTACTCGAGTCCTCTTGATTCTCTCTAAGTGCACCTGCTCAGGAGTTAGGCCTCTTCTTCCCTGGGATGCATCTCTTACTCCTATGATTCTCCTACTCTTAGACCAGAACTTGGGGCTACAGCACCCTGTGTACCAGCTAAAATTTCTGTGCATGTCCAACTGGGTTTGGCACCTGTAAGTGTTTCATTCGATAGCTTGTGACTAGTGGTTAATATAGGTGACCAAACAGCTTTCCTAGAACAAAGCTGTGACAACCTGCCACCCCCATATTCATCTTTGTCATGCAATTAGGATATGTTTTGTACCAAGTATGCCTTGTGACTTTCATTCTAAAAGTCTTGATCTGCTAGACATTAATATCTTATTGGATTGTATGTGCTATCGTCGTATGTGAAGTTATGAAGTTTGGCTATGTATGTGTTACTCAAGCATGTTGTGAGGTTAAAAACACCCACAAGCAGCCATTCAGGTACAACAGTAAAAAGGACAAACAATGTTAGTAGCTTATTGAGGAAATGCACACAAGCACAAGAATTACCTCAGGAACTGCATACAATAGAAACTTCTCAGAGATAGCACTACACAATGGGAACTGTTTGACCCAGGTCACAGCAAAAGAGCTTTCCAGCAAGTGGGAAGAAGATATGAAAGGGGGAAATGACATCATGATGGTACCTTACTCTCCCTACAACAACACCTGGGAACACCTGAAGAATAAAGATTGAACTGGGGGAAGTGATGATCTCAGGCTAAAGGGATTTCTACCCTGTGTATGAAAACCTGGAAAGAAAAGGCAGATTGTGCCTTAAGAATCTGCCAGCCTGTTTATCACTCACGGTGAGAATGTGCTAATTCATATCCTACCTATCTAGTATGTTAAGCTCATTTTGTGTTTTTGTTTATTTACTAGATAATCTGCTTTGATCTGTTTGCTATCACTTATAATCACTTAAAATCTATCTTTTTATAGTTAATAAACTTATTTTATGCTTTAATCCAAACTAGTGTGCATTTGACTAAGACGTCTGGGGAAAATTTCAGCTTGGTTACCACAAGTGTGTATGGTCCTCTTCACATTGAGGGAGAGGCGGACCGGGTATTAAACCCATATACTGGCCAGATTTGATCATAAAAGAAAAGGTTTTTAATACAGTAACAATCTTCATTTATAGCTATCTTCCGTAAGTCTTACCAGTTTAGGGTTGCTAATTCTGACTGAAGCTATTCCAGGAGATTTCCCTCCCCCCCCAACCTGACGTAATGTCATTTTCTTAAAATAGCCTATTAAAATCTCCTGGATTGCTTTCAATAGTCACCGGGAGACTGATGCCAATACTGTACTTCACACTTAGTGCTGTGGCGCACACAGAGATTATTATAATGTGTATTTTGATGCCTCAGATGAAAACACTACTACCGTGAACATCCTTTTACGGCATGGCTCAACTCTTCATTTTTAATAAGAGACCATATATCACTATTTTGCTGCATTAGGAGATGAACAGATCAAAGAACCAGGCAAAAATAATGTTCAGAGAGACGCTGAAGGGAGAACCATAGAATAAAGCCAAGGACAGGTTTTAAAAAGTGCATCAATGTTGCATTTCATAGGCTTATGATATTAAAGGCACTACTTTTTCTGTAGTCATATATTTTACCTCCCTATTTTCTGTGCCAGAGCAAATTCACATATAAGGAACTCTGACAGAACCAAAGGAGGGATCAGATCATAGAAAATGAAGCGTAGATTGAGATTTAAGATTACTTTTATTCTGATGTGGAACGAAAACAAGACCTCTTCAATTTTTTCACGACAAAAATAAGACGGAGACAGGCACAGACCAACCCCAGAGTAGCACATAGTCCAGTGATTAGGGCACCCACCTGGGAGACCCTAGTGGGAAGACCCAAGTTCAGGTCCCTGCTACAAATAAGCCAGAGCAGGGATTAGAATCTGGGTTTCTCCCATCCGAGGGGAGTGACCCAAACACCAGAAAATTAGGTATTCTGGGCTAGGTCTCCCTCTCTCTCTAATTCCATCCTGGACCCAAATAACTTTCCTGACAACATTTTTGTTGAAACCAATATGTTTTAGCAAAACATTTCAGTTTCCACAAAACAACATTTTTCAATAGAAAAATATTTCGTCACTTTTTTTGGATCATTTCTAGTTACAGGACTTGTCTCTTATTTAAAAGCCCAATTTCATTCTCTTTCTAGTGACTTTAATTAGAGCTATATCAGATTTTAGCAGAGAGATTTCTTGTCCTCAGTGATGCAACTCATGAAACATGCATTGGGCTGTATTGTGCAATGCCAGATACACAAAGTTATGCTGTATGGTTAACCTGAGCCCAGTGAATGTAGCCTTCTCCCCATTGACAGCTGTTTTATTTTTTTTTTTTTTTTGTTAATTAAACACGATTTGAATGGACAAAAAAGGAAGTCTGCTGAAAATGCTATAGTGCTACAGGCATCAAATAACTATAGATGTTTACCTTGTTTTTTCAGACTTTTCTTACCCTTTCAGCCTTTGGTAATCTTACAATATAACCACTTTAAGATCTGCCATCTGTTAAGTGGTTTCTGTAACCAATCACACCCAAGAATGCACTTGCTACTCTGTCTATTAGCTTTGGAGTAGAACAGTTTCTCTATAAACCTACATCAGAATCATTTCACACTAATTAGTCTGTTGGAAGTATAACCGACCACAGGTCAGCCATTGTAGTTTTTCCATCAATTTTGTTGGAATAATCCTATTAAATTTCTTAATGGTGAAGATGTGAAGGAAAGAAAATAGCACCCTAAAAAAACCTCCGTAAAAATGAATCCTGATGCACATAGCTATAAGGACATGACTATCATCAAAAATAAATTGTAAAAAAGATTTAGGGCTTGTCTACATGGCATGGCAACGTGCATTAGACAAACCCTACACCTTTTGGCCAGTGATGTTTTTTCTTTTCATATAACAGGAAGAAAACACCTTGACATTCACCAGATTTTAATTTTTCTGCATCATGCACACACATATCCTGCTAGCTTTCATGAGCATAGCCACATCTCTAATACTCAAATCTGATAACACAGTTCCCGTTATTTGAAAGACTGCCCCAGCAATGGTACAAATGGAAATAAGCTGGATAGAAACAAAAGGGCAACATTCATACTTTTTTAGTGCTTTTAAATGTTAAGCATGATGTAATCCTTTTGAATATGAAGCAGTTTGAAAAGTAATATACAAAACGGGAGGTAGCATTTACTCTTTCTTGTTCACTCAAAAAAATGGAATACCCTAACTTAGAGCATCTGCCTCTCAAGAATCACTCTCTCTCCCCACATGTCAGTGGATCCTCCCTCCAACAGTATAATGCTATCTTCAAAATCAAGGCATAGGTAGGTAACTGTTAGTAACTATTAGCCAGAATTTCCATGGTAACAATATTTCCTCCCAGTAATTGAACAATGGAGTGATTTGCATTTTCTTCCCACTTGCCACACTTCCTTAACTCTTACCTTCCAGACTCAAATGTGAACCATGTTGAGTCACGCCCATATCTCCTCAAAGAACTCAGAGGCCACATGACCAGCTTGACCTTGGCATTATGGATATCCCAGAGATAGATGTTTTCATGTGTGATCTGCATTGTACATTCCCCATAGATATCTAAATTTGGTGTAGGCATAAGATATACGTTGAATCGCTCTAGGAAGGAAAAAAGCAAAATGAGAGGGAAATCTGGTGAAAATGAGAGTTAATTTGAAAAATTAACAGAATACCAACTTGCCTGGCTACAGAAATTTTAGATATCATGAGCCAGATCCTCCACTGATTTAAATGAAGTCAATGAAGCCATAACATTTACATAAGTGAAGGATCTGGCTCCAGGCATTTTACATACGGTACTACCACAAACACAGCTCACTGAGATCTGAACAGCATTACAAATGACTTCCCAAGATATACTGAAGAACTTTAACCTTGTCAGAGATCATTTCCCTCAGTAATGCGTGTGCAAACCCTGACATTCCAGGGCATCTCTAGCTAACTTCTTAATAGATGGAGAATCACAGTGATCTAACAACTTTGAAGGATCCTTTACAATATAGGGGATCAACATTTCAAGGCATAGAACAACAGGAGTACTGGCAAAAATATCTGTGCAACTGTTACACATAAAACAATTGTTTTTGTATGAAGACCCCCAATTGTTTGTGCATACCTGTTAACTGCACAAAAAAGTCTGGTTAGATGGATAATTTTTTTAATTTGTGTGCTCAGATGCCCATTTGCCAAGTAAGGGGCAATTCATAGACATGCATGTTTGACTACCCACCTATTGTAGAACCACAGTAAAATGTAGTTCTATACAGTATATTGTGAAGGCACTTTCGAAGTTGTTACTAGATATACTGTCATTTCATAGTACAAACCTTTTAATACATTAGGTAGAAGGTCAAAGAGAAGACAACACTTTTAAAAAGTGCCTCAACAATGTAGTAGAGTAGGCAAGCTTTGAAAAATTATTAGACGATATAAGGCATCATTTACTCACATGGATGGAAAAAGCCCATGATGCTAGTCAGAGAATTTTAAATCAAATTGTAGTTTATTGCCACCTATATTATATATGTGCACACACACACACACACACAAACAGAATAACAGTCAAAATTTAAGGTGCAAATATTGGAAATGCTGGGTTATATTTTAATTCTCAAGGCACAATGGCATGATCCAGGGCAGAATGTCAACCTCAGTTTGTAGATTTGTTTCTGAATTTCCTAGCACTTGTGGAACTAGGTCATACACTTACACTTTTGTGTTGCTGCTTTTAAGGGTTCTAAAAAGACCAAACCTATGAATAAAATAACAATTCAAGACAGGGCATCAGAAATATTCACTCTATAAATGAGCAGTTGGAAACATACACATATGTATAAGGGCCAATTAGGAAAAGTGCCTTCAAAAATTAATAAAGGAGCAAGGGTTTGGTGCAGAACATTTAAAAAAAAAATCCAATCTTGGGCAGACATTCATTGGGAGGGTCCTCATACAAATGTGAAAGGAATTAAAACTCATTTAAGGATGGTATGTAAAGAGAGTAACTAAATATATCAGTCAAAAGAGACCTAAGTTATGTGTGTATGCCAACAGACCGGACTGTATTTTCAATGTTTGTTAAATACACTTTTTGATAGATCAGTGGAGGACGAAGTTGTAAATGAGCATCCAGGATAATGCAAAAGTGTAGGGGCAGAAATGAACACAAGTTGGTTAAGGAATTAAAGTGAACAATCACATGTACAGTAAGATTTGCAACCCTGTGTGGCTATAAGTAAACTTGTCATCCCCAACGATAGTCTGTCTCAGTCCATTTAATTCTGACTCATTAGTGCCTTCCCAGTTGATTCACGCAATCTTCTGGCCATTCAACCTCTTCTCTTAAATTCTATTTCTCATGAATCATACTAATGGGTGTTAGCCCTGTAAATTGTATTCTATAACTAAAGTCCCATGTGTGAAACCCACCCACCCCTCCAATGTTTAGTGACAGTCCTTTAACAGATAGCACAAATAGCTTAGCAGATGCAGTTAAAATCACTGCAAACAATTTCCCTTACTGGTCACAGAGATTTCTTCAGTAGAGATCTAATCCAATGCCACTGAAATAAATGAAAAGTCTTCCACTGACTTCAGTTGGCATTGGATAAAAAGCCCTTAGACACTGACTACTGAGTGAAGAATCTAGAGAACATCATGATAGCTTACTTACTCTTTGTATTAGAATTTTACTTGGACACACTGTTCAGTGATTAGATACTACAATGGTGGGCATTATGCAAAACCCAAAGATAGACGAGGGAAGGAAAAGTGTGAAAGTGAGATAATGGAAATGATTGACAGATGGGCTAACAAAAATGATTGTGGACACGGATTTCTAGCCAGTTTCATGACTTCTACTTCATAATAGACACTGTTATGATTTAGTTACACACTAGACTTTAGTTTTGTACTGTTGTGCTATTACCATTCCTGGTGAGGGTTGCCACTGCTGAATTCCCAGCATACGAGACATTCTGGTACTTGCAGGAATGGTATGGGCCTTTCTCGCCAGTGTGACCTTGCACACACAATGTGTGAGAGGTCACATTGCACAGAGGATGCCATTTTGAAGAGTATACTGCTCCCTCCCCCACAGTGTGACATCGCACATGGCTTGTGCAAAGTCATGCGGTCGGGTGGAGTAGCACGATCTTCAAAATGGCATCCCTCCTCCATAATACCTGACGAAACCACATTCAGTTTTGTCTCTGCAGCGGACAGGGGACAAACCATAGAAAAAGAGAACTGTCCATCTTAAAACTGGATGAATGGCCTGACTATTCCAGGCCCTTGCATCCTCCCCCTCTTTGAATTGGACCAGAATGAAAGGTCCGGATAATCTGTGTAATGGCAGATTCTCTGGCCCACCCCAGTCTTAGACTCACTGTGTCCTCACAAGGAGCCCCACTGGAATTGTGCACATGATGAACAGGGGATGTACATTCCCTGAAACTCTGCCCCTTTCTTGTGCAGCAGACTCACCTTGCTTGCACTGTCACAATGGCACCAGCACCAGTGGAGAAAGGTTTGTCACTTTGTGCAGATTTTAATTTTCAGGGATAATTTTATGCACTATGCTATTATTTAAGGAAGGGTCTAAGGACATATGAAAAATAGAAGCCAATTGGTTTAGTTTCCACTTAGAATATACAAAAACAACTTTGAATTCACAGAGAAAAGCTTAGCATCATTTAAAAGCTACCAAAATGTTCACAGAAAGAAACCTAACTTCTTGGAATTATTTGAGGATATTATTGCATAAGGGCATTCAGGAGACATGATATACTCAAATTGTCAGGAGACATTTGTCTACTCTGCATTCAAGGTCAGTGTCTAAGGCGAGGTGTCATGGATTGAAAGGAAATGTGTCTGATTAAACTGAACATCAGCTGCAAGGCAACCAAGTGGAACCATAGGAACTTATTCAGGCTGGCAACAACAGAAGTTATTTATACGTGCACTGGAGGAGCAAATGTTTGTTTTTACAGATTTTCAGTTTTGTTTTTTAACTAAGAGTACAATTTTGTAACTAAAATTTATGAAAGTGTGCGGACAACAGGAAATTGGGGGGGGGAAATGAATTCTGAGGAAAAATGCAAGGAATTACAAATTAAGGTCATATCTGCTGGGGAAGGTTTGCACAGTCTCCCTGTGAAGTCAAGGGGAAAAACTGGGTTTCAGAGGCAAATCCTTGGCCCCAATCGCATAGCTAGGGTTTAGAAAATTGAGGCTCAATCCCCAGTTCTGCCTCAGATTCCCTGAATGACTCTGGGCAAGTTACTTACTCTATGTCTCAGTTTCTGTTTTTCTGTAAATTTGGGGAAGATAATACTTGCTTACATTGTGAGGATAAACTCGTTAATGTTTATGAGGTTCTCTGACCAGTTTGAGGGTGCATCCCTGGAGTGGCATGGTGCTCAGCTTCACAATTGCCCTATGGACATTAGGGTCAGCTGTGGGCAGAGCATCGTCTGGTGGAGCTAGGGCCTGAGAATTTGCTGCTATTTGCATCTATCATTCCACCACAGAGGGCATGCAGCCAGACATTCCCTACTCCATCTCTCCATGGAGCAGAACAGCACAGAGCAAGGTACTTGGGTTATGTGATTCAGTCCAGGATGTAGGCCTTCGAGAACAGAAGTCCTTTATCTTGATGAAAAAAATTCAGTGTCAATAAATAAACTAACAATGATCTTCAGAGTGTAAAATAAAGGGGAAGACTATTTCTTAAATGAAGCATTTTGACTAAGAAAGAAATTTAGCAGCAACCATAAAAACCTCTAAGGCCATGTCTACACTACAGGGACTATACCAGCATAACTGCTGTGCTGTAGCTATGCCAGTATAGCCCCGTAGTGAAGACACAGCCTACAGCGACAGAAGGGGTTTTTCTGTCACTGTAGGAACATCACCTCTCTGAGCAATGGTACTGAGATTGGCAGGGTTGTCTAAAGTAATTTGCCAATGGTCCTTTGTCAAAACCAGGGTGTGCAGGAACTTTGTCCTGCCCAAAGAGTCTAGCATGTCATTGATTCTGGGTATAGGCTATGCATCTGAAACAATGACAGCATTATGTTTCCTATAATCAACGCAAAACCATATGGTTCTATCCCTTTGGGGAACCATAACAACTGGAGAAGCCATGGGACTATTTGACTTTGTAATTATTGCCACATCTAGCTTGCTAGCTATCTCCTTAGGGAATTACTCCTTCATTCTACCAGATGTTCAGTATGATCTGCTGGGTGCAGGCTGTGGTCCTGCAGTGTTAATCTGACGGACCATTTTGTGAGTCAGCCCAGCCCTGTTGGAAAATACCTGCTGGTGCCTTTGCACCACAGCCATAATTTTTGTTTATCTTGGTTAGGGTTAACCCTTCATATCAATTAATGCTCTCTAGTGGTGTATCACTATAGCATTCAGCCATTAAATCATTAAGAGTCGTACAATCCTCCTCTGCACAGCATATCATGTTTACAGTGGCTTCACGATTGTGATAAGCTTTTAACTCATGCACAGTCCATGGTGCAACCCTGCTACAGGGTCTTTGTACATTGTAGGTAACATCGCTAACCCTTTCTACCATCTCAAAAGCCCCCCCCCCCCATGAGTTCTGCATTTTGTATCTTTTTACAGGGAGTAACACTGGTACCAAATCCCTCACATGAAATGACTGATTACAGGTATTGCAATTATATCATTCTTTCTGAGCTGCCTGGCTTTTAGTGAGGTTTTGTTACATTATTTCCATCATGGATTTTTAACTCCCTTCCCTCCCCCCGCCCGAACTTCTGCACATATGCAGTAACCAGTTCCCCACTCTCCTTCAGTGTCACACTCCTAGGGTCTCTAATCAGATCCAGGAGACCTCTGACCTTTCTCCTTCTTCAGGAGATCAAACAGGGCAAACCCCATGGACTCTTGTGGCACCTCACAGTAAGGAAACAATAGACTGGGTAACATTACATCCCAGTCACTTGCCTTCTTGTTTACATGGATTTTTAGCATAGATTTTAGGATTCCATTGAACCTCTCATCTACTCCATTTGTTTCTGGCTGGGATGGGGCAGATTTAAGTTATTTTACCCCCACACAGCCTCTGTAGCTCACCAAACAGCTGGGACATGAAATTTGACCCATGATCTAATAACTTATCTTTTGGATAGCCCATCCTGCTGAATACAGAAAACAGTGCCTTAGCAATTGTTTCAGCTTCCACATTTGAAAGAGGAAATGCTTCTGGATTCCTGGTGGCAAAATCCACCATGACCAATATAAATATTTTTCTCCCCTGGCTGACTTGGGTAGGGGGGCCCTATGATATCCATGACAACCCTTTGATTACAGGTAAAGGATGCAAAGGAGCCTCGTGGAGATGTACAGTCTTTTTTTGCTTTTGGCATTTGGCATGAGTCTTGAAGTATTTCTTTACCTCATTTTGAGTACTGGGCCAATAGAAATTTTTCTTTAGCCTTTTGTATATCCGCTCCATTTTCAGGTAACCGACAAAAGGGCAATCGAGGGCTAGTGGCTTCAACAGGAGAGACTGAGGGAGCATCACATCAGAATATCCTATAGCTCAGTGGTTAGAGAGCTCACCTGAGAAGTGGCAGATCCCCGTTCAAACTCTTTCTCCCCCTCAGGCAGAGGAAGGACTTGAACTAGGCCCAGTTGAGTACCCTAACCACTGGGCTCAACTCCCGCCACTCGCCCCTGGATTCTTGCAAAAATGGCATAGGTGGCAAACACCAAGAGAGGGTTTGCAACAGAGAATCCCAAGCAGGAGGAGGCACCTCCCTGCAGCCCAGACTTAAATATCTATCTCTGGAAGATGGGTGGGGCTTAGCACACATCTCTCAGCTTGGCACTTCTCACTGTCTAGTTTAGGTAAGGAGTTACCTAGAATGATAGCTTTTGTGATTCCCACTCTAGGAACCTCTCTTTCCCTACTCATTATACAGGGAGCCTAGGCACCAAACACAATCTTTTGTGAATCCCAGTGATTTTCTAGGCACCTAAAAGTTAGGAGCGGTGATACTCAGTGTCACAATGCTTAAGTTTCTTTGTGAATCGAGCTCTTAGTCTTAATCTTGAAAGTAATGGTCCTCATACTACAGTCCTTGGGATACTAACTTTACTTGGATCATTTCCAGGTGGTCAACAGAGCTCTTTCACTCATAGTATCTGTCATCTGCAAGTAGTAACATTTCTTGTTAGTTATAGCCCAAGTCCAGGATTCTTTTTATGGAAAGCCACAACCACAGCCTGATAAAAAGAAACGCAAATTTAGCCAGCTCTTCACTTGTATGAATCAGTGTAGCTCCCCAATGTATACCAACTGAGGAACTGGCCCTTAAATATTGATTTTACCTTTTTAACAGCAATTATTCTATTTTACATAAGTTACAAAATATTTTGTAGAAAGATTTCTTAATTTCCTAAATATCAAAGCTATTATAAATCAGTTAATTTCACCTACAAATCAGCAAGGTAGAGAAGATGTTGTGCTTAGGACTTACTAACCATTTGCTTTGGTTACAGATGCTACATATTGAATAAGCTTTTTAATGTTTAAATAAATGTCTTATTTGAATAATACTAGCCATACATGTGTATTTTATCTTTTTCAAATTTGAAACTATAAACAATGGATTAAGGATGACAGAAAATGAATAAAATATGTGCAAAATTCTGTCACACAGTGAATCACATACAGTAATTCAATAGATCTAAGAACATTTTCTAAAAGTGAATCCGATGAGTGCAATTGAATCATATAATCTTTTGTATGAGTTGACTAAGTTTGTAATTTCACTGCATATAAAAAGGAAAAGGCTACTCTGAGGATTCAAGACCTTTGTTCAACAAGTTACATTTGACACTGGGGCAGTTAATGAGTTTGCTGCAATTGAATACTATGGTATCTTCCAAATAAAAAGCACTTATACAAAGGAAGACAACACAATAGCTAACAAAACGTCTTTACTAGAGAAATCAATTATGAGGCATTAGTCAATGATAACATGGAAAGACTGAAAAGGAATGAAAAACTAATTCACTCTCTCTCTCATACACCCACAACCCCCACCCTAAGCAACCCCCCCATTAAACTTTTGCATTAAAATCTGGATATACTTGCCCAATTTCTCCAGTCATGTATACCAATTTTACATTGCTGTAACTCCATTTAAATAATTGGAGATGCTCTGAATAAAACCATCATAACAAGTGAAGAATCTGGCCCACTATTGGGCATACTGATGCCCAAACATGTCACTTATTTTGATGTCTCTGCATAAGCAGAGTACTTTTGATCAGACTCATAGGGCCAGATTTTCAGAAGCCAACTAAAGTTGATGGGAGTCTTCAATGGGCTTTACATTGGGCCCAACATTCTGTCTTAAACATATGGATCCAGAAATGAATACAATAACTAGAGAAAACAGATAAGATATATAGGTCCAAATCCAAATTCATGCAGTGGTCCCACTGAAGGAAGTAAGACAAGTAGGAGTGAGCTCATTATGTATAGATTCCCAAAGAAATCACATAAAGAACTTTTGGGTTTTTTTATGTCTATTCCACTGATAATCAGGTACATTTTGAGATTTTCCCTTTGGTTGCATATTTGCCTTAACATTTGGCATTTTGCACCTTTTCGAGATAGAATGTCTTTCTGGCCCACTTTTTCTTTCTGACTCTTGGCAGGGAATTAGACTAGATGACCCTTGTGGTTCCTTCTAATCCTATGATTCTATTGGTCCAATCCTGCAATTTTCTGAACATCTTTAATATTTATTAAAATGGGGGTTAAAGGCACTCAGCACCTGGCAGGATCTGATCCCATATTACCTGATTTCATATTTGATTTGTACCACTTTAAAAATATTATAATTTAATTGATGTCTTTGCCTGTGAGTTTTCCACCACCTTACATATAATGGATATATCCCTTTAATGATTGTCATTAAAAAGGCAACATATAGCACAATATCTGAAATATTATCATTCTCTCTTATATAAAATATAAGGGCAACAGTTACCAACAGGGGTAACTATGGGCAAAGTCTGAATTTTTAACAGCAACCACAGTATCATCCATTCTCAATCACTATTACCTCCTTCCCAGTCTCTTTCACATACTAAAAGTAGTTTTGTGCTGGGTATAACTTTACTAACAATGTCAAAGACCTGAAGTCTGTCCTTAGTTTTCTCCCAGGAGCAAAAATCCCATTCCACTACACAAGAACTTGTTTTGTCCTCCTCTAAAAGAAGTGTGTATTGGTCTTTTTGGAAAAAAAAAAACAGAAAGAGACAGCAAATATTACTCCAGTATTTTACCAGTACTAAAGTAAATGTTCAAGGGACAAACAGCTTCATTTTTATCAAGGAGATTGAGAACATAGCATTAAAAACTAAAGCACTAAAACATTTTGATTTAGCTGATCAGAAGAACCTAACTCCTCAGGCAAACCACAGCAAGTCAGCTAAACAAATTAAAATAGTGCAATTTTTCCTATTATAAAGGTTCAGTCAACCGATTTAAAATACATCATCATGTGTGGTTGTATAGAAACGAGTTGACGATGTATACTAGGTCTCTTATTTCCTGTGTCAGCAAGAGGAATGGTTGTGGTAGGGAGCAGTGTACCATACTCTCAAGAGATCCTTCACTTGTGGCTAAGGGTCAATGGAAATTATCAGGATCCAGATGTAATCGAGTCCAGCCTCTCTTTACTAGAATTATTATTTGTGATAGTGCCTAGAGGCCCCATCCCCACTGTGCTAAGTACTGTACGAACACATACCGAAGATGTATGTATATAATTTAAATAAGAGGAGTGCAATCTAACTAGAAAAGGTTGCTGAAGTTCATGGGGTCGGAGAGCTGCAGTAATCCAGGAGGCTTTGAGGGGAGGAAAGAAGGTAAAAGGGGAGAGGAAGAGTAAGGGAGGCTTTATCTCAGCTCTCAGTTTCCTACAAATTTTATTCAACTCAGCCATGAGTTATGAGTCTGATATATAAAGAAAACATCTAAAAGCCACTTAAAGCATTGGAATTAAGGAATTTACATGGGCAATAATATCTCTTACGAGTAATAACTGAGATAGAATCCAAACAGGTGGCTTCATACTGTTAATGATGTGCTTTGCACAGCAGTAGCTTAAAAATCTTCTTTATTCCCTCCCTAGTGGGAGGACTTTTCCAGCCAGAGGTCCCCATTAAAGCAAGCACTGCCACATCCTTGCTTAACTCTTATCACCAGGGAATAATTGTGGCAGTGGAGGGGGTGCGGGATGAAGGGAAGGGAACCTCCCTCTATCCTTCTAATACTACCTATATTAAATAAGCAATCATTACAACAATCTAAAAGTTTTAACCTTTTCTACTCTCCTTTACATGCTGGCTGTTTACCATGCAAAAGCTGTTGCTTTTCAAAACATTAACAAAAAAGCCAAAGAGAAAATGTGAACATGTATATTTCACAACATGCCATAAATCCAATAAAACCAGTAGGTAGAAAATAAATGTTTTGGGTGCTACAAATAAGGATTGTACAACAATGAAAAGAATTAGAAAATGGTTTTATATCTTGCTATCAGCCATCAAACACTCAAAATCGTAAAAGAGCCAATCTGTTTCAAACCACTAGGCTAACACAGACTTTAGCCTCAATGAAGCAACATTAATAATTTAGTTAATAGACCTAAGACTAGAGCTGGGTGAAATATTTTGACCCCCCATTTTTTTAAAAAAAATTTTTTGGTAAAAAATTAAGGCTCTGCAACACCAAAACATTTTGTGACTGTGTGCTAATTGACCAAATTGTTTCAGCTAAAAAAACATATTAATCAGAAAAAAATATAAAATGCTTCATTTCAATATTTTTATTTTAAATGACAAAAAAGTCTAATTTTGTTAAAAAATAAAAATTAAATAATACTCCCAATTAAAACAAAATGTTGTGTTTGACACAAAACTATTTATTTATTTCAGAATGGTCAGCGAGCTGAAAAACCAATTTTTCTCCCACCTCCACTTAGGACCTGTCGCGGGGTAGGTACATCCCATCATGGGTGCCGGGGTCACGTACGGTGAGAAGAAGGAAAGAAACTGTACAGCCGCCGGTTAGGTCCTGTGTTCGTGACCCTGACTATAAATGTGGTAGTACGGCCTAGTGGCCAGTGTCAGTAAAGCAGCCCTTCTCTGAGGGCAGCGTGACCCAATGGCCGGAGTCAATAGAGTAGCCCACCTCTGTGGTATTGTGTGGCCTATTGGAGAAGTGGGGTGCCACTCAGGGGTGTGTGGCATCCAAAGTAGGGGGACTCTACTCCGAGTCCCAGCCTGGGGGAGGTCTCACCACTGAGTCAGCAGAGATCCTCCCAAAACATGCTCACTGTTGCCCTGGTTCATTCACCGGAGAAGAGTCTAAGTCCCCTGGGCTGCTTCCTACCCTTTCTCCCTCAGCAATGCTCCACGGTTCCCCCAGGTCCCTGGGGTCCTCAGGTGGCATAGCTCCTGCTGGCGCGGTCTCTTCTCCACGCTTGTTAGGCAGCCCAGAGTCTGTCTGGAACTTTGCGTGCCGTGGCTCTGTAGTTGGAGCCTGTAGAACAGGGGTTCTCAAACTGGAGGTCGGGACCCTTTTCAAGGGGTCGCAAGGTTATTACCTGGGGGTCGTGAGCTGTCAGCCTCCACCCCAAACCCCGCTTTGCCTCCTGCATTTATAATGGTGTTAAATTTATTAAAAAGTGTTTTTAATGTATAAGGGGGGTTGCACTCAGAGGCTTGCTATGTGAAAGGGGTCACCAGTACGAAAGCTTGAGAATCACTGCTGTAGAAGCTCCCTGGAGAGAGCTTGCAGTCTGCATCCTCCCCCTTCAGCAGCCTGCCCAGACTGAGTTGGGCTGCTTCCTTTTATACTCTGCCTCCAGGCTGAGCATGCCAGCAGAGTCAGAGGGGCAGGGCTTCCTCAGCCTGCAAAGCACAGTTAACCATTTGGAGGCTGGTGCTATGTAGGTACACCCCATCACAGGACCCTATTGTTATATGGCTTACATCCTAATTATAAATTCTTCCAGATTTCCAGGCAAAAAGCATGGTGTAGGATGTCTTTTTTGGGTTATGTCACAAAGCACCAAGTATGTTCCCTTCAAAAATCTGTTGCTCATCTCAGGGGAACCACAGGAGTGTGAAGGGGGAGGGTAAATGGACATGTACATGTAAAAAAGAGGACAAGCTGGCCAAGTTGTCCATATTGCACATATTTTTCCTTGCCAGATGTTTTCAAAACTCTGGAATCACTAGGTGTAAAAACTAAAGTAACACCCGGCATGTCTCACTGACAAGAGGTCATGTAGTCCTAGGGCTTACACAATGAGAAGCGTAACAACTTACTACAAAACTTGAAAGCTAGGCCCTCCCATCTGCTGTTCTGCCATAGCTAGGAGCTAAACCAAGGGGAAATGGGGACAGAGAACTCCATTCTTCTTTCCTTACTTTGGATGGGCTGCTATCTCCACATCTCCTGCTCCTCCTTGGCTCATGTGGAAAGTGCTCCCCTCCCCTTTCAATATACATTAACTGATTTATGGAATGATCTCAACACAGAATTCACAAACTCCAGAGAAAGTGAGTGTAGCATGGAAATATTGAGGAGATGTAGGACATAGCATATTAAGAATGCTACCATGGAAAAACAAGACTAGTTATGAAAGAAAGCTGTTTTAATTTCATGCATCTGATGAAGTGAGCTGTAGCTCATGAAAGCTTATGCTCAAATAAATTTGTTAGTCTCTAAGGTGCCACAAGTCCTCCTTTTCTTTTTGCGGATACAGACTAACACGGCTGTTACTCTGAAACCTGTTTTAAGTTAGTGCTTCTTTGAGTAGCAGTAATTACCTATCAGTAAAGTCTGCACCTCACTGTGGCAAAGTATGTTCAGCAGATGTTTAGGGATATCGGGCCATTTGCATATGATAGCAGTGTAGAGTTGCATCTAGTAGTACTGTCTTGCCAGGATATAAAGATATTAACTTTGTGATGTTATGTCACCGTGTTGCAATTATTTTAGTCTACAAAATATCAATAGTAAGTTAGAACCCAAAGTCTAATTAAACTGAAAATTCTGTCGCAGCCGCAGCTGTTAACAAGAACCAACAGATAGGGTACCTCTTGTTCAGCCACATCCAACCCTCCTAAGAGAATAGCCCTGAAAATTAAAAAAAAACAGTACATGCTACTAGTAAGAAAAGGAAACCAGGAGTAGAGACTTTGGGTTCTATTCCTGGCACTGCTGCTAAGATTCAGGTGTGTCTTCCCCTCTTTTTATGTCAGTCTGTGCATTAATATTAGCCTAACTCAGAGGGATATTGTGAGGATATTAATGCTTATAAAGCACTTTAAGATACTGGGTTTAAAGGTGATGTGTAAGTGTTAAGTACAGTTACATAACACCTATATAATGCAGTCATTTGTAACAGACTTGAGTCTGACAATTAATTGCCATTTTCACAGGGAGCAAGAATCTTGAAATTTGTTACACGCTGTTGCTTTTTATGGGCTTCAAATTTAAACTCTGACCTTTCAATTTCAAGTCATCAGAAGCTCATCAGTCTTTCTATGGATTTCAAGGCCCTTTGAGCTACAATGTTTGAAAGTGAGCCCTTATCAGCTAGAATCTTGCAAATTGGTAGAACTCATTATTTTGTACCACTGATTAAAGAAAAATAATTTTTAAATTTGACATTTCTATCACAGATCTCCAAACTATTTCCTCAGAAATTGTTAATTTCTTCCATTACACTGTCATGTTGGGAATAAAGCCTCCAAGTTTAGAGTAACTAAGGTAATCTGAAGTCCACAGTTCTATTCAATTTATTTTAGTAAAAAAATAAACCCCAAAACCCTGTTGAAGACAACTGAGCGCACCTGCAAGCTCTTACAGTGGCAGCTATGTGAACCAAAAGGGTGGACTGATGCCAGTAATAATTGCATCTGGTCTTCTGGTCATCCTACTGGGATTTTAAGAAAACAAGCACTTGCTTTGCATTAAGCAACTAACTAGGATAGCAACTCTGAGTTTTAAACATGCTAATTTAAATACAGAATTATATATTGGGGCATGTGTATCACAATTGCATTGTCTGAGGTACTGTAACTAATGACTCAGTCCAGAATGTTCTTGACATTTTGATTTCATTCACCCCCCCCT
Source organism: Natator depressus (assembly GCF_965152275.1). Lineage (NCBI taxonomy): Eukaryota > Metazoa > Chordata > Testudines > Cheloniidae > Natator > Natator depressus. The sequence continues at coordinate 94,644,824 of NC_134235.1, read as the reverse complement.
TTGCTTGAAGAGGTACCACTAATCATACCCCTCGCTATCTTATCGATGTGATCCACACCAAGGCCCCATGCCCCCAAACTAGTATTTGTTTCATTCTATTTATTTACAACAGGACAATAAAGATGCTAATTAGTTTTACATGTGCCAATTTTTAGTAGTCAGTAGCAACACAATTAACTGTTATACTACAGCAATCGCATCAAGCCAATTCAGACAGAGCTGTTCAACCTGGATCTTCAGAGGACCCTATGTCACGGGATCCCCACTGTATCAGGCATAAGCTGAGAAATCTCATTGTGATATTCACTGCTTATGACACAAAGCTGCAGGACACTGACTCACAGCTCTGTGATGATATCTTGAGACCGTAGGGAATAAAGATGTTTCTCCTTTTATTGCAACCCATTTGAGCAGATCACGGGTTTATTCCTCTTCCTCTCTGAGGAAACCTCCATCTACTGTTCCCATAACTCCCCCATTAAACACATACACACTTGTTTTACAATATAAAAACCTATACATATATGGCAGATGATAGAAAAAAAGTGTGTGTCTGTGATTTTTTTTCCCCATGGATATATTCCTGATCACCCGCACCTCCCCACATGGCTGTCAACCCACCCTCCTGAGCTTAGTATAGTGGTCTGAGGCCGTTGTGAAGGTGAACCATATTACATGTTAAACCCTGTGTCTTGCAGTGAGTGATACAAGCAAACAGCTACACAAAGGCCCCAGACTTATTTGAAATGGATCTGAGCAACATCCTTTCCTAGAACTGGCAGGATGTCAAATTTCTTATGGATTTCTCCATGTTTCATTTACTGGATTCAAATTCAACACTACCACAAGTTAATAAATAAAATAATACTGAGAAAATGGTAGTCCTTCCATAATTTAATGATGTAATATTGTTTGCAAAGGTGAAGCAAAGATACAGGTTCTGGTACTATTTTATAGCGATCTAAGCTTCTTTGCATTACTTTGTTAAAAGACATGGACTTTGTTACAAGGAATAAGAATTATTGACAAAAGAGGGCTGTGAGTTTGGTGTTAAATGACTGTATAACGGAAGATTTTGTTTAGCTCTTGCGGATTTCAACCACCAACATCCAATCACCTGCGCATTTGTCTGGATAAAAGTTTTATTCCATTTATTGGAAAGCTAGAGACATTCTTCTCAGCGGACCATGCCCCACCATTATATTTATTATTTGTATGTGGTAGCACTTAGAGGCCCTGGCACCATTGTATTAGGCACTGTATGAATATATAACAAGAAGATGGTTTCTAACCCAAAGGGTGACTTTTTCAAATGTTCATCAATTTCTTCAGGGACTATTTTAGAATGTTTGCTGTTTTCTCTCATTGTGCAGAGGCTGGTGTTTCTGGAGCCAATGAAGTCATGATTTAAATGTCCCAAATGTGACCACAGTGTCTGTCTCTCTGTCTGTCTGTCTTTCTATATGTACATATCATATTTGTCAGGGACTTGCTACTAGGGTTAGTCAGAATTTTCTCCCCTCCTTGCATCTGGTTAATTTTTCCTTATTAATCCAACACATACTATGATGTTGTTAAAATAGAGCAAAATTCTAATAATTTTAAGGCAACTATTCTAGCAGATATGAAGAGAAAACCCTCAAGAAATGCACAATGTTGTTCACCTTTAGGAAAAACTATACAGAAATATTTGGAATGGCTGGATTAGATGGCTACCTACCATTTTGTTCCCTCTGGACTCCAGCAGCAAGCAAATCTGGCTCCCCAAGGCTTATATCATTGAGCCTGGTTCCTAGACACTCCATGCAAAGATGTTTGCACCACTCCTCTGCCTCCAGTTCTGAAAATAACCATAAACAAAGACATCAGTGGAATTCATGAAGTATTTTTACTCAAAAGAAGGTACAACATGAAATAAGTGTTTGATCAACAGGCTATTTTTATGACTGAGTTAGGACTAATAATGTCTGTTTCAAAACCAGCAAAAAACAACAACAACAAAATACCACACACACTGTTTTGCCTTGATTTATGGACCTTTTCTAAAAAAAGAAACGGGCCATGCCTCCTGAATTGATTAGAAATAGGCAAAAGGTGTAAAACAGCTCATTCAACTCACACACCCAGGACAGAAATCAACTAGAAATCAACTCAAACACCCAGGACAGTCTCCAACTTTTCCCAGTTGCAAAACTCTCTCTGTGTAGGTGGGTGCGTGGGGGAAGGCTGTCCAGAAAGTATCTTTCAGCAAGTCCTGCTTGATGGAAATAATTTTATTTAAAAATTATTTTAATGTAAAGTTATCTGAAAAGAAACATTGTTGTTGTTTTAAATCCGTCTTGATTGTTAAGATTAACTGGGTTGCTTTTGCTTACAGTCCCTAGACATCAATATGATGGAAACTAAGAGAATGGAGAAAACTCTAGAACTCACATCCTTATTCGTCTGATAAAGTCCAAGTTTAACGACTTTCATAGCACCGTGCAGGGGCTGTCATTTTTCCTGAGGTAATTTATTTTGTCAAAAAATATATGTTTTCTTATAGTACTGAACTGTTCCAGCACTTAGAGGTTCAACAATGGGTTTGTCTTATAAATTCAACAGTAAATAATATAGATCTGTGAGGTGATGGTAAATACATGTAAAGCCATTCTGTCTCTCATGCAAACATCTAAGAGAGAAAAAGCAATGTGCACAAATCAATACTGTGTTCATGAATCCAGCCTAATGTCACTATAGTTAAAGGAGGACTTTTACAGAAAAATACTTTGAAAGCATTGAGTAAGTTTTTAAGCCACATGTCTCCTGAAGCCAAATTCATGACACATGGAAAAAACACAACCCCACTGAAAGGAAACATGCAGGTTTCTTGTGAATGCTCCTTATTAATCTTCTTTATCAACAAGGCATTTCTAGTCTCTGAAGATTGGGATCTCTGAAGATTGGGATTTCCAAATAGGGGGGTTTAGTTTGGGCCAATCTCTAGCTGCAACCCACTGTGGTAATCAGATTCAGTTCATTCCTTGATTGTAGCTATTACTGCAAGTTGTTATGCCTCCATGGTGATTAACTTCGCCTGTACCCCACAAAATCAGGCAAAACCGAGGGAAAGCAACTCATGTAGAAAATCCCACTCAGAAGAAATATATTTTAATACATATGAGAAAGTATTTAGTACATCAAATCAACATAATGGGAGGCACAGTCAATAGCGAGCCAATGGAGTCACTGAACTCTGAACATATATTGTCAGTGCTGAAAGTATACTTTTAATAGTTTAAATTTGGAAACTTTTTGGAAAGTATAAAATATATGGAAATATATGAATCATGAACTTATAGCCAAATATTTGAAGAATATATTATACTTACATAAATCTCGGGCAAAAACAAATTGTACTGATTTAGGTAAACTGTTACCACTAATTGATAAGATTTTTATGCAACTAAGTAAAGGAAAATCCTAAAGTTATGATTACATCAGGCTGTAGTCACATTTGTCATATTGTAAGTGTATAACCCATGTTTACCTGTTACAAAAACAATGTAATACCGTATAAATATATATTTTCCATTATGGAAATGACTCTGTTGTTGGACTGAACAGTTTCTGCAAGACTGAAGGGCTGTATGTGCACTTCCAGAAGCACAAATGGATTGTCTATACAGTGCTGTTTCAGCTTATGCATTGCTAGTACTTTTTGGATGCACAGGATTGCCTTGGTGGAGCTTTCCCCCTTGACACACACTCTGAAATAACCGTTTTTAAATGGCTACACTCCCTTTGAATCTACTACCACATTCCCCCTTATAACACAGATATACTAGGGGAGTTGTAGCAGATTCCTTTTCCATATCTGCAGAATAACAAACCAATAGATTAGAATTAGGGCTGTCAAGTGATTAAAAAATTAATTGTGATTAATCACATGATTAATCGCACTGCTAAACAACAATACAATACCATTTATTTAAGCTTTCTATATTTTCAAATATATTGATTTCAATTACAACACAGAAGACAAAGTGTACAGTGCTCACTTTATATTTATTTTTTATTACAAATATTTGCACTGTAAAAAACTAAAGAAATAGTATTTTTCAATTCAGCTAATACGAGTACTGTAGTGCAATCTCTTTCTCATGAAAGTTGAACTTACAAATGTAGAATTATGTACAAAAAAACTGCATTCTAAAATAAAACAATGTAAAACTTTAGCGCCTACAAGTCCCCTCAGTCCTACTTCTTGTTCAGCCAATCGCTCTGACAAACAAATTTTGGTTACAATTTGCAGGAGATAATGCTGTCCACGTCTTGTTTACAATGTCACCTGAAAGTGAGAACAGGCATTCGTATGGCACTGTTGTAGCCGGCATTGCAAGATATTTACGTGCCAGATGTGCTAAAGATTCATATGTCCCTTCATCTTCAACCACCATTCCAGAGGACATGCGACCATGCTGATGATGGGTTCTGCTCAAAAATGATCCAAAGCAGAGTGGACTGACACATGCTCATTTTCATCATTTCAGTCAGATGCCATCAGCAGAAGGTTGATTTTCTTTTTTGGTGGTTCGGGGTCTATAGTTTCCGCATCAGAGTGTTGCTCTTTTAAGACTTCTGAAAGCATGCTCCACACCTCATCCCTCTCAGATTTTGGAAGGCACTTCAGATTCTTAAACCTTGGGTTGAGTGATCTAGCTATTTTTAGAAATCTCACACTGGTACATTCTTTGTGTTTTGTCAAATCTGCTGTGAAAGTGTTCTTAAAACGAACATGTGCTGGGTGATCATCCGAGACTGCTATAACATGAAATATATGGCAGATTGCGGGTAAAACAGAACAGGAGACATACAATTCTCCCCTAAGGAGTTCACTCACAAATTTAATTAACACATTATTTTTTTTAACGAGCATCATCAGCATGGAAGCATGTCCGCTGGAATGGTGGTTGAAGCATGAAGGGGCATATAAATGTTTAGCATATCTGGCATGTAAATACCTTGTGATACCAGCTACAAAAGTGCCATGCGAAAGCCTGTTCTCACTTTCAGGTGACATTGTAAATAAGAAGCAGGCAGCAGTATCTCCCATAAATGTAAACAAACTTATTTGTCTTCGCGATTGGCTGAACAGGAAGTAGGACTGAGTGAACTTGTAGGCTCTAAAGTTTTACATTATTTTGTTTTTGAGTGCAGTTATATAACAAAAAAAATCTACATTTGTAAGTTACACTTTCACAATAAAGAGATTGCACTACAGTACCTGTATGAGGTGAATTGAAAAATACTATTTCTTTTGTTTTACATGTTTACAATTCAAATATTTGTAATAAAAATAATATAAAGTGAGCACTGTACACTTTATATTCTGTGTTGCAATAGAAATCAATATGTACGAAAAAGTAGAAAAGCATCCAAAAATACTTAGTACATTTCAATTGGTATTCTTTGTTGAACAGTGCGATTAATCACGATTAATTGTTTGAGTTAATTGCGTGAGTTAACTGCGATTAATTGACAGCTCTAATTAGAATGCTTTAAGTTGCTCAGTAACTGACACCAAATTTGTTACATATGACATTGTTAACAGTGCTCATCTTTAAGAATCAACAAATTGTCATGCCACAGCCTCTGAAGTGCCACAAATTTTTTTTATTCCAAGTACAGGGAAATTCTGAAGTATCTGACCTATTACAGTAGATCCAATCCTGCTTCCATGAAATCAGTGGCAAAGCACTCATTGACTTCAGTGGAATCTGGATCAGATTCTATGTATTAACTACTGATAAGGGTTGACGTTTTAGTGGCAATCACTGTATGGCACTGCAGAACTTAGCCCGCTTTTACACCTTTATGCCATATGTTGTAAGGCATATTTTAAGCAGCCATAAATACTCACATCTTCATTTCCTCTAATATTCAAATATTTTGCTCTGCTATATGAATATCAAAAGGTGAGATCAAATGTAAAGAGACAGGTAGCCCCCATTTGACACTTCTTCTTGCAAGAGAAATGTAACTAGCAGCAGCCTGAAGTCTGTTCTTCTGAAAATACAATCTTGTTAGTTGCAAGATTTTTAGGCAGGTTTCCCCACAGTTTCCCCTGAGCTTCCAGTTCAGTGACTAAAAGAATATGCCATTTCTGCTCTAGCTCACAGTTCAGTACCTGCTGCAATTACATAAGGTGAATTTTGTTTCTCTGTATCCTGATTCACAAGAGCCCAGTGCCATGTTTCAGGAATTCAGTACTTCAGGTTAAATTGAAAATGCATATTGTACAGCCCTATAGGCATCAATACTAAAGAATCACAAAGGGCCTCCAAAGTGTTGGGCACACACAACCACCACTGACTTGAAAGTGTGGGACCAGGTCCAGCCCACTAACAACACACAAATGGCTCAGTAGATTTTGTACTGAATTGAAATAAAAATAAGGAAGCTGGTTCCCTGCTCTTATATGAAATTGTCAGTTTTATGGGACTAAAAGAGCCTTTTCCTTGTACATAATATGAATTTGGTTTATTTCTTTGTGCTTTCCCCAATACCTGCCTATGTCTAGCTACACAAGTGGTTCTCAAACTTTCATACTGGTGACCCCTTTCACATAGCAAGCCTCTGAGTGTGACCCCCCCTTATAAATTAAAAACACATTTTTATATATTTAACACCATTATAAATGCTGGAGGAAAAGCAGGGTATGGGGGGGGGGAGGCTGACAGCTTGTGACACCCCATTTAATAACCTCACAACCCCCTGAGGGGTCCCGACCACCAGTTTGAGAACCCCTGAGCTACAAAGACCTAAAATGGCTGGATCTTTGACTTGGAACCAATTTCTACATATTTCCCGCAAAAAGTTACTTCTGTTACCATTGCTCTCCCAGAACTGTCTGTAAGAATTCCAAAACCCATTTGGATTTTTCTCATTCAGAATAAGACTAGAAACAGAATTAGATTATTCAAACCTGGACCTGCAAGATCTTTTTGGAGAAGAAAGATGGGAGCTGAAGAAACACACATGCCAACTTTTACAAAAATACACTCAGCCATAATAAGAAATCTCTGTGTGGAGGGTGAGGGGGGACAAAGAATCAGCACAGAACTATTTTTTTAAATTGAATTGAACCACGTAAAATAAATTCACAAGCGTAATCTCATTTTTCACTAGTAGATAGCAGTATAGCCCGCAACAGCCATTTTTTTCTTAACTAGTACTTCTTTTTATAAAACTATCCCAGACCTCATAACTTCTGAAGACTTTTTTATTTAATTATTATTTTTAAATAAGTTATCTGACAATGTTTCCATTAATTAAAGGTATCCATGTTAGTTAGAGAAGGCAGTACATACTCAGAGCAGTGTGGCAGCTTAAGTCAGAATAAGTGATTTAAAGATACTATGCTGTTTCCGACTTTTGATGACCTTTTTTCTGCAGTGCTTTAAATACATATCTGGGTAAAAGATCCTTAATAAATAAGTAATAAAATAAATACATTACTGTCAATTAATACAAGTTATTAAAGATGAAAATGCAATGATTTCCTTCAAAAAATAAATAGGAGTCCACTGTAGGAAGAGTGTACCATATTTTAGGAAGAAAACAGAAATTAGACAAAGCATCCATCCACTTTTCCTCTACAGATGCTGAAAGATATGGCAAGGGCAGATCTATAAGTATCCTGTTTGTGAAAAAAAATCACAGTAATTGCAATTACAAAATAACTAGTCATGTATCTAAGTAGTCATTTGAGCATGCAATGGCATGCGTTACCCTGGCAATTCCCTGTTCACATTTTAAAGTCTGTACGAAAGTGTCAGCTTAGTCAATATGCTTATTCTTATTATAATGTGTACCATACAACCATTAATCTAAAAATCTCAAGAGATAGTGAAATTAACAAGGCAGGAAAATTGTAGTAGAAGGCAAAAGACTTGTCACATTAATGCTATTTCTCTTTAAAGTATTTCCCAAAATATATGATATTGTATTAATGTATAATTTTTTCCTTAATAAATTATGCTGCATACATTTGTATTAGAAAGAAAGAGCATATAAGATGCTGGAATACTGCTATAATTAGGGCCCTACCAAATTCATGGCCATGAAAAATGCATCACAGATTGTGAAACCTGGTCTCCCCCCATGAAAACTGGTCTTTTGTGTGCTTTTACCCTACACTATACAGATTTCATGGGGGAGACAAGTGTTTCTCAAATTGGGGGTCCTGACCCAAAAGGGAGTTGAAGGGGGTTCACAAGGTTATTTTAGTGGGGGGTCACTGTATTGCCACCCTTACTTCTGTGCTGCCTTCAGCCCCTCGACAGCTGGAAAGCGGCAGCTGCTGACTGAGGGCCCAGCTCCACAGCCAGCAGCGCAGAAGTAAGGGTGGCAATACCATACCATGCCATCCTTACTTCTGCTATGCTGCTCCTTCAGAGCTGGGTGGCCAGAGAGTGGTGGCTGCTGACTGAGGACCAGCTCTGAAGGCAGCAGTGCAGAAGTAAGGATGCCAATACCATATCATGCCATCCTTACTTCTGTGCTGCTGCTGGCAGCGGCTCTGCCTTCAGAGCCGCACTCCGGGCCAGCAGTTGCCGCTCTCCAGCTGCTCAGCTCTGGAAGCAGCACTGCCACCAGCAGCAGCACAGAAATAAGGGTAGCAGTACCTCAACCCCCCTACAATAACCGTGTGACTCCCCCCCACATCTCCTCTTTGGGTCAGGACCCCTACTATTACAACACTGTGAAATGTCAGAGTTAAAAAGCTGAAATCATGACATTTTCTATTTTTAAAATCCTATGACTGTGAAATTGACCAAAATGGACCATGAATTTGGTAAGGTCCTAGCTATAATGCTGTATGCTATTAGTCATTATTTTCATAACTATATAAAATGTCAGCCATTTCCAGAATACAGTTTTTAAAACTGCATTAACAGTAGATAAGGCAAAACCAAGGAATAAATACTGGCAATAATGTGAAAACTTAAATCAAATTTTAAGAAATGTTGTACAGAATTGGGGCAAAATACTTCAGTAGGTCTCCCTGAGGTCACAGTGGGTGAGAAGAAAGAGTATCTTATCCAAACCATATCTTGACAAGATAGGCTAAGGGCTAAGTTTCAGGGCAATTCTTGTTAAAAAACAAAAGAAAACAAAACAAAAGCAAACCCACACATCGGTGAATGTATGGGAACATGAGAGGAAATTGTACATTTTATAGAAAGTGTTTTTTTCCCGTTAGACATTGGTGCAATTTAGCTACATAACACACCTCTTTATTTTCCTCTAGTTAAAGAATAAATTCTACCATTCTTACTTACACTGAATGGCACTTACCTCATTGACTAGTCCCATTGAAATGAATGGTGATACGCATGGAGTACAATGCTACTCGGTGAGAGCAAAAGAATTGCGTCTTTAAGGCTAGATTTCCTTTTCCATTACTTATCTCGGATAGTACTTTTCTCAGAAAGTAGTCCCCATTCATTTCAATGGGACTCTTCTTCAGAGTAGGTACTATGCAATATGAGTAACAGTGGCTCCAATGTTATTAGCCAAAAAGAAATACAACAATTGTTTGGTATGAATGGTGCTTTTCCTTTTTAGTGTAAAAGAGGAAACACTAAAAGCTGTCTGGAAATAGGCAGAAACACATTTTTATAGTGAACATTGTTTGTCAGCTACAAGGATTTGTCATAGAAATTAGGCAACTTCCCAGTATCATTAATCTATCTCCAGTTCTGCAATTAAATGAAAAGAGAACAGTGCAAAAGTAAAATAACTGCAGGCAGCATGTATAAAATATGCTTCATGGCAATAATATAAACAATGTCAGTCACATCTCCAAAAAGGGCCCTTTCAGCAATGACACACAATATATTACTCCTTCTGTGCACACTATTTTGAAATTCTGCAAGATTTGTCAATATATAAATGTGGAGGCTCCAGCATGGCAGTGGGGAGCACGGAGGTGGGAGATCACCCTGAAGCCCCTCCTCAGCCCAGACAGGGACTCGTCAGTGAGGCTGCACCCAATCCTGACACAGCTCAAGGGCCAGGCCTGCCCCAGAAACGCTCCAGGGCCCTGCCCCTCTGTGCAAGGTGCACCAGGTAGGGACAAGCAGGCTCAGCTCAGCAGGGTCGAAGTGTGGAGGGGCTTAGTGTGAGGGGATCCAGGTGTGGGGTGTGGGGGGCAATCTGGCTGCAGGTGGCTCAGTGGGGGATCTGGATGTACTGGGGCTTGTTGGAGGGTCCAGATGCAGGGGAAATGGGACTCTTCAGGGGGGTCCAGGTGAAGGTGGCTGGGGCTCAGCAGGGGTGGGTCTAGTTGTGGGGGTCCAGGTGCCGGAGGAATGGGGCTTGGTGGGGTCATGGTCTCAGTGTGGACGGCTCATCAGGGTGATCCCAGTGAAGAGGGGTTGGGGCTCATCGTGGTGGGGGTTCGATGGGCCTGCTTAGCATGGGAGCCCCAGCTACTGAGGGGATGCTGCATGCTACGCTGGCTTCCCCCGTCCCTTCTCCACTGTCCCCTGCCCCATCCCCTTCCTCTTCCCACTGTCCCCTGCACCTATATCCCCCCCCCCTCACTCCGAGGTGCAGAGGTGGCAGGTGCAGAGTCAGGAAACTGAGGCTAATGACCACCCTCCCTCATCTGGGCAGTTCTGCACTCACAGAAATCAGGGGTGGTGGTATGGAGACAGTGGCACATGCCCCCACATGACCCTTATGCCTTGCGTCTGTTTGGGGGCGATGATGTCTCTCCGCGGTGATTTACCTCTCCGCCCACTGCTCTGGGCGCGGGAAATGATGCACCCGCACTGCTGGAGGGGGGCATGTGACCACTCTTACAGCTTTCTTTTGCTTCCCCATCATTTTCTATGGAGAAGCAAAGAAGTCTGTCCCGGTCATGAATTCTGAGTGCGTGCATGGTGCAGAATTCCCTGACTAATAACATATGTATTGAATGCCATTACATCAAGTTACACAGCTGCTACTTATGATATGCAGTCAATCATATAATTTATTTGGCTCAAAACTGTCTTCAACCTGTTTCAGGTTCAATTTTCCCCGGCAAGGATTTTGTTTCTCTTGAGAGATCGAACAATCATCTCTTAAATGAATAGGGGAATTAAGTACCTTCTGTACAAGTCTTAACCGTTTCCTTTCTTCTGCCATCAGAGCTTCAAGTCTCATACAAATGAGAATTCATATTCATACAAACACAGAGTCTGGGACTTATTTAATCCTCAATAATATTTTCAAGAAATAAGTCTTATTCTCCAGTTATGGACAAGTTTAATTATTGAGGGTCAGAATACTGATAGACAAGATAGGAGGAGAGAATTGCTGTAGAAATCTATCTACACAGAAGCAACGCTAATGCATCCATATAAATCAGGAGAAATAATGAAGTACCTAGTGGACTTCAGGAAGTCTAACTTTTGGGGGGTAAATATTCTGCCTGAGGTAGGGGCTTTTATTGTGATTTTTTTTAGACTTTATTAAATCTCTGCCCAACTCCTCCCCCTTTTTTGGTTTAGTTGACAAGGGTTTTTTGGGTTGAAGGGGGTGTCAGTGTTGCAAGTGTCATTCTTAGGTACAAAGACTTTGGAAAGCATCACTTGCACTCTGCTACAACTGTCTTTTAAAACAAACACCAACATTTTTCTCTTTGCTTCCTTTGTCCCCAAAATATTACATTTCACCCAAAATTATGCCGGAATCAGACTCAGAATGGGCAATGACTGGTGCTGAACCAGTGATCAAAAGGTATGACATCTTTCTATCCATTAGAGCTAGAAATGGGAGCTTCGTGACATTAAACGATTCGGTTCAGGCCCCATTTTCCAATGGCATAAAATACTGGCAGTGTACTGTTCTAGGGTCAATAGTATGCCATCATATCTTAATACTATGATACACTGTGTGCACTTTTGCTGAGAATAAATTAAGTTTTAGTCATATAAAATTTTGCATTCATGTAGGTCTAGTATTAGCTAGAGCATGTCATTTTGTATGTCTTCTGTTACCCTTCCATTTGACTGTTTTATCATGTTTTCCCTTGTAGTTCTCAATATGTTTCTATTGTAAAATAATACAGAACTTTTAAGTTTCCCTATATAATAACTGTAGACTATGTAACCTAATGAATAAATGTCTGCTTACACTGCACAAATACACTGATCAAATCCTAAGTGGTTCTTTTATTAGTAATTCTTAGTATATATATATATTTTATTCTCATCTTAAATTAATCATATATCTTTTATTCTCAGTGTGAAATGGATCATTGCATTTTCTACACTAAATTATCTTTTTCAGCCAAAAATATTCTGGATTTAATGAAAATATTTACACATTTTGTTCAAGCAAGCAAAACATCATATGCAGCATTCTTCCCTCTCCCCTGTTTTTCTTTTTTAATGAAATTGTACTTTGTATATAGATCAGATCGTTTTAGATTTGTGGTTTTCAGAGTGAGTCACATTAAACATGTGACCGTCCATCTCCATCAGTACTGAGAAGTTGTTGGTTTTTTTAAAATGATGACACTCCTAGGTAACGTGAACCTCTAAAACCGAGGGAGAAATCCTGAACCTATTGAAGTCAATAGAAATTTTGTCATTGTCTTCAGTAAGGCCAAGATTTCGTACAGAGGCCATGACTCAGCAAATCATGCACTTTGCTGAACCAGAGTCTAAATGCTTATACAAAGTGCTAAAAGGTGAACCCCGTTCCAATTATGTAGCATTCTCCCACCAAGAAAAGCAAAACTTGAGAATTAGTCTGGATGACTGAAGATTGATGGAACATATCACAAAGGGTAAAAAGGTTTAAAAATTCAATAGTATTCTGCTGAATTACAACTCAGAGCCTTGTTAAATTGGAAACTTGCTATCAAAAGACAGGCCTGATTACAAGTCTTTCACCCTTATTTAGGGGACTGTGGAACTTTCCAAAAATATTAGGAACATTTACATGTAAGAGTGTTCTTCAAGCCTATTTTTAAAACTGTGCATAAAGCAGGAGCAGGGAACTTAGTTCACTAAGAGGAAAAAAAAAGATTATTCACCTTGTAATAACTGGAGTTCTTCAAGATGTGTTGGCACTATGTGTAGTGCACTCCACGTTGTGCATGAGCTTCATGCCCCCAGGTGTGAATAATTTTTCCTAGCAGCGTCTGCTCAATCCATACATGCACCCCCACTCTCCTCATACTCCATGAGGAAAGTTCAAAGGGGGCTGTCAGTTCCTTCTTACCGCTAGTTTCCATGATAGAATCTGAGGCAGTGGGGAAGTAGTAGTGGGGCAGTGGGGCTGAGTAGTTCATTACACATCACACATCACATCTAGAAGAACTCCAGTTACCATAAGGTGAGTAACCTTTCCTTCTTCTTCAAGTGCTTGTCCCTACGTGTAGTACACTTCAGGCAATTCACAAGCCATGTCCCTCTTGAGGGGATGAGTGCCTGGAGCCCTGTGCCACTACAGAATGCAGGACTGCCCTGCCCAGGGAGGCATCTAAGGCAGATGCTTGCACCAGTGAATGATGTCTCATGCAAGTGTGCATAGAGACCCAGCCTGCTGCTTTGCAGATGTCAGTACTAGGGATATCCTTGAGTGAGACTATTAAGGCTGCCTGGGCTCTTGTCGAGCGCGCTCTCACACTGCCCCCAAGAGGGCCATTGTTCAGTTCATAGCAGAGTACTATGTGACCCAAGATCCACTTTGACATCCTCTGGGCAGAAACAGCCTCTTCCCTTCATCCTCTCCACAAACAAAACAGAGTTTAGGAGACCTCTTTGGATCCACTGGGATGGTGAGTCCTCCCCTCGTCTTATGTCAAGAGATCTTGTTACGAGAGAATTGGCCTTGACATAACCACAGCCATTTTGTGTATTCATCCACCATTAACTGGAAGAGAGAACACCAAATAGTTAGAAATACATTGGCCTTTGCTAAGAAAGATGAAACAACTGCACAGCTGCAGTGTTCCTAATAAGAACAGATGAAGTGACAGGTTCATGAGACTGGGAAGGCGTGTGGACCCCAGGTAACAGTCTCATACCAGGAGAAGGCAGTTAGAAAGCTGGGCTGACAGGAGCATCAACAACCCATCACAAGCTGAAGTCCTTGCACTTTCTGTTCACTTCCGAATGTAAACAAGCCTGTGGTCAGGTGACCCTACTCATGAAATAACTCCCACAGGGTCAGGCTGTGAAGTTCCCACCTGTGCTCTCTGGAGACATTTCTCCTGAGGGAATCTGTAAGGATATTTTGAACTCCTGGCAGATGGAGGGCAGTCCGAGGAACTTGCAGAGGTATGCACATGTTCCAGTGGGTGATGATCTCTGCACGGAATTGTAAGGAACATGACCTTCCCTACTTGTTGATGTAACAGATCGCTGTCACATTGTCCGGTAGCACCAAGACTGACTGGCTGCAAATGCAAGGCAAGAAATACTCGCAGGCCAGGGGGACTACTGTCCACTCCAGCATGTGGATGTGGAGCATTAACTCCTGAGGGGACCACATTGCTTGGACCACCTACCCCTTCCAGGTGGGTTCCCTACTCTATCAGGGATGTGTCTGTGTGGTCATAGTCCTCATTAGCAGTGGGGGACTGAACTGGACCCCGATGCACACCTTTCCCTTTTCCTTCCACAAGCCAAGGGACTCCAGGACACTTTGAGGAACGAAAACTAACAATTTGAGGCTGTGTCTGCCTAGGGTGTACACAGTCTGGCAGCAGTTTGGCAGCCCCCTTTAGATGCTTGGTGGTGAGCACAAGGAGATGAGGGGTGCATGTGTGGACTGAGTGGGTGCTCCTAAAGTGTACTACACATAGGGACAGGCACTCAAAGAAAAAGAGGATTGGATTGAAATGCAGAAGTCAGTGGTGAGGGCTACAATGAAAGACAATATCCATGGGCCACATTGTGAACCCTTTAAACTGGTGAGAAGGGCTTAATAGTGAACTGCCTTATGAACCCACATGAAGAGTGTAAAATACCTCCTTACTCCCACTTCTGGGCTATCTGCATTGCTGATCTGTTCCTGGGGGAGAGAGCAGCCATCACAGGGCCTCTGGCTCCCTTCTGGCATAAGGTGGACAGGCAGGGAAGCGGGCAGAGTATTGTCCAATGAAGCTGAGCTGGTGCTGAGTGGGATGTATGCTGCACCAGGTATGGTGATGACACAGTTTATTTCTCCTGGAGCAAGGGAGAAACAGGGACTGAACTGTGACTGAGAGTTCCAACTGTGTCCCTAGTCTGCTTCTGGAGTAATGCAATTGTGCACTGTCCCTTCCATAGGTCTCACGGTAACGCACAATATAGCCCAGAAGTAGGCCACTGAAGTCAATGGGGCTAGTCATGTGAGCAACTGCTTTCCAATATGAGTAAAGGATTCACAGTCTGGCCCTAAATAATCTCCTTTCATGTTGCTCACTTGGATTTCAGGCTGAATTGTTTAAAGACTTAAGACCTGAAAAAAGGGGCGACAGTCTAGAATAAAAACAATTTTCTGTTAGTGAAATGCAAGTCTATATTCTCCCAACTCTTTGCAGTACAGAAAACAACGTTCTGAAGATGGTATATTCAGATAACATAACATCTGGAAATGTGTTTTAATTTAACAAAAACAAGTGGTGAGAAAATTGAACATTGCCATTTACAAAACACAGAGACATTTGGCTGCACTGAGTCCCAGTATACACTTGACAGATGAGTGGAAGAACAATAAACCCATTGTTTGTAATGCTTTTGTTTGCTCTCTGCATTAATACTCTTAAATAGGAAAATGGCTCTCAATGCTTTTCTCCTGTCTGCTTGTCAACCATGGCCTAGTTCTGTCTTCATGGGGAAAAATAAGAAAGAGGAAGAAAAAAACACCCTGCAACACAAAATCACTTCTTGATTTTGAAATATGTGAGGGTAACTCAGGTTTTGTTGACCTATTTATAAGATATATATTGGGCATCTAGGTTTTCTTTGGCTCATGGCATTAGAAATAGCTGCAGCAACAGCAGCTCCTAGATTACTGAAGGTGAGTGAGCTGCAGGGTTCTCTTCTTTTTTCAGAGTCAGGTAAGGGCTTGCACACACAAATCTTTCTTCTCATTCTCAGAATTAATCTTGAAACATGCCTTGGCATACAATCATTGGAATCTAGGAATAGAGAGAAACCAAGTGGTTTAATTTCTCTGTGTTGAAAGAAGATCTCATTAAATAGCTACTGCAGGTGCAGAAAGGGCCATTATGTGCCCACAAAACTGACTAAGGAACTGTTTCAAAGATTTGTATATAAAATACATTTGCATGCTGTTTTCCTATGTCACTCACTGTTTCTGGGTTTGATGTGGAGGTAAAACAGTAATATCTTAAAAGATGGCTAATATTTAGTCTCTAACGAATCATAATCTTCATTGATTTAAGATATCTGCGTAATACAATGTATGTATATTTGTGAACTACTTTCATTACTGGCACATGCAATTTCCCTGGAGGATTAAAGTCCTTCCACCGGACTCCTTGTTGTTTTTGTGGATACAGACTAACACAGCTATCCCCTGATACTTATCTAACTGGGAGGTAGGAGGAAGTCACATTTGCTTAAGATATTGCTCAGAGTTTTTATAATTTATTCATTTAAAGTATTCCCTATACAATCAATGTTTTGTTAAATAATAAATAATTTGATATTGTCTCATATCCCAAAGACAAATATATACATATTTATAAATATTTAATATTTATATTTTAATATTTAAATAGATAAAAATAAACATTGGTGTGCATTTGCATGCAAACATGTTCACCTATCTTTACAAATTTACTCCCCCACAAAAAATAACCATACATGTGTCTTTCTGTGTAAACACACACACACACACACACACACACACACACACACACACACACACACACACACACACACCTCCCATCCTGCTCAAAAGCCATGCCTAAATTGAGGATAACAGCTAAGAGAAGTGGAAAGCATGCTACACATAAGTTGGGAAAGGGGAAATTTTGGCCAACAAAATTGAAGCAAGCCTGTGTTCTTCTATGAAATGCTCTTCAATACTATGAAAAACAGATAACACTAGGACTTGTCAATAATTTCCTCTACATTTTTTTCCTGTGGAAAATTAGATTTTCAACTAAATGAAATTTTTTGCAGAAAGTGTCTGGTTAACGTGAAAATTTTCAATTTTTTGGAAGAAAAGTTAATCAGCCAAAAAAAAAAAAAAGTTGGGTTTTGTTTAATGAAAACTAAAAAAGTTTTTTTTTTAAAGCAAAAACTGAAAAATGTTCTACTGAAGAAAAGAAACCCATTTTTCAACCAGTTCTAGATAGCATAATTTTTGAGATTTATCTGACATCCCTTCACCTTCTCTGTCCCACAATGGGACCACCTGTGGTCACCGTATTCAGATAAATATTCCAACTGAAATATAGGATTGCTTATCTGGACCACAGCAGAAGAGTGAAGAGCTGAGATGACCCTACCAGGATTTGAACTTTTCTCCGAGGCACAAAAGAACTGGGATATCATCTGCAGGAATCTTCCTTCCAAACTTATCGAGAACAAAAGTGCTCCAATACTATTTAGTAAAACTATGAATTTCAGAAATTCTCAGACCTACTGCTTCACAAGAAGTTAAGACCTGTTCCATGCTCCACTGCCCTTAAAAGATTTTGTTTTGTAGACTTCATTAATCAACAATAATTATTCAAAAGCTTTCCAAGGTTTACTATTTATTTTTGTGCCACCTACAATCTATCTTTGTTCTTCCACAGTTTCTTAAGGAACCTATTATAAAATGGGGGGAGGGAGGGGGAAGTGGCTTGCAGTGGAGTATACATTGACCAAAAAGAAATATATAAACAGATTTATGTGACCTATTGACACAAGTGGTTAGTATAGTGATGAGCTCTTAGTTTTCTACCTCCTTGCTAACCAGTCTATCCCCTTTAATCTTCAGTAAGAGGCTCAGATTGCTGTCCATTCTCCCTTCTCTCTTCACAAATGCCACACTGATGGTTATAATTTAGCAATTAATGACTAATAAATGGAAATATTCCAGCCAGTTCATAGCTAGGTGAGGGCTCTTGATTGTATTAAACACAACACTTCAGCTGCAAACATCTCCTGAAAGGAATGTTGCTCGATTACGAGAGGCAAACTCTACAATAGCTAGGCCTCTGCCCATTATAGGCCATTTGTAGAATGAGTCAACTGAAGCTTCCAGGTGACATTCACTTCCAGCCCCAGTCACAGTGCATTGCTGAAATCCTACATGGAACCATCAACATATTTTGTTTTTACTTGTATATTAAAATATTAAATAATACATACATTTAACATATATACATATTTAAAATATAAAATCAAAACAAATAGAAATGATGTCAAAATGAAATATCTTATCAAAACAAAGCACTTTAATATTATTTAAACATAAGAAGAAAATTGAAGTGTTTTATTTTAGCTTTTACCGAGTCCAAATTCATCAGAATAAGACACATTCCCATTAAATGTTTTGATTTTGACAAAACTGCATTTTCTGATGAAAAACTGTTCTCTCCACAATATACCCAGGGCCTTGTAGAGAAGATTTTTTTTTCTTCTAATCTTTTCCTCCTACTGTGTGTTACCAGAACTAGACAGAAAACTTAGGTGAACATAGTCTTTAGCTTCTGAAAGAGGACATGACTATAAAATGCTAGCCCAATATGACACACAAAATTAAATATGTAGATACAATTTTGAAAGCGTTCACACTGTTTGCATAAAGCTGGGAATAGTGTACAGATAACCTAAAAAAACAACTTTTTATTAAGTTGATAATTTATATAGTACTATTTCCAGTGGTACTTAAAAAGAGTATTGGAAGAAAAGCAGTCAGGCAGCAGAGGCCTTTGAAATCAAATGTAGTTTAACTGCTGCTGTTGATGATAAAATTAAAAATAAAACACCTTCTTCTCACTTGCCAAGCAAATAATCTCATGCCTCTTGAGTACGATAAGCATGATAGCGGCAATAGTTCTTTCCTTGATACACAAAGAATTTTTAACATAGGATGTGATCTCTTGGCAGGATGGCCAGCCAGCTGTTCTGATTTGACCTGATTAAGACATCTCTTATAGGGATGAGCAGTATGTCCTCATTTGGGAAAATGGAACACCACTGAATGTTCTCTTATCCTCTAGAAAACCAAAAATCTATTAATCTCATTTGACAGGAGATAGTGGATTAGAATATTAAATACATCAACATGAATTTAATAAAGAGAAGGATAATATAAAAAGTAATCTGCATGAGAATAAGTATTACACTTATTTTGTGTTTAATGTAATGGAAATAGAAAACTATGTACACAGAGAGAGAGACCCGCATTTGGCCATCTGGAGCAAAATCTTTACATTAACCATATTGTATGACTAACTGATTGGCCCTACTCACTCTAAGTGCCATGTTTTCAGGGACCGTTCATTAATGAAATTGTAAAAGTTGAGCACTCCTCATCTTGCATGCACAAACCCATTGTTAAAGTAGATTGACACAGGAGGGGGGGAACTCACACTGCACCAAAGACAATAGAATTTTGGGGGAGCACTGCTTACCTAGGCCCAGGAAAGGATTGGGTACTGCATGCCCTCCCGTTCCCCCTTAATTTAGTCCCTGACAGAGCACCCAGATTTGCATTCATAAACCAGGTACTAGTGTATAAAGAGTAGGATGACCAGACAGAAAGTGTGAAAAATCGGGACGGGGGTGGAGAAGCCTATATAGGAAAAAGATCCAAAAATCGGGACTCTCCCTATAAAATTGGGACATCTGGTCACCCTAATAAAGAGGGAAATGTGTGTGTGCACAATAACTCAATTGCTTTAAGCAAACATAGGATTTTGCATACATAAACTGATACAAACACAAATTTTATTTTCCTTAAATGGAAGTCTATCGAAAACATAGGCCTATGGATAGGTCCCTACCAAATTCATGGTCCACTATGGTCAATTTCATGGCCATAGGATTTGAAGATTGATAAATTTCACGTTTTCAGATGTTTAAATCTGAAATTTCATGGCGTTGTAGCCATGGGGGTCCTGACCCAAAATGGGATGGGGGATCGCAAACCTGTTGTAGGGGGCTCATGGGATTGCCACTCTCACTTCTGTGCTGCCTTCAGAGCTGGACTCTGAAGCCAGAAATCACAGAGCTTCCTGAAGCCACAGGAGGTTCCTGGAGGTGGAAGTGGGTCTGATCTCCCCTATGCTGCTAGAAGCGTCCCACCCAGGGGCTCCTAGCTGATAGTCCTGGTTGGTTGGGAGGGACAAGATTTGCTCTTCCTGTGCACAGTTGCTCTCGGCTCTCCCAGCTGCAGAGAACTCTGCACCTCCCCAGCCCGCACATACACACACACACACACACACTCACTCACTTCTTGCCCCCATCGCTCCACAGCTACAGGAGGAGTGGCATTGTACAGGGTGCTCCCCCCTTCAAGATGCAATTATTAGCTTGTTTCAATAAAATAAAGTCATGTGAATTTGACAGCCTTTACTGATACTTTATAGCAGCAAATAACACTCAGGGCTCAACTCCCTGATTGGTACATATGGGCATCTGAGAAAGTTTTTTAGGGTAGCAATCTCAATTGGTAACCTCAAACTTGAGAGCCACAGCCTTAAGTTAACAAAAAGAAGTGAAAAAAAAGTTCTGGTTTCAAATGTCATTAATAGAATGTCAGCATGGAGCATCCAGCAACTGTGCGGTGTCTTTCTTCATTCCCTGTCTCTGTGCTGAAAACACCTGTCCGTGTTTAGACACGGCTCTCGCTGCATCCATGGAGTTCATTAGAATTGTCAGACAGCACCGAACTAGCTTTGCAAGATATGGGATTTTGCCTTCCAGTCCAGAACATTACATCCATTACTTTGTGGCACAGTTGGTAGATTGTGACATGCCGAGCTTCGAACCAAGTGATTAAGTCCATGAGTCCTGTGGCATTTTTGGCAATGAACTGAACTTCCTCATTCAGCTGAGCATCGTTTAGAAGGGTTGACAGTTCTGTTAAAACCTGCCTTTTCGGTCTCTGTGTCAGCTCTTCTGAGACAAACTCAGAATAGTACTTCAGGTGAGCTGCGTGGTATTGTATAGCCTGAAACCAGGAATTCCATATGTAATTTGGAATATGTAATATGTAATTATGTATTACATTATATGTAATTATATATTACATTATGTAATATGTAATATGGACAGCATTTGGCATTAGACCTTGGAGAACTGATTTGAAAGATTTCATCATGTAAGATTTGAAAGATTTTCATCATGTAAGTTGCATTGTCAAACTTTGTCAAAGTTTCCACTTCATTTTGAAACGGTTTTAATTATCGCTTGAGAAACTCTAGTGTAGTTACCAGCATCCAAATAAATGCAGTTCACGAGCACTGTTGTTGGCGTCTCTGTCTGTACACCTTTGGCCTTGTCAGAAGTGAAATAAAAAAGACCATGCAGTACATAGTTGTCTTGCTCATCTGTTGACTCAACTGAAATAACTGCAAAAGACTTATATGAGTTAATTTGAGACTTCATATCCTCAAAATGTGTAGCAAAGACCTTTGGAAGGTAGTCCTGTCGGAGCTTATTCATACTTGGTACGCAACCGGCATTTTGTATATTCCATTGAATTAACTCACGCAGCTTTGGGTGATCAAATTTTTCCAACGTTATATTAGCACTTGCAAATGCATCCACAAGTTCCATTCTAGCTAAATGATGGGTCTCAGAGTTCTCTGTCATCTTCTTAAAAAGAGAATAAATTATTTTTTGTTTTTTTTTTACTTTACTTTTCGTTTACCAGCAATGCGCTATCTGCAGCCCTCTTTCTGCTTCTATGGGTTTCTGAGTCTAAGTGGCGCTGAACCATTGCCCGGCGTGTGTGATCCAGTGAAACACTGCAGCTTGTACAAAATAGTTTGTCACCATCGGCATGTAGAATTTGGCTTCCAAATTCTTTCACATGATCCACTGCCGTAATAATTTTTGAGGTTTTTGATTTACTTTGGACGCTCATTTTACAGTAATTGCATGTGTCTTCTGGTAGGCTGCCAATTGAGATCACTACACTACAAAACCTTCCCAATATCCATATCAACGAATCAGTGAGTTGAACCCTGAGTGTCAGCTGCTGCTGTAAAGTATTAATAAAAAAAATAAAAAAAATCTGTCAAGTGCTTCACCTTTATTTTTATTGAAATGAGCTAATGATTGCACCTGGAGGGCGACAGGCAGTTCCCTGTACAATGTCCCCTCTCCAGGCAGCTACAAAGGGAGGGGGACAGGAAGCAAGTGGGGGGGAAGGGGTGAGGAGCTGTCTGCAGTCATTAGAGATACCCAAGAACAGCCCTGCAGGGAAAGAGCAAGTCCTGTCCTGCCCCAGCCCTGCCCAGGCTCGCAGCTAGGAGTCCCCTGCTGAGGTGCTCCAGCAGCACAGGGAAGATTGGATCCAACTCCACAAGCCTCCCGCAGCTGCAGGAACCTAATAGGGCTGCTGCCCAGTCCCAGAGCATCTGCAGCAGGGGAAGGCACCCTGGGGTGGGTCTGGTCTCCCTCTCCCCCCAAAAGCATCTGTGCAGGGGACGGGTAAATCCTGTTCGTCCCCAGCCCAGCTGAAGCTAGGAGCCCCCTTTGCTGGGGTGTTCCTAGGAACAAGGGGACATCAGATTTCATGGGGAAGGGGTTATTTCATGGTACGTTTTTCATGGCCATGAAATTGGTAGAGTCCTACCTAAGGAACTGTGCTCTAAACATTTGGACCAGAGTATTTAATTCTCCAATATTAAAACTGGAACTCATCTATAAACTGATTGATTGCTTTTCCACACTCGAAAACAAATAGATTATGATGATGAGGAGGCCAAAAATGCAGATGATCTAACAAACAAGTAAAATTAGAATGACTAAAACTTCCAAAGTGTATAGCTCTTTATCTCTGTTCCCTTGATGAAACATTCAAAGAAACTCAGGGAATACTGGTTGGTGAAGCAGCTTGCCCTGACCACACAGAGAAACGTGCACCCATGTTTTTAACCTCTTGCTAATAGTGGCTGGTTTTTTCAGAGCTAAATGCTAATACATTTTCAATTGTGCCTTGGCAAGTTAAAAAAAGAAACCAAAAATATGTTTTAAAAAATGCCCCGCCTTTATAAGGGCATCTGTTATCCTGCAATTATATATATGAGTTTCAGCTATGAACATAATTTTCTCAATAGCTGTATAAACTTGAGGAAAGCTCCAGAGAGCAAGTACTAAGCAACAGTTTGGAGTGTGAGCACACACACTCCTGGAACTACTGGATTCTTAGAGGATCTTCAGAGTTAGTCAGTGTGTGTCCTGTAGAATCATAGTTAACTATGTTTATTACCTAATTTATGTTTTTGTAGGTAGCTAGATTTCTTTCCCAATGTAAAGCACTTTTCTTGAAAGTAAACTAGTTGTGCCCACCACTCACTGAGCACAATATTACAAAGTCTGGTTTGATGGGCATACTAAAAAAAAGAAGTAGTAAAAATAGAGATATAAAATCTACTTCTGCCCAAGACAGCAGATAAACAAAGGTACTATAAAGAGATTATTAAATAATATGTGGATATTACTTATTTGTATGTTAGATGTACCAACTAACCTGTACTAACCTGTACCAACAGCGGGGGGAGGGGAGGATTATAAAGTGGGATTGGGCAGTGCAGGTTGGGTATATCCAGTGAAATATCAGGGAGGTACAGCCTCTTGAAGCATAGGGACATCCTGGATGCTGAACCACACTGAGAAGATACAGTACAGACCCTTTCCTGCCAGTATTTTTATGCTGCCCCATCCCTTTTATTTTTATGTCAGGAGGACGTAAGTGGAAGGAAAGGCTCCTTGCACACTAACCATCACACTGATGCAGGGCTGGACACAATCAGGACTTTCATATTTAGAATGTAAAATAGAAGCTACATAGATAGTTTGCCATACTGACTGTGATGGTCTGTGAATGAATGTTCATAGGAGCTCAATTAACACTAATATGTCTTGGTTTCCAATGCAGTTTTAATTACCTAGAGGTTTTACCATTAACATACTCAAATGGTCTCTCAATTTACATTTATTAGCCACATCCATCTCACAAACTCAATACAAATTCTCTAAATATGCTATTCTAATTGCTAAGTCCAGCAAAAACAATCCATAGCACAGTAGAGGAACCACTTGTGATCTCTGCTTCCCTTTTTATTTATAGAACTTAAATTTAATTACAAGATACATTTTTACTCAAAATAAACATTGTGCTAGTCAAAGGGTTAGGTCAACTGAGAACTGTGAAGAAGGATAGGAAGGTTCCTTAGGAGGAGCATGCCTTCATTTGGTCAAAGAGCTGCAAGTCACTCAGCTCCTCCTAAAGTCAGGACTGTTAAAATTATATGCTTAAAGGATAAAGTTCTCTCTTCCACTTGGAATTGCTGAGATTTCTGGATTTATAGCCAAGTTTGTTTCACTCTGTCTTAGCTGTTACAATTATAAATTTACAGCTGACTTCCTTATTATTTTCCTCAGTCCTAGGTTATTTTCAGTTACCTCTTTTGTACTTTAGGTACTAAGAGCTGTTCCTAGGAAACCCAGGCCCTACAGTACTTTTAGTGGGACAGTAAAATAGAAGTGCTACGTCTGGATCTTACCTTTAGGAATACAAACATTTTACTTTTTTATTAAAATCTTTGGATTTCAAAAAAATAATCTCTTAACTGAGACAAGAAGTTCTTTAGATGTGTATGGGGTGGTCTTTTAAGTGGCTCCTAAGTGTGGTTTGTGAACACTTGGTGGTCAGTGGAGAGCTGGCTGGGCATATGGTGTGGGCTCGTCTTCTTTTCAGATGCATCTCTGTGTCTCTGTACTAGAGCCGTCTGGAAGTTTTTCAACAAAGTGTTTTCAAGTCAAACAAATGCTGATTTGGCAAAAAATGAAACTGCAAATCAGGGTTGTTTTTTTAGCACTCTGCTGACTCAACTCCAAAGAAAGGTCTGCACCTAGCCAAGAGGTCAGAAGAGTGGAACCGCTCATTGGGATTCATGTGAATGTGGAGATCAAAACCCTCTGATTTCTCAAACCACCTTACCCCTAACAATAATTAGCAGGCACTCCAGCACGAAGACAGTTCCTTAAGGATAGGCAGACTTGTGCACATTTGAGGATCGTTAGTATATTACACCTGCAAAGAAAAGTGTAAATACATTTATTTTAAATAAAAGTGCCACAACCACACTGAATTCAAGGAATCAGAACGGGCAAGTCTCTAGAAGAGCAGTGAATTGAACTGGAGTCTCCCAAGTCACAGGCTAACTCCAAACTGCTGGACCATCCTTTCACTGACTGTGGACTTGTCACAGTAACGATCAATGGCAAAACACAGTTTGGTGAATTTGTAAAATTTAAACCCTAACAAATTAAACCTAACTTATTATTGCATAGATTCTGCTCTCCAGATTTGGAATACCAGTAAAAACTGAATTTGAAATAGCTTTCCCTTACAATCACATCTATATCTAAATATAAAATGTAAGTTTACCACTTACATTTCCAGACCAAAATGTACTGTCTTTCTATGACTGGTATGTGTGTTTTTGTGTATTCAAAGTTATTTGCATTGTTTTCCTTAGACTAAAGTGTACTGATGCATGTACAACTCTTCATGCAATCCAATATGAACGGTGCAGCCCGGAGACACTCAATCTATTGACTAATTTCAGTTTTCTTTCAAGATGGCAACAGCAATACTTGGTATCAATTTGGACATAGATGTTAAATGCAGCCAGGCATTCATTGGGATATTTTCCATAGGCTCACACATTGAAATAAATGCTGCTATAAATAGCTTGGAAACCTAGAATATGGTACATTGTCAAAAGTTGATTGGAAAAGCCACAATTTACATGTACAACACATGGGATAACATCCTGGCCCGACTGAAGTCAATGGGAGTTTTGCCTGAGTTCAGTGGGACCAGGATTTCACTCACAATTTTCAAGTTATAATTTCATTATTTCTAAAGCAAATCTTATCTCAAATGCTGTTATTAGGGGCTAAGCATCAGATCATCGGCCGGTGCAAATCAGCAGAGCTGCACTGAAGTAAATGAAGGTGTGACGTTGCACCCCATAATTCTTTATGGAAATATGCTTATGAATGTAAATATAACATAACTGGAATATGTTTTATGCTACGTATGCCATGTAACATATCTCTGCAAAGATTATGATCTACTGAAAATATTCATCCTATTTGTATGCATGTATCATTTTTGTATTTGAAGTTAGGAATATTGGCTGTGTACTTATTTTATTTTAAGTAGCCTTAGTAAGGCATTTGGTCAGCTTCTTTAGAAAGGAATTTTCAAGTTAAGTGCCCAATCAATAAACACTTAATGGACAATGGATCTTGGAAGACTTCAATCCACATAAGAAGTCTACCTGAGGATGTTCAAGGTAGCATGTGAACAATGGCTGCCACCTCTAAAATTCTGAGTCATGCATGGACATGTGACTTGCCCACGTGACTCCAAAATGCCATCTTGTAGCTGTAATTCTACACAGAGGGAGGGAAGGGGACCACCCACAAGAGAAAATCTATGTAAGCCCCTGGAATCCCCTCCATTTTGTCTTCAGCTGGCTCAAGAGGTAGCCTCTCCACCCCCAAAGGATACCTGAAAGAAACTGGAACAAAGGACAGTAACTACAGGGGTGTGAGTGATTGCTGTACCCAGACTAGAAGGAGGCTAGTCTGTAAAAGAAGCTTACTGGAGCATGTGTGAGGGTGAGATTTCATCTGTAATCACTTTCTTACTGTATTAGGTTTAGACTTGCGTGTTTTATTTTATTTTACTTGGTAATTCACTTTGTTCTGTCTGTTATTACTTGGAACCACTTAAATCTTAATGTTTGTGGTTAATAAAATCACTTTTTACTTATTAATTAACCCAGAGTATGTATTAATACCTGGGGGGAGGGGGGAAACAGCTGTGCATATCTCTCTATCAGTGTTATAGAGGGTGAACCTTTATGAGTTTACCCTGTATAAGCTTTATACTGGGTAAAACAGATTTATTTAGTGTTTGGACGCCCATTGGGAGCTGGGCAGCTGAGTGTTGGAGCCAGGAGCACTTCTTAAGCTGTTTTCAGTTAAGCTTGCAGCTTTTAGGGGACGTGCTTCCGACCTGGGTCTGGGTTTGCAGCAGGCAAGCGTGTCTGGCTCAAACTAGGCATGGCACTGAAGTCCTAAGCTGGCAGGGAAAACAGACTCAGAGGTAGTCAAAGGACATCAGGTGGCAGCCCCAAAGGGGGTTTCTCTGATCCAACCCATCACAGAAGGTATGCCAGTTTACACCTGATGATGATCTGGCCCTCAATTCATGAGAAGATTGAAGTTTCAGAAATAACTCATTTGTGAGTTATCACAGGCCAAACAAGTCCTACCTAACAGTAGTCTTAACATTAAACAATAGCCCACCATGTTTTCCCACTGTCATACCGCCAAAACAGCCTAACACATTTTTACAGATCTTTCCAAAAAAGTTTTACCTTTGATCTGAGAAAAAGCATGAGAATCTCAGAACAGGGATAAATTAAAAAAAGAGAGAGAGAGAGAGAGAGAGAGAGAGAGAGAGAAATGGACTTTTAATGAAAGTACCTCTTCATCCAGCACTCTCAAAGCACAATAGCACCAGTATGATACTGACAGCTTCCCAAACTTCTATAGTTCTCAAATCTAACAAACAAAGAGCAGCAAGTTCCAAAGCTTTATAGGTACACACCAAGAGGTGTTGCTATTATGAATCTTGCTGTGCAATAGCCCACTGGGGCTTTTATTTTGACAGTAATATTCAAATTAACAAGTGACTTCAGGCAATCTACTTAAAACCTGGTGGGATTAGATGGATATTGAACATATTGGTATATTCATCTCCCATAATGAACTTTTCCACTGAATGAAATTACTTACCACATTCTGTTTCTTATTGAAAAACAGAACACACGACATTTCTGTCTGACAAGTTTTCATTCCAAACCAGTATCCTCCTCTCTAGCCATATCACTAGATATTACATGATATAGGAATGCCCCAGGCTCCAGGTAAGTATACATAACTTGTATACATTATTTTCTATGCCCATATAAACATACCGGTCTGTTCAAAACACCTTCATTCAATGACAGGTTCAGACTTTCAGAAAAGTCTTTAAATGGTTAATCTATTTATAGCACCATGTACTGCATGCTATGTAAGTAGTCAAATACAATTGAGACTGAATAGTGACAGAAAATGAAAAATAGACCTGGTGTTTCAGGTTAGGTGTAGTAAATTACCATGTTATTCATGTAAATCTCTCCAGTCATACATCATCCATTTGGGTATCATCTACCCAAACTCCATCTATAAATTAATGTCAAGGGTTTTTGTGCTGCCTCTAAATGTACACTATTTTCAAGGGAGGCCAGGAGCTGCGGAAGTCACATAGTTTAACAACATGGCGCACATTTTCACAAACTCTGAAAGTGCTAACCCATACTCCAGGAAGATGACTAGAGCTGATGTCTGGTTTTCCAAGTTCCTCGCCATTGCTATCATAACACATGTGCTGTCTTTTCTGGTTACATAATACCAGATTCTGATGCGCTGAATCTAGCAGAACATGCAAATGTGCTTCAGCCCAGAAATGAGGTATGTTCTCAGACAGACACAGACAGAGTTATGTATTTCTATCAGACTGCTATTATTAGGCATGTTTGTATGGAAACAACATTTTTTAAGAGTCCATCTGCTCCTGCTACTTATTCCTCAACTGAAGTCCTAATAGCGAGTTCATGACAACATAGTAGAAGAATTAGGAGTTTGAATGAGTGGTAAGCAGAGTAAATAGATTAACTTAAAAACAAAAATGCTGTTTTAATACGAATATCCTCAAGAATAATAAAAAAATGAGAAGAGACATAAAATAAGTGATATGCAATATAAGCAGGATTATCTCAAAATAGATTGTTTTCTAAGATTGCCCTCACGTATCAACAAATCCTGCCACAAATACTTGCTTTAGTATTTGAAGCTTCCGGGAAACAGATATATCGGTAAATTCCATTTCCTTTTACTACATATATAAGTGGTACTACTCATGTGAGTAAGGTGAGAAGGATTTGGTTCCAGTTCCCAAAAAGTAAATGTGGAGGATACTCTCGATTTCCTTGTCAACTCTATCCTTCACTTCATCGCTCACAAAAATTAGTGTTCTTCATAACAGTGTGTCTTAATATCTCACAAGTTTTCTACAAGCTTCTAATTAACACCTAGTGTTAATTGCCATAGGCTAACTGACTTCAATAGGCCTAAGACAATTTATATCAGTTGAGGATCTGCTCCTAAGTAATTCATTCCAGAGAACTGCATACTGTAAATTAAATAACGTTTCTAATTATTATGACATAGAAAAACCAAAACTATGTTAAAAGTACTTTGCAACCTGAAAACTAAGGACTCCAAAGTTCGGAAATGCCAAATACATTGAACTCCCTTGCATGTATACATTGTGATAATTTTGCCCAGCATCACACAAGAAATCTATGTCAAGGACAGGAACAGAATCCAGCTCACTTGGGTCCCAGTCCAGTGCTTTCAACACAAGAGAATATTCTCTCTCCTCCTGCAGTGCCCTGCAGCATTCACAGCTCTTCCCATGCACGGAATTAGGAAGAAGTCTTATAGAAAAAAAATAGCATATGGCTATATAATTAAAGACTGCAACAATGAATAACAGAAAGGGTGTGAATTAAGGTTGATCGTGCAGTTTTAATTCAGGAATTTCCTAACCTGAGTGCTTGACTTTGTACCCTCAACACTCCTTTCATACATATTTTTTGGATCTAATAATAATAATATATACTTTACTTACTTTACATAACACACATTATGTATTCTCTATTTTCTGCTAAAACAACACAAGGTTATGTTTGATAACTGCCAAGCACGGTAGTTATTCTGATCACCATTTCAAATACAATAGTTGGCTGGAATTAACTAAGATAGCAAGCATAACAGCATCAAGTTACTATAGCAAGGAACCAGATGACATAAGGAGAATAAAAACACCATAATATCCATAAAGATAAATGTATGAATATGAATTCCTAATTCATAGTGGATAGCTGGTAAGTGTTGATTTTAATATAACCAGTTGGAGGACAGGATTTAGCATGAGCTGTAGAAATGTTCTGTGTAATTCTGAGGGCTCTTTAGCGACTGTTAACACAGATGTTCCAGAAGTACTTTTAAACAAAAGAACTCAATTTGTGTGCAGCCCTCATCCTTTTCCCCAATAGCTTTGCCTCAGAATAATCTGCTTCTCTCCTGATTAACTGCCACCAAATTCCCACCTGTAGCAATGCATGTTAATTAAAAAAATATACAATACAGAAAATGTGTATGCCAGCTTATGAGTTATATAAAATAAGCAACAGTATGAATATTTTCAAGATTGTTTAGGAAGGAGCAGGGGAGAAGTGAAATTCATGGATTTGTTCCTCACCTCCAACACAGATTGTCTATTTTCACATAGTGTGGAAATCCAGCTACTCCATAGATCCCAAGGCCAGAAGGGACCAGTGCAATCACCTAGTCTGACATTCTGTATAACACAGTCGTTAGAACTTCCCCCCAAATAATAACTACGTGCACACAGAAGGTCAGAATACAAAAATAGTTTACTGCTATTTTTGTTGCATCCACAAAATATGAGCATCTAGAAAAGGATGAGAAGCAAATGTGGAAAATACACATAATCCCCCCCCCCACACACACATTTTAATAGGTTTCAGAGTAACAGCCGTGTTAGTCTGTATTCGCAAAAACAAAAAAGAAAAGGAGTACTTGTGGCATCTTAGAGACTAACCAATTTATTTGAGCATAAGCTTTCGTGAGCTACAGCTCACTTCATCGGATACATCCGATGAAGTGAGCTGTAGCTCACGAAAGCTTATGCTCAAATAAATTGGTTAGTCTCTAAGATGCCACAAGTACTCCTTTTCTTTTTACACATTTTAATAAAATGTTCAAAGTATTTCAATTTTTCTGACCAGCACTAGTGACTGCAAATGTTCACCTTGTACACAAATATCCATGTGTATATTAGGGTGACCAGACAGCAAGTGTGAAAAATCGGGAAGTAGGTGGAGGGTAATACACACCTATATAAGACAAAGTCCCAAATATCGGGACTGTCCCTTTAAAATTGGGACATCTGGTCCCCCGGGTACCCAGATTTATATTTTGTGAAGGGAAGTCATATGACTGAGACATGGAAATTGGTACTTGGGCATATGGATTCTGTTGCCAGTCTTTCTGTGAGACCAGGAAAATTCAGTTAAACTACTTGTGTTTCCATTTCCTCATCTGTAAAGGGGGGGGGGGGGGAAATACCTCTAAGTACCTCACAAGAATGTTTTGAGACAATGTTTATAAAACCTTATTGGGATTCCTAGATGGAAGGCACTAAAAAGACAAAAACAATGTTATTATTTTTCTGCATAACCATATTATTATGGTCTACGACAGACACCTATTCTTGAAAGGTTATCCTACAGTGTATGAAGAGTATGCTGACATCCTGAGATATACAGCATGAAGGCAACTTAAATTTTTTTAAAAAAGAAAAGGAGTACTTGTGGCACCTTAGAGACTAACCAATTTATTTGAGCATAAGCTTTCGTGAGCTACAGCTCACTTCATCTGCTCATGAAAGCTTATGCTCAAATAAATTGGTTAGTCTCTAAGGTGCCACAAGTACTCCTTTTCTTTTTGCGAATACAGACTAACACGGCTGCTACTCTGAAACCTTAAAATTTTTAGTGCTTTAGTATCCTAGCAATTTTTAAAGAAATGCATACGTGATAAAATGTTGATCTCTTAAGTTGTTCATTCATTATATCTTATTTAGAACGACTTCAGCTTTACATAGGGACTCATATTTATATCATGCATATGGAAAAGGGAAGAGAATATCTTAAAATTTGTGCTGAAAAGGACTAACAATTATTTATGGTAGAGTACATTTGGCAAGTCTCTTGAGAAACTCTAAATTGGATCAGAAGGAAGTTTTATTATACATAGATGCACAATGTATGAATAATTTCAGATTTCAATTTTTCCGTAAACAACCAGAGGCTAAAGAACAACCTTTATTCTATCTAGCTTGCCAAATGTTAGACGATATTGCAGGATTTTATTTTTTTGTATGTGCTTACATCATGTCATTGGTATAGATTTTACTTAGATACAGAATACAGAGGTTGGCATAAAGCAGAGATTGAAACATTTATCAGACTACTAGCTAGAGGAAGATATGAAACATATGGCTCTCCCACTTCCCCAATAGTAAAATCCAGGGCAAAGGCCAAATGAGAAGTTCAGACCCCCACTCTCCCACACATACTAGGAAGGGCAAGGGTGCTAAGCTTTCTGTGTTAGGGTGGTGGCTTTGGTCTCTGCCTGGGGACTCACATCTTTCATACTAATCTCTGATTAACAGGTAACAGATATAGCTGAACCTCCATCATCTGTTGGCAGTCAGATGAAATTTTCTGCCTCTTGATTGCCTTCTAGAACTTCCTAACTGAAGTTCTTCTAATCTACTGCTCCCCAAGAGTGTCCTGGCTACTGCAAAGGGGATGGTTCTCTAACATCCTATATATCTTACTCGATTGCCATGAAGAGAGCAAAGACAAAGTCTCTGCAACTTCCTTCCTCTCCCCAGCCTCTTTATGTTGGGTCTCTTTCTCCCTCAGCCTCTGTACTCTGGGTCCCTCTAATAGACTCTCAGACTTTAAAGCCAGAAGGGACTATCATGATCATCTAGTCTGACCTCCTGCATGTTGCAGGCCACAGCACCTCACCCACCCACTCTGCAATAGACCCATAACCTCCGGCTGAGTTACTGAAGTCCTCAAATCGTGATTTAAAGACTTCAAGTTACAGAGAATCCACCATTCACACTAGTTTAAACCTGCAAGTG
This sequence comes from Natator depressus, assembly GCF_965152275.1. Lineage (NCBI taxonomy): Eukaryota > Metazoa > Chordata > Testudines > Cheloniidae > Natator > Natator depressus. The sequence continues at coordinate 94,611,713 of NC_134235.1, read as the reverse complement.
ATTCATGCCCCGTGCTGCAGAGGAACTCAACAAAAAAACCCAGAAGAACAACAGTAAAACAAAACAGGGTCTCTGCCAATCTGTCCCAGGGGAAAATTCCTTCCCGACCCCAAATATGGCAGTCAGTTGGACCCTGAGCATTTTGGCAAGACCCAACAGCCAGACACCAGGAAAGAATTCTCTGTAGCAACTCCGAGCCCTCCCTATCTTGATCACAAGCTGTTGGGGATATTTGCTACTAGCAGTTGCAGATCAGCTATATACTCATCATACCTCTCCCTTCATAAAACTATCAAGCTTAGTCCTGAAGCCAGTTAGTCTTTTTTGCCTCCACTGCTTCCCTTGGAAGGCTGTTTCAGAGCTTCACTCCTCTGATGGTTAGAAAACGTCATCTAATTTAAAGCCTAAACTTGTGAGTGGCCAATTTATATCCATTTGTTCTTTTGTCAGCATTGGCACGTAACTTAAATAACTCCTCTCCCTCCCTGATATTTATCCCTCTGATGTATTTATAGAGAGCAATCATATCTCCCCTCAGCCTTTGTTTGATTAGGCTAAACAAGCCAAGCTCTTTGAGACTCCTCAGATCATCCTAGTAGCCCTTCTCTGCACCTTTCCAGTTTGAATTAATCTTTCTTAAACATGGCAGACCAGAACTGCACAGACTATTCCACATGGGGTCTCAGCAGTACTTTGTATAATAGTACTAACATTCCACTATCTCTAAAGGAAATACCTCACTTGATGCATCCTAGAATCGCATTAGCCTCTTTCACACCCGCATCACACTGAGGGCTCATAGTCATCCTGTGATCAACCAATACACCCAGATCTTTCTCCTGCTCTGTTGCTTCCAACTGATAAGTCCCCAGTTTATAGCGAACATTCTTGCTGTTAGCCTATAAGTGCATGACCCTGCACTTTGCACTATTAAATTTCATCCCATTTCTATTACTCCGCTTTTCAAGGTCATCCAGATCAGTGGTTCTCAAAGCCGGTCCGCCGCTTGTTCAGGGAAAGCTCCTGGCACACCGGATGTTTACTTGCCGTGTCTGCAGGTTCGGCCGATCGCAGATCCCACTGGTCGCGGTTCGCCGCTCCAGGCCAATGGGGGCTGTGGGAAGCGGCGTGGGCCAAAGGTGCAGTATTCACTGTTAAAAGAATTCTGCATAATTTTCTAGATGGCTAGCTTAAATAAACAAACAAAAAGAGCAATATTCTCCCATAATGACAAGGCCAGGTGGAACAACTTGGAAAAAAAAATTCACATGAAGAATATGAAAGAATCTCCCTTTTTACACTGAAAAGTTAAGGTGATAGTTTGGAACCAATTATTAATGACATTTTATAAAACTGACCAAGTATTTCCCTATTCTCTAAAGTTATCAGTTGTATTTTATAACTACTAGAAAAAGGGATGGGGAAAGAGTTGACTTTTGATCATTATGTGTGCCCAAACAATAGGTGAATGAATACCTTTTCCTGGAACACTGAATGGTGCCGCAAAATACCATAAATACAGCAATTCCAACACAGTATCAGAACCATTCACCTTTGATTACTGAGCCCAGATTTCACTAAAGCCTATATTACAGCAGGTATGCACACAAAGTCCAGTTAGAACTGGTTGAGCGGGGGAAGCAGGATGTCGCCCCAGGATAAATCCACAGCATACAAAGGCTATTGTCAGTGTTAATTGAATCTCACCTGCCCATCACTGGGAAGCAGGATCTTTTCAAAAGGAACAACGTAAAAAGATGCTGTCAAGGTGGGACCTGCCGCTGTGTCAGACAAAGGGGTCAGACATTAGGATGTGCTCTCTAGATACACATAAGCCCATAGCTTTTTCTTTTCTGTAGCTCAAGCTGAGATAGCCTACCCGATTATCTCTTGGGAAAAGTAACTCAAGATATGATCAGACAATCATTTATATTTGTTTTGTCTTTTTCTCTATTTTCAAACAAAACAACCTCTAAAAATTTGTTTGTAAGTTTGGAATGCCCATGAAGTTCCACCTCTGAAATGAAAAAAATGCAGCTATTTATCCAATCACTGTATAGCTTCCCTATGGAGTACCTGCACTGGACATTTGCCCTACACTTATATAATGAGTTGCGACATATGGCCTACCTCCTTTCATGTCAACAAAGCCCTCCCCGAACCCACTGTGGGGAAGGCAAAAAATCTCCAACTCCACCGAGGCCAATCTGGTGGAAAGGGAAAAATTCCATCCCAGGCCCCCTAAAAAGGGGGCAGCTAGTGCAATGCCCACAGCACATCTTGACCACACCTGGTATTTCACCATCTAAAGGGGAGGGAGGGTGAGTGCTGCCTCCACCTGCTCCATGTAAAAGGGGACTTCACGCACAGGGCTGCCCCTTTTAAACCCTTCTGCACATCCAGTTCCCAGGGGATGAGTCAATCTCGCCACACTGCCCCTTGTCCCCTTTTGCAGCAGTTTGACCTCTTCTCTCTCTCCCCTCCCCCCCAAGCCATAAAGCACTGTTCCCTTCATTCATTCAGCCAGCCAGCCAAATTACCTCTCCCACACACACACTTAATCATAGAACCATAGGACTGGAAGTTACCTGGAGAGGTCATCTAATCCAGTCCCCTGCACTCAGGGCAGGGATAAGTATTATCTAAACCATTCCTGGCAGGTGTTTGCCTAACCTGTTCTTAAAAATCTCCAACGATGCAGATTCCATAACCTCCCTAGGCACTTTAGTCCAGTGCTTAACCACCCTGACTGGAAGGTTTTCCTAATGTCACACCTAAACCACCCTTGCTGCAATATAGCCCATTGCGTCTTATCTTATCCTCAGAGGTTGAGCAGAACAATTTTTCTCCCTCCTCCTTGTAACAACCTTTTAAGCACTTGAAAACTGTTATCATGTCCCCTCTCAATCTTCTCTACTCCAGACTAAACAAAGTCAATCTTTTCAGTCTTCCCCCAGAGGTCATATTTTCTAGATGTTTAATCATTTGTGTTGCTCTTCTCTGGACTTTCTCCAAATTGTCCACATCTTTCCTGAAATGTGGTGCCAGAACTGGGCACAATACTCCACTTGAGGTCTAATCAACATAGAGTAGAGTAGAGTAGATTAGAGTGTCTTGCTTAGAAAACTCCTGCTAATACATCCCAGAATGATGTTTGCTTTTTTTGCAACAGTGTTATATTGTTGACTCATATTTAGTTTGTGATACACTATGACCCCCAGATCCCTTTTCTGCACTACTCCTTCCTAGGAAGTCATTTCCTATTTTGTAGTGCACAACTGATTGTTCCTTCCTAAGTGGAGTACTTCGCATTTGTCCTTATTGAATTTCATCCTATTTACTTCAGACCATTCTCCAGTTTGTCTAGATCATTTTAAATTTCAATTCTATCCTCTTGCAACACCTCCCAGTTTGGTATCATCCGCAAACTTGCTAAGTGTACTCTCTATGCCATTGTCTAAATCATTGATGAACATATTGAACAGAACTGATCTCTATGGGACCTCACTCAATTTGCCCTTACAGATGGGCTGTGAAGCACTGATAACTACTCTCTGGGAATGGTTTTTGAACCAATTATGGACCCACTGTGATGTTCCCCTCTGGTGTTATCCAGACCAGTGATCTTCTAGGTCACTCCAATCCTTGACTCTGGGAGCCAGCCTTACCCTGTTCTGATGTGAGAACTCCCACTCCTGGGCTATTCATGCACAGCCTCTAGCATGTAAACTGCTCCTTGGATTGTGCAACCAAATGACACTAGCCAATATCTCCAGCCTCAGACACAACCCTAGGAACCTCCGTCTTGCACTGTCCAGTTATGCCACTGGACGCTGCAAGCTTATATGAGTTTATCAATTTAAGAAAGAAATTGATACGCACCAGGCTTGTTATCCCAAGGGGAGTCTCTGACACAATTCAAACCAAACGCACTGCTTCAGGTAAAATAAACAAACAGAATTATTAACTGCAAAGACAGATTTTAAGTGAATATAAGTCAAAGCATAACAAGTCAGATTTAGTCAAATGAAATAAAAGCAAAATCATTCTAAGCTGATCTTAACACTTTCAATGCCCTTACAAATTTAGCTGTGTCTCACCACAGGCTGGCTGGTTGCCCTTCAGACAGGCTCTCCCCTTTGATCAGCACTTCAGTCACTTGGTGTGGTGTCTGTAGATGTAGGTGGAAGAGAGAGGAAGAGCATGGTAAATGACTCTCCCTTTTACCATGTCCTTTCTTCCCTCTTGGCTTTGACCCTCCCCTTCAGGGTCAGGTGAGCATTACCTCATCGCAGTCCCAAACTGACCAAAGGAACGGGGGAGACTCACTCAAGAGTTCAATAGATCCTTTGTTGTTGCCTAGGCCAGTGTCCTTTGTTCCTATGAGGATGGGCTGAGTTTGTCCCATACATGACCTGATGAGGTGTGAACTGCCCCTCTGCTTCTGTAGAGTTTTTGTCTGGGCTTGCTTTAAGCTACGAGGACATATTTTCAGCCTCATAACTATATACATGAAATTACAACCTAGAACATTACTATAACATTAGTATAACAACGATTACTATGACATTACCATAACAAGAATGCTCAGTACATTATGAGCCTTCCGAAGATTCCTGACATGACAAACTTTGCATTAGATACTACACAATCATATTATAAGGATGAACATGGGGGTGCTGGGTGTTCCCCTGAGGTACAGAATGTCACACCCACCTTATAGTAGTTTCATCTAGGTTGTATTTCCCTAGTTTGTTTATGAGAAGGTCATGCAAGACAGTATCAAAAGCTTTACTAAAGTCAAGATATACCACATCAACCGCTTCCCCCATCCACAAGGCTTGTTACTCTGTCAAAGAAAGCTATCAGGTTGGTTTGACACAATTTGTTCTTAACAAATCCATGCTGACTGTTACTTATCATCTTATTATCTTCTAAATGTTTGCAAATTGATTGCTTAATTATTTGCTCCATTGTCTTTCCAGGTACAGAAGTTAAGCTGACTGGTCTTCAATTCCCTGGGTTGTCCTTATTTCCCTTTTTCTAGATTGGCACTATATTTGTCCTTTTCCAGTCTTCTGGAATCTCTCCCTTCTTCCATGACTTTTCAAAGATAATCGTTAATGGCTCAGATATCTCCTCAGTCAGCTCCTTGAGTATTCTAGGATGCATTTCATCAGGCCCTGGTGACGTGAAGACATCTAACTTGTCTAAGTAATTTTTAACTTGTTCTTTCCCTATTTTAGCCTCTGATCCTACCTCATTGGACTGGTATTCACTATGTTAGACATCCAATCACTACTAAACTTTTTTGGTGATAACCGAAACAAAGAAGTGATTAAGCACCTCTGCCTTTCCACATTTTCTGTTATTGTTCCCCTCCCAACACACACCTCATTGAGTAATGGGCCTACCCTGTCCTTGGGTCTTGCTCTTGCTTCTAATGTATTTGTAGAATGTTTTCTTGTTACCCTTTATGTCTCTAGCTAGTTTAATCTCATTTTGAGCCTTGGCCTTTCTAATTTTGTCCCTACATATTTGTGTTATTTGTTTATATTCATCCTTTGCAATGTAACCTAGTTTCCACTTTTTGTAGGACTCTTTTTTGAGTTTCAGATGATTGAAGTTTTCCTGGTTAAGACAGGGTAGTCTCTTGACATAATTCCTATCTTTCCTATGCAGTGGGATAGTTTGCTCGTGTCCTTAGCAATGTCTCTCTGAAAAACTGCCAATTCTTTTGAACTGTTTTCCCCCTTAGACTTGCTTCCCATGGGATCTTACCTAACTCCCTGAGTTCGCTAAAGTCTTCCTTCTTGAAGTCGTATTGTGTTGTTTTCCCTCCTACCATTCCTTAGAATCATGAACTCTACCCTTTCATGATCACTTTCACCTAAGATGCATTCCAATTTCAAATTCTCATCCAGTTCCTCCCTATTTGTCAAAATTAGATCTAGAACAGTCTCAGCCCTAGTATCTTTCCCCACCTTCTGAAATGAAAATTGTCTCCAATACATTTCAAGAGTTTGTTGGATAATCTGTACCCTGCTGAATTATTTTTCCAACAGATGTCTGGGTAGTTGAACTCCCCCATCACCACCAAGTCTTGTGCTTTGAATAATTTTGTTAGTTGTTTAAAGTAAGCTTCATCCACCTCTTCTTCCTGGTTAGATGGTCTGTAGTAGACCCCTACCATGACATATCCTTGTTTTTTATCCCTTTTATTCTTACCCAGATACTTTTAACAAGTCTGTCTCCTATTTCCATCTCAACCTCAGTTCAAGTGTACACATTTTTAACATATAAGGTAACACCTTCTCCCTTTTTCCCCCTGCCTGTCCTTTCTGAACAAGCTGTACCCTTCTATACCAATATTCCAGTCATACATATTATCCCACCAAGTCTCTGTGATGCCATCTATGTCATAGTTGTGTTTATTAACTAGCATTTCAAATTCTTCCTGCTTATTCCCCATACTTCTTGCATTAGTATACAGACATCTAAGATACTGATTTGATTCCCCCACTCCAGCTGTGTCTTATCTCTCCTTTATCCCTGCTATAACAGCCTATGTTCCCACCAAATTCCAACCCTTCTCCCAGGTCTCCATGTTTTTGACTTACCTGTGAGCTTTGGTCACCTGTCCCCTTTGAACCTACTTTAAAGCCCTCCTCATGAGGTTAGCCAGTATGTATCCAAATATACTCTTCCCTATTCCTTGATAGGTGGACCCCATCACTGCTTAGCAGTCCTACTTCCTGGAACAGCATCCCATGATTAAGAGAGCTGAAACCCTCCTGGTGGCACTATCACTGCAGCCAGGCATTTATCTCCAGGATGCATCTGTCTCTGCCTAGGCCCCTACCCTTGATCGGAAGGATTGAAGAGAACACCACCTGCTCCCCCAATTCCTTCACCCTTACTCCCAGAGCCTTGTAGTCACTTCTGATCTTTTTAGGGTCATACCTTGCAGTATCATTAGAGCCCACATGGATGAGCAGCATGGGATAGTATTCAGAGGGCTGGATGATCCTTGACAATCTAAACATCTAGGACATGGTTTCCTGATAGACAGCATACTTCCTGGGATGCAACATCAGGCCGACAGATGGGTGCCTCCATCTGGAGCACCTGGCATTGGCCACTGTCAGAAGACAGGATACTGGGCTAGATGGACATTTGGTCTGATCCAGTGTGGCCATTCTTATGTTCTTGCATGTAATTTTCTAGGGTTTTTTTATGAAGCTGTGCAAATGGATATTCCATCATGTGGCATCACCTTGACACCCAAAGGGGTCATAAGCATGGTTGGAACATTTAGATTCATTCAGACCTCTGAATCTTGAGTTAATGCAGTAACTGATAACAATAGTAGATGCTGCTGGAAATCTGGCTCTTGACTCTGCATTCGAGTCTGGGAGCTTCCTCGCAATGCTGCCTGGGACCCAGGAGGGGGAGCACTGAAAGCACAGGAGAGAGAGTCTTCCTGCTCTCAGTTCTTGTGGCGAGTGCAACAGCAGCCAGGAGCAGCAACCACGGTGACAGTTCTGCTCAGCACCTGCAGCCCTAGGATTGCGTGTGCTAATTATAGACAGAAATGTTAAAGAAAGAATCTGCAAACTCTAATAAATCTCTACTGAGATTGTTCAAACAGATTTTCAGAGGCTCATAACTTGGCCAATTTTGGGTGGTTTTTCACAGGAAAGTTCAGCTTCTCGACAAAACATTTGTCAGAATCTTCCTTCCTACCCCCAAATACGGTCTGAACTATTTCTGGTGAAACTCGCCAACAGACTTTAGTCTGATGCAGACACCCAACATGGAAAATTTTAGCCTGAATAGTTAAAGTTTGGCAAAGTCATATGTAACTCTAAACAGGGTTTTATAATGGGAAAATATTATCAGCTCTGCCCATAATAAAGAGCATTAAATCCAGTGCTTCTACACATTACATTCAGGATTCCATGATGCAGGTTTTTTTTTTTTCATTTAAAAAACAAACACAGTTATGAAGATTTCCTACAACAGCTTTTCTACTTGTTTTAAAATACCACAGTTAGTGAGCCCTGAAAATACAATAAAAATTATGCCATTTGGAGTAGTTTGGTACAGCAGTCTTGAGAATTGATTCATCCAACAATTTTTTTTATTTTATTGAACACAGTAATAACACCAAGATGATCCTTCAAGTCACTTTTATCTTTTATATGACTTTCATAGGAAGAATTATGTAACTGTTTCTCAAAAGACTTAATAAAGGTCTGTCACTTATGCCCTTTTAGAGCTTTGTATCATCAGAATAGAATTATCTTTTGTAGCTTCAGGCATTAAATATGAGAATAATACTGTATTATGAGGTACTGGTAACATTTTTTAAAAAGTTTTTTTTCCCCTAATTTCAAATTTCCCTGTCTGGCCACATGCCTGGAGATTTTATACCCATTTTGTGTTGGCATTGCTCTTCAACCATATATATTAATAAGACTATAAAATGATAAATAATTGACTTGACAATGTAGTTAAATAAGGTGGCTTAGAAAACAACTCCTAATTGCCACTATTTTCCCACTTTGCCTCCCACACAACCATAGCATAAGAATTTTAAAAATCTTTACACTGCAACCAACCAGTCTCAGCATGAGACGTCAAGCACCAACGCTCTACCCATCTTCCCTCTGGTTTCATTTGTCACCAAGACATTCACAAAAATCTCAGACAACACGTTTGTTTTGGGTGCTAGACAGGTAAATCTGGAACGAGTGAGAGTGCCCTTCTTTCCACATCAGGGTGGTCATTTTATATCATTTTCAGTTTTTTTGTGTTTGGCAGTCTTTTGAACCAGGTCAAATTAGAATATGCAGTTTCGCTCAGAGGGGTTGAGGCTCCTCTGGATTTGCTTTAATCACTCCCCAGTGATTTTAGTTCCTGCAAGAAACTACTGTAGCTCTCCCCGAAGCCCATGCAGATACATATAACACTTATGAAGTTGATACAATGGCCTTTTTGAATATTCCATGATTCTATAACTCAGGTCACAGGTTGACAGTCCCTGATAGTTCATTTTATTACTTTTTCCCAGTCACTGCATAGCTTGTCCTGTTTCAAGGCACAAATTATCTCATTCACACCCCATGGATAACAAGATAAGTGAACAGAAACTCAGTCACATTTTTCCCCCATGAAAATAAACCATTGGTTTCCCAGTTTTCCACAGGCTGAGGGTATGCTTCCTAGCTGCAGTAGAGAATCAAAGAGCCAAGTTCCTGTGGAACTGATTTTAATGTTGCTGAGATTTAATGTAATTGAATTCTATGTATAATTATGTTAGGGTGCCTAGAGCCATGGTGCGCAACCTGCGGCCCATCAGGGTAATCTGATTGTGGGCTGCAAGACATTTTGCTGACATTGGCCGTCCCCAGGCATGGCCTCCCCCGCAGCTCCCAATGGCTGCGGTTCACCGTTCCCGGCCAGCATGAGCTGCAGGAAGTGGCAGCCAGCATGGCCCTGGGGCCTGCTGCTTCCCGCAGATTCCATTGGCCAGGAACGGAGAACCATGGCCACTGGGAGCTTGCGGGGGCAGTGCCTGTAGATGGTCAATGTCAGCAAAATATCTGTCGGGCAGCAATCAGATTACCCTGATGGGCTGCATGCAGCCCGTGGACCGCAGGTTGCCCACCACTGGCCTAGAGTCTGGGATAGGTGTCTATTATTTTTTAACTCTAAAATAGATAAATAAAACTAATAGACTCACTGACACATACCACCTATCTACCTTTGCTGCTGATACCCCTGAACTGGATCCTAGAAAGCCACAGCAATTTTTTTCCCCTTTTACCTTAAAATTCACTTCTCTGTCAGGTTATCCCTCTGATTTTGAGTAGTTTTATGGATACTACTCATGTGAATGGAGTTAAGCACATGGATAAATGTTTGCATGACTGGGGCCTAAATGTGCATATCCAATGCTATATTGCCTTTTTGCAATCTCCCTTCCCAATATTTATTGTTATCCTTTGTGGTGTTATGTCTAATTTAGACTGTCTGCTCTTACAGAATGTCATTTTATTTGTCTGTAATGCTCTGTTACGTGCATTCATGGTACTGTATATTGTTTAATAATAATTAAGGAAATGTATAGCTTTAAACAATCTAGTACAACTTAAACAAATGTGTGTTATCAATTAATAAGAAATGTGCAACTTTAAAGACTTAAATCATTTTTTTAAGTGGATATAGTCATATACTTGTGTGGTTTCAAAACAAGAAAGCTAGTGTACTTTGAAAATACAAAGCATTTGGTGTCTCACTAATGATAGGTGATTTTATGAACCACAATACCCAAATACACTTAGAACTTTATTCATTCATCATGCCAGGTAACTGTTCAATACATAAATTGCTTGAAGTTTGGCTTTAAAGTGTCTTGAGATTTTAATTGTTTTTTGCCTCTCTCTTTTGCGTGACAGCATCACTCCCCTAGCAAATGCTTATAGCAACACTTGGCAAAAAACAGAATCCATGTCACTGCTTGCCTTAATAATGTCCCATAGGTATGTTTACTTGTTCTACAAGCTTAGCTGAAAACCTCAAGAGTTTCTGGACCATCTGGGCACAAAACCCAGACAAAGACAAATAATAAATCATCACCAAAACCTCTGTAAACAACAACACAATCAAAACTTCCAGTATTGGTTACTTTAAAAAAATGCAACACATTCCCTTTAACATAAGGCTTACTATTTATTGCTGTATCTTAATCCATCTTCTGAGTCATTGTTTCATATACAGCTTGATTTCCTGAAGCTGGAGATGTGGTAGTAATTGCTTACCTGACTCACAGGCAAATGTCTTTGATGTCTCATCATGAAAAATAATTGCCACTGCATGCTTCTTTGTCTCTCTAGGCAGTCTGGTTATGTTTTTGATGTTGTGAAGCTCAGTTACCTTGAAGTGAAGAGAAACATATTTTAGACCAGTGTATAAATAGTACAGAACACTCACCCCAGATGTTCAGTTTTCACTACAATCACCACATTGTCGGATAGCCATCTGAATTCATTTTCTTGTAGCTGAGAAACAATATACAAGTGTGTCAAGTCAACAGCTGCAGAATTGTCTACAGAATTTATCTTCTGTCAAAAATATATGGGTCTTATTTTTTTTTTCATTTTATGAGAATGTGCATGAAAAAGTATTAACATATTCTTTTTCATCTACACTGGCTTTGTACTCTCCCTATAATACAACAAACTTCTGTGAACATAAAAATTGGCAAATCTGTTGCAGAATTTGTAGCCAGTATGTTGCTGTTAAAGAAATAGCAGTATCTTATTAGCCAAGGGAAGCAGCCAATTCATTGTACCAATTAACACCATACACCTTCATACTGACACTGTGTCATTTATCTTTAAAGTGGAATTGGTAGCTCCAGTGCTGTCCTTGTCAAAACTAGAAAGTCATAATTCTAACTTCAACTATGGATCCAAAAATTGAGAAGGTCCAGGAAACACTTAGCAAGAAGACATTAGCCATAATATAATAAATTAATTGCATAAACAACGCAATATATATTTTCCCATCATTTAATTCTCATGGATATCTTCAATTAACACTAAATGGGAGAAAAATACCCAGAAAAATATGAGTACTACTAGTACTGCCTATTAAGTAGCATTTCCCATTACAAGGCCCTGATTTTAGTTCCTCATAACTTTGTGAAACTTTAACCATTTAGGCTGAAATTTTCCAGGCCAGGTGTCTCCCTCATGCTGAATTGTTTTGAAAATTTTCAGCCAAAACAGTTCAGCCATTTATAAAAAAAAGATGCTAAGGATTTTACCCATAACAACAAAATTCTGGAGCCCTTTTCTATGGACAGCTCTAGCACTCACATTCAAGGACTAGAAATTTGGCAGGGAGATGGCCTATATGTCAGCAATGGGCCTGTTACTGTCCACATGAAAATCTGCCCAAATTTGGCCAATTTATAAGCATTTGAAAAAATTCCCTTTTACACATGTTCAGTAGAGACTTAAAAGATTTTAGCTGCTAAACTCTAAAAAAATTCTATTCATGTTGAGCATGTTCCAGCCCAGGGATACAAAGGACCTTCCCTACACTTGCTTGTCTGGGTTGCTATGGGCTGTGAGGGTCTGGACTCCGGACCTGAGAGAAGGGAGTTTGTCTCATGAAAGCAATGACACCCCTACTCCCAATGCCCAGAATGCAGAGGTCACAGGAGCTAGACCAGCTGGGAGCAGTAGATTGCAGAAGGAAAATGATCAGGATGAGAGAGGGTAGAGAGTGGTACTGAAGGCTGGTAGTAGGGGAAGAGAGGGAAACTGGGTTGGAAGTTGGGGAAGAATATGACTGGTTGGGCAAGGTGACTGGATTGGAATTCAGTAGGTGATAGGGGAGACAGATTGGTGAGGAGTTGGAGGGAAACTGGAATGGCTAGAAAAAGAGACTGGGACCAAGAACCATGGAGTGGGGAGGGGAGAACGTGAAGATGGAGGACAGGCAGATCTGATGAGGAACTAGAATAAAGGGGAAGAACTAGGACTGGCTGGGAAGACTGGGATAAGGAGTTGGGGGGACATTAAGATTGGATGAGGAATCCAGGGAGGGAGATTCGAATTGTTAAGCAATAAGGATGATAAAAATTTGTAGAGATAGGGATGGGGAACAGGACAAGTCATGACGAGGCAAGGAGATTGTGCCTGGGATGAGAAGCCTGAGGAGTGGGGTCTGGGACTGGATAGGCAAGGTGAATGGGACTGGAACAAGACGAAAAGGGGAGTGAAGAAATAAGACGGGCACAAAGACAGGTTGGAGAGGATGGTGCACCAGGGTTTGTGCCCACTAGAGCACACTCACTTCCGCTGCCTGGAACAGAATGCCAGATTCCTTAAGACTCATCAAATTTTTACTGTCAGCAAATTTCTGTCAAACTCACTGGCAAAGGGTCCCATCTCTCTCTAGCAGTGGTCCAAAGACAAAATGGAAACCTACTCCTGCTATCAGTTACTCTTTAGGTCAAGTGGCAGAGGTCTGCGTGGTTGTTCTAAAGGTTCCAACCCTGCTGATGAACCATGTGGGGGTCAATATGATGCCATATGATGGAATTTCAGGGTTTTTCCCCCCATTTGTTCTCATAAAAACCTTGGAAGTTGTACACAGAAGAACTATGTTAAAAGAACATTACTGAGACCTAGTCTCCACTGGCAACCCCTCCTAGTGAATATACACTGATACTGGAAAAAAGGTTCCTTTGCTGAATGCATCCGATGAAGTGAGCTGTAGCTCATGAAAGCTTAGGCTCAAATAAATTTGTTAGTCTCTAAGGTGCCACTAGTACGCCTGTTCTTTTTGCGAATACAGACTAACGCGGCTGCTACTCTGAAACCTATAGATTACACTGGTTCCCCAAATAAAATAAGCTCTACCGACAAAACAAAAAATCTCTGCTTTTGCTGTGTCTACACTAGGATTTTTGCCACTTTAGTAATGCTGTTAAAAAAACAAAACAAAACCCTAACTGACATTACTATACCGGCAAAAGTTTCTCATGTAGACTTAGACTAAGGTCGTAAAGTCAAGCACTCGAAAGTTAGGAAATGCAGAATTAAGGTTACCTGTGCAACCTTAATTAGCCCCCTTGTGAGTATCCATTATGATACAGTTTTCAACTACATCAGCACATACTATATATTCCAGAAGACCCCTGCCTCTGGGCACAGGATGGACATTGCTCATTGAACAAACAGCTATTCAATATTTTGTTTTATCTTCATTGTTCAACATGTGGCCCTAGATCTTATGTACTGCACACCAATCGAACACTGCTCTGCAGACATAATTATTCATTTCTTCAGTTTTTTTTATGGCGCTCATCACCATAATATCTGAGTACTTCATAAAGAGTTCATTTAATATTCACAATACTCCCCCACCTCCGTGAGGTGAGGGGATGGTATTATCCCTGTCAAGTTTCCTTCCCCACTCTGAACTCTAGGGTAGAGATGTGGGGACCTTCATGAAAGACCCCCTAAGCTTATTCTTACCAGCTTTACTTAAACGCTGCTACCACCAAAGTGTTACACAAAGAACAGGGGAAGTGCCCACTTGGAAACGTATCCCTCCCAAAATATCCCCCCAAGCACTACACCCCCTTTCCTGGGGAAAGCTTGATAAAAATCCTCACCAGTTTGCATGGGTGAACACAGACCCAAATCCTTGGATCTTAAGAACAATGAAAAAAAACAATCAGGTTCTTAAAAGAAGACTTTTAATTAAAGAAAAAATAAAAGAATCACCTCTGTAAAATCAGAATGGTAAATACCTTACAGGGTAATCCGATTCAAAACATAGAGAATCCCTCTAGGCTAAACCTTAAGTTACAAAAAGACTCAAAAACAGGAATATACATCCCATTCAGCACAACTTATTTTCTCAGCCATTTAAACAAAACAGAATCTAACACATATCTAACTAGATTGCTTACTGACTCTTTACAGGAGTCCTGACCTGCATTCCTGCTCTGGTCCCAGCAAAAGGATCACACACAGAGAGAGACCCTTTGTCTCCCCCCCCCCCCAGCTTTGAAAGTATCTTGTCTCCTCATTGGTTATTTTGGTCAGGTGCCAGCGAGGTTATCTTAGCTTCTTAACCCTTTACAGGTGAAAGGGTTTTTCCTCTGGCCAGGAGGGATTTAAAGGTGTTTACCCTTCCCTTTATATTTATGACAATCCCATTTTACAAATGGGAGCTGAAGCATATAGAGATTATGGTCAAAAGTATCCACTAATTTGTAGTGCTCAATTACTGACACCTGTTGCCTCCAGAGAGGCGCCGCAAAGAAGGAAAGGGGGAAAATGCATTAATTAATGGTGGGAGGGGAGGAAGTGCAGAATCCAATAACTGAAGGGCAGGAAGATGCCAGAATTTAATAAATGAAGGGGAACCCAAAACTAATTCACTACAAGATAGGAGAGTGGATAAACTCCCAGGCTCATTAATTAGGAATAGGATTTAGAGCTCAGAAATCATGAGTTTGACTGAGTGGAGAGAGTCCAAATTAACTAACTGAGGTGTAGGTTAGTTCTCAGTGTGTGATTATTGGTCTGAATTTATTAAATTATTTATTATCAGCAATCCATGGACAGAGGGGTGGGGAAATAAGTTGCACCCATACTCTGAGCCCCTCTCAACTTCACCACAGGGCACTTGGATGCCAGTGATGCGGAGAAAACCCTCACAATCTAGCACCAGGACTACGGCCAAAATGCAGGTGGGAGGATCATTCGAGAGAAGGAGTGGCTTTCTCTCTTCCCAGACTTCTCTAAACCCCACCCAAGCTAGCGATCTGGTTATTTATTGGTGCGGGAGTGAAGATGTAGTTTAGACAGATGTGGCTTTGGAGGATTTGTAGCCTTGGAAGTGTGAAATCTCAGGTACTTTTCACTATGGATAGAAAAGTTGGGCCTATAATTTTAAAGGTGTTTAGGATGCAGATATGTGGCTAGTGAGGTTTTTCAAAGGTGCCTAACTGCCATTGACTTAAGATTAGGGGTTCAGAATCTAAATAGATAAGTAACACTATAACATGAAAGAAATATAGATGACCCTAATTAAATGGGGAAAAGCATATGAAGTAGACGGTGTTGGATGTATCTGTATAAATGGTTATGAGAACAACATTCAGAAAAACCCAATATAATATGCACTAAATGAACAATGGAAGATTTCTCTCTCTGGAGCAGGAGGAAAGGAAATACTAGATAATAATCTTCAAAAGCTTTGAATGGTGACAAGATTCATAAACTGCATCAAGAACTCTTTAAACAACCCTTCAGCCAGAGATACAAGTTATGCTAGGTAGTGATTTTTTCCTTTATCACTTGAGGATTAAAGATTATCAAAATGATCCTGCAGTAAATAGTTCCTGAGCTGCCTTTGATAAAAAAATAGATTAAAAAAATACTCCAATCTAGGCACCGAAACTATATAAGAATTTTGATAGTAACTCAAATTTTGTTCAGAGGCTACTATCAACAAAACTCTGAAGATATATTTAGCCATCCACACAGAAGCAAAAGATTTTACTTGTCTCTCATACTAATCAGTATATTAAATTATATCATGCAACAAATAATTGTATTAAAATACATCAGCAATAGAAAAAACAGTGTCAGTCACACACAGAGTAGCATTCAACATTGCCAACTGGAAGTAAGCAGGGGGTGAGTCCTTCTGTTTGACTCACTGGGAAGAAATGCTTTGATTTTCATAAAAAGAAAAGGAGTACTTAGAATCATAGAATCATAGAATATCAGGGTTGGAAGGGACCCCAGAAGGTCATCTAGTCCAACCCCCTGCTCGAAGCAGGACCAATTCCCAGTTAAATCATCCCAGCCAGGGCTTTGTCAAGCCTGACCTTAAAAACCTCTAAGGAAGGAGATTCTACCACCTCCCTAGGTAACGCATTCCAGTGTTTCACCTTGTGGCACCTTAGAGACTAACCAATTTATTTGAGCATAAACTTTCGTGAGCTACAGCTCACTTCATCGGATGCTCACGAAAGCTTATGCTCAAATAAATTGGTTAGTCTCTAAGGTGCCACAAATACTCCTTTTCTTTTTGCGAATACAGACTAACACGGCTGTTACTCTGAAACCTTTGATTTTCATGGGACTCAGATACACACCTTAGAAGCAGGGCAATGGGGGACCATTTTCTGCCACATTCTCTTTGTCCTTTACAATGTGCTATGATCAGCACTGAGCCACCATGGTTCTCCAGATTTTCAACAGACTGTTTGTAAAGTTCCTTGTTTTGGTGGGTCAAGTACAGCTGCATGAAATTCACATTTGGTTTCATGGGATTTTGATTCCTAGAATGTCGTGGGCTTCCTGCCACTCATATTGGTTGTACAGGGCAGGGGGTTAATTGGTTGTTGAATAATGCATAATTTCATGTAGAAAATGCGCTTATTTTTTCCATAAAATTCATGAAATTTTCTATGGAAATGGGCCTATTTTCAACACCGTAAAAAATATTTGGAGTTGTTTTGTATTTAATTACAAATGTTTCCCCTGTATAGATTTCTGTTATTAGAAACCTTTCAAGGTTTAGAACCTGTTCTCAGGATTTTTCTTGGTCAATAAAAAGAATTCTACTACTGAATTTTTTAAACAGCTACTTCTCTTCCCACTAAAGGGACATTGCCTATTTGAAATCCAGCCATTTTCCGAAAGTGGAGTTACAATTACTTTCAGGTACTCCCAACTGCTCCTGACCCCTCCTAATGACATTTGAGGTTTTCAAGTCACATGTTTTCATTTTTTAAAAGTATTTCTCACCCATTGGGGTATGAGATTCCCACACAAATATTGGGGCAAACTGACCAAAAGGCTACACAAGTGAAACTGACTACAGAGAAATAGTGAGAGTGACCATACTCAAAGTACTGCCAAGTGCATAAAATGAACAAAACTGAAAAAAAAAAAGAGTCAAGATGTTTCCTGCATTCTTTAATCTTTGACTGACATCAATCTCAGACGAAACTGTCCAGTTAACTGATGCAACAAGAATCACCTTAGCAATGGTGGTGGAGCCTTCCCAAAAGTGTGTGGGACCCTGGGTGGGTCTCTGCCCCCTCCGTGGCCCCACCCCCAGCCAAGCTGGAAGCTGGAGCAGGCTGGGAACCATGGACCCTCCACCTGCCTGGGGTAGGGAGGACAAGAGCATCCCCCAGCTCTTGTCCATGCCCAGCAGCCCCCCTGCTCAGGGTTTGTGGCTCCTGCACAGCTCTCCCCAACCCGGCTCCAGCCAAGGGATGGGGCCTTGGAGCCACAGCCTGTCCATGGTAACTGGGTGAGGGGCCCTGGGGGCAGGGATATGGGGTGCTCTCTGCCCCCGCACTTCAGCCACTGCAGGTGGAGGGTCTGTGGTGCCCCATGCTGCCCAGAATCCCTGGCTGGGCTCCAGCTGCTGGCGAGGTGGGATGGCCCATGGCAAAATGTGGACGGGCCAGGCCTGTCCACTTTCAAAAGTGAGAGGGCCATGGCCCCTCCGGTTCCAGAGCCCTTACACCTTATAAAAGAAAAGAATCCAGTTTTCACATCATTTTGCTTCTGGTACTTTAGTAATTCCCTCTGTTCATAATGGGTCAGGTCCTCAGCCCTCTTTCAGCAATGCAAAAAGGGACAGAAATTTGTCTTTAAAAGCCTGTTGGGGATTATCCTTATATCACTGTCAGAAAGTTAGTATTGCTAGCTCTTCATCAGCTTCTCCTGGCAGCTCAACTTGTACTGAGGACTAGATAAGTTCATGACTGCTCCTAGCATCAAAATCTGGAAAGCCAGTAGAAAGCAACTTATGCCTCTGTACTCAAGTGTGCTAAGTGCAAGATCTTAAGTATCTAGTTCTGCTTGTGTCCACACTTAAATTTGTCTTCCACTGCTGTAAGTGGCCTATTAGGCCAATATAGTAATATCACCTCCCCAAGCAGCATTGAGCCAAGGTCAAGGTACAGAGATCAACATAGCTGATAGGTAGACACTGTGTTACCTGTGCCAAGCCTAATAGTCATCCAGCAGCTGTCCCACAATGCCCAACACTGACTGCTCTGGTCACCATTGTGAACTCTACTGCCCAAGGGTTATGCAGACTGGAAGCTACCCCTCTCCTTTAAAGACCCACAATTTTTTGAAATTCCTTTTCCTGATTTCCTGTCTAGCAGCTCTCCGTTGTTGTGTGCATCTGCCCAGCTGACCATGCCAGCTACGTGCTCCAGACATGCTCTAGCCTGGAGTAGACAAGAGATATTGGATCTCTTGGGCCTGTGGTGAGAAGAGGCTGTGCAAGCACAGCTATGGACCTGCCATGGAAACGTGGATATCAACAAGCAGATTGCTCAGCCTGCCCCTGGTTCCTGACTATTTTCTGTGACTTGACCCTGGGCCCCAGGTCCTGGTTCCAGACTATGGCTTGACCCCACCCCTTCAGCTCTGGATCCAGGTTATTGACTGTGGCTCGACCTCCTTCTCCAGTCCCTCTATGGACATGACTGTCTGGCTGTGGTCCCTGACACCCACTCTCATGAAAACTCCTCTTTCTCATCCTTGTGTGTGCCTGTGCGCAATTATATTTCTCAAAATATGCAATGTTGTTGTACTTGTGTTGGTTCCAGGACAATAGAGAGATGTGGGTGAGGTAATATCTTCTATTGGACCAACTTCTTGTCTCTCCCACCAACAGATTTTGGTTCAATAACAGAACCACCTTGTCTCTTTCATATTTCTCAATGGCTTTCATTACAGGGCCTAGTATGAAGTCTTTCTTTTACCTCAGATTGTTTTTTCCCCACTCTACCTGTCAGGCCATCTAAGAGAATGCCCTTGTGATAGTTGCTCCATTGTTTGGAAGTTAGACCAATTCAGCCCTAACAGCTTGCAATCACTGGTCTTGTGATTGTGGGGGGAGGGGAAGTGTTGAAACGATGCTCCTCCTGACATTCCACCTGGTCATCTCAGAAATCCTATAACACATTTTGGGATATAGAGCAATATATATTAACAAGCACTACCACATTCATCAAAAAGTAGCTCTGCCACATTCAATTTGTTCAACTGAATGGTCTTTCCTAGCCTCATTGCCTACGAATCTGTGAAAAAAATACATGGAAAAAAGTAAAGTTTTTGCTTTCTTGTTCAACGGACACTCAGGTTCACAGTCATCAGGACACTGGTGTTCCTATGACTGTGACAAAAACTTAATATTAAGAGTATTTTCCTTACATTATAAATCAAAAGCCATGAGTTGGCCCACTTCAGAAAGCTTGCACACTAGATTATTACTTCTATCCCTCGTGTAAACAATGTCGACTGGCCAGCCTAATGCATAGTCAAGCTACTTTAGGTATCCCCAGAATGTTTTTGTTGTTGTTTAGAATGGGTAATTTTGTTCTAGTGATCAGTCACTATGATCATCTATTGGTACTCCACTACATATTAGTGTACGAGTTAACACTACTGCCGATTTTTCTATTAAGTCAGTATCTATTTCACAGTAATATGGCCCTTGTTTCTGCAGCACTGACTGATCTCTATTATGTCTAGTGATGTTTCTGAATCCAGAATCTTGTTCTTTTTCAAGCCAGGTCTCTGATGCAATGTCTCATAATGCTGTCCAAAGACCAATTTCAGATGGTATATAGAGCTATTTCTGTTACAGGGATTAAACATATGGAAGTCTTGAAATTTTTGATAGCACAACCTAGCATTCTTTATGCAGAGATGATGTGTAACTCTTGATAGTGTGTGTGTGGGGAGGGGAGGGGCACCACCTGCTGTGTAGGGCCGGCTCTGAGTCAACAAGAAACCCATACACAGGAGTTGGGCAGCCCCAGCCCTGCCCCAAGCCCTTGGAGGCTGGGTGGTTTCCAGATGTGGCTTCCAAGCCCCCCTGTCTCTCCCCCACCCCCACAGCCAGGGACTCTTGCACATTAGCCACCCTGTGGCCCTGGTTAAATCCCCCCCAGGTCTCTGTGCAAGACACGAACATACATCGGGGCAGGCGCCCGGCCTCACGGGCCCCTGCAAGCCTCTGGCAAGTGCGGCATTTGCCTCCCATGCACAAGCCCCGTTGTGGCTGGAGGGTCGCTGTAGGTCAGCACCAGGGTGACAAAGGGTAAAGGGGGACAGCTCGCTGTTGCTGACATCCCTGTTTTGAAATAAACTACTGTGCAATCACATATTTAGAACCCACTCCCTGCAAAAAAAGAAATACAAATAAAAATATAAGGCAGAACTCTGGGGGAGCACATGGTGTTGCCTCTGTCTGTAAGGGTTTCCAAAGCCTTTTTAGACAAACTAACCCCCCCATCCAAAAAGACACTACACAAGAACAAGCACCTTAAACATCCACTCCCATGTCTTCATTGGGTGTGTCTTTGGTATGAATTCAATTGTGATCATATTTGAAAATGACATCGAAATAGGAGAGATAATAAACCCACAAATCTGAAGAATTGTCACAGATGAAGTGTCACTAGAGGAGGTTTTGGAATTAATTGAGAAACTTAACTGTAACAAGTCACCGGGATGAGATGGCATTCACCCAAGAGTTCTGAAAGAACTCAAATGTGAAATTGCGGAACTATTAACTGTGGTTTCTAACCTGTCCTTTAAATCAGCTACTGTACCCAATGACTGGAAGATAGCTAATGTAATGCCAATATTTAAGAAGGGCTCTAGAGGTGATCCTGGCAATTACAGACCGGTAAGTCTAACGTCAGTATCGGACAAATTAGTTGAAACAATAGTAAAGAATAAAATTGTCAGACACATACAAGAACATAAATTGTTAAGCAAAAGTCAACATGGTTTCTGTAAAGGGAGATCATGTCTTACTAATCTATTAGAGTTCTTTGAGGGGGTCAACAAACATGTGGACGAGGGGGATCCAGTAGACATAGTGTACTTAGATTTCCAGAAAGCCTTTGACAAGGTCCCTCACCAAAGGCTCTTACGTAAATTAAGTTGTCTTGGGATAAGAGGGAAGATCCTTTCATGGATTGAGAACTGGTTAAAAGACAGGGAACAAAGGGTAGGAATAAATGGTAAATTTTCAGGATGGAGAGGGTAACTAGTGGTGTGCCCCAAAGGGTCAGTCCTAGGACCAATCCTATTCAACTTATTCATAAATGGTCTGGAGAAAGGGGTAAACAGTGAGGTGGCAAAGTTTTCAGATGATACTAAACTGCTCAAGATAGTTAAGACCAAAGCAGACTGTGAAGAACCTCAAAAAGATCTCACAAAACTAAGTGATTGGGCAACAAAATGGCAAATGAAATTTAATGTGGAAAAATGTAAAGTAATGCACATCGGAAAAAATAACCCCAACTATACATACAATATGATGGGGGCTAATTTAGCTACACCTAATCAGGAGAAAGATCTTGGAGTCATCGTGGATAGTTCTCTGAAGACGTCCACGCAGTGTGCTGCCGGCAGTCAAAAAAGCAAACGGGATGTTAGGAATCATTAAAAAAGGGATAGAGAATAAGACAGAGAATATCTTATTGTCCTTATATAAATCCATGGTACGCCCACTTCTTGAATAGTGCGTACAGATGTGGTCCCCTCATCTCATAAAATATATACTGGCATTAGAAAAGGTTCAGAAAAGGGCAACTAAAATGATTAGGGGTTTGGAACGGGTCCCATATGAGGAGAAATTAAAGAGACTAGGACTTTTCAGCTTGGAAAAGAGGAGACTAAGAGGGGATATGATAGAGGTATATAAAATCATGAGTGGTGTGGAAAAAGTGAATAAGGAAAAGTTATTTACTTGTTCCCATAATATAAGAACTAGGGGCCACCAAATGAAATTAATGGGTAGCAGGTTTAAACAAATAAAAGGAAGTTCTTCTTCACACAGCACACAGTCAACCTGTGGAACTCCTTGCCTGAGGAGGTTGTGAAGGCTAGGACTATAACAGGGTTTAAAAGAGAACTGGATAAATTCATGGAGGTTAAGTCCATTAATGGCTATTAGCCAGGATGGGTAAGGAATGGTGTCCCTAGGCTCTGTTTGTCAGAGGGCGGAGATGGATGGCAGGAGAGAGATCACTTGATTATTACCTGTTAGGTTCACTACTCTGGGGCACCTGGCATTGGCCACTGTCAGTAGATAGGATACTGGGCTGGATGGACCTTTGGTCTGACCCAGTATTGGCCATTCTTATGTTCACAACACAGAGCCAAACTGGTGATATGAGCTTCACCATCCATCCCCTTTAATCTACTATAAAAAAAATCTATTATGCAAAAAAAAAAACCCAATCACACAAAAAACAGGGAATTAACAACATACATTCTTAACTTCACCATTCAGTTGCACTGTTTTTGGTTACACCTACTTCATTTATATCTCTGCATAAACTGTACATTTTTCAGGACAGGTGCTTTGTTATTATGGTGACGGGATATACAGGTAAATAGATGGATCAATACACTGATAGTCTTCATATCTGTCTGTGAAGCACAGAACATATTGTTAATACTGTATTGTATTAATAATCATAATTAATAATAGAGCAGTGGGGTCTACAGGCAACAATAAGAGATTTGATTATAATAAATGTAAAATCCTACATACCAGGAGATGCAGTGAATTGCACAGATACAAAATGGGATGACTAACTAATAGCTGAACCAATCACACTGAAATGAGTTCATTTCCATTTTGTCTACTTAATACTCTACTAAAATTACTTTCTTATTCAGCCAGGTTATACTGTGGAATTGAGATTTACAGGGGAGTGGAGAAATGTCTTAATATATGCCTTGCAAAGTTACAAAAGAGTTCAGCTGCAGTATTCATTTATGCAAATAAATCTTGTCTGTGTATATTACTCAAATCCAGGAACATGATCCTAAAATGATATATTTAAACATCTCACTGCTCCACAGTGAAGGCCTAAATTATAGTTAGAAAATAAAGCCCTATGACAAACAAAAACAGATAATGAAGACATGCAAAAACAATAAATAGAATTATAGAAATGTAGGACTCAAGGGACCTTGGGAAGTTATCAAGTCCAACACCCTTCACTGAAGCCAAGTAAACCTAGACCATCCCTTACCGTTTTCTGTCCAAACTGCTCTCAAAAGCCTCCAGTGATGGGGGTTCCACAGCCTCCTTTGAAAGATTGTAGTTAGAAAGGTTTTCCTAATATCTAACTTATATCTCCTTTGCTGTGGTTTAAACCCACTACTTACTGTCCTACCTTCAGTGGACATGGAGAACAATTGGTCACAGTCCTCTTTATAGCTGTTCTTAACATGTTTGAAGAAGTTTCAATTTGTGATCCACTATCACCCCCAGATCCTTTTCAGCAGTAGTACCACCTAGCTACTTATTCCCCATTTTGTAAGATTCCTAAATGAAATTCTTTGCACTTGTCTTTATTGAATTTTATCTTGTCCAATTTGCCAAGATCATTTTAAATTCTAATCCTGTCCTCCAAGGTGCTTGCAATCCCTCCCAGCTTAGTGTCACCCGCAGATGTTATAAGCACTCTCTCCACTCCATTATCCAAGTCATTCATGAAAATATTGAATAGTACTGGATCCAGGACTGAGCCCTGTGGGATCCTACAAGGTACACCCTCCCAGTTTAACAGTGAATCACTGATAACTACTCTTTGAGTATGATCTTTCAACTTCTCCCTAGTATCATCAGAGGAAATTGAAAAACACCAAACATTTTATTCTTAGGCATGTCCTGTTTGCATTATTCTAAAAATGTGCCTGGTATCTGGAAGTGGGACAGGGAATGTTCTTGAGAGTCCATATACCTCACAGTATTTACATTGCACAGATTCCTGGAAATTGCCTGGACGGAAGGAAAGGTCTGAATTGACATGAATGGATTTCTATTTTCTAGCATGCCACTAGCTTCCTGTCACTACATTTCTATTAACAACAACGATAGAAGTAGAGGAAAAGGACAGCAAAATGTAAGTGTTCACCCTTTGCTATCTGAATAATGGCCCATATGCTACCATCTGCTGTGCAAGACCAAGCATATAATGACGTGAGGAAGGGAAAACCAATGGAATGACAAAGGGCAGCAGCTCTGCTGCATTCTTACTTGGGCCCCAGAAACTGCAGAAGTCCCTCACTCCAAAAGGGACAACACTGCAAGAAATGGAAGGAGCAACTGCTAGATGTACAGTGATCCAAATAGAAAACTGCACAGTGCTTGAGTCAGCAGTAGCTCCCTTTACATGACTGAACCCTACTGACACCAAGGGGAGGTTATGCTGGAGTTGCATAGCTTTGTGGCTCTAAAGGAGGCCATGTGGTCACTGAGAAGCAAGGAGACCTGAGGAAATGCAGAAGTCTGGGTTTACAGTGGGATGTGTGTCCCAGATCTGTGAATATCTCAGGATATTTGCGGAAGCTGAACTCAACCGATATGGGACAGCAAATCCTGCCCCGCTAACCAGAGCAATTAAGATGAAATGCATTTTTCTAGCTCCAGTGCAGCTTTTTATGGATAAGGGCACAGCATGTGGCCAAGCGCAGATATGGAAGGCTGAAAAACAAGCTTGAACAAAAAAATATTAAAAAATCTGGGTACTGCAAAACCTGTTTTAGAAGGAAAGTGACAAAACTGAATGGAGAACAAGAGAACAGATAAGATCACACAGAATTAGATGAGGAAGGTTGAAGTGAGTATCAACAAAGTAACTATGAAGGAAGAAAAACAGAATAGAGGAATGAGAGAAAATGTAAACGAAGACCAGAGCCTACTGACTGAGTGCACAGTTCTTTTCACCCCTGCGGGGGAATTTCCCCCTGGGACAGGGGAGGCAGTAGTGCTAGTAATGCCATCCTCCAGGAGTTCTGCCAGGGAGACACATAGTGGCCTCCACCCTTGCTCCCCAGGGCATGCCTCCAGGCACTTGGACTGAAGAGAAAGGGTTGCAAGCACCTGCCTCCAGGCCCAACATAGACAGCCTCCATCCTGGCGAGCTCACATAACAGGAGGGTGACTCAAGCCTCATGAATGGAAAAAGCTGAGGAGAGAGAGACTAGCCCAAAATAAGTGAGAAAGAATAAACATACAAAACATAGACAAGGTACAGTCATGAAAGGCCACTACAAAAAAATGAAAATTTGACTGGAGAAAATATGCACAGCTCAGAAAATGAACACTCTCTTATTTCCTATTGCCTTTTGATTTTAAATTTGATCTTTTAAAACAACTGAAACATTCCAAAGATCAAAATTCTTCAGTTATTTTTGAGAATGCAATCTTTATTATTGTAAATTTTGAACTGAGTAAAAAATAAATAAAAATCTTTCATTTATTCTTAGGATTTAAATAATTTAAAAAAACCCTGGAAATTGTATTTATCATTTGAAGCGTAAAACTGATTGACCCTCACCTTTAACAGAGCATCATTATTATCATCATTAAACTGACTCCCGGGAAATTCACCCTACCGCACCCTGTCACCATATGATGCAAAACCTGTCCAGCTACCATAAAACTTCAAATAAATCCATTCCAGAATTCTTTTGTCTTATTTCCATGAAATCTAAATTAAAAAAAAAATCAACCATCATTTGATGGGGGGCTTTGCTATATATTTCACAACATATAGTAAGTGCTTCATAGTCTCTACAACTCAGGTCTACCAAATCTGCTTGATCACTGCAAATTATTCATGTAGACTGGCATTCATTAGGCAATAAGGCAGAGCCCTCATCACAGCAATGTCTCTTGAAGTATACTGCTGTAATGCTTCCAGAACTGAACAACTGCTGCATAATCCGTAAAATCAGCCAGCCACTGGGGTTACAGTGTTCCTGGCCAATCGTCTGCAGTTGTAAAATGGAGTTTAAAGCCTAGTTGTGATCTCTCTCATTTTAATCACCAATTATTATTTTTATAGCTACTGAAAAAGAATTGCCTTTATACTTCAAAAAATACTTTGCAGACAAAGATTAATCAACTGTAATATAAAAACCCAACCTCCACAACTCCCCCCACCCTATATATTTTCCAAACTGTACCATTCATTTTGATTCACAAATTGAATATCATAGAACAATCATCTTGGTGCGTGATTAAAATATAAAAACCTCAGGGAGAATTGAGAGTTTGGAAATGTTTTAAATAAGCCATAATTTGATTAAAAGAACCTTGCAATTTAGAATCCAAATTTAGATTTGAAAAATAAAGTAGTTTTGAGGATGTGGGGAAGAGGGAGTTTAAAACAAAACCAAATATGAATAGCAAACATCTCATTCTCTTCTTTCCAAATTTCAATAAAGATGGTTTTTAAAACTGATCAGTCCCCTGATGTGATGGGAACACAAACGCAATAGCATTGTGCTTTTGTCTGAGAAACAGAAATGGAAAACTGATCAGTTTAGTGTAATCATCCAAGCAAACAGTAATACATGAACTGCATAAATGGTGAAATTATTTCACTTTTAATAATATATTTAAATTACTACAGTATGACAATACTAGTAGAGTATGCCAGTCAGCTTCCATCTTTTATCCATCATAATGCTGTCTAATAGTCCATTTGGGTCCAAACTTTTCATAAGTGATCTGAATGCAAAAGTATTTTTTTTTCCTCTGAAAGATGTACAAAATTTCAGTTTGAGTAAAATCAAAAGTAAATATACTTTTCCAACTTTTAAATGTTGCCCATGGTTTGCTAAAAATGACACCATGTTCAGAACTGCAGATCTGTCACTAACAGCTATTTATTAAGTTTGAAGTTACTTTAGAACACATTGTGACTAATAATTAACTTGTGTATGTATAGCAGAATATTTTCATTAGGGTTTAACAACATAATCGTCTTTGGAACTACTGAACTGCTGAATTCTGCTCTTTAAAATGATGTAAATCCAGACTCACAGTTTCCTTCAGTAGGAGTAGGTGTTGAACTCTGCACAGATTAACTTCTGAAATCATACAACGTTCAGATCATAAATCTGATTTACCCCATTTTAAATCAGGTGAGAATTTGCCCCAATGATTTTTAAAGGTTTAATTTGTCATGTGACAAATTAAAATGAGACACATCTGTGTGTATTGTGTTGGACTGGCATGGCTTTAACTGACTCCTGCAAAATTCAGGTATACAAAATTCATGGCATAATTTGCATCCACAATTTAAGTCTTTGAGTGGGTCAAGGTGCTCCATGTGGGTAGACTACTGAGCCTGCATATAGTATCACTGACTTCAAAAGGATGCTGAGATGCAGCCTCCGTCTCAGACTTCACCTTTGTTACTGATTCAAGTCTCCACTATAGGCTGTCACAGCCCTTCAGCTCCTTCCAGGTTTCTGTCATCTGAAGATTTCACTTCAGATGAGCCTGAATCTCCAGTGCTTGAGGAATCGGGGCCTAGCATCTAGCACTGATGTGTCTCCTCACACAAGTAAATTAAGAGATTTGGGGCCTGATTCAGCAAATCACTTAAGCATGTGTTTAACTTTAAGCACAAATAGTTCTATGCATTTAAAATTAATCATGCACATAAATCTTTGCAGGATTGGTGACCTTATAAAATACATTGTAATAAATATAAAGTTACCACAATAAGGCTAACATTTTCAAAACACTTAAGGGCTTGACTACATGAACACTTAGTTGGTGGCAAACTGGGGTGTAAATCTAGCCCTCATTAGCCTGCTGCACATTATGTGTCTATGTGAACCCTGCTGCCACACACTAAAAGTTTTTTTTTACCAAAATTTGATCTACCCTGTTTGAAAGGGAATTAGATTAAAGTGCACTGTGGAACATTTAGTGTGTAGCAGCAGAGTACACAGGGACTTTAAGTGCACAATAGGCCAGGGCAGGATAGATTTATACCCCAGCTTGCCGCAAAATAAGTGTTCTTGTAGACAAGCCCTAAGCAGTATGAGAGATTTTGGCTATATCTACTCCAACCATAGTGAGGACTATGTTAATGTGAACTACGTGTACCTTTCAGTTCATGCCACAGTATCCACCCTGGCCTGGAAAAGAGTGCCACACATCTTTGTGCTCTGCAATTCACATCCTGCAATGCAGTGTAGATATGTCCTAAGTCCCATTGTTAAGAGTGACGTAGGCACTTAGGACCAGGTCTACACTACACAACATAGCTACTGCCTCTCAAGGAGATGAATTAACTATGGCGCCAGGAAGCTCTGCTGTCGGCTTAGAAGCATCTTCACTAAAGTGCTACAGCGGTGCGGCTGCACCAGTGCAGTTGCGCCACTGTAGCACTGTACATGAAGACAAGCCCTAGGAATCTTTAACTATAAATGCAAAGTTTCAGAGTAGCAGCCGTGTTAGTCTGTATCCGCAAAAAGAAAAGGAGGACTTGTGGCCCTTAGAGACTAACCAATTTATTTGAGCAAAAGCTTTCGTGAGCGCTCACGAAAGCTTATGCTCAAATAAATTTGTTAGTCTCTGCGGTGTCACAAGTCCTCCTTTTCTTTTTATAAATGCAAAGGCAACCAATGTATGCATTTACAATCATTATAGTTGCCATGTACAAGAAATTAATCATATTATATTATTTGTGGAATTTCCTACAGTATATCCGAAAGCTACAACAATCAATTAGGTAAAAGATATAAAAGGTTTTTATACCAAGCATTTTACATTACAATATATGAAGCAGCACAAAGAAGTTAAAAATATTTTGCCTTTCAAAATTCTGTACTAATTTCATTGAGAAGTTGTCTGAAAAAGAGGAGGATATTCTGTATTAGAAACCCAAAAGATACTGAGAAAGGAAGCACATGGTGGTTTGAGGAAAGTGAAAAAGACTCTGGAATGAAAGTACAACCCTTCGTCTGGGATTTCTGCATTTTTTTTAAAAAAATTAACATTTCTAGTATTTATTCTTCTAAAACTTCTTTTTATTGTTTCTATTACATCTGTTTCAAAATTAAATGAAATTTATTAGCTGATTATATGAACATTCTTTTAGCTTAATTGTCATTGAGGATAAATTTGTTTAGAATATCTGTTATGACAATTATCTACAGCTACATTTTCAACCCTAATGCATTTTTAATAGCATTCTTCATCAGCCAGTGATTTGAATTTCAAATTTCCTTCTATGAAGTAGTAAAAATTACAGACAGAATTTCTGTAGCAATATTCATAATAAATTGTTCTTTTTTTATTTACTCTAGAAGGGCTCTCTTGCAGTAAACATACCAAATACATGAAGGAGCCTTTTAATACACATAAGGCTTGTTATATTTAGTCTCTGTTTATTACCACAGAGTGAAAGTGACAATAAACCTAAATGTCTTCCCCAGCATCATATTCAACCTTAATGTGTTTGGATGTGATGTCTGTACCTGTTTGCTATTAAGGAAATTTCTTGTTCGCATTCCATTTGAGAAACCTAAATCTATACTCATTCCATGATTCGCCTAGCAAAATGCAATGTAGCTTTTAAGGGGGTCATTCCAGTTAAAAATCATACATGCTTAAAAAACAAAATTTCCTTACTGGTGTTACTGATAGTATGTTAGATGGTTAAGTTTGAAATAGTTCAAATTTACTTTTTCCTGTTTATGCTGTTCACTTCTCCTACTTGGATAATCACAAAGTAGTCAATTCCTTTAATGTGTTACACACTTTAAAAACAAAACAAAAAAACCCTATGGTAAAAGAATATTTTGGTTGCAAAATCAAGCATCCCAAAGCTAGGAAATACTAGAATTAAGGTTACCTCTGCAAGCTTTATTCATACCCTTGTGTGTATGCATTATGATACAGTCTTTATTACTTGATCACATTCTATTTTTTTTTCCATAGGACCCCTGCCCTATTCCATGCACATGATGGATAGGGCTCAGTGACTGAGCAGTTATTGAACAACGAGCATAAATATTGAACGTGTGGACCATGCCTTTGCTGGACACTATTTAAACCCTGCCCCAAAGAAAGAATTGTTAATTTATCCATAGGATTTTCTATGCTGCTCATCAATACAGTATCTGAATGCTTCACAGTCAATCTTCATAACACATCTGTGTAAGGTGAAGGGTTGGTAATATCCCTATTTTACAGGAGTATTGGCACAGAGAGACTGAAGTCAAAATTTGTCCATTATCTTGGATGCCTGATATGAGACACATAGGACCTGACTTTTCAGCATACTTACCATTAGACATTACTTTACATGTTCAAAGCAAAGATCTCATTGACTTTAGTTGCAGCTCTAAGTGCTCCACACTCCAGCCAAGTCAGGCACCCAGAAAACAAGTCACACATAATTAGTGATACCTCTGAAAAGTTTAGGTTAAAAATGGCTTGATAGGAACTTTGTGGCAGGGGAAGAGATAGGATCTAATTCTCCAGGGCAGTATTCAACTGCCTTAACTATGAGACAATCTTTTCTCTTCATGCAATAATTCCATGTCATTCACTACACATCCTTCAAATATTACAAAAAATGAATAAAGGGTCTTCAAGAGAACAGCCTATTTAGTACGAAAGCAAACTAATCACGACTATGATCGTATTGCTCCCCCCCCCCCCCCGAGTATATAAAAATCAGATACAGTAGTTTGGCCACCTAGGCCATCTGACTTGTTATTATTGAGACCTAATTGTTTTATATGAAAGCACTTGGTGAGCTAACTTTCCTTTTCTGTATATATTTTTTTCACTTAACTGCCCTGTCTACCTTACAATTAATTCAAAACAAAATCCCCTATCATAGAATCATAGAATATCAGGTTTGGAAGGGACCTCAGGAGGTCATCTAGTCCAACCCCCTGCTCAAAGCAGGACCAATCCCCAACTAAATCATCCCAGCCAGGGCTTTGTCAAGCCTGACTTTAAAAATATCTAAGGAAGGAGATTCCACCACCTCCCTAGGTAACGCATTCCAGTGTTTCACCACCCACCTAGTGAAAAAGCTTTTCCTAATATCCAACCTAAACCTCCCCCACTGCAACTTGAGACCATTACTCCTTGTTCTGTCATCAGCTATCACTGAGAACAGTCTAGATCCATCCTCTTTGGAAACCCCTTTCAGGTAGTTGAAAGCAGCTATCAAATCCCCCCTCATTCTTCTCTTCCACAGACTAAACAATCCCAGTTCCCTCAGCCTCTCCTCGTAAGTCATGTGTTCCAGTCCCCTAATCATTTTTGTTGCCCTCCGCTGGACGTTTTCCAATTTTTCCACATCCGTCTTGTAGTGTGGGGCCCAAAATTGGACACAATACTCCAGATGAGTCCTGACCAATGTTGAATAGAGGGGAACGATCACGTCCCTCGATCTGCTGGCAGTGACCCTACGTATACATCCCAAAATGCCATTGGCCTTCTTGACAACAAGGGCACACTGTTGACTCATATCCAGCTTCTTGTCCACTGTAACCCCTAGGTCCTTTTCTGCAGAACTGCTGCCTAGCCATTCAGTCCCTAGTCTGTAGCGGTGCATGGGGTTCTTCCGTCCTAAGTGCAGGACCCTGCACTTGTCCTTGTGGACCTCATCAGATTTCTTTTGGCCCAATCCTCTAATTTGTCTAGGTCCCTCTGTATCCTATCCCTACCCTCCAGCTTATCTACCTCTCCTCCCAGTTTAGTGTCATCTGCAAACTTCAAACAATTCCACACAAGAGCAGATAATGGGACTACACATGTGTAATCATGTGCAACATTTGGGCCCAAATTTGTAAGAGTTCAGTCAGGTCCCTACTCTTCAGTCAGCATGTTAGAATGCTGCTTTATCAATTACACTGTAGCAGGGAGAAAACAATTGTATTGCTTTAATACATTCTTAGTTGAAGGGATTTCACTGTGTTAGTTTATATTCTGCCCTTTGATGTACTGAAACGCTATTAACAGCTTTATTACTGCACAGTTCCAATTATATTTTGTAATTTGCTTTTTGATACACAGAATGCCTGTTTTGAACAATGACATTATTCAGATAGTTGTATATTTAAAAGGGGGCTGATAATTACTGCAAATTTTATGGTTTGGTGTGCAGAACACTCAGTATATTAAATTATTCTGCAAATGATTACTCATTTAAATGAGGTTCACTTTAATCAGTTATCACTTCCAGGGCAGCTATCTCCTGACTAATATATATTTTCATCTTCCCATAACCTCCAAATAAACTCAGTAAAGATGGTTTCTCATCTCACAGATTAACTATAGCATTTTCAAAACACAGGACTAAAGTTGGGGGGGAGGGGAGGGAGAAGCAGTTAACATTTTCAAGAGTGCTTAAGACCCATTTTCAATAACGACTTACGTCCAGATTTTTAAAAGCATTTAGGCATTGCAATGTTCAACTTTGCAACACCTAAGTGTCATTTCCAAAAATAAATTAGGCACTTAAGGGCAGATTTTTAAAAGGTCTTTAGGTGCCAAATCTCCACTGTAAACACGATTCTGGTGCCTAAATACATTTGAGAATCTGCCTTTTAAACTCCTAAATCAGTTAGGGGTTGCAGCATTTAGTATGGCAATACCTAGTACCTTTAAAAACCTGGGCCAGAGTCACTACTGAAAAGAGTCAAATCCTAGTGAGGAAAAATAAAAGGGTGCAAACTCTGGAAAATCAACTGTAAAAGTGTAAGACAGTACAAGAAAGAATTTGAACAGCAAATAGCTAAGGACACAAAAACTAACAGCAAAAGTACATCAGAAGCAGGAACCCTACCAAACAGACAGTGGAGCCATGGGCAAGGGAGGTGCTAAAGGAGCACTCAAGGAAAACAAGGTTGTTGCAGAGAAGCTAAATGAATTCTTTGTGTTAGTCTTTACTATAGAGGATATGGGGGAGATCCCCACACCCGAGTCACTTTTTTTTAGGTGACAAATCTGAAGAGCTGTCCTAGATTGAAGTATTAATAGAGGACAATTTGGAACAAATTGATAAATTAAACAGTAATAAGTCACCAGGACCAGATGGTTTTCACCCAAGAGCTCTGAACTTCGGAACTCAAATATGAAGTTGCAGAACTACTAACCATGGTATGCACCCTATCACTTAAATCAGTCCCTTTCCAGAGGACTGAAGGGTAGTTAATGAAATGGCAATTTTTAAAAGAGACTCCAAAGGCGATCCTAGCAACTAGAGGCTGGTAAGCCTAACTTCAGTATCAGGGAAATTGGTAGAAACTATAGTAAAGATCAGAATGATCAGACACATTATGGGCATGGTATATTGGGGAAGAGTCGACATGGTGTTTGTAAAGAGAAATCATGCCTCACCAATCTACTGGAATTCTTTGAAGGAGTCAACAAGCATGTGGAGAAGATTGATCCCATTGATAATAGTGTACTTGCACTTTCAGAAAGCTTTTGAAACTCTTTGTTTGATGTTTGCTTAAGAGCTTTCTCACCAAAGGCTCTTAAGCAAACAAGGAGTCATAGGATAAGAGGGAAGGTCTTCTCATGGATCAGTAACTGCAGATAGGGAAAAGGGTCAGAATAAATGGTCACTTTTCACAATGGAAAGAGGTAAATAGTGGGGTACCCCAAGGATCTGTACAGCGAGCTGTGCTCTTCCATATATTCATACATGAGCTGGAAAAAAGGTTGAACAGAGAAGCGGCAACATTTGGAGATGATACAAAATTATTCAACGTGATTAAGTCCAAAGCTGATTTCAAAGAGTTATGAAGTGATCACACAAAACTAAGTGACAAAATGGCAGATGAAATTCAATGTTGATAAATGCAAAGTAATTCACATTGGAAAACAATTTCAACTACACATACAAAATGATAGAGTCTAAATTAGCTGTTACCACTCAAGAAAGATATCTTGGACTCATTGTGGATAGTTCTCTGAAAACATCCACTCAATGTGCAGCGACAGTCAAAAAAACGAACAATGTTAGGAACTATTAGGAAAGGGACAGATGATAAAACAGAAAATACCATAATGCCACAATGTAAACACATTGTACTGAATACTGTGTGCAGTTCTGGTTGCCCCATCTCAAAAAAGATACATTAGGATTAGAATAGGTGCAGAGGAGATCAACAAAAATGAATAGCTTCCATTAGAGGAGAGGTTCAAAGACTGGGACTGTTCAGCTTGGAAAAGAGACAATTGAGGGAGGATAGGATAGATGTCTATACAATCATGAATGGTGTGGAGAAAGTGAATAGGGAAATGTTGTTTACCCCTTCACATAAACACAAGAACTAGGGGTCACCCAATGAAATTAATTGACAGCAAAATTAAAGCAAACTTAACCAAGTACTTCTTCACATAATGCAGTCAACTTGTGGTTCTCGTTGCCATAGGATATTGTGAGGGCAAAAAGTATAACTGAGTTCAAAAAAGAATTAGATAAGTTCAGGGAAGATAGATCCATCAATGGCTGTTAGACAAGGTGGTCAGGAACACAATCCCATGCTCTGGGAGCCCATAAACCTCCAACTGGCAGAAGCTGGAACTGTATGAGAGGGGATGGATCATTCAAAATTGCCCTGTTCTGTTAATTCCCTCTGAAGCATCTGGCACTAGCCACTGTCAGAAGACAGGATACTGGGATAGATGGACCACTGATCTGATCCAGTATGGCCATTCTTATATTCTTAGGTACTTTTGAAAACTTTACTCGAGAACTGAAGTTTCCACAATCTTAGGAAACCTAAGAGGGACATTTTGAAAACCACAGATGCATCTGAGTAAGTCTGTCAGCCTAAGAATGAAAAGGTTTATAAAAGTAATCATCATATTAATGGCTCTTTAGAGATATTTGTTTAGGAATTTCCAAAAACAATCAAACATGTTTTCAAAAATATTATTTAGACAATTATCTTTCTGTATTTCTGATGCTATTGTTTATGGTGGATCAGCATTACTGTACAAAATCGGTCTTTTGATAGTGTTCAAAATAATTATTTTGGAGATGAAACTTTATGAAGTTTGGTCCAGATTTTCAAAACTGATTAGTGATTAGAAATTGAGACAACTTAAAGGGACTTAATTTTTAGGGGGAAGCTATTTAGTTCTCTTTGAGAATTTGCATTGACAGGTAAAGTAAAAAATGAACTTCACCAGATGGTATAATAAAAGTTCATATATCAACATTTGGCCTAACAGAATGGCAACTGTAATAAAACCAAACAAGTTAAGAATTTGATAGATCCAGAGGTTTTAAGATAAGAAACCATGAGCATTATGCATTAAAACAGTTGAGGAACACATGTCTAGACTTCAAAATGAAAGAGAATTTTCAGGCTTGATATGAGCCAATGTTTTTAGGCAAGACTAACTCAATATAGAAAATGCAAAACCCAGAATTTCCAATCCTTCTTTTGGTGGATATATGTTTAAACAACTTCCCTTTGAAATTGCAGTCAACCATTGCTATTAATATTAATAATAACCAATGTTAATAATAATAATAATGTCACAAACTTTTGAGGTTCTAAATGAGGCAGACGTAACTGCTGATTGGGATAAAACATAAGCAACAACATAATAAAATAATGAAATATTCTGCAATATGCTAGTCAGAAGAAACTGACTTGAATATGAATATATTCCAGATTGGATGAATGAGATCATTTATTTGGAAAGTATGTTTAGGGAAGATAGTTAAGTCCCAGGCAGACTGCGAAGAGCTACAAAAGGATCTCTCAAAACTAGGTGACTGGACAACAAAATGGCAGATGAAATTCAATGTTGATAAATGCAAGGTAATGCACACTGGAAAACACAATCCCAACTATACATATAAAATGATGGGGTCTAAATTAGCTGTTGACACTCAAGAAAGAGATCTTGGAGTCATTATGGATAGTTCTCTGAAAACATCCACTTAATGTACAGTGGCAGTCAAAACAGCGAACAGAATGTTGGGCCTCATTAAGAACTGGATAGATAATAAGACAGAAAATATCATATTGACTCTATATAAATCCATGGTACACCCACATCTTGAATACTGTGTGCAGATGTGGTCGCCCCATCTCAAAAAAGATATACTGGAATTGGAAAAGATTCAGAAAAGAGCAACAAAAATGATTAGGGGTATGGAACAGCTTCTGTATGAGGAGTGATTAATTAGACTGGAACTTTTCAGCTTGGAAAAGAGAAAACTATGGTGGGATATGATTGAGGTCTATAAAATCATGACTGGTGTGGAGAAAGTAAATAAGGAAGTGTTATTTACTCCTTCTCATAACACAAGATCTAGGGGTCACCAAATGAAATTAATAGGCAGGAGGTTTAAAACAAACAAAAGGAAGTATTTCTTCACACAACGCACAGTCAACCTGTGGAACTCTTGCCAGAGGATGTTGTTAAGGCCAAGACTATAACAGGGTTAAAAAAACAACTAGATAAATTCATGGAGGATAGGTCCATTAATGGCTATTAGCAAGGATGGGCAGGGATGGTATCCCTAGCCTCTGTTTCCCAGAAGCTGGGAATGAGCGACAGGGAATGGATCACTCGATCATTACCTGTTCTGTTCATTCCCTCTGGGGCACTTGACATTGGCTACTGTCAGAACACAGGATACTGGGCTGGATGGACCTTTGGTCTGACCCAGTATGGCCATTCTTATGTTCTAAAAAGGACAGTGGACATAGGATAGGTAATTGTGCAAATAGAAAGTGCCTAAATATGGAGGCCTAAAATTCACATCTTATAACAAACAAACAAAAATCACTCAATTTTCACAAATAAATGTTCAAATTACGTCATCTGAGGACAGTACAGATTGTCAAGGGATGATTGCAAGAAAAATGCCTTAGGGAATTTAAATTTGTCAGGGAACCACTTGTTCTGAAATACTTTGATATTAACAAAGAGCCTAAAATCAGTGCAAGATCACCTGGACTGGGGACTGTTGTTCTCCAAGACAACTGTCCAGTGGTGAATAGTTCCTAAGCACTGATTTAAACGCAACAGAAGTATGCTCAGATTAAAAAAGAAATGCTGACAATGTTGTGCATTGTTGGGAGCTGTTTTATAAGTATGTTAATAGGAAGAAATCAGCTGAGGGAAAACATGCCATAAACCACTAGAATCCATATTAAAGAAACCACTGTTCTAAGTACCACCTAAAATTCAGAAAGTGATCAAGAAATTGCAAAAGCTTCCTTAACTGTGAAACATAGGCTTGGTAAGGAGCTCTTTATGCCAGTATGCTTTAAAGAACAACTATAAATAGGGACAGCAAGGAACTGTGGGAAAAAGACACTGAAATAAATATAATTCATGTGCTGTTTTGAAAAAGTTTGGTAAGATTAGCTGAAAAAAAATACAAAATGACCTGATTTTACAAGAGATTGAGAGATTAACCCTAAACAGATGACAGACAGGAAAAACAACCACCACCATCAGTTATCAAGCACAAAATTGGTACATATTGGTACTAGAAATGAAATTTCTGCACAAAGGACATTGTGTCATAATACAATACAGCATGAGTTAAGAAATGCTAAGCATAATCAACAATGCACCTGTGGGTACTGAAAAATATAAGAACAGAGTCTGAAATGTCTCATTCTGGACAGTTGTGAATGCTGCCATCAAAGATACAGTATCCATGGGTGAAATATGCACTCAATAAAGGAATCAGAATGCAAAATAATCTCTGAAATTTCATGGTATTCCTAATTGCTCTCAGTCTGCACTTGGTGCAGATCTATTTGAATTAAATGGGAAAGATTACCATTGAATAGCAGACCACTTCTATTTTTTCTTGAAACTGAATAGTTGCACAACATGTTGCGTTTCATAATTTGTTCCCGCTGGGTTTCTAGATGAGTTAATAACAAATACTGACATTAAATTTGCGAGATTCGCGTTATCCTTTATATATATATATATATATATATATATATATATATATATATATATATATATATATATATACACACACACATCAGTTCAATCACATCACCTCAAGCCCTTACTAGACAATCAAAATGAATTAGCAGAAGTTTGTCTAAATAGCAAAAATTTTAAAAGGATCCATATTTAGCATTGTTAGAATGCTACAATGCAACTGACTATACTTCATTAAAATCTCAAGTGTAGAGACAAAGAAAAAAACCCTTATGGTTAACATCTTATTTCTTGAGCCAAAGACAATTAATCTTGTACTAGCTACAAAAGAATTATGTGTCAAGAAACTAGAACTGAAGAAATACCAAAACAAGAATACAGCACCTAGCAAATGGGATCCTGGTCTAATGAGGACTTCTGAACACTATGGTAATACAAATAATAAATAAGAATACTAACTAAACAATTATCACAACTGCAGAGAGAGTGATAAACTCCAACAGAAAATGACTGGTAATCTGTAAAAATAATATCTATACCAGTCACACCAAGCTCACACATCAAAATCATTCCGCAAAGTCTGTCTGACACAATGAACAGAAGATGTCTAAACAAATCTAAGAAAGAAAGAAACCAAGTTCCCCCCATTGACTACTTGCCATTAAGCTCTTCTTAATAAGCTACTCGTGCCTCATGGAAGCTTTCTGAAATGTTGTTGTGGATGAGAAGTAAATTCTCTAACTCCTGTTTGCTTGTGGTGTGTACTGATTTAATGACAATTTTTACAAAGTGGGGATGTCACCCTGGTGACCTGATTAAATTTGTACTTGGATAATTATATTCCACATATATTCCACGCATAATAAAATTCCACCACTCATGGAAACAGGACAAGGTATTACTCTTCACATCCTGTCCTACAGGACTATACTATTTTGAAGCCCTATTAAATAATTGTTTCTTCTATAAAATATATAGCTGACAAATCAGCTTGAAAAGTGCTTTGGTGCCTTCTGGATGAAAGGTACTTCTAAATAGTAGCCATTTTAATCTATTTTTTTTAAATCCTGTCCTGCTTTTTTCATCGATAAAGACATTTTCAAGCAAAAGAGATATTTGCTTCCGAACAGTTTGTCTACTCCTACTCCTTATTTCCCTATCTGGAGATGTAATTCTATTGTGACATCACAGCTGTTTTCTATGCAAGTCATTCTTGATGTCAGTTGTGAGCCATCTGTGGATATTTGATGGAAATAAATGGAATATAAAGTACATAAAGGGATATAGAGCAATCATGTTAATGCAGTAAAATGAACAATAGTGGACATAATTGTCTCTGATTAATGATAAAGCAGTGTAGTCATTTTTAGATATCAAAAACTACAATGTTACTTAAAGAAAATTTAAATAGGCAATAATAGCAGCCCAGAAAGAAGGGGAAGGTGTTTGCCCTACATCTCCAATTCAAACTGTCCCACTTGCATTTTAAAGAGGAGGAGGACTATTTTTGCTTGGTGGGGACTTGGTACATCTAAGAATGAGAATACTAGATCAGTGACTTGCACTGGGCAATGTGAAAATTCCTTACAGAGCTCTGATCCTAACCCACAACATCATAGTTATATGAGTACTGGGCCTCTCATTAACAGCGACTTCCATTAATGCCAAATTATTTGTGTGTTGGGTGGGGAGGAGGGGATGGTGAACAAATACCCACCAGGAAATAGTAGGTGACCCACCTGATCTGTTTCCCTTGTGACAGGTGCCAAAAGGTGGACCCAGTTCATCAGAACTGAAATGTGAATTCGTCCTCCTGTGATGGA
This sequence comes from Natator depressus, assembly GCF_965152275.1. Classification (NCBI taxonomy): domain Eukaryota; kingdom Metazoa; phylum Chordata; order Testudines; family Cheloniidae; genus Natator; species Natator depressus. Next base: position 94,571,550 of record NC_134235.1, on the reverse strand, counting down.
AAGCACAAGACTGGGATCTCAGGAGATCTGGATTTTTACTCCTGAGTCCTTCACAGTCTCACTGTGCAATCTTGGGTAAGTCACCTCTGTGCTTCAGTTTGACCCTGAGCTAATGAGGTAATGTCCAACTGTGAGGTAATGTCTAATTTATAGAGCTGTTGTGAGGTTAAATCCAAATGTTTATCCTGCCTTTTGAGATCCCTGGACAGAAGATGGTTATAGAAATGAAAAGTATTATGTCATTTTATCATTACATCGCTGCTGCACCACTTGGCGAGTTAAGAATCTGGAGCAAAAGGAATGGAAAGCCCATTCTCAAATATCTTGGGTTCCACCACAGAACTGATTGTGACAAATAGAAAGCAATAAGGAGCTCATTCAATCAAGACTGCCAATTTAGTAATAATGCTGATTTTTTTCTCTCTCTCTCAAAAAAAAATCCCCACTGTGCTGTTTTCTATGAAAAAATTATAATTTCTATGAAAATTATGTTTAATATTCCAGCAGTATTGATCTCACTAGAACTTACAACCGGTACATTTAGCATCTTCTGAAATCAGTTTGATGTTTAATTTATAATTGTTGAATATTTGACATAAACACCCTTGTACAAAATTTTAGTAAATTCAGTCTCATATTTTCAAGGCAAACATTAATGTAGAGATCAGATACTTATATCAAAGAGAATAAACTTCTTTTGCTTATCTGGACTGAAACATAAAGTCCTGATTCTTCAACACAGACATCAATGGGAATTTTACCATTAACTTCAGTGATCTCAGGATCACACCCTTCAGCTTGGTCATGCTATCTTTATCCAGAGTTTACATATCAGAAGCACCTTATGCCCAAGCAGATGTACACTTGTGGGAGGGCATGACCTACCTTATGAAAATTTCTGAAATATGCCGCTTTTTCATCTGGAAATTTTTCTAGCCTTCTGGGTCCTTTACTAGAAGCCTTCTTGAAAACCAACCAGCATCGCCTGAAAATCTGCAAGCAAAATGAAGGAACTCTATTATTCTCGCTTTCTTATGTAAGCTCATTAACATTAGAGTCCTAAATTATATGGTTCAGCTGATCCGTGGGAAGAAATTCCCATAAAACAGCCCTCAGTTTAAAGATATTAAGAGTACCCTTACAGGGTCAGACAACTGGTCCATCTAGCCCAGTATCCTGTTTTCTGACACTGGCCAGTGCCAGATGCTTCAGAGGAAATGAACAGAACAGGGCAATTTTGAGTGATCCATCCTCTCTTGTCCAGTCCAAGCTTCTGACAGTGGAAAGTTTATGGATACCCAGAGCATGGGATTGCATCCCTGACCATCTTGGCTAATAGGCATTGATGGACCTATTCTCCATGAACTTATCTAATTATTTTTTGAACCCAGTTATACTTTTGGCCTTCACAACATCCTATGGCAACGAGTACCACAGGTTGACTGTGTGTTCTGTGAAGAAGTGCTTCATTTTGTTTGCTTTAATTTGCTGCCAATTAATTTCATTCGGTCACCCCATGTTCTTGTGTTTATGTGAATGGGTAAATAACACTTCCCTATTCTCTTTCTCCACCCCATTCATGATTTTATAGACCTCTATCATATTCCCCCTAGTCACCTCTTTCTTAAGATGAACAGTCCCAGTCTTTTCAATCTTTCCTCTTATGGAAGCTGTTCTGTTATAATTTTTTTTGCCTTTCTCTATACCTTTTCAATTCTAATTTATCTTTTTGAAATGAGATGACCAGAACTCCACACAGTATTCAAAGTGTGGGCAAACCACAGATTTATATTGTGGCATTATGATATTTTCTGTTCTATTACCTGTCCCTTCATAGGCCCCTGCTCCACCCCGAGTCCCTGCCCTCACTCTGCCCCTTCCTCCAAGGCCCCACCCCTCACTCCTTCTCTTCCAGCCCCCTCTCCACCCCTTCTCTGCGGCCCCTGCCTGCCCGCCCACCGCTTGCTGCTCTCCGCTCTCCCCCAAGCTGCCAAACAGCTTGAGTAATTTTCTATCATCTGCAAATTTTTGTCATTTCACCATTCACTCCCTTTTCCAAATAATTTATGAATATGTTGAATAGCACAGGTCCCTGTACAGATTCTGGGGGTACCCCACTATTTACCTCTTTGCATTGTGAAAAATGACTGATTGTTCTGACCTTTTCCCCTATTTCCAGTTATTGATCCAGGAGAGGACCTTCCCTCTTATCCCATGACTACTTACTTTGATTAAGAGCCTATGGCTTTCTGAAAGTACAATAGGCTTTCTGAAAGTACAATACACTATATCAACTGGATCACCCTTTTCCACATTCTTGTTGACTCCAACAAAGAAGTCCAATATGGAGTCATGATTTCCTTTTACAAAAACATGTTGACTCTTCCTCAACATACCATGTTCATCTATGTGTCTGGTCATTCTGATCTTTACTATAGTTTCTACCATTTTGCCTGGTACTGAAGTTAGACTTACAGGCCTGTAATTGCTAGGATTGCCTTTGGAGCCTTTTATAAAAATTGGTGTTGCATTCGCTAACCTCCAGTCATCTGTAACAGAGACTGATTTAAGCAGTAGGTTACAAACCACAGTTTGTAGTTCTGCGATTTCATATTTGAGTTCCTTCAGAACTCTGGGTGAATACTGTTCAGTCCTGGTGACTTACTGCTATTTAATTTATCAATCTGTTCCAAACTGTCCTCTATTAATATTTAAATCTGGGACAGTTATTCAGATTTGTCACCTAAAAAGAGTGGCTCAGCTGTGGGACTCTCTCCAATACCCTCTGGAATGAAGACTGATGCAAAGAATTTATTCAGCTTCCCTGCAATGACCTTGTTTTCCTTGAATGCTCCTTTAGCACCCCAATTGTCCAGCAGCCCAACTGACTGTTTGGCAGGGTTACTGCTTCTGATGTACTTAAAAAAATGTTGTTAGAATTTGAACAAGTAGATAAGGACACAGAAACTTTCTTAGCCTTTGTTGCTATCCTGTTACACTTAACTTGCCAGAGTTTATGCTCCTTTCCATTTTTCTCACCAAGATTTGGGACTTCCAAATTTTAAAGAATGCCTTTTTGCTACTAACAGCCTTTGTACTCTGCTGCTTAGCCATAGTGGTATGTTTTTGGTACCTGGTTTCATTTTTTTTTGTTTTTTATTTGGGGTATATATTTAGTTTGAGCATCTAGTATAGTGTTTATAAATAGTCTCCATGCAGTTTTCAGGTATTTCACTTTTGGACTGTTCCTTTTCTGTTTTACTAGCTTCCTCATTTGTGTGTAGCTCCCCTTTTTGAAGTAAAATGCTATTGCGGTGGGTTTCTTTGGTATTCCCCCATACGATGATGCTAAATTTAATTACATTATGGTTGTTATTACTGAGTTATTACCAGATCCTGCCTTTCACTTAGGACTAAATCCAGAATTGCCTGTCCCCTGGTGGGTTCCAGGACCAGCTGCTCCAAGAAACAGTCATTTAATGTATCTGGAAATTTTCTCTCTGCATTCCTTCATGAGGTGACACATACCCAGTCAGCCTGAGTATAGCTGAAATTGCAAATTATTGTTGAGCTTTCTGCCTGAGCACTTTACAATCACCACTGCCATCCCGGTCAGGTGTTTGGAAGTATATTTCTACTGTTCAAACATGGACTTTGGTCATTTTAAACCCATTTTTTAAAATACACATCTTGGTTTACTGAACACCTCAACAAGAACACCAGACACAAACCTCCGTCTACCTCCTTTTTTTTTGTTATAGCTGTAGTGCTGCTGGGGATCCTGACAAATCCTGCCAGTGCTGTAGGTGGACGAGATATTGAAAGCGTGACTGAATGACATATTACTGAAAATAAAATGGGGTGCAGAAATGTCTCATCCATGGAGTCCTATAGGCACTTATCCCTGGTGTGACTAGAAGATCCTGCTAGGGTCCAAGCATTGTAGTCAATGAGAGTGGAAGATGCTCATTACCTCTCAAGAGAGCCTTGGTATATAGCAGGATTGGACCCTTCCTGTATCCTCATTTACAAGTATAAACGAGAGAGTCCTATTTTGCTAAACACGTACACATATCCATTCAAATACAGCATAGGGACAGGAGCCACTGCTGTGGGGTGAGTGTGGGTCAGGCTTGCTGTCCAAACTCCCTCAACCCTCCAGGGCCTCCCCTCCCACATAAACCAGGATTAGGGCTGCGGTGCTAGGGAGGAGGGTGCTGCTGTGGGTGATCAACGCCTCCTCAGCAGTTTAGTGTACCCATCGAATCAAGAAGGCCACTTCCATCTCTGTTTTAAATAGATCTAAAGTGAAATCCTGGCTCCATTGAAGTCAAGAGCAAAATTGCCATTAACTTCACCATAACCATAATTTATCCCCCAGTATTTAAAAGTTTATATAAAAATCCTTGATACCTATGGGTAAAAAGAAGGATGTAGGTGATAAGTATTAGTAAAAAAACTTTGTTACAGTATTTTGGTATTTCTGTTTCCAGACAAAACGTAGAATAGTAATGCAACTTCTGAACTTCAAAAAACCTTTAGACTGGGTTATGAATGAAACTCCAAATCAGTTATTTTTTCTATTCTAGTTAAGAGAGAAACACAGTATGCAAAAATAAAAAAGTAATATTGACATGGACTTGTCATTTAATTATTTTGATAGCATTCCAAAACATTTCCATTGTTATTATGATTACTTATTTCTATTATCAACCTAGATCAGGACCTCAAGGTGCTGGACACTGAGCATGCATGTAGTAAAAGGCAGTCCTTGCCCCAAAGAGCTGACAATTTTCAGCCATATCTCCACTTGGACAATCAGGAAAATTGATCCAAATTAACTAAAGGTGTGAATTTAAAGTGGATTAGTTAAACCCCTGTGGCCTTCGTTTAGTTAATTCACTACGATCCTTTGATGTATAAGCAGGGGAATATCAAGTAGTAGTAGGGAGGTTATATTAACTCTGAATTTGGCACTGGTGCAACTGCCAGCGGGTGGATCTAATGGTAAATTGCCCTGAACGTAGACACTATCAGGAGTGTGTTGAGTTTGCTGTATAAGCAATTGTAGAAGCTATTCATAATGATCTCAGTGTAGGAATCAAGTTTAAATTAATATACTATAGTAAAACCATGGCAATGAGATGGAATCAATATCTCAAATGAATGCTAGGTATGCAATAAATCAAATGTTCTCTTAAAAAAAACTCTAATTACACTACAGTGTCACTTTGTGTTTATTTAAGAGAACATTAAGGGAAAAGATAAAATTATTGGCTCTTCAAGAATTGGTCTGCAAGTATGTTTCTTATCACAAGACAAGAGAGGTTGCTGGTTCTTCTGTTCGGGTTTGGAAAGTGACAACTGTGCTTCTGAAAATGGGAATGCTATCTAACCTGTGAGGAAAGCAACGTACCATCATATCCCTTCAAGTCCCGTAGTGTAATGGCATGTCTTCATGTATCCTCTTCATTAGACAGTACTTTCTGAATTGATGTGTCAGCAGTGGAACTGCTAGTTCACTGAAACTGTAACATCACCTCCACAAGTTCAATCTCCTGGTAATAATGTTACAACATGGCAAATCTCCATGTATGCAAGTTAAAGTGAATACACAAAGATATAGAGTATTTTTCTTCATATCACTAAATGCAACAGTGCTATGCTCTCTGATGCTTTTTTGCTCTGTTTGCTCACCAGATGACTGCCCGATTTCCAGTGATTTACATTTCTGGTTTAGCAAGAACTTGCATGTTATATCTTGCTCCTTTGGTAATGAGAATCTCATCAGTGCTGCCTTGCAGGGATGCGAGTCTTCTCAGGTTCTGCCTATATGCTTTTTCAATCCATCCCACCTCTTTTGAGGTCAGTCTTTTCTCCGAGATTCTTTACACCCTGTAATGGTGAAATGGACAATCGTCTCCTCCACTTTAGGCTTGGGGTGAAACTTCCCATTTTGATGATCTACCCTTAAAGATTAATGGGATCAGTGCTCTGACAGATGGGTCTGAAGGAGAATACTGTTCAACCTACAGAATACCACACCATATGTTCTATATTTTCAATACAGTGGACTTTAAACATACTCTTAATCAGTATTGTCCTTCATGGATACTTTACAGGTGACCTCAAACTGAGACAGATGAAACAAAAAAGATGTCAGCAAGAGCAGTAGCAGTAGACTGTGCGGCCTTGTGCTGACTCTGACAAAATATTTTTTCCTATCTTATGTCACGGTTATGTGGGATAGGATCCAAAGCATCAGCTAGATCCTGCACAGCAGAAGTGTTCCAGATGGTTAATTTGGCTGGCCTCCAATTAAATGAGTCAAATTTTCCCTCACTGTGAGGAATTTGCATTACTATGTAGATAAAAATCACCGGAAGCTAGTTCAAGCTGTCTGCCACTGTGGGGAAAAAGCAGAGTTTCACAGTAATAACTATTACATCTTCTTTGCTTGAATTTCAGACCGTGTCACTTGCTTAGTTTTTGTAGATTCTGCAGAAGCTTTGCGCTACAACTTGTGAGCTATATTGGTGAAGTTCAGCAAAAAGGCTTTGGGCCCCCATTGATGAAGACTGCCAGTACTTCCATTCCAAAGGTCTCAGTGCCAACTATCCTTAAGAGAGACAAGGTGGATGAGAGAATATCTTGTATTGGACCAATTTCTGTTCATGAAAGAGACAAGCTTTCGAGCTCCAGGGAGGTCTTCTTGAAGTCTGGGAAAGGTACTCAGTGTCAAAGCTAAATACAAGGTGGAACAGATTGTTTAGCACATGTAGCTAATCTATACTGTAAGAGATCATTCAAGGTGAAGTGACCAGTTAACATTTCTGCAGTGAGGACAAAAAAGGTTGGTCCGAGGGTTAGAGGTTGTTGTAATAAGCCATAAATCCAGTGTCTTTATTGACACCATGATTTTTAGGGTCCAGAAAACTTATGAATTTAAGCTCCCAGCCTCATCTTTTGAAAGTGTTGTGCAGGTTTCCTTTGAGGATGAGGACTGAGAGGTTAGATATGAAGTGATCATTTTGTGAAAAGCGTTCACCCCACAGGTAATACAGTGTTTTTGTCTTATTATTTTTCTATGTGAGTTCATTTGAGAGCATAGGGATTGTCTGGTTTCACCCAAAACATGGCAAACAATTATCTTTAAGGAAACCCTCATTAGGCCTCTGCATGAGGTTAGGTCTCGGGATGCTTTAAATACATTCACTGGAGCAGACTTCAGAAGCCAGAGTAAGTGATGCTTCATACAGAAGGATTCTCCTGTAACTGTAGTAAATCCGCCTCCCAGTAAGTCAGTAGCTAGATGGATGGAAGGATTCTTCCATCGACCTAGCACTGTCTACATGGGACTTAGGTCGGCTTAACATCATCTCTCAGGGGTGTGGATTTTCACATCTCTAAGCAACACAGCTGGGTCAATCTAATTTTCTAGTGTAGACCAGCCCTTATGCTCCTTTGGCTTCCTATTTGTTCATGGGTAGTTTAAGGTGCTGATTTTGACCTACAAAGTTCTAAATGGTTTGGAACCTGGATACTGGAGTAATCACTTCAATTTGTGTGATACCTTCACATTTGTGATCAGTGGAAACTAGTAGTCCTCATATTTAAAAGGGAAATGGCTGGTGGAAGGATATTTCATGTGAGGGTCCTTGACCGTGGAAATGATTCCACCTTGATCTGTCATTGCCTGAATATATTAACCATCAGGAATATTTGTTGACATTTACCTTTGCTCTTTTGCAACTGTTTAGAAAGGGGAAGAGAGATGTGAAGAATGCAAATGCTGGATGAGGATGCTCAATGCATAGGTTATTTTTATGAAAGGAGCAGGCATGATGGAGCATGTCTTTATATTTTGAAGTTTTATACTTTCTGGGCCAGGTTCTAAGAAAATACATTCAGAGCTGGAGGAAATGGGTGCAATTCCATTTTCTTCAGTAGAGTTTCCTCTATTTGCACCAGAAGAGTTTGGCCCTAAAATTTGTAAAAGCATTAGACATATGGTTAAATAAACATGAATAAATATTACTGGCTAGGAATCAAAGCTTTTGAAATTCTGTGGGAGTTCACAACTAATTTTGGTAGCAATTGTGAAAGATTTCAGTGTCAGACGTTTAACAGTAGGAGAAATATTATAACTGCCTGTAGTTTTGCCTATATAATATTTAGTGTTCCCTGTAAGAATTTATGTCTCTGCTTTTAGCATATGTCCTCAGTGTGTTGGCTTGTGTGGATCCCGTTCTTAAGTGTTTAACTCTCTCCATGTATTGTATAGGGAGCTTGGGCAACTAACTCTAGGCTTAGGATTCCACTTAGTGACAGAGTGCCTAAACATTCAGCACTGATGTTTGAAGTCCATTTTTTGGATCTAGCCCCCAGTGCACAGGGAAAATGCCTTAAGTATTTATATTGTAGGTAAACGAAGACAAACTCAAAACACTGCACTAACATGCTCTATGTCTAACTGCATATTATAGTTTTTCCCTATGGAAATTCCAGAGGGGTTAGCAGGGTGACACAAAATGCTTTTTAAGCACATGACACTCTCTTCCTCCTCCTATTTAGTATCATAATTACAAGGGCCATCATAAGTTGTCCAATGCAAATCTGAAACAATTGGCACTGAAGCAGGGAAATATTCATGGTTCTTTCTATGGGACAGCAGTGTATTTTTTTAAATAGTGCCCTTTTCTTCTCAAATTCATTTGATTTTCATTCAGACAGTCAAATCTGATCAGACTATCCCTGAGTCAGGTTCCCTCATCACTTTATGCTGTGCAGCTATACAAAGCACACTTGTGCTAAACAAAGAATTATTTCTGCAACCCTCACTAATACTGTGTAGTATTTCTCTGGATGAGTAAAGTACTACTCAGTGTGTGTAAGAGTGGCAGAATCAGGTGTCAAGAATTCTATTAGTGAAGAGGGACACAGAATAGTTCATCTAATAGCAAAATAAATTGATTGTTCCAATTATTTAAGTAACTTTATTCCCCAACATAATTTTTAAAAAACTTTGCAGAAAGAAGCACCACTCCACAGTACTCCTCTCAACTGTCTTTCTGATCATCTACAGTTGTTCTTTAAAAGTTCTTTACATAATAATAAAGAGACATTAAGCACCATTAATTGAGCAGAGAAAAGATTGGGAACTGCTCTATTGCCTCCCCTGTTCTATCTAGCAACTTCACAGCTTGTTTTACTGATTTCTTGATGTTTACTTTATGTTCATTGAAGGTTGTTGACTTAAATAATACATGCAAGTGTTTGTTTGGCCAGCGACTGAACCACTTTCATTCATGTTGATGTAAGCTCTGTGGTTTCATCAATACCAAGGTTATACATAAAGTCAAATACGGAGATGTTAGGGGAAAACAACAGCACAACTTTAGCCCCTATTAAAATCCATATACTAGATACATTTTCTGGAAGGTACAAGATGCAAAAATATTTTGTCTGCTAAAAATAATACATGACGATAGCAAGCTATAGATGAGAACAATGTGGATTTTGCAGCGACATACTCCCTTTTCACTTATTTTTTGAAGTTCTTAAGTGCTTCTGCACTCATTTACAAGGCTACTGAGCCAGAAATAACTTGAGGCCTAGGCAACAATCAGAATGAATGTCAGTTCATATCCTCAACGATAACTAATAATGAAACTCTGAAAGTGTTTTAAATAGCCAACACATTTTTACAGGCATCCATTCATTGACATAAGTCCCTGAGCAAGTATCTACTATGTAAGAGAGAATACTCCTGCAAAATAACCTCACTTTATTTCAAGGATATGATTGAGAAGTTTTTCAACTCTCTGCTTTGCTAGTAAGTTTACACATTGAGAATTCTTTTTGACAACACTTAAAAGAATCTCTCTGATAGATATCATCTGATCTTTTTATGGCTATGTCTACACTACAGCTTATATTGGCAGAATTTATGTCACTAAAGGGTGTGAATACCACCATCCCCGAGCGACATAAGTTACACAAACATAAGCACCGGTGTGGACAGCACTATGTTGGCAGGAGAACTTCTTCCACTGACATAACTTCTGCCGCTCGCGGAGGTGGTTTTATTAAGCCAACTAGAGAGCTCTCTCCCATCAGCATAGAGCAGTGGTCCCCACTCTTTCTGTGGGAATAGCATATTGCTATTCCCAGAAGACTGTGGCGGGCGCCAGACACCCCGCCGCCGAAATGCGGTCGCCGGAGAAGCGGCAGCAGCAAGAAGCATCCCCGCCGAAATGCTGCCGAGTAACGGCAATGCTTCTTGGGGCATTTCGGCAGGCGGTTCTCCGGCGGGCACATAAAAAGGCCCGGCAGGCGCCGTGGCACCCACGGGCACCATGTTGGGGACCACTGGCATATAGTATCTTCACCAGATGCACTCCAGCAGCACAGCTGCATCAGTACAGCTGCACCGCTGCAGTGCTGTACATGTAGACGTCCTAAATCTAGCTGATTGCCACTCTCACCAGCCTTAGCAAACTTGGAGAACCTCTGATTGACTGTCACCAGCAGCCATCTCTCCAGAGAAGTAGTGACTCAAGCTCCTGTCTTCTTAAGAAACTGTAGCTGAGCAGAGAACAGCCACTGAAGCATCACTTATGGACATTTTTGCTAAGTGAACCCATTGACTGTATCCCAGTAATGCATCAATATAACAATATTCTGACTTACATTTAATCATTTATTGAAAAGGTTAACTACTTTTCCATCCCTCAGGTTCAGTGGGGCACAACTCTGTTCAGATATTAAAATGATTATTCAAGACCTACTGAGGTTCCACTAAAAGCACTAACGGTGAAGACGTTCACAATTTAGGTCAGTAACGGTTGGGAGACTACACTTTTTTAAAAAAAGGTGGACTATGAGGTGACTAAAAACAGAATCCTGACTCAAATTAAACTCAGGTTTTATCATGCTGGCATCATCACCACTCTCATCTGCATCATGTTAAAATACTTTAAGGCAAAAATAAAGAGAGGAGATGAAAGACAGGCTGAGATAGCCTTTCCTTTGCCTAAAGTATTATTTTGTCAGGTCCTCAGCTGAAGTAATCAGTGCTGCTCTTCTGACTTCAATAGAACCATGCTGATTTACACCAGCTGAGGATCTAACACTTGCTTTAAAAAGTTTTATTTAAGGGGAGTTAAAAGCAGCTCTTAACCACAAAAGTTCTAAGGATAACAAATAAATGAATCACTCATGCCTCAGGGCACGGGCAGTGGATATGAGAGGCCAGGGAAGGCTGAGTCTCCGCAAACAGGATGCGGCACACCTCCCTTTGGAGGCCTGACAGCCCGCCGCCTTTGGAGCACTATCCACTAAAAGGGCATCTGAGCCATGACCCCACCTGCACTCCGCGCTGAGGCCCCGTCCCCACTCTGCCTTTTCCCCCCCAGGCCCTGCCCCTACTCTGCCTCTTCTCATCCCTGCTCCACCTTTTCCTCTGAGGCCCCGCGCTTGCTCTGCCTCTTCCCATCCCCGCTCCACCTCTTCCCCCGAGACCCCTACCTGACGCTTTAGCCTCTCCGCCCCTTCCTCCAAGAGGGAGCAGGGCCTTGGAGGGGAGGAGGCCAAGTGGGGGTGGGCCTCAGGGCAGGGACAGGGCCACAGTCCAGGCACAGGTGCCCCCCTACTTCTAGGGAGCTTCCAGCACTTGCCCCGAGCCTCCCCAAATGCAGGAGTCATGCACTGTCCATGCCTCAGGAGAAAAGCAAATCACCAAGTCCCTGAGCCATGTAATTCCCACTGAAGTCAATGGGAGTCTTTCCCTCAAGTTCACTGAAGCCAGGAGGAGGAGTCAGGCAATTTCTCCCATCCTTTCTTGATAGTGAGCCAACAAAAATACTGAATATAAAGAATAAAACAATCCACAGGGTTCCCAGGGCATCTTGTCTACTGTGTATCTGTTAGAAAATAAGCTCTCTGGAGCAGGGAATGGTTTCTATCTTGCACAGCAAGATTGTTCTTAACAAAGAGAGCCAATCATAATACTTCATAACTAGTATTAGATCATTGCACAATTGACTAGATGCACTGTGGGTTCTTTTCTTTTTCTACACAGCTTGAAGTTGTGCATAGATCACCGCCAGAAGCAGGATACTGGACCTACTATGGCAAGTTTGAGGTGAGAATTTCCAGAAAGACACTACTTATAAAAGCAAACTTGCTTGTGGAGAAGAAATTGTAATGGATTTCTAGATAGAAGAGAAATGACAGAAAATTCCCTCCTACTTTTCCTCCATGGAAAACAACACAGCTTTACTACAAACATCTAGAAAGGATGTCCTTTCAGGGCTGAAAAGACAATGTGGGTAATCACTCTGAAGTTGTACTAATGACCATGAGAACTGAATAATGGGAAATGTTGCATATGTTGTTAGGTTACAAAGCTTGAGGTTTAGTTAATTTTTTTTTCCCATTTGGAAGTTGTCAAGGTTGGCTCTCTCTCCTAGCATCTGAGCCCAAAGAAACAATATTATGTTTATATAATGTTCTGTTTTATCTCCCACTTGCATTCTTAAGGAATGTAAAGTTGTACTTGCATTGCTAAACCTAGAAACTGCTGAATAAGATTCATGCTTGCCAGGAATGAATTAAAACGTTATACTCTGAAAAAAAGGAAGCAGCACACATTAAATAAAGCAAGAACAAATCTCTCGCTAACATTTAAAAGCACAAGCTTTTTTTCAGATTTTCCTTTTGAAGCCCGGTATTTCTATCAGAGCAATCAGATTAAACCGGCTATTTGTACTCCTAAAAGAAAAGAAAAAAAGATGTATTTTGTACTTGCTGTAAGTTCTGTGTCACTCCTCTAAGTTATTTATTAATAATTACACACTATAGTTAATTATGCAGTAATTATGCAGTTGTGCAGCACTACACTTTTTGCATACATTGACTTATTAGCCTATTTCCTTTTTACACAACTTTTTTACTGCACAATTCTTAGACTTTTATAAATTAATATTGCTATTGAATATGTGTCGGATCATTTGTATAGCATATGCCTTTTTGTAGTGACCATCACTAAGCGCTGTGGATCTATACATGGAGCAGAAAAGAAGCTGTGCTAGTTGCCTCTGCTGAAGACTTTCAGCAGAACAAGGGATCTATGAGTAGAGATGGAGGTCGGGGGATGAATAGCAGTGGACATCATCTGAAGAATCTATGGTCTCCATTGAAGCCCTCACCAAACTGTGAAATAATTCTTTAAGAGAGGGAGGAATTCTTGAGGAATTTCTAGCAGCTGGGTGGGGAAAAAAACCCACCTGGGGGATACAATTTGCCCCATATTATCAGTGGTATCTTAGTTATATGAAATGACTTAATTAAGATGGCAACCTATCCTTTTGATACCTCACATGTTTAGATTTAGTGTCACTTTCAAGATCTTTAGCAAAGAGCCAGTTTTAGGTTTTGAGGGGGTTTATTATTTATTTATTTATTTATTGAAAAAGTTGCTGTCCAAATCCATTGATAAACTCAGAGCTGCCTGGCCAGTGGTTTTGCCATGTTTTATGGCAACTTAAAAAAATATGCATCTTGTATGCATTTACTTAAAGAAACCAGTGTTCAAAGAAAAGTTACTGTACAATATGATTAACACATCAAAATTGATATTCCATTTCTTTCCCTAAAATCTGTTATAGTGACTTTAAAAGAATTATCTAAAAATAAGTATATCCTAAACTTAAAATTGAATACAGATGATCAAAAATTGGCCTAATGGGCAATTTTTTTTAAATATAAAAATGAATAAAACTTCTACATCAAAACACTCAAATAGCTAGAAAACTCATCTCAGTCCCTATTAAGTATTCTTCCCCATGAACACAGACGTTCTTCTGTGCTAGCAATAAGGCATATACCTAGTGATCCATATGAAATACCATCTCTGAGAGTGACAGTCTTATTTCTATACATATTCACTTCGCCTTTTCAGGTAAATTCAAGAAAATGTCATCCTTTACATAGTGTGTCTTCCCCCTCACTCCCACCCTTTTTATTTTTTTTTTTTCTTTTTTAGGCCCAGGAACATGTATTATTGCATTGAATGAAAAAAGAAAAGCAAAAAATCAAAGTATATGAGGTCTTCTGCTTGAACTGGCTATTGGGAAGATTATTCTTCTCTGTCTTAACTCTTGGTTTTATTTCTTGAATCTCATTTCTACAGTTACAATGTAAGAACATAAGAATTGCCATACTTGGTCAGACCAATGATCCACCTAGCCCAGTACCCCATCTTCTGACAGTGGCCAGAACCAGATGCTTCAGAGAGAGTCAACAGAACAGGACAATTTATCAAGTGATCCATCCATCCAGTCCCAGCTTCTAGCCATCAGAGGTTTAGAGATCCCCAGAGCATGAGGCTGCATCCCTGATCATCCTGGCTAATAACCAGGATGGATCTATCCTCCACGAACGTATCTAATTCTTTTTTTGACAGCAGTTATACCTTTGGCCTCCACAACAACCTCTGGCAATGAGTTCCATAGGTTCACTCTATGTTGCGTGAAGAAGTAATTCCTTTTGTTCATTTTACACCTTCTACCTATTAATTTCACTGGGTGACCCCTGTACCTTTTGTAAAGCAAAAAAGTACAATTTCTGTAAAGAGTGTTTTATTAGCAGTCATGCATCCAACCTAATGGAGTAAGAATGAGGTAACAAGGATGGGAATACAGCTGTACCTGGTGATGACAATTTAGTACACAAGCCCCATTCCATTAGGGAAGCTGCAGTTTCATGTGCCACTAGACAATGTCTTGCCAAACAGACTACTAGAACTGCATCAGAATACAATCCAAAGGAGGGAGAGAATAAGTGGTTTAGAGACTGTAATGTGAGAGTGCACCCAAGAACATTCCAGAAGATATGCTTGTTTCTCAGCTAACAGCTTAGTATAATAGCAGAAAGGTTAACGGCCCAATTCTTTCCTGCCTTGCGCTTTGTGCAGTTCTTTACACCTACACGGAGTGGGTGTTAAACACTACTAAATCATTATTCTAGCATTTTGTACAGGTGTGAGTGACTGTACGTAATGCAGTGTGACAGGGTCGGGCCAGATGGCTATAGGAGAGTAATTTTTTTTTTTGAAGCAAAAGATGTTTTTATTTGCATAACACACTTACAAAGTAAAAACAGCAGCATATGCAATGTGTAACACAGCAACCAATCACAATTGTTTTCTCATTAACTTCAGGGGAGGGAAGTGCTCAAGCTTGCCTGGGCCCAGAGCGGGGGGCTTCCTTGACTCTCGTGGTCTTCCACCCTTCCGAGTTACCTGGTGGCCCAGAGCAAGGGGGCTTCATCGACTCTCGTGGTCTTCCACCCCCTCGAGTTACCTGGCACCACGCCCGAATGTCACCAACAATTCCCTCCTCTGAAAGCACCCAACAAGAGGGGCAGGCTGTGGGGTGGACAATCCGGGGCGGGGGGAGCACGTGCACCCACGTGTGAAAGGACCCCTCTAAAGTGGTGGTGTCCGCAGCAGCAATGGCTGGGGCTGGGGTCCCTTACTCTCTCCCCCAATCAAAGGGTCAGACAAAGGGACCCAGATGGGGACACCAGGCAGAGAACCCCGGACAGCACCCACCACTCCTCAAAAGCATCAAGGGAGTCGGTGGACGCCGCACAGAGGAACTCCGCCCGGATACGTGAACGGACCGAGGATTGGAAAATGGCCCCACAGTCACAGGAAACTCCATCGGCCAACCTCCTCTCTCTGGTTTTATAGATGGCCGTTTTAGCCAGGGCCAGGAGGAGGTTAACCAGGAGATCCCGCGACTTTGCGACGCCACGGATGGGGAGTGCATAAATAAAAAGATGAGGGGGAAAATGCAACCAAAAACGTAATAGGAGATTTGTGAGGAGCTGGAACAGGGGCTGCAGCCTGGCGCACTCCAAATATATGTGCACCAGGGTTTCCCTCACACCACAAAAGGGACACGTATCTGGGATGGGGGTGAACCGTGACAAGTACGTGCCCGTGTTCACAGCTCCATGAAGGAGCCGCCAACTGATGTCCCCGATGGGCCTCGGAACGAAGGTGGAAAATAGGCTGGTCCACCGGGGCTGCTCACCCTCCAAAGGTGGCAGAAGGTCTCGCCACTTTGTGTCGGGGTGGGACACTAGGGTGAGGGCGTGAAGGGTGTGGAGCATGAGCGTGTATAGATGTTTCCTTGGTGCGGTTTGGAAGCGTACCAGCTGCAGTTCATGCAGCCGGCTCGCAGTGAAGGGGTGAGGGGCTCAATTGGGTCTGCAGGGCAGGGGTCCAATTAAAAGGTCCGGCGGGCCTGGGGTAGAGGGTGGGCGGGGTGTGCCCTCGAGCAGGACCCGGTTGAGGTAAGCTCGAGCAGCGGGCGGCAAAGCGGCCTTCGCCTCCTGAAGTACGCGTTGGGGGGTGCGAGGTCTGGAGAGCCCCATGCGCCGGGCGAGCGTCAGGGAATCCAGCCAGTCTCCCCAGTCGTAGTCCAGGAGGTCTCCGATTCTTGTGACTTCTGCCAGGATCAAGCTCTGGCGCACCGAGCGGGACTCTGCCACCTGCACATGGAGCTGGGGGTTGTGTAGCAGGGGCTCCGCAAGGAGATCTATCCCCTCGGTGGCCGCCACGGACCTGGTCATTAAAAACAGTTTCCAAGTCCGGAGGAGGTCCTGGTAGAAGACCGGCAGCCCCAAGAGGTCTTGCGGAAGACCTCCCGAATGGAGATAAAAGAGATGCCGGTCATATCGGAGCCCTCGGATGCAGCGCAGGATGGCATGTGCCAGTGTGCTCCATGCCGAACTGCCTGCACCATAGAGGAGCCTCTGTAGGGCCTGGAGGCGGAAGACACTGACCTGAGTGTGTAAACACTTCAGGCCCTGTCCTCCTTCCTTCAAGGGTAGATGAAGAACCCCTACAGGGGCCCACTGCGTTCCCGACCAAAAGAATCCCAGAATCGATGTCCGGAGGTTGGTCAGGAAACCTGGGGCCGGGACCAGGGTGTTGAGCCAGTACCAGAGCGTGGACAGGACTAGTTGATTAAGCACCAGCGCTCTCCCTCAGAGGGAGAGGCATCGGAGTAGTCCCATCCATTTCCGGAGCCGCTCTATCACCCCGCCCTCTAAATTTTCCCAGTTTTCCGGCGGAGAAGGATGCGTGGCAGAAAGGTAAACGCCGAGGTAGAGCAGCGGACCCGCGCTCCACCGGATGGACTGAAGCGCAGGTGGGAGGGAGCTCGCCTGCCACCAGTCTCCTACCGCCAAGCCAGAGCTCTTGACCAAGTTGACCCGGGCGGAGGAGGCTGCCGAATAGATGGCCTGGCAAGCCTCCACCCGCGCCAAGTCGCCGGGGTCCTGGATCACAAGGAGCACGTCATCAGCGTACGCCGACAGGACCAGCTGCAGCTCCGGCTCCCGCAGCACCAACCCTGTCAACCTCCTGCGGAGGAGACAGAGGGAGGGCTCGATAGCCAGAGCGTACAGCTGACCCAAGAGGGGGCACCCCTGCCATACTCCTCGCCCGAAGCTGACCGGTTCGGTCAGGGTCCAGTTGAGCTTAACCAGACACTCTGCGGAAGTGTACAGCACCCGGAGAAAACCCACCAACTGGGGTTCAAAGCCAAATGCCTGCAGAGTGCTCAGGAGGTACCCGTGGTCCACCCTATCAAACGCCTTCTCCTGATCTAGGGACAGGAGGACGAATGACAGACCGTCTCTACGCCCGAGTTCCAAAAGGTCCCGAGCCATATATAGGTTATCAAAGATACTGCAGACCGGGACGGTGTAGGTCTCGTCTGGGTGGATCACGTCCGCCAGCACAGACCCTAGCTGCAGCGAGATTGCTTTTGCTACGATTTTGTAGTCCGTGCTGAGGAGCGAGACGGGACGTCAATTTCGTAAATCGCGAAGGTCCCCCTTCTTCGGCAATAAGACGAACACAGCTCGCCTGCACGAAAGAGGGAGGACCCCGCTCTGCAGAGACTCGGCCCAGACAGTGACTAGGTCTGGGCTGAGGACGTCCCAAAACACGCGGTAGAACTCCATGGTCAGCCCGTCCATGCCTGGAGACTTATTAGTGGACATACGATGGAGAGCTTCCGAGAACTCGGCCAGAGTGAGAGGCAACTCTAGCCGGTCTCAGTCTCTCACGCTGACCATAGGGAGCGCCTCCCAAAGCATTCTGCAAGTGCTAGGGTCGGTCGGATCCGGGAGAAAAGACTTGCGTAGAAGGCTCGGGCCCTCCTGCACATCTCCGCCGGTTCCGTGAGGGGGGTGCCATCTTCTGCCAGGAGGCAGGTGACGTGTTTCTTGGCCCCCCTTGTTTTCTCCAGGGCATAGAAGAAGCGGGAGCAGCGATCCATCTCCCGAAGGAGGCGGATGCGGGAGCGAACAAAGGTGCCCCGGGCCCGATGATCCTCTGGCTGGCGGCCAGACGCCTCTCCATCTCTAAGACCTCCCGTTCCAACTGCTCTATCGCCACATTTCTCCGTTGGCTGGTGCCCCAGGTGTAGTCGCAGCAGAAAAGCCTGGCATGCACCTTCCCCAGGTCCCACCATCGCCGCGCCGAGGGAAAGGCACACCGCTGCCCTTGCCAGGCCAGCCAGAATTCCCGGAAGGACGTCACGAAGCCCTCATCCTCCAACAGGCTGTTGTTAAAATGCCAGTAGGCCGGCCCCGGCCTCTCCACACAGAGGGAGGCTGTCACGGTGGCTAGGTGATGGTCAAAAAATGGGGCCAGCCGAATGCTGGAGAGCGGGCTCGTGAGAGATGGAAGTGTGATAAATAAATGCGGTCCAACTGGGAGTGGCTCAACCAATGGGCTTCCACCCGGACAAAGGTGAACGTGGAAGTGTCATCTGGGTGATGGTCACGCCAGATGTCCACTAGGGAGTGATGTTCAACTATCTCCCGGAGGGTGTCCGCGGTGGCTGGGCTCTGCTCGGTCCCCGAGCGGTCTCGCTCCTCGAGGGTGGTATTAAAATCCCCTCCCAGGACCAGGCACTCGTGAGAATCTAAGGTGCCGAGGAAAGCGGACGCCTGCTGATAGAATTGCAGCCGCTCCGGGCCCAATGTCGGGGCATAGACATTAATGAGGTTAACCACGAGCCCCTCTATACGGACCCGGAGATGCAGCAGGCGATCCGGTACGGCCTCAGCGACCCCTAGCACCTCGGGCCGTAGGTCGGGGGAGAACAGGGTCGCCACTCCAGCCTGCCAAATCGTGGAATGGCTAAAGTAGACCCTGTCCCCCCACTTCCCCTGGACTAGGGCCCAGCCCTCCATGGCATCATCTGGGGGCTGGTTAGCAGGGGTCGTGTCAGGGGGTAAAGGCGATGGCTCAGGGACTTGGGGGGGGGGGGCGCGGTGAGGTGGCATAAGGGAGGGAGGATTCTCCCTGGCGCAGGCTCTCTCCCATGCCTGGTGGTATCTCTGCCACACCCTCCTCCATAGGCCCCGCCAGATTGTCAGCAGCGAGGGCGGGGCTCTTCCGCTTGTCTGGGCATTGTAGGGGAGGTGCCCTTTGGGCCTGAGTGGGAGAAGCGGTTGTCCGAAGAGGAGGGGGGGCAGGTTCGGGTATCGGGCGGCCAGGGGCGTTGGCAATGACGGGGCTGATGTCCTGCCGGGTCTCGGGGATCCCAGGTGCCCCTCCTTGCCCCTCCGGACATGGCTGAACATGGACATGGATCATTGAATGCATCCGATGAAGTGAGCTGTAGCTCACGAAAGCTTGTGCTCAAATAAATGTGTTAGTCTCTAAGGTGTCACAAGTCCTCCTTTTCTTTTTGCGGATACAGACTAACACGGCTGCTACTCTGGATCCTTTTTCAGTGTCACAGTTCAAATCCCAAAGCTTCTGGTGGCTCTGGTTTTGTTTAGTGATTTTCCAGACTGCAAATGTGCTTGCATTTACAGCTGGGAACAGAAAGAAATATAGAAACATCTGGTGCAGTCAGACTGTTTCATCTCAGCTTAGATCAGACCTCACAGGCTTGATTGCAATCAGTGGGAATTAGTATGGAGTTAAAGAGACGATTAGGGACAATTCAGCCAGCTATCCTATAATTGCTGTTGTACGTGAATCTGGAATGTTTATAATGTACTGTAATTTACGGATCTGCAGTTGCAGGCTCTACTTGTAATTCATAAGAAGATTTACTTCACTATTAGAGAGTTATCAGAAATCAGAGTGTGTCATTACCAGTAATTTTCCAACTATTCCTATGGTAACCAAACCCCTGAACCACTGCGTATTATCGAACTGTATAGCCCCGGAATACAAAATCCAAAAAGAGTATTTAGATCAAACAAAGAGAACTAGCTCCAGTTTTTGACATAGTTAATATTTAAATCTTCTCTCTCTCTCTCTCTTGTGTGTTTTTATATACAATTTTTTTTCTGAATTATTTATGAATAATTAGAGGCAGAAATTTAGAAAAAAAAATTCATAGCATTCTTCAGAGAAGAGATATGCACTTTTATTAATCCCTAGACACATTAAGCTCACAACTCAACATCATGTTACTTTGCTTTGAGTTGTCAATAGGACTGTCTGAAGGAAGAGATTCACAAACAATGCAAACACCTGTATTTCACTCACATTTCACAGCACCACTAGCTAAAGCTGGGGACGAATGTGAAAAAATGCTATTTTGTCAAAATGAACTTTTCCTGGGAAATGGTTGGTTTTTATTCATTTCTTGACTCAGATTTTTCCCCAAAATTGTCAGTATCTGATTTCTACATGTTTGAAATTGCCAACATTGAGACAAAAACATTTTGACTGACCTGCACTGAGGTTTTTTTCAGATTTTTGGTTCATGAAACATTTCAAAATTTTGAATTTTCATCCCAATTCAGGACAGGAACATTTTTTTTTTTGAGATCTCAAATTCCAGGGGATGGGAAAATTGTTTCCCACCCAGCTCTGCCACTAATTCCTACACATGCTGTAGTACAAACTTTCGTACAGCATGTGCTGCAAACTAACCAAGAGGAGGAAAAAGCCAGCGCTTCCAATATTAAAAAAGTACATTTCTCATTATGCCCACAAAAATGTTTGGTTCCTGTGAGTAAGACATTCCATTAGAGCTTAAATTCTACACACACAGGTTGATTCTTAACAACAAGTAGACTAGATGATAAGCAAGGGCCAGAATCTGCACCCTAAGTCACCTAATTCATGCTTATTACCATCTGCACCACAAGTATTCCCTGTCATATAGCAGCCCTCCTGGTATGCCCTCCAGAGTCAGGCTGTGGCATGAAAGATGTGCCTGCCTTAGTTTCCACCCACGAAAGGAACATATACGTCAGTGACTGATATGAAGCCTGCTTCTGGGCCTAATTCATTCATATTTACCAGTGCAGTAATTCCCCAAAAGCCTTGTAGTGAAAATCAATCTCCAATCTCCACAATAAACATGTAAACGTTTTTCTATTCCCTTCTGAGGCATCCACCTGAAAGTCAACAGCAGCACTTTGTTCCAGTTCCCTTTGCTCCTGTCCCAAGGCCCAGTCCCCAGGCCTCCATGTCTGAAATGGCCAGTCTTCCTACAGCCCTTCACTTGGGTCTTCACCCAGAGGACTCTTCCACAGGACAGAAGCGACTTTGTCAGTACAAAGTGCAAGCTGGTCTCCATATTGGAAGAGAAGGTTCAAGGTCTGGAGAAACAAGTATCGGCCCTGTGTTGCATAAGAGAAACTGAAGATTTCCTGGACAGATGTCGGGATATGCTTCTACGGGCACAATGTTCTGAAGATTCAGAGCAGGCTGCACAGCGGGGACAGGAAAATGGTGAAGAAATTTGGCAGCATGTGACCTCCAGAAGAAGAAAGGGGAGTGTCCATGTACCAGCAGCGCAGATACAGGTAAGCAACCGTTTTCGTGTTCTCTCCAGAGGTACTAATGCGGAGAGTGGACTAGATGATACATCTGAGGGAAGGGAACAGAAGGAGACTCCGCTGATTGGAAGGCATGAGATGCACTGTCCTAGGGATGAGGGTTCCACGACCACTGCTCCGAAGAGGAGGAGGGGGGTGGTGGTGGTCGGTGACTCTCTTCTCAGGGGGACTGAGTCATCTATCTGCCGCCCCGACCGGGAAAACCGAGAAGTCTGCTGCTTGCCAGGAGCTAGGATTCACGATGTGACGGAGAGACTGCCGAGACGCATCAAGCCGTCGGATTGCTACCTCTTCCTGCTTCTCCATGTGGGCACCGATGATACTGCCAAGAATGACCTTGAGCGGATCACTGCAGACTACGTGGCTCTGGGAAGAAGGATAAAGGAGTTTGAGGCACAAGTGGTGTTTTTGTCCATCCTCCCCATAGAAGGAAAAGGCCTGGGTAGAGACCGTCGAATCGTGGAAGTCAACAAATGGCTACGCAGGTGGTGTCGGAGAGAAGGCTTTGGATTCTTTGACCATGGCATGGTGTTCCAAGAAGGAGGAGTGCTAGGGAGAGACGGGCTCCACCTAACGAAGAGAGGGAAGAGCATCTTCGCAAGCAGGCTGGCTAACCTAGTGAGGAGGGCTTTAAACTAGGTTCACCAGGGCAAGGAGACCAAAGCCCTGAGGTAAGTGGGGATGTGGGATATCGGGAGGAAGAATGAGCAGGAGCGCGTGAAAGGGGGGGGGCTCCTGCCTCATACTAAGAAAGCCGGACAAACAGCAAGCTATCTCAAGTGCCTACACACAAATGCAAGAAGCCTGGGAAACAAGCAGGGAGAACTGGAAGCCCTGGCACAGCCAAGGAATTATGATGTGATTGGAATAACAGAGACTTGGTGGGATAACTCACAGGACTAGAGTACTGTCATGGATGGATATAAACTGTTCAGGAAGGACAGGCAGGGCAGAAAAGGTGGGGGAGTTGCATTGTATGTAAGAGAGCAGTATGACTGCTCAGAGCTCCGGTATGAAATGGCAGAAAAGCCTGAGAGTCTCTGGATTAAGTTTAGATGTGTGAGCAACAAGGGTGATGTCGTGGTGGGAGTCTGCTACAGACCACCAGATCAGGGGGGTGAGGTGGACGAGGCTTTCTTCCAGCAACTAATGGAAGTTATTAGATCGCAGGCTCTGGTTCTCATTGGAGACTTCAATCACCCTGATATCTGCTGGGAGAGCAATACAGCGGTGCACAGACAATACAGGAAGTTTTTGGAAAGTGTAGGGGACAATTTCCTGGTGCAAGTGCTGGAGGAACCAACTAGGGGCAGAGCTCTTCTTGACCTGCTGCTCACAAACCGGGAAGAATTAGTAGGGGAAGCAAAAGTGGATGGGCACCTGGGAGGAAGTGACCACGAGATGGTCAAGTTCAGGATCCTGATACAGGGAAGAAAGAAGAGCAGCAGAATACAGACCCAGGACTTCAGAAAAGCAGACTTTGACAACCTCAGGGATCTGATGTGCAGGATCCCCTGGGAGAATAACATGAGGGGGAAAGGAGTCCAGGAGAGCTGGCTGTATTTTAAAGAATCCTTATTGACGTTACAGGGACAAACCAACCCAATGTGTAGAAAGAATAGTAAATATGGCAGCTTGGCTTAACAGTGAAATCCTTGATGATCTTAAACACAAAAAAGAAGCTTACAAGAAGTGGAAGATTGGACAAATGACCAGGGAAGAGTATAAAAATATTGCTCGGGCATGCAGGAGTGAAATCAGGAAGGCCAAATCACACCTGGAGGTGTAGCTAGCAAGAGATGTTAAGAGTAACAAGAAGGGTTCCTTCAGGTATACTAGCAACAAGAAGAAAGTCAGGGAAAGTGTGGGCCCCTTACTGAATGAGGGAGGCAACCTAGTGACAGAGGATGTGCAAAAAGCTAATGTATTCAATGCTTCTTTTGCCTCTGTCTTCACAGACAAGGTCAGCTCCCAGACTGCTGCACTGGGCAGCACAGCATGGGGAGGAGGTGACCGGCCCTCTGTGAAGAAAGAAATGGTTCGGGACTATTTAGAAAAGCTGGACAAGCACAAGTCCATGGGGCCGGATGCGCTGCATCCGAGAGTGCTAAAGGAGTTGGCGGATGTGATTGCAGAGCCATTGGCCATTATCTTTGAAAACTCATGGCGATCGGGGGAGGTCCCGGACGACTGGAAAAAGGCTAATGTAGTGCCCATCTTTAAAAAAGGGAAGAAGGAGGATCCTGGGAACTACAGGCCAGTCAGCCTCACCTCAGTCCCTGGAAAAATCATGGAGCAGGTCCTCAAGGTATCAATTCTGAAGCACTTAGAGGAGAGGAAAGTGATCAGGAACAGTCAGCATGGATTCACCAAGGGCAAGTCATGCCTGACTAATCTAATTGCCTTCTATGACGAGATAACTGGCTCTGTGGATGAGGGGAAAGCAGTGGACGTGTTGTTCCTTGACTTTAGCAAAGCTTTTGATACTGTCTCCCACAGTATTCTTGCCAGTAAGTTAAAGAAGTATGGGCTGGATGAATGGACAATAAGGTGGATAGAAAGCTGGCTAGATTGTCAGGCTCAATGGGTAGTGATCAATGGCTCCATGTCTAGTTGGCAGCCGGTATCAAGTGGAGTGCCCCAAGGGTCGGTCCTGGGGCCGGTTTTGTTCAATATCTTCATTAATGATGTGGAGGATAGTGTGGATTGCACCCTCAGGAAGTTTGCAGATGACACTAAACTGGGAGGAGAGGTAGATATGCTGGAGGGTAGGGATAGGATACAGAGGGACCTAGACAAATTAGAGGATTGGGCCAAAAGAAATCTGATGAGGTTCAACAAGGACAAGTGCAGAGTCCTGCACTTAGGACGGAAAAATCTCATGCACCGCTACAGACTAGGGACCGAATGGCTAGGCAGCAGTTCTGCAGAAAAGGACTTAGGGGTTACAGTGGACGAGAAGCTGGATATGAGTCAACAGTGTGCCTTTGTTGCCAAGAAGGCCAATGGCATTTTGGGATGTATAAGTAGGGGCATTGCCAGCAGATCGAGGGACGTGATCGTTCCCCTCTATTCGACATTGGTGAGGCCTCATCTGGAGTACTGTGTCCAGTTTTGGGCCCCACACTACAAGAAGAATGTGGAAAAATTGTAACGTGTCCAGCGGAGGGCAACAAAAATCATTAGGGGACTGGAACACATGACTTATGAGGAGAGGCTGAGGGAACAGGGATTGTTTAGTCTGCAGAAGGGAAGAATGAGGGGGGATTTGATAGCTGCTTTCAACTACCTGAAAGGGGGTTCCAAAGAGCATGGATCTAGACTGTTCTCAGTGGTAGCGGATGACAGAATGAGGAATAATGGTCTCAGGTTGTAGTGGGGGAGGTTTAGGTTGGATATTAGGAAAATCTTTTTCACTAGGAGGGTGGTGAAACACTGGAATGCGTTACCTAGGGAGGTGGTGGAATCTCCTTCCTTAGACATTTTTAAGGTCAGGCTTGACAAAGCCCTGGCTGGGATGATTTAGTTGGGGATTGGTCCTGCTTTGAGCAGGGGTTTGGACTAGATGACCTCCTGAGGTCCCTTCCAACCCCGATATTCTATGATTCTATGACTCCTCCCCTGCCACAGTATTCCACTCCTTCAGACCTCCTTGTCAGGGAGTTTTACACCAATGTTCAGAGGGATCTATCCTGCAACAACCCTCTTGCTTCCCGGCTTGGCTTCCCCTGACCAAGCTGGATCTTCCTAATTTTATTAGGAGCCTCTGCCTGAGACTTCCACTCATCAGGGGGCCTCAGTTTTGGACAGTTCTCACCTATAGCTCCTCACTCACAGCTCACAGTTACTGCTCTCCTTCAGCTCCTTCCCTCCGGCAAATGTCTGCTGGTCCTTCCTGACTCTCTCAGGTTCCAATTTACTAGGTCTCTGATTCACCTAGTCTTCTTCCCTCTACAGCCCAGATGCTCTCTTATTAGGGGTCAACTGACCAATTATAGGTACAGTGGCCTCTTCCCTTCTAAAAGGCCAGTGTTACCTTATAACAGTCCCAGTGAAACCAGTGGAACTAGCAAAATAAGATACCGTTCTATGTCAGTAAAGGGTACAGAATATGGCACTAAATTTGAACAGTACAGGCTTATTTTACCTCATAAAAATTATTTTTACATGAATAACATATTGAAAATAAAAAGTATATACACTTAGCATTTACTTATTTTCTCTTTAGCTTGATGCAAGTTATAACATTATCAAGAATTTCTGATTGTCCAGAATAGTGATTTCATGTACTGTAATGATTCTTCAAGAGAACAATTGTAGTTTCTCATTAATGTTTAATACATTTTGTCTTCTCATTAAAGCAATGGAAGTCCCACCTTCTTTGAATTAAAACTTTGACTCTACCACACTTTTTTTAAGGCAATGAAATGTCATTCTTTGTTATACATATTTAATACATGTTCTTTGACAAGGTAAATGTTGTTTACCACATGCACACACACAAAAAGCAGTTTCATACTATAAATAAATGAAAAAAGATAGATAATTACTGAGATACTGCTTCCTTTTTTGTGTCTTTAGAATTCAAAATTGTGACCTTCACACAGCCTCAAATACCACATTTATATTGAAAGATGGTAGCTATCTGCTCAAATCCTAAGTATTGCATGGTGGGAGCACAGGGATTTGTCAAAATAAATATTACAAAATCAAACCCATGCAACTGAATATCTTAAAGCAAAGCAGAGAATTTGAATGGAATAATAATCATAGCCACCTGTTTTAAACTACTGAAGGACAAAATCTCAATCATTTTTACAGCCCTAATTTAGAGGTTTACACACTTAAATTGAGCTTTGGGAGCAATACATTTATTCTTTATGTTTTCAAGAGGTAGCATTAGTGTTCTTTACATATCAATCCTTATTTTTATCTGCTGTATCACACAAACTTATCTATCAAGAAACAGCATCACTATCCTCAAGATGAAGTTGCTTTGACTAACAAGATAGATAGAAGTGGAGTCTGTTTAGTGTGGTATTTAGTAAGGCTAACAACAGCCCTTTAAATTCAGGGCATTTTCACAACTATAAAAATGTGCACTAAATATGAAAGCTAGCATACCTTTTTATATGATTACGGGCTATTTTATTTTTAATATCATCCCAGTCAGTTAGTTGTAAAACAGCGGAGGTCAGAGTCTATTTTCTAATATACTATAGGTTCAAAACATTTTGCAAATAGAAAATTCTGCAGGAGAAGCACTAGATGCTTAAATGTGTATGTTAACTAATGACCCACATAATCCATGGTCCATTAGTATGAAATAACTGGTCATGGTTACATACCTATGTACATATACATTCATGTACAATTTGTACAACTATATACACATTTGTTTTTTGTGTACATACATAGTAAAAACATCACTTTTTAAAAAATTACTATTTTATATTATAGAGGGGGCTAAATATTTAGAACAGGATATGCATTTTGCAAATTGCGCCTTCCAGCATCAGTGTGTCTGAATCAAACCCCTGGTGTCAGGTCATACAAATATCAGTAACGCTTTGAGACATGGGCTAGGGACTCTATTGACACACCAACATTATAACCATCATCACCTATTCTTGCCACTATGCCCTCGGTCTCAAACCTATTTCCCTTGCTATGGTTTAAAGAGTTACATGTCTTCTCCACCAGCTCTCCTCCTTGGAATCTGCTGCATCGTCTGTTGCCTTTTGGAGAAGTTCTGAAAAAGAAGTCATATTGGAGCTAGGGTGACCAGACTGGAAATGTGAAAAATCGGGAAAGAGGGTGGGGGGTAATAGGCGCCTATTAGACAAAGCCCCAAATATCAGGACTGTCCCTATAAAATCGGGACATGTAGTCACCCTAATTGCAGCAGCAGTAGAGCAAGAGGAGGTTCCTACTACCAGCAATGGACCAGAAGATGTGCCTGTGTCAGCTGCTTCTATTCCTATAGCACCTGGCTTTTTGCATCACTTCAGCCTCTAGTTGTGGAAAAGTGGGATGGAGCTGTATCTCCTACTGAGCAACCAGAGATTCACAAGAATTGAGGGCCTGGTCATGGTCCTTCAGTGACTCATTGCTTTGAAGATGGGGGGGAAATCTGTATCAAGGGCTAAGTATTAATATTGTTTTTGCTTCCTATGAAGGCTAATAGGGCTTAATATCTTCCTTACACAATGTTTACTGTTATATATGTGTCTGCATCGCTGAACTATATTTAAGCGGATTTTTCAAAGGGCCACTCTTGAGTGCTTAGGCAAAAGGGGAATTTTCAAAGGCAAATACACACAGTACTCCCACTCTGAAAATTTACTTCAAGTCTTATGTATTCAGAAGGAACATGTATTCAGGCAGAAAACAAACATGCGTACAATGACATTTTCAACTCCTCACTAGCTTCTTGTGAATGGTTTTCTTTTTGCCACTGTTCTGCTTCCCATTACAAGATATCACAACTGGACCTCTCCTGACATGTGTGTCAATCTTGAACAGAGCACGCACTCCATCAGCTCCAGATGTGAGAGAAAAGCATTTAACAACTAGAACAATGGGCTGAGGAGGAGTGAGGGGAGAATGAAACCTGCAGTCCCTAGCAGTATACACCTCACAGTATAGATTCATAGAATCATAGACTATTAGGGTTGGAAGGGACCTCAGGAGGTCATCTCGTCCAAACCCCTGCTCAAAGCAGGACCAATCCCCAACTAAATCATCCCAGCCAGGGCTTTGTCAAGCCTGACCTTAAAAACTTCTAAGGAAGGAGATTCCACCACCTCCCTAGGTAACGCATTCCAGTGTTTCACCACCCTCCTAGTAAAAAAGTTTTTCCTGATATCCAACCTAAATCTCCCCCACTGCAACTTGAGACCACTACTCCTTGTCCTGTCATCCGCTACCACTGAGAACAGTCTAGATCCATCCTCTTTGGAAACCCCTTTCAGGTAGTTGAAAGCAGCTATCAAATCCCCCCTCATTCTTCTCTTCTGTAGACTAAACAATCCCAGTTCCCTCAGCCTCTCCTCATAAGTCATGTGTTCCAGTCCCTTAATCATTTTTGTTGCCCTCCGCTGGATGCTTTCCAATTTTTCCACATTCTTCTTGTAGTGTGGGGCCCAAAAACTGGACACAGTACTCCAGATGAGGCCTCACCAATGTCGAATAGAGGGGAACGATCACGTCCCTCGATCTGCTGGCAATGCCCCTACTTATACATCCCAAAATGCCATTGGCCTTCTTGGCAACAAAGGCACACTGTTGACTCATATCCAGCTTCTCGTCCACTGTAACCCCTAAGTCCTTTTCTGCAGAACTGCTGCCTAGCCATTCGGTCCCTAGTCTGTAGCGGTGCATGAGATTTTTCCGTCCTAAGTGCAGGACTCTGCACTTGTCCTTGTTGAACCTCATCAGATTTCTTTTGGCCCAATCCTCTAATTTGTCTAGGTCCCTCTGTATCCTATCCCTACCCTCCAGCGTATCTACCTCTCCTCCCAGTTTAGTGTCATCTGCAAACTTCCTGAGGGTGCAATCCACACTATCCTCCACATCATTAATGAAGATATTGAACAAAACCGGCCCCAGGACCGACCCTTGGGGCACTCCACTTGATACCGGCTGCCAACTAGACATGGAGCCATTGATCACTACCCATTGAGCCTGACAATCTAGCCAGCTTTCTATCCACCTTATTGTCCATTCATCCAGCCCAAACTTCTTTAACTTACTGGCAAGAATACTGTGGGAGACAGTGTCAAAAGCTTTGCTAAAGTCAAGGAACAACACGTCCACTGCTTTCCCTTCATCCACAGAACCAGTTATCTCATCATAGAAGGCAATTAGATTAGTCAGGTATGACTTGCCCTTGGTGAATCCATGCTGACTGTTCCTGATCACTTTCCTCTCATCTAAGTGCTTCAGTTCTGTTTCTCTTGCAGAAGAGGAGTATGAAGCAGAAAAGGACAGTTTGTACATCTAATAAAAGCAAGAAAGCACATATTCTTTATTTCTGCTTGAGTATTGTGAATGTTGGGGAAAGGGAGTCATCTTGTTAGAGGCCCAGTGGGTGATGCAGAGTTTAAAAAAAAAAAAAAAAAGATTGCCACATGCCAAACCGGAGTGTTCAGTTGTTCCAGAGAACTCTCTGGAGTCCCTGTTCAGCATGTGTGATGAGCCTCCAAACACATGTGAACTGGAGCTGTTTTAGAGCTTCAGCCTATTGAAGTTCAGCTGAAAGACTCCCAGTGACTTGAATGTGGTTTGGTGAGGGCCTAAAAAGAATAATTACTATGACATAATGACAATCTAAAACAAATGCAAGTTCCTTGGTTAAAGGAAGAATTATCTCGTCTCACAAAAAAGAAAAAAAAAGACAAGGGAAATATAGAGCAATAAATAAGCCATCGTCTCAGATAGCGAACCATGAGGTGACACCCCAAAGATTCTCCTTCTCCATCTCATTCTGGAAACAAGCACCCCAAGAACATTGACTTTGATCACAGATGCTAGCCTTATGATTAATCCACTGGCACAGTTAAAATTACACAGTAGCTTTTCCGTTGTATTTTTAAAATCCTCTCCGGTCTCTGGCTGCAGAAAAGTTACTAAGAAAAAAAAAAGAACAGCCTTCCATGCAGAGGAAAGCATGACTGGTTGCCCAGTGGGTGCCATATTTTGTGTGCAATGCTGACTCATTGGTAGTAAACAAACATGGTGTTCTGTCATGCCCTGATGTTCCCTGGAAAATATTATATTAAAAGGGACAATTTAGAGTTACTGATTTAAGGTAAACAAGCAGCTTAGTGACAGACTGTACCCTTGCACAATATTTCTGTTTATTTATGCAGTACCGTTGTGTGCCTCCATGCCTTCCTCCTAGTATTAAAAGGGCAGAGGGGATGACTACGAAAGGGTTTGGTTCATTCTGGCTGGCTGTGGGGGTGGGGGTGAGTTTGGCTGTATACCAGGAGAGAAAATCTCAACTGCACTAGATATTCTAGAACATTCCTGTGAATTGATATTAAAAACCAAAATAAACCTGACCTCTCTATAGTGCTCCCTATGACATTCACGTCGGTTGCTGAAACACTGCTAGCGTCTGCTTTGGGCAATTTACTTTGTGGTGTCAAAAGTAATTAGAGAGATTTCGGGTGTAAGGTGTGTGTGTGTGGGGTGTGCATACAGGCAGGTGTTGAACAAGGCTTGGAGAGCCCAAAAACCACAGAAATTTTCCTATGGCTCAGAGCTTTGTGGACACCCCCTTCTCCTCCATGTCCCATGGTCTATTGGCATGTGATATCTGTGCACATGAAGATGCGCAGCAAATGAGGGAGATTTTCAAACAAACTTTGAAAGGAATGATTAAGAGCTCCACAAAAAGAGCTGCATACCTAAACCATTTTCAGTGCCCAGCAACAACAGTTTTATTCTAAAAAAAACCCCTGCAAACAAAGCTACTTTTTTTTTTCTCTTTTTTTGTTTTTTGAGTTCTCCCTATTGGCCTCTAGTTATCTATAAACTAACTGATTACACAAATACGGACATCCATTTAGTAGAGCACAATTACTCCAGTGACCAGAACAGCAGCAGCTTATAGATCAGTCACTTGCCAAGGAGGAAATGGCTGATATACCAAGAGGAGGAACTGGAAACGAAATTTTGTTGAGAGAGAGAAAGATGCCCTTATTAAAGAACTCTCAGTTAAGGCTGTTGGCTGAGCTGAAGTAAGGGATCAGTTGTGGATTAGCTGTCCTTGACCACAGCATAATTAACTCTTGGTTTCTTGAAGGAAATGTGCTCTCTACTGCAGTCATTGCCAAAACTGCCATTGACAACAATGGGCACATGAGTTGGCTCTGAAGTTTCTAATTAATGATCATATTGGAACAACTCTAAATGTGAAATTTCACAAGATGAGAGTAATTTTCTTTAAAACAAATCTTAGTACATTTGTAACTGATTTTGTTTCAGGATGCTGTCATGTAAGAGGTGACAATCAGTATAGTCTTATTGTAACTCTTTTTGTTAAGCAATCTTTCCATGTGAAAGGTCAGGAACACACTACAGTTACATAGTAAAATGTACAAATTGTGCATGACATCTGTCTAGTAGGATTAATAAAATAATTACTGTAGCTTTAGCAATAACTACTTTGAGTAAGAATGTAACATGAATTATAGGGGCAAGAGACAGGAATTTGACAGAAGTCACAGTGTGATATAAATCCATAGACACTGCCAGAGCGTGGATTAAGAAATTTACCGTAGTTCTTGTATTAAATCACTCAGAGAAAGGGAACTGAGTTATTATGAACAATTCCTTATGCATAATTGGAAAGGGATTCATCTTAGACTTCAGGTCTCATTTGGTGTCAAGTCTACTGACAGGGGCAGTGTGACAGGGTCAGGCCAGATGGCTACAGGAGAGTGATAGAAGGCAGATATATTAGCCCCAGGCTAAGTAGGTCCCTTTTCCCTGGATAAGGTAACAGGGAAGGTTCCAGAACAATCAGGAACCTTCTGGAGACAATTAACACTGACAGGCTGATTAGAACACCTGCAGCCAATCAAGAAGCTGCTAGAATCAATTAAGGCAGGCTAATCAGAGCACCTGGGTTCAAAAAGGAGCTCACTTCAGTTTGTGGTGTGCGTGTGAGGAGCTGGGAGCAAGAGGCACTAGAAGCTGAGAGTGAGAATGTGGACTGTTGGAGGACTGAGGTGTACAAGCATTATCAGATACCAGTAGGAAGGTCCTATGGTGAGGATAAAGGTGGTGTTGGGAGGAGGCCACGGGGAAGTAGCCCAGGGAGTTGTAGCTGTCGCACAGCTGTTCCAGGAGGCACTCTAGACAGCTTCATTCCACAGGGACCTGGGCTGGAACCCAGAGTAGGGGGCGGGCCCGGGTTCCCCCCAAACCTCCCAACTCCTGATCAGACACAGGAGGAGTCGACCTGGACTGTGAATTCAGAAAAACGGCCAAGCTGAGGGCTGCCGTGAAGCTCCAAGGCGAGCAAATCCGCCAATAAGCGCAAGACCCACCAAAGTAGAGCAGGAACTTTGTCACGGGCAGGTAGAGATAAGAGAAAGAGGCTTTGGCCTACAGGGGATCATTACATTTCATAACAAGCTCACTTCTTTATCACTGCCTTTATAGTGTAATAATATATCACATCAGCTTTTGATTGGTCTGTTTTAGTTTCTTTATTGATAAAGAAACAGTTGACTGGCTCACAACAGGCACAGCCACATGAAAATATATGTATTTTATTGCAAAAAAGGATTATCAATCAAATTCCAGAGGGTGGTGCAAAAGAGAGAGAGAGAGAGAGAGAGAGAAATATAATCCCAAAGGGATTTTCAAATAGAAGTTTCATCACAATATTTTAGAATAAAGGTTTATCTTTTTAGGCAAAAAAAGGTTCAAATCTCCAACTTGAAATAATACAAACTATTTAATCATTTTTATTTCTAAGCATGAGGCCAGGGGCTTTTGGTTTAGAATGATTCAAAGTTTAAGTGAGACATTGGTACATATTTAACAGACATCTAATAAAATCTATTCATGATTTTGAACAGCTGACAAATAGCTAGTACAAAGGCAGAGTATAGTTGGTAAAATTGACTTACGGCACACTAATCAAAACAATTTTTTTCTCTTTATGCTACAAGTGCCTTTGAATGTTAAACTGTGTTGTGCAGTGTGTGTATACTCACCCACCCACCCATCCACTGTATACATACATACACACACACGTACTGTAATGATTGCTATAACTTCACCCTCACCTTGAATGGTCCAATATACTGTATATCTAAACTTAAAAATTAAAAAAAAATCTTGGAGGAAATTTAAGGCCCCACTATGCCTGCCACCATGACATCATCACCTGAGAAGAGAACAGGAGCAAGGGGCTGGCCTAGCAGCAGGAAAAACCAAGAATGCTAAATAACTGAGATGGGGGGAGAGGGGAATGACCAGAGGCCCCTTCAACCAGATGAGAGTAAGAGATATCTAAATCAAATACCACTCCCCAAAGATCTGGTGTAATGGTAGAGAGTAAGTGGACACACAGGAGAGAGGAACCTCCGCCCCATGGGGGATGTCTGCAGATGAGGGAAAGAAAGAGCAAGGCATCCTCCCCAAAGAGAAACCAAAGAAATGGGCAGGGAGCTGGGAACAAACTTTGCTCACCAAAATAATAAGAGTCACAGGCATGAGTTGAGTGGTGATGGATTGTACCTAGTTCTCATCTTCTACCTGCAGTCAGTAGTGACTAGAGAGTCCTGGACCAAAAAAATCCTTCCTGATGAAAACTTGGTTGAAATTGATCAGTGTGTCCATGAAATGTTTCAGCTTTGACAAGACATGTAATTTCATTTAACTGAAAGTGTTCCAACCAGCTCTACTTTAAACAAAACGAACCCCACATTTTCTGATATCTTTTGGAAATGTTGTCTCCACTTGCTGTGTGGAAGGCTCCCACTAAGCACAGGACAAATGGGCTCATTTTACAGGGAAACCCTTAAAACTGACTAGATAAAGTGCACAGAATATACAAATAGAATAATAATAGAGATTGTTTTATGGACAAACCTCCTCCTCCAGTCGTAATCCCATGAATTACCTCGCCTTCCATAATTTCTTTGTAGCGACTGCCAGAATTAATTTGATAAAATAATACATTTCAAATGTCAAAATTTGATACCTTCCATTTTTGTTAAGGCTACGATTTAATCACAGGTATTTTTAATAAAGTCATGGACAGGTCACGGGCAAGAAACAAAAAATCATGGCCCATGACCTGTCCATGACTTGTACCATAAATACCCCTGACTGAGTCTTGGGGGAGGGCACTGCCTGCAGCACCATCTGTGAGGGGTGGTGGTGGAAGCTTTGGGGGCCCAGGGCACCACCTGGGAGGGGGGAGCCCCGGGGAGCCAGTGGCATCTCTGGCCACTGCTGGGGAGAGAGGGAGCCCTGGGGGGCCAGCCGTTGCTCTGACCACCCCGAGACCGCTGCTGGGAGCTGCCAAGTTGTGGCTGCCCCGGCCGCCCCCAGAACCACTGCTCAGGCGGTCCCCCAAGGCCAGCTGCATCAGTCGCGCCTTTGGTGGTCCCTGGGGCCAGCTGCCTGGGGCAGTCAGAGCAGCGGCCGGTGCAGCTGGCCCTGAGGCTACTCCAGCAGTGGCTTGTGCTACTGGCTGTGGTGCCACCCGAGCAGCTGGCTGCAGAGCTGCTTCAGCGGCAGCTGATGTGGCTATCCCCAGGGCTGCCTGAGCAGCTGGCTCTGGAGCCAACTGCTTGGGTGGCCCTTGTGTCAACCACAATGGCCACTGCAGAAGTCACTGAGGTCGCAGGAAGTCACAGAATCCATGACTTCCACTACCTCTGTGACAAACACAGAGCCCTAATCATTGTATGCAGTGTTGGTCCTGGATATTAGAGAGACGGTGGATGAGGTAATATCTTTTATTGGACTGACTTCTGTTGGTGAAAGACAAGCTTTCCAGCTTACACAGAGCTCTTCCTCGGGCAACAGCAATACCCTGTGGACTGGGCCAGAGTCTGATAACCTGTCTTTGATCTTATTTTTAATTAGTATGATTAAAAGTAAGTTCAGTGTGATTTTAAAGTGATGGAACTTCATTAACATGGTTTTTGCTTTTTATAAAGAGAAAACAAGGAACTGAATTTGTATCCGAGACTGGTGAATTGTTAGTGTTTTTTCAACAACAATGAGGTGGGATTAAAAAATCTCCCAGTGATTCATTATCCACTCTTCATTAACACAACACAGTGTAATCTAACTCCTTGGGAGCCTTTACAGTCTATCATGACAGTGCACCTTCAGGGGCTTTAATCTTCATATTATCAGTCTGTAATTGCTCCTTCAGAGATATTCTGGTCAATCATGTAAAATGGGTGTTTCTGTATTTAAGACAAATATATTTTTATTTTACAGTACCCTACCTTGTATCCTCATGTACAACTAAAAATCTTCATGAGAAGTAGATTCAGCATCTATGAACCAGCCCTCTTTAAAACTTGTTAGCATGGTGGATATAAAATATAAATAAATAAAAATGTTGTCTTCAAGAAGTTATTCTAAGGTGCTTGACAGCACAAAGTTTACCGATGCTTATCCTGTAAAGCAAACTCCTTTTTTATTTTGAGTCACAGGCTCAAAACCATTTTTAATGTAGTACTTTTTTCCCCCATAAAATAGCTCTTGGTTTTTTTCTAATACATTTTATTAGTACCTCTGCTATCGTACATCTGTATAGGATGTCTGTCATTTGTGAGACCAGGAAAGGATTAAATAAAGTTGATGTAAAGGCTTGCACTGTCCTCAAGTTACATAATGACAGAAGAATATAAATTAAGGGCCAAATGAAACCTTAATGCAATTAAGTCTTTGGGCTATGTAGTTTATGTATTTATAAAGTAAAAAGAAAAAAAATCTATTTTAGTTGCTTGCTGTGCCCTTTTCCTACGCTAAGTGCACTGCATATAGCAAAAAACAAAAAACAAAGCAACCCCCCCAAAAATCAGAAAATTATTGGGGTTCTTGGTTATCACATCTTAAGATACAGCACACCAAGTTCTTTTCCTCATTTAGACACATGCAATCTCACTGAAGTCACATCACAAAGAAAAATACACATTTGTCCTGCTGAGTTAAATTTAGATATTCATGAATGTTAGCTAGTAAATGTAATACTCAGCGCTGAGGCTTTGTGTAAAATGAACTGCCTGAATGAAGCTGGAGATGATTTCTTGAATTAGAGGCATACTGATGTGATTCAATGTTGGCAGAGTTCTCAGCAGCGAGTTTGAGCTAGTGCAATATGACAGTCTGCTTTGATGGCTGTGCATGGTGATGATACCATCTGCACACAAGAGGGACATTCCATTGTATCACACCAAAAAGATCTGGAAATAAAAAGAAATCACCCAGCCCTGAAAACCAAGCTGCACATGAACATTTAACACAAACTACTAAAAGCTACATTATCTTTCTCTTGCAACTGCTTTGGAGAGGGAGTTAACTGACTTTTATCCTATTACCATATGTTTGCAGTTGAAAATATGAGAGTAATATCGACACCTGTGGGCCCCTGGAGGCTGAACCAGTACTGTCAGTCAAGGGCACCTGGCTGCAAGGTGCCCAGGCTGCTCTCCAGACGGTCCTGTCTCTCCCTTTCCTGTCAAAACTTCACTCCCCTCCTCCTGCTTCTCTTCTCCTTGTAATACTGCCTTCCTTCCAGCAATGACTCTTCATATATATCATGGCTTGGAAGGGACAAAAAGTAAGAGGATGCCTTCCCCTGAGGTGAGCTGCCACTTCTAGCTTCCTCCTTATCTAATACAAATACATAAATAAATAAACTATGAAGAAAGCCAAGCTGAAATGAACATTGTCAATTAGAAAGTTTCAGAGACTCTAATTCTAGCTGCCCAGGCTCGTATACCACACTCACCACTGCGGTTTCTTGCACAACCATTAAGCTAAACCATAGCTTATCTGTGGA
The DNA here is from genome assembly GCF_965152275.1 of Natator depressus. Taxonomy (NCBI): domain Eukaryota; kingdom Metazoa; phylum Chordata; order Testudines; family Cheloniidae; genus Natator; species Natator depressus. Next base: position 94,534,091 of record NC_134235.1, on the reverse strand, counting down.
CTGAGGTTCAGCTGCAAGATTATTGTTATAATAAGGTGCTGCTTCTTTAGCTAAGAGTCATACTGCTGCTTTGCTCAGTCTTCTATGTGTGCAGGATTTCTCACCGATTGTGTGTGGCATGATCATCCACCAACTTCATGGAATTGTCCACCCCATCCATTCACAAAGCTAGCAAATCACAGGTGTCAGGCTGTGGGTAAGGTCTGAATGAAAGTAGAATTCAAATGTCGGTCACTGGGATTTCCATTGTTTTGACAGCACAAGGAAACAGTGTAAATAATGGCTTTTGGGGCAGGGACCACATCTTTAATCCCTATGTAAAGTGTCACACATGCCTATAGCGCTGTACAGATATTGAACAATGCACCATACGTTTACTCTCAATGGTATATTTTCAATTAGTTTTCACCTATCTATCTATACTATCATGGCATCTGAACTGCTATGATTCAAAGGAAATGGATGGTTAACTTGCCTCAACAGGATTTTCCTCCTGTTTTGCCAAAAAATCCACTTCCTGCTCATTTTCTGCAGCAGGTGACCAAGGATGGGATCAAATGCAAGCTTTGAATCTGCACATATCAGGATATGGACAATCAATCTCAATTCCCTCATACTTCCTATGAATAACTGCTGAAGATCATACACGAACACTAACACTTGCTCTAAGGTATTGCAGTCTTGTAGGATCCACGAAAATTGACAAGAGTGTGATGTGTGGTAAACATTCCTATACTCCATTACTCCTGTGAAGTTCTCCAAGTGAGACATGGCAGCAGCCAAAAATAAATGAAGACCGAGTTTCCTTGCTTTGAGTATAAGCAGCACATGTATTGAAAACATAGATAGGTATAAAAAGACAACCTGCTTGACTGATGTTGAGGTAGAACCAAGAAAGCAGCATTCTATTTCTGATCTGGTGTCAGTACAGAATTATTATTCAAGTATGTCAACTAATTAACATTATGCTCTAATAAAAAAAAAATACTCCCAGATGGTCAAAGCCAGAGTACAATGGAAATTTGAATCAATCCAGCAGACGTAGCAATTTAGAGCTAAGTGCTCTGAAATTCAGGGTTTCAATTGTCTTGTTTGCAAGCTTGATTTGTATAAAAGTTACAATTCTGAGCTACATACCATCTGCACTCAGTGCAGCTTAGAGGTATGCGGGGAAATGGAGGATCATGTGGGCACAAAGGTGTTCTTGAAGACACCACTATGTAACCATAATACTGGGAGACACCAATGGCTGGCTGACTACCAAGAAAATCCACAGAAGAGCTGCCCTAGGGATGATCTACTGTACAGCAGCTGCTACGAACTGCCAAAGCATAGGCACTCCCAGCACACCTTTGAGATTATGGCTGCAGAAAGGGTGATGCAGAAGTACCTATAGCAGTCTTATAATACCAGAAGATTCCTCTGAATGGGAAAACTGCCTCTGTTTGGATCCACAACTTGCCAATAAACTAAAAATTTTAAAGCGACTGAAAGAAGATGTAGGTGTTTGTATAGTTTCCCCCATCTTGTCTGTTACTACTGAAGATATTTGTGTTTAGAGTACATCTGACTAGAACAGAATTCTGTTTTGTGGGAACTTTTGCAAGATTTCAGATGGAGAGAGAGGTGTGAGAGCCTATCTCCCACATCCCACCCCACCCTCTATCAGTGGGTAGGGTTTGGCCTGGGATGTGGGAGACCCAGGTTCAAGTCCCTGCTCCACCTGATTCAGAGATGAGTTTCTCCATCCCAGACTTAAACCTGCATGTCTCTCATCCCAGGCAGTACCCTAATCACCTAGCTACAGTCAGTCAGTCTCTCCAAAAACCTTCCTGATGCAGATTTTGTCAAAACCAAAGTGTCTCCTTTCAATGAAACAACATATTTTGATTAAATTTCATTTTGTCAAAAATGTTCTGACCAGCTCTAATTTAGAGTTTATTCTTCCTACTCATGTCTTCCTACTTAATCCTGCTGTGAAGTCTCAATGTTGAACTTCTGATATCCCTATCATTTCCATAGCAACATACCAATTTCCTACGCATGATTAAGACTCCACTGGAGGAGCAAACAAACAGTCAGAGAGGCTAGGCTGGGAGGGAGAAAGCATCTTGCAAACATTTCACAAAGAGAGAGCAAGATTCAGTACCACTGAAATTGGGATCAGGGTTATCAATTAAAATATAAGGAAAAACAAATTTAAAAGTTAGACACAAAAAATTGTTTTTATGGAAGTGCTGTTTCATCAAATGTGCTCCACCATGGAAGTTCTCTGCAGTAATGTCTATTTGAAATCAGCCAGTTAATGAACATTTAATTTAAGTACCTGAAATAGTGTCCCTTTCCCTCACCCACTATCTGCCACTTATTTTAGATTCTAAATTCTTTGCTTAAATTTTTGGAGGACTGGGGGTCTCAGATTGGGATCAGAGTCTGCATCTCCCTCTTTGTTTTGTATAGCATTGATCACAGTGATACTGTTTAAATAAGTATTCCCGCTGATTCTCAGGCTAGTTTATAGAGTGGTGTCACATAACAGAAAAAGATCTTTGCTTCCATCTCCTGGCTTTAAAAAAATTGTTTAGAGCACAATTATTTGCTTCCTGTTCTCATCATTACACTGATTAATAACTTTATGTGGGTACAAGAACTAGGAAAAATTGCTCACTGTGCATCTCTAGGTTACAATGTGCCGGTATCCATTATAAGAATGTTATGACAGAAGTGATACATACAAATTTCAGCTTTTAATCTTGAACCTCTCTGCTCTTTGCCAAAGGAATCCCACTTCTGATGAGATTGCAAATATACATGACAAAGAGCATGCTCAATAGAACACAATTTTCTGTCAAGGAGCTCTTAAAGCTAACAGCAAAACCATTAAAATGGGAAAATATTGCCTATGTCATCTCTACAACCAAGCCATTTAATCACCAATTGATAGCACAGAATTTTAATTCTTGGTGTTCTGTCTGTACAATGGTGACCCTGCAGCAGAAACAGGAAAACCCAGAAGGCTCACTCCAGCCAAGGGGAACCAAAATAATATGGAGGAAAACAAATCACTTTTGTTTATAGGCTCTCTGATGTGAAATCTGTTCTGTACACGTGAAAGACAAGAAAAGATTAAAATATATCTACTTTAAAGAAATTCTTGGATAGCATGAGTCAAACTTAGAAACGGTGCAAGAAGGTACAACTCTGTTTACTGTGGAGTTGTACCTGGTTGCACCTTTTCTGGATTAGCCCTACTGTATACATTTAGTCAAATCATTTCTCCACTACTCAAGTGGTTGCTCTCCCAGGGTAAGAAAAAATACATCTGTAAAATAAATGTACAAAATGGAAAATGTTTCAGATCTGTTTACAAATGAATAGAGCTCAGAGTGCTTTACAAAGGAGGGCAGTATCATTATTCCCATTTTACAGATTGGGAAATGGAAGCACAATGAAAGGAAGTGACTTGCCATCCAGTAGGCCAGTGGCCAAGACAGGAATAGAATCCAGGTCTCCTGAGTCAGAGTCCCGTGTTTTATCCACTAAGCAACATTGCCTAGTATGCGTATGGTCTGTATGAGAAGACCAATAACTAGAGCTGACCAGAGAAATCAGTTCCACTTCACAACAATTCTGAGGTTTCAAAGTTGGTTTTCATTCCTTGCTGAAACAAAACAAAACCTTTCAAACTCTGCCGCAAAAAAACTGTTGTGTCAAAATGTCCATTTTCCACTAGATTGTGGTCTGTCTCACGAGACGTGACCTGTGCCTTCTTGATGAGAACTTTGGTCTGATGAACGTTTTTTGACAAAACATAGTTTAGCCACATTATGCAAATCATTTTGACTTTGAACAAACAAGATAATGAGACTAAATTCCGTTTTGCCAAAAATGTTCCAAGCAGCTCTACTAATAGTGTACCCTTTACCAGTAACCTTACACCAAATAGGAGGGTTTCATTGAAATACAGGATCGTATAAGTTTGATCCTTGAATTACTGCCAGTTGAACAATTCACAGAAAATGTGCATTTACTGATTCTATAAGAAAATAGAGCTATTACTATTTTTATTTTGTTCTTTCACTCATTTCACATAAGCTTCACATATAAGGTAGATGAACTGTGGGGGAGTTGACAAGGACACAGATTGTGATCCTTTAGATTATTCCATGTGCCTGTGCAGAGCCCTATTGACTTGAATGCAATGTGGCTGCATGCAGACATAGAAGTCTGTCCTCACTGAGTACCCTACAGAATAGGACCTCAGTCACCCACAACTCATTTTAATAGTCTTCTGCTGTTGTTTTATGCAACTGGTCTGCTTTTTCTGACAGCCCAAATCCCATACAAGAGTATTCTGTTGCCACTGAGCTTAACACAACAATCTTCAAGCAAAAATAAATAAAGTAAATCCGGAAAAAGAGATTTGTTCTCTGTGTCTTCAACTGAGGATTAAAAACCCTCTAAAATTACTCCCTATGCACTGTGCATAACGCACAGAGTGTTTAATAAATCTTCCCATTAAAGTAGATAACAAGAGGGCTGGCACAGCATGTATATAGCAAATGTCTGCATCTGTTAGTATCAAAGTAGGATTTGAAGAAACTGTACTGTCTAGAAACTTTTACCTAGACTAGTAATTAATTTATACATTTCAGATAACCTTGCTTTCTGATTCACTTGAGTCCCTGAACAGAACACTTTTTAAATACCCTGTAGACTTATACGTTTTTGAGCTACTTGCCCAATCTGGCATAACTTCACCTAAAACATGAGAGATTATAATCAGATATGGAAATATTCATATTTAATTATAACAGTGTTTTTTTTTCCTGCCTCTCATTCTAGCTAACTGGATTGAGAGGCTATAAACTAGTGGGTTAACTCAGTGATCATGGCTCAAAACACATTGCAGCCACAGGTTTTCAGTCCCTGTCTCTTCAGCTTTATTTCTTCCAACTAACACAAGTTCAACATATCCATTGTGTTCCTTCCCTCAACCCAGGGTCTTCTGCAGAGTGATCTACTCTACAGCATTATATTCCTCAGGCTATCTCTCTGGGAGTCCAGACAAGCTTCTCTGCTCCTTTCTTCCTAGCCTGTTCCCTGCAAGCTTATAGTCCACAGGGCACCTACCTGGGAGTCCTGCAAAAGAATAAATGGACCCAAATCTGACATCAGGAATCATAACATTCAAAAACCAGTAGGAGAACGCTTCAGTCTCTCTGGTCACTCAACAACAGACCTAAAAGTGGCAATTCTTCAACAAAAAAAATTCAAAAACAGAGTCCAACGTGAAACTGCAGAACTGGAATTAATTTGCAAACTGAACACCATCAGATTAGGCCTGAATAAAGACTGGGAGTGGTTGGGTCATTACAAAACATAAACCTAATTTCCCCAGTACTAATTTCCCCCTGACTGTTACTCACACCTTCTTGTCAACTCTCTGAAATGGGCCACTCTCATTACCACTTCAAAAGTTATTTTTCCTCCCTTGGTATCCTGCTGTCAATTGAATTGTCTCATTAGACTGACCTCACACTTGGTAAGGCAACTCACATCTTTTCATGTATTTATACCTGCTCCTATATTTTCCACTCCGTGCATCTGAGGAAGTGGATTCTAGCCTACGAAAGCTTATGCCCAAATAAATTTGTTGGTCTCTAAGGTGCCACAAAGATTCCTTGTTGTTTTTTCATGTAAATTAGGTTATTTCCCCTGACCCAGGGACTCCTATTCTCCATAGCTCTCCTGCTCAGCAGAGCTACTGCTGGCTTTTATGAGAAACAAGTGATTTTGAATTGCAGCTGATTAGTCACATGTGAGCTTAAGCCTGATTCCCTTTAAAGGACCAGCTGCCCTCTGACACAGTGCATCTTCATGAAAGGAGAAAAATCCTTTGCATTGTTCCATCAGCTTCAGTGATGGGGAAGATAGGCCAACACCCATGATAATAGTGTTAAAAAAGAAAAGAAAAAGAAAGTAACCTCTAGCAGTGAAGAGAAGGTGGTGGAGGAGTTGCATCATAAAGAGCCAAATTTTGAAACCTTTGCCCATGCTGTAGTTCCATGTAGTACCTTACTCCATGAGTAGTTTCACTGATTTCAATGAAGACTATTTGTGAAGAAAGGCACTGATCAGCATGATGAACAGCATTGTAATCTGGCCCTAAACGACACTCTTAACAAATGGATCAGAATAGAAAAAGGGGGTTGATACTGGGATTACTTCCTATTCTTTGGAAGCCTGTGTTTGATAAGCACAATATTTTTAGTTTCAGCCCAGGCTAACGTAAAGGATTAATCAATTAGTGCTTAAATTGCATCGTAACACTTTCACATCTCACCATATTTAATTGATATGAAGTTAACCATCAGACATATTGTCACTCCCTTCCCAAAGCAACTCTATTTCAGAATGTGTCAAAAATCCAAATGAAATACTTCCCTTAAAGTCCATACCCTCTGAGTCACGTGTTTCTCATCTTGTAAGGAGGGCACTTGTGTTTGAGTTACTGAGATGGCTCTGCCTGAGTAAATCTAGATGTTGTGAGGCAGGAATTTATGAATGGACAGTCAGTGTTTTACTAGCAAAAATTGTGCCCCAATGTAGTCAATGAGAGTTTTACCCTTGATTTCAATGGAATTAGGATCAAGCCATTATTGTTTGACCTACCAACAAGGACTGAAGTGGTACCACATACCAGTATGAGAAATTCAATTAAGTACCACAGATCAGATGCCCTCAGAATCTACAGCTACCATAGTACCAGTATAACTAACTCTATCCCATGTGCTCCTACCCCTGACCCTCCCACTTTAGGAGTGTGTAGCAAGGGAAGGAATGTGGCTAAAAAGTTATAATAGCTATGACCTCTGGCTGGCATACCAGCCCCTCGAGGGCTATCAGGAAATGGCACAAGTTAGAGCAGCCTTGAGACTGCACTAAATTGTTCTGGGAGTCAAACTAGACCCTGGCAGGCCCCTAGAGCAGTGGAGGGAAATACCTATAGCCAGGACAAGAGATCAGTAACCATATATACTATGTTGGTTAAAGAAATGTTTGCATAAAACAAATTCTGTTTTGTAAGATGGAGTTCTCTCTCTTTATCTGAAGGTTTTTTTGTAATCATTCATTCAAATAAGCAACTTCTATATAGAAATCAAATTGAATACGCCAGCAAGAGAGTAGAAAGGAGGTATTCCTAAAATATGTGCAGATCACAAAATAAAAGAGACTGAGACTTATTTTTATTTCTTATCTTTTTAACGACAATGTGTATGTTCTTTTCAGGATGACCTATGCTTTTGTTTACTTACAGCATGTGAGTAAAAATAGTGACTTAAATCTCATGGGGAGCAGTAGCATGATTCTATCACTTGATAATGCAATTGTAATGCTTTGTCCAAACATTAACAACAATATGAGTAACTCAAGAATAATACTAGAAGCAAGATATTTTCACTCTCCTAATATGCTAAAAATAAACTTCTTTAAAGGTCAACATGTAGAATTATATTAAATCTATTTGTTTACAGAGAACCCGCATTATTTGTGACTATCCAATGGATATTTGTATTCATAGCAATAATTATTACATCTACATTAATTTTTGTTTCCAGGCAGCTCAGAAATGAGTTTGGGGTGATTTGATTACTATACGTGCAACAGAAATTACTTATTTAAGTCTCTGCACAAAACCTACATGCTCAGCATTGATTATGATGCACCTATGTGAATCTATCTGTAAAAAAGCTATGTCATCTAATATTAAAGCCAATGACATCTGTCACACACACACACAACTCCCACTAATGGTGCTGTACATAGCAAATGCCCCTTCCCCACCTCTGGTCCCTCCCCATTAAATGCTGATCAATTTTTCAAAGTGGAGAAACTGGGACACTGTGGTCAGGAGTGTGATGTGGAAAGCCTGGCTGTGGGTTAAGGGAGGTTTATGGGGGAAGTGGGAAGAAAGATTAGTGCTCTCTTCCCTCTCCCATGTCCTGCCCCTTTCAGAATGGAAAATTGGGACACTTTATAGGATAGGGCAGGGTGGGGAAAATTAGTATTTATCCTTCTGTGACCCCTTTACTGATCTCTCCTAATCCCAACCTCTGCCCCACCAATGTAGCCCTCAGATTTTCCCCACTCTTTCCTTTTCACACCCCACCACCAATTCACCCACACCCTCGTTCAACTATTGACTCTGTTCCCAAGACACTCAGTCTTATCACTCATTACAACCTCCTCTCATATCAGACCCTCCTCAGCTACTTCCAACCTAATTCTCACCTGCTCGGACACACATACTCCACTATCACCCCAGTTTGAGTAATCCAGGGTTGTCTCCTACTCCCATCTAACACTTCCACAGCTCACAACTCTCTCCCATCATATACCACCAGTCTCACAACACCCACTTCCACAGACACACAAAGAATATAATGAAATATTGAAGGTCTATTTATTTACACAAGAACTAGCATTCCATAATGGTAGCAGGACATATGACACATTATCATTACGGAACATCTTTAATTGGTTTCAGTAGGAATACAGAGTCTCTGAACTCTTCCTTTTCCATCTCACGCTAACAGAGCATGTACAAATCATCCTTTTATTTGTTTACTTTCATATAAACACCACTCACACTAAGGTCTCTTAGGAAAGATTGTTGATTAAGTGAGACACCACAAAATGAGGGGAGAGGAATTAGATCCAAGAGTTTCCCTAGAATAGTTCATCTTCCTCTCAGCTAGATTTCAACACAGAGGATTGATACAAATGGCTATACAAAAGTGCTATTTCTTTTTCAGTGCCTGCCAACATGTGCCTTTTCCCACCTACAGTAATCAGTATACAAACAGACTCCTGGAGGCTGTGTTCCAAGTGCATTCTTAGCTTCTTTTATATACTTCAAGAAAAATGTTGCAAAAAAGTACTCTGGCTTGCTTACTCCAGTGGGGTTGCTTGGCAGCACATGGGGAAGGGAATAGAGCTTCCTTGTGGACATCAGTGCAGCCTCCACACTCCTGCCACCTTCCCGAATGATAGGGATAGTTCAAGTTGGTGGATATGCTTAATTCTTGATCCACTAGCCATGCTCCCACTCATCTCCTGCCTTGCTCCCCATGTCCCCCTCCATAGCTGTACAGAATGATCCTCTCTCATGCACAACTTTGTGGTGCATAGGAAATGCAGACTCTCCTCTTAGGTCGCCTGCATCCTACACCTACAGTGTGCAGTAGAACTTTCTGAATCAGCCAAGTAGATGGGATGGGATTTACCCCATGCTTAATGACTACCTTTCATAGACATGTTGTTACTGCAGACCCTGCACTTACTACCTACTCCAGATAAGCAACTGAAAATTAAACCATATTTCTGAACACCAGTAAACTTCATGCTATGTTAAATCTAAAATACCATCTTCATTTTTCCTTCAAAATTATATTGTCTCAAGAACTGTAATTAAAAACAGATAGTCCTACTCATACAGATGTGTAATGCAGTAAGATATTTGCACAATTTATTACATATCTATTAATCCCATTTAAAAATATCTGTCCTAGCCTAAACAGTAGGGTTCCTATACTCAGCAGCTGTGATGACCTGTAAAGCACAAGAACCTGAGAAGAAGGCCTAAATTGTATTATGAGAGCAAGATAATAACTTTATGCAAAATGATCCACACTGTTCATTATTGTAAAGAGCAAAATGATTAAAAGTACAGCATAATGCTCTGTAATTATAATCTGAACCACTTCCCTTGTTAAAAATACATTCTAATTACTTTAAGTGAAAACACAACATTACAACTTCCCTCGAAATGGGAACTAATAAATAGATTAGTAAAATCCTACAGTCAGTGCATTAAATCATGTTTATTCATTCAGTTCAGAGCGGAACATGTAGAAGATGTGTCTTTGTAAAGAGATACAACTACGGAGACTTGATGACTCAGGGGATTAGTTATGGGAGATTGACTTTTCCACATCTAGTTTGCTGGTGTGAATTCAGCCCAGCTTGGTGTTGACCAAAACTCATTACCATTTGGTGCTCGTTCAGTGTCCTACATAAAATGAAGTGGTTGTCTCAGTCCAATTTCTGGTACACAGGTGTCCAGTATTATAGCAACTGGCTTTAATTAGAACACCTTTTTGCAGGCTCAGCAAAGAGGCAGAATATTGAAAGTGTGTGGAGACAGCCATCAAGGGGGTGACCCTGTGACCTCCAGGGGTGGGCCACGATGGCTAAATAGAATGAGGATAGCTGCAGTTTCTTCCCCCTCTGTATTAAGCGTATATCTGCATTGCACTATTAACATGGTCTCTTTCCCAGGATTTAACCTTAACCCGCTATAGTCCAGATGCCAAAACCTCTGAACTGGGTGTGGGAGTGCTTTAAGCCCAGGCTAGCTAACCCAGTTTGGGATGTGGCTGACAGCCCAGGCAATTTTAACTCAGGTTGGAACCCATTCACTTTGTAGTGAGGATAAAAGCTAACTCATTTGTGAGCTGATGGTCTTCCAATGCCCCTCTCACAATTCTCCCTTAAGTACAGAGAAGTTCTCCCATAATAGACCCCATTGACTGGAAGACAATCCTAGAGCATCTCAGCTTAAAGAACAATGGGATATATCCCCAGAATCATAGAAGATTAGGGTTGGAAGAGACCTCAAGACGTGATCTAGTCCAACCCCCTGCTCAAAGTAGGACCAACCCCAACCATATTATTCCAGCCAGGGCTTTGTCAAGCCGGGCCTTAAAAACCTCAAAGGATGGAGATTCCACCACCTCCCTAGGTAACCCATTCCAGTGCTTCACCACCTTCCTAGTGAAATAGTGTTTCCTAATATCCAGTCTAGACCTCCCACACTATAACTTGAAACCATTGCTTCTTGTTCTGTCATCTGCCACCACTGAGAACAGCCTAGCTCCATCCTCTTTGGAATCCCCCTTCAGGCTGCTATCAAATCCACCCTCACTCATCTCTTCTGCAGACTAAATAAGCGCAGTCCCTCAACCTCTCCTCATAAGTCATGTGCCCCAGCCCTCTAATAATTTTTGTTGCCCTCCACTGGACTCTCTCCATTTTGTCCACATCCCTTCCGTAGTGGGGGGGGGGGGCAAAACTGGACACAATACTCCAGATGTGGCCTCACCAGTGCCGAATAGAGGGGAATAATCACTTCCCTTGATCTACTGGCAATGCTCCTACTAATGCAGCCCAATATGCTGCTAGCTTTCTTGGCAACAAGGGCACACTGTTGACTCATATCCAGCTTCTCATCCACCGTAATCACCAGGTCCTATTCTGCAGAACTGCTGCTTAGACAGTTGGTCCATGGCCTGTAGTGGTGCATGGGATTCTTCCTTCCTTAGTGCAGGACTCTGCACTTGTCCTTGTTGAAACTCATCAGATTTATTTTGGCCCAATCCTCCAATTTGTCCCTCCAGCATATCTACCTCTCCCCCAGCTCAGTGTTATCCGCAAACTTGCTGATGGTGCAAAACAAAACCGGCCCCAGGACCAACCCCTGGGGAACTCCACTTGATACAGTCTGCCAAATAGACATTGAGCAGTTGATCACTAACCATTGAGCCCGACAATCTAACCAGCTGTCTATCCACCTTATAGTCCATTCATCCAATCCATACTTTTTTAACTTGCTGGCAAGAATACTGTGGGAGACCGTATCAAAAGTTTTGCTAAAGTCAAAATATTTCACATCCACTGCTTTCCCCATATCCACAGAGCCAGTTATCTCATCATAGAAGGCAATAAGCTTCGTCAGACATTTCTTGCCCTTAGTGAATCCATGTGGACTGTTCCTGATCATCTTTCTTTCTTCCAAGTGCTTCAAAATGGATTCCTTGAGGACCTGCTCCATGATTTTTCCAGGGATGGAGGTGACACTGACCGGTCTGTAGTTCCCAGAATTCTCCTTCTTCTTTTGTAAAGATGGGCACTATATTTGCCTTTTTCCAATCGTCCGGGACCTCCCCTGATTACCACGAGTTTTCAAAGATAACGGCCAAAATGGCTCTGCAATCACATCAGCCAACTCCCTCAGTACCCTCGGATTCATTCGATCCGGCCCCATGGACTTGTGCATGTCCAGCTTTTCTAAATAGTCCTTACCCTGTTCTTTCACCACTTAGGGCTGCTCACCTCTTCCCCATACTGTGCTGCCCAGTGCAGCAGTCTGGGAGCTGACCTTGTCTGTGAAGACCGAGGCAAAAAAAGCATTGAGTACTTCAGCTTTTTCCACATCATCTGTTACTAGGTTGCGTCCCACATTCAGTAAGGGTTCCACACTTTCCCTGACCACCTTCTTGTTGCTAACCAACCTGTAGAAACCCTTCCTGTTACCCTTCACATCCCTTGCTAGCTGCAACTCCAATTGTGCTTTGGCCTTCCTAATTACACCCCTGCATGCTTGAGCAATATTTTTATACTCCTCTCTAGTCAGCTGTCTAAGTTCCCACTTCTTGTAAGCTTCCTTTTTGTGTTTAAGGTCACCAAAGATTTCTCTGTTAAGCCAAGCTGGTTGTCTGCCATATTTGCTATTCTTTCTGCACATCGGGATGGTTTGTTCCTGCGTCCTCAATAAGGCTTCTTTAAAATACAGCCAGCTCTCCTGGACTCCTTTCCCCCTTATATTAGCCTCCTGGGGGACCCTTCCCATCAGTTCCCTGAGGGAGTCAAAGTCTGCTTTTCTGAAGTCCAGTGTCCGTATTCTGCTGCTCTCCTTTCTTCCTTTTTTTCAGGATCCTGAACTCGACCACCTCATGGTCACTGCTGCCCAGGTTGTCACCCACTTCTACTTCCCTTACCAATTCTTCCCTGTTTCTGAGCAGCAGGTCAAGAGGAGCATGACCCCTAGTTGGTTCCTCCAGCACTTGCACCAGGAAGTTGTCCCTAACACTTTCCAAAAACTTCCTGGATTGTCTGTGCACTGCTGTATTGCTCTCCCAGCAGATGTCAGGGTGATTGAAGTCCCCTATGAGAACCAGGGCCTGCGATCTGGAAACTTCTGTTAGTTGTCCAAAGAAAGCCTTGTCTACCTTATCCTCCTGGTCTGGTGGTCTATAGCAGATCCCCACCATGGCATCACCCTTGTTGCTCTCGCCTCTAAACTTAACCCAAAGACTCTCAACAGGCTTTTCTCCAGTTTCATACTGGAGTTCTGGGCAATCATACTGCTCTCTTACATACAGTGCAACTCCTCCACCTTTTCTCCCCGTCCTGTCCCTCTTGAACAGTTTGTACCCATCCATGACAGTGCTCCAGTCATGTGAGTTACCCCACCAAGTCTCTGTTATTCCAATCACATCAGAGTTCCTTGACTGCGTCAGGACCTCCAATTCTTCCTATTTGTTTCCCAAGCTTCTTGCATTCGTGTATTGGCACCACAGTTCCCTCTAAGCTGTGCGCGTCGTGCGCATACAGACCTTAAATCCCACGCACACGACGAAACACCGCACACAGTCCGGCTTCGGCTTTTTTTGTTGTTGTTTCAGCGGCGGCACTCCGGCTTTTTTTTTTTTTTTTTTGCTTTGACGGCAGCACACGGCCTGTTAAAAATTAGAGGGAACATGGACAGGCACCTAAGATAACTAGCCGATTGTCCTACTTTCTCAATATGAATCGGGAGGCCTCCCCAGTTGCACCATCCTCCTTGTGTTTCCTCTCGGTATCCCACTTCCCCACTTACCTCAAGGCTTAGGTCTCCATCCCCCAGTGAACCTAGTTTAAAGCCCTCCTCACTAGGTTAGCAAGCCTGCCTGCAAAGATGCTCTTCCCACTCTTCGTTAGGTGGATCCCATCTCTTCCTAGCAATCCTTCTTCCTGGAACAGCATCCCATGGTTGAAGAATCCAAAGCCCTCTCTCTGACATCACCCGCACAATCACGCATTTTCCTCCACAATTCGATGGTCCCTTCTAGGCCTTTTCTTTCCATAGGGAGGATGGACGAGAACATGACTTGTGCCTCAGATGCCTTTATCCTTCTTTCCAGAGCCACGTAGTCTCCAGTGACCCACTCAAGGTCATTCTTGGCAGTATCATTGGTGCCCACATGGAGAAGTAGGAAGGGGGAGCGGTCCAAGGGCTTGATCAGTGTCATCAGACACTCCATCACATCCTGAATTCTAGCTCCAGGCAAGCAGCACACTTCTCGAGTTTCCCGGTCTGGACAGCAGATGGATGACTCCGTCGCTCTTAGGAGGGAGTTCCCGACCACCACCACCTGCCTCTTCCTTTTGGGAGTGGTGGTCATGGAACCCCAATCCCTAGGACAATTAATCCCATGCCTTGCAGTCAATAGGGTCTCCCTCTAATCCCTTCCCCCAGATTACTCTTCAAAACCATTCTCTGCCATAGTGCCTGTGCAGAGAGCCTGAAAACTTTTTCTTACCTCTATTAGCATTGTGGGTACATGGGTTCTCCTCTTGCTTCTTCTGGAGGTCATATGCTGCCAATTTTATTCCCCCAGACACACAGGTGAGTACAGAAATAGTGGGGACACAGTAACGTGAGCAGGGCTTTGCAGTGGGGATATTCACACCTAGACAAGGCTAACCCAGGTGCTCAAATCTGGCTGCCAATCACAGGGGCTAATGGTGAAGTGTAGACATAGCCTTACATTAGTGAATGTAAGTCATTCACAGTCCAAACATTTTTATGTGTATAACTTTAACCTGAATTATAACTGGACCCAGAAACCAGTAGGAGATGGCAGAGAGAGCCTAATTCTTCCCTCCCTCTCAGATTTTAGATTTCTCCTCTTTCTTTTAAGATTTGCTTTATCATAGTGATGTAATTACAACGTAGTTACACTTTTTGATACCTGAAACTAGCACTAATTCATACAATTTTCAGATTAACTAAAATACAGTAATTACAGTGTAAATATAATGCAGTTAATGTACCTGGATTCTAAAAATATACTCATATTAAATGTGAAAGAAAAGGGTAATAATAAATTAAAGTTCTAGCTATGTAAGTTACTGTTAAATTAGTTATCAGTAATTACAGTCACTGTATTGTAAAGTATAACTGTTGGTTTTCCTTAATCTTAAGCCAGACTCAAAATCCTCACTTTGCTCTGTAAAAAATATAAATCATTCCCCATAATAATTCTGTTTGTTTGTTATTTGGAAAGATTTTATTTTCTTACTCGACAAAGCACATGGTTGTTCACATCAAAAACTAACATATCCCAGGTGAAATGAAATATTTTGTTTCAGTTTTCCTGGTGGAAAAAATGAAAAAAATCAGCAAAAATCTAAATTTTACCATGGAAAATTTCAATTTTGCAGAAACTCCATTTTCTGTAAAAAATAAAAATAAATCACTACATTGGAAAATTCCGAGCCAGTTACAGTTGCATTGGATGTGATGTTAATATAACTAGGAATGAATCAACCAGTTTCAGCCCCATCCAGCAAAGAACAAAACAAAACAGCCTGAACCTTCTTCCAAAATCTGAAGCAAACTACACCCAAAGCTTTTTGTGGTTTAGTAAAGTTTGATCATTTAAAAAATGAATCATGAAAACAAAAACAGATTTACTGAAGTACTGTAAGGAAGGTATAGCCCTTGGGGCTTGATTCTGCTCCTATGCAAGCCAATGGGAACAACATCAAAAATGTACTATTCCCAGCCCAGTCCAGATTAGGATAGGCTGAATAACTCAGGTTATCTACAGGTTTCAGAGTAGCAGCCGTGTCAGTCTGTATTCGCAAAAAGAAAAGGAGTACTTGTGGCACCTTAGAGACTAACCAATTTATTTGAGCATAAGCTTTCGTGAGCTACAGCTCACTTCATCGGATGCATAGGTTATCTAGTTCGTTACATAGAACAGTAAAAATGACAATCTGATTTACTCTAAAACCATGAATGCTGCATGTTTTACAAGGCTTATCTCATCAATTACACCATGCTCTTTCTATAGGTATACGTATATGATGCTGCCTCTGCATGTCTTCTTCCTTCCCCTTCAGATAATACCTGCTTAATTCAATACAAGTAAATCAGCCCAACTGAAAATACTTGCCAGTTTCTATAACAATTTAAAAAAAAAAATCAGTATTTTTTCCCTATTCATTTCCAATAACACAGTGTGTGTGTAAATGTAACCATGCCAGAGGTCTGTCAACATACACATCAGTCAGTGTCCACAAAACTAACTCTCCATTCTCATGTGTAACTCCCCCCCCCAGCCCCCGTCCCCCCCCACACACACAGAATTTCTTGACAGTTAAAGTGCAGGGACCAGGTCCTGTAACCCTTAATTGTGAGAGTAGGCCTTAATTAACTTTAGTGTGACTATTTGTGATAGTAAGGCCTACCCACAAAAATATTGTAGGATCAAAACTGCTCCTTTTTAGTTGATTGCTGAAGTCCCTCATAATTTAAATCATGCTTCAACATACCGTGAGGTTTATCTATAGGATGAAATTCCACTGTGCAGGGTAAGACACATTTAAGCCATATGTTGAGGGGATTAAGTACAATAGAAGTGTTGCATAGGTCTTGTTCTGCCCTTCTAAATAGGGCTGAATATTACCCAGAGATTGAAGAACCATATGAATTTGTGTAATATTGCTTATATCTAAGGCTATGGTTTTGTCACGGAAGTCAAGGAATTCATGACTTCCAAAGACCTCCATGATTTCAGCCCTGGCGGCTGGCAGCTGCAGGCTCCCGTCCCCTACTACAGCAGCAGAGAGCTGTAAGGTACCCCTGGCGCCTGAGGCAGCAGGTCCCCAAGCTCTCAGCCGCCATGAGCAGCGGAGGTAGCCCAGCTGCTCCCCATCTGCTGCCGTGGGAGGGCAGGGGGACCCCCGCAGCTCCCCATTGTGGTGGTAACAGGAGCACCCTGGACCTCTGAGTCCCCACAGGTGGTGGGGGCCCTAGAGCCCCAGCCACCCCGCAGCTGCCCAGTCCCTTCCCATTTTATCATGAATATTTTTAGTAAAAGTCATGGACAGGTCACGGGCTCTGTGAATTTTTCTATATTGCCTGTGATCTGTCCGTGACTTTTACTTAAAATATCCATGACAAAAATCTTAGCCGTACTTATATCCAATTAGCTGTGTTCTTCTGAACAAATTGAGATGCATATTTGTAAAAATTAGAATAAAAATAACCAAAGAAAAAAAAGCAAAACAAGACAAAACATAAAACTACACAGGCATTTGTATTTACCATTACATACAAACTGTGTGTAACCGGTGGGCGGGGGGGATTTAATTGCAGAATATTTTATTTTAAACTGGATACCATAAGGGAGGTTTAATAACATATTTTCTTACAGTTTAATCAGTGTAACTACCAATATGAAATTACGATATTATAATTAACATTGAGAACATTCATGATTAAGTAGGAATGAATTATTTACCACTTGGCAAACATTCAAATGCTAGCAAGAAAAGCTTCTTGAAAATTAAGCATAAGAAGAAAAACATGGAGGAATATATAAAAATGACTTGAAACTAATGTAACAACTTTAAGGAATATATTTGACACAGCATATAAGTACAACTCATTTTTAAAATGTGGACAATACACATGCTTTGTGACACAGTTCCCTTAATTTAAATCCACAAACAAATATTTAACAGCAAAGTAACTTGTAATTTTAGATATAAGTCACAAGTAAATCAGAGTGAAACTAATGTATTTTTTCAGCTAGCCAGAACCATAATTTGGGACAAATTTAGGGACTGAATGCAATTCCATTGAAGTCAATGGAGACAGATCATGGCTATATTTGACCTGAGGTTTTTGTTCTGGGCAATTACGATGATTTAAAGAAAAAAGGAATAATGAAGACTTTTTAAAATCAAAACTAATATTTCTCCTATAAAAAAATACATTGATAACATTTAGAGAGTTCTGAATACCAGCCACGTCTATCCTGATCTGAAAGGAAAATGTTTGTGAGCCAAGACAAATTGGTTGGAATAGGTGCCTCAGCTTTCTTTTGAAGCAACTGAGAATGGGTTGGGCAAAGCAGGTTTCAAACTAAAAAAAATATCTTCTACTTTCTAAGAGGCCACTTGCTTGCAGTTTGCTTTGTGATTAAATGGCACAGGCATCATTATAACGATGCAGTCTATCAAAGTCTTCAAGCTGGTTGTTTACACCCTGTGAGACTGCATGAATGAGGCTTGTTGTTTTTATTAAAGTTTTGATGAAGTCCTTGCCTGCTGTTCCTGTGCACCCTGCCCCGCTCCATACACACACAGCGCCAATTATTTAAAGGTACACCTTTTTTTAATCTTTTATTTTCTTTGAGGACCAAAGTGATGACACTTATACTTCAGAAGATGCACACTACCAACAGGGGCACTCCAAACATTAGAGTGATGTCTATTACCATGCCCCTGTTTATGCTTAAAATGTGTTCTAGTGTCCAGCCATCATCATTTTAATTTAACTGTCAATTACACTTAAATAAAGAAAATTATTTTGTTAAATGAAGTGAAAATTCTTAAAAAAAAAAAAAAAAAAAAAAAAAAGCCAAACAGCTGCCAAAATAGGAACATTCCAGTGATTTAACTTCCCTTCCCTAATTTCTTACTTTGTTTTTTTGGAAAAAAATCTCCCTCTTTCTTTTGCAGGAAGAATAGGGAGATTAATAAAGAAAAAACGACAGAGAGAAAAAGAGAACAATATGGATGGAGGGATGGAGATTTCATTCTACTTTTCTCCATCCCATCCGTATCTTCTCCTTTCTTCCACATTTATTTTGTTTTCTCCAGCTGTACAGTGGGCCTCCCAGTTTTCTCTCTTTCAAGGCTTACCCTGTAATACTCCCACAGAGGAAACCTTATTTCTGTGAGTAGTCCCATTGGCTTAAAAGTAACTTGTTTCCAGAACCAAACCCCTAGTCAATAATTCTCATTTGATATAAAAAGCTTATCCCTAAATTTAAGTCAAGCAGAAATAGAGCGATAGACATTACAAAAATCAATATTACTTCTACAGATAAAAACCAGAATATTTCAGCTGAAAAAACAGAAATGATTTGGAAATACCACTATGGTACATCATGTGAGCTGTAGTTTGAGTGCCTTACAGACCCCCATTCTCCCTTGTGGCTGGGTTCAACTGGAATACATTTCCCATGATGAACCATGTCCAAGGACTCCTATAATATGCGCCAATGGCTCAGAAAGATGAGAGACAGTGGTGAATCAATGGAGATGTAGTCAGCTAGGGAACCCAGCCAACAGAGGAAAATGGAGCGTGAGACACCTCAAACTCCCATGAGGCACCACAGTGACATTTGTGAATCAAAATTTTCAGTTTTAAACTGAAAGTCTTTGACTGAATGTTTTCAGCTTTCAATTTTTCACTGAAAAGTCAAAATTTTCTATAAGGAGATATATATATTTGTGTGTAACTAGCTCAACTTAATATACTAAAGGGCCCAGCTCCAGCGGGTAATTGCTCAGACCCACATAATCTCCAAGGTGTTGTTTTGCCTTTAAAATAAAATGGACTTCATGTTAAAGAACTTCTGCCGTACATAGACTGAAAAGTGTCCTATAAGGTAACACAGGGGGAAAAAAAGTGCTAGGGTGCCTGTGTAAATTACAAAGAGGAAATCAAACAAGCTGTGTATTAGGAGAAACTGAATAATAAAAATAATTGAATATGTTGTCAGTTGGAAACAATGCTGAAATTTGTAACAGGTCTTCCTGCAAAATGTTTACAGACAAGCGCAAATTCAAGACATGTCATCTTGGGCAGTTTCCTGTGAAAAATAATTTATTTGCTTCTGATTTTAACAATAATGTCAAAACTTTAAAGCCATCCAGGACCAGATTTGCTACTGAAGTTTTGTTTTTGTTGTCTTCACTGGAATTATGCTTATGTTTTGCATAGGTGTGTCATAAAAACAAGACAGCAGATCTTTGGGTTATAAAAGCAAAAAACTTATCAGTACATATGGGGAAATGTATTTTCTAATCAAGCTTTATTGTTATTCAAAAATGGGAATAAATTTTGCTCAGATTTTTCTTGGAGATTCATTTTGGGGATGAGACAAGAATGGAAAATTTCAGCCCAAAAAGAAATTGCTTTTTTTAATGGTTTAAGCAACTTAAGAGGAAATTGAAAAATCAGGTGCAATCCCAAAGATTATTACAGCACTGTCATTACCATGCCTATGTCAAGAACAATCTTACCAGTAAAATGCAACCACACTTGTGATGAAATACAGTGACTATTAAATAGCGCTTACAAATATTACATAACAAATTAGCTCAGAAAGCACCGTACCCAAGTGAAAACAGCAGGGAGGGGGGGTGATTAGCTAGGCGTAATTAGAATTAGGCAAGTACATTGTCACATTTTGGGTCACTACCTGACCTGTAACCCTGGGTCACTGTCTCACCTCTCTGCATCAGCAAGAGCGAGTACCCAGTGGCTCACACTTCTGAGTATCCCCATCAGCATGTTACATACCTCATGGTTAAAATCCCTTGTTAGGATATAGATATTCAGGCCTATCTATAAAGGCCTATACGCTAACAATTTAGGTGTATTCTTATCACTTGGCTAGTTATAGAGGTATAAAAGAAAGCATCAAAATCACTGTCTGCCGGTGTAAGAGCCTTCTCTTACTGTGTCAGTCTGAGCCCCTGTTCTTAGGCTAAGGCCTTTGGCTAAGCAGCAGAGAGCCATAAACTGGGAAGCGAATGGTCACATCCTCACATTCCAAACTAGTCACATTGAAATAAGGTGCTATTGGGCTGTTAGGAATACAATCCTGTCCTGATAATGCCTGTCACCTCCAGAGAAAGGGAAGTGCCTAGAAAATGTAAAAGGAAACTTAGTTTGATAGCATCCTGTCTGGCAAGAACTCACTTATCAATAGCTGGGATGTGAAATCCTCATTTCTGTTTCAGAGTAACAGCCGTGTTAGTCTGTATTCGTAAAAAGAAAAAAGAAAAGGAGTACTTGTGGCACCTTAGAGACTAACCAGTTTATTTGAGCATGAGCTTTCGTGAGCTACAGCTCACTTCATCGGATGCATAGCATATCGTGGAAACTGCAGAAGACATTATATACACACAGAGACCATGAAACAAAACTTCCTCCCACCCCACTCTCCTGCTGTGTTTGTTCTGTCACTGTAGTCCCCATTTCCCTATTGTTTGTCTGTATAATCTCTGTCTAGTTCTGTGATTGTTCCTGTCTGCTGTATAATTAATTTTGCTGGATGTAAACTAATTAAGGTGGTGGGATATAATTGGTTAAATAATCATGTTACAATATGTTAGGATTGGTTAGTTAAATTTCAGTAAAATGATTGGTTAAGGTATAGCTAAGCAGAACTCAAGTCTTACTATATAGTCTGCAGTCAATCAGGAAGTGTGTGTGGGGGGGAGGGGGAATGGGAACAGGGAATGGGGGTGGGGAAATTGGAGTCATGTTTGGCTAAGGGCAGGAATGGGAACAGGGACACAGGTAAGGCTCTGTGGTGACAGAGCTGGGAAGGGGGACACTAACGAAGGAAACTGGAATCATGCTTGCTGGAAGTTCACCCCAATAAACATCGAATTGTTTGCACCTTTGGACTTTGGGTATTGTTGCTCTCTGTTCATGCGAGAAGGACCAGGGAAGTAAGTGGGTGGAGGAATAAGCCCCCTAACATCCCTGTTCTTGCTTAAATGTTTAAATAACCTTTAAGGACAATAAGCAGTCAGAACTTCAGGTTTTACATTTCACTAAAAAGAAATAAAGAAAGAGGCGCTTCCTGCAGCACAATGCCCATTAACACAATGATTGAGCTTTGTCTCGGTGCTGAACTATCAACATCATTTGTTGCAGGACTTTAGGGGTTCTTTTTCTGCTTTGAGGGGTGTGGCCAGGGTTCATCCTGCTTAATTTATGAAATCTGATGAGATCAAAGCCCAAGGATTTTTGAGGGCAGAATTTTTACCTTGTTTTATTCCAGGCATTACAATTTGGAAGTTGACATTTATTAGAAAATTACTTACTTTCCTGTGTAAAATTGCCAAAGCTTATAATTTGGTATCTAGTGCATTAGTGCCATGGTGCAAACAGCAATGACGATCAAATAACATTTTCCAGTAAGTAAAATATTGTCTATGTGTAAATTGTTCAAGCAGTAAAATGTAATTTTTGACAAATCTGGCATTGTTTTACTTTCCAAATCCACTCTCAATTATCTGCCACCAACAAACCTTGCAGGTGCAATATATAAGAAACAAGATAACTTGCACAAAATAAAAAGTCAAACAAATGGCTAAATTAGCAATGTCTTTTCTTTAAGAGTCTTGTAATAAATGTTCTGGGAGACAAAGGTGGTTGCACGGTCATGTGAAGATATGGGACTCCCTCAGTAATCAAAGTACCAGGGCTGCCAAGATGACAAAAATATTATTTTCCTCTTTTAGTCGTTGATTCAGCAGTCCGTTCCTATTCAGCAAAGCACCTAAACACATGCTTAATTTTGAGTGTAAGTGCTTTGCTGAACAGGAATAAAATTAAGCATGTGATTACGTGCTTTGCTGAATGAGGGTCTGATCCAAAGCACACTGAAATAATGGAAAGATTTCCATTAATGTCAATGGGCTTTTGATCAGGCTCTTCTAGTCTCAGATATGAATAATAATAAAAAGCACCATATAAGAGCCAGGTATTTTTATTTATCATCAGTAGCTATCAAAGCTTTTCACAATCTTTTGTGTGTTTATCCTCACAATTCTGTTGTGCAGTAGGAACGTACTATTAACCCCATTTTACAGATAGGGAAGTAAGGCACAGAGAAACTAAGAGACTTGCCAAAGGTCACATACGAAGTTTGTGATGGAGCTGAGAATTGAACCTCAGTCTCCCAAATCCTAAACTAGTGCCCTAAGCACTGAACCTAGATGGTGAGCATGAGAACAGCAAGAGCTTAGTGGGCCCAGGGACAAGCCTCAGTGGATAAGGAGGAAAGAGGAATTGATGAAATTGACTTCTTGAGAATAATTCTTACATTTCCTTAAAAATATGCAGCTGGGTGGGTTTTATAAACCTAATGCACTTCTAAACATAGGAGTTGTCACATACGTCCAAGATTTCCTCATACATTTCAGAGAGGCAATTCAATATCACAGGCCTTTCTATAGTTTTACTATTCTTGTACAAACTCCAGACAACATTTTGTTTGAAAAACCCAGAAGTTGGTATGCTACAGGTATACAAAATAATGAACGGTAGAAGAAGGTATATCAGATAGTCCTATCTACCATTTCTCATAATACAAAATGAGTAATTCAATGAAATTGAAAGGCAGTATATTTAAAATTGATAAAAAGAAATATTTTTATATACAGTGCGTATTCAGTGGAACTCCTCGATATCATTGAGGCAAAGAGCTTAGTAGGATTCCAAAAGCATTACACATTGATATGGATAATGAGAACTTCCATGGTTACAATTAACAGGATTAAAACAATGTTAAAGGATGTAAGTGTTCATGCTTCAGGTTCTTAGCCAACCACTAAATGTCAGGGGTTGGCTACCTCCAAAGGGAGGGAGGCCGGGTGTGTGTGGGTGTGGGTGTAATGACAATTTTTATGTTCTACCATTGCAGAATGATGCAGATTTAAAAAAAAAAAAATTATTTTTTGCTTCAAACATACAGAACATCCCATGCCCCATGTTACATTTTACAGAAAATTCAATTTTATGTAATGACTTTTTAAAGTTATGCATTGAAAAGCTTTTTTGTTTTGTGGGTGGTGAAAGATTAGTGCGATTTTATTTAAATTGTAAAATACAGAAAGGGTCTGATTCTTTAAATCAGTTAACTAAGGACTTTAAATGTATATCATTGCAGATATGCACAGCACTAAAATCAATAACATCAGCAGAACTGTACTGTCTTGTCAATTGACTGAGATGTTTTCATTATTAAATAACTAAAGTTAAATAAAAGCATGAAGTAAAGTAACAAACCATGAGTTTCCATCAACAGATTCACCAAGCAAACTTAATGGCAATAAAGAAGATAATGCAATAGGTGAGAGCTGACATTTATTTCAGTAAAGTATGTCATATTTACTGAATTTTTACAGAGAAATTTGGCTTTTTTGGAAAAAATATTGTAGCATACAACAGAATCCTATGACATTTAGTTGTTACTCTGCTCCCACTGAAGTGAATGGCAACACTTGTGTTGATCTGAATGTGTCCAAAATCAGGTCTTGATATCCACTTGGTGCCAGTGAGGTTACCTGTCCCAGTGTGGTGTGGGCTAAGTGTGTATTTCTGTGCATCTCATTTTAAAATACATTCCTAAACAAATTCCATTTCCTGGAAATTTTAAGAAAGCTTCTACCAGATTTTCAGCTTATGTAATTTGGCACAGCTCCATTGGTTTCAATGGACTTACACCAATCTACACCAGTTGAGAATTCGGCCCACCATTCTGATTTGCTTCCACATGTGATTTTTAAATTATCTTATTTTATATAGAGATATATAAAATCATACCAGTACACATATGTAAAATAATGCTGCAAGATAGCTCTGCTGACAGCTATTCAACCCTACAGAAGGTAGGCAATAGCATCACCACCACATCGCCTCCTGGAATTCCGCCAAGGGGCCCACCAGCCATGAGCCTCACAGCAGAGGCTCTCAGAGAGATGAATCAGAATACCCCCTCATCTAGCCCAATATTGCCCCTTCTTGGTCTGATCCCACTCTAAAGTTTGCTGTGCATTCTAGTGACTTCTAGCATATGTGCCCCCACACATGCTGGAGCATGCGCACACACGCTTTACTTCATGAACATTAAGAATCTGATTTTCAGAGATGCTGAGCATCCAAAAGGAAAACTGAATCCAGCGGTTGCAGTGGATGCTCAACACTTCTGCAAATCAGGTCCTAATTAACTAGATGGCACATCCTCTGTCTAAGCAGTCTGACTGTTATCCTCATTTAAGATATGGAGAAACTAACACATGGAGAAATGTCATACTGCAAAGCAAATAATGGTGATGGATTGATATGACTATACCTTAGCACATGACCTGCCACCATAATGTTTGCGATGTGGCTGGTACAAAACTCAGAAGCTGGCATTCCTAACACTCCTTCTGAAACGCCATCAATGTAATTTCTTCCCACCGTATTCACTTTGTAGTGGCCATCAGCACTGGTCCTCCCATAAGCCATAGGACTGCAGTTAGAATGACTCCATGTAGCTGTTGCCTGGGGTCTGCTAGTAGTGAGGTGATTTGTAATCTTCCTCAGAGACCAAGAATATCAATTTTGTGACATCCCTAATCCCCACCTGAATGAGGAAATGAGAGATCTGCAAATTAATGTATAACCTTCCCCCTGCCTCCCCGCCCTAGCATTTTCCTGTGACACCACCTTTCCTCTTACTCACAAACCTCAAATTACATGGTGTCCTTTCTATTTAAACAGTGCCCCAATCTGACAGCCAGTGAAGTACTTCTTCATCACTTATCTGAAATGGAAATTTATTCCATATTGCGATTTTCCTTTGTGACTCCTTGGAGATGCATAATGTGATTAAAGATGCTATTATAAAAGACCATCTGACTCAGAATCACCTTTCAGCATTTCCTAATTCTTTGAGACTATCCTCGCTACTTTTCAGTATAATATGCTGTCTTACATACCGTGACAAAGTTCCTGCTCTACCTTGGTGGATCTTGCACTTATTGCCGGATTTGCTCGCCTTGGAGCTTCACGGCAGACCTCAGCTTGGCCGTTCTTCTGAATTCACAGTCCAGGTCGACTCCTCCTGTGTCTGATCAGGAGTTGGGAGGATTTGGGGGGAACCCGGGCCCGCCCTCCACTCCGGGTTCCAGCCCAGGGCCCTGTGGAATGCAGCTGTCTAGAGTGCCTCCTGGAACAGCTGTGCGACAGCTACAACTCCCTGGGCTACTTCCCCATGGCCTCCTCCCAACACCACCTTTATCCTCACCATAGGACCTTCCTCCTGCTGTCTGATAATGCTTATACACCTCAGTCCTCCAACAGTCCGCGTTCTCACTCTCAGCTCCTAGTGCCTCTTGCTCCCAACTCCTCACATGCACACCACAAACTGAAGTGAGCACCTTTTTAAAACCCAGGTGCCCTGATTAGCCTGCCTTAATTGATTCTAGCAGCTTCTTGGTTGGCTGCAGGTGTTCTAATCAGCTTGTCTTAATTGTCTCCAGAAGGTTCCTGATTCATAGATACTAAGGTCAGAAGGGACCATTATGATCATCTAGTCTGACCTCCTGCACAACGCAGGCCACAGAATCTCACCCACCCACTCCTGCGAAAAACCTCTCACCTATTTCTGAACTACTGAAGTCCTCAAATCGTGGTTTAAAGACTTCAAGGAGCAGAGAAACCTCCAGCAAGTGACCCATGCCCCATGCTACAGAGGAAGGCGAAAAACCTCCAGGGCCTCTTCCAATCTGCCCTGGAGGAAAATTCCTTCCCAACCCAAATATGGCGATCAGCTAAACCCTGAGCATATGGGCAAGATTCACCAGCCACATACTACAGAAAATTCTTTCCTGATTGTTCTGGAACCTGTTACCTTACCCAGGGAAAAGGGACCTACTTAGCCTGGGGCTAATATATCTGCCTTCTATTACTCTCCTATAGCCATCTGGCCTGACCCTATCATAATACACACAGACAAAAGCTTTTCTTAGTATCGTGGAAACATAATGGCACTATACATATAGGTTGTTACCATTCAACTGAGCAATTTAGTTTTCTGAATAAAAAATTTTTATAAAGGCTGTTACATTGGAAAGGGCAGCTTTTCAGTGTGATTTTTTAATATCATTGACTTTGGGGCCTGATCCTGCAATCCTTATCCACGTGAGTGATTCTGTCTCATGTAAACAGTCCTATTCAGTACTGATATGATAGAGATTTTTATTACAAATATTATTTGTATTGCAGGAACACCGAGGTTCTCCAGTCAGAGATTAGGACCCATTTTGCTAGGCAATATACAAAAGTATAACCAAAAACGTGGTCCTTGCCCCCAAATCATTACTCATGTGATTAAGGCTTTGTAGGACTTGGCTTTATATTGAGTTTGAATAGAATTATATTTTGACTAGAACACTTATTTTGAATGTTATCACTTAATTTCCAGATAAAAGGAAAAATATACTGGAAAAACCTTTTAAATATACCTAACTCAAAACTGAAATCTGTGCATCTTTCTGATCCTTTTCATCCTTTCTTTTTAGCTACCTTTACTCTTTTGTTTCCACATCTCACACTCAGGTTCTTCTCTTATTTGATCAAGAAATAGAGCTGGCTGGGAAACCAAAACAATTTTTCATTAACTTTTTCATTATTTTTTTTCTCACCAAAATGTTGTTGCTTCAGCAGAAGCTTCTCAACCAGTTCTCAAGCTGTATTTATGACAGCACAATAATTTCCACAGTAACTGAGTATAATGTGAAATACAGAATTATGATCTCACTGGAGGATTAGGCTATTAGGGTGAGAACCCTTATTAGAACACACACAACTTCACCAACAGCAAAAAGGAAGGTAGAGAAATACTGAATAAGTATATTTTCTTGGCATGGCACTGGTCCCATTTATATCCTTATTTATTTTCCCTACTCTCTCCCTCCAGAAAACTCTATTAGTCCGTGGTATTACAAATGAGTTAAAAGGTTTGTCATTCTTTATCCTCGTGGTCTCTTATTTATACCTTCAGATACTGGTGAGTGACAATTTATTGTGAGATTTCACCTGGAATGGAGAAACAATGCTGGCATTGTTGGATGAATATAGATAGATTAGCTAGAACAGAATAGAATTCCTAGCAAATTATGCAGTTTTAAACCTGGATGACTAAATAAACCAAATTGTGGAGATACACTGGCACATATGGGTCTACAGTAATGTTTCCAACTACAGAATTCATTTATTTTGGTTACTTATGAATCATTGAATGATTAAGCATCTTCCAATATCAATAATGAGCTCCTTAGGAATTGGTGTACTATAGTTAATATAATTATTTTCACTGGAATTTGGTAACTACTATGTTAATGATTTCTCTAGTCATAGTTTTTTTCTTTGTTTTTGTCTATAAACCTCAACAGTAATATTTTCTATTCATATATCCCTTCTTCCAAATGTGGAACATTAGCATTAATTTTGATATAATTATTAATTAAAAGTTTTAATTACATGAATTTTTATGCAGCAATAGTAAAGTTATGGGGCAGAGGAGGGGGGGAATCTACAGCAAACACATTTGCAACAGGAATTAAAATCCACCTGCCAGGCTGTTGCTTTTTAAAGTTCCCAACTGGCAATGCTGAAAATAAATGCACTTAGGGGGAATGCTGTTTTTCAAGGCAAATGCTTTCTGTGCTGCAGTGTGTAAGTTTTGTTTATATTAATTGTGTTATGGTTGCAAAAGAATAGGTCTTCAGCCAGACCTCCCCAGTGAAATAATCATCATTACTTCCAATTTACAGATGTTCCTGATTACTGTTGTACCTAAGAATAAAAATCAACATTTCTACATAATGTTAATATAATTAAACCCCCCACAACATGCAGATCATTCCAATTATCTGAAGCAACCCAAGGGCTGATCTTACAATTTTATAGATGAAAGGAAGTTAAGTCCTGCTCCTGCAAGGAAGCATCTCCTGTGAGATCGTTGTGGGTGCTCAGCACTTTGTAGAAAAGGCTTTTGCAGCGTCCTTACACATATAAAAATAATAAAGAGCTAGAGTTGGTTCCAAATCTCCCCACACCCCCATTTTGACTCCATCTCTCATGATGCCCATGGTCTCCGCTCATGGAGAGGAGAGGAGATTCATCCCTGGACATGGTACATATACACAGGAGATACAGCCTATAGAGGAGAAGTGTGCTTGAGGTACCCATACTATAACTCCCATGAGGGAAAGCAGTGGCATTTCCAAATCAAAATACTTTACTATTGGGGAAAAACATTATAGTTTTCATTGAATATATTTTGGGATTTCAGTCTTGGGATCAAATCCTGATTCTGACACTGACTTGCTCCTTGACCTCAGTAAAAGTCAGTTAATCCCTCTGATCCTCAATTTCTCAATTTGTTGTCTCTCACAGCCAGTCTTCCTTTCCCACTGCTGATACACAAAGAATGCTATATTGGGCTCTAGGTCACTGTATCTCAGTTTTTAAGCCCACCATTCCTAGATGCTTCTATACTGGTGTATGTATAAATACGTAGGTAGACTTATTTCCTCATCTTTGCTTTCCCTTCTTTTCTAGGTTATTCTTCTGCATTTTATGTGTAGAATTATGTTGCTAAAATCTCTCCTGAGATAACTTTGTACTAGCTACTGTTAGCAAGCATCACTTACAGCTGTTAGTATAGTTTGGTTGTTGTTTTTCCTAACAAAGAGAGTGGACTTTGAAAAAATCTCAGCCTGGAATTCTACAGAATACTAACTAAAAGATAAACAATGCACTCTGCATAACCAGAAAGGCGCAAAGAAAGGACCCTCAATAATTTTTGCAAAGTTAGATGAAAATGGTTCAGATTCATCCTTCTTGTCACCCCACTGATATCAGGCATCAGTTTGGCTCAGTGTATTGTGTGGTGCCAAAAAAAAAATAAAAAAAGAGAGAGAGAGAGAGAAATCATTACAGTGCCAAAAGCAAACAGACGACCTTTTGGTAAGGCAGCTATAGTGGCCTCATGATCCATACACTGACAGGTTCTGTACCTGTGCAGAAAGGGAGGTCAGGACAATACTGTTTCCAACTCTTAGCCAGGCCCATAGGGGGAGCTCCACAAAACAGGGCATCCACAAGTGGAGAGTGGTCAGAAAGCGGGCAGGCAGGGGCTGGAGTGGTGATACACAGATCAGTCCTACTGACCCCATGAAAATGGGCCAGGAAAAGCCATACAGACTCAGGCTATATTCAGAATCTGTTCCCACTACCACCTCACTGCTATAGTTCCTGGGGTAACTTCTGGCTGAGGGGGACCTGGCTGCACAGTTCCAATCAATCTGCACTACCAGGGAGGGGGATGGACTGTCTGGGATAGAGAGCCAGCACAGAGGCACAAGGTCAGGAGATCTATGAAGCATGGAGGATGGTCCTTCAGATCATTTCACAGGTGAAAGGGTAGAGAAGGGGAAAGTGTGCAAACACCATACCACAACAGAAGGACACAGGAGAAGTGTCCTTCAGGAAAACCTAACAGAAATGTACTCTGCTTAGTCTCCTCCTGCAGGTTTTCCCACAGGAGTGAGTAATTGGGCCTTGGGCTAATGCTAAAGAAAACATTTGACCCTTATAAGCCAAGTCAATTTACCAGACATTCACCACCCAATTTATCAGGCATTCATAGCTTAAAACTGAGG
This sequence comes from Natator depressus, assembly GCF_965152275.1. NCBI lineage: Eukaryota > Metazoa > Chordata > Testudines > Cheloniidae > Natator > Natator depressus. The sequence goes on along the minus strand of NC_134235.1, from coordinate 94,503,662 downwards.
TGATAACAGAATATAAAAAGACTAAAAACTTTTTTTTTATATTGCTCCTGGCGTAAACATGCCATTTAAGATGTTAAATTATTCACAGTTAACTATTTGGACTATGGGTTATTTATTATATGTGCCAACACTTGGAAGTAATAAAAATTGGTATACTTGTGTGAAACAGGAGGAACATTCTTCTAAAACCAATGAAATATAATAGATTTATGGAAGGACAAAGCAAAAAGACTGAAAATAGTATCAATGTTTTACTTAAAATAGAGACTGCTGACAATAATGTATTAGTTTATCACCCTCTTTGAAAAGAATATGGTAGATCATATTGCCACAGCCTCTTTTTATTTTACCTCTGAATGTTCATGCAATTTGAACACTGACAACTTTACATAGTGCAAATTCAGAGCTCCTAATCTCTCCAAATATTTACCATTTGTTGCCCTACATACAGGTCCATGAGGGAATTCTAATGGAATCAATGTGAACTTTGCTATTAATTTCATTTAAACAGCACTAATAGCTATTAGATAAAGCAAAAACTCCATAATGACACCACAAAACCTTAAGGACTAGGTAAAAACATTAATGAAAATTCCACACCCACAAATTATGAAGTAGGTAAAAATTTCTCAGTGTTTACCAACTCTTCCAAAAGAGTTACTTAACATAAAAACCACACAGAGATAGTTTCTTTGAGTACAATACTAACAATTTTTATAGAACCAATGAGACCAAATGCTGTCCTTGATTGAATACAGAGAACCTTCAGTGCAGTCAAAATAATCCAAGTAATGAGAAAGATCAGTACAGAGAAAAAATTATATAACTGTCTTTAAAATCCAAAAGGGAGGTATAAGTGACAATGAACAAGACTATTTGGTTTGCACTATTTAATTGATCTTACTGATTGTCATAGGTTATACAACAGAAAGAATAAAGAGGGAAAGTATTTCATTATCCGAGCTTCCTCTAAGAATTAATGGCATTTTCTAAACAATTAAGAAAATATAAGACCAATTATTTATAAGGTATTATGATCACAAAATACACACCTTTTATTTTGTATTGTATCATTTCATTACTATTCATATACTACAATTATTTACAAGCCCCTTGCTCAATCCTGTGCCCAATATGGAGGGAAGCTTGTGTCTCTGGAATTGCACTTCCCTTTATCTCTGCAAAATCCCAGCTCCGGGGGCTTTATGGTTTTAGCTCCATGGAGCTGAAAGTAATGGGTTGGAGGAGACCTGGGGAAGCAGCCTAGCTCCTTGGTTCCTGTAATCCCCCCTGGGGAACACACTAGAGCAGGATAACACATCTAGGGGCTGTAGTAATTTGTGCTGTCTCCATTTCATGTTATAGGACCTTCTTTTTGAGGAGCAGCCCGAGCAGAAGCAGCACTGAAAGCACAGGTGCAGGAGCCATGTTCCCAGAGCCTGGCAGAAGCGAGTGGAGCTGAGTAACACGGCAGAGGCAAGGGACAGACTTACCTAAAAGGATCTTCAATGCCAGAGAAAGATGCTGCAGGAAGCCCAAGGAGAGAGGACTGTGTTCCTAGCGGGCTGCAGGAGGGGTAGTACCTTGGTCAGAGCAGTTGCTGACAGGACAAGAGGAGCAAGAGGCTGGCTGCTTGGACTTGCCGGCTCAATACCCTGAGAAGAGGGCGAAGAAGGTGCTGGCACCATGGGGAAGTGGCCCAGGGAACTGAAGCAACATTGAGCAAAGTTATGGAGACACAGCAGGAGGCTGCTATCTAAAAGGTCCCTGGATCAGGACCATGAATAGTGGGCAGGCCCGGTTCTCGCACAACTGACACTGAGGAAGTGGCTAGATTATTGAACTGAAATGCTTCCCCCCGCCCCCAAGGGTGCAAAGACCTAAACTGCAAGCCTAAGGCCAGAAGTGACAGGAGAAGCAGTGACACAGGTGGTTGCTGCTTTGGGCACAAAGCCCAGGTGGCAGCAGGAACAGCCCTCCCTGCCTGGCTCCTCACTGCTTGTGACCTCCCAGCTGGGGCAGGACCTCCTTTCCCTGCAGAGCATGTCCGCAGGCCCTGGGGAGGAGGCAGAAGGCTGGACCAGAACCCCCGCCCCTGGGTTCTACTGGCAGCAACATGCCCTGGGAGGTGAGACATGGACCAGGGGCTGATCTCTGGCATCCCCCCCTCTCCCAGGGCAGGCAGAGGGACTGGGGCTCCCCACAGTGGCCAGGCTCCCTGGGCAACACTTACCACTCCCCAGCTCTGGCTTCCAGCCTGGCCAGAAGGCAGGGTCCCATGAGGAAGGAGAGGGCAGGGACACAGTTCCAGCACCAGTGGCCCTCCCACTTATACCCAGGTTTTGGCACTCTTGCAGGGGCCCCCAAATTGACCAGGGCCATTGCGCATGGGCCCCATACATTAATCCACTCCTTCAGCCAGCAGGACACTGTTACACATCCAAAGAACAGCTATAGCATAGATAAGAGCACTATGATGGCAGTTGCTCAATAGCACCTCCAAGAACTTCAAGAAAACTGATTTAAAAAATTGACAGTTTGTTACTTCCAATTCTTACTCTAATCAATTTTATGACAGTACTTCCCATCCTCTGTTAATTTTGAATATCTTCTTCATTCCCCATTGACTCAGTCTAGAATTTGATATTGTTTTCATATAATATTATGAGCAGGGAAACTATATACACTTTGTTTTACTGATCTTTGTGTGCACTTCAGAAACACTCAGGGCCAGATTGACGTGAATGAGGCTACTCCTGTGAATACCTGCTTATCAGTGTGAGCAAGGGGGTCACAATCCCTTACATAATGGTAGCATCAGACAAAAGAACCGGACGGGTTCACAGATTAAGAAGCATGGAGAATGAATTGCGAATAAGGCATGAATTTCACAACAACAATGTGCATGTAAAAATTCAGCTCCATTTCAAATGCAAAACATGATCTGCCCCTTGCTCCCTTCAGGACTCGCCACAAGGTGAAAGACAGTAAATGACAGAGCAGCATCTCCACCACGTATGAGCATTTCATTTCAGTCATACAGTCACTTCATCAAATATATAGAAAGATGCTTATGGACTTAATTGATCAGTAACACTCCTTGTATGGAATTTATTTTAGTTTTAATCCAGAGGGATACATACTATCTCGCTGAGGAAAAATGCACTGCATCCTTTAAGCACACACATTTTCAAGCTATAAATCATCTATAAACAATCTATTTACATAAAAAGGATGAAAGTGTAAGGTTTTTTCCATAGAAACCTGGCAGATTTGAAAATACTGTAACTGCTGAAGGAAGATTACAAAACCTAATAAAATCCTCACTCTAGCTTCATAGCAGATGTTAATAATATGCAGTATTTACTATACCAGGAACTGGATGTTTCTGCCTTCTGCATACAAATAATGTTGTCATTCAGCCAATTTGTTTACTTGCTTATGCTCCAGAGTCCTCATGTGGCTGGTGACCACCATAAATTGTTGACATTTGTCAGCAGTCTTGTGAATAGAATTACTGTATTCTTTAACAGGTCCATACCACTCATATGCTATCTGTGACAGTTTGATGGGTAACTAACAGTTGTTTTTAGATCTCTCATCCATAGATGCGTGCCTGACAGAATGATTGAATAGGGCCTAAATGCTTCTTCCAGGAAAGGAAAAGACACAAAGCACTAGAGACCTGACAAAACAGAAACTTCTTCTCAGTTTCTAAGTTTTATACACTCAAAAGAAAAGTCATGGAGAACACTAAGGCTAGAAAACATGGCTTTAGAGCCACCAGAGCATGAGCTTTCAACAACCTGCAAAATGAAGGGTATGTCTACACTACAAAATTAGGTCGAATTTATAGAAGTTGATTTTTCAGAAAGTGATTTTATACAGTCGATTGTGTGTGTCCCCACACTAATGCACTAAGCGCATTAAGTCAGCGGAGGGCGTCCACAGTACCAAGGCTAGTGTCGACTTTCGGAGTGTTGCACTGTGGGTAGCTATCCCACAGTTCCCGCAGTCTCCGCCACCCATTGGAATTCTGGGTTAAGCTCCCAATGCCTGATGGGGCAAAAACATTGTCGCGGATGATTTTGGGTACATGTCGTCAGTCGCCCCTCCCTCCGTGAAAGCAATGGCACACAATTGTTTCTCGCCTTTTTTCCATGCGGGCACCATACTGCTTTCAGCAGATGGTGCAGTAGGACTGCTAACCATCATCGTCATCCACCGCTTCCACTGCCACTCTGCTCTCCTGATGCTATGAATCCACCTCGCAGGTCCTCTATATGACCGTCATCCACCGCTTCCGCTGACACTCTGCTCTCCTGATGCTATGAATCCACCTCGCAGGTCCTCTATATGACCGTCATCCACCGCTTCCGCTGACACTCTGCTCTCCTGGTGATCTCGCAGGGCCGCTTCCGCTGCAACTCTGCTTGGCTGCTCTTGTTTCGCCATAACACGGCAAGCATGCAGTCTGCTCAGCTGTTGTGTCCTGGCAGCAGACGGTGCAGTAGGTCTGCAAATCTGGTCATTCAACCACCGCTTCCCCTGCAACTCTGCTCTCCTGCAGATGCCATACCACGGCAAGCATGGAGCCTGCTCAGATCACCGCGGCAGTTATGAGCATTGTAAACACCTTGCGCATTATCATGCAGAATATGCAGAACCAGAACCTGCAAAAGCAGGCGAGGAGGCAATGGCAGTGCGGTGATGAGAGTGATGAGGACAATGACACAGACTTCTCTCAAAGTACGGGCCCCGGCAATTTGGACATCCTGGTGGCAATGGGGCAGGCTCATACCGTGGAACGCCGATTCTGGGCCTGGGAAACAAGCACAGACTGGTGGGACCGCATAGTGTTGCGGGTCTGGGATGATTCCCAGTGGCTGCAAAACTTTTTCATGTGTAAGGGCACTGGATCTCCACTTCATGGAATTTTGTGACTTGCTTTCCCCTGCCCTGAAGCACAAGAATACCAAGATGAGAGCAGCCCTCACAGTTGAGAAGTGAGTGGCAATAGCCCTCTGGAAGCTTGCAATGCCAGACAGCTACCGGTCAGTCGGGAATCAATTTGGAGTGGGTAAATCTACTGTGGCGGCTGCTGTGATCCAAGTAGCCAATGCAATCACTGAGCTGCTGCTATCAAGGGTAGTGACTCTGGGAAACATGCAGGTGATAGTGGATGGCTTTGCTGCAATGGGATCCCCTAACTGTGGTGGGGCGACAGACGGAACCCATATCCCTATCTTGGGACCGGACAACCAAGGCAGCCAGTACATAAACCGAAAGGGGTACTTTTCAATGGTGCTGCAAGCACTGGTGGATCACAAGGGATGTTTCATCAACATCAACGTGGGATGGCCGGGAAAGGTACATGACGCTCGCATCTTCAGGAACTCTGGTCTGTATGAACAGCTGCAGCAAGGGACTTATTTCCCAGACCAGAAAAACATTGGTGATGTTGAAATGCCTACTGTTATCCTTGGGGACCCAGCCTACCCTTAATGCCATGGCTCCTGAAGCCATACACAGGCACCCTGGACAGTAGTCAGGAGCTGTTCAACTATAGGCTGAGCAAGTGCAGAATGGTGGTAGAATGTATATTTGGACATTTAAAAGTGCGCTGGCGCAGTTTACTGACTCGGTTAGACCTCAGCGAAACCAATATTCCCATTGTTATTGCTACTTGCTGTGTGCCCCACAATATCTGTGAGAGTAAGGGGGAGACGTTTATGGCGGGGTGGGAAGTTGAGGCAAATCGCCTGGCCGCTGATTACATGCAGCCAGACACCAGGGTGGTTAGAAGAGCACAGCAGGGTGTGCTGTGCATCAGAGAAGCTTTGAAAACCAGTTTCATGGCTGACCAGGCTACGGTGTGACTGTTCTGTTTGTTTCTCCTTGATGAAAACCCTCCCCCTTGATTCACTCTATTTCCCTGTAAGCCAACCGTCCTCCCCTCCCCCCTTTGATCACCGCTTGCAGAGGCAATAAAGTCATTGTTGTTTCAAAATCATGCATTCTCTATTAATTTGTCACACAAATAGGGGGATAATTGGCAAGGTAGCCTGGGAGGAGTGGGGGAGCAGGGAAGTACTGGGTGGGGTGGTGGATGAGGGGAGGAGGGAAGGACAAGACCACACTGCACTTCAAAACTTATTGAATGCCAGCTGTCTGTTGCTTGGGCAGTCTTCTGGGGTGGAGTGGTTGGGTGCCCGGAGCACCACCCCCTCCCCTCACCTCCCCCCCCGCATTCTTGGGCATCTGGGTGAGGCGGCTATGGAACTTGGGGAGGAGGGAGGTTGGTTACACAGGGGCTGCAGTGGTGGTCTGTGCCTTTCCTGCACCTCAACCATACACTGGAGAATATCAGTTTGATCCTCTAGTAGCCTCAGCATTGCATCCTTCCTCCTTTCATCATGCTGCCGCCACCTTTCCTCTTGATCCCGCCACCTCTCCTGTTGCTCCCACCTCCTGTCCTCACGTTCATTTTGGGCTTTCCTGGACTCTGCCATTGTCTGCCTCCACGAATTATGCTGGGCTCTTTCAGTTTGGGTGGACTGCATAAGCTCAGAGAACATTTCATCATGAGTGCAGTTTTTTTCGCCTTCTTATCTGCGCTAGCCTTGGGGATGGAGATGCTAGTTGCAGCGTTGAAACATTTGTAGCTGCAGGAGGAAAGAAAGGGAGATTAAAATTGAAAAAGACATATCGGCCATTTAAAAGGCGGGGCTGAAGTTTTCAGGTTAATGTGCCACACAAACCCAAACAACTCCGCCCCCCAGAGCCAATTCTCTGGGATGATCGCTTCACCCCTCCCCCCACAGCGTGGCTAACAGCGGGGATGATTTCTTTTCAGCCACAGGCAAACAGCCCAGAAGGAACGGCCACTTCTGATGTCCCCTTAATAAAATTCCCCTATTTCAACCAGGTGACCACGAATGATATGACTCTCCTGAGGATAACACAAAGAGATAAAGAACGGATGTTGCTTGAATGCCTGCAAACACTGGGACCACATGCTGCCATGCTTTCTTATGCAATGATTCCAGACTACATGCTACTGGCCTGCCATGGTAAAGTGTCCTACCATGGAGGACGCAAGAAGGCTGCCTTCCCCAGAAACCTTTTGCAAAGGCTTTGGGAGTACCTCCAGGGCAGCTTCATTGAAATGTCCCTGGAGGATTTCTGCCCCATCCCCAGACACATTAACAGACTTTTCCAATAGCTGTACTGGCTGCAAATGCATCCCAAGTCTTCCGGGCAAATTAATCATTAAACATGCTTGCTTTTAAAAAGTGTATTATATTTACAAAGGTACACTCACCAGAGATGCCTTCTCTGTCTTCAAGGTCCAGAAGCCCTGGTTGGGAGGGTATTGCCTCCAGGGTGATAAACAGTTCCTGGCTGTCGGGGAGAACAGTTTTTCCACTTGCCTGGTGTGTGCTATCTTCAACCTCCCCCCCCTCATCGTCTTCCTCGTCCCCAAAATCCTCATCCCTGTTGCGTGAGAATTCCTTGCAGGAGTCCACGTAAAGGTGTGGGGTAGTTGTAGGGGCACCCCCATAGAATTGCATGCAGCTCATCATAGAAGCAGCATGTCTGGGGCTCTGACCCCGAGCGGGCCTTTGCCTCTTTGGTTTTTTGATAGGTTTGCCTGAGCTCCTTAAGTTTCATCCGGCACTGCTGCGGGTCCCTGTGATAGCCTCTGTCCTTCATGCCCTTGGAGATTTTTTCAAATATTTTGGCATTTTGTCTTTTGGAACAGAGTTCTGATATCACAGATTCATCTCCCCTTATAGCAATCAGATCCAGTACCTCCCATTCGGTCCATGCTGGAGCTCTTTTGAGATTCTGGGACTCCATGGTCATCTCTGCTGATGAGCTCTGCGTGATCATGCCACGGTGGCCAAACAGGAAATGAAATTCAAAAGTTTGAGAGTGCTGTCCAGAGCGGTCACAATGGAGCACTGTGGGATTGCTCCTGGAGGCCAATACCATTAAATTGTGTCCACACTAACCCAAATTTGACCCGGCAATGTCGATTTCAGTGCTAATCCCCTCGTTGGGGAGGAGTACAGAAATCGATTTTAAGAGCCCATTAAGTCAACAAAAATGGCTTTGTCGTGTGGACGGGTGCAGGGTTAAATCGATCTAACGCTGCTAAATTCAACCTAAACTTGTAGTGTAGGCCAGGGCTAAGAGTGCAGTAGTTCCCCTCTGTTTTGGAAGGTGAGGGTGAATTGATATGTTATTCACTCTAATGAAAGAAAAGTTTGTAGGATCTTTTATCTTTAACTTGCATTCATGAAATATCACATTCCTAGCTGCAGCATGTAGCTTTTTTAAAAAAAATAATATCACAGCCCTGCATTGTAATTTGATGTGTGACCCTTTTAACTCTCCAGGTATTTCCCATATCTTTACATAACTATAGCAGCTATTCTATGCAGGCAGAGGAGGTGAAGGGTCCATCTTGATCATAGCTACCTGTCTTGTTGCACTGGGATATGGTACTATGTATACTGGTGGGAGGGGAGTGGGGTATGAAGCCTTCAAAGCTGTATAGGATCATGGCTTTTCTTTTTTGGGAAAGAAGAAATAATTGCAAAATATACTTTGGAAGATTGCTTCAGCTGGCCTCCAGTTTTGTATCACAATTTGTAGCAGAGGGAAATAATGCAATATCTCAGATACCTCAGCATGGTAAGTGTGACTATGTGTTCATTTTTTAACAGTAAACATTACAGTTGATGTCATGCAGCCAGATGCAGCACTTCCTTGGGAAACGTCAGCTTTACACAAAGCTGTCCCTTTACAGCAATATTCTCCCCCTCCTTCCCTTTCTCCCTCCCCACAAAGCCCCCCCATTGACGATCTGTGGGGGATGAGAAGCTAGAGAGGGTGTGGTTACTGTTCAATGCAGCTCCCAAGGACTCTCTGGCTGCAGAAACTCTGGCAGCACTCCTTGAGAGCCTCACTGGTAGGGATGGGGGTGGGAAGTTGCTGGGGCCATGGGGTCGGTGCAAAGGAAAAAGGCCTCCGCATACCGTTGTCCCTGACTTATTTCTGATTCCTGGGGCTCATGAGTGGGCCCAACAGCCAGATCCAACAGAGGATGGGAAGGAAAATACCTCTTCATTGGAATAATCAATAAGAAATCTCTTCAAGGAGTATCCGACAGAGTTTTCTCCTGAGGATGAGAAGGTACAATTGGGCCAGTGTTATCCCATACTGTAGTGAGTAACTGTTGGTAACTGTTGGCTTTTAAAAGATGATTACTATGTGAGAAATCATGCTTAAGCTAAGCACTGTGGAAAGGGCTACTAGGAAACATTGGGTATTCAAAATTTCAGTTAAAATATATAGCCCAGAGAAGGCAGAACTCTAGTGGTTTATAAGATTCAGATTGTTTTGTAGGAAATAATGCCACCAATAGCTAGCTGATTAGTGAATGATATTGCCATTGGGACTATTAGAATCTTGGTACCACTTTGCCCCCCTAAGCTTCTCTCAAATACTGTTATCTGAAGATATCAGAGTTTGCTTGCAATGTTTTAATGCTTCTTGTTATTGTGAAAGAGCAGCAAGCATAATTCAGATCAGGCATGTGGAACCAGACTACTGCACCCCTTATTTTGTGATGCAGTGAGCTGTAAGACCAAGAAAAGATTTCAAAAGAACACCATTGAGAGCTTCCAAAACCAGACAACACAAATAGCACCATGTTCAATGCCTTTCTAGGCATTCTCGCTACATGGCAGATTGGAAAAGCTATCCCCCCCATGTGGTTCTCTGACATAATGCTGTCAAAGTATTTGCTAATTGTAAAGTGAAGGATGGTGTAGTTAGGATGTTTTGTCTATGACTTGCTACTTTTGTACTGATGCCTTATTAAAACAGGCCTCAAAAGACCAACATGTTCATGATTAGCTGGAAGTTGGTCAGCTATTTTGAATCATTCTTCGGTGTTCTACCAAAATTATACAGGCTACAAGCAAAAGGGGCCTCCATGTGAGCCAACTCTCCCAGGGAATAGTAACAAGATGAGATGTTGCATATTATATGGTGGAGAGCAAGCAGGCTCTGATCATTTTCTGCTTTGAGGAGGTGAAAGTTGAGATGCTGACTCAGACATAGCAGAACCTGGCAGAGGCTGACATTCACATTCACTCATCCTTTGAGGAGTTAACAAGTAAGAACCTCCAGAGGCACTTGCTTATCTGTCACACTGCAAGCTGTCAGGGCTCTCACAGTCCTATCTCTTCATGGGAGTGGCATCAGGACCACGAAAAAGAAAATGTTCACTTCTATATCTAAGCAATGAAATGAAATTCTTTTAGAGAAACACCTTGTTGTAGCGTGAGTGCTGGAACCTTGGGTCAGATTCTTACCTCTTCAGATTTGCCCCTCAGCAGGATAATACTAGAGCCAACACATATAATTGCTGTCTGAAGAAAATTATATATATATATAAAAATCATAAATGCTGCAGAGTGTGGCTTGTACTGTACCACTCTACTCCATGAATAGAAGACTGAACCACACTATTCCATTCACTGGGAAGCTGGGACTCTCCCCTTTCCCACAGAATAAACATCTAATTTCTGCTCTGCAGGGTCACAAGATAACAGAATTCAAAGTCACGGCATCTTAACATATAGAAAAGCTGTCACTGGCCCACAACTCAGTTCTGTCCATCCTAGGCATTGGAAGGAGTGTTTTGGGATAGGAAATTCCACATTTTGGGAAGAAGGAGTTCTATGCCAGATTATAGAAAAAATTTTAGCTCTCTGAAGCTGCTCAGGTGTTTGGAGTGTTCAAATAAGTTCTAGGGAGATGGTTCTGCAATTTATCATGACACTGAAATTTATCAAATGCTATCACCTCCACATAAGTGGTGTGTGTATAACACTATATCTGTATCTATAGATAGATATCAGTACCTACGCACATTTTTCACATGTAAAACTGTGAGGGGAATTTCAGTGCCCCTGCTTGCATGGACACACACACAAACACACACACACAGCAACTAAAAATGGCTACTAAATGGACAGTGACATCACAACAGCAGCAGAAGAAAAAACTACTGATTTTTGCACTCATAATTGTTTGTGGGTGTCAATGAAGATCATCTAAGCAATTCAGCCCATCCTTATTCACCTGTGAAGTCAGACGTTATGCAATGATAAGAATGTGTAGAGATTTAAATTCAATAGTGACATTTTTTCCCCCAACTTAAAGGGCAGCAAACTGTTCCCACTCACTCCATCAGCCAAAACAAGCAAGAAAAGACTGTAAATGTGTAAAATCATATACGTTGTTTGACTGAGTGGAATAGTCTTGTAAGATATAAAGTTATCCCTATAGCCTGTAATTGCATATTGGCACATGCATCCCTGAATATCCAGCAAACATTTTTCCCATCGGTATTCAGACATCTAGCCAAAGAGGGTAGTTATTTACGCCATCCAGCAAATTTATTATTTGGTTCCTCCATCCCTATGTCACAGTACTACTATTCATTAACAGAGCTTGATTCTTTTTTTCTTTAAGTCTAGACAAAGCTAAGTAATTTGTGGTTGCTGTGGGAGAGAATACTGCAGGTTTTGATAAGTGGGATTCTCTGCTTCATTTCCAGTCAAGCTTAGAAGCAGCAAGAAAACAAAGCTTCCTATAGCACGGAGAAACTGTCTACCCAAACAGGGAAGATAAGAATGAGGAATCCTTCTTAGTGGTGGTAGACAGGAGAGACACTTGTATCTCAAGAGGAAATTACAGATGTTGAATAATTACCCATAGTGCTCAAGACAAAAGACTCATCAGGTAAATGTGGCCCAGGTAAACCATATAATATTGTGCCACACAATCCAAAAGTAACTGCAGATCCTGAAAACTACATATAAACAGTCATTTATGCCTTATTCTGAAGATATTTGAAGGATAACTTTGGTTTCACAATCCGCACTCCCTTCCCCCCCCATAATATAGCATGTCTGTGTACATACATACTTCATGGGCACATACACACATTAAGCCTTTTTCTTCTCTCTTGGATAATTAGAAACTCAGGATGGATTTCCTCCAGATGTGCTGGCAGTATGCAACACACCCTATCTCCTCTTCTTAAGAATTTTTCACATTTCAGTAAGATTTATGGAGAAAACAAATGTGCTACATTTTGTTTAGAAATGGGAAAAATTAAAGCCTATAAGTTAAAAAGTTGTCTGAAATACCAGTTTAGCTTCTATAAATCAACCCCCTCTACATGTACACAGTTTCTATGATGCTGAAGCATTGGCATATCATTTTCTTTGTGCACAAAGTAAAAAATGGGGATGAAATGTTCTTTTGAAGCCAGATCTAGGGACCCAGAGCCCAGTGCAGTGGGTGTCTCCATGGGGGCTAGAGGAATTGAAGGATCCTCTCAGAGTGAACTGCCACTCCACTGAGACTGCTTCAGCCCACTGGCTGAAGTAACTGTCTATAGCCCCAACACACCACTATTAAAGGAGGTGGGGACTGTAGGATCCATGCAGCAACCACTACTTCCTAAGACTGCCCCTTCCCCAGCCTTTGTATACTGCTCTGCAGGGTATAGGCACTTTTACATGAATGATACATTTACCTAGTGCAGACTATTATTATTTTATTTATATTTTTGTAGTGCCTAGGAGTTCTAGTGGATCAGAACTGCATCATGCCAGCTACTGTATAACACAGAACAAAAAGACAGTCCCAGAGAATTTAAATCTAAGTAGAAAGGTATGTCAGCATACCATCAGCCTAACTGTGGTTGAAGGATTTGAAGGAGGATAATGAGGCAGCTTTGCCGATGCTTATGGGGAGCTTCTCCCAAGCATGTGGGGCAGCACGGCAGAAAACAAAAATATGCTTGTTTGAAAAACGTAACAAGCGGGCAATGGAAGCCAGCATTGTGGGTTGAACAGAGGCAGGAGGCGACTTTTTGATGGGTGGAACAAAACCTGTGCATCACATAAGTCCCGTCCCCCTTAAACCCTCAGAACAGCCCTTTGGTATATAGACTTTGTGCCACGTCATCGTACAGGGGTGAATTTCACCCAAGTTGCCCACCATCCCCCTAAACCACCATCCCCCAAACCAGCTGTTCCTTCAAGCAGTAAAGGTGTACAAATTCCATGGCCATGTAGACAGATGTCGATTTTGCCTCACAGTGATCAGCAGAGATGCACAACTGTTCAGCAGATATTTTCAGGATGACCTATCTGGTCGTCTTTGTTCTATTTTAGCACTTACCATTATCAGGTGGAACAATATCGAACTTTCATTTTCTTCCAGTCTCCAATATTGAACAGCAAATCAATTAGCACTGAATTCTACAAAGTTATTGATCATAACCTTTCAACCCAGAAGTACAGAATAATTAAAAATGCATTACATGCAACACACAGAATTCCAAACTAAGTGAAACACTTTGAAGAAAAAGTTAAAAGTTGCTGTATTATAGTCACAACTTCCCACTATACTCAAAGCTGTTTGTTTGTTTAGGCAAATATTTAAACAGTAGACATGCAAATGAACAGGAAAAATGCAAAGGCTAAGAAATGTCTTTCCTCAGCAAAAACACAGTAAAATGACATATGTTTTCTCCTGTGGGCAAGAAGTAAGAAATTCTTTCAAAAACTATCAGACACGTCATCTCAGCTGCCTGATTTTAGGCACTCAAATTTGAAAATTGAAGGTTTAAGGTTTTGATTTTTTTCTGCTTTATATAAACTTCTTTCATTTGCAAAGTATGTGAACATTATCTATTTCCTGACAAAATCTGTGGTTTAATCTTAAAGGCCCCAATGACTCACGCGAATGCTTTTTCCATGAGAGAAACAGTGGTAAGTTGGCAATAAAGTCTACCAGTATGTTGTTCAGCATTTACAGTGGTCTAGCAGCTGCATCTAGCCAAACCAGATCAATGAGATGGCTCCAATTCAGAATTATACTGAAGTGTGCATTTATGAGCATGCTCTCTCTCTCTCTCCCTCTCACCCCCACATTATAGAAGAACAACAGCCTTGCTATGGTGGAGGTGAAGACCAGATTTCTGTTTAAAAGCTCATATCTCCTACATGCTAGAAAGTTTGTACAGCTGCTCAAATTGCCTTCAAATTATGGCATTCCGTGTGGGGGCACAGTGTGCTGTCATTGGTCCAAATTTGGGACAATTTGAAAAAGGGCTTCCAGAGACACTGCTGCCAAAGAAAACCCAACAGCATTTCTTAAAATTGAGAGATTCTGGCAACATGTTTTTACCATCAAAGACAGAGTTAGAACAAGGGCTCAGATCATCGTGCAGAGTATCCAAATGCTCAAGGGTTACCCCAATAGAGTGAATGGCACACATCAGCCCTTTAGGGAAAAAAGATTTTCGTCTCTCTAGTTTAGTGCATTGGAAGCTTCTCACACTAAATGATTGCACTGACATTCCACTGATCATGCACGTGCAGAGGACGGTTAGCCTTCCAAGTTTCACTACAGCTGGATAGCTCAAGGGGATAAGCAGCAGGCCTTTGCACATGAACCAGGGTCTGTTCCAGCCCTATCATGGGCAAGAATTTGGAAAAGGTTGTATAGCATATTGCTATATCTGTCTCGGTCAGCAGAGCGGGGCGGGCAGGTGAAGACCAGGAAGTAATGAAGGTATATATAGTTTTTTGGTTGTGTTTTTAAATAGATATGAAAATGGTTGCTGGCAGAGAAGGGGCATTTTAGGTGCGAGAGAGTCTGGGGGCTACACTGAGAGGTGGGGATAAATGGGGATGGTGGCAGAGAAGGTGACAGGGTGAGTGGCAGGGGGTTGGCGCTGTCAGCCCCAAATTCTCCCCTTATGTGAATACACCTGTATCTGGGAGGTGTGAGCCCCTCTCCCTATACCTGTATGTGAGCCAGGATTAGGGGGCTCTGTGCCTCTCTAAGATGGGTCTGAGCCTTTCTACCTGCCCCCCCTTAATGTGAACCGGGATGCTTGAGACTCATTCCCTGCCCTTCCCCCCCATGTACATGCCAGGATCTGGGGGACCCCTGCCCATCTATGGGGGTCTGACCACCATCTCTGTCTCCTCTGATGGGATCCAGATTTTGGATGGGGCTTGCCTTTCTAGGTGGGGATCTGAACTCCTCTTCTTATTCCCACATTTAAGCTGGGATTTGGGGAAGCCCTGCTCCTCTGGGTGGGGAGCTTAAAACAGGCATACTCAAGTTGGAATATGCACCAAGGACACACCATCAAGACTGCCTGAGGAACTGAGAACAGGTACCCTTGACACATAACAGAAACTCTCCAGCATTGGGAAGAGGGAGGATGGGAACATGTGAATGGAGAGTTCACATGTCTCAGAGCTATTGTTTCAGACTGTATTCATCTCCACTGGGTATTCACTTTCATCTGAAACCACCACATTGAGATTAATGGGCCACTTAACTTCCTGCTCAGAAATCTGAGAATGCACTGTAAACATTTGGTGATGTTAGGGTGTTCTGTGGTGTTATTGTGAAATGTAACTTGAGTAGAGCAAAATATCCAGAAGGTTCTGAAATATTAAAAAAAAGAAAAGAAAAGAAGCCAATGTGTGTGAAAGTTCACTGGGAGGAGTGATTGGGGTACAAGAGTAGGTGATAACATGGGCTGGGGTCTACAGCAAGAGATGGGGATAGGTGGTAGGGAAGAGGGGTTGGATACTCAGGTAAGAGGCAGTGGCTAGAGACTAGTGGGAGTGGGAGCACAGAAGACAAGGAGTGGTTGGAGAATGAGAGGGGTAGCAGAGGAACTTTAGGGGGAAGGGAGATGTCAACCCTGAATTCTCCCTTTGTGCTGGGATTTGGGGGAGCTGTACCCTTCTGCAGGGGTCTGAATCCTGCGCCCTGCCCCTCCATGTGAGCTGGGATCTGGGGTTCAGGGAATGAAGGTAATACAAATTTAAACCCCTGAAATCCAGCAAATGAAAAGTTAAGATACAGACCACCCTTGTGTGTGGTGGAAGGGGCTGCACAATGTGTGTGTGGTGTGGCCCAGTAAGGAGGAGGGGCGGACTGGGTGGACCCGAGGTGCGGCTGGGGAAACTAGCCTGATGCCTGAAGCAGGGGCAGGTGTCCCAGATGGAGGTGGGAATTAGCAGTGAGGGCCCCAGCTCATTGTGCGGCTCGGGCTACATAATGAAAGTAGCATGCAGCCCTCCAATAAGCTGCGGTCTGTGATATGTACACAGAAGCACAGGGCAGGAGACAGAAAAGAGCAACTTCTTGTGTGTTAACGGCTTCTACAGTGCCAACTAATGGCTTAATGGGCAGGGAAGGGAAGGGGGAACTGGAAATGATCAGGGGGAAGAGCTACATGTTGTGGAGAATGGTGAGTATGGGGATGGGGATGGAGAAGGAGAGATGCACACCCGTCTTCTCTCACATGCTTAAAGTTATTGTAACAGCCATGTAATAAAATTGTCAAGCTTTAAGGACACAATCCATGGATGAGATCTCTCTCACTGGCCTGTTTGCAACTATGCATTATCCCCATTCCACTGTAACAAAATATACAGGAGTGGGGAGGAACACTAAGGAATCACATAGCAACAGTGTGACCTAGTGGAAAGACCATGGGACTAGCACTATTCCTAGCTCTGTCACTGGCCTTCTGGGTGATCTTGGGTAAGTTACATCACTGCTCTGTGCCTCACTTTCCCCATCTGTAAAATGGGGATAATGTTGTAAAGTTCTTTGAGATCTACCGATAAAAAGCACTGTGTAAAACCTAGGTCTTTTGATTATTACTTAGCATATATACTGCAAATCTAGGTGAGAACTATAACCGTCTAAATGATGTCTAACTCCTACCAACAAACATTTCTCTTCCTGGTTAAAAAAAACTAAGTAATTAAATGTCAAAAAACGTTATTAACACAGAGTTAAGTTTGCCCAGTGACACCTCGTGCCCTTCCGGGAGTCGAATTCAGCAAAACACTCAAACTTCTGAAAACCAGGAAATACAGAACCTTATACACATTCTTAACTTGTCCCTCTTTGAGCAAGGCCTCAAAATGCTGATAAGATACGTCTTCATGCTCTGCCTCTTCACTGTACAGCACGGACAGGTGCTACCTGCATTTGCCTTCTGCTCAAGCACTGAGCTTATTCTCCTAGAAGTGTGGTATTCTAACAACCACTTCATACTCTTTTACAAACCCTTTACACTTGCATGCAGGATATCACTTCAACCTATACTTTCCTTTACCCATGATTAAATCCACAGACTGCTCTCATATCCTGCTTCACTACTGGCAGTCCACACATCAAGAAGACTTCCATTCCCTGCTACTGACACAACCAACACAACTCTGTATTGAAGTGATGTAGAGTGGAACCTCATGATACACATGCACCTTGTTCCTTTGATCACTCACGTGGGGGTACTCAGACCCTGATCTCTTCATATCACAATGATAGATCTGTGATGCTCCTCAAACTAATCCCCAGATCACCTCATATTACAATTATAGCTCTTTCAAACTATTCCAACTTATTCCTTCACCATTCAATACGGCTACACCTAACACAGTGACAGCCGCTGAAGTGCATGCAGGTAGTTCTCAGTGCCTATTGCCATCTCCAGAGGGAAAAAATTAATGTTGTGAGCGTGTTTTACCTGAACTCCATATTTCCTGGTTTTTCAGAAGATTGAGCTTTGCTGAATTCAACCATCTGGAAGCGCACAAGCTGTCAACAGGCACTTTTAATTTTGCATTAACAAAGTTTTTTGACATTTAATTATAAGTAAGGCTACGATTTAGTCATGGAGGTCACAGCAATCACGGATTCCATGACTTTTCTAGACATCTGTGACTTCTTCTACTTCAGCCGTCAGCAGCTGGAGGTGGGGCTGGAGGTGGGACTGCGTGCCCCAGCACTGCTGCAACTGGGGATGGATGGCTGGACTCTGCAAGCCCCTGCCCTGCAGCTTAAGGGATGAGGAGCTGCAGCTGGGCTGTGTGCCCCTGTCCTGCAGTTGTGGCCAGCCTGAGATATGGGGCTGTACGCCCCCCATGGCTGAGCACCCTGCTGTGCCCAAGTCCCACGGCTTCCACACAGTGCGCTGCAGCGGCGGCCATGTGCCCCCCTTGAGACGTCTCAGGGCCTTCTGCGGCTGTGACCAGGGCTTGGCAGGGACCACAGTTGCATCCAGCTCCAGAGCGGGGACTGTGAGCCTCCCATTGCCCCCCAGCTTCCACCGGGGGGCTGCAACTGGGGCCGTGTGCCCCTGCGTGGCAGCTGCAGTGGGGGCCATGTGCCCCACTCTTGGCTTCCCAGAGCTGTGCGTCCCCTCCGCTGCAGCCGCTGGAGCCGGGACTGTGTCCCCTGCCATGGCAGGGGTCTCGGCCTGTCAGTTGCTCCCCCACCCCCTTGTGGGACTCCATTCCTCCCCCTTACTTAGCCCTGCCCCCAATTATTTTTAGTAAAGTCACGGACAGGTCATGGGCTCCATGAATTTTTGTTTATTGCCCGAAACCTGTCCGTGACTTTTACTAAAGATAACCATGACAAAATCTTAGCCTTAATTATAAGCTTCCTTAAGAACCTGGCAACTCTTATTAAACTCTTTCAATCTATTTTTATGTATCCAAAGGAGGAGTAAGATTGGCTAGAGAGCTCCTTATACTCTGACTTCTACAATGATAATTGCTTTACCTTTCCTGCCTCCCCACTATGAATATTTTCTAGCTTGCTCTTCTTGAATGAGATGCCTGCAAAATAACTGTCATAACAAAGACATTCTTAATAACCTTAAATCTTTAAGCTATCTTGTCATGACACTGCAAACTTGATTCAAAATATCATAGGTCTAAAAGGGATCTTATCAACTTGAAAAATGAGGGCTGCCTGAAAGTATTGTTCCAGTTATAATATGGAAGTGGCTTTTCCCCTTCTTGGTGTAGCCACTGAGGGAGGACAACAGCACAAAAACCTCACACCCATGCCCTTCTCCAGGGATGAATCACTACTTGAGTTTAGTGGGCTCTGTAAGCACAGCAGGTGCAAATAATACCTCTTCACCATCTGGTGGAATCTAGCTCAGGTAATTATTCACATTTCTTTCTATTGAAAATGAAGGAAAGTCACTAATCATTCAGGTTGAGATTTTCAAAGTTGTGTAGGGAATTCAGGCATGCATCTTTTTGTTCTGAAAATCTCAGCCTCCAACCGACACATGAAGTAAAATTCTCATTCAGTCAGGAATGAAACAGAACATCAGATGGCACTCAATCACATGAGGACAGCTACAATATTATGCACACTAAACTAACTACAATATTTAGTATTCTTCATTACTCTACAGCATATATTTCCTTTAACCTCAAACATTTCCTAGAACAGGGATTGGCAAATTTTGGCATGTGGCCCACCAGGGTAAGCCCCCTGGCGGGCCGGGCCAGGCCAGGCCAGTTTGTTTACCTGCTGCGTCTTCAGGTTCGGCCAATTGCTGCTCCCACAGGCTGCGATTCACCGCTCCAGGCCAATGGGGGCTGCAGAAAGTGGTGGCCAGCATATTCCGTCTGCCTGGAGCGGTGAACCATGGCCTGTGGAAGCCGCAATCGGCCAAACCTGCAGACACGGCAGGTAAACAAACCGGCCCAGACTGCCGCGGGCCAACGGTTGCCGATCCTTGTCCTAGAACCTTGCATTCTTCATCTTTCTCATTGTGCACAAAGTAATAATACTGACATTAGAGAGAGAAGGTGGGTGAGGTAATATCTTTTATTGTACCAACTTCTGTTGGTGAGAGAGACAAGCTCAGAGGTCTCACACAGACCTGAAGAAGAGCTCAGCGTAGCTCAAAAGCTTATCTCTATCACCAACAGAAGTCCGTCCAATAAAAAAATATTACCTCACCCACTTTCTCTCTCTAATATCTTGTAACCAACACAGTTACAGCACTGCAAACAATACTGGCATTAGGCATGCTGACAAAATAAACTGGCCTTGATGGATACTCAGTAAAGCAACTGCTGACAATGCTGACAAACATCCATTTTAAGCATGTACCACATAAGATACTGTTAAAGTTCTTCAGTGCAATACAATGCACACAGTTATGCAGACAATGCAGTTATGAATAACCACTCCAAAAGCTCTGGCCTTCACAGCTAAACTAAATAATAATAATACTGTGATGAAAAGTACTAAAACTACAGAGAATTTATTTTCAATTAGTTGCTGCTGTTTGACTTATTGGGTTTCATAACAAATAGTTTAAGACTCATCATATTTCCAAAGCTCTTCAGAGTTCCAAAGCACTTTCTACTTAAAAAAAAAAAAAAAAAAAAAAAAAAACTATAAATCCATCATTTGTAGCATCATGCAACTGCAGAAGCAAGTTTTACTAGGCTTTGCTCCAGAAGTTTACCTTAGTTATATAATGCAATTAATTACATTGAGGATTTCCTACATCAGCAATGCTCTTCTTGAATTTTTGGCAGTTCCAATTTAATTTTGAAGCACATTTTATATTACTCATACTTTATTAATCTTGACAGACTAGTCACAGTGAGTCCACCAAATTAACTCAAAGCCAGATTAGCAAAACTATCATTGCTTCTAAAAGATAAAAGCTCAGCCAATAAAAGAATGTTTGTCACATATCCACAGTCCTTTATAATCAAAGTATACTATATTTGAAATGTGTGAAAAGAAAAGTATGTGAATGGTGAGGGGAAAAATATATTTACAGATGATAATTCACTACTTCTTGCATAGTTCTCTACTACTTATAATTCACAAAAAAGTTATGGATTAGGGGACATCATTCAAATTTGATATTCCTTCAAAGGTAATTATAGCAGGATTTGGTGTGAAATACAGTGCTGTGTTTTGTAACAGCAGGAGCACTCGGATACCACTCCAAATAACATGTGCCCATCGTCATTAAAAGCAACTGTTGGAAAAGTATTCACAACGGGAGGATAATCAGTCCAAATCACACAAAAGCCCCCCATTCTTTCCCAAATTAAATGACTGCATGAAAAGACATTTATTTTTCAAAATGCCACTAAAGCTTGATAACAGATCCTTACTCTAAAACAGAGACTGGTAACAACTGCCTACATTATTCCTTTAGATGCATTAAGGGAAATACTGGAAAACTACTGCACTACAAAGTAAGGGCATTTTCCTTGCAGAGAACTTAATAAATATTTGTAGATGAGAAAAAAGGTGGAAATCGCTGACCTCCATGGCTGATGTTGAGCAAAAGCCAGTTTATATCTAATATATTGGAGACATTTTTTAGTAACAGTTCATCCATTACAAAATAAGCTGTAAGGTCAATCAACAGTCCTCAGGTCCCAACTGTCCTTCATTTTGAGAGATGTCCCTCAATTTAGACCCAGATTTATCTAATTCTGGAAAACAAGTACATTTTCACTTTCATTATTGTAATTTAGTTTAACACCAAAATGTTGATTTAAAAATGCTTTTATAGAAAATATTCTTCTCTTAATCATAGAAATCCCAAATCATATTAAGCTTTCTGTGCCATTAGTCTTGGGTCTTTACCTGAAATTTAGTTACTTTGGAGTCTCATGTCACTTATTCCTTAGTACTATTTTAAAATTCCTTTTTCCATTCCATAAAATCCTGCCGCCATGAAAAAATATCCAATACATTGTCACATGCTGGGATGTGGGAGCACTTGGACATATAATAGATCAATAAATCCCAAATGCCATGACAGCCACAATGATGCAGTCCCTCTTCCAGTTTATAAAGCCGTTCACACAGGGTAATATTTACCACTTTGCAGAAGGCCAGCACAAGGTCTATGTGATACTTTAATCCCACTTAAGACATAAAATAGGGAAGTGAGAGAGAAGAATAAGGCAGAGAGGAGGTAAAGGGCATACCAATAAGGACCACACTAATTTGTGAAATATGAATCTTCAAGAAGACAGGAATATCAAGTGATTTATAAGATGTGATAATGCCTTGCAACATCTCTCAGCACTGAGAGAAGATGTCTAAATTGCCTCTGCTAAAGTGAATATTCTGTTTTCTATTCAGTGGCTGCCAAATACATGTGCACACAAGTAAACATATTATATATTATAGGTGGGGATGATCACACTGCCTTTTATAAAGGTTGCCTGACAATTCCCATCATAAGACCCTGCTTTCAATTGCTTATAACTGTCAAACTTTAGGTATTTGGGCTGAACTTTTCCATTTTGGGTGTCCGCATTAGGCTGAATTGTTTCAGAAAACTGCTTCAGCCATTTCTAAGAACAAGACTAGGGAAAAATATGTTGTTTTTCCCATAAAAAAAAATTCTGGTGACTTTTTGAGCAGCTCAAGTGTAGAAACTTGAAATTTGACAGAGTGGCGGTCTTTATCAGGGATGTGAACTTTGGTGTCCCCATGAAAATCAGCCCAAATTTAGCCAAGTTAGAAACCTCTGAGCAAGGGATGGGAAAGAGACATGACTGGGACAGGGCAGAAGGAATCAAATTTGGCTGGAATGAACAGAAAAAAAAATCTATGCCCACTAGAAAACCCTCCCCAGAGATTTACCTACACTCCCCCTATGGGGGTGTTTACCCCCCTGAATTTTCCCAACCCCCGCTCCCAGTTTTGTGAACTAGTTACATGCAGTGTTGCCAATTTAGTGATTATTTGGACATTTGAATTGAAATTGAAACATTAATACATACTTTAAAAGCATATACAGTGTCTGATAAAATACGTGTATCTGAAAAAGTATAACAGATTTGAAAAATATGAACATAGACTAGCTTCCTTGTACAGCTGTTTATGACAATGTCAGTGCATTCATTTCAGTGATGTTGGCCAACCTAATAATTTCAAATTATGATTTGTAAGCAAAGTCTAAATGAGCTTTCCCTGACAGCTAGTGATGAGCTGGGGGCTCGGGGCGAAAGGCTTCAGGACCAGATTGTATTTACATTCACAACTAATTTACCTAGGTATCCAGCAAACAGAGCTGTGTTGCCCAAGTGCTAGATTTTGGCTGGGGTTGGGTTACAAATCACTGGAATGCGGGGGGGGGGGGTGTAATAAAAATGTTGTTATTCTTATTGTATGAGTAAAGGACAGTAGAACTGTACTTAGCCTGTGCTGATTGAGGACATCGAGAGACAGGTGGGGACAGGTGTTTTGCTTGATGGTCTCCCTGAGTCACAAGTACTATTAGACCTGCCCCTCTCCACTATTTAAAGACAGAGCTGATTAGGCTCATAAATAGTCTTTTGTTCTGTTAAGTGACCTCTATAGCTGAAATCACTGATAATCAGGTCTAAGTGCTTAGACCTGCTGTGGGACAGTGTTTCTGTGGAAGAGATGGCCCAGTCTGCGAGGTTCCCCCACTGAGAGCTCATCTAAAATCACTGAGAGCTGGGTGGAACCTCAAGAGACCAACTTGCAGAGGTCACAGTGGCAGGTGGCAGCAGAAGGTGACGGCGCAGGACCATTGGCAACAGAGAAATGGAGTGAATGGTGGAACAACGAACAACAGTGGCCAGAGCGAAAAGTGAGCAGCTGGAAGAACAAGGAAGGTGCCTTCTTGCCCTCCATCTGGGAGATGAACTCATGTGAAAGCACCTCTGAACTCTGAGTCTCCACTCACCAAGGACAACACCAGTGAGTTAATGAGGCTGTTACACAACACAGTTCAAGCGAACAAACATGTCTGTGGCATCATACTTTCTATTTAAGCAAGAGATACCACACACTACAAACTGGAGGCTAATGTTAAGTGCATTGTCACTTGTTCATCCTGAAGTTGAACACTGGCTCCGAACAAGACCAGCAAATGCTCACTATCTTTCTGCAAGAAATTTAACTGGCTGTTGATGTGGTGCAACAGTGAAAGACTCAACAGTTGAAAAAGTGAAGAACTCTCTCACCACATTCAAAAATTTGCATACATGGCTGATGAGTGCACCAATCCAAATGGTCATCAAGTATTAAGTCATTATATATGTTATCTTGATGTCAGTAGTAGGCCAGTACATGCATTTCTAGATGTTCAAGTTATAGAAGACAGATTGTCTGCATCTGTGACAACCCACATCTTAGAAGAGTTAAATGCTTGTCAATGGGACCCCAAACAGATGGCTGCTTGTGCATTTGATGGATCTGCAAACTTCTCTGGAAGACATCGTGGAGCACAAGCTTTGCTCAGAGAAAAGTGTAACCCTAGTCTCTCCTATACACACTGCAGAGGCCATCTACTCCAACTAGCACTAGTATGAGCTGCAGACTCTTCAAAAGACATTTAAAAAGCTATAAATTTTATATCTTCATTATATTCTTTTTTCAGCAAGAGTCCAAAAAGACTGAATATCTTGGAAAATATAGAAGATACACTGGGAATGAAGTTCAAATTAGTCCAACCTGGGAAAACCCTCTGGCTTTCTCATGAGCGATCCTTGGCTGTTGTCTTAAAATTACTCCAGCCGTTATTACTGGCTTTGGAAAGTATCTACCAAGATGGGATGAATCTAAGTACTAAGTACTTTTGCTGCTACATTCAGAGAAGACTATTGCCATTCTCTCTCTTGTAAGTCTACCACTGAAACCACTTGGGTCATTAAACAATGCCATCCAGGCATCTGTGACAACAGTAGTAGATCTTTGTCCAGCAATAGAAGCTAGATTTGGATCAATCAGAAAACTATCCATTGAAAAAGTACTGGAAGAAGCAAAGACTTCAGTCCAGAAGTTGACTAATGAAGGCATTTATACTGAATCCTTAAGTGAAGAGGACAAGAAGTGTTTGTTAAAACAACTGAAAAGGTACACAGACTTGATACTTAAAAATCTACAACAGCGACTTCTAGATTCTACTCAACCTCTACATAGCTTTTACAGATCCCTGTCTTATAAAACACCGACAGTTGAGTGGAATGAGGCACTACCAGCAATGGGGCTGCCATGTGCTCAGGACAGAATAGAGAATTTGAACACAGAGTGGAATATCATACAATGAATGAATGAAGATTTGACTTCAACTTCTTTTTTATCATCACTAGTGGCTCGATCCGATCTTTATGCTATGTTTCCTGGGCTGAAAGAAGTAGGAATTAATCTCTTGCTACTCCCAGTCACAACAGCTACAGTTGAGCCTTATTTTTCATCACTGAATAGAATTTTGTGTTTTGAAAGAAGTCTCCTTCTGCCTGATCATGTGAATGAACTAATGAGCATATCAGTTGAAGGAATGGAAGCACCAGACACAAGAGAAGCCACCAAAGATGAATGCATTGTATTCAAGAAGTTCATTAACAGAGTTTTGCAAAATTATAACAAGAAACCAAAAAGGATGTAGATGTAGTGCTTCACAGAAGGCTTGAGTAGCCAACTTTAATTTGTGTGAATATTTTAAAATCTAATAAAATGATCACGAAACATTTTTCAGTTTTTACTATAGTGCCATACAGCCCACCTTCACCCTCATCATCTCACCCCTCATCAGCCCTGCCCTCCCTCCTGTAAATTTGAACGCCCCCCAATTTCAAATACTGGGGAAAACACTGCTCCTCTCTAGAACCTGGAAAAAAACACAAGATTTCTGAGTCGTACTAGTCCTATGCTGTTACCTAATATCTGTGAAAACCACTGACAAAGCGTTTGCCTCACACACACTTTATTGTGCTGCTCCACAAAGAGGATGACAACCTACTATTGCTATCAGTTACTTCAGAAGCTCAAGAGGCAAATGTCTGTAGAGTAGATCTAAAAATTCCCCATGGATGACACAAGTGGGTCTCAATACAATGGAATTTGTTGGGGGGGTTCAGTTTGCTTTTTTAAAACCTAGGAAATTTAACACACACACACACACAAAAATAATGTTATTAAGATTATAATGTCAAGCACTCAAAAGTTAGGAAATGCCAGAATTAAGATTCCTGTGCATCTTTAAATTGAGTAAAAACTTGAGAATTTGTCCTATTATATTTCTTTTACTAAAAAAATTATATAAACAATGTTGTTTCAACCCATCAGACCAAATCTTATAACAACTTTTCAACTCTTTAATTTCATAATCACTGCCCCTATAAATTCTGATACTGTGTAGCGTTCTGCAAAAGGGATTTATTACATTGGCTTGTTTCCCTTTAAAGAAAGCTCTTTCTGCAGGCACAGCTCATTTAAAAATAAAATGGAATAAATACTTAAAAGGGTAACTGTAACAATACAGGTTTAATTCCTATCACACGCAATCTCTTGTGCATTTCTTGGTAAGACTTTGTTTAAACTAAACAATTTATGTTTATATCCCATGACAAACGAAATGTTCAAGACATTATAATAAATTGAAATAAGTATAAATGCTCAAACTACATAATGGGCTAAAAATATTTTCTTCTGCAGGGGACAAAACACCCTAGTTATATTATTTTAAACCCTAGAATATTGAATTTTCTTTATTGCTTGGTCAATGTTTTTGTTAATGTCCCAGGCTCAGTTACTCACAACAAACATATGTAAGTACAGCACATGGTAGATGGGCAGGTATCGGTCTATGCTTTCTGACAGCACCAAGTAAATCTAGCCTAAGCTTGGAGCAGAAGGTTTGAGAAAATAAATGAACTGTGAAGCAGTTTCTGAATTTGCAACACCCATCTTTCTGATATAACACAAATTGTGACATTTTCCCGGGGTTATTTGGCTTCTCTAAATGAAAAAAACCTACTTCCTTTCCTTTTAGAAATCAACGCATCTGTACTTATACATTATGGTGATGAATTAATGTCAGGTTGCAGAGTTCCTGATTTCTCATCCTATGCAAGATCTAAAAGGGGCTCTAACAGAAGACAGAATAAGAGCTCTTTGTCCAAATCTGTACTTAAATTATTACTAAGCACGCTTTCTGTGTTACACTTCCACACATATTGTAAAAAGAAAAGGAGTACTTGTGGCACCTTAGAGACTAACAAATTTATTTGAGCATAAGCTTTCGTGAGCTACAGCTCACTTCATCAGATGCATGAAGTGAGCTGTAGCTCATGAAAGCTTATGCTCAAATAAATTGGTTAGTCTCTAAGGTACCACAAGTACTCCTTTTCTTTTTGCAAATATAGACTAACATGGCTGCTACTCTGAAACACATATTGTAGTCACTGCACTACCTGTATCCATTTAATCATATAGTAAAGCAAGTCAAGATACTTTGGATACAAGAAGTTCTATATAAAACTACATTCCACTCCCAGTAGTGTCTGTAGCATGACAAATCAGTCTTCACAAACCTTATGATACTTGACCCCACAGGCATCACACATACCTGCAGGTGTATCATTCATCAGATGAATTAATTGGCTACATTTCAAACAGATGAAGAGATAAACCAGACACAGAGAGTAATTAATACCTGAATCCCTTCTGATAGCCAACTTTAAACAGAAGAAATAGGCTGTAGAGACATGAGGCCCGATCATTCCCCCAGTATTTACTGTGCTGACAGTACCTCCATGAGCTTCCTCCCATCTCATGTGAAGTTGGGGTTGGGGAAGTCCTCTGGCTCCCTGGCACCAACTCCTCCTTTCCCAGACTCTGTGGAAAACCCCTAGGGTGTTTGAGGGTCCTCGACTTGAGAGAACACATATTGGGAAGATATGGGGACTAAAACAGGGAATGCACACTCTTTCCTTTCCCCAAACACCATAGAAAAGCTGGTAACAAGTAAACATAACTAGACTGACTTATTCACACCCAATTCCCCCTTTTTAAGAAGAATTCCAGGGCCATTGCCAACTGGGGAAAGACTTTGCAGTGCAGCTCAAGTTAGAACTGCAATGTTACAGAACTGGAGAGTGGAGAGGCTACGGACCCCTGAACCAGGAGGGAGGCAGAATCTCTGTTCATTCTGTGACGGGGCTTGGATGAAGACAAACTCATTCTCTCCAATGAAAAAATATGGGGGGGAGAATACAAGGAGGTCTTGGTAAATCTCTTCTCTCCCTGTGCCTCAGCAGGAAGGGGAGGACTGGCCAATGATTTGGAAATATTCCTATCTGCCGATTGGATGTCACTATTACACCATAGGATTATAGCAGCAACCATCATCATTTCACCCGACTGTTAATTAGATGACTCTTGGAGAAATAAGTCCTGAACTGCTCATAGTTTCAGATGTTTGCCTCAAATTTTCAGAGCATCTCAATATTCAATGACCTGGAAATAACACAATTTCAACCAGCAATGTCATTAAAAACATTTTACAGTGAAAAAGGTTAAACAGCCTACCTAGTTGTAGGCAGGCTAATACCCACCACCACAGTATAAACACAACACAGATCTTGTATGGGGAGCTGAGTCAGGGCAAAAGAAAGAAGGGTCATCCATATAAGCACTTCAAAGACAACTGGACTAGCAGTCTCCGGTGGGTGGGCATCAGTCTCCAAGAACTTGAGCAAATGGCTCAGAACAGGACTCACTGGCAGTCTCAGACAAGATCAACATGTAACAGGTTTGAGAGGAATCAACAAAATCTCCTCCAGGCTGCACATGAAAAGTGCCACAGAGCTGCAACATCAGACATCATAGATATGGACTTCCCATGCACGTAATGTGGCTGACTCTGTGCATCAGGGTTCAGACTTCAGAGTCATATGCGTAGTCATAGATGAGAACTGCAACAATATCGTCATCATCATCAGTGATGAACTATTAACACCACCCCCACCAGCGGTGTATTAACGCCTAGGCCGACAAGGCCTCGGCCTAGGGCGGCAAATTTGCAGGGGTGGCAAATTTATGATAGCAGCCAGAGGCTGCTTCCCCCGGCGCTGGTTTGAGCCCTCTGCCCCTGGCCCCGCCCCAACTCCACCCCTTCCCTGCCCCCATTCCCCACCTGCTCCCTGCCCCTATTGGTCCCCTTCCTCAAATCCCTGCCCCGGTCCCGCCTCCTCTCCTGAGCGCATCGCGTTCCCCTCTCTTCCCCCCTCCTTCGTGAAGCTGTTTTGCACACAAGCACTGGCAGGGAGCGGGGAGAAGCAGGACCTGGTGGCACGCTCAGGGGAGGAGGCAGAGCAGAGGTGAGCTGGGCAGGCGGCAATTATTTCAGGGCCTAGGGGCGGCAAAATCTTTAATCCCCCACTGACACCCACCACTGTATAAACACAACACCATGTAGTCTACCCTAATTAAATACACAGAATACCAGTTGGGATCAATGGAAGTTCTGTAAAGAAGCCAAGGGAAGAATACATTCCAAGATGTGGACCAGGTTTCAACTTTATCGGAGATAAAGTTGTCACTGAAAGAAAAAATTAAAAAGTCAAGTTGTTAAGTATGTGACATCATTTACACTTCACATAAGGATACAAAATGCATACAGACCCACATAAATGCAGACACACCACTCAATTTCTATTGCACTATTCTTGGGACCTTTTATTTTTAAAATTCAAATAAGTATTGTGTTATAAAGAGGATAGTAATAATGAAATTTAGTAAATATTTTAGGAAAGTAGTTTTTATAACAGTCTGCCATAAAGAGAATATACTGTGTATGTTTGTAAGACAAATAATACCGTGTGAGATACTAACTATCTTGCACTTCAAGTAACTACACTTAATTTGGATTATAAAAAAGTTGACATGACTCAGATAAGTTATAGCTATTCAGCTGCACCATTTCAAGAAAACTTTACAATACCATCCAACACTGGACAAAACATTAGTTAACGTAGCAAACATAGTTATATACCCACCCTACTTGCTGCTTATAACTCAAAGATAAACTCAAAATCAGAGAAAGGGAACTGAATCATTTTGACATTAATATAAGGTGTAAAAAAAAAAAGAGCAGAATTGTCATGTTTACAATGATACTCCAAAGACCAGCGTTCATAGCATGGCTTTTCACAGTTCCGTTTTACTTTTCATCTTTAAGAGGAGAGATCATCTAAAAAGAAATTAGTCACAAAAAATGTGCATAAGATACAGCTTTCTATAAACTGAACTCTGGTTTCACAAATTCTTCTATTTATTTATTACAATTATTTATTTGGATGAGGGTAGTGCTTACACAGCCCAATCATGATCCAGGTCCAACTGGTAAGTCTCAAGGAAACAGTAAGAAGAAAAGTGTTTATATAGTTTGAATAAGTCAGATAAATATCAGAAGTCCTTACTGATCAGCTACCTAACCACTGAACATTGATAGTTTACCATGTTAGAGGTAATTAATTTAAGCCTTGATCCAATAAAGCATTTAACCACATGCTTAATGGTAAGCATGTGAGCAGTCTTACTGAGGTATAAAGATACTGATATCAATGGGACTAATTCATTTGCTTAAAGTCTCACTTTCAGCCAGAAATCATTCTTCATATTACTTTCAGCATTCCCAAGGAAGAAGTGGCTCAGATTTCCATTCGAGGCTTCCAGCTTTGATATTAAACATATGGAATAAAAACTTTAATAGCATTTTTTAAAAAAAGTTACAGAAAAAAATCAAGACAAACCATTTAAGGTTGCTCTATCAGAAACTGGAATATTAGGAAATCAGTCAGTTTTAAAACAGTAATGTTGACAGTGATGTCATGACAACAGAACCAACTGCAAACATAACCAGTCTCCAGGAGAGAGACTGTACAGCTACAAGGGCTATAAAGTAATTTTGTAATTCTGGGAAGGCCCTGTTCCCAGAGTCACACAGAAAGAGCATGAAGCACTTGGAGGCTTTGCTTGAACTTGTTTTGGGAACTAAATTCCTACTGATAGATGCAGAGACTCCTTACAGATAAAGTGTAGCAGGATTATGAAAATTATACTTTCCAGACGGTCAAGGCTCTGATGTTTTTGGTGAAAGGACACACAACTTTCTGTGCTTGTCAGGATGGCTGATAGTAAACAGAGACAACCCGAAGTACTATAAAGGAGGTAATTCTTCTCTGCTGGTTTCTCTTTGTTGTCCCTTTCCTTTTGCCTCTCCTATTTTCATGTTCTTATCAAGCCTATGGCCTTGGTGCCTCTTGAGCTATTATCAGTGTACCCTAACAGTCCTTCACATAGTCCTGACCTACTCATTTGATATTGCCTTTATTGATTCTTCTGTTGGAAGAGAGGACAACATTTCACCCATCATACTATATCACCTCTGTCTCCTCAATCTTCAACCTGACCCGAACATCCATGGATAAGGTGTCTTCCTGATGAAAAAACGGAACCAGCTTCAGCCTGATACAACACTGCAACCACTCATCCACATCTGACCATAACAAAACACATTTTTACTTTTTTGCTCTTCTTCTGTCTTTTCTTTCTGTATGTCTTTGGGGAAACTGATTTAACAACAACAACAACAACAATCATCACACTTTTGTGAGTTGAAACTATTTTGGTTGTAACCTAGAGTAACATCATCATAACCTCATTTAATATTGTCAAACTTCTTGACCTTGCTATTGTAACTTAAGAAAAGTGGGAAAGACAAAGCTGATTTTGTAAGTTATTTTTTTCTTGTACCATATAATTAATAAAGAAGAAGAATTACAATGTGTGGTCATCAAGAAACTAGAGCCAGGGACAATTAAAGAATCCTAACACACACAACTATCCATGGGGTACATTGTAATATAAAAATAATCCCATAGCCATGACAGTGATCCTTTAACCTTTTCATTAAAAAAGCAAGCTAGTGTCTAATATCACAGTTGAAAATAGAACTATTGTTCTGTTTTATATTGTATGATGGTTACCCTTATAAACTTGCCAATATTTCAGATAGAGAGAGAGAGAGAGAGAGAGAGCGCGAGATAAACTTCAGTATTTGCAATATTACCTAAACTTCTCTATATATACTATTGGGAATATACTCTACACTGATAATCCTTAGGTAAAATAATTGAAAGTCAGATCCTACCATTCTAATTCATATTTAATAGCACCATATTCTGTGAGTTGTCCCATTGACTTCAATTTCTCCAAGCTTATGTTGAGGTGGCATTAAAGGCTAAGAGAACTTTCTCCTCTGTCTGCATTGAAACCACCAAATCATGCCTTAAGGAGATATTTAGGGTGATAATTACAGCTGTTTGAAAAATCTGACAAAAACTTCTCCCTGTCAAAACCGAAATATTTTGTGGGAACCTATTAGTCTCAATGAAAAATTCTCAGTTTCAGAATGGACAAGTGAGCAGGAGACACCCACTACAGAATAGCCAATAGCCTGATGATTGAGTACTCACTTGAATCTGGGTCTCCCACATCCCCAGTCCTTGATCTGAATCAGGCAGAACAGGGACTTTAATTGGTCTCCCAACATCCCAGGTGGGTGCCCTAACCATTAGGCTATTGGCTACACAGGGATGAGTCTCTCATGTTTTATAATAAAAATAAAGCAAAAGGTCTATTTTTTGTTCTGCATCAGAATGAAAACATATTTTGAAACCTCAGAATTTTTGGTGAAATAGAATGGTTTTCTGGCTGATCCTAGTGATAAGCCACTTCACGAAATCTGACTGCTTTCCATCCACAGAGCACCAAGCTCAAAGCATTGCAGAGAATAATCATCCCACTTCTGAAAGAGATCAACCATATTTTGGAAGATTTCTTAGGCTGCATGGATCTGTTCTCTACACCCAATCAACAAATAGCCCACCTTCATTCTATGAGTTCAGTTAATTTACACAACAGAAAACACCAGACACTGTGAAGGAGACTTGACCTAAGACTTGTGAAACTGACTCCTGCCCTTCCTAGTTGGTAAGAGAGAGTCACAAGCCACCAATACCTCGTTTGATGGAAAAATCTAATGCATCATTCAGGGAAGGAATCTTCTTTCCTCTTTCAGACATTCAAAAGGTTCAGACAACAATGAAGAAATACAACCTGGATACATTGGACCTCGCTAACTATTGTGATAACTTCCATTTCTCAGGAAGGTAACAGAGAAGCTAGCTAAAAGCTGCTTTCAGGTTCATCTAACTGAAGCCAGTACCCTAGATGTGGCATAATCTGGAATCAGGATCATGGAACAGGAACAGTATTAATGGCATGGATAGATGGTCTCCTACACTCAGTGGATGGAGGGCAGACATTCATTCTCACACTCCTGAACTGCTTTCCAGCATTTAACAGTCAGTCATGAGATACTGTGGTCTCATATGACAGAAGTCGTAGCACCTAGGGTAATGTACTAAAATGATTTGGGGCCATTTCTGGATGGACATATCCAAAGAGTAGTGATGGGAAACTACACCTTTGCCAGAGAACACTTCAACTGCAAAGTACCACAAGGATCAACTCTCTTCCTGATTTCGTTCAACGTCTACACGCAACCACGAGGAAAACTGGTGAGAAATCAAGGATTTAAGTGCCAACAGTATGCAGATGACGGAAAACCCTACTTATCCAACACAACATACAGCTACACCACTATCACCAGCTAGACCAATACTTGGATGAGGTCAGCTGATGAATGAAGAACAGCTGGTTGAAGCTCTATCAGAGTACAATGGCAGCTAGTGTAACTGGTTCAGAACTCCTCACAGTATTTTCTTCTGCCAAAGTGTGGTTTACTTTAGCTGGAGATACATGTCCACAATTGATCAATTCAGTCCACAGTTTAGGACTGCTCCTGAATTCCTCACTGATGTTAAACTCTCACATGGCAATGACTGTAAGTAACATGTTCCGTCATTTAAGGCTGCCTAGGAGATAGCATCTCATCCAGGCAGATAATAACCTGGCCTCAATAATATACATCTTTACGACCTCGTGGCTAATCTACAGCAATGCAATATACTTGGGCAGGAAGCCAGGAGCCCTCAGGAAAAAACAACAGAAAACAGCCCATCGCCTCAGCAATGTGGGCAACAGTGAGCACATCAGATTTGTTCTCTACTAGTTACATTGGCCCCCTGTGGAATACCATGTCAAATACAATGTGTCTGTCCTCTTCTACAAGGTGCTCAGTGGTTTGGTTGAAGGATATGAGGTACCTGGGGTAAGATCCAGACTAATTACTAGTTGTGTCCCCCTGCCTTTAACCTGGGGTGCCTTTTTCACTGATTTCCTCATGTAGCCAACACTCCTGGTCTGCTCACAGACAGCCTCCAGCATGTAAGTCATGCCCAGCTAAGTCTCACATGGGCTTTTTAGTTGCAGGGTGACCCCAATACACTCCCAGTCTCAGATTTTCCCCCAGAAATGTATATCATGTACAGCCCAGCCCTTTTCTGGACAATACAAGCTTATATAAAGTTTGTCATTTAATTAATAATTATATGCACACTTTTGCTGTCCCAAATGGAGTCTCCCAAACACTTCAATTCAAACACACTATTAGATAAAACAATAAATAAGTTTATTAACTACAAAGAGATAGATTTTAAGTAGTTACAAGTAATGAGGCATAAAAGTCAGAATTGGTTACAAGACAAATAAAAGTAAAACACAACTAATGCCTAACTTCGCCAGCTAGGGTAAATTCAAGGCAAAGTCTCTCTCTCTCTTTCTCGCCATATGTTTCAACAGTTTTATTGGCTGAACTTCTTTCAGTCAGAACCCCTTCCCCAGTCCAGTGCTACTTCTTTTGTTCTTCAGGTGAAGGCCATGGGCAGAGAGAAAGCAAGGGATCATTTGGGGTGCCTGCCCTTCCTTTTTTACAGTCCTCTCCCTCCTTTGAGGAGCATCTCCAGCTGGGAACACGGTAACAAGCACACTGTGTGGATGGGAGCCCCATGGTATTTCTTTGCTAAGATGTAGGTTTTTTGCCCACGTCCCTTTTCCTCTTAGCAGGTGATGGCACATTTGACCTGCTTTACACTTGACTGAGGCATCAGCTTACTCTTTGACTGTGAAGAACTGGTTTGGCCGCTCTCTAAACTAGGAACACATTTTAGTAACACGATACAGTAGAATCTTATACTTTACATAAAACAACGTTGTCAGATGTATTTTATCAGGACAATAATGATCAGTAAATTAAGAGTTTTAAAATGATATCTCACAGGGCATACTTTGTACAAAGATTATTACAATAGTGCAACAAGGGGTGAATACAGGGATATGACTGGTTACTCAGGATACCTAAAATATCACCTAAATCTGTGGAATGAGGACCATTGTCAACAGTTCCACCCCACAGAGGCAATGGAGCTGTCTAATATAAGGGTAGAAAATGCTTGAAACAGTGTTTTTTCAAATGATGGTCTTAAAGATGGGAATTACCTCCTTCAGGATCTCACCACTTTCTGTTCCCACTGCAAGGCATGCTTCTTCACACTTGCTTTCAATAATACATAAACACAAAGCACAACAGACAAAAACAAAAAAATATAGAAAAAAACCCTCAATTTTCTCAAGTGCTAGTCACATCACTTTATGCATTTCTGGAAGATGCTCAGACATCACCATGATATAAAAACTTGGACAGAACAAATTACTACTCGTGCATATTCATGGTAGAATATAGATCTTATTTAACTAACGCTTACTTGTGTTGGTGAACATTTACTCATGTGAGTAACTCCATTCACTTCAATGGAACTACTGGTGTGAGTAAGTGCTCACCAACACAAAAGTGTATCATGAACCGGCCATAAAGCAATTGGTAAATTTTTAAGAGTGGCCACCTACCAAGGTTTATTTAAAAGTAGGTTCTAAAATGCAATCTAGATTTCAGATGGAACATGGCAAGAATACTTCCCCACCTCATCCTCCCATATGTAAGCATGAACTTGTCAAATTTAATTACATTTCTTTTTACTACAACCAAAACAAAAGCATAACTAGCAGAAAAGCCACAAAATTTTCTTCTTTTGGAAACCAATGTTAATTATAAAACTGATCTTCAAATAATCCCTTGTCAAGGTTAGCATATTCTCTATAAACCTCTCACATCAAAAAGACCTGTTTTTCCTAAACTGTAATCTATGGTTCTTTGGTATGCAAACCTAAACAAAGCAGTATAAAACTAGCATCGAAGAAATGTGTAACAGCACATGGAAGAAAAACCATAACAGTTAATCAGAGGAAAACCAAAAATGCAGATAAAGTATTTGGAAATGAAGTTTGACAAAAACATAATAAATCATATTTTTGCATTTCATGACTCTCTTGGGAGCATACAGTGATCTGATTTAAATTTAATTGAGAGACAAGGTGGGTGAGGTAATATCTTTTATTGCACCAACTTCTGTTGGTGAGAGAAACAAGCTTTAGAGGTATGTCATCATGAAGCAGGTCATTATCAAAAGTTGTTAACTTACTAATGTGCTCCAATACTCTTAATCCTTCAGCAACTAAATTAATCAGATGTTACAGATTGCACACTGAAATAACACAGACCATCTGAATAAATTTAGATGCACAAAATGTAATATTTTAAATATTAAAATATTATTTTAGGAATATCTATTCCCCACTGCTAAACACAGTAGTTTATCTCTTTCTTACATTCAACATTTTGTTTATGATATACTCATTGTGTATACTCATTCTGAGGATATTATGTGAATACTTGACCGAAATGTAATTTAAAAGGCTGAAACAGCATGTGCAAGAATAGCATACTTTTTCCATAGAAGATATGAAATCTGTTACCTTGCCAATATTTCTGAATTCTCTCAAGTGAAGTCACACTTCATAATGCAGAATATTCATGCCAAATATTTATAAGCTTCCATATCATGTAAAATAGTCTCTTGCAGGTTAAATAGGTCATTCTGATGAATACCAAATTTATATAATTTACATATAAGGGCAGTAGTGAGCTGGAGCTGGTTCCCACCGGTTCGCTAGAACTGGTTGTTAAATTTAGAAGCCCTTTTAGAACCGGTTGTTCCGTGAGGGACAATTGGTTCTAAAAGGGCTTCTAAATTTAACCGGCCAAAAGTGGCGCCTTAGGCGCCGACTCCATGGGTGCTCCAGCCCTGGAGCACCCAAGGGGAAAATTTGGTGGGTGCAGAGCACCCACCAGCAGCTCCCCGCCCCACCCCTGGCCCCAGCTCACCACCGCTCCGCCTCTGCCCCTGAACGCGCCACCCCGCTCTGCCTCTCCGCCCCCCCCAGACTTCCCACGAATCAGCTGTTCGTGCGGGAAGCCAGGGCAGGCTGAGAAGCAGGCCGCGGCTTCCCGCTCAGGCCCAGGGTGGCGGAGGTGAGCTGGGGTGGGGGTGGGACGCAAGGAGGGCCACCCGTGCCGCAGCAGGTAACCAGGGGGGCACGCAGGGGAACGGCTCCCTGCCCCAGCTCACCTCCGCCACCCTCGGCCTGAGTGTGAAGTCGCCGCCTGCTTCTCAGCCCTCCCCGGCTTCCTGCCGAACAGCTGATTTGCGGAAGCCAGGGGAGGGGGCGGAGAAGCAGAGTGGGGCGCTGCGTTCAGGGGAGGAGGCGGAGCGGAGGTGAGGTGAGCTGAGGTCGGGCGGGGAGCTGCCAGTGGGTGCTCTGCACCCACCAAATTCTCCCCGTGGGTGCTCCAGCCCCGGAGCACCCAGGGAGTCAGCGCCTAAGCGACACTTTTGATGTGATCAGTGGGGGAGAGGCCGCTCCCCCTGCTCTCCCCCTAGCTACGCTCCCCCACCCCTAGGAGCCAGAGGGACCTGCCGGATGCTTCCTGGGAGCTGCCCCAGGTAAGCACCTCCAGGACTCCCCACCTCGCCCCCCGGCAGGTGCCTCTGACTCTTAGGGGTGGGGTGGGCACCCACTACGGTGGCCCACAAGACCCTCCTGCCCGGTTCTGGGGGCAGTCAGGGGACAGGAGAGGGAGGTGGATGGGGCTGGGGGGGGCGTCAAGGAGCGCGGGAGGGTTGGATGGGGCAGGAGTCCTGGGGCGTAGGGGTGAGCAATGACCCCCTAGTGGGGTGAGGAGGGAACCCGTTGTTAAGATTTTGGCAGCTCATCACTGTATATGGGTGCACTATATAAAACCCAAGGATTAATGGGACATAAGACATTTTTGCATAGGATTTCTTATTCCTCACTCATCACTATACTTCCACCTTACATTCACACCTAAACTCTGTCTCCCACTCTCCTATTCATATCTGTGTACACACAAAATGTAGTTGCCTAACAAATACTTGGTAGACATTTTTATGTTCAAAGAATGGTGCACAAGCAGTCGTTTTAAAAAATGGCTTTAGTCTATAAAACTGTTGTTTCCTTAATTATGCTTTTCAAGCAATTTCATTTCTCACCCTTCCTGATGCTTGAGTTATCATTTTCTCATACTACACACTGTATTATGATAGTCATCGTTTGAGATGTAGCATGACACAACTGATGAATTCTGAAAGTACTGCAATGTAATTTGATATATGTAATTCTGCAACAATCTATATAGCGAAGGAAAAATGAGTTTTATAAATAAAGTTGCATTTTAGGCACTGATTCAGCAAGATACGAAAGCATGTGAATAGCCCCACTGAAGCTGAAAAGACAAAGATCCAAGGGAGAAGTCAACAATTCCTTTTCTTTCATGTTCTAATAAAACACAGTTTAATAAAGCCCTGATCTTGTAAACACTTATATGCATCAATGGAACTACTCACACAGTAAAGTTAAGAACATACATGAGTGTTTACAGGATTATGAAGTACTAAATTAATCTAAGTAAGAAGTTAATTAGAAAACTTTTCTTTTTTTAAAGGAATTCAATGGGATCTCAACAGAATTTAGTCTCAGAATATAGCTCTGTATAGGATAGTGCAGATTCCCTCCACATTGCCTTAACATAAGATCATAGGACCACCTGGGTCATACAGTCCAGTCCCCTGCAATTGCAGACAACCACAACATGCAATCCCTTTCATAAACTTATCAAGCCCCACCTTGAGTGATCTTCATTAGCTTTCACGTAAAATCACTTTTAACTATCAATTCTAAAAGATAACACATCTAAGGCTTTAAAACCATCTCTAAAAGATCATTGATGCATCAGTTCATTAAAAAGGCTGTGTATGGAGTTTCACACACACATTTGGTATTTTGAGAACAGGCCAGATCAGCATAAAATGAGTAGTTGCCACATAAACAAACACACATATGAAGCTTTGGGGATAGAGAGGTAATACTGTACAGTAAATCCCCCTAGGAGAAAATACACATTTAAATAAAACATCCAGGAAGGCATTACCACATAACCCCAAGGCTGCCTGGGGCTTTTCAGGCTCCATGTGAGCCTTTGTATCTCCTCCACAAATCCAGGATGGCATTAAGCAACCCATTCTCCACTGT
The DNA here is from genome assembly GCF_965152275.1 of Natator depressus. Taxonomy (NCBI): domain Eukaryota; kingdom Metazoa; phylum Chordata; order Testudines; family Cheloniidae; genus Natator; species Natator depressus. Next base: position 94,464,431 of record NC_134235.1, on the reverse strand, counting down.
TCCTACTCTGCATCTATGCAGGAGAATCCACGTAGGCATGTAGTGTCCTAGATCTGTAAGCCCTGGTAGTTGCTTAGGAGTGAGTTTACGACAGTTCCCATTAGATACAGGGTGGAGGTCTTCAGCCAATATTATTTATGTAATGGAAGATTTTGTTGTTGTTGTGGGTGGACCTTGCGCGGTTTAAGGTCTGTCTCTCATATAATCTTATATTTCAGAGTGGTAGGCAGGCAACGATTAATAGAAAAGCAGTTTTCCAGGTTAAAACTGCCTTTTTCCTTCAGATTTGAATGATACATGGATATAAATTATAATAGACCGAATACTGTTCCCCCACAAATGTATGGGTGAGGAGCTGGGAAACGTTAAATGTGAAAGTCTGAGGAGTATTCATAATTGGAAGCAAATACAATACACAGCCCAAATCTTTATCAGTGTAATTAATTTATTTTCCAAATGTTGTAAAATGCAAAAAATCCAGTTACTCACAATGAACTCTCTTTTCCCTTCTTTCATCTTTAAATTTTCATCTGGCCTGTAAACTAAAGAGCAAGAGTATCTATTCCAAATACTACTACTATTATGAAAGCTGAAGCATATCTGAGTTTTTTGAAGGAGGTTTAACACAAATTTGTTTCGGAAACCATGTCTGAAGTGAGTTCCATTCATCCTTCCTGAATAGGAGCTCATGCAGAGACTCCACTGGCAAGCATGTTATACTGCTGAAGGTCAACAAGATCTAATGTCTGACTAGCATTGAGAAACAAGAAAAGCCATCATTTGTAAACTGTCATGGCCAAATGACAGAAATACATCAAATGGAAATAATAGATAAAGGAGATTCAGGAAAGAGAAAAGATAACTTCAGAAAAACAGCACAGGTGCAGGGTTTTTTGTATAATTCTATTACTAATGTACTTGAGTAAATTACATCTGTTTTCTCACCTAATTCATTTGTATTACTCAGACCATACTCTTACTAGTCTCTCAGTATTTTAGTGGTCTTATTGAGTGCATTTAAAATAAGGGGGTCTAACTTTTCTCACTGTAAATATTTACGTAAAAATCAGTAGTTACTAAACCACATTACATTATATTTGCATAATTCATTGCAATACCCTTAAAATTACAGGAAATTATGGCCTTTAAATTGTGAACATATAAACTGTATAAAAACCATGTCATCATAGAGGATGGTGCTGTGCACTGCTACTTACAATACAGTCCTACCACAAGATGCAGCACTGATCATGAAATATCTTGGGCTTTATCTACAGTGACAGGAGCGCAAATAGCATAATGCACCCAAGTGCTGTGCTGTAAATCCCGCATAGGGATGCTGTGGGCATGAACTGAAAGGTTCCTAATTTGCATTAATATAATCCAGAGAATTAGGAACTTTTCCATTCGTGCCTTCAGCATCCACATGGGGGAGACAGAAAGCAGCTCCAAGTATTTAAAGTATTTAAAGTTATATATGATACATAAGAAATCCATGAAATAACTATATGGTACATTTTCAGAATGGAGAGGGGTAACTAGTCGTGTTCCCCAATGGTCAGTCCTAGGACCAATCCTATTCAATTTATTCATAAATGATCTGGAGAAAGGGGTAGACAGTGAGGTGGCAAAGTTTGCAGACAATACTAAACTGCTCAAGATAGGTAAGACCAAGGCAGACTGTGAAGAACTTTAAAAAGATCTCACAAAACTAAACGATTGGGCAATAAAATGGCAAATGAAATTTAATGTGGAAAAATGTAAAGTAATGCACATCGGAAAAAATAACCCCAACTATACACACAATGTGATGGGGGCTAATTTAGCTACAACTAATCAGGAAAAAGATCTTGGAGTCATCGTGGATAGTTCTCTGAAGACGTCCATGCAGTCTGCAACGGCAGTCAGAAAAGCAAACAGGATGTTAGGAATCATTAAAAAAGGGATAGAGAATAAGACAGAGAATATCTTATTGCCCTTATATAAATCCATGGTACGCCCACATCTTGAATAGCGCGTACAGATGTGGTCTCCTCATCTCAAAAAAGATATACTGGCATTAGAAAAGGTTCAGAAAAGAGCAACTAAAATGATCAGGGGTTTGGAATGGGTCCCATATGAGGACAGATTAAAGAGGCCAGGACTTTTCAGCTTGGAAAAGAGGAGACTAAGGGGGGATACAATAGAGGGATATAAAATTATGAGTGGTGTGGAGAAAGTGAATAATGAAAAGTTATTTACTTGTTCCCATAATATAAGAACTAGGGGCCACCAAATGAAATTAATGGGAAGCAGATTTAAAACAAATAAAAGGAAGTTCTTCTTCACACAGCGCACAGTTAACCTGTGGAACTCCTTACCTGAGGAGGTTGTGAAGGCTAGGACTATAACGGGGTTTAAAAGAGAATTGGATAAATTCATGGAGGTTAAGTCCATTAATGGCTATTAGCCAGGATGGGTAAGGAATGGTGTCCCTAGGCTCCGTTTGTCAGAGGGTGGAGATGGATGGCAGGAGAGAGATCACTTGATTATTACCTGTTAGGTATCAGGGGGTAGCCGTGTTAGTCTGTATCCACAAAAACCAACAAGGAGTCCGGTGGCATCTTATAGACTAACAGATTTATTTGAGCATAAGCTTTTGTGAGTAAAAACCTCCCTTCTTCAGATGCATGGAGTGAAAGTTACAGATGCAGACATAAATATACTGACACATGAAGGGAAGGGAGTTACCTCACAAGTGGAGAACCAGTGTTGACAGGGCCAATTCAATCAGGGTGGATGTAGTCCACTCTCAACAATAGATGAGGAGGTGTCAATTCCAGGAGAGGCAAAGCTGCTTCTGTAATGAGCCCACCACTCCCAGTCCCTATTCAAGCCCAAATTAATGATGTTAAATTTGCAAATGAATTTTAGTTCTGCTGTTTCTCTTTAAAGTCTGTTTCTGAAGTTTTTTTGTTCAAGTATAGTTACTTTCAAATCTGTTATAGAATGCCCAGGAAGATTGAAGTGTTCTCCCACTGGCTTTTGTGTGTTACCATTTCTGATGACCGATTTGTATCCATTTATTCTTTTACGTAGGCAATGTCCGGTTTGGCCAATGTACATGGCAGAGGGGCACTGCTGGCACATGATGGCATATATCACATTAGTAGACATGCAGGTGAATGAGCCTCTGATGGTGTGGCTGATGTGGTTGGGTCCTCTGATGGTGTCACTGGAGTAGATATGGGGACAGAGTAGGCAATGAGGTTTGCTACAGGAATTGGTTCCTGGGGTAGTGTTTCTGTGGTATGGTGTATAGTTGCTGGCTTATGCTCAAATAAATCTGTTAGTCTTTAAGGTGCCACTGGACTCCTTGTTGTTTTTGTGATTACCTGTTAGGTTCACTCCCTCTGGGGCACCTGGCATTGGCCACTGTTGGCAGACAGGATACTGGGCTGGATGGACCTTTGGTCTGACCCAGTATGGCCATTCTTATGTTCTTATGATACCACCATGTGGGGGACAGATTTCAACTCCATGCAATTGGATTGGCTGCATTACTCACAAGGGCCAAAACCATGAGAGATTTATAGTGGTAATCCCAACTAATTGTCAATCCAACCTTTCTAATAGACCATCATGTATTCTGTATATGCCACACACAGTTTACAGAAAAACTCTTTTTGAGATTATTATAAAAATATTTAAAATTGCACTGGTGCTATTTCCCGTCTCCATGCATCTGTAAAACCAGGAGCGTTGATTACAATAATATAACTAAAATAACCTTTTTGCTTGATTGTTTTAGAGCAGCGATCAGACTTATCTGATCGGGCTCCCCTTCTTTGTGTCCGTAGTCATTTACGCTGCCTCCACAAGTACACATACTGGCACCCAGCTCTGAAGACAGCGCCATGCCAGCAGCAGCAGAGAAGTAAGGGAGGCAATGTAAAAAGTTATCTTTGTCAATATAACTTCTCACATCAGGGTTAGCACCCCACTGACACACTTACTTCCGTGCTGCTGCTGCCATGCCGGGGCTGACAGCCAGATCCTGCCGCCTCCAGTTAAGGGGTTGGGGATGGGGGTAGGTGAGGAGAGCCCAAGCCCAGGTGGCGGGGCTCTGTCAGTCAGTCCTGGGGCACCGGTGCTCCAGCTGTGCCCTTTATCCCCCGCAACATCCTTCGGCCCACGCCACTTCCCGCAGCCCCCACTGGCCTGGAACGGCGAACCGTGGCCAGTGGGAGCTGCGATCAGCTGAACCTGTGGACGTTGCAGGTAAACAAACCGTCCCATCCGCAGATTTCCCTGATGGGCTGCGTGCCAAAGGTTGCCTACCCCTGGTATACATGAACCTTCAGGATAAACAGGCGAGTTATAAATATTATTATTAAAAAAAAATAAGTGTGAATTTTGTCCCCTTCTAGTGACTGGTCCACACGAAAGACAAGGTTCTAGTGCTGCCGATGCCACCACCCAATGGAGTGACTCTTTAAGCTCAAGTAGTAGAAGCTTGGGTTCAACATCTATTCCTTGCTGCCTGTTGGTGAAAGCTAGTTACAAATGCATGTACTGACAGAAATGTTTTCTAATGGTTAGAACAAAAGTCTGTGATGAATACCCAACTCTGTCACCAATATGATGTGTGACCTTGGTTAAGCCAACAATCTCTTTTGATATGGTTTGCTTATCTGTAAAATGGAAATGATATGCATCTATCAGCATTGTTGTGAGGCCTAATTAATATTTTTTTTAAAAGGGCAGAGAGTTCCTCAGATGAAAAGCACTTAAAAATGCCAAATAGTAGTATTGCTATCAATCAAAATGTATTTGCATAGATGTATTAAAGCAGCTGTTTCTAATATCAGGATTCATGTAATATAAATAGGACTGTCAATTAATCGCAGTTAACTCACATGATTAACTCAAAAAATTAATTGTGATTAATCACACTGTTAAACAATAGAATACCAATTGAAATGTATTAAATATTTTTGGATGTTTTCTACATTTTCCAATATATTGATTTCAATTACAACACAGAATACACAGTGTATGGTGCTCACTTTACAGTTATATTTATTATAAATATTTGCACTGTAAAAACAAAAGAAATAGTATTTTTCAAATCACCTAATACAAATACTGTAGTGCAATCTCTTTATCATGAAAGTTGAACTTAATGTAGAATTATGTACAAAAATAACTGCATTCAAAATAAAACAATGTAAAACTTTAGGGACAACAAGTCCACTCAACCCTACTTCAGCCAAATCGCTCAGACAAACAAGTTTGGTTAAAATTTGCAGGAGATAATGCTGCCTGCTTCTTATTTACAATGTCACCTGAAAGTGAAAAGAAAAGGAGTACTTGTAGCACCTTAGAGACTAAAAAATTTATTAGAGCATAAGCTTTCGTGAGCTACAGCTGACTTCATCGGATGCATACAGTGGAAAATATAGTGGGGAGATTTTATATACACAGAGAACATGAAACAATGGGTGTTACCATCCAGACTGTAACAAGAGTGATCAGGAAAGGTGAGCTATTACCAACAGGAGAGCAGGAGTGGGCGGAAGGGGGAACCTTTGTAGTGATAATCAAGGTGGGCCATTTCCAGCAGTTGACAAGAACAGTAGGAGGGGAAATAAACAAGGGGAAATAGTTTTACTCTGTGTATTTCCCCTTGTTTATTTCCCCTCCTACTGTTCTTGTCAACTGCTGGAAATGGCCCACCTTGATTATCACTACAAAAGGTCGTTCCCCCTCTCCCCCCACTCTCCTGCTGGTAATAGCTCACCTTTCCTGATCACTCTCCTTACAGTGTGTACGGTAACACCCATTGTTTCATGTTCTTTGTGTATATAAAATCTCCCCACTACATTTTCCACTGTATGCATCCGATGAAGTCAGTTGTAGCTCACGAAAGCTTATGCTCAAATAAATTTGTTAGTCTCTAAGGTGCCACAAGTACTTCTTTTCTTTTTACAGATACAGACTAACACGGCTGTTACTCTGAAACCTGAAAGTGAGAACAGGCGTTTGCATGGCACTTTTGTAGCCAGCGTTGCAAGGTATCTACATGTCAAATATGCTAAACATTCGTATGCCCCTTCCATGCTTTGGCCACCATTCCAGAGGACATGCTTCCATGCTGATGACTCTGGTTAAAAAAAAAATATCAATTAAATTTGTAACTGTATTCTTTTTGGGGAGAATTGTAGGTCTCCTGTTCGATTTTACACACATTCTGCCATATATTTCATGTCCTAGCAGTCTTGGATGATGACCCAGCACATGTTTGTGTTAAGAACACTTTCACAGCAGATTTGACAAAAAGCAAAGAAGGTACCAATGTGAGATTTCTAAGGATAGCTACAGCACTCAACACAAGGCTTAAGAATCTGAAGTGTCATCCAAAATCTCAGAGGGACAAGCTGTGGAACATGCTTTCAGAAGAGCAACACGCAGATATGGGAACTACAGAACCCAAACCACCAAAAAAGAAAATCAACCTTCTGCTGGTGGCATCTGACTCAGATGACAAAAATGAACATGCGTCAGTCCGCATTGCTTTGGGTCGTTATCAAGCAGAACCCATCATCAGCATGGAAGCATGTCCTCGGTAATGGTTATTGAAGCATGAAGGTACATCTAAATCTTCAGCGCATCTGGCAAATAAATACCTTGCAGCACCGGCTACAACAGTGCCATGCGAACGCCTGTTCTCACTTTCAGGTGACATTGTAAACAAGAAGTGGGCAGAAGCATCTCCTGCAAATTGTAACCAAACTCGTTTGTCTGAGCAATTGGCTGAAGTAGGACTGAGTGGACTTGCAGGCTCTGAAATTTTACATTGTTTTATGTTTGAATGTAGTTATTTTGTACATAATTCTACATTTGTAAGTTAAATTTTCATGATAAAGAGACTGCACTATAGTACTTGTAATAGGTGAATTGAAAAACACTTTCTTTTGGTTTTTTACAGTTCAAATACTTGTAATCAAAAATAAATATAAAGTGAGCACTGTACATCTTGTATTCTGTGTTGTAATTGAAATCAATATATTTGAAAATATAGAAAACATCCAAAATATTTAAATAAATTGTATTATATTATTGTTTAACAGTGTAATTAATCATAATTAATTTTTTTAATCGCTTGACAGCCATAAATATAAATACACCAAATTCTTGGTGACTCGTCTTGGCTCTTGGTTAAACAGTCTGAAGTAGGTTACTTGCCCTTTTGGCATAAATATAGTCCTTTTTAATGTTTGTGATTTGCAATACTTCTATATTTGGATAATTTTATAAATGAAAAGAAGCAAAAGAAGCAAAACCTCATCCATCAGTATGTATTACATTTATGACATTATAATAATTTCCATAGCAACAACTTATAGTATCTTAAACACAGACATCATGAAATTATGAGGTTTTTGGGCTGAATAAAAATAGCAGTTAGGGACTGGAAATGCTAATAAAAAGTAACAGTAACATGGATCAAATTTGCTAAATAATGGATTATTTAAAACATCTGTAACCATTTCAGGATAAGCTCTTAAAGATTATTTCCACTTGGATAAATTCCACCATATTCTCACTAAATATATTATTTTTACTTTCATTCAACCTGTTATGTAAATATTTAAAGGTGATGTCTAAATCACTGACAAAAATTACTTCAGTGTTATTTGTGTCTTTGACATTTATTTCCCCATATGAAACATAGTCCATCATTTCTGAAAAAATATTTAAGTTATGCTGCAAACTAAATGTTATGTTTAGATAAAACTATCTGATAAAACTGAGGAAAACTGCCTTTGGCTTTGGCATACATTTTCCAGATCAACTTAACATCTACTAAATTTTCAGCCCCTTCAAACATAAGCCTAATGTAAGCAAACCACAAGAATAGTTAAAGAAAAACTTAGTACCCATTACCAAGTAGATAAGCAATAATAAAACAACAACAATTATAAAGTTCAAAACCAAAAAACCAAGCAGTGTGTCCAATTTCATTCACAACTCCAGGCATCTCACCAGAATATGGTGACATTCAGGTTAACTCAAGTCTTCCAGAGTGTGATCTACCTTACTTATGTAACATGAAGCTGAGAGTCCTGTACAAAGCCCCCAAGTCCCTTGTTTGTCTCTGACTTTGAGAATACTTTGGCAAAGAGTTCACTGTGAATCCCAGAAGATGTTTTTATTTTAATTAAATTTAAAATATATATATTTTTTTAAAAAAGCTCCAATGCAGTCTGGGCTGTGAAAAGAGGAGAGTTCCTGCAGCAAGTGGAAAAGGACAGATCCAATAAACTTGGAGTTAAAAAAAAACAGATGTATTAAAATGTGCTAAAGCTTTATTATAAAAACATACGTAGTACTTGTGTCTGTAGGTGCCTTTTGCTATCCCACTGAGAAGTCTGTTTCATATTAAAAGTGTGTATATATAAGAAAAGAGGAAAGAAATATTTCCAAAAAATTAAATGAAATATCAAAATAAAAAATCCATTTTTTAACATTAAGAGACTCCGGGGACTGATTTACTTAGAGATTAATGCACTTCTTGGGACAAGAGTCTTGAACCTAACAGTGCACTAGAGGCATGTGTTAATGATCTAGTAAAACACATCCTATTGTGTCTTAGTGTTGTAGCTAGAAAGATAATGCACTGCACACGTCTTCCTCAGAATTTAAGGGATTATTAACAATGTGTTGACCATGAAAGCCAACGTATTATATTTCTTTTAAAAATTGACAGTACTAGTGTTCTTCTTATCCTGTAATCAGCTGCTGTGCTACTTTTTAGAGACTCATTCCTTTGAGAGGACATTGAAGTGCTTGACATTCATTTAGACACTCAATACATATTTTACAATGAAAAAGAAAGGGATTTTTCACCCTAAAACGTAATGTTTTACATATTCAGGGTCTGAGCCTCGGAGGTGCTGTGCAGGTTGGGGTGGGGTTGGAGAAGACTTGTAGCAAAGCATGTTGGGACTTTGAAGGCTCAGCCCAGATTTGTATGCTTTTTTATTTTTATTAGGTCTTGGTCTTTTAAGGCCAGGGATCCTGGGAACTGTAGTCCTTAGAGAGGACATGTGACTGCAGACTGGCCATAAAAGGGGCAACGTTCCTCCTAGTAGAAATCAGTGGGCTGTGTGTAGCTGCTGTTCTCTGGTTATTCTCTATTGTAGGAAGTGGAGCCCTGGACTACAGAGAGCTGCAGTCAATGCGAGGTGCTGTGATGTTTGCTGGGTAATTTTTAAATACAAATAATGTAAGTAATAAATATGTTTTCTGAGACTAAATCAAGAGAATGGCACAGGAAAGACCTGGTAAGAATCTTGTTGCAGAGAGAGATTTGAGGAAAGCAGCAGCTTGGTTAGAGATTAAGCTCTCCAGAGTCATGGGTCTGTGCTAGCACTGGCATGGTTCCCTGCTGAGAAGAAACCAAGAGAAGGACTTGAAAGCTGCTTAAGAGGAGATCTGGGAAAAAGCAACAGCCAAGGATCTGGAGTGAGACAGATGGAGGTTCCCTGTGGGATGTGAGCTGGGAAACTGTGACCAACAACACTGACAACCCTTGTCTCCTGCTTGATCTTTTGGCTTCTGTCATCATGTTCACCTACCACAGCCCAGTGGCCAGCTCTACACTAAAAAATTCTGCTGGCACAGCTAGGAGAGTGGAAAATTCACATCCCTAGGTGACATAACTATACCAGCAGAACCCCCCAGTGTACACGCAACGAAGCTGACAGAGAGGGTTTCTGTTGGCTTACCTAATGTTTTTGAAGGCAGTGGGATTACTATGTCAGCAGAAGAATTTCTTCTGTTGGCCTGTGCAACAGGCTAGGATACTGAACCAAGGTAAAATAAAAATCTTACAAATTGAGGCAGGTCACCAACAAGCATTACCGACATAATTACTATTTATATTCCAAAAAAAGAGAGGCTTGAATTTACAAATTGTATTTTCAATTAATCTACATACATGTGTGTTCCTATAACTGTTACCATCATCCTCCCTTCTTCATTTTCTCCATTTATGTCCACCTGTTTCACCATGTCTGAGTTTATATTGTAAACTCTGAAGGGCGGGATTTTCTCTTACTATGTGTTTGTAATATGCCCAGTACAGTGGGGATCTGAGTTGATTGCGGCCCCCGAGTTCCATATAATACAAATAATAATAAAATATATATCCTGATTACTTTTTAAATGGTAAGAGTCAAAAACAGAAGCAGCCTGAAAGACAGAAATGGGTTCATTGATATATTTTCTCAATGTAGCTAAGTAGAGCGTACTCATTTGAAAATACTATATTAGAGAATTGAACATACAGTCTGATCCCCTTCCTCGCAAGAACTATCTTAGTCTTATGATCAGCTGGAGACATTTTATTCATGCTCATTTCTGATAAGTTTTGTAACAGGATTAACCTAAACTGAAAAATGTCACATATCCCTGAAAAGAAGCAGGCAGTCTTCAGAGAAGGTTGCAGTGGTCTTTCTGATTAAACAGCATGAGGACATTTTTATCCATTTCTTTTCCTTGTATTATGATCACTACCATTGCTATAGAATCTCATGTGGGAATCTGAAAAGACTGATTTTTTGTGTGTACCATATCATACCTACCCCACCCTCCAAAAAAAAAAAAGAAAAAGAAAAGAAAACCACCTTCAGTTTTCAGAACCACAATTTAACTACTTTGGAAAACAGATACACCTGGCTGAATCAGACAAAATTAAAATTAGCTTGCAAATGAAAGACAGTTGATGTTGCCTAGCCTGAGACAGCAGAAGGTTCAAAGTTATGTATTTAAAAAACAGCCTAGACTGCTTGAAGACCTTATACTGCCCTCTTCTTCAAATCTGTACATTATCTAACCAGATCACTGTCATGCATCTTGTGAGACATTCAAGTATTTGGCAGCCCTCATGTACCTCTCAGGTAAAATCAGATGAATAAGACAGAAAAACTGCACCACAAAATACTCTTTAAACTAAGAGAAGGCGCACAGGTCTGTGAGCCAGAAGAACATGAATTGTTGGCTCACATTCACTGTTAATATTTCTGCAGTTTGCAATCCATATCATTAAGCAAGGAGTTATACCCCTACCCTGGAATAGACAGATCCAAGCTACATCCTCCCCCCTCCGTTATAATGCCTTTAAATACAAATATTCCAAAACTCTGTGTTCGGTTACACCAGGGCTGGCCTTACCATGAGGCAAACTGAGGCAGAAGGTGCAGGGAGAGAGAGAGAAGGAGGAGCCTCTTATGTACCTCTCTAGCACCCCCAGGAGCCTGGACTGATTAACACCAGCTTCTCAGGAAACTTCCTGTTTCCTGCTGCTTCCCTGAACCCACTTGAGGAGAACAGGCAGTCAACTGAAGTAGTAGGAGCCAGTTCGGCCCTTAAGACACTGATATCTTCCCTTACTCAGGCCCTGCTACCAGCCTGCTTATTTGTCCCCTTCAATTGAGTGTTGAGAGCCACTATAGCTTGCACAGGCAGCAGTCATGAGTGAAAGAAGAAAACGCCCCTCTGGGGCAGCATTCGGAAAAAGAAAGGAAGCAAAGGAAGCTTTTCCATCTAAGCAGGAAGGAGCTCTCCTGAGATACATAGACACAAATGTTCATGGCCCCAGTGAGGATGTGAGTGGTGAGGAGATGCCTGATCTTCCAGTTAGTCAGAGTGCAGGTGACCTGGCAGCTACTACAGCATCGATATCTCCATCTCAAATGGATGTAACCATGCACATTCCTGAAGAAAAGTGTAGATCAGAGAAGAGTGTGGTGCAGGCACAAGAAACAGCTGCTGCTGAGTTTAGTTCCTTAAGTCTAGATGATCCAGGACTGTGGACCCACTTGAGCAGTAGCCTGAGGGACTTCCTTGTACTGCATGGGCCACAGCAAGTGAAAAACTTCATCTTCCCCAAAGACAATGAAAATAGAAGTTTCCATCTGTAAGCGGGGGAATAGTCCCGCTATTGTGGGGAACTTTCCTGGCTTCTGCACTACCCCGGTGAAGTGGGCTAGCAAAAGGATCTGAGTCCTCGCTCCCACTTCCTTTACCCAGTGGCCTCCCTGCCCTTGAGGACTCCCCTTCCACTTTCCTGTCTGGCAGAGTCCTCGTAACCCCAACAAGGCTGGGCCCAGGATTCCTGGGGGGCTCGACCCCCAACTCCGCTGTGGTCACCTAGGACAGAGGCTAGGGTGTCCCCACTCCGGGGTACTCTCTCTGCCCTGGGTACTTCTCTGACCCACTGACCATTACATACAAGTTAAACCAAATGCAAGTTATTTAATCAACAATTAATTTTAAAAAGAATAAGGAAAAATGGGAAAGGTTAAAGGAAACACATCAACCCACTCTGTGGCAGGGAACATCACAAACAGTGTCTCTGGAATGTCAGGGCAGTTCACAATCTGTTCCTTGTAAGTCCCAGGCCTTCTTCTCAGGCCCTGGCTATGCTGTAGGGATGCTGTGGGTTGGACACTTGCTCTGGTGGCGGCCACACGCTCTCAGGCTCTAAGTGGTAGGACCCTTCTTCCCAGTGTCGCCCCCCGCCCTGTCGGGATTATGATCCAAGCCTGGCCTGCAGAGCCTCTTGGGTGAGGCGTCTCCCTGTGCTGGGCCTGCTGCCCAGGGTTCCCCTCAGTCTCCCCAGCTGCTCACCGCACCCAGCTCCAGACTGCTCCAGCCCCAGCTACACCACTCTGTCTCTGCACTGCAGCTGCTGCTCTGCCTCCAGCTCTGTTATTCTGAGAACACTATTCTGGACTGCACACCTGACATCAACCATACGGAACAAATAACTTTAATGGTTCACAACAGAACCTAGTGAAAATGTCCCTGCAATTGTGACTGTCAGAGAGCATTTTCTAGAATTTATTGACATTGATGACACTACAGGACAGTATTACAAATGTGCTTCTTAAAAAGCTGGAAGATACGGGAATTGCGATAGCTGACATGAGAGGTCAGGGCTACGATAATGGTGCCAACATGAGAGGAAAGAACAGAGGAGTGCAGACACAGATCTGAGAGTTAAACCCTTGAGCTTTTTTTGTCCCATGCAGTTCTCATTCACTGAACTTGGTGGTCAGCTTCTAGTGAGGCTGCTGATTTTTTTAATGTAATTTAAAGGATCTATGTATTTTTCTCTGCACCAACTCATTGATGGCAAATTTTGAAGCAACATCTGAGAACATCCTCTCTGACACTGAAACCACTGAGTGTCACACGATGGGAAAGTCGAGTGGAGGCAATAAAGCTTATCAAACACCAAATTGGGATGATAGATGATGCCATAGTTGCCATTATGGAGGATAATGCTGTGACCGGAACTGTTTGTGGGAGAACAGTGGCAGAGTGAAATGGAATCACCAGAAACATACATAACTTCAAATTTCTGTGTGGCTTAGTGTTGTGGCATGATATACTGTTTGAAACAAATGTTGTAAGCAAATGACTCCAAGATGTTGACCCTGATATATCTAGAGCAATGGAACAGAGCAACTGGACAAAGCAAAGTCATCCCTACAGTCTTACCGGTCAGATGAGGGATTTCAAAACGTTCTGAAGAGTGCACAGAAGTTGGAAGAGGAACTTCACACTGAAGCTATTTTCCCACCCATTCAAGAATACAAGAGTCACTGAAGAAGAAGACATTTTGATTACAAGGCACGGGATAATCCCATAAGAGACCCCAAACAACAATTCAAAGTTGAATTCTTTAAGCAGGTGCTAGATTGTGCAATACAGTCAGTTGAAGAATGTTTCACGCAGCTCAAGGAACACAGCAGTATATTTGGGCTGTTGTATGATATTCCAAGACTCCTCACTATACCTGAAGAAGACCTACACCAGCAATTCAGGGCACTAGAGACAGTGTGGACACATGATGACATGCGCGATATTGATGCGAGTGATTTAGGTGATGAACTGAAAGCCCTTTCAAGATACATTTCAGCAGGATCATCTCCAAAGGTTGTTCTGGAATATATGTGCACACATAAGATGACCACTCTCTTTCCAAATGCTTTTGTTGCTCTGCACATACTTCTAATGCTTCCTGTAACAGTTGCCAGTGAAGAAAGCAGCTTCTCCAAGCTGAAGTTAATAAAAACACATCTACGCTCCACAATGACACAGGAGAGGCTGGTCGGCCTTGCAACCATCTCAATAGAACATGAGTTGGCCCAGATTGTGGACCTTCAGCAGGAAGCAGTTCAAATCTTTGCAGCCAAGAAGGCACAGAAAGCACCACTTTGATTATTCAAACAGATAAAAATGCCAGTGTTTACTATGCAGACAAGAAAAGTTACATTTGCTGTTCAGGCGTTTGAAAGTTAACTGTTACTTAAAATTTTTGAACAAGGCATTTTAAGTTGTTAGTTCTCCTTTATTGGGGTAGGTAGCAGAGCAGTACCATGAGAGGAGTAGAACAGGAAGAAGGCAGAATTGAGACCTTTCAAAGTTTTGGCCCAAGCGAGGGGGCATGTGGACATCATTTGAGCTCCCCGCCTCAGGTGCCAAAATGCTGTGGGCCGGCCCTGGCCTATACCCTTAGCTGTCTAGCTGCCTAGCAATAATAATGCAAAACAGTTAGCAACTCAGTGTGAAGATTTAACATGAGTTCTTAGGTTTATGCCTGGGCCATCAGAGACTAGAAGTACTCTCTGGAAGTAACATACTCAGTGCTGCCACTACAGGGTCCACTGAATGACCAATCCAATGCCCTTTGAAATCAGTGGTAATTTTCCCCCTGAGCTCAGCATGCATTGGATTGGGCCCATACACAGAGGGCAGTTTGCCGGGGTCTCTCGAGACATTCATTTAGGCTCATATTAGAAAGGTACTTAAGCATGTGTATAATTTTAAGAACATGAGTGATCAATTAAACTATTTGCGGAGTAAATAATAATTCAACAAGAGTCAAGTTCCTTTCCATTTTTCTACAGGGCTTTTTGTACTTTTCATTTCTCTCTCAACAATATTTCAACATAATGTGTAGACATTAAAACTGGTATTCATGAGATGAGGCATATATGAATATTTCATTATGTCAATGGACTTCTTCCCCTTCACCCTCATTCCAATATATAAAATTCTTTATTTTTGTCCCCTATAGAAATTAAGGGAAAGATCAGCAAATATTTTTGGGCAGCCACCAAAGACAAGCATGAAGCAAATACAGAAGAAATAGATTTGATTATCTTTCAGAAAAATGTTCATTATGTTTTGCCTTTTGTTTTATAACTCAAGGTTTCAGGGTTTCCTCATTCTTCTTAGCCTTATTTGCTGTTTACAAACAACACAGCCATGTGCATTCCAATTACAGCATTTTCAAATTATTTCCTTCAGTATTGAGCGTGAATGCTATGTAGCTACTGTAACTGAACATAAGGGAAATGTAAAAATGAGGATCAGCTTTGTAGACAATAGGATTTTTAATAAATCAGTTTGAAATTAAAATTTCTAGAGGTAGAAAAGTAAATTAAAAATATTTTCTTGGATAGCCACATAATATATTGATTAACGTAGCCATGCCATAACTAAAGCAAATTCTTGCAGCTGCCCTTAGGCAGGGTTTCTAAAAAGTGTAATATATTAATGTGGGCAAGGAAGTATTGCTCAATAATCTTTAGTTCATCACATGTATGCCTCTTCAAATGAGCTTACTTAGTTGAGGCCTGGAAGCCGGGAGCAGCGTCTATGGTAAGTCAGGTCCACATGCCAAAACCCCTCATTCAGTGCATCTCTTGAGCAGCCTCCACCAGCAAGCATCATTTGGGGTATGTCTACGCTGCTATTAGACACCCGCAGCTGGCCCATGCCAAATGACTCAGACTCGCATGGCTATTTAATTACAGTGCAGATGTTCAGGGAACCTGGGCTCTAGGACCCTATGATGTTGGAGGGTCCCAAAGCCCAGGCTCCATCCCGAACCCAAATGTCTACACCACAATTAGGGGTTGTCTACACTACCATGGTAATAACATAACTGGAGCTGATATAGCTTAGGCTGACTTACTGCAGTGTTTACACCGTGCTGCACCGACCAGAGATGCTCTCCTATTGACTTACCTTACTTGTCTCAGAGTGGTGAATTACTGGAGTCGACTGGAGAGCACTCTGCAATCGATTTAGTGGGTTCACTAGACCCGCTAAATCGACACCCGCCGATCTACTGGTAAGTATAGACCAGGCCTTAAAGACCCCCAAGCCTGAGTCAGCTGGCATAGGCCAGCTGCGAGTGTGTAATTGCAGTGTCGACATACCCATGGAGACCCTTTCAGAGGTTAGAGATGCCATTTGTTAGGTAGAATTGCCAGGGAGGCCAAACTGCACAAAAACACTATCTGCCTTTCCCCAAGATGAGTTCGTAGTGGCACCTTCCCAAAGTGGCATGGAGTGGGGAGGGATGGGAGCAATTTGAAATAATTACTATCAGAGATGCGTTGGGCTACTTATAAATTTATAAGATATTTAAAATTATGTTTTTTTCATTTTACCTCTAAAGTTTTGTGAGACTGAATACACCTTACTGTTTATGCAATCAGCTACATTATACTGGTTGTCTCAATGTGCAATTACCAAAGAACGTAAGCTCAGACATTCTCTGATTCTCCCCTCCACTACACTGAAATAATCCTTACTCACTCAAATAGTCCCATCACATTAAATTCAATGCGCTATTCATGTGAATAAAGGTTGCAAATGTGGATCTTTAGTTCATTATTCAATTGGACTGATATGTCTGTTTCTTTCCTAAAACACAGTGCTTTAAGAGATGGAATCAGCTGCCATATTCTACCCAGTTAGTGGAATTCTACCCAATTAGCTGCCAGAGGGTCCAGTCATGCAAGGACGTGTGCTCCCTCAACTCCCATTGCTTTAAGAAAGAGCTGAAGGAGCTCAGCACTTTCTAGGATAGGTTCCATACCCTGCTGAACAGGCCCTGTTAAATTTTATGTATGTATTTTATTTAAGTATTCTGATGACATTAATAGATCAAAATATAGGAGTGATAGCCACATCTCTATTTGTGTAAGAAGTGTATCTTCAGTAGATATACTTTAAGGGGCAATCCATGAAAAGATAATTATTGCAAAAAACAAATGTGCTGTAATATACGGTTATGGGTTTGGTTAAATCTCATTGAAATGGGTGGTACAAGAGTGGGCCTTCTCTCAAGATAGTTGTAAGAAAACATTGCAATCCTTATTGAACCAGGTAGCTGATACAATAGAGGCCACCAACCAAAACACAGGCACATATCACTGCCCAGAACAAAGGCACTTGACAAGTCACATGTGGGCAGAAGACTTTTGCAGGCTATTGTTTTCTGAGGGAAAAAAAGGCAGAAAGACCAGAGAAGCAGCGAGAAAAGGCAGAAAAGAATGACCAGATACAACAATAGAAGCACTGAGAAACATGGTCCTGAGAAAAAGCTAATAAAGTGTTTTTGGACTATGTGCTGTCTGCCTGATGGCTTGAACCAAAACTGTTGCTTGTTGTTTGCTTTCTCCTGTGTTCAGGAGAACAAGACTTTGTACATTCCTTGTAAATAGACAGGTTTGTGCCAAAGATATCTGACTCCATGATCAATTTCTCCTGGTAATGAAAACCACCAACTGGGCCCTGAACTCTACCTAACTGCTCAGGTGAAATAAAGAGTAACCATACATTACAAAACTATAAACCTCTATTCGGAACATGTCAGTTGCCAAAAGTAATGTTTTTGCACCTCTAGTTCTATTATCTCAAGCATGCACATGTCAAAATTAAACCTGCAACCAAGTTGAGAATCTGACAACTGACTTAGGGTTGCCCCATGTCTGGTTTTCAACAGAAATGTCCATCCGGTTTTAAGGGGACCTGTTCAGTCTCCAGTCATAAGTATTGACCCTGAACCAAAAATCCAGTTACCACAATTTTCCAGGGCTGTAACTAGGTCAGGGCAAGAGGGACAGCTGCCCTGGGCACAGAGCCGGCAGGGGGTGCAAAAATGGGGTGGTATAGGATCAAGCCAAGAGTCATCAGCTGGAGCCCAGGTCAGAGCAGCACCTGCTGGGCAGGAACTGGGGAAGGGGCTGGCCTGCTCCTGGCCAGAGGTGCTTCTGGTTCCATTTTGTCCCAGGGGGCTGGCTTGGCTGCTACCATGGGCCCATAGGAGCCACCTCCATGGTAAGAGAGAAAGAGAGGCCTGGCCCCTTGCCGGCCACTAGGCGGGGGAGGATCTATGCGGGAAGCTGAGTGACACAGGCGATTTTAACCATAACAGTAGGGCAGTGGTGCTGGAATGGAGGGGGAGGGGGCAGGAGAATCACTTTTTACCTACCTTAAGGGCGAGAGCAGGCAGGCTGGGGCAGGGGGTAGGCACCAGATCAGTCCGCACCGGGGATGGAACCGGGGATGGATCAATCCTGCTAGGGATGGAACCCATCTCATGGACAGGCAGACAACAGGCTCCGCATCAGGCTGCTGTTCCCAGCCCTGGCCTTGCAGGAAGCAGGTGAGTAGTCTCCTTCCAGGCAGAGGGAACCCAGATTGGTGTGTAGGGGGGAGGAAAGATGGGGGAGAGGATCAAATGACAGGGAAGGGGTAGGAGGGAGAGCAGCGAGTGATGGGGGGTGAAATAGCAAGCAGGGGGTGGGGCCCCATGGTGGGGGAGCAGAGGGAGGTTCCAGCACTCCTGTTGCAGTGTCCAGTTTTGAAAAATTCGAAAGTTGGCAACCCTAGACTGACTATATCCATAGAAGACAAGAATTGTCATCATTCTTTTGCTGAAGTGTACATGCCTGCTATGAAAGGAAAGCTATTCCTATTATGAGCAACATCAATTTCCACCATTATACAGTGGCAACTGTGTAGAAAATAAACCAAGGGAGTGATATATGAGTCACTATAATCACTTAAAGAGGATAATACATGTAGAAGTAATGGGAAAAGAAAAAAATTCATTTTTCTTTCAAAAAATAGTCTTAGAATTATAATCTATTACATAGTACATCACTTTTCAAAAGAGCAGAACTGCTGTCTTTATTTAATAATTGACCCCAAAACTAGGTAACAGTTGCTCAGTACTCTTAGTCCAACCTAATTTTTGCTTACAATTTATGATAATCTAGTTATATTACTCCATATATCCCCAGTAAGAATGCAGTCCTTAGAGAGAAAGGACCAGACTTATTTTTTCAGGGTATATAGTGTTTTCTTTTTTAAAAAATTATTTTCCTTATTCTTTCTTTTTAGTGAATATTCTTCTCTTTTAGCTTGGAAGGCTTAGTACTCCAATAATGGAATGCAACATCTTAGGTCAACTCAAATCTTGTCTTTCAAGTCTGTCCTAGACTGCTAGTCACCTGAAGTTATTTTCACAGTCCCGTATGAAATGAATTTTCTGGTTTCATTCCATTTATTAGGGAACAAGTGTCCATATCACAAACATTATCATAAATAGCATGGCTATGCCCATGGAGACACTGAAGAATGAATGTACCTGAAGACTGAACTATCCTCTGACAAAAAAGACTTATAAGAAGACTCTTTAGCATAACAGTGGGAAACCTGCATTGCTGCAATGTATATTGTGCCTATGTTGTGAATAACAGAGGACGTCAGTCTCCAGAGTTGTCATTCTGACACATTTTGCCAGTATTAAAATTCAGTTACTACTAAAAAAAAAAAAAGGGAAAAAACAATTTAGTAATTACAGAAAACTGGCATTTCATAAACAAATAATGCTAATATGATTAAATTGCACCTTCCCATTGTTAGAAGAGGGAATGTTTGATCAGACTAGAAAGAGAATGGCCATACCCCCTGTGATGCTGACAGGCCAGGTACGACCTTTTGCCAAGACCGCAGGCATTAGTGAAGAACTGACAAACTCATAGCTGAAGACCAGACCAGTCCACCTGTACGTTAGTTTTGCTCAAAATACTAGTCTTCTAAGAATGTATGTAGAGTTTAGACTCTATGAAATGCATGTAAGTTGCTGAATGCATCAATATCACTCGTAATATATGTATTCCATGCTACAAGAAAACATGTGGAAGTCAACGAATGGCTACACAGGTGGTGTCGGAGAGAAGGCTTTGGATTCTTTGACCATGGGATGGTGTTCCAAGAAGGAGGAGTGCTAGGCAGAGAGGGGCTCCACCTAACGAAGAGAGGGAAAAGCATCTTCGCAAGCAGGCTGGCTAACCTAGTGAGGAGGGCTTTAAACTAGGTTCACCAGGGCAAGGAGACCAAAGCCCTGAGGTAAGTGGGGAAGTGGGATACTGGGAGGAAGCATGAGCAGGAGCGCGTGAGAGGGGAGGGCTCCTGCCTCATACTAAGAAAGCAGGACAAACAGCAAGTTATCTCAAGTGCCTATACACAAATGCAAGAAGCCTGGAAAACAAGCAGGGAGAACTGGAAGTCCTGGCACAGTCAAGGAATTATGATGTGATTGGAATAACAGAGACTTGGTGGGATAACTCACAGGACTAGAGTACTGTCATGGATGGATATAAACTGTTCAGGAAGGACAGGCAGGGCAGAAAAGGTGGGGGAGTTGCACTGTATGTAAGAGAGCAGTATAACTGCTCAGAGCTCCGGTATGAAACTGCAGAAAAACTTGAGAGTCTCTGGATTCAGTTTAGAAGTGTGAGCAACAAGGGTGATGTCGTGGTGGGAGTCTGCTACAGACCACCGGATCAGGGGGGTGAGGTGGATGAGGCTTTCTTCCGGCAACTAACAGAAGTGTCGGTGTTCATTTTTGGTGTCAGTGACCATTTATCACTAAGACCAACTTGCCCAGGTGCCAAGATAGACTGAGGAGTCTAAGGGGACTGTCTGTGACTCCATGGTAAGACTGTTACAGTGATCCAGGAGTTCACATTTGTCACTGGGTTCACAAAATCTAATTATAGAACACACCACCAGTTTGGGGTGTCTGCCCTGTTTTTAAGTCTGCCCTGATGTAGACACTTACAGTTGTGAGCCCCTCCAGACAGCATGATACCCTCAGTTCCTGATTGGAAGAGGATGCCCTCCGCCATCAAGGCCCGGCACTTTTTCCTCTCTCCCTACTCAAAACGCATGTGGGAATTGTGTGGTGGGTGGAGACTGGGGCTAGAAAAAATGGAGCAGAGATGCACCTCTCCTAACCAGCCCTGGGCCAATTTGGTGGAGGAGGGGTGGGTTGAAAATGTCAGCAATTATAGTAAATCCCCTATATTAGTGGGCATCTGGCAGCCATTCTTGCCACTGAAAACTGCCCACCTGCTTTACCATATAGATAGCAAATTTATCAGAGATAAGTTTCCAAGCTTGCTATGGGTCTGACCAGATTGTCCTTTGAGATCAGAAAGGAATTCTTCCCTCTGGGCAAGATTGGCAAGGTGTCTGGTTAGTTCACCTTCCTTACAGCATCCTGAAGGATAAGGAGAAGAAAGAATACCTTAAAAAAAAAAGGGGGGTGGTAGTAAATGTCAATTAATTGTATTGCAACTTGTGGCTTGTATCCAGTGCAGGCAAGAGGCTTCATGGGGCCATTCTTAGGGTAAACCTGAGCACAGGACACCAGGACTAATGAACCCTGTTATGGTACAAGAGGAGATCTTAAGTCTTCGCAGAGTGAGCTACCCCACTCTACACTCTCACTCCCCTTTGAAATGGGGAGGTGGAGGCCTGAACGATTAATTCATTCATGGAAGTTTGGCTGAGGAAGCCAACCCTCATTCCTTGGTTGTCTGGCATAAAGTGATTCTACTCCATCCTTGACCAAATTAAATCTGGAATTAAAGAGGTTGGGGGGAGTGTCAGACCGCATATTAATAATAAAATTAATAAAATTGGGGTCTTCTGCTTTAAAACCATAGCTGTATCTGTGTCATCACTCTCTTGTGTGTCCTAATCAAACTGACAAATCTGTAATCTTTGTAAAATCTGCAGAACTTTTTCTAAAAATTCAAGGATAGGTAAATGAAGAGAATGGGCCAAAATTTTCTTCAGGTCAGCACAGGTGCCATTCCCATCCAGCCCAATGTTACTTATTGATTAAAAATAAAAATTGCCTATTATACTTTTACTTATTGGAGTTTCACATAAAGAGGAAAGGAAATAAATTATATGGATTAAATCAGGGATCAGCAGCCTTTGGCACGCGACCCGCCAGGGTAAGCCCCCTGGTGGGCCGGGCCAGTTTGTTTACCTGCTGCGTCCACAGGTTCGGCTGATCGCGGCTCCCACTGGCCGCGGTTCACCGCTCCAGGCCAGTGGTGGCTGTGGAAGAGGCAGCCAGCACATCCCACAGCCCGTGCCGCTTCCCGCAGCCCCCATTGGCCCGGAGCGGTGAACTGCGGCCAGTAGGAGCTGGGAAAGGTCGAACCTGCCGATGTGGTTCTACACACTACATGCCCCCCTAACATGGATACTAATAGCAATGTAGCTAGTGAGGCACTGCTTAGGCAAGTAGAATAAAGACACTCCTGAACTCTATGGGTATATACCCATTTATATACTCACACAGCTCTCTACACACCCAACCAGTGCCTTCCTTCGTCTACACTGCTATTTTTATCAGTGTAGTGTCCTGCTGTCTCCCCAGTGCTGGGAATTTTCCTCACCACAGGGAAAGGCTCCAGTACTGAGGAAAGACTCCAGCAGCTACCTGCTGCAGGAATCTTCCCCTGAGGCAGGGACAGGCTCCAACAATTCCAGCATCAGGGAAAGGCTCCAGCAGTGAGGCCCTGCTGGGAGCTTTCCCTGATGCAATAAAAGAGTCCGGCTGCAGCGAAAGCCTCTAGCAGCTTCCCACTGCAGATCCTTCCCTCTGCTTCCCCCCGGATGCAGCTTGCTTTTCACTGCAGTGTATAGCTATGCATACACAGAGCCTAGAAGATTGTGACTTTTAAAGACATCTCTCCAACTGCTTCTGTTGGGCTGATACACCTTTTTTACTTGAGGAAAATGAAGCCCCGGCAAAGGCTTAATCAAGCTCAATATGGTTATCAAAATGCAGACCATTATGAAATGAAATAAAAAATATAAACTTAGTCAGTATTACATGTGTCATATGTTTTCATGAGTAGCTGAAAATAATTGTTTCAAAATGACAGGTTTCAGAGTAGCAGCCGTGTTAGTCTGTATCCGCAAAAAGAAAAGGAGGACTTGTGGCACCTTAGAGACTAACAAATTTATTTGAGAATAAGCTTTCATGAGCTACAGCTCACTTCATTGGAAAGTCCTCCTTTTCTCATTTCAAAATGGTTATCCATTTTATAAATGGATAATCTATATTTCAGTATGTTTTTCCTCTCTTTCTGTTATTGAAACAAATACATTTTGGTTCTTTACTAAGCAGAAAATGACCAGATAATACAGATTAGGGGGTCAGGCATCATTACCTTGTTGGTGAAAAGCCAATACTATGTGTATTATTGTTCTGATTAACTTAATTTTATTGTCTGAAATCCCACAAACAGAAGGACAATTTCAGTTTTCATCCAAAGCAATAAAATTTGCAGGAACTGTAAATCATAGTAAACTACTGAAATTCCAGGATCATCTTTCAAGGAGGAGCCATCCCTTTGGTCACATGATTATTTTGTTAATGTAAATTTTAATCTGTATTGTATTATTTACTTTTTTAAAAGCAGCAGTTGAGAGCTGACAATGTGCCCAGTGGTAAGAAGTCCTGTCTTTTACTGATCCAGAGAAGGACCTACTTTTGATGCTGCCCATGGATTTAAGCTTCAGGCCTCATCCAACTCCCAAAGAAGTTAATGACAAAATGCTCACCAATTTGACTGAGAGTTGGATCAAGTCCCATGTTAGCAAACCGAGGGGTCATGTGCAGTGAAAGGGGGGGGAGAGCTCTCTTCTCCTTGAATGCCTCAGAGGATCATGTCCATGGTAGCTTGTCTCTTTAAATTCCCGCTCTGTTGATTTTATCGTGGCCACAAATAATCTTTGAATGTCATTATATCCAAAAGAGCAGAAGTGAAGTAGGGAGATGTTCACTCTGGGTGGTTCAAGTGTTTCATTCTAATCTGAGCGACACCAGTAGGGAGTTGAAAAGGGTAGGTACCTCGAAGAGTCCCATTTTACTCTGGAATCTGTTTTTCTGTCCATCTGATGTCTGTTTTTGACAACATTTCATTTGGGATTTCATAGTTATTTAGCCTGGCAATCTAGTTCAGAATGGGGAGAACAGAAATACCATGCACAGTGCTACGTCTACTGGGATGAAGGCAGGAATCAGCACCCGAACTTTCCCAAGAAAAAGAAGCGTGAACTTCCTTTGAAAAACTGGCAGAGTCCTGTGGCACCTTATAGACTAACAGACGTATTGAAGCACACATTTTCGTGGGTAAATACCCACTTCGTCGGATGCAACCCATGATAGCTTATGCTCCAATATGCTTGTTAGTCTAGAAGGTGCCACAGGACTCTTTGCCGCTTTTACAGATCCAGACTAACACTGCTCTGATCTTTGAAAAATTGTTACTGCAGAGGGCACATCAAGGAGAAACAGTGGCTTTTAAAGAAAAAGTGCCCTTATTAATATATTCTATATGTCCATTACCATTATCAGCAGCAAAATTCACTATCCTGGAACGGACAAACAAACTTCCTTGTTTTTTGTCTTTATAATGAGAGGAGGCCCCAATGGAAAGCTCTAACACAAACAGGTGTTGAAAATGTTTAGTGACCATTTGCATTAGTCACTTCAATTTCTAATGGACTCAAATTAGATTTCTACATATTGGCATGAAACAAGTTAAGTTGTTATCCAAAACTTGTCAAACCATATCTAGTAGTATCACATATATTCTACAATCAGCAACCTCTCTTGGTTGTGGCCATTTTGAAGATATGCTTGTTCGGTCAAAAGTGGAGCTTCTTTATATGTTAATATTTACACAAAAGTTACTTGCATGATATCTGAGAGAGAGAGAAAATATGAATATCTTCAAGCTTATATTTTATTATGTGAATACAAAAATTCATGCTGGACTGCTAAGCCTCCTGGTAGTCAGACATGAATGTCTGATCTGTACACAGCTAACAAACTTCCTAAATTAAAAAAAAGCCCCTCTCGCCTCCCCCCATACCGCATCTTACAAATCCTTTGATGGCTTAAACCCTTGCAATGATAGGTTTGATGTCATGTTTATTAGAAGTAAAAAGAGCAAAAATAGTTCAATATTTACAGCCAAACAACAAAGGGCATGATTCTCATATACACTAAGGCCCCTTTATACTGCTAGAGTGTGTAGAGAGAATCACACCAACATATTTAGGTATACTAGCAGTGAATGTTATTTTTCAGTTTATGCAGTCAAGAGAGTCAACCCTTGGTTTAAACAATTGTTTTAAGCATTTTACTCACAAAACCTTACTATTGTAGCTTTTAAAAACTCCTGAAAGCAAAAATCAGGTCAGCAATGAACTGATCTGCTTATCGTTAGCATGAGGTTCTGTTAAACAACATGTGCATTGTGGTGGAAGGCTGTCTACAAACTAACTTGTAAGTAGCTAGCTGAAAAGAAATCACTGATCAAGGAAATGAGAAACAGGCAGCACTGTCAGTCCTCCCTCCTGATTCAAAGAATGTAAAACACATGATGATTCTTAATGGCTTGGTTTCTTTGGCACAGAGCTCAAATAATTGTTCAAGGCCCCAAGAGATCCATGATTCCCAATGCTTAAAATCTTTTAATCTGGATTTGGTGAATTGTTCACAGATTTGAGGGTTTCATAATCTTGAAGCAGGAGGATTAATCAGTTAATACCGAGCCTAAAATGCTCTACAAAAATATGAAAATCCAGCCATGGCAATACATAGAGAGTTTTCATCAAAATAGAGAGAGAACAAGTCTGGTAGGAGCAGGGGTTTTCCATCATATAAAATAATGTACTGAATAAATACAACTTGAAATACCCATGACATTAGGAACTGCTAATACTAAAACAACAATGTGTAGCAATAATTTAATCAAAACATTCTTGAAAAGCGGATACTCCAAAGACTAAATTTGTAAATGTCACTCACTCTTACACCCCCAAAGGGGTGTACAAAAATAAGTGTAATGAGAGAGAAGTATTCAAAATGGCTATTTGTAACATCATAGCACTCAAAAACAAACTAGCGTATAACATGCATGCAAGTCATTTATGTACACTATTATGCCACTTGCTGTGCTATTCAATGACATAAGGAGTAAATCATAGCAACAATCACCTCAAATGAAACAAGTAGTACTCTTGAGTTTATCATAATTAAAAACTATCTAGGGCCAGAATCTACCCTTACTCACACTGAATAGTACCTTACTAAATAAATAGTCCTACTGAAATTGAACTACTTGTGTAATAAACTATTTAATTAAAATAATGGTGACATAATCTGACCTTTGCACAGCATACATCATCCACATAGCATGTTGTGATGTAGATTAAGACGTACTCTCAACTCCAAAGAGTTTACAATCTAAACTAAACAGGACAAGACACAGAACAATCTTTCATGCAGAATAGCAAGCACTGGATTGCAGCTTTTAGACCACAGCCCAGATGAAAGTGCAGAGCTCCGCTGGAAGACTGTGCTTCACTGAGATAACTTGTGCTGCAGATAATGCAGTCTCCTTCCACTGACGCCCAATCTCATTACACAGGAGAGCGTCATAAATCTAAGTGCAACCTTGTGTGGGCCAAACAGATTTTACATATTTTAATAAGATTTGAAGTCATCTGTATCGATTAATATTTTAAATTCAGCTTGTTTCATATGTATTTAGACAGAAACAACCTATGTACACAATTGTCTATTTACATACTTGTGTAAACTAGAGCGATGCACACATGACGACAACGTGCTAATGAATCGACTATGAGTATATTATGTTGAAGCAGGCCGTGAGCCTTAAGAAATGCTCTGGTGGGCCGTATCTGGTCCCAAGGCTGTAGGTTGGGCACCCCTGTTTTATGGGAAAGGTCTGGAGGAAATTGCTCCTCCTAGTTTGCTAGCATCGTTCCATAGGATAATGCAGAGCAGAACCCTGCTTCTTCTGTGCCCCATTTCAGACTCCCGCTCTCTAATCAAGATCAGGAATAAGCAATCTTTGCAATCCCCAGAGTATAGGGAGTGTAAGGGGTGCTATAGCCTTAGTGCAACTGTACAAGGTATGGAAAACTTCTCACTCTCAATCGTTATGCAGCGGCCCAAAGGCCATGCACAAACCAGCACTGAGAAAATAAGAAATACCTGCATGATTTTCACTAGTAGGCAGAGGGACAATCTATGTGATGAAGAATTCAAAATACATCTTACTTTAAAATAAAATTCAACCTCTGCCCATTTCCTTGGAAAGAAGTTTTCTAATAACTATCACTGCCAGCTTGTTATTCCACAGAAACTTGGTTAGAACACACATTTCTGAAAAAGTGAGATGCAAAGGAAAGAGAAATACTGTGGGTCTGACGTTAATCACTTCCCAGTGATCCGTGAGATTGGAAAATAATTTTTGCAGTTGAGAGCGCCTCCAGATTTCTTTAGCATTTCTTCTGTGAAAGAAGCATTTGAAGCAGCATTGGTTTCCGTCTAATCAAAAAGAACATTAAGTTCTGATGGCAGTAGATCTTTACATATTATACTGACCACAGCAGGGAATCCAACTGGATCAAGATCTCTTTATGACTCCAGTTATTTTGCAGTTAATTTCATTTCATTTGCAAAGACTGGCTTTTCCCCATAATTTTGGACTGACTTATTTAAATTGGCATTGAAAGGCCCACAAGAAAAGGTTCCAATGCCAGCAGAATCTGATTGATATACATATATTTATGAACTTGTCAGCATACCTTCTTTGACTTTCGCGACTAAACTTAATATTCCACTAATTTTATTTCTTGTTTTATGAACTTGAGATAGTTAGCTAGAAAATGTGCAGGTATAGAAGGTCCTGCCTCAGACCTGGGGGGAAGGGAGAATGGACTAGATAATCTCTTGAGGTCCCATCCGCCCTAATTTCTATTGTTCTATGGCTTACATAATTTGATTCAGAATAGTACTAGTTAGATTTAAAACACAATAGCTGGAGGAGAGCTGTGAAATTTTACAAAAACAGGGTTTTAAGATAATCTCCAATTTTGAAGTACTTTCCTTTCCAAGATCAACAGAAGAAAAAAAAATATCTCATTCAGATTCATTGATTCCAAGGCCAGAAGGAAGCATTGTGATCATCTAGTCTGGCCTCATATATAACACAGGCCATGGAATGTCCCCCAAATAATTCTTAGAGCATATTTATTTTGGGCAACATCCAGTCTTGAGCCAATTCTTTCTTTCATGACTTCCCCTACTAAACTGAAAGGGAAAACTGAGCACATATTTGTAAGAAAAAGGCAATCTAATTTTGTTTTTAACTTAGACAACAGCTATGATCCTGTAATAGAATTGTATTTAATTGCCAACCCTCTACTCAATACCCGAGTCTCATTTTAAATTTGTTCAAGCTGAAAATGAGCATAACCTGACAAAACATGGAGACGTGAAATATGAACTCAAGTACAGATTACGGTGTTACATTGAACTCAGTCATTAAGTAAATGTTATGAAAGTTTTAGAAAAATGTGGTTTAACTCTACAATGAGCGATTTTAAAGATTTTGTGATATTTTCAAAGAGCATAATATGAGAGAGATCTTATTTTTTTTTAATTCTATGCTGAAGTATAAGACTGAAGTACTTTCCACTAACATATGGAGCAGTAGCAAATGAGAATATAGTATTTGAGATGTTAGTAAAAATGATGGAGTCAGCGGACGTGGGTGAATAGACATTAAGCAGATACCTTTGTTCTTAGGTTACGTCTACACTTGAAGCAAGAAGAGCGATTCCCAGCTCATGTAAATATACTTGCACTAATTCCCATCGAGCTAGCATACTGAAAATAGTAGTATAGCCATGGTAACATGGGCAGGGACCAGCAGCGGCATGAGTAGCTTCTCCAGTACATACTCATGGGGTCGAGGCAGATTTGTGCACTCACTAGCCGCCACCCATGCTACTGTGGCTACACTACTATTTTTAGCGCACTAGTTCAATGGGGGCTAGCACAAGTATGTCTACACAATCTGGAAATCACACCCCAGCTCCAATTGCAGATATAGCCTTAGTTTTAATTTCCACTTCCACCAACCTCCTATCTATAAAAGAATGACCAATGCTAGGTATTTCCGTCAAAGTTGTTTCCTTTTATTCCTTGTAGTTTTGTTCTAGAAACATTTTAAAAATCATTGTAAAGAATGGACATTTGAAAGAGAAATAGAGGGATAAACAGAATTAACGGTTGGAGTATGTCTTAAAACGTCTGAACTTGCTGCTGCAATTGGAGACAAGTACAAAGGTGATATTATAACCTGTTTATAAACAGGTCTGCATAAATTGTCGCACAGACTATGCAATCTCAGTTTCAATGGCTGCAAAGTGTGTTTCCCCAATGCCCTGGACTTGTATTTTCACACAGGAATGAACACATATGCTCTATCCCTACATAAAAATGGGTTTCTCATTTACAAAGGAAAAATCAGATACATTGCAGTATATTCACTCTAACTCCCACATATTAACAAAAAGTTCTAAACATAATCAGGGATGGATTAAATCAGGTTCCTTAGCTCTACATTGTCTACCACAAAAGGCCCAGACTCTGCAGAATGAGACTGAAGAAAGGCTGAATGAGTACCATCAAAGACTCGGGATTCAGAGGAAGTCAAGAGACTATATGGAAGAAACAGGGAGCAGGCTGAAAAATTTTGTCAAGAGGATGCTAGGCTGGGAAGAAGAGTATGTCTTGGAAGGTAAAACCTTGTTGGATATTGTCAAGGTTCCTTCCCCACTCTGAACTCTAGGGTACAGATGTGGGGACCTGCATGAAAGACCCCCTAAGCTTATTCTTACCAGCTTAGGTTAAAAAACTTCCCCAAGGTACAAACTTTGCCTTGTCCTTGAACCCTATGCTGCCACCACCAAGCGTTTTAAACAAAGAACAGGGAAAAAGACCACTTGGAGATGTCTTCCCCCAAGATATCCCCCCAAGCCCTACACCCCCTTTCCTGGGGAAGGCTTGATAAGAATCCTCACCAATCTGTACAGGTGAACACAGACCCAAACCCTTGGATCTTAAGAGCAATGAAAAATTAATCAGGTTCTTAAAAGAAGAATTTTAATTAAAGAAAAGGTAAAAGAATCACCTCTGTAAAATCAGAATGGTAAATACCTTACAGGGTAATCAGATTCAAAACACAGAGAAGGCAAAGGCAAAACCTTAAGTTACAAAAACAAGAATATACATTCCATCTAGCACAGCTTATTTTACCAGCCATTAAACAAAAGGTTTCAGAGTAACAGCCGTGTTAATCTGTATTCGCAAAAAGAAAAGGAGTACTTGTGGCACCTTAGAGACTAACCAATTTATTTGAGCATGAGCTTTCGTGAGCTACAGCTCACTTCATCGGATGCATACTGTGGAAATTGCAGAAGACATTATATACACAGACACCATGAAACAATACCTCCTCCCACCCCACTCTCCTGCTGGTAATAGCTTATCTAAAGTGATCATCAAGTTGGGCCATTTCCAGCACAAATCCAGGTTTTCTCACCCTCCGCCCCCCCACAGACAAACTCACTCTCTTGCTGGTAATAGCCCATCCAAAGTGACCACTCTCTTCACAATGTGTATGATAATCAAGGTGGGCCATTTCCTGCAGAAATCCAGGTTCTCTCACCCCCTCACCCCCCTCCAAAAACCACACACAAAAACTCACTCTCCTGCTGGTAATAGCCTATCCAAAGTGACCACTCTCCTTACAACCTGCATGAAAATCAAGGTGGGCCATTTCCAGCACAAATACAGGTTTTCTCACTCCCCCACCCCCATACAAGTACTCCTTTTCTTTTTATTAAACAAAAGGAAATCGAATGCATTTCTAGCTAGATTATTTACAAACTTAACAGGAGTTGTAAGGCTGCATTCCTGAGCTGTTCCCAGCAAAAGCAACACACAGACAGACAAACCCTTTGTCCCCCTCCCCCCGACCCCCGCTCCAGATTTGATTAAAGTATCTTGTCCCCTCATTGGTCATTTTGGGTCAGGTGCCAGCGAGGTTATCTTAGCTTCTTAACCCTTTACAGGTGAAAGGGTTTTTCCTCTGGCCAGGAGGGATTTTATAGCACTGTATACAGAAGGTGGTTACCCTTCCCTTTATATTTATGACAGATATGAACCCCATTTAGCCTTAATCCATCTCCTGGGAGCAAGTGAGCAATATGCCATAGTTTTCAAAATTGGGTGCTTAAAGATAAGCTCCTAAATTCAAATGTAATCATCAATACTGTTTAATATATATATTGCACTTTACATGCTCAAAGAAATAAGTGGCTTCATTTTCAGTTGCTTCGCCTCTGAAAATCAGGCAATTTTGACATAAATTACCTAAATATGGATTTTGGTGTTTTACTTCAAAGCTGCTTGCCTGTACATTTTGGTCAATATCTCTACTAAATGTTTTTCCTTGCTGTGTGCTGTATTCTATTTTCCATTCCATTTGCCTTCTCCCAACAAATATTAATACTGTTACTATAGTTCTTAGTAAATGTAATAACCAGGAATGAAAAACAGAGAAATTGTTTTAAGTAACATGTATTGTCAAGAAATAGGCACAAGCTGCAAATTCTGCATTTGGATTTCCAATACCCTAAAGTTCAGCAAATTCAGATTTAGGGCTTTGGATCAGTCTATTATTGAAACATGAGCCACTGGCAAAATTTGGACCCAAATTTTTAAACATTCCTAAGGTTCTAGGGCTTGAACCTGGGGTTTTACTTTGGACCCATCTTGAATGCAATCTATAAAATAAACCATTTCCTAGAGTGCAGCACTGTAAAAGTCAACATTTTTATCACTGTATACCATGGGAAGTTTCTCCACTGAGGCCTATATTTGGGGGCTGTCCTGCTCTCATTTAAGCTTGTGGAAGTTTTTTAATGGAACCTGAATCAGGATTTTTTAAATAAAAGAATTTTCTACAGTAATGTGGAAATATTACAATGAGGAAAATGTTGACTTTTTTTAGTACACCTACTCTACATGCATGACTTCAACCCCAAGGACATCATAAAATGTGAAAAAGGACTAAAATGTTTTATATAATTAAGAAAAAAATGGTATAATTCCCTAAGAAGATTTTTCTTCTGAGAGAGTGAATTTTAATTGCATCTTTCCTAGTCTGAAGATTTATGGGCAATTAATTATAGTTAAAAGGTCTCTGCAGATTTGAGGGAGCAAATCTGCATTCCCAAAGTTTGACTGGCAGAAGCCATGGAACGAAAGGTTGCATTCCACGATTGAATACACTCCATATGATACTTCATTAATTGGTAGTACACTTGTTTATTGAAGGGGGCCAAGGCTGTTTCTGTTAAGTATATTGGCCAAAATTTGTGCACTCAAAGAAAGTCAGGGACCTAAATCAGTGGCTTGATTTTCAGAGATCCTGAGCAGCCACAGTTCCCTATGTTTATTAGATAAAACATGTAGTGTTACCTGTTATCTAGTGCTGTCTTTAAGTTAGGGCTATCAAGATTTTTAAAAATCTGGGCTTTAGTCCCCCTCAGGGTGCAGGTCTCCAGCCATCAGCTCCCCCACTGCCTCTGGAGCTTCAGACCTCCACTCAGCTCCAGTCTTCAGGGCTCTGGGCTTCCAACCCCCGGGGGTGCAGGGTTCCGCCCACGGAGCTCTGGGGCTCCAGCCACCCAACTTGCTGCAATGTGTTAATTATTCCGTGAATTAATCCTTAATTGACAGCCCTTGTGCAAAGTGAAAGGTCATGGGGACTTCTCAGTTGGAAGCAACAGAGGAGGAGTAAGAACTGGATGTATTGGTTGAAAACTATGAGCTGCCAATATGATACAGCTGTGAAATAGGCTAATTCAATCCTAGGATGCATTATGCGAGACATTTCCAGTAGAGATAGGTATTGTACAAGGCACTGGTGAGACCTCATCTGGAGTACTGGATGCAATTCTGGTCTCCCATGTTTAACAAAGATGATTTCAAACTGGAACAGGTTCAGAGAAGGGCTGCTAGGATGATCAGAGGAATGGAGAAATTGCCTTACAAGAGGAGACTTAAGGATCTTGGCTTGTTTAGCCAAACAAAATGAAGGCTGAAGGGAGGTATGCCTGCTCTCTATAAATATGTCAGAGGGATAAACATCAGGAAGAGAGTGGTGCTATTTAAGTTAAGGGCCAGAGGAAGTACAAGATATGAATTGGCCGTCAACAAGTTTAGGCTTGAAGTTAGATGAAAGTTTCTAACCATCAGAGAAGCGAAGTTCTGGAACAGCCTTCCAAGAGGAGTAGTGGGGGCAAAAAAACTAACTTGTTTCAAGACTGAGCTTGATAAGTAGGACTGTCAAGCGATTTAAAAATTAATCACGATTAATCAGTGTTTTGATCGCACTGGATAAAAAGATGGTTATATGTAGCTATTGCAAGGCTAAGTTCCAATACCATCGAAGTACTTCAAGTCTGCACTACCACCTACATGCTAAACATGCTTTCACCTTCAGTTCTTATGCTACAGATAACCCACTGACAGCAAATGAATCCCACCAGCCGTGACCGAGTTTCAGGATTGCTACAAGCCCATGGATCAAACAAAGTACAACAGCTTAACCAATGCTATTACAAAGTGGATAGCTAAGGACAGCAGACCACGCAACACTGAAAAGGACAAATGGCTAAGAGATGTTATTCACATGGCATTTTCCAATCAGTCATACACCTTGCCCTCCTGAGGAATCATTACATCATC
The DNA here is from genome assembly GCF_965152275.1 of Natator depressus. Taxonomy (NCBI): domain Eukaryota; kingdom Metazoa; phylum Chordata; order Testudines; family Cheloniidae; genus Natator; species Natator depressus. Next base: position 94,430,548 of record NC_134235.1, on the reverse strand, counting down.
ATGAATACATGAGCTATATCACAATGAGAAGACTACAAAGTTGGATCTTCTCAAAAATTCACTAGCTGTTGCTTTGACTGGTGACATCCTTGAGCAATCACAGCTATCTTGGAGTCACAGCACACACCTGATTGATGCTTCATGGACATTGCAGTCCTTTACTTTAACAGTAACACATACCAAAGAGAGACATTAGGTTGAAACATGTGTAGAGCATTTCTTGGACGTTGTGAAAGAACAGAATATTCAAGAAAAGATAACAACAATTAGTACTAACAGTGCAATCAAAACTGCAATTAATCATGATTAATTTGTTTTTAGTTAAATGCTGAGTTAACTGCAATTAATTGACAGTCCTACTTTAAATTAAATGGGAATGTTCCAGTTCTTTTTGTTGCCATTGTGGCCAGTGTTAACACTTTAGAGGTGGTTGGGAACAACTAATTCTCTGTAAATAGCGTCTCAGTGTTATGGAGTCCTGCCTTCTCATGACAGTGCTGTTCCTTTGGGTTTTCAATAAATTAGCAAACTGGAATTAAATCACATGAAAATACATCATTTAAATTAAGGTGCCCAATTAGATAGCTCATATATGCACTTGTATTCGTCTTACCCCACCACAGCCAATAAATATCGGTCTCATTTGAATAAGCCACTTAATGAAAATATTACAGTCCATGCAAGTCCAGACATGTACCCAGTTATCTTTATGGCAATTACCAATTTTTAGGCATACACTCCAAGAACATCATGGTGATATTTATTCTGCACTCATTCTTCTGTGCTAAGGAGGAATTTTAACAGAACAGAACTTTTCTAGCCAGGTTAGGTACATGAAAGCAGTTTGTGTGTGTACCCAAAACCAAACAAACTGGTGTGGTTGAATAGATTCATAAGGTTGTCTTTTCCAAAAGGTCAGAAAAATAAGATAATATGGCTTTGTCATGTTTTATATTTTGTTTTTACGTTATTTCTTCTCGCCCTCCATAAACCTGCATGTCTCTCTAAAAACAGAGCGAGAGGTATTAAAGATCTAGTGTAAACCTCCTAATTATATTGCAGAGGTAATTGTTATAACCGGTCATTCTTATAGCTAAAGGACACAATAATAGAGACCTGAGATTTGGGCTGCCAAACACAGTACACGAGTTAACATGATGGAAACCCATTCCTAAAATGATTGTGTTGCTGTGCTCATTTGCCCTTATTTAAAAATAAATAAATAAAAAAATCCCCTATTATTCAAAGATAAAAAGCCTATTTTTTTTCTCTCCACTACATAACTACAGTAGTTGTGTAACCTTAAGCAAGTGGCCTGTGCACTGCGTACACAGTAAAATATCAGAGCCATGTGGGGTAAATGCGTCACCACTCCACTTTCAGTCACAGATTAACAGAAAGGGGGGATTTGACCATCCTCAACTCCAGTAAGCCTCACACCCATGACCCCTAAAATTTTTCACAACTTGAACTTGTCACTTTCCCAGCATTATGCTACTACACATGGAGTAATACCAACTGCTACTCCTGTGCATAGCACTATAAAATGCCCTTATTCTATGCATTCAGCTGGATCACCAGAGGAAGACCTGAGTTATTCTACGAAAAGGTTCAACATTAACATTTTACATAAAAATAAAGATACAATTTTTGTCATTATTTTACTACCTTCAGGACAATGTGTTAAGATACGTGTGCACTAAAGTCAGCCTAGGTCCTCCACCTTGTAATTACAGTATGCATTAGATCACAATGTGTTGCTGTAGAAAAGGACTATGAGATCATAAATAAAAGTATTGCTAAATCTCAAACTGCCCTGCATAATTCATAAGCTTCAAAGAAAGCACCAGCAAATATGTTTCAAATTACAGACATATTTAAACAATAAAAATTCCTTCAGCAGTTATCTGAATTGGTAATATGATATGGCATTACTATATAGAAGAGCATTAAGGAGGGATTGGACAGTTCAGAGATCGATCACCTTTAAGATGATAAATCTAATGCAGCCCAAGTTAAAAGAGAGTAAATGTTGTTTTCATCTGTATGTGGGGACTCTATGATGTTATATTAGTAGAACCAGTATTTGTATTACTGTAGTATCTAGAATCTCTAAGATCACAGCTTCATTGTGTTAGGCACTGTACGAACACACAGTGAGAAATAGTTTCTGCCCAAAACAGCATACAATCTAGATAATTTGGCTGAGTGGTAGCCAACGAGTTTTGTGGTTTCAGTCCAGTTCCCAGTGAGCAAATGTCCACATTTTTAAAAAGCCACCATAATTAAAAAACACTTGTTGGCATTCCAAGTGCAGAAAGACGAAAGACTGAATGGACCATAAAGACTAAACTACCAGTACATTCTCACGACATAGAGGTGGTCTGTCTAGACAAGCTTGGAGGTAAACTGCAGGGAGAAGTGGGGGAAATGTTGAATTGCCATGGTCTATGGCAGGAGTAGTCAATATGCAGACCGCGGACCAAATCCGGACCTCCAGATGCTTTTGAACGGACCGCAAAATCTTTTTGTTTACTTCTCATTGTTGTTATTATTTTGTATTATTTTCTCTGGAATGTGGACTTGACCATATCTTGCCTGAGAAATTTGGACCTTAACAAAAAATAATTGGTTACCCCTGTTCTATGGTATTCATGTTTTGAATATAAATTAAAAACTTCAGTCTTCAAGGTCTCAGTTTCAATTTATCTACATGCACATAAAGGCTGTGTCTACACTATGAGCTAGGGATGCGATTCTCCTGTTTATATCCACATACTCATGCTAACTCTCATCAAGCTAGTATGAGTACACACAGCATTGTAGCCGTGGTAGCATGGGTAACGGCAGCAGAGGCTCAGCCGAGCCATACGGGGTACAAATCCACCTGAAACTGCTGGGTATGTACTCAACACGGTTCAGTTGCGCCTCTGCTGTCACGACCACCACCACCCGCGGTACTTCAGTTACACTACTATTTATACTCACCCTAGCTTGAAGAGAGCTAGTGCGAGTATGTGTACACAAGCAGGGGAATCACACCCCTAACTTGTACAGTAGACGTAGCCACTACGCCCCTTGTGAGGTAACCAGCTACGGTAATCAAGTAGTAATAGCCCAACTTTTAAAGACATATTGCTAAAATATTAAATTAATACTCGCAATATAATTTATATGTATCAAATCCTACATTTAAATAAAGTGCCCATTGGTACTACTGGTATAATTCAAGGGATACCTTTAATAGTGTTGAAGCCTAAGCTTTAAAAATTCCATCCCACAGTCTGTTTCATTCTCTTGTATATCCTGGTCAGCAGGGTCTGTTGTAGTCTGTAGAGACTCTGTGTACAGAACTCTGTGTACAGAACTCGCACTGAAGTTCTACACCCAGAAGACTTACAGTATTTTGTGATTAAGATTTTTAGAATGCTATTCCACCCTCATACCACCTAACATTAGAAATTCAAAGAGGTTCAGCACCTAGTTACTACGGTGATCAGCACTTTCAAAATACCTCAAGAAGATAAAGTCCCCAGTGGGTGGGCTGTGACATCCTTCCAAGCAGAGATACATATATGTCTCAGAGTTGTTCGCACTGATTAAACTGTATTTGACAATTCATCAAAAAGGTGCTTTCATTGAATGTCATTTACTCACCTACTCTGTATCATCTCTCTCCTCCTCTCTCTCTTTCTCTCTGAGGATTCATGAGTGTCAAGTTATTATAGGAGATATCTTGGCAGTTTAGGATGAAATGTATCTCAAATATTAACCATCTCCTGGATGTGGCTGCTGAAGTAATTCTAAATCTCCATTATCCACATACACATTTTCTGTTTATCTTCTGTTATAAGAAACTGATTTTGCTTTAACCTGATTACAAATAATGTCCTGATGCAATTAAAATTACATTAATTATTTAATATTTAATTAGAAATTTAATTATATCAAATACTTTCAGTAAATAGATGTTAATTTGCATTTCATTCAGATTTCAAAAGTATAAGGCCTAATGACAGTATTTTTTTAGTAAAATGCACAGTGAATTAGGCATGCAACAATCATTATTCTTAATGGGAAACAGTCACCGACTTCCCTACATGCTTTGGGATTATAAATTTATTTTAGTCAATCCACTTGTGAAAACTGAGGTATGTTTGAATATCCATGCACAGTATTTTGTTATAGACTAACACACAACACAACATGACCTAACACCAAATACAAACGCCAAGATTTTTTTAAAAATCCATGCCTAAAAAAGTAGGGCTTCTAAATCCACATTTAAAAACCTCCACAAGTATTGCAAAACAGGTTTCTCTGTGTACACAATTTCCTGCAAGCCTGATCTCAGTTGCATATTTACTGCATATATGTGGATATGAAAGTTTTTAAAAATAGACAGGTATTGAACTGCATAACTAGAACAGTTTCAAAGCAGTCACTTCTAGGTGAGCTATGGGTTCATTGTGTGATGTTTTGTTCATTTAAATGTTTGAACACTACCCCATTCCCAGCGCAAATTGTCACTTTCATGTTAGTTTCAGTTTTGCTGCCTGAACACTAAAGTGAACACAGCAGACAGCTGGGTTTTTATCAGCTTGTGTCTGTGACTATCTCCTTCTCTGCTGGGTTCAAATAGAACATTTAGCACCACTGAAAATCATGCTTTAATCCCTTAACACAGCCTTTAACCCATTTATTTTGTCCTACTTTGACCTTGTCCTCTAGATCCATTGATAAACAATTCTGTCCAGTAGCTCTGACCTCTGCAGGTGTAGCCCTCTCCCTCCAAGCTCTAATTTACTCCCTGCCTCCCCTTCTAGAAGCTATGGTGTCTGTCTCTGTCTAGTGTTGATGTTTGTTACCTAAGAGACAGAAGTTTTAAGGTGAAAGGAGTACCACAGCAAACTTCACTTTACAAAGAGTGAAACTATCCTGCAGGGCCACAGACTGGCAACGGAAGCCCACACTTTACCAGGCTCTAGGAAGGGATATGACAATGACTGTTACCAACAATGAAAAGCAGAGTGTGAGTGTAGCTATAGGCCCACCAATCCATCAAGTAGGAATCCTCTCCATCAAGAGGTAACAGGATGGCTGCCAAGAAAGGAGGCAGCATCTCAAGCCATTCTCCAGACCTCCCATGGGGAAGGTATTAGCCAAAAGCTGAATGTGAGTGGTCTTTCATGGAGCTCTAAGTAAAATGATCATGCATCTCCTAGGGAGGCCTTGTAAATGCACAAACCTGGTGATCCTATGCTGAAAATTAAATCCCTGGACACTTGGGCAAATGATTTCAACAGAGAAGAAAATGAAGCAGAGGTAGAGAAGCTAAGGGACATCACAATGAGAGAAGCTAAGTTTGTGGAGCAAATGCAACAGAATGGTAATTTTCATATATTTGAATGCTTGAACTAAAACAGACTGCTGAATCAACAGTACTGACGTGGTAGATGTATAAGATAAAAAATGTTCAGTAGCCTTGTGATATGTGGTTGCTTATTTTCTATTATTTATAGCATATGACTGTTAAATTCTTAAAGTATACAGCAAAATCCCCAAGCCAAAAACGGAAAGTAAAGCATGATCCCATTTCCCTCACCCTTAACCATCCACATCTAGTCTGCCCTCATACCAGAACATTCAGAGAGCTGGCATGCAACACTCTTGATTTATCTTCCTTGAAAAATATTGAAAAAATGAATAATGATGCCATTATTCATCTTGCAGTGTTTTCAACCCCAACAAATCAAGTCTTTGAAAGGTTCACAATTTAGCTTTTTCAATAAAAATTACAAGTCATTAGCCAAGTCAGATGAAAGCAAATTAAACTGGAAGCCCGGGCTGGACAAAAGGTTTAAAACAAACTGCTGCATTCCTATCCACCACCCCTTTGCCCCCCAGTATTCCATGCAGCTCATCCACTATCAAAAATACCTTTGTACCTGGACCTGATATTATATCATTGTGACAGGGTCGGGCCAGATGGCTATACGAGAGTAAGAGAAGGCAGATATATTAGCCCCAGGTTAAGTAGATCCCTTTTCCCTGGGTAAGGTAACAGCGAAGGTTCCAGAACAATCAGGAACATTCTGGAGACAATTAAGACAGACAGGCTGATTAGAACACCTGCAGCCAATCAAGAAGCTGCTAGAATCAATTAAGGCAGGCTAATCAGGGCACCTGGGGTTAAAAAGGAGCTCACTTCAGTTTGTGGCACACATGTAAGGAGCTGGGAGCAAGAGGCACTAGGACCTGAGAGTGAGAACGCGGACTGTTGGAGGACTGAGGAGTACAAGCATTATCAGACACCAGGAGGAAGATCCTATGGTATCCTAAGGATAAAGAAGGGGTTGGGAGGAGGCCATGGGGAAGTAGCCCAGGGAGTTGTAGCTGTCGCACAGCTGTTCCAGGAGGCACTCTAGACAGCTGCATTCCACAGGGCCCTGAGCTGGAACCCGGAGTAGAGGACGGGGCCAGGTTCCCCCCAAACCTCCCAACTCCTGGTCAGACACAGGAGGAGTTGACCTTCACTGTGGGTTCACAAAAATGGCCAAACTAAGGGCTGCCGTGAAGCACCAAGGTGAGCAAATCCGCCAATAAGCGCAAGACCCACCAAGGTAGAGGAGGAACTTTGTCACAATCATATATAGAACAAAGTGCTCTATCAGTCAGGAATCTTGTTCACATAGGATAATATTTTTGACCGATAGAATTCTACTATTCTACAATGACAACATTGCTACTGGGAATAGAAACAAACATTTGGGTATTGTGGGGCTATAATTCTGATTATAAATTCCTATGATAAGCCAGGATGGCACTGTTGAAGATGATCATGTGGTCACCAGAAAACACAAGTTGTATCTGTAGCCCTGTCACGTTAACATTTGCTTGATTTTTATTTTATAAAATATGTATTCCACATAGTAGTCTGCTTGTTGTGGATGTTCCTGCTGTCACTATTTCTAACCTCGCTTTGCGAGTCAGGGATACAGATAAGATGCTAAAAGGGGCAGCTTTGGCAACCTCTGAAGCCCTCAGATGTTTTTGCAAACTTTCATTCTTTATCCAAATAGATATGGTATGGAGACTACATTGGCATCATTAGTTGATGACGACCTCCTACTGATGGACAAAGATTGAGTGTTCATGCTTCATCTTCTTTCATCTGGCTTAGATAGGTATCAGTGACTACAAATTTATATCTAGATTTGATAGCCAGCACATTGCGGCAGCAGTGAGCTGGTGAATGTCCTTCAGGCCTCCAGCGAAAAAACAAAGGGGACACTCAGATATGATGTGCTCCATCATTTGTAGCTGTTGATCACAGTTGCATACTCGTGTTTTCCTCATTTTCCATTTAAAGAGAGTTTGTCCACATCTCCCATGAAATATCCTGATGCAATTCAATCTATACCAGTCTTTCTGACATAAATCAAAACCCGGTGGTTCCTTGGCAGGTTCAATGACGAATTGCTTACTTTGAGTAGTCAAAATGCTCCATGTGGCTCTCCATTTCAGCCTCAGTGTCAAAGTAGGGTGTAAGGTGATCATAATGCCCCAGCCTGCTCCCTCCCCAGTCACTGATCACCAGTGTCACAGAGGGCTCTGGTCCTATGATACTTCTGGGGTATATATTATAAGCAACATAGAGTAACACCATTGGAGAGTAAAGGTTGCACTAATGTTTCAGTCTAAAAGGTCATATCCCAGATTCTTATAACTTCCTCAAACTCTTACTTCTGAAATTTTACACATTTGTTCTTAGATTAGTAGTATTATTTTTCTGAAAGTTTGAAGGGAGGGGGGGAACAATTTCAGCTGTGCTCTTCTGTGACCTTACCTCCATGCTGACTTTCCACCACAGGGTTCCCAAGATAACACAGGGTGAAACACAGCTTGGAAATACTAGCAAGTTATATTTTCCATAACACTCTGTTCCCAGAAATTAGGACTGTCCAACTTCACTGGCAATATTTAAAGACAAATTGGATGTTTTTCTAAGAGAGATGCTCCAGTTCTCTGGCCTGAGCCATACAGTAGGTCAGACTAGATGATCACAATGGCCCCTCCTGGCCTTGGAAACTATTAAATGTATGCGGTACTACAAAGTACATCGGTAAAGCAGAAATTCAAAATCCACCATTGGCTACTGGAGCCCATTATAAATGTGAGGTACCATCTGATGCACTATTGGAAGCGTCTTAGAATTTTACTGGAACTAGAACACATTTCATTTGAACACACTAATCAAAGACTGGTCTGGGACAGAGAGACTCGACACACACTGCAGACTATTAATTCAAATGAAATAAAGTAAAAAAAAAAAAAGTAGGTATTGGATTTTATGTTTAACATGGTTTCTGAGTCTCTGAGTAAATATCCTGCATGCAGAATGACATCCTTTACTATATTAAGTCTCCCTGCAGCAAAGAGTAATAATAATTTTGTAGCTTAACTTTTACAAACTTACATGATCCCTTGTCTTCTAAGCACTAACAGATTCAGAGGGGTTTTTTGCAATTAGTCCTTTCAGCTTCTTTGCTTTGATATACATGTCCAGTTATATAGATTAATATAAATCTCAATAATAGTCTGAAAATAGGTACTGTGAGGCTTACAAAATGTTATACAATATATTTCAGAAAAAAATAAAGAAGAAGCTGAACCAAATACACACAAAAACACTCAAAATACCTAGTCAAGCCTTGTTCCAGTAACATACTGAAAGAACATTGAGCTGGAATTCTTTGTAGTGTCTGTTTATTTCACTAGTCTAGTCTCTAAGGCTCTTCCCTATGTTGAATCTGTATAATAAACTCTGCAACTGAGAGAAGAGGGTCAGAGTTGACTGACATTTATTAATAATTCTTGCAAAAATCTTATATGCCCAAGAAAAGATTGTGCCTTATATCATTAATTCTTCCTTCTGGCTTTCAGCACATATAGAAAGCAATAATAAAATATCACTATATTTTAGTTGCAAATGCTAATACAACTATGATAAATAAAGTGGGGGGATAGCTCCCTTTGATGGACACCCAGCCAGCAAGTTAGCTATAAAATTCCTCTTGGTAGCTGTTCTTTACTTGCTTTACCTGAAAATGGTTAAAAAGTCCCCCAGGTTAAAAAAAAAAAAAAAAAAAGTGGGCACCTGACCAAAAGAGCCAATGGGAAGGTAGAACTTTTTAAAATGGGGAAAGAAACTTTCCCTTTGTCTGTTGTTCTCTGGGCTGCAGAAACACTGAGCAGCAATGCTATAAGCAGGACTGTTGTGTAAGGTTTGAACCAGATATGAAAAAGTATCTTCCACACCTAGAAGAAATAATTTGGATAGGGAATGTTTAGTTAAATGCTATCAGGTTTATTTCTTATTTTGGCTTGTGGATCTCCTCTGTGCTAATCCCTGATGCTTTTGTTTGCTTATAACCTTTAAGATGAACCCCCAAGAAAGCTATTTTGGGTGCTTAATTTTTGTAAGTGTTCCTTTTAAGATCTAGCAAAAGCCTACGTTTTAGATGTATTTTTTCTTTTTAATAAAACTTACCTTTTTTAAGAATAGAATTGGATATTTGGTGTTCTAAGAGGTGTGTGCATGTTGTTTGATTAGCTGGTGGCCACAGATAATTTCCTTTGTTTTTTTCTCAGCACTTCCCCGTAAGGCGGGCGGGAACTGGGGGGTGTGAAAGGGCTTGAGGGTACCCCACAGGGAGGAATTCCCAAGTGCTCCTTCCTGGGTTCAAAGGATTATTTTTTCATTTGGGTGGTGGCAGCATTTACCAAGCCAAGATCAGAGAAAAGCTGTAACCTTGGGAGTGTAATACAAGCCTAGAGTGGCAAGTATTTTTTTTAATCCTTGTGAGCCCCCACTTCCTGCACTCAAGGTGCCGGAGTGGGGATTCAGCCTTGACAACAACTATTTTCAAATTACAGTTTAAGTCTGAAACAGTAGCTTACAGTGGTAGCTTAATAGGCAGAAGCAAACTATTTGAAAAATTTAACAAGGGGAGAAAGCACAGCCCAAGACATGAGAACATTGTTTTAAAATTGAATAGAACAGTAAACTTCACTTGGCACTAGCTTCTGTCATTTTCAGAAAACCTGAAAATGAAAACAGACTTAATGAATAATCTAAAAAGCAGATATTAGGAAGATAAAAGTACTGATGTCAACAATCTCAGGCAGTTGGACACGATGGCTCTTTCTTCTCTCTTGTACTCAAATCAATCCTAGACCTCATGACACAATGTAGATCTAATAGTTGCATTTGTCCCTCTCCAGGCTAAAAGCTTTTTGATAATTAAGAGGTATGGAAATCAATGATGTAACTATCATTTCAACTATAGATTTGTTTCAGAAGTGGTTGCATAACTTGATACTCAAACATTTTCCTTGGTCTTCTGCTCAGAAAAAGGAATTTCATTAGCCTAAAACATGGGATTCATCAATACTGCATGCTGCAATATTTTACCTACGTTGTCACCAGATTTTTTTACAGAAATGTCTGCTATGTGCCCTCACACTTTTGGTGTAAATGATAGTTTCTCTCTAGTTAACAAATTTTAACTTGTATTAAAGCCTTATCTGTAAACATGGCAGTACTGCAAAATCAGCAACTACAGCCTAGATAGCTTCACCCAATTAGAGATCTTTTGTGCCAAGAGCTACAGCAGAGACAGATTGTGTGTTGGACTTTATTAACTCATTCTTTTTACAATAGAACAATTAAGTGCCTCTTCTGCAACCATATTAAAGTCAATCTAACTGTTCTATAGTTACACTGCCTTTGCCTGGAATAATTGTGGTCTTCAGGCTGGGAATTTTTCAATTTGAGCTTTCATGTAAATAACCAAGTGAATCCAAGGTTTACATGAGAGAAAAATAAATTATTTATCTGCAGTACTTGCCAAACTAATATGAAAAGAATTTTGCAGGTTTCAGCTTTGGAATATCTAGCATAATTTTACTATTCCATGTTTGCTCCAATTATACCACCCTTCACCTGTGCACATACACATACACGATTCCAAAAAAATATGTCTAGTAGGAGGATGTTGCAGTATCTTTTCTTTTGCTACCTTTTTTCTCCCTGTTCTGAAACTGACAGTTCATAAGAATAAAGTCTGATAAACGACACATATTAGCTGTTTAAACAAAGGAGCAAAATGCAACCTGAAAGGATTATCTAGTTGTGAAGAATCACGCCCTATGTTATCCCATAGACATTTAGGGTAAAATCCTGGTCTCATTCAAGTGAGAGTTTTTAAATTGAGTTCAGTGGGGCCAGGATTTCACCCCTAGATGATAAATAGTTGTAAAAATATTTGAAAGAAAGACAGACAGACAAAGTACCATGGAGGGGAGTCATATTTGTGGATCATATTTGTGTTATAAATTTGTACAATGTCTGGAAGAATTGGGTCCTGACTGACTGGCACTACTGCAATACAAATAATAATAGGCTCTGATCTTCCAAGGTGCTGAGCAAACCCAGCACCTACTAACTTCAAAAGGACTTGTGGGTCTTCTGCCTCTTGCAGGCCCATAACAAATTATGCGATGAAATAATATTTTACACCTATATAGAATACAAATAATAAGGAAGGAAGAAAGTAATTATTAGAAGAATTGGCATTAATTACATCTATCAAGATAATTTTAATATTGTAATTAGTCTAACTCATATACTAAAATTGTGACTTAATATTTTACACTGATTTTAAAGAAAGAAAACAACAATATGCATATGCAAAAACATTAATATATTTAATTACCTTTAATTGCTGTTACTCGGGCCAGGTTAAGGCACATGGCTTGTAGGCCTGTGCCTAGAGCACCAGCTCCTGGGGTGGTAATATTACACCAGAATCTCAGATTTTACTTAAAGTAGTAGTAAGTCTCTCACTTCCATGGTTGTGAAGAAAAGTGTAAAAACATAAACCAAGCATAACCAATGTAGCAATGACACCTGTCAAGGTTCCCTCCCCAATCTGAACGCTAGGGTACAGATGGGAGGACCTGCATGAAAACCTCCTAAGCTTACTTTTACCAGCTTAGGTTAAAACTTCTCCAACGTATAAACTATTTTACCCTTTGCCCTTGGACTTTTGCTGCCACCACCAAACGTCTAACCGGGTTTTTTTATTAGGAAAGAGCCATTTGGAAACGTCTTTCCCCCCAAAATCCTCACAAAAACCTTGCACCCCCCTTCCTGGTGAAGGTTTGGTAAAAATCCTCACCCATTTGCATAGATGACCACAGACCCAAACCCTTGGATCTTAAGAACAATGAAAAAGCAATCAGTTTCTTAAAAGAAGAATTTTAATACAAGAAAAGGTAAAAAGAATCACCTCTGTAAAATCAGGATGGTAAATACCTTACAGGATAATTAGATTCAAAACATAGAGAATCCCTCTAGGCAAAACCTTAAGTTACAAAAAGACACAGAAACAGGCATATCCATTCCATTCAGCACAGCTTATTTTCTCAGTCATTTAAAGAAATCATAATCTAACGCATATCTAGCTAGATTACTTACTAAGTTCTAAGACTCCATTCCTGTTCTGTCCCCAGCAAAAGCATCACCCAGACAGACCCAGACCCTTTGTTTCTCCCCCCTCCAGCTTTGAAAGTATCTTGTCTCCTCATTGGTCATTGTGGTCAGGTGCCAGCGACGTTATCCTAGCTTCTTAACCCTTTACAGGTGAAAGGGTTTTTCCTCTGGCCAGGAGGAATTTTAAAGGTGTTTACCCTTCCCTTTATATTTATGACAACACCTGAGTCAGCTGAATACAAAATAACCCAAACAAACAAACCAAAAAAAACCACACACTGAAAAACTGTGAACTCCCCTATTCAATTTATTGCTATATTAATTCCATGAATCCACTGTTCTGGGGACCTGAACAATACCACCCTAGCTAATGGCTCTGTGTGGGGCAACAGGAGAAGTCTGTACCAGGATTGACCAAAATACCCCAGCAGATACACCCTAATGCAGCTCTTCAAGGGAGGGACAGTATCTACTGCTGCGGGCGGGGAGCATACTGCTGCCTTAGAAGTCACCTGCTACTACCGTTCTTAGGGCTTGTCTACATTACCTGCTGGATCGATGGGCAGCAATCAATCCAGCAGGGGTAGATTTATCGCATCTAGTCTAGACGCAATAAATCGACTGCCGAGCGCTCTTCTGTTGACTCTGGTATTCCACCAGGGCGAGAGGCGCAGGCGGAGTCGACAGGGGAGCGTCAGCCGTCGACTTACCGCCATGAAGACACCACGGTAAGTAGATCTAAGTACATCGACTTCAGCTACATTATTCACTTAGCTGAAGTTGCGTACCTTAGATCGATCCCCCGCTCCCCCATAGTGTAGACCAGATCTTAGTGTTGGAGGGTGCGGGGGGAATGAATCCATTGAGTCCAAATCCTGCAAATAGTTATGCTTAAATGAAAGTTTGCATAGAAAGTGCATATCAAACTCTTAAATTATAAACTCTTTAATGCAGAGGCCTGTCAATTGTATTACTCAATAAAGCACCACGCATACCTAAGCCACTGAACAAATACCAATGACAATTCAACATGAAAGCTCTCTCAACAATCAGCTATAGTAGATTTTTCTCATGGCCATTCAGTTACAAGAGGTGGGTATGCGGGCTTGAAGAACTGTTTTGTTTGGATAGCACCATAAAGTTGGGGTCTGGACTCCCAGGGTAACACACAAACTGCATAATCGTGGGCTTAATAGTAATGGAGGCTGTACAAGTCACACAACTAATGTATTCATTCATCAGACATGTGAGGCAATATACAAAACTATTCTACCATAGATTTAGCTGATCTATGCAGTGGCATTGGCACAGGCTCCAAAAAGCAGTGGAAATGCATCTCTTCACCAAAGATGTAATTATGAGATGAGCAACTCTTAAAAAATTAAAAGGATAAGTACAGCTATGGCATAAATTTGCATTTTAAAAATATTCAGAAGTACTTAAAAAAAAGCAAATTATTTGGGTGAACAAAAGGTTTTTTTAAAACTTTAAATATCCTTAATATGTATAAAAAAACCAGACCTCCCACAAACCAAAGATTCCACACTGACTTTACACCTCTAAGTGCTTTGAACCCAACTCTGTCCAGCAATGCAAAGCTGGACAATGCATAACTGAAAGGTACTGAGAAAAATCTCAGTGCTGTGGTTTATTTGCTTGCCTTTTTTAAAATCATGTTGGCAATTCACTGTCACTTAAAGAAAATCTGCCATGTATCACTTTGGCTACTAACATCATAAATCACATTCTTTGGAGGGGATCTAAAATAAGTTGGCTAAATAACTAGAGTTCCCAAAATAAAACTTTATTGAAATTGGGCTAATATTTTCTTCAACTAAGTAATGCTATTTTCTAAAATTTTGCCATCAATCAATTACTTACGGCTTGAAGCCAAAGCTAGATACATTTTTCTGTGCAGTCTCGGCTTCTGGAGACAAGGGAGTGTTTAAAAGGGATTAACTCTCAGATAATGGTAAAAGATGTTCTGCTAGTAGATGAGGAATATAGACACCTATTTCAAAGAGAACAGAAGTTTGGAACTGTAGAAAGAGTAAAAGTTTTCTCCCCTTCCCTCTCCCCGCCACAGTTAAAAGAGAAAAATCTGATCCAATTAGCAAACTAAGACATCAAAGACTTCATGAAGCTACAGTACTTGGAGCATTTAAAAGCCTGACACTATCTAAGTTTAAAATGAATCTTCTCAGGTTAGCAGTTTTGAGAGCTTTAATAGTTTATAATTTATGTAACTCTTACCCCTTCAGTAAAAGAATTATGTATCTAAATTTTCCACTGATTTGATATGGGTATTTAAAAGAATCTCTTACACTTTATCATTTTAACAATGGTGTATTTATACTTCATGGATAAATAATGAGCATATACTATTTTTAAAGTTTGGTCTTTCTTTGTCAAGTTAGTCCAATGCAAAATATCCAAAAAAAAAAAATCTCAAGAGAAAGAAGACTTTACAAACACACATGCACAGTACCAGCTTTTTCCAATCATAGCAATCAACCCTTACAATCATAGCACCCTGATTTAAATATTTTTTAAACCTCTAGAAGTTTATTGCAGCTCAATTTTCCTTTTCCATTTGTAACTTTGGACTCACTAAATTAAGGCTGCCTGGATTTACTAGTGGATGAATAAGAAAAATAAAGTTACCAATGACATCTTTTAAGCCCTCTAAAAATCA
Source organism: Natator depressus (assembly GCF_965152275.1). NCBI lineage: Eukaryota > Metazoa > Chordata > Testudines > Cheloniidae > Natator > Natator depressus. The sequence goes on along the minus strand of NC_134235.1, from coordinate 94,415,294 downwards.
CATTTCCATAAAATATAGGAGAAAATTATATATTGGGTTATAAAGGTTTTGTTGACACTTTTTTAGGGTGACCTTCACAGCTCATAGTTTTGATACCCATGAATAATGCTGTCATACCAAGCTCATACCACTAAAACCGGTAAACCACCACTTATAGGAAATACAGACCTGTAAGTAGTTTTATACATATCACACACAAAAATCCACCAACAGTTTGCTCTTGGGTTGAAAATCCTTACGCATGCTGAAGGATTTTATGTAATGATGGGCCAAATTCATCCTTGTTGGTCAATCCCAGGCATATACTTGGCTCAGTGATGTTATACTTTTAATTAATCCATTAAAATGCCAATGAAAGCCTACAATTATATATGTATTAAGAGCAGGCCTTTACTCTTTATGCTGACTTCCAAAAAGTAGTAGAGAGAGATGAGTACTGGAATCCGCAAATGCTAGTTTTCCTGTCAGACAGTCATTTTTTTATCTTCATGAAGGTCTTTGAAAAGGGGAGTCAAGGGGAGAGGAAATCAGAAAGATTCAACCAAAAGGAACCAATTAATCATAACTTTTAAATATGCACTTCACTAGCTTGCAGTGGAGAAAACACAATTATTTATTCCAGGTTTTTATGTTTTTGGAACAATTCACTATTATTTATATTACAATAGTACCTAGTGACCCCAACCATGATCAGTGCTATGTACTGTACATACTTAGGATATTAAACAATTCCTGCCCTGAAGAGCTTACAATCTAAATCAGAGGTTCTCAAACTATGGTACATGGACCACTGCAGGTGGTGCACTGGCAGTCCCCTGTAAGTGGAGCTGCAGCATGCCTTCCCAGCCCGGTGGCTGCCAGGGCAGGAGAGAGACATCCCACCCCCACCCCTTTATCAGCCTGGTGGAGAGATTTAGTAGTATCTGGTAGGATTTAATTGGGCCCTTGTGTTATTTTATTTTAACTCACATTTAATCCAGAAACAAAATGTGTATTTCTTTAAATTGGTACCTACTACACTACATACATAGTTTTAATTGGTTTCATTTTTCAGCTGTGTATCCGTGGTTTGTATTTGATGCAATTCAGCTAACCTACCTATTGTATGTATTGAGCATCCTTGTCATGTGGAAAGTACTGACTGTATCAGAATGTAGTGTTTTTTCAAAAAATGTAACAGTTGTCAGACCAGTAAGTAGGATAGTAGTCAACCCCCAGACATGGATTTGTGGTTGAAAACTGGATATTTTAAAAAGAAAACAACAACAAATAATCAAACTAGTGACAGTGAGATCAGTGAAAAGTTCAAAATCGAACATGAGAGAGTACAGCAAGCGAAGATACATCTGCAAAGGAAATGTTTACCAGAAACCAGTACATCAAGTATGAGTACTGGTAATGAAAATACACTGAAACGCTGAAAACAGGTAAGACAATACCACTCAAGCTATATTAATATAGGTTTCAGAGTAGCAGCCATGTTAGTCTGTATTCGCAAAAAGAAAAGGAGTACTTGTGGCACCTTAGAGACTAAAATTTATTTGAGCATAAGCTTTCGTGAGCTACAGCTGAATGCATCCGATGAAGTGAGCTGTAGCTCACGAAAGCTTATGCTCAAATATTTTTTTTAGTCTCTAAGGTGCCACAAGTACTCCTTTTCTTTTTATATTAATATAGGCTTCACATGGACTGGTGAACAAGCTAAACCAAGGCGACAATATGTGTTATGCTACGCAGTACTGGCTAACAAAAGCTTGAAGCCTGCAAATCTCCGGCGTCATTTGGAAACAAATCATGTTGCTTTCAAAGATAAACCTCCTGAATTTTTTCAGCACAAACTGAATGAGTTGAAACAAGGGAAAGTTACAATGGTTGCTCATGCAACAGTAAAGGTAAAGGCCCTGGAAGCTTCATTTTGTACAAGCCTTTGAATCGCCAAAGCGGGGAAAGAACTCACACCATTGGGGAAGAAATTATTTCGCCTGCAGCTAAAGAAATTGCATTTATAATGTGCGGAGAGAAGACAGCAAAGCAGTTTGATTGTGTGCCTCTTTCAAATGACACTGTCATACAGAATTCAAGATATGGCAGCTAATGTTAAAGATATTCTCGTTAAACGTGTGAACAACAGTAGGTATTTTGCATTGCAGTTGGATGAAATGACTGATATCGCTGACGTTGCAAATCTTCTTACATAGACTAGGTATGAGTTGGAAGGGAAAGTACTGCAAGATATTTTGTTTTGTCATTCAATGCCAAGAAGAAAAACCCCGGACAACTTTTCCAGTTACTAGATGAGTTTGTGAAGGAACACAGTATTGACTGGCAATGCGTTGGAGTATGTACTGACAGTGCACAAGCAATGACGGGAAGACAGTGGAGTAATGGCTCGTATCCACGAAGTGGCACCTAATGCCACATGGGTGCACTGTAGCATTCATCAAGAGGCACTAGCTGCCAAGAAAATGACAGTGGAAATGAAGAGTGTTTTGGACTCTGCTGTGAAAACTGTTAATTTCATAAAGGATAGACCTATGAATTCTTGAATGTTTAGCGTACTGTGCAATGAAATGGATAGTGCTCATGTACAACTTCTTCTTCATACAGAAGCACGGTGGTTGTCAAGAAGCAAAGTACCTTCTTGTTTGTTCGAGCTACGTTCAGAAGTACAGCTATTTCTAACAGACCATCCATTCCAATTCATGTTTTGAAGATTCATCCTGGCTCTCACAATTGGCTTACCTCTCCAATATTGTCACACGCCTAAAGGAGTTGAACGCTGGATGGCAGGGCATTTCAGTGATTATATTGGATGTGCGAGACAAAAAAAATCAATACAATGATCAAAAAACTTGACTTGTTTGCTAGTCACGTAAAAAAGGATTATTTCAGTTAATTTCCAACATTGGAAGGTTTTCTGTCTGAAAATGAACTGGTTCTTGACAAAAAAAAAAAAAAGACATCAAAGAACATCTTGTTGCTCTTAAGCAACAGTTCAAAGATTGCTTTCCAGTAGAAGCTGAACCAAAAAACTGGGTATGTAATCCTTTTAAAATCAGTGAGCTGCCCTCTGGTTTGTCCAATAAGGCACAAGAGTGCTTGTTGGAGCTTTCTTGTGACAAAACATTACAGTCAGAATTTAAAAGACATTCCCTAATTGAGTTTTGGATTCCAAGAACTGGAGAGTACCCAGAACTTGCAGACAAAGCAGTGCATTTTCTGATGCCATTTGCTACTACGTACCTGTGCAAGACAGGATTTTCATCACTTACCGCCCTCAAGTCCAAACAGAGAAGCAGGATGAATGCTAAACCTGACCTAAGGCTAAAGCTGACAAACATTACACCCAACTTCCCTGAACTTTGCTCACAAAAACAGGCACATCCATCATAAGAACATAAGAATGGCCATACTGTGTCAGACCAAAGGTCCATCCAGCCCAGTATGCTGTCTACCGTCAGTGGCCAATGCCAGGTGCCCCAGAGGGAGTGAACCTAACAGGTAATGATCAAGTGATCTCTCTCCTGCCATCCATCTCCACCCTCTGACAAACAGAGGCTAAGGACACCATTCCTTGCCCATCCTGGCTAATAGCCATTAATGGACTTAACCTCCATGAATTTATCCAGTTCTCTTTTAAACCCTGTTATAGTCCTAGCCTTCACAACCTCCTCAGGCAAGGAGTTCCACAGGTTGACTGTGCGCTGAGTGAAGAAGAACTTCCTTTTATTTGTTTGAAACCTGCTACCCATTAATTTCATTTGGTGGCCCCTAGTTCTTATATTATGGGAACAAGTAAATAACTTTTCCTTATTCACTGTTTCCACACCACTCATGATTTTATATACCTCTATCATATCCCCCCTTTAGTCTCCTCTTTTCCAAGCTGAAAAGTCCTAGCCTCTTTAATCTCTCCTCATATGGGACATCGCATTAAAAGGTAAGACTACGGATATTAAAATATGAGTTGTGCTTTTATGTGTAGAACAAAAAAAGTTAATAATTATATATATATATATATAAAAACTTAATTATTAACTTTTTAACAAAGCGCTTTACAATAGTTAGCTAAAATGGCACAAACAACATTAAGTGATCCGCCGAGACACTCAGCAATTTTCAAGTGGTCCATGAAAAAAGTCTGAGAACCATTGATCTAAATAAACAAGACACTGAAGCACAGAAGGCCTGATTCTCACTCACACTAAGGCCACTTTAAACTATTTTGGCAGTATAGAGGCCTAAAAATGGATCTAAATGTAACTTATGCATACAGACAGATGAAAGTGACTTGCCAAGATCACAGATTAAACCTGTGGCAGAGCCCAGGAACTGAACCCAGATCTCTTAAGTACAGTCTAATATTTTACCCACATAGTGCTTGTTAACACTACCGGTTAAGTCGATGTAAGTTACATCTCTCAGGGGTGTGAAAAAAACACCTCCCTGAGCAATGTAAGTTACATTTACTTAAAGCAGTATCTACACCATGCTATGTCAGTGGGAAACGCTCTCCTGTCAACGATAGCATGTCTGGTGCAGACACATTACGTCGGCGCTGCTGCATTGATGCAGTGGCACCAATTTAGCGCAGTAGTGAAGATAAGCCCATAGCCACCTTGCATTTAGAACAAGAGAGTCTTAGTTTGTTATTAGCAATAATAAATAAATAAAACCCTTCAAATCCTCAATACAGTTTAAAACCTAAGAACTATAGCAGTTAAGAATTTCTACAGTAAGACTTTAAAAAGTAAAACATACATATTGGTTTTCCTCTTGTCACAATTGTGGAAAGTTATTGCAGTCGCTGTGAGCTGAATCATAGAATCATAGAATATCAGGGTTGGAAGGGACCTCAGGAGGTCATCTAGTCCAACCCCCTGCTCAAAGCAGGACCAATCCCCAATTTTTGCCCCCGATCCCTAAATGGCCCCCTCAAGGATTGAACTCACAACCCTGGGTTTAGCAGGCCAATGCTCAAACATCAGTTTCTTTACTGAAGAGAGAACTTCTGGTGTTGTTTAAAGACAAGAAGCAGCAGTGCCTGTTAACAAAGGCTAACAATTTTATAAAGGATATGTTTGAAACCAAAATTCCTGACTTAGGAATTTTCTCTAGTTTTCCATTTGTTGTATTTCTGTCTACTTAAGTCTCTGTAGACCTCTCTGCAATAGTATACGTACATGGAGATCCCAGAGAGTCACTTCAAGGGTAACAGTAACTAGCAGTACCACATGTCTACGATAAAAGTCATCAGAAGTAAAATAGCCTTGTCCTCAATGTCTGAACTTTCAAACATTTCAGCCAGAAAGTCTTTAGACAGCCAGTAAATATGTTAATTTAAGAGTCAGAGCCACAATCCCAATAGAATACAACACTGACAACATAATATTTGGCCTTATATAAATCAGCAGAAATTAGTATGGTCATCGTGGGCACATTACGTAAGAGTCGAGAGAACTCAGCACTTTGCAGGACCACTAAGTGCCTTTAGTTTTGTTTTTGTTTTTTTAATTCTCACAAGACCATAATGGTCTTTCAGTATTCTGATGTGGAAATTCTCTCCCTCAAGCAGACTTTGCATTGCAGTAGTGTAACCCACACACCTCCTGGGTGTGGTGCTCTGTCCCATCTAGTGGCACCAAAACCACTTAGAGAGAGAAGAATGAGTCTGCTCTACAGCCTTAGCTAACAGCTAGTTGGCTTTTAGTTCATGCGGTAGAAGATCATGCACTAAGCTCAAGAGGTCCCCAGTTCGACCCCACCCGCCAATGACCAGAGTCTGTTGGCGTTACAGTAGCACTTCAAAAAGTTCAATTTCAAGGGCAAATATAATTATTCTCTTTTTACTAAACAATAGTTGCCTTCACTGGTAAAAGCAACTCATTTGAAAGCACTTTGCCAATATCTAATCACCACCAATAACATACTACAACAATTAAAGTTAAAAATAGAATGGATTTTTCCCCATCAAGTGCCATGTATATTTGCACTATTTAAAAAAAAATAATAATAATTTCCAACCACATTTGAATTGGATGAGTTCACATCATTTAGAATGTGATTTTAGAAATGGGGGTCAGGATAAATGAAAGCCAATTATGACTTTTTGTCTGTAAATTAAAAATGTACCTTATGTGATCTAATCACTCTCCTCTTTCTTTTTCTAGAAAGAAATACTTAATGACATCATAAGCAAGAAGAATGCACCATTTGTTCTGAGGATGGACAGCCCAGGAGCCATCACCTATAAGATACATGTGGGCAAGGGAGAGAAAAGTATAAGAGAAGCACCTCAGACCTCTCCAAGGCATATTCTAGATTGGGGAAATAGGGCAATGTGAAGCATTTTATATTTTCCTCACACATCCCTGATTCTAGAATAAGTATGTGAGGCAGCTGGAGGAGGCAGTCTGGCTTTTCCTCAAACCCAGAAAGACATTTCAGAGTAGCAGCCGTGTTAGTCTGTATCTGTAAAAAGAAAAGGAGTACTTGTGGCACCTTAGAGACTAACAAATTTATTAGAGCATAAGTTTTCGTGAGCTACAGCTCACTTCATCGGATGCATACAGTGGAAAATACAGTGGGGAGATTTTATATACACAGAGAACATGATACAATGGGTGTTACCATCCAGACTGTAACAAGAGTGATCAGGAAAGGTGAGCTATTACCAGCAGGAGACGGGGGGGGGGGGAGGAGGATGGACGACCTATTGTAGTGATAATCAAGATGGGAATGGCCCTATTCTTATTTTTTCAGAAGGTTTTCCCCACCTTTCACTAATTAGTTTTCCAATTCAAAAGGTATTTTTACATTTCTGGAGTGACCTTAATCTGTCTATACAGCCGCTCTTTGATGCAATAGTTATTTATGTCTTTTTAACCTCCAGATAGAATTACCATAATGCACTTTACACAATCTCTGACCACAAAGATGTCTGAGCCCTTAAAGATTCTGCAGAATGTGGCAGCCTGACTTCTTAGGGAAGTACACTGGACAAGATTTCACCAGTAGTCCCTAGACTGCACTAATTTTTCCAATAAGTTCAAAGTGGAATTCAAGGTATTCATATTGAACTTTAAAGCTCTACTAAGTTTTGGCCCTAACTACATGAAAAGGGTCTTCTGTTTTCCAGACACTGCAATGGTAGCTGAGCTATGATAATACAACAGTCACTAACTGCCCTTAATTAAAGATTAGAAAATCTCTGAGCTGGTGATAGGACATTTTTTTACACATTTCAACTCTACAACCCATTTTCCAGTTTGACTGACAGTCCAAATTTATTAGCCTCTCAGACATGACACAAGACTGTTTATTTACCCAGGAATAGTGAAGATATATCTTTAAGAATGTCTCTGGTTATCTGGAAGAGATGTTTTCTTTGACTTTATACTTTCTAATGTATAGTACTACATTAAGAAGATGTCATTTTTAGAGCTAACTATTGCCTGTATGTTAAGAACATTTTGATTAGATGTTCTAACAGGCTTAGGTAAGGTGAACATGATTTTTATTCATTTAAATAGAAATAAATTCATTTCTATTTCTCAACACTAAAGTAATACAAATCTGGTTAGCCTATAAGTAAGCTTGGCAGAATTTATATATAATTGATGATAATGTCTACCTATTTTAAGCAGATTTTTAAATTTATCAATTTAAGTTTTCACAGTTGCATGAAATTATGTGATCAGACAATTAATTACAGTAGTGTTGATATTCAAAAAGTAAAAATCTTTATAAACCATTTAAACAAATTGTCAACATCAGATGCTAAAATATAGAGTAAATTTCCTTACAGTCAACAAGTCATACCTCTTTTACTGTTCAGTTAGTCCATTTGTAACAAATCTAATCCAAAAGTCTAAATCACTGGATTTTGACTCTGCTAAATTTTCAGGATTTTTTTTTTTAAAACTTTGCCTGTCTGTAATTTTAGATCATCATCAATGGAAATTTTTTGTTGTTGGTTTGTGTACGTATGACAAAACTGACTTTTACTGATAAAAATCTAATCCTTCCTAACCTACCAATAAGACATGTAAATTCTAACTAAACTTTTATTATGCGGTGACGCCGTATGATTGAAACATGACCATTTATAACATTGGTACTGCAACTGTTAGACAATTCCAACAAATCTTATACAAAGTATATCATGGAAAGTATCAATGAAAAAGTTACAATCAAATACAATTATCCTGTTTGTATGTACATATCTAAAGTTACGAACATTGACTAGGTACCATTATTTCAAATGTGTTTACATCCAGTCTGCCCAGCACATTGTGATGAACTATTCAAGTTGATGGCCCATTAAAGAACACAATAGGCCATAGAAGAAGCTTGTCCCCACCTGGTGAGCCTTCCTGTGGATGCTTTATCCAAAAATATGGGTAATGGCTGCTCCTATGGGCCATCAAATCATGCAAGAGCATGTGACTAGCTCATGTGATCCCGGACTACATCTTATGCCTGTAATTTTCCACAAACTAAAAGGGTATGTCTACACTGGCAGAGTTACAGCACCAGCAGGTACAGTGCCACTTAGAGTGCGCTGAAGGGAAACCGCTGTTGTGTGTTCACAGTGTCAACTGCCTGTGCAATAGTGTGTTCACACTTGCAGCACTTGCAGTGGTATTTGGAGCAGTGCACTCTGGGCAACTATCCTACAAAGCATCTCTTTCTCTTCTGCCGCTAAGAGTTGTTGGAAGGCAGAGGGGGCATGGGACATCCTGGGTCCTGTCCTAATGCCCCGTGATGAATTGCTTTGCATCCCAGCAATCCCTGTACTTCTGTCTGCATTTGAGGCTATCTTTCAATGGTTTGGGTACTGCACGTGCTGCCTCTTCGGTCTGCAGGAGTGGATCCCACACTGTTGATCAATATGCTGTTCGCTCTCACTAACACATCATGAGTGGCAGTGGAGTTATTCCTTAAACTATAAACGCAAGAGGACTTTGACATTGATCTCACCATGCATAGTAGCTATGACACAAGATTGCTTGTGGCATTCACAGAGGTGCTGATCGCAGTGGAATGCCGCTTTTGGGCTTGGAAAAACAAGCACTGAGTGGTGGGATCACATCGTGATGCACGTCTGGGATGATTAGCAGTGACTGCAGAATTTTTAGATGAGGAAAGCCACATTCGTGGGACTGTGTGATGAGCTCGCCCCAGCCCTGCGGCGTAAGACCATGAGAATGAGAGCTGCCCTGCCATTGGAGAAGCATGTCGTGATTGCACTGTGGAAGCTGGCTACTACAGACTGCTACCAATCAGTCACTAACCAGTTCGGCGTGGGAAAGTCGACCATTGGAATTGTGTTGACAGAAATGTGCAGAGCCATTAATCGCATCCTGCTCTGAAAGATGTTGACTCTGGGCAACATGCCTGACATTGTGGATGGCTTTGCACAAATGGGCTTCCCTAACTGCGGAGGGGTGATAGATGGCACGCACATTCCAATTCTGGCACCAGACCACCTAGCCACTGAGTACATTAATCACAAGGGGTATTTCTCTATGGTTCTCCAGGCGCTTTTGGATCACTGGGGCATTTCACGGACATTAACGCAGGCTGGTCTGGAAAGGTGCATGATGCACACATGACACTGGAAAGGTGCATGACACATCTTTTGGAACACTGACCTGTTCAGGAAGCTGCAAGCAGGGACTTTCTTCCTGGACCAGAAGATCACTGTAGGGGAAGCCAAAATGCCCATTGTGATCCTGGGAGACTCTGCCTACTCCTTAATGCTGTGGCTTAGAAAGCCATACACAGGGTACCTTGACAGTAGTAAGGAGCAATTCAGCAACAGGCTGAGCAAGTGCAGAATCACTGTGCAGTGTGCTTTTGGCCGTTTAAAGGCCCGCTGGCACTGCCTATATGGGAGGCTGGACCTGGCCGATGACAATATTCCTATGCTTATAGTTGCATGCTGTACGCTCCATAATATTTGTAAAGGGAAGGGGGAAAGCTTCACTCAGGGCTGGACCATTGAGGCTCAGTGCCTGGAGGCTGAATTTGAACAGCCAGAGACCAGGGCTATTAGAGGGGTGTAGCACGGGGCCATAAGGATCAGGGATGCCTTGAGGCAGCAATTTGAAGCTGAAAGCCACTAATATTTGTTGCTATGCTTGGGAGTGCAGTGCTTGTAATGCTCGGAGATGATTGTGATTGGGGCTGACGATGCACTATGAAAGTTTAAGAAAATTGTCTGTTGCCTTGCAGGGCTCTGTTTGCTTTCAATTAATAGAATAAAGATTGTTTTGGTTTGAAAGCAATTTTATTAAAAAAACAACAACCGGAGGAGAGAGAGAAACAAAAAAAACACATCAGCACTGAAGGGGACGGGGAAAGGGAAGGTCCCAGGTGGAGGTGGGGTCCCAGGACAGTTAAAGACTTGTGTATGTCCAGGTATAATATACAACCTTCTCCTTTGAAGTACAGTGCAGCGGGTACTGTACTTCAGCAGGGCTCAACTGCAGAGGGACGAGTGTTGAGTGCAGTGAGTACTTGGAGTCTGCAGTGCTGGACTGTGATGGGGAGTTGTGGAATGCAGCGGGTACAGACTAGAGCCAGGAGGTTGATAAGAGTGTGTTGGCGGTGTCTGGGAGGGCGCATGTAAAAGAGTTTTGCGACAGTGACTGCAGAGGAAGGCAGGTGCGGAGCTGCTCTGTTTGCAGTGCTAGTAGTGCCTGGAGCATGTCTGTTTGGCGCTCCATAATGTTTAAGAGCCGCTCCTTGGCTTCATTCTGGCGTGCTGCATTCTTCTTTCAGTCCCTCTTCTCGCTGTCCCGCCACTCCTTCAATTCTTGTACTTCAGCCACAGAGAGCATCATGATATCACGCAGAAAGTCCTCTTTAGTTCTTCGTGGCCACTTTCTAATTCTGCGCAGCCGTTCAGCCGGCGATAAAGAGGGAGACTGGGCTCCCAAGATCGTATCTGTGAAGCCAAAATGCAACATTTTACAGAAGCAGTATTGTTTGCAACACAGACCACGGATTTAAAACATAGCCACTATTCAACATACCTGTCACTAACTGGCTGACCCCAGGCAGCAACACATGAGCCACAAGACCCCCAAAATGGTGAGAAATCACAGGGGCAGGGGAAATCAGTGTTCCAGGACCATACTGTACACAGGGCATGTGGCTCTTGGGGAGAGCCAGCAATGTGGGGGGAAGGGTCTTATCATTACTGTCCCCACATTTTCCACAGGATGTGTTCATTATGCAAGATATCTCGCTGCTGAGGGTGAGCAGGGAATCAAGGGAGGGTCTTCTCCAAGATGGTGGTTTCCACCCTGGTCCTTATACGGCTCACCTGTGTGCGACAATGGTCCCCTCCTCCCCTCCATGATGTCAGAGTGGTATGGGAAATTTACCCTTAATGTGGCAAGAAACAAAGCAGCTCTGCCAAAGAACCTGCAGCAGCAGATTGCCCAATATCGCCATGAGAGTTTTCTGGAGATCTGAAGCAGATTCCCATGAAGTTAGGGAGTCAATCAACGCCCTGTTCCACCACTCAGACTCGGCATGTGGTAGTACGCACATCATACAGACACAGGCCTGCTTTCTGCAACCCTCCTCCCCCAACAACTCACTTCGACGATTCCCAAAATCAAAGCCACTTACCAGGGGCCTCCTCTCCCATTTGTGCTTCACCAAGGTCTGACAGCTGCAACTGGCTAGCCTCCTCCAGGGTAGACAAAAACTCCAGGCTGCATGCATCTCTGACCTCTGAGTCGTCCTTTGCTTCTAGGTCCCCCTCCCCCTCCACATCCTCATCCAAGATTTCCTCCTCCTGGCTCAGTCCCCTCTCGACTGGCACACGAGCCACCGAAGTATCCACAGCGGCCTTTGCAGTGGAGGTGGGGTCACCACCAAGTATCGCATCTTTTTGTAGAACCAGGGGCTCATGGGCGCAACACCAGAGCAGCAGTTTACCGCCCGCACCTTATGGTAGGCGTTCCGCAGCTCCTGCACTGCAGTGTGTCCCGATCATGAGCCCTTTCTAACATGCGTCATGAAATCTGTCCATAGGTATCATACTTCCTATGGCTGGAGCGCAGCTGGAACTGGAGAGCCTCCTCTTCCCAAATGCTAATGAGATCCAGCAGCTTGGCATTGCTCCAAGCGGGGGATCACCTGGTGCATGGAGCAGGCATGGTCACCTGGAAAGATGTGCTGAGTTCAAAATTTTCAAAACTTTCAAAATTTCCAAGGAATTTGTGGGCCACACGGTTCGTCATCTGAGGGCAGGGGAGTAGAGTTCAAAACGATGACCAGGTATTGTGGGACATCTCCCAGAGGCCAATCGCAGCGCTGTAATCAACCAGGATGTCTATGTAAAGGGACTGTTTTCCCCTTACTAAAACTCAGTGGGGGTGTTTTGGTTGGCTAGCTGCCAGTACCAAAAGAAAGGGAAAGGGTCGATGGGAAATCAGGACCCTGAGACTGACAGTCCCCAGGAACAATGGGGAGAGGCCAATGCTCCAGGTCAGCCTGAATGACAGGGCAAGTACACTAATCAGGGAGTCAGGAGGCTAGGGGGGGTCCCGTCCTCCTTGGGAGCTGGAATTGTCTGGGTCAGACAGAGTGGGACCGAGTTAAGGAGAAAGCAGGAACCCAAGCTGAGCTGGGAAGCAGAGCTGTGCCAGCCAGAGACTGGCCAGAAAAGCAGCCCAGGAAGCAGGTCTGTGCTTGGAGCAGAGTCACAGAAGCAGCCCACAGAGCAGGAGAGAGATAAACAAAAAACCCTGCTGGGAGCAGGGCTGCAGCAACCAGACCCAGAGGGGCCAGAGAAGCAGCGCAGGGATCTGGAGGCAGAGCAGCAGCAGCAGCTGCCGTGCTGAGGCAGAGTGGAGCTGGAGCTGAGGCAGACTGGTGGAGCTGGAGCTGGAGCTGGGGCTGGGGCTAGAGCAGTCCGGAGCTGGATGTGGTGAGCAGCTGGGAACAGCGAGGGGGACAATTGGGCAGCGGGCCCAACTCAGGGAGACGCCCCAGGCCAAGACACCTGGCAGGCCAGAGTTGGAGGGGGATTGTAATCCCGACACTGGGAAGAAGGGTCCTGCCACCTGAAGAGCATGCGGCTACTGCCAGAACAAGTATCCGACCCGCAGCATTCCTGCGGCACAGCCAGGGCCTGAGAAGGCGGCCTGGGACTCGTGAGGAACAGACTGAACTGCCCTTACATTCCAGAGATGCTGGTTGTGATGTCCCCATGCCCCAGAGCAGGGTGATGGGTTTTCCTTTAACCTTTCCCATTTTTTCCTATTTTTTTAAAATTGATTGCTGTTTACTAAATTGTATTTGCTTTGAACTGTATGTAATGGTCAGTGAAGAGTCCAATGCAGAGAGAACACCCCGGAGTGGGGACACCCTAGCCCCTGCCCTAAGTAACCATGACAAGCTGAGGGGCGAGCCCCCCAGGAATTCTGGGCCCAGCCTTGCTGGGGTTACGAGGACTCTGCCACACAGAGTGGAAGGGTAGCCCTTGAGGTCAGGCAGGCCTCTGGGTAAAGGCAGTGGGAGCGAGGACTCAGATCCTTTCGCTAGCCCACTTCACTGGGGTAGTGTATAAGCCAGGAAAGTTCCCCACAATAGTAGGACCATTCCCCCGATTACATAATTGGTATCATGAACAGGATCCTATCCCACTGGTTTACTGGTTGAGTTCTGGTAGCACTGTCCAGGACTGGTCAAGAACTTTACCATGGCTGGAATTGAAGAACTATGGGTCCAGTTTGCTGAACTTTAGCGCAGATTATCAGACCAAGCTGAGGCATTACAACAAGCTGGAACAGAACAGAGAGAAGCCTTATCACTGGCTAAGGCAGTAATAGACCAACAGTCAGAAAAAGCTAAGAACTCCCCTACTATTTATGTTCCACGGGAGCAGAAGGTCACACAGTTTGGTTGCTTCCCAACAAGACCAGGAGACATTACAGTAGAGGAGTGCATCAAGTCTGTGAAGGCGGCTCTGCGTGTGCTAAGAGTACCTGAAGAAGATTGTGTGGACTTCATAGAGGAACACCTCAAGGCCACAGTAAAGTTCATGGCAATGGCAGACAAGAAAGACGTGGAAAAGGTATTTGAAGTCCTCCTAGAAGAGTATGGAGACAAGGTACCTACTGGAACCCAACTAAAGGAGTTCTTTGAGAGAAAGCAGGAGCCTGGTGAAACTATCTGGGCATATGTGTATGACCTCCAGGAGAGAATGAGCAAAGTGGAGTGGTGAGACCTTCAACGAGTTCCAGACTCAGATACGGTTCTGAAACAGCAGTTGGCACTGGGCTCCAGGATGATTCCTTCCACCGTTAAATGAAAAGAAGGTTGAAGGAAGAGCCTAGTAAGAAGTTCCATGAACTCATACAGACTGTCATTATGTGGTCAGAAGAAGAGGAAGCTCCTGTGGAAGAGATGGCCACGTCTAACCCCTGTACATGAAGAAGTGGGGGCCTAGTGAATGCAACTGCTGGGAAAAATACCCTGCCCCGAACACATTTAACAATGGAAAGTGATGCTGTCCAAAAACTGGCAGTCCAACAGGAAGAGATGCTGAAAATGATGACTGAATTGGTGAAAGAAAAAAATCCCATTAGTATGCCAAAGTATCCAAGGGCACTGGGATCCCGACGATCCCCAGTGAAGGATGAGCTGGGAAGGTAAATTTGTTACACTTGTAAAAGGCCAGGGCATACTAGGGGAGAATGTCCATGGAGAAGGAGAACAGAGTCTCAGGCTCTGGAAACAAATGGGGCACCAGGAGTGAGTGGTCCATCTACAGTAGAAGGCCAAGCAGTGGCAGAAGGATTCTTAGGCCTGTCCTTCGTGGAAAATCACTCTGCATACAGTGTTGAAAGGAACACGGGCAGTGCCAGCATATCAAGCGACTTCTGTAAGTGAGCATTTGGAGACTAACTGCTGACGTACTATAGCAGGGGTGAAGACCAGGTGTTTGTTAGATACTAGCTCAGAAGTCACCACCATTACTGAGTCGCATTTTCAAAAATATTTGAAAGACAAGGAGCTGACCATGCACAGCACACAGTTTGTACATCTAACAGCAGTTAATGGTGGGATGTTTTGAAGCAGACAGACTACATGGGCCAGATGCTGCCAGGGAAATGCATCTTCATCCTGAAAGACAAAGCCTCTGAAGGGAGCCATATGGGAGAAGGAGTCCCAGGGATTCTAGGGATTAACATCTTTAGCAAGCTGAAGGAGCTACTGTTGCCAGCAGAAGGAACCAGGAGGATGAACCATCATGGGCACTCTAAGAAGAATGCTGTGCTGAGTAGAGTACTGGCTTGAGCGGAGTACTTCACTGGGCCCTGCGGGGCAGAATGGAAATGTTAAAGTGGGCAAAAAACAGAAGACTGTTATTCCTCCTCAGAGAGGGAAGATCCTTGATAAATACTGCTGGGTACCTGGAAATACCAATAGATATCGAGCTCTTGTAGAGCCTATGTCTGGGGTAAACCTACCTAATAGGCTCTAGCCAGCCAATGTACTGACTAATGCCATCAAAGGAAGAGTACCAGGGAGAGTCTTCTAAACTCAAGTTTGAAGGCTATGGCGTTGCATCCTCAAAACAGAACTTCAGAGGTACGCCGTCCTGAGGGAGTGGTTCCTCAGATGAAAGTAAGATTTGAAGAGAATGGAAATGAGCTGCGGGAGACAAGGAGGAAGAAAGGAGGATAAGTTACCTTTCCTCAAGAAAGATGTGGTGGGAGACTGCCAGTTCCAGTTCAAGCGGCATGCTAAGGTCTGATTCCTACACAGGTGGCTAACTTAAGGGCGTTGCCAGAGACGGATCAAGAAGTCTAAGGATGAGGTGACCAATTTTGATAACTGGGTCAAAGGCGTCCATGACAGGCCAAAGACAGCCAGCGAAGTTGCCCTCAATACAATTAAAGGCAGCCCAAAGTAGGAAAAGGACTTATAATTGCAATCCAGTGGGGCTCTCATCAGACCTAGCAACTGTGTAGCAGTTCGTAGCCATAGACGCCGGAGAAGTAAAAAAATACAGGACAAATAGGAGCCAAATCCCCACACTGTGGTCACCTACAACAATCCCGAACTGCCGGTTTTCACTATCCAGCATGAACTAGGAGGTCCTGAGAGAGTAGTACATAGGGACCAGTTAAAAACATTGGACTTTTAGTCTGACCAAGGCTCATAGGAGGCACAGAGCAGCATTTCCTGGGGAGACTGAAACCAATGGGGCAAACCCAAACCCTGATGAAAATGGCCAAATCTCTCAAATTGACCTGGTGCTCCCCGGAGACAGGGGAAGAGAAAAATGAACCATGAGTCCGAAGAAAGTCCCAGAGAACTACTAAGGGACTAAGGGTGTACTTCCTGTTAAACTTAGAACCAATAACAATCATTTCTATGTCGTGTTTTAATGAATATTATGTATAGTAAGACGAAGTAGATGTAGAATGTTAAATATGTTAAATGTTCTTTTGATAATTGTTATTAGGTTTTTACTGTGACATGATGTGGGTATATGTTGTTAATATGGGGCCTGGATGTACCAGTGTGAATATCATGGCTGTGGCAGAATTTTAGCAAGGGGAAATGTAAGGGGATTATTGTCCCTTTACTAAAACTCAGTGGGTGTGTTTTGGTTGGCTAGCTCCCAGTACCAAAGAAAGGGGAAGGGTCGATGGGAAATCAGGACCCTGAGACTGACAGTCCCCAGGAACAATGCGGAGAGGCCAATGCTCCAGGTCAGCCTGACTGACAGAGCGGGCAGGCTAATCAGGGAGTCGGGAGGCCGGGGGGGCCCTGTCCTCCACATGAGCTGGAATTGCCTGAGTCAGACTGACTGGGGCCAAGCTAAGTAGAAAGCAGGACCCAAGCTGAGCTGGGGCCAGAAAAGCAGCCCAGGAAGCAGGTCAGTGCTGGGAGCACAGTCACAGAAGCAGCCCACAGAGCAGACCTGTGCTGGGAGGAGATCTGCAGCAACCAGAGCCAGAGAAGCAGCCCAGGGAGCTGGAGGCAGAGTGGAGCTGGGGCTGGAACAGTCCAGAGCCAGGTGTGGTGAGCAGCTGGGAAGAGTGAGGGGGACCTTGGGCAGCGGGCCCAGCGCAGGGAGACGCCCCCTGCCAGGATGCCTTTCAGGCCAGACTTGGAGAGGGATCATAATCCCAATGCAGCAGGGGCAATGCTGGGAAGAAGGGTCCTGCCACCTAAAGCCTGAGAGCTTGTGGCCACCGCCAGAGCAAATGTCCGACCTGCAGAATCCCTGCAGCACAGCCAGGGCCTGAAAAGGAGGTCTGGGGCTTGTGAGGAACAGACTGAACTTCCCTTACATTCCAGAGATGCTGGTTGTGATGTTCCCATGCCACAGAGCGGGGTGACATGTTTTCCTTTAACCCCTTTCCTATTTTTTTTAATTGACTGCTGTTCAAAGCAAATACAATTTATTGAACTGTATGTAGTGATCAGTGGGTCAGGGAAGGGTCCAGTGCAGAGAGAGCACCCCAGAGTGGAAACACCTTAGCACCTGCCCTAAGTGACCAAGCTGGGGGGCTCAATTCTGGGCCCAGCCTTGTTGGGGTTATGAGGACTCTGCCACACAGAGTAGAAGGGGAGCCCTCGAGGTCAGGCAGGCCTCTGGGTAAAGGAAGTGGGAATGAGGACTCAGATCCTTTCGCTAGCCCACTTCACCAGGGTAGTGTATAAGCCTGGAAAGTTCCCCACAATAGCAGGACCATTCCCCTGCTTACAGCTACACTGGCACCATGGTGCTGTAGCCCTGGCTGTATGCCTCTTGTCAGGGTGGCTTTTTAGAGCACTGCAACTGCGCAGTTTCTGTGCACTAAGTGACTTGACAGAATGTACACCTCGTGAGTTATGATGCAGAAAGCTGCTTTACTGTGCAGAAACTTGCCAATGTAGACAAGGCCTAAGACTGAGAGCACTCCTACCACATGGGAAAAAGATATAAAAGACCCTGGAAGCATCTCCATGTTGCCTCTTTCCTGCTCTGATCTCTGGACTATGATCTTACATTTAGTGTAAGTCCAACCAATTGACTGAGGACCTTCCAATCTTCTGGAAGTTACCAGAAACTACAAGCCATCAGTCTGTAACATCACTGCTTCAAAGCTGATACATACAATCATTGCAGAGTTCTTATAATTGATTTCTTTGACCATTTTAAATCTCTCATTCTTTTCTCTTATAAATAAACCTTTAAATATTAGATAAAGGATTTGCAACAGCATGATTATTGAGTAAGATCTGAGTTATATATTGACCTCGGTAGGTGGGTGATCTTCTGAGATCAGAAGAACCCTTTGTTTGATTAAACTGGTTTTAAATAACCTCTCATCATAAAGTCTAGTCTAGTGTCTGCCTGATGAAATAAGGGCTGGGATACCTAAGACGACTGCATTTCTGAGTTCTTGTTAACAAGAGTGGTGAGACAAAAGTAAACTTTTGTTACTGGCTGGGTCTATCTTATGGAAGAATAGCCACTAGTTTAGGGTGGGTCTGCCCCATTTCTAAGCAGTTTGTCCGGAATCTGGTATTCTCAGCCGTGACCCACTGAGGCACGGTGACATATGCTTATACATTTTAATTAACGATGAATCATTGAAAGGGACATCTATTTAACATTCATTATGTGTTAGCAGCAAAATAAAGAGAACAGATGTCTGAACTGTGTCACTGTCTTTATTTTAACATGACATTCCTAAAACATTTCAAATTAGTACCTGTGAGAAATTTTATAGGGCAGATAAGCACCAACAGCCAGATTCTAGTAACCTTTACTCATGCAAACAGGCTTTTACTCGGGTGAGTAGAAGGTGCACTATTAGCCCATTACATACAAACTTCCCACACAACACTTTATTAAAGTACCCTTTAAATATTGCTGAATCTTCAAAGACCAGAGCAAACACAGCCAAACTATATATTTTATCTGGAAGTACAGGTTTGCAACAGACTAAATGTTAACTTAAGTCAGACATAGCTCTGGATATTAGAGCTGCATGATATGCTGTAGAGATTGACATGGTGTATTTAAAAATGTTTAAAAGATTACAGTGTAAAGGAAAATACCATAATTTTGTTTCAGAAACATGTTTCAATTCAGAAAGTGCCCAGCAATCTAAATCAATATCAGTAAATTGCCACAAACTGGAGTGTTATTTACCTCAAATATCTAAAATATTTTACAAAGCTTGGTATGTCTACTTACAAATATGTCAGCTAAATCCTGACATTTGTGGAAAGTGTTTGAATTAATAGCTTGTTTTCTCAAATTCAGAATAGTACACAAACTTTACAATGTATGAAATTCACAGAAACACTGCTCATCTTTTAAAAAAAATGAAAGCATCTTATTCTGTGCTTCTTAGAATTTTCTAGGTTTTATATATAAAAACTAAAGTGTAACTAATGTGAGCAAAAATTTGTTGTTGCTAGGCAACCCATAGAACACATTGTGAAGGCACAGGTGACAATCTATGAATGAATTAAAACAGAAGAATCATTTTGTAAAAGGTCAAATGCAACTCACTATTTGAACTCCTGACGAGCACAATTACTTATTATTATACATTTCAATCATAAACAAGTAGGTCATGATCCTGCCACAATTATTCATGAGAAGGACTATTCAGAGGAGTACAGGTTGTAGGGTTTTTTTATAACAAGAAAATTCAGATTGTATGCAGTTTACTAATTTTCCTCTAAGAACCTGGCCCAAAGACCACTGAAGTCAATGGGATTATTTAAACTGAATTCAATGGACTGTGAATCAGGCCCTTAATGCTCATAATAGGACAAAAACAACAGACCATTAACTAGTGGCTTAGTAGGGCCATTAATTTAGAGTGAAGGCATACTAACTGCTAAAAATCAGATAAAAATTTATTGCCTAATCACTGGCATGATGAAGGGCTCAATTCCACAAACCCTTATTCCCATGAGTAATCAGTACACAGATGAGGAGTAATCCCTTTGAAATCAATGGGAGAAAATGCTGTAGTTCCCATAACCTGCAGTAACATAGAGGCAATGCACATAATCTTCAGGAGAGAAACTGCCACTTAAGGCCAAGCACGAAGTATTTAATATGAATGTAAATAGTGTGTAAATCCTTTTAATGCCACATCTCCGACTGTCTTGAAGTGGTGTGACAATAATAGAAGTTCCTTCACACAGAATTAGACTTATGAATGCTGAGGGTCAGAAGATTCATTAATATTAAATAAAGCACATTATAAACAGAAATTATGTTAAAAGCACTCATATTAATTGTTTTCATGCACTGAAATAAGTCAGTTTATTTCACAAAGGATGACGATGACATCATAGGCGCCATCGTGAATTCCTTCAAAGACCTTGAGCAAATGTAACAGAAAATATAGGGTAAACTACAGAAAGAAAATATTCAAGTCAGTGCATTCCACATAATATCAAGTTGCTGCTTTTGTTCATAATAAGTTACCACAATCTAACCAGGTGAAAGACCATCCATTATGCCCATTACATCCATTATAACCCCTCCAGTTAAACAGAGCTTTTGTTCTCAATCAATATAAGCTAAAGCATTGCACATTTTCTTGACTTATTCTTAGCCAGATTGTAATTTAAATATCAACATGCTGCAAGGTATTTACTGCAATGTTTCAAGAGAAACCCCAGACTGCAGCTTAGTTCACGTTCACAATAATGCTAACTCTGTCCTCAAATCAACCAACAGGAAAAGCACTGTGCTCGTCTTTAGAAAAGCTACCTGTAATGATTTACTAGCATGGTTAAAAATAGTTTGCTATATGATAAAACTTTTCATTTACTGGCTAACAGCAACCTGTTATTTATTACTCAATCAAGGCTGACTGGCAGGTACAATTTTCTCTTTGGATAACAGCATTAGAGCACAAAATGAACCACTCAGCAAATAATTCTGCTCACAATGTGGAAACACATAAACAACAGGATATATTCACAAACAATGAAAATTTCTATTATACAGAATTCTTTTGTACTGTGGTCAAAGTGCACAATAAATAAAATAAATGTTGTGACCAAAGAGGTTGAAATGGATCAAAACAAAACTGTAGAAATGATACAATACTCCTTTTAATTAGACTATTTAACGTGACATCAAATTGTTCTCCCTCTTAGAAACAGCACTTCAACAATGCATGAAATCTTTGCAGCTCAGGATATTAGAAGACAATAAAAGGATTCCTGTCTCTTACAAAGAAGTTGCAGCCTGTGAGCACAACTAGTATGGTGTAAAATTGTGTCAGATGAATTTTAATGCAACACAAATATGAAAGATTCAAAAAGAACAAAGGCAGCATAGTACTATTCCACACTACACAAATGACCTATTATGATCTGAACAGCATACCACATTACAATTAAAGTTATTTCAAAAGAGGGTCACACAGTTCAAATGTAAAGGGTGCAGAATGAGGTATTTCCTTTATGTAATATTAGAGAAATGCAAAATATCAAACACTGTGGTAATGTTAGAAAGTTGAAAAGACACTCATATTTAGGCCACTGGGAATCCAGATCTTTTAAAAAAATGCTTTAATTACAAGTATTATCCTTACTGACTATAGATTCCAAATTTGTGGGAGTTCAGATATTTATAAAAGACTGTAATTGATGTGCATACATTTAGGATATTTTCTTGCACAGACTTTACTAGACCGTATTTCAAGTTGCTGGGCATTCTAAAATACTTTGTGTACCTTTTTAAAATGTTTAAATCAATGAAAGTAACTAGAGTCTTGGTGGGTTAAATTTAGGCTGACCAGAAGTCCTCATTTTATAGGGACAGTACTGATTTTTGGGTTTCTCTCTAATATAGGCTCCTATTACCCTTCACCCCAGTCCTGATTTTTCACACTTGCTGTCTGGTCACCCTAGTTAAACTAGTTGGGTAAATTTCTTCCACATCCTGCTGCTTCTGCAGCAGCTTCAATTATATTCCCAATGGTGGCAGTTGACAGATTTTGACAAAAACAGAATTGCAAGTAAGGTTTCTCTCTGTGATATTATTGTCTCTGATTCTGGATCAAAAGGAGCTATTTTTACCAGCTGCGTAAAGAAATAGTGTACACAATGGGGTCAGTTTGAAAATCGCTGGATGGCAAAAAAAGTACACACAAACCCATTAAGATGTAAGCCTAGTGTTAGACTGGTGCTTGGTTAATGGGGGTGGGGGGAGGCGAAGAGACAACAAAGTAAAGATAATCGGTACATCACGTAGGTCCACTGTGAAACAAGTCATTATCAAGTCTGGTAAGATGTTTTGTCATTTATTTCCATCAGGACTTAGGCCCTTTCTTTAATCCGAAATAATCATTTTGGTATGAAATCATTAACCCATGGCTACAGTGTTGATTGCAAGGAATAATAATTCTCCTACTTTCCCTGAAAAAGAGTAGAATATACTTGTATAATAATCACAACTTAAAAATGGATGATGCTATTGAGAATGTTAAACAAAGGGAGAACTTCCTATACTGAAATCTAAATTCAACTATATCCCTGTGTGGAGAGGGATTAACCAATGGACTACATGGCATTAAGAATTAAACCAAAATATACCTTTAATAAAATAGTGATTCATGTATCATATTTTACATGAAAGCACTCATAAAGAGACATTTTTCTTCTAAGAACTGTGAAATTCATGAGTTGTGATAAGATGGCTTTAGTTTCCAGAAACTATATATTCTACCAAAATTTCACTCCAAACCTAAGATTAATTTGTTTTTCAAAAACGAATTACACTTCCTCTGTTTGTACTATAGCACTGTTTCACCCACCTGAACATCAGACTGTCACTCCACAGGTTGCATTAGATCACAATATCTTTAGTTTGGTTCCCAGCCAGGGCTCACTCAGTCATAAAACAAGACTGAATATAGCAAAAGCACTGGAAGAACCTTTGTAATGGGTTGGCCACCTGCCTAGAGGGTAGAAGAAGCTTTATAGCCCAGGTTTGGCATTAAAGTGGCATTAGCCATCTGGGCTCCCCAAGTTCTGATCTACTTTTACAGGCCACAGGAAAACATTCTTAGAATTTAGATCATTATAATAGAAAATTAATGTATGTAAATTTTAGGGAAATTAAATAATTTAAGAAATACCCTAATGAGATAAAATGCTCTTTACATATTTCAGAATTATCTAGGCAACAAGTTCCAACATACAGACCCTCTATTTCATTATTTATTTTCTTGGATGATGAGAAAATTCATGTTATTACATCCCCTAAAGAGGATTTATTCACCTACAGGAAGACAGGCTTTAGTACACTTTAAGGCTTAACTGTAAAATACTACAGTCAGACTCTCTCATTCATTTGGAAATATACTTTTATATAAAGGAAAGAAACCTGAATCTTTAATGTTTCATTTTCTGAATAAAATCTGCATTCATTTAGAAAATTCAGGCAGGATAGGATCTGATTAGCTATAGACAATACACACACATTCATACATTTCAACCACAGTGTCTCATGATTTTTGATGCTATTTTTTTACACAATAATATGCATTTGTACATTATATGTGATATATTTAGTTTACTCACATCTGCATCTCTACTTTCCGCATATAAGCTTAGACTAACATCTACCTGAGGTTGTGAAATCTGAACTCTCACGCCCTACATCTTTTCAACAGGAGACAATTTTCCAGAGAGACTACAGAGATGGTCTAGTCTGCCTTCTCCAGGACACCAGCCCAGCTACCATGAATAACGTGTAGTTCTGAAGAGCACTCCACTGTTATCGGTCAGATTTACAGCTCTAAAAGTACTTCAACCATATAAGCTATGCCATGATGAAATTCCTGTCTTCATATGTGTCACTTGTGGACGTTTACATTAACCTTGTGTGATGCCTGCTAATATGCAGCCATTGTATGTTTACTGCATATACTCTTCCTTTAATTTGTACATATTTAGAGGTACGGCCAATTATTTTCGGAAGGTAAGTCAACAAGACAATTCTGACTCCAATTAAGAGCCCTAACGTCCTGTGATACTGCCCGGATTCAATCTTTTCATTGCTTTGGATCAGTCCCCCATAATACCACTACTGACTCAGGAGCTAAGGGTTAACACACGCCACTAAGGTTCAGAGATAGCTTTCTGAAACCAACTAACGCTTGACCCTACAAATCATGATTTTTGGAAGGGGAGGGGGGGTGAGGGAGGGAGGCGTGATTGCTCGCTGTACTTAAGATCATTTCCCTAACATTTTCCATCTGAAGGCTACGGGAGTCGGCTGTAGGTGGGATTCCAACCAAACTCTGCTGTGTCCTTTGGGAACGAACATCCCTATCAAGACAGAAAAGTATTCCAAAGGTCATAGAATATCAGGGTTGGAAGGGACCTCGGGAGGTCATCTAGTCCAACCCCCTGCTCAAAGCAGGACCAACCCCCAATATTTGCCTCGGATCCCTAAATGGCCCCCTCAAGGATTGAACTCACAACCCTGGGTTTAGCAGGCCAATACTCAAACCACTGAGCTACCCCTCACCCCCTCAATTTATGATTATTTCCATTGCCCTGTACACAGCGTCTGCAAGCTAAGCATCGCATCCGGGAGAGCGAGAGAGATTAGCTCTGCGATAAGCTCCCAGCTACTTGTAGAATTGCAGATTTCATACGGCCCCTCCCTTATCTGGCTTTGGGGTCGGGAACGGGAAATATGATAGAGAAACACGGCTCGTGCTTTCGAGAAAAAGCCCTTGACATGAGAGCTGGAGCCTGAGACTGCACCTTCCTCCCTACCCTCTGCTGTGACTGCCTGCCTGATTCAGACCCGACTCCGCAGCCGACACACCGCCGGCTTGGTTTAAATTCCTTTCGCCTTCCTGGCTAAGCAGCCCATTACGCGGGAGGCTCCACTATAGTGTCTCTTCTGAGCATCTAGTAGGATTCTGCTCTGAGTCACTCGGGTGTGAATTCGAACTCACGTCACTGAAGTCAATGGAGAAGTTAATTCTTCATTGCACCTAAGGAGCAGAGACCAGAATTGTTACTGCCCCTTCTCAGCACGTTGTGTGCACCTTGTTCTCAGGAGGAGCCTTTCTTAGCAGCAAACAAGCACCGGTGCTACCAATTGAACCCCTTTCCCTTTACTCCAAACACCTGCCTGTCTACAAACACGTGTAGGAATTGAAGGAACTCCTGGATTGGGGACTAATCACACTGCTTCCCGTAAACTGGCAATGTTCTCCCTGAACAACTTCCTAATAAAATCATAAAAGCTCTTCTGGCTCATGCATTCAAACAAAAGCAAACTAATCATGATTTCGGCTGGGGTTCATTAGGGCCTTTCAATTCGCATTGATCCAGCACCCGCAAGACACACACACACAGAGAAGGCAAAGTTCTGAAGCGTTTAGAAGTGTCTGAAGTTTGGAAAGTTCTGTCCGTTCTGTTGATGTTTCTGTCTGTCTGGGTCGCCATATCGCTGCCCTTCAGAGCAAGCTTTTATGGACTAGCAGAGTAAGCATTACCTGTCTAGTGTACACTCTTGAAAGTGACTCTGACTACCTCTTTGGGTTACACCGTTTCGGCCACTTTTTCCTATCCATTGGCATATATATTTGCACACACTGGCGGTTGTCAACCAGTGTGTCTGTCAGTCTTTCAATTCCCCTTCCACGCGGTCTGCCCATTGAGATGTAACTCCCCTCGCCCCCAATTTTCCTACACTCCTCCCAGCCCCCCAGTCCAGATACTTTGCTCCTCTCCTCCGGCCCCGAGCCATAATTCTTCCTGCACCAATCTTCGCTGCTTCCTCAGTTGGTTTGCCAGGCTGCTATGGAGCCGTTCAAAAGTCTCGGGTTTTTCCATCATTTCCTTCTGTGGGAGCCATCCCTCCTCTAACGGACAAAGGGGATCTCTGGCCAAAGTTTGCAGAGACTGTCCCCACTTTCCCCTCCCCCCCCCCCGCCCCGGTTCAAGTGGAAGCTTTAAACGGGGAGTGGATGGGGGAAGAAACACCCAAAGGGAAATTTCCTCACCAGCTTGAGACACCGCGACAGGGAAAAAGAGGCTCCCATCAAATTACAAAACCCAATCACCTCTATTAGCCAAACAAGTCAATCATCAAGGAAAACAGGAAAAACGGTGCCTTCACTGCGGGGAAGAGACTGTCTGTAAGGTACACAGCCAACGCAAAGCCCTCCTCCAACCTAAGTAAAGGGAAAGCAAAGTCCAGGCAGCAGCAGCAGGTCCCTGCTTCCCCCCGCTGTCCCCAGCACCGCCACTTTCTCTGCGGAGCTGGGAGCAAGCCCCACTCACCCACCCAGGCAGCATGCTGCCTGCCAGCCACGGCAAGGAGGTGTGGGTAGGTGCCCACTCCTGCCTCCCGACCCCCCGAAAGTGCCAGGGAAAGGCGCGCGAGAAGGACCGGCGGAGAGAAAGGGGAAAGAAAGCAACCGGCTCACCCCCAGCTTCCTGCTGCGGATTTTCACGTAGCCCTGCTTGACGATATCGTTAAAGTTGGAGGCCATGGCCAGCAGTGCCGCCTGCTTCCGCCGCTCACAGCCCGGGGGCCTCGTCCTCCTCCTCCTCCGGGGTGCCTCTGGCCGCCGGCTCCCGGGGAGCCTCTGGCATCCAGGCAGCAGCAGCCTCCGGGCTGCTCTCCGCTCCCGCCTGGCTCGCGCTGCCCGGCTGCAGCCCGCTCCCCCCGCAGGGCGCTGCGCTCAGCCCCGGAGCCCCTGGAGCGGCGGCGGCGGCAAGGGGGGAACGCGAGCGGCTCAGCTCCAGCAGCCGCAGCGGGGAGACGAGGAGAAAGGGGGAATCGACGGCCGCCGCCGCCGCTACTGCCCGGAGCGGAGACCCGCTCCTCGCTCTTCCGCCAGCGGTTTGCTCCCCCCGCCGCCGCCGCCGCCGGCACCGGCACAGAAGCCCCCCCCCCGCATCACTCGGCGGCCGCGCCACCGCTGTCCGGACCGCACCATCCACCGGCGCTGCGAGGGGGAGGGTGGGCACCGGCTCCGGGCCGCCTCCTCACACCTCAGCAGCCGGGGGAGGAGGGGAAGGCACCATCTGCCGGTCCCACCTCCAGGCTCTCTTCCCCGCACCTCAGCCGGGCACGCTCCACCTCCGCGGCTGCCTACGCCCCCGGGAGAAGATGCTCGGGGAGTCGATGCCCTCGGCTCACCCAGCCCCTTTTGTGACCCAGGGGAACAGCACGGATTTCCTGGCTCAGGTAGCGGAGGGAAGAGGCGAGCAGGGGGCTAATTTTGCCTCTTGAAAACGGCTTAAGGGAAATAATCCTTGCCCTTCCCTCGGGCTCGTCTAGTTGGGCTGTGACTGTTGAAGGCAGAGATCATCCTTCCTATGTTTGTACTGTGCCTAGCACAATAAGTGCAACTGTCATTTCAATAAATAACTATAATGGTCCATTCTGAGACTGGGGCAGCTGCTTCAGGATTTTTACACTTGATCAGGGCACATGTGCATCCTGGTAGGCACAGTCCCTGCATATTTTCATGTGGACAAAGTCATGTCAGAATTGACATGCACCAAAAAGTGTTGGGTACACTTGTGAGAGGACCAGATCCTGCAAACACTGACAGGCAAGAGAAACTTTACTCAGCGATCAGTCTCTTTGGTTGAGATTTTCCAACCCAGGCAGGGCATTTAGCCCCAAGAACACCCACTGAAATTAAACAACTATATAACCTGTATGGCTAAAATGATTTGAAAAGCTCAGACATTTAGTTTAAAGTGACTCAGGTGTGTATTTGTTTGAGGATCATGTCCATATTGTGCTAAAAGTTATACGCATGAGTGATTTACACATAGGCATAAAGAAAGGCTGGGCTTCTTTTTTTTTTTTTTTTTAAGGCATTCAGGAATGCACACTACATCCCATTGCCAAACACTCTGCAGCATTGCATCAATATAATAAACATTTTGAACAACCAACAAAAAAATAAAGTAGAAGTCCCTTTGAGCTTGAAAAATGGAACTCCACACTGTGCCACACACATACGTACTATACTCTCAGCAGTGATAAGTATGTCTTTAATTATAATGCTCCTTGAAGCAGATCTAGCAAAGAATGATTCTGCACTAAAGCTAGATTATGTTTTGAAGACACCAGGAAAAACAACTCTGATTGATTTACTTGTCTACCTTGGGTTTGCACATACCTAAAACAAACAGGTGATTTAGCCTGCTGCACAAAGCCAAGCTATCGATGTAAGAGGCACACATCATTAGCAGATTGTAAAAAATATTCGCAAAAAGAAAAGGAGTACTTGTGGCACCTTAGAGACTAACCAATTTATTTGAGAATGAGCTTTCGTGAGCTACAGCTCACTTCATCGGATGCATCCGATGAAGTGAGCTGTAGCTCACGAAAGCTCATGCTCAAATAAATTGGTTAGTCTCTAAGGTGCCACAAGTACTCCTTTTCTTTTTGCGAATACAGACTAACACGGCTGTTACTCTGAAACCTGTAAAAAATATTGTTTTTAGAATATTTTATGTGAAAGTTAGAGGTTTATGATAGGCTTAATGAAAGTTTCATGACTTTTTTGTTTTTACTAAAAAATTGCTGTTCTCAGCAAAATTGCACAATTGACCCCCTGAAGTGTTATTTATGAAGAATTTGCATTATACTGTACATATATATTACAGATTTAAAGCGTGCTTTTGAGGTGAGATCAAAAGTACACTTTTCCATAATTTCCCTTTTCTATTTTAAATGGTTTTCATATCTGTCTCAGTAAAGAATGTTAATGTACAGGACATTAAAATTATATTATATTATATTTATTATATTGTTTCTCCCATTAAGTGAACTTCTTCTCTGAAATAATAATATTGAGATTGGCCAACCTTTGGGCAAGTTGTACTTTCCAGTAAAACTCTCTAGAGTTACATCTAGAAATACACTTTAAACACATAGGGAAAAGATGGAGAATGATCAGAATCTGGAAAATAGATTTCAAAGCTTTGGAGATGGAGTTATGAGTAAAGGCTATGTGACTTCAATATATATTTTATATTAATATATAGGAATAATAAGTGGATTAAAATATAAGGCTTGATGTGTCTGGAACTCCAGATTTTTTTTAAACTTATCTGAAAGTCTAGACTTTTACATTTTCTCTTGCATCCCATTGTCTTGGTTTAGGACCCTATTTTAGGAAAAGACTGAGCATTAACAGTCTGATCCATTGACAATAGTCGGCTTTGGATCAGATCCTAGTGAACTGGAAATTTTCCAAATGCTAGGGAAGGAATATTCTTACTCACCTTCCAATTTTATCTTTTATTCCTGTTTAATTTAAACTTTATTTGTTAACAGATAAGTGAGGTGAGAGTTTAACTATTCCTAAACTCTCCTAGACACTGTATATTTTGGAATGGCTTCTAGCAGTATAACATCTGCATTATTTCAATCCAAGCACAAGCATTTATCTAATCATGCAGTTGTTCATAGTAGATAAGATGAGAGAGAGAGATGGAGAAAAATCGTTGTCATATAGACAGTTGTAGCTCCTGGCTATTTATAATAAAATGACCAAGAGATAATATAACTTTGTTCTCCTACTCTAGATAGAAGGATATTTCTTCCCTAATTTTGAATTTGGGGTTATTCCATATAAAAATATTCCATGACTCAAGAAAAAAAATGGAATTTGTTTATTGACAGAAGTCTTTTCAAGATGCCTTAGGACATATTAAATAGAGGGTTTGACCAAAATGAGACTACAAGTCGTTTAAATTACAGAAAACATCCACTGATATTTGAAAGAGCAGAATGCAAAATGCACTAAAGAACTTTTAATGCACAGCAGCAGGGTCCACATGGCCCCTTAGTACTCAGCAGGCTAAAGCACTGTATATTTAACTCAAGCTTGCTGCATACTAAGTATCTGTGTAAACAGGCCCTTAGAAAGTCCATCAAGAGAGTGGTCTGTTAGCAGAACAGTATTCTTTGTCAGAGCTGCTTCAAAATATACCAATGCCATCAGCTTCCAAAGCACAAATAAAACAGGTCCTTTGTCCCTAGATGAAAGGTGAGCACTATCAGGATGGTAAATCACTGACCCATTCAGTATAGTTGGGACCAAATCCAAATATTTTTCAGATAAACAACAGGTATTGCCACTCACCTTGGTCAAAAGCCTGCTCGTCTTGGTGGAACACTCTTATGCTCTGTCTGGTGCATCAAATGAATGATTTTCCTGGTATCGTATATTTCAAATCTGTTGTTATAAATCCCATATGAACTCATGAATGATTAAGGAATATTATGTTTACATCCAGTAGTTAAGTCAGCTTGAAACAGGATGGAGACCTCTTCCTATATGAGCCAGAAAGGAGGGGGAGCTCTCCATCTGCTTTTAGCAGAGGAGTGAAGTTGTGTTCTTCCCTTCCTCCCTTGCTGGTTAACTCTAGAATAGAATTGTGGGTACAAGTTTAGCAGGCGCTGAAATTTAACATCAGTAGTAACACTTGATGATTGTCTCCAAACACACTTTCAGGTTCTTCAGCATTCACAGATAAAACAAACAAACTTCTGAATGATAGTGCTAAGGTTAAAAATATATTTCCCTTAAAGACAATATTAACATGACTAAATAGCTAATTTAAAAAGCTAATGTTTTGAAAGCTATTACATTGACAATTAGCTTTAACAGCTGCCTAGTTGCTGTACCCCCTTGCCTGCCATCCTGCACAAACTACCAATTGCCATGAACATAAGTCTGCTATGTTGAGAGGGTGAAATATGACAATATTGTCTTCTGGCTGCACCAAACGAAAAAGCTACAGCCATTTATTCCACCAAAATTTGCATTCATGTTATATTCATTATAGGCTTACTAGGCTATACTGCAAAACCTGCATTTCCTCACAAAGAATAGGGTAGACAGGATAGGTCTCTAACTTGTACCCACAAGACGGTGTTTTTGATTTGTATCAGAAGGTTGAGTGGGGATTCACTGGAGTCCTGTCACTTATACTGGATGATGAATGGCAGAGAGATGGTTGACCTTGGGCTATTTGTGATGATTAAAATGTGAGATGTAATCTCTGGCTTTTATCAGGAGGGTGGAGTAGTGAAGGGTCAGATATCTCCTCTTTGTGGTTTTGAAGATCAAGGACCACTTGTGTCTTTTGCTCTTTTACCACAATAACAATATGAAGAAACCACATGGAGAAATCCTCATAACTGTATTTACTAATGTACACAAATATGCAAAGCCTAGCTATAAACATATGATCTCTCTGACTGGTTTCTGGCAGCTTCTAAAACATATAAAACCCTGTGCACCACAAGAAGACTCACAAAGTATTCAGAGGTCTTACACCACTATTTAGAGAGGTTTTGTGGGAACAGTAAAGATCTGTGTCCCATTCATGGAAAAGCAGTGAGTAAGCAGGGATAAAAATGTCTTCAGCAATAATGGAAGAGAGATAGCATTCAGGTTGTGTTGGAATCTTAAGTGCAAGTTTTCTGAGGTTCTAACTTTTTAATTTTTTAAAGTTAACTATAGTTGAACAATAAAAATAAACTATACACTTCACCCTCAACTTTCTCAAGATTTTTTACATATTTCCTTGTTTGTCTGTTTTTTTAAAAAAATCAGTAAATCATTCATGTCCCTCCCATCCTGCTCCATGTCTGCCTGTTTTTTACTATTTTTATGTGAACTTAAACAGATTATGGATTTCTGTTACAGAAATTGTCAAAACAGTGAAGACCATCTCTTATCTGGGAGCTATATGGGAAACAAAAAGTAATGATTAGCTAGTAAATTCCATGTGTATTCTACTTTTTAAAGTAAAAGTTACTACAAAACTCTACAGTTATAACTATCCTAACAGAGCTTGCAGCCCTCATATGCAATGCATTGACACACACAACTAGCTTTCCTGTGAACAGTTTGCATACACAATAATAACACTTGTGCCTTCACTCTTTTAAAATGTGGTCCTCGAGTGTCTCCCATTGACCTGCCATTAATGCTAGAGAAGCTTGTAACTTCCATAACGGCAATATTTCATCATTCCCTATATAACAAAATTTTGTACCAACTTTCCAGGAATTGTAAGCACCAGGGTAGACTGAACTCAGATATTTTAATCACCATATCATGGCAATCTGCTTTCATGACATGATGCTGAAGAAGAGCTGGCCCAATCTGCGCCGTTGCTTCACCATTGCTAATCGTGGTGTAACTGCACTGATGCTAAAAAAACAAGTACCAAATTTCGCAGGGTAGATATACTCCATGAGTATCACTAGAGCTTGTACCTTTCATGAGTCTTATATTTTTTTGCAAGCAGGCACTTGCAGGGGTTATACTTTCATGGGCACTTCAGAAGTTATACAGTCTGACATCACAGAGCTATGTTGTGGTTTCATCACAGGCCCTGAATAAAGGGCACGATGTAGTGTCCTTGCCCAAGAAGCAGACCATGGAATCCATTGTGTGAGTCTCTGAAAGTCACACTGTGGTCCCCGATTTCCCCAGACTTACAGCTAGTGCAAATTGTTTCTGCTCTGTGTTGACTCATATTCTGTCTGGCATATGAGTGGTGGGTGGGAGTGCGGCTGGAGTCAGGAGTGAAGGCTCCCCCCAGTCCTCACACCTGCCTATCCACTTCCTACACACCTGCACATGAGGTAGCAGTCCCCCATAAAAGCTGCTCTATCCCACCTCCCTACTCCTGCTATGTGACCTGCACTACAGCTAGTCTAAGCAGGAGGTTATCCTACCTCAGAGCACAATTTTAAGTCCTACATGTACCTCTAGCTAGCAGACATCTGAACTTTTTCTACCCTTCACTAAGAAACTCACAAAATGAACAATCCCAACTGGAGACCTTGGCAGAGGGTTCAACATTAACAATTTTGACCTTCAATAACATTTTATTTGGAGATTAACTTTTGTCAGCTGTCCAATAAAATTTGATCCAAAGGACAGTTCTCACTGATGACTAATTCATGAGATCAATTTGAATGTTTTTATTGCTTTCCATTTTTGAGTTGCAATTAGACCAAAAAAAAAAGATAGTATAATTTTATTCAACTGAACAAGCAGAAATTTTTCTAAACCCAGACTGTTTGAAAGCTTGTTTCAGTTTAGTTCAAATATTCCCAAAACATTCTTCTCCAATAAGAACTGAAGCACAAGTTTCAGCCCAATGGAAGAACTGTTTTGCCTGGGTTTTTTGGGCTTAGTAGGGAGTTAGTAAGGGGTCCAAAACAAGACTTGTAATGGAAACTCTTTGCTATTGTCATGTCCCGAAGTACAGAGCCAGTGGTATAAATCTCTACTGTGGAATGTGTATATATGTAATCTGTGGTCAATGGGGATAGCTGTTTTGTGAATGGTTTATAAAAATCAACCAGAAATCCATCAACTCCTGGTGAATTATTTGACAGCATTTCTTTTATGACAGCCTCAATTTAGTTGTACAGCTCTGGGCACCTAATACATTCTTTTGTTCCAAAGACAGGGGTTTGAAAATACCATTTTCCATGAAACTATCAATTTTGAGCACTAAATACATTTTCAGAAGATTAAAATGATTTGGCAGAAATTTCTGAATTGATCATTTTTGACTGTCAGATACATCGTTATTTGCCTATCATCCTTCATTTCAGGGATGCTAGTATTTCCTCTTTCTGCTTGAATCTTGTTCCCTATCAGCCTCTGAGCTTTCTCCTTTATAATATGGCTGTTTTAATTAAGTGGGAATGTGGTTAGTCTGTTCAGAGATGAGATAACTATATTTGATATACGATTTGCAATATATTTGAGATTTATCAGAGATTGATCTAGGCAAGAAAAGCTTTTCTTTTATTTTCCCTCCATCACTCTGAAGTCTTCATGTCAAGACACAATAATTTTTTCATGTCAGTCTTTTTTCTTGAAGTTGTGGCAATCAGGGTCCAGACACCTAGGGGATCCCAAAGAATAAGCAGTTGAATCAACAGGTTGAATAATATGACTGTGTGCTATAAAAATAGGCCACGTAAGGTCTTTTATGAAAGCTTATAATGTTCTAAACTTAATGCTCATCATTAGATATATATACAGACTCAAGTTATGCATTTATGTATTTGTGTATATAGAAAACTGTGTTCACAATTTGTGGTGCAGTCAGGCAGGGAGGGGCTGCATCCCAATCAGACGACTAGCTCCAAGCAGCAAACATTGTATAATCCAGGAAAAGACAAATGAGGGGCCATTAGAGTTAATGGGAAGAAAATGAGACATGCTGGCTAGAATTTCCCCACCCTGAATAAACTTGAGTCACAATGCCTGCAGAAAAAAAGGAAAAAATATCCTTTTAAAAAGGAGGCTTGAAACTGAGGACTTCATTTAGAAACTGAACAACAGTCAATTGGCAGGTGCTGTCCTTGAAATACTAGATCCTATCCATGACAGGGGGTATGCTGGGAAACAGTTCAAAGGCAATAGGTAACTTGTATTAGAAAAAGAATGAAGAGTACTTGTGCTGATACAGACTAACATGGCTACCACTCTGAAACCTGTATTAGAAAAGGAATTTTTATCTAATCTGAAAGTGTAAAGCCTGAGGTTGTGGTTTTAGGTTTATTTTATGTATAACTTGTACATGTTTGCTTTCCTTGTTATTTCATCTTTGAATCTGTGATTTTTCCATTAAATAACCCATTTTAAAATTTTAACCTGAAGCAGATCTCTGGTATGCGAACTGTATTGAGAGTAAAAAGAAAAGGAGTACTTGTGGCACCTTAGAGACTAACCAATTTATTTGAGCGTAAGCTTTCGTGAGCTACAGCTCACTTCATCGGATGCATACTGTGGAAACTGCAGAAGACATTCTATACACAGAGACCCAGGGTCTCTGTGTATAGAATGTCTTCTGCAGTTTCCACAGTATGCATCCGATGAAGTGAGCTGTAGCTCACGAAAGCTTACGCTCAAATAAATTGGTTAGTCTCTAAGGTGCCACAAGTACTCCTTTTCTTTTTGCAAATACAGACTAACACGGCTGTTACTCTGAAACCTGTATTGAGAGTACGCGCAAAAGCGAACTAGCATCTGGGGATCTGGTTTGATGCCTTTGGAGGTGATGAACCGGGGCTGGGGGTGGGGGGAGTCAGAGTGTGTGGTAGTTAAGAATTTGGGGAGACTCAGGACTAGAACTGTGCTGTGTAGTTGAATACCCATAAGTACTGTGCAGCAGAATGCCTCCTAAGCATTCCTCATTTTGTGGAGCATTCCTTATTAGGTCAGGAAAACTGAAGAGCTTGCTCCCCATACATGTTCTTTCTCCACCTTGAGGTGGTTGGCTTTACCTAACTACTGGAAGTACTGTCCTTCCACAAGTCAAAAAAAAACAAAAATAAAAACAAACAAGGGTTGCAGTATCTAGGGAGAGACTGGTAGAAGCATTCAGATGAGAGGAAGCTGTGAAAACCCTGGAGGAGGTTTTTATTTTGGAGCTAGTTAGTTATTTGTTGAAAAGTATACATGCCATGCAGCATTCCTCAGCTGCTATGAAAACAAAAAATAATGAGATAAAGTTTCAGTAAGGAACACACATACAAACATATGATAAATAGGAATAAAAGCTGAAGGGTGTGAAAAAATATGGATCCTACTGCTGTATCACTAAAACAGTAAGCTTTTCATAATTAAGTGAAGCATTTTTATTTGTCTAGGTTTCTGGATGTTCCTGAAATATTTTGTTCTTATTCTTGAAAGGGAAGCCAGTCCATATCAAAATCACCAGGGCCTATTTATTTTAATTACGGGTGACTGTTTTCATGAGAAACATCTTTCAGACTCTCCTAAACCAGGGAGTATTATCTAGCAAATCTTTCTTGTTTCAGTCCTGAACTATACGTATTAAAGACTTCCACTGATTTAGTGGTCTTTGGATCAGAGCCCTAAGAAGCTAGCCACAATCAACAACTCTGGAGTTCTTCAACACATAGACCCCTTTTGTGAGAAAGCCTAAAAGAACCACCAATGACGCTCAGGGCAATTTTATGATAGTAAAGTTCTTTCTTTGTCTTCCACAAACAAAAAGAAAAATCTTCAGATTAGTTGCACAGAAAACGAAATCAAGAACAAAATAAATTACTATTGTATACTACTGACCTGAACCTGAACTGTCTTGACCAGATGTCCTGATTTTATAGGGACAATCCTGGTTTTTGGGTCTTTTTCTTATATAGGCTCCTATTACCCCCCAGCCTCTGTCGTGATTTTTCACATTTGCTGTCTGGTCACCCTACTTGCATATGACATTGTTATTTACACATATGTAAAGGTATCAAATCCAAATTCCACACACATGCACATGGTAGCATTTTGCACCCACTTTGTATTCATTTTGCACAGGTTGAAATGACTACACAACTCAGAAGGCACTGGAGACTCGGACCCACTATATTAAGTACAACAACACATATTAGCATATGACCCTATACACAGTTTGTTTTTCATAAAGTTTTGGAAGGTGTTCTTTATTTATTGCTTTTTAGCTCATCTTGTTTTTTATATTTGCTTTTATCTACTTTATTTTATCTTGCATGATACTTTATTTTTCTGAGCAATTTGTTGCTGTTGATGATGAATGTAAAGCAATTTATGCATTTAAATGTGACATATGCATCATCATATCATCCATACTCATGGCTCATTAGTGCTCAGACATACAACAGCAGGTGAAAATGAGTGTCTCAGTCCCACAAAAGTTACAAAGCCCTACAGTACCCCATTATATCTCTATCTATTATGTCAGTGCAGCTGGAGGTCTATTCTGCTCTCATCAGGGTGTACACATGCATTTCATTTTTGAGTGGAACTGATGAACAAGTTGTGAGATGATTATCCTG
The DNA here is from genome assembly GCF_965152275.1 of Natator depressus. NCBI lineage: Eukaryota > Metazoa > Chordata > Testudines > Cheloniidae > Natator > Natator depressus. Next base: position 94,378,396 of record NC_134235.1, on the reverse strand, counting down.
TTTAGTTCCCATAAAATGTGCAGTCACTCATCTATGTCTGATGAAGAGGGGGCTAGAGAAGGTTTAGTTACCCCTTTAGGTTATGGGAACTTTTCCCTATGCATGATAATAGGCAGCACATATTCTACTAAGCTATTTTTATCAGACTAAAACAGGGTCTCATGTAAATCAATAAATAGACTTGTGCATATTCTCTCTCAGCTCTTATATATACACTTTTAAAAAAACAAACAATAAACAGAAAATCCTTTATCAAGGCCTGAGTTTCGAACAACATAGGCATCTACAACTAGAGCTGGGCAAAATTTTGGCCAAAAATTCAGGTTTGGTGAGACTCAAACATTTTGTGGATTTGTGTTCATTTCACTGAATTGTTCATGTAAACCAAACAAAAGCAAAAACAGGAAAAAAAATCCAAAAAGGTAAAAAAGAAAAATTTGGACAGTTTTGAAAAAGAACAATTTTTGGATTAAAAATAACTTTGTTTTGAGATGTCCTTTTTTTTTTAATTAAAAAAAATCCCATAAAAGACAATCAAAATCAAAACTAAATGTTCCTTTGGTCCCAAACAACTTTTTTTGACTTTTTGATCTACCAAAAATTTTGAAAAAAAAGTTGTTTTTGGTTCAGTCTTTACAGGGGTTTAGGTCAACCAAACTACAGTGCTCAGAGCACAAAATTTTTCACAGTCCACAGCGATGCAGCTAGGGCAATCTAATTTTTACGTGTACACCAGGCCACAGCCCCAGCCTGAGTGACACACACAGGTGTCTGCTGCCAGTGAGTTGTGGCTAGATCTACACTGCAGAACCTATGCGTTCACAGCCCTGTAGCACAGATGCTGCACAGGCCAACAGAAGAAATTCTTCTGCTGACATAGTAATCCCACTGCCTTCAAAAACATTAGCTAAGCCAACAGAAACCCTCTTCTGTCAGCTTAGTTGCGTGTATACTGGGGGGTTCTGCTGGTATATTTATGTCACCTAGGGGTGTGAATTTTCCACTCTTCTAGCTGTGCCAGCAGAATTTTTTAGTGTAGAGCTGGCCACTGGGCTGTAGTAGGTGAACATGATGACAGAAGCCAAAAGATCAAGCAGGAGACAAGGGTTGTCAGTCACAGTTTCCCAGCTCACATCCCACAGGGAACCTCCATTTGTCTCACTCCAGATCCTTGGCTGTTGCTTTTTCCCAGATCTCCTCTTAAGCAGCTTTCAAGTCCTTCTCTTGGTTTCTTCTCAGCAGGGAACCATGCCAGTGCTAGCACAGACCCATGACTCTGGAGAGCTTAATCTCTAAAAAAGCTGCTGCTTTCCTCAAATCTCTCTCTGTAACAAGATTCTTACCAGGTCTTTCCTGTGCCATTCTCTTGATTTAGTCTCAGAAAACATATTTATTACTTACATTATTTGTATTTAAAAATTACCCAGCAAACATCACAGCACCTAGCATTGACTGCAGCTCTCTGTAGTCCAGAGCTCCACTTTCTACAATGGAGAATAACCAGAGAACAGCTCCTACACACAGCACCCTGATCTCTACTAGGAGGAATGTTGCCCCTTTTATGGCCAGTCTGCAGTCGCATGTCCTCTCTAAGGACTACAGTTCCCAGGATCCCTGGCCTTAAAAGACCAAGACCAAATAAAAAAAAAAAAAAAAAAGAAAAAAATCTGGGCTGAGCCTTCAAAGTCCCAACATGCTTTGCTACAACTCCTCTCCCACCCCACCCCAACTTGCACAGCACCTCCCAGGCTCAGGCCCTGAATATGTAAAGTATTACGTTTTAGGGTGAAAAATCCCTTTCTTTTTCATTGTAAAATATGTTTTGAGTGTCTAAATGAATGTCAAGCACTTCAATGTCCTCTCAAAGGAATAAGTCTCTAAAAAGTAGCACAGCAGCTGATTACAGGATAAGAAGAACACTAGTACTGTCAATTTTTAAAAGAAACATAATGCGTTGGCTTTCGTGGTCAACACATTGTTAATAATCCCTTAAATTCTGAGGAAGACGTGTGCACTGCATTATCTTTCTAGCTACAACACTAAGACACAATAGGATGTGTTTTACTAGATCATTAACACATGCCTCTAGTGCAGTGTTAGGTTCAAGGCTCTTGTCCCAAGAAGTGAATTAATCTCTAAGTAAATCAGCCCCTGGAGTCTCTTAATGTTAAAAAATGGATTTTTTGTTTTGATATTTCATTTAATTTTTTGGAAATATTTCTTTCCTCTTTTCTTATATATACACACTTTTAATATGAAACAGACTTCTCAGTGGGAGAGCAAAAGGCACCTAAAGACACAAGTACTACATATGCTTTTATAATAAAGCTTTAGCACATTTTAATACATCATTTTTTTTAACCCGAAGTTTATTGGACCTGTCCTTTTCCACTTGCTGCAGGAACTCTCCTCTTTTCACAGCCCAGACCGCATTGGGGCTTTTTAAAAAATTTTATATTTTAAATTTAATTAAAATAAAAACATCTTCTGGGATTCACAGTGAACTCTTTGCCAAAGTATTCTCAAAGTCAGAGACAAACAAAGGATTTCTACTCTATGCCAAGAAGCAATGGTGACAGCAAAATTGTAATCACAATTGAAGCCACATATAGGGTGACCATATTTCCCAAAGAGAAAATGGGACCCCCCCAGCCGTTCACCTGCGCACTCCCCCGCCCCCCCATGCGAGACAGTCACCCCTTGCTGGAAATTCCCCACCCCAACTCTGCCTCTTGGAGCTGGCATCTCCACTCGCCCCCCAACACCTGCATGTTCCTCCACACCGCACCCCACTTTTTTCACAAAAAAAGTCAGCAAGAGCAAATGGGACAAATGCCTCCTTTTGAAAAAAAAGTAGGAACAGTGAGGACAGGGCTTTAAAAAGGGACATATGGTCACCCTAAGCCACAGTAGCAAGCTTTTGTGGTCATTGGTAGATTCACCCACGGTATTCATAATGGCAACCTTGTATTTCAGTTCTATTTTGACAGGTATGAAACCTCAGAAGACTTGGGATTCCAGAGTAATTGCATCATAAGAAGCAGCATGAGTTTGTCTAAAATGGTGATCAAACGAAATGCTAAACTTTAAATGCTCCTTTCTCCCTAGCTTTTCCACTTTTATGGACACAAAGTCCTCCAAAACAGTGTGGGATGCTTTAAAGAAAAAAAATCCTTATGAGTAAATAAGATTTAATATAGTCAATACCTCCCTTAGTTTCAGAATCCTCTTGGGGCTCATACCTAGGTGTTAACAGACAACAAAACAATGCTAGCTCATGCAACAAAATAGGTTAGGGTCAGATATGCTTGGATAACTTTACTACTAGTCATTTGAACACTCAAACCAAGGGTTTGTCTACATTCAAAATGCTTCTCCCATTGGCATAGGTACTCCATCTCCCTGAGAAGTGTAGTTAACTTGATGGGCGAGTTCTCCTGTCAACCTAGTGATGTCTACACCTGGGGTTTTGTTGGCTTAAATGCATTGCTTAGTGGTGTGGATTTTTCACATCCCTGCCTGACCTAATTTCCTAGTGCAGGAATCATAGAATATAAGGGTTGGAAGGGACCTCAGGAGGTTATCTAGTCCAACCCCCTGCTCAAAGCAGGGCCAATCCCCAACTAAATCATCCCAGACAGGGCTTTGTCAAGCCTGACCTTAAAAATTTCAAAGGAAGAAGATTCCACCACCTCCCTAGGTAACGCATTCTAGTGCTTCACCACCCTCCCAATGAAAAAGTTTTTCCTAATATCCAACCTAAACCTCCCCCACTGCAACTTGAGACCATTACTCCTCATTCTGTCATCTGCTACCACAGAGAACAGTCTAGATCCATCCTCTTTGGAACCCCCCTTCAGCTACTTGAAAGCAGCTATCAAATCCCCCCTTATTCTTCTCTTCCGCAGACTAAACAATCCCAGTTCTCTCAGCTTCTCCTCATAAGTCATGTGTTCCAGTCCCCCAATCATTTTTGTTGCCCTCCGCTGGATGTTTTCCAATTTTTTCACATCCTTCTTGTGGTGTGGGGCCCAAAATTGGACACAGTACTCTAGATGAGGCCTCACCAATGTCAAATAGAGGGGAACGATCACGTCCCTCGATCTGCTGGCAGTGCCCCTACTTATACATCCCAAAATGCCAGTGGCCTTCTTGGCAACAGGGGCACACTGTTGACTCATATCCAGCTTCTCGTCCACTGTAACCCCTAAGTCCTTTTCTGCAGAAATGCTGCCTAGCCATTCGGTCCCTAGTCTGTAGCGGTTTATTGGATTCTTCTGTCCTAAGTGCAGGACTCTGAATTTGTCCTTGTTGAACCACATCAGATTTCTTCTGGCCCAATCCTCTAATTTGTCTAGCTTCCTCTGTATCCTATCCCTACCCTCCAGTGTATCTACCTCTCCTCCCAGTTTAGTGTCATCTGCAAACTTGCTGAGGGTGCAATTCACACCATCCTCCAGATCATTTATGAAGATATTGAACAAAACCGGCCCCAGGACCGACCCTTGGGGCACTCCACTTGATACTGGCTGCCAACTAGACATGGAGCCATTGATCACTACCTGTTGAGCCCAACAATCTAGCCAGCTTTCTATCCACCTTATAATCTATTCATCCAGCCCATACTTCTTGAACTTGCTGGCAAGAATACTGTGGGATACCATATCAAAAGCTTTGCTAAAGTCAAGGAACAACATGTCCACTGCTTTGCCCTCATCCACAGCCAGTTCTCATCACAGGGACTTGCCCTTGGTGAATCCATGCTGACTGTTCCTGATCACTTTCCTCTCCTCTAAGTACTTCAGAAATGATTCCTTGAGGACCTGTTCCATGATTTTTCCAGGGACTGAGGTGAAGCTGACTGGCCTGTAGTTCCCCGGATCCTCCTTCTTCCCTTTTTTAAAGATGGGCACTACATTAGCCTTTTTCCAGTTGTCCGGGACCTCCCCCGATCACCATGAGTTTTCAAAGATAATGGCCAATGGCTCTGCCATCACATCCGCCAACTCCTTTAGCACTCTCGGATGCAGCGCATCCGGCCCCATGGACTTGTGCTCGTCCAGCTTACAACAAGGTCTTAGTTAAACAAGGAATTTTATGATTTTATCATTGTTATTAAATTACTTTTCCTCCAAGAATAATAAGTGGCAATGGAAATCTATGGCTGTGACATGCAGCTTCTCTAATACAACCTAAAATATTTAAATTTTGAGATCTAGATATTATGTAATTCAATTTATCTTGTATAAGAGAACACAAAATATATCAGATACAGGGCAGAAACCTGCTTCCATTGGAGGCTGATCCAACATATCATTTTAAGGTCAGTGGCACTAATATCCTTAATACAGGAGAAAATGTTACTGGCTTTCTAGGCTAGACTATGAACCCTTCGTGATGCTTTATGATTGAAAATGACCATTTGTATCAGTATTACTACCACTGTTATACAGTTGCAACAAATTTTATATAAACTATCATGTAAGGTGTCAATGGAAAAGTTACATTCTATCACATATGATTATCCTGATTAAATCCATGTATCATCTTTGAATCTGAAGTTATGAATGTTGGCTATGTATCTGTACCTCAAACATGTATTGTATATCGGGGTGACACTCCCTAGATAGATTTACATCAGAGCTAGTCTGTTATGTGTTGATGGCCCATTAAGGACACTCAGCTCACAACCGGCCATTGAGGAAACTCATCCTGCCCAATAAGCCTTTCCTGTGAATGTCTCAGAAAAAATATGGGCAATCCCTGACCCTGTGAGTCAGCAAAGCGTGTAAGGACATGTGACCCTAGACTCCATCATGAACCAATAACTTCCCATACACAGGGGCTGTGGGCTTTTTTTTGGACAGTAAATTTCCATGCACATGGCAAAGGATATGAGACACTCGAGACATTTCCATTTTGCCTCATTTCCAGCTTCAGTTCTCTGGACTGTGGATTTAGAACTAAAAGGAGTGTTTTGAACTACGGACTGAGGACCTTCTAGTCTTTGGAAGTTACCAGAGACACTTTTGCAAGCCAGCAGTCTATTCCATTACTGCTACAAACCTGATATAACGGACTTTGCAATCATTTGATCTATTAAGCATTTATAACTCTATCCTTTTCTCTTATTAATAAAATCTTTAGTTAGTTTACAAAAGAATGACTGACAGTGATATTTGGGCATGATCTGAGATACATATTGACCTGAGGGTAAGTAAGTGTCTGATCCTTTGGGATAGTAGAACCTCACACATCAGATCCCATGCAGAAGGTTTCTGGATTTGACCTTCCACGGTCATCTTGGTAAATTCTGAACTGAATTCAAACCAACCATGGTAGATGCGGATATCTAATGCACAAATAGAAAATCAAGGACTCCCCGGTGTGTGAGTGTGGTTCCCCATGACAGACCATCAAACATATCCCCACCTACTGCCCAATTTATAAATATGAAGGAGGCATTACTGCAATAAATTCTGCTACTCCTGATGTAGCCATTTGGCTCAATCCACTTCAGGTAAAATTGTAGTTACTGCTCTACACCAGCCATATGAAAGAAGAACTAGAACCTCACATATGGTGAATTGGGTTTTCTGTAACCTCTCATTATACAAGACCTGTTTGTCTGTATGGGACGCAAGGGCTGGAATGTATAGAGGGGACTGAGTTTGGCTTCTGTAGCACCATGCTGGTTAACCAGAAGTTCTTTTGTTACTGGCTTGGTGAATCTAATTATAGAATACACCACCAGTTCTGGGGATTGTCTGCCCTATTTCTTGCAGTCTGCCCTCAGTGTGGCATTTTCAGTGTGGTCTATCCCAGACACTGGGTCACAGCCCTTAGAAATTAAAGGCTTATTCATGCAAGTAGACCCCCTGATTTCAATGGTAATACTCATCTAACTAACTGCTCACCAGTGCAAGGATTCTTCCAAAAGATGACACTCCAGTAATATGCTGAGTTTTCAAAGGGAAAAATTAAGAAACAAAGTTTTGGATTGAGAAATTTACATGTTAATTTGGATAGCATTGGATCACAAGAATATTAGAAGTACCAGCAATAGGCTAAAAGATTATATAATGGAATAAAAAGTCAGGATTAATTAGTAGTACTGGAGGGCCTGACAACATTTAGTGCTCTGCTGTGCCTCCGCTTTCCCACAAATATTACTATTATCTCCATTTCACAGATCTGACTCAGGAGTTGCTAGGGTTAATTATTAATATATGAAAAGTACCTTGAGTTACTGTGAAGAAAGGTGGAAATAAGTTACCCAGGGAGCATGATCTGGCCCATTATTATTATGTAATTATTAAATCATCTCACTATTAGATTTAGTCATGCCTGCTTAAGGGGGAAAAAGTGTGTGTGTTTGTTTTGCCAAATGACAGAGGATTTAGATAGGTGTTATAACACACAATTTATTAGAAAAGATGACACATTTTGAGTCAAAATGTGTCATGAATCATCATGTCCCGACACTCAAATAATTCAGATATACATTACATCCTCCCACTGATGATAAAACATTTAACATTTTAGAAGCAAGGATTTCTTCTATCCAACTTCATCTGCAGCCAAGCCTCCTTGGGCTTTGAGTTTGTCAGATTTTATAAGCAAAGAAGGGATGTCCAGTACTTGGATGCTAGAAGACCATCTTGGACAACCTAGCAGATGCAGGAAGTGTGGATGGGTATCCAGCAGGCAGGTGTCTTCTAGCTCAGTATGTAATGAACTAATACCCTGGGGTGACATAGGGGGCATTGTGCTACTGAAAGAGAGATCCTGACCACTAGAAGTTATTTAAAACCCAGTGGGACTTTCCCCTGAATTAGGCATGTTGTTCTCCAATTTCTGTGTCATATTGCAAGGACAGAATGGCTCCCTTATTCCAGTCCAGACAATGTACATATTTCTACAATAGGTTAGATGTATTTCCCATACATATTGCACCACAAAATCTCAGATATTTGTGAAGCGTGCATATAAAATCAATAATTTTTATTTTTATAAGGGGTCTCATCCAGGAGTCTCACTACATTTATGAAACAGAGCCTCAGTTTCAGTTTAGTAGATTTTTTTTTAAAGTTGTCTCTAATGGAACTTTATGGAAGAATATATCTATTAAAAAAGTGAAGAATTTCTTCTAATTTTTTTTAAACTTTAGTGATAATTTAATATAAAGAGAAGTTTGGACAGGAAGTTGATCGTTGATTTTAGGTATTTATTTTTTATTCTACAGGAATTTATTGTAATGAAAATACTCTGCTTATCTGATATCACTGCTTTTATCTGGGTTAAAAATTAAAATAAAAGGCTAGCCTTGTGGTTTTATATTCAGCTAGTGAGATGGTTCTGCAGCTGTGGTACATGGCCCAGCAATGGTCGGATGAGCCTTTCTGGTAGTCTGCAGAATGAATCTTCCCTCCCCCCAGAACTAAGTAGTGAGATCAGGAGGGGAAGCAGGGGCTCATAAAAGGCTTTTATTCTTATAAAGTGGTTCCCCAGATAAAGCATTTAAGACCCACTGAGCTATCAAAACCACACATACAGATAAGAGTAGAACTTATTTGAAACTTGTTAAGGTGAATGTCCATAAGGTTTAATATTTCAAAATAGGAAATTATTATTTTATCAGAAACATAGTAGGTGCTTTCTTTGCCTATTTGATCTTAGTAATTGAGGTATCTGCCTCTCAGTGGACTGGAAGTTGCAGTGATGGTGTCTGATTGGCTATTCCAAACTGATAACACAAAAATGTATGACAAGTAAAACCCAAATAAGTTATTATATACATTTGTGATGGCCATCGTTCACGGAGTGTGTTGCCTAGTGGTCAGGGTTTAGGCCCTTCAAACTGCAGAGGGGGGTTTCGTAGGGGAGCCCAGGCCCTCCCGCTCCACTAGACTCTGGCCTATGGCCCTGTGAGGGCTATCAAACGTCTGACAAGAAGTGGCCCAAAGAGGACAGTCTTAAGGCGCCCCTGGCTATCACCCCACAATTGTCCTGAGTTTGCCACTGGTGGTGAGGAGATGCAAAGAGGGTCAGTTCACTGCTTGGCACTTCCTTGTGGCCATTCATAGTGTGGTGACTCCCTCTTTCTCAGGGTGGAGGCTGCTCGCTCCTCTGGCTTGGCTCTCCGTGAGATCAGTGCCAAGTCTCACCCCTGTTCAGATAGTCCATAAACAAAACAAAGGGGAATTAACACAAACCAACTGAGTCCATTTGGGGAGGTGTGGCATATCTGCATCAGGTCTTCCCTTCCCTCAGGGAAGGACCTTTGGGCAGCTGTTGTAGGAAGAGATCCTGCCTTCCCTCAGGAGACACAAGTTGCAGGTCTGCTTTCTTCCCTGGTCTGCCCCCAAGTGAGCTGTTCTGCTTCCTTTTATCTCCTCCTCTAGTTTGTGCATCAGGGCAGGGCAGTCTGAGTAGCTCCTTAACCCCTTGTTGCCCAGTGTGGAGTTTGTATACCTCCATGACAACATTTTATTGAAGAAAACAATAATCAAACTTTACATTTCTTTCCCATTTACATGTCAAAAATGGTGTCCTCTGTTTGCATTAAAGCTTGCTAGAGGAACAACAATGACCTAGGCAAGTAGCTTATTCTGTGTTCTTCATGGACATTAGTCAGGAAAGCATAAATCTCATCTAAATTCAATTCAACAATTGGTAACTGAGCTGTAAGGCTCTGAATTTCAATCTTTCCTTTGCTGTCAGACATTGCTTAGGGCATGAACAAGACATCAGTCATGAGCCACTCTTTGCATGTCCTCTATGTTGTTAAGTCCTATAAGTTTTCCCTCTGAGTAGCATTCAACTGAGGCATTTTTCTGTTCGACCCCTTTTAGATGGTCCTCCTCTTGCCCAATGCCACACGTCCCATGGCAGATACTCTGGCTTCATTCTCAACAGATGTCCCAAATATTTCCTGTTCCTTTTCTGGATAATTTCAGAGAGAAGAGGTTGTTCAGTTCTGTGAAATCTTAGCATTATTATAAATTAATTCCATTCAATGCCTAGTGTTTCTGAGGCACTGGCTTTCAAAGACATTTAGATGTCTGTCTGTATTTTTAGTGGATTTTCAGCTTCCACATCCATATATTAAGAGGGAAATAAATTTGAGCTGAGGATTTGTAGTTTGTTACTTAAATTGTGAATATTTAATGACAAGTCTTGTTTAAACTGGTAAATGCAGCTGCTGCCTTGCCAGGTTGACATTATCTCCCTGTAGTCATCTCCAATGGCTTGCACGCTTCTGTCAAGATAAGTAAATTGACTTACTTCTTGTGTTCTTTCATCATCTAATGTAAGGCTTTTGCTGGGTTCTCATTAGATTTGCTGGGTTCTCATTAGATTTGTTGTTTCATAGCTGATTGTTAACTCCATCTTTTTGGGGATCCCTGACAAGCTTTTGGTCTTGGCTTGCATGTTGGTTCAGCTGTCAATTAGAAGAACAATGTCATCAGCAAGATCCAGATCTTCCAGCATACTGTTGCTGAACATGCAATGCCTGTGTTATATCCATCTATACTTTGTCTTATAATGAAGTAGATGGCAATGCCAAACAGGAAAGGTGACAGAATGTAGCCTTATTTGATACCAGTGAGGTTAGCCAATGTTATAAATTAGGTTTCAATACCACCAAAAGAATCATGAAAATAAAGGAATGAAAAAAAAATCTACTTATGGTGTATAATGAAGTCTCTTACTAAAACATCACATGGCTCTAATCTGGTATTGATCCTTATTTCACCTTGAAACTCTCAGATTAAAACTGCTACATAACTGACAAAAATGAACCAAGCACAACAAAACTGAGCAGATTCCCAAAAGAACCATTACATCTTCTCGAGAAGGGATACCATTAAAATACTCCAAAAAGGATGAATATACAAGGCCTTTCTCCAGTAGTGTATCTTCCCTAATCTGTTAAAATAAACACACAGAGACAGGTCTTCAGTTGGTATAAATCAGGATACCTCCACTGAAGGACCTTGTCCACTAAATTTTGACAAGATAAATATTTTGTTCCTTACTAAGAACATAAATCTAAGATAACCTTTTCCAAGACAATGGGTATTTTATTGTATAGCAGCACAGAACTATAAATTGTAATTATAAAATTGTAAATTCATCTCCATGCAATGGAATAGTTTCTGCATATGAATGGATAATTATTATACCTAAAGTTAAGTAGTTTAAAAACCAATACTACTCCAGTCATTTCCACTTCTTTACTCTTACGATTGCAATTTGATTAACTTTGGCAATAGTTACTATGGAAAAGTTTTTATGTTTGTTTGTTTCCTGTCCAATAATCTGAATAACCTTATGTACACCTACAACAGACTATTTTTAAAGAGTAGTCCTTAATGCCTAAACATCAATAGGTTATACTTTGTGATTAAAATTAAAAAAAAAAAAAGTGTTGCTAGACTTTTCTTTTGCTTATGCAGGAGTGCGTTGCTGCCAGAAGCCAGCATGTTCAGCTGGGCAGTAGCAATGTGAGCTCTCCATGCTAAGCAGTTTCAAAACTTCCTGGGGCTTTGTAAGGAGAGGGGTACATGCCTCTCTAACTGGATGCAGGGCAGCGGAGTTCAAAACAGTGAGCGGAGAGGTCACAGTGGACATTGTGGGATACCTTCTGGAGGCCAGTTACAGTGACTTAATGAATGCGGTGTCTACACTGACGCTTTGTTGATCTAACCTTGCTGCAAAAAAACCCATGCCTCTCATTGAGGTGGTTTTATTTTGTCGGCAAAGCAGGAGAGTTATGTTGGCAGGAGGAGCATTGTAGTTTGCACACCTGCACTGTTTTTTCGACAAAAGCTGCCTTTTGCCAACACAACCGTGTAGTGTAGATAAGGCCAAAGACATCTAGGTTCCTTACACTCAGATTTCTGGGGAATGTTAAGTACCTAGATGTTTTTGAAAATCCCACTTGGCATCTAAATTTGGGGGGGGGGGGGTTAGTTGGGTTTGTGCTGCACGTTAACCCGAAAACCGCAGCCCCTCCTTTTAAATGGCCAACCCAACGGGTGCTTGGTATAGGAAAGTAGGGTGCTGCTGTTTAAAACCATTCCCACATGGTATGAAGCTTGAAGAAGCTGAAAGACTGTGGCTTACCATGGCTGCCTGCAAGCCAAATTCTGTTGCCCGGCTCTGCGTGTGTGATCTCTCACACCAAACCAGCAGGCCCTCAGTATAAGAGGCAAAATGTGACCTTGTACCGAAAGCACATGTGCTATGTAATGTTAACAGCTTGGTTCACCGTGAAAGAGTCTACCTATTGTTCTCTAAAATGTGTCTCCCTTTTTTCCCCCTCCCACAGCTGCAGATGTTTCAACGCTCCCCCTATTATCTCCGTCCCAGAGGCCAGCGCAGATAAGAAGGTGAAAAAAAAATGCACTCATGATGTAATGTTCTCTGAGCTCATGCAGTCCTCCTGCACTGAAAGAGCTCAGCAGAATGCATGGAGACAAACAATGGAAGAGTTCAGGAAAGCAGAAAATGAACGCGAGGACAGGAGGGACAAGCAAGGTGAGAGATTGCAGGAGCAAGAGGAGAGGTGGTGGCAGCATTATGAGAGGAGGCAGGATGCAATGCTGAGGCTTCTAGAGGGTCAAACTAATATGCTCCGGCATCTGGTGGAGCTGGAGGAAAGGCAGTAGGAGTACAGACTGCTGCTGCAGCCCCTGTGTAATCGCCCGCCCTCTTCCCCAAGTTCCATAGCCTCCTCACCCAGATGCCCAAGAATGCAGGGGGCCCCTCTGGGCACCCAACCACTCCACCCTAGAGGACTGCCCAAGCAACAGAAGGCTGGCATTCAAAAAGATTTGAAGTGCAGTGTGGCCTTGTCCTTCCTGCCTCCCTGCATCCACCACCCCACCGGGGCTTCCTCCTCCTCCACCCCTCCCGGGCTACCTTGGCAGTTATCCTCCTATTTGTGTGATGAATTAATAAAGAATGCATGATTTTGAAACAATGACTTTATTGCCTCTGCAAGTGGTGATCGAAGGGGGGGAGGGGAGGGCAGTTGCCTTACAGGGAAGTAGAGTGAACCAAGGGGGTGGGTTTTCATCAAGGAGAAAAACAGAACTGTCACACCGTAGCCTGGCCAGTCATGAAACTGGTTTTCAAAGCTTCTCCGCTGCACAGTGCGCCCTGCTGTGCTCTTCTAACCACTCTCGTGTCTGGCTGTGAGTAATCAGCGGCCAGGCGATTTGCCTCAACCTCCCACCCCACCATACACATCTCCCCCTTACTCTCACAGATATTGTGGAGCACACAGCAAGCAGCAATAACAATGGGAATATTGGTTTCACTGAGGTCTAATGAGTCAGTAAACTGCGCCAGCATGCTTTTAAACGTCCAAATGCACATTCTACCACCATTCTGCACTTGCTCAACCTATAGTTGAACAGCTCCTGACTACTGTCCAGGGTGCCTGTGTATGGCTTCAGGAGCCATGGCATTAAGGGGTAGGCTGGGTCTCCAAGCATGCCTATAGGCATTTCAACATCCCCAACAGTTATTTTCTGGTCTGGGAAGTAAGTCCCTTCCTACAACTGTTCATACAGACCAGATGTCATAAATATAAAGGGAAGCGTAAACCCCTTTAAAATACCTCCTGGCCAGAGGAAATCTCCTCTCACCTGTAAAGGGTTAAGAAGCTAAATGTAACCTCGCTGGCACCTGACCAAAATGACCAATGAGGAGACAAGATACTTTCAAAAGCTGGGAGGAGGGAGAGAAACAAGGGGTCTGTGGGTCTGTCTATATTCTGTCTTTGCCGGGGATAGACCAGGAATGGAGTCTTAGAACTTTTAGTAAGTAATCTAGCTAGGTACATGTTAGATTATGATTTCTTTAAATGGCTGAGAAAAGAATTGTGCTGAATAGAATAACTATTTCTGTCTGTGTATCTTTTTTGTAACTTAAGGTTTTGCCTAGAGGGGTTCTCTATGTTTTGAATCTAATTACCCTGTAAGGTATCTACCATCCTGATTTTACAGGGGGGATTTCTTTATTTTTATTAAAAGTCTTCTTGTAAGAAAACTCAATGCTTTTTCATTGTTCTCAGATCCAAGGGTTTGGGTCTGTGGTCACCTATGCAAATTGGTGAGGCTTTTTACCAAACCTTGTCCAGGAAGTGGGGTGCAAGGTTTTGGGAAGTATTTTGGGGGGAAAGACGTGTCCAAACAATGCTTCTCCAGTAACCAGTATTAGTTTGGTGGTGGTAGCGGCCAATCCAAGGACAAAGGGTGGAATATTTTGTACCTTGGGGAAGTTTTGACCTAAGCTGGTAAAGATAAGCTTAGGAGGTTTTTCATGCAGGTCCCCACATCTGTACCCTAGAGTTCAGAGTGGGGGAGGAACCTTGACACCAGAGTTCCTGAAGATGCGAGCATCATGCTCCTTTTCCGGCCATCCCACGTTGATGTTGGTGAAACATCCCTTGTGATCCATCGGTGCTTGCAGCACCACTGAAAAGTACCCCTTGCAGTTTATGTACTGGCTGACTTGGTGGTCTGGTCCCAAGATAGGGATATGCATTCCTTCTATTGCCCCACCACAGTTAGGGAATCCCATTGCAGCAAAGCCCCACTATGACCTGCACATTTCCCAGAGTCACTACCCTTGATAGCAGCAGCTCAGTGATTGCATTGGCTACTTGGATCACAGCAGCCCCAACAGTAGATTTACCCACTCCAAATTGATTCCCAACTGACCGGTAGCTGTCTGGCATTGCAAGCTACCAGAGGGCTATCGCCACTTACTTGTGAACTGTGAGGGCTGCTCTCATCTTGGTATTCTTGTGCTTCAGGGCAGGAGAAAGCAAGTCACAAAGTTCCATGAAAGTGCCCTTACACATGTGAAAGTTTTGCAGCCACTGGGAATCATCCCAGACCCGCAACACTATGCAGTCCCACCAGTCTGTGCTTGTTTCTTGGGCCCAGAATTGGTGTTCCAAGGCATGAGCCTGCCCCACTGCCACCAGGATGTCCAAATTGCCGGGGCCCGTACTTTGAGAGAAGTCTGTGTCCATGTCGTCATTACTCTCATCACCGCGCTGCTGTCGCCTCCTCGCCTGCTTTTGCAGGTTCTGGTTCTGCACATACTGCAGGATAATGCGTGAGGTGTTTACAGTGCTCATAACTGCCACACTGATCTGACGGGCTCTATGCTTGCTGTGGTATGGCGTCTACAGGAGAGCAGAGTTGCAGCGGAAGCAGTGGCTGACGATGGATGTCACGAGAATAGATATTTATAGAAAACGATGAGAGGACCTGCGAGGTGGATTCATGAGAGCAGGAGAGCACAGTTGCAGCAGAAGTGGGGGATGATGATGGTTAGCAGTCCTACTGCACCATCTGCTGAAAGCAGTATGGCGTCCACATGGAAAAAAGACATGAAACGATTGTCTGCCATTGCTTTCACGGAGGGAGGGGCGACTGATGACATGTACCCCAAACCACCTGCGACAATGTTTTTGCCCCATCAGGCATTGAGAGCTTAACCCAGAATTCCAATGGGCAGCAGAGACTGCGGGAACTGTGGGATAGCTTCCCACAGTGCACCGCTCCGTATGTCGATGCTAGCCATGGTAGCGAGTAAGCACATTAAGTTGGCGGAGTGCGTTGTGTGGACATACGCAATCAACTGTATAAAATTGATTTCTAAAAATCGATTTCTATAATATCGACCTAATTTTGTAGTGTTGACACACCCTTAGGCACTTAGAGGCACACAATCACACAGAAAGTGAGCAGCTGAGCCAAGAATAGCACCCAGGTCTCGTGACTCCCTGGAGAGGTCTCTTTCCCTTGGACCACACTGCCCTACACAAACAAATACAATATACATATACAGTAGCATATGTATAACCTGTATCTTGATTTAAATACTTTAATTAGGATTGATATTTCAGTCTAATATTGATGGCTTGTAACATTGTGCAGGGTGGGTCCCAGAACTGTCAGGCACTCTATTATCTCTCTGCCTCAGCAAGAATGAGCTGTGCTGGAGATTAAATTGTGTCAGCTCCCTGCCACACCAGTCTGACTTCCTCTCCAGCAGATTCCTCAAGGTTCTTCAGCCTCAAATCTTGCCTAGCAGGCAACAATCAGTGAGCTCCAGCCACCAAGCTCCTCAGAGATGTTTCTCTGCAATGCACAGCTCCTATTACTGTACATTCATAGAAGATATTAAGTTTGCTGCTCTTTTTAAAGGATCTGTACATTACAGCTTACTAACTTAACTGGGGTAACACACCCTTCCCTTCAAACAAAGCACCAAGTTGGTTTATAGTTCAAATAAAATGAGTTTTAACAACAAAAGGACAAAGGTTAAGTGATACCAAACAGAAGGAATACAGATAGAAATGGTTACAAATAAATAAAAGTAAAAATATGTTTTCCAATGATTAAGACCGAACTCAACAAGCTACAGTCTTTTTTTCAAGGTAGTTTCCTCACCAATCTTCCTTTTCCAGCAGTGAGTGTCTAGCCAGGATCCCCACAGATTTGAATGCACTGATTTTCCTTGTCTCATCAGGTGAAAGATAATTTAGGGGTCTGCTGCCCTTCTGGTTTCCCAGTAAACCTTTGAAATGTATTCTTCTGAAATATATCCACAGAAAGTTTCTTTCCCCTGCTGGGTGTGGATGCCATTCTGTCTTCTCCTCCCTGTAAAGGAGCTGGCTCACCCCTGCAGTGCCTCCTGCTGGTCGTTGGGAATTAGCTTTTTTCCAGCCTGGAGCGCCCTCTGCAGACTGGTGATCTGCACAGCTCTGGCCCCCATGTCCCTCACAGACCCCAGTGACCCTTTCTCTGGGGTTCTGCCCCCTGGCAGTACCCCCACACTCTGCCTCTAGGTCTCCCCTTCCTGGGGAACCCCCAACCCACTATCCTCACCTTGCCTCAGTCTGGGCTACTGCCAGTCATCACCAAGCCCCCACTCCCTGGGGCAGACTTCAGTGTAAAGGCCACTCACCATAGGCAAGGGGGTTCAGACCTGTTGCCTGTCTCTGCCTCCCAGTACCTCTATGGGCCTTGGACCAGGCCCTACAGTCTGGGGAGTAGCCAGCCTGGAGCACCCCCGCTCAGCCTGCTCCTTTCCCAGCATAGCACCACCCTCAGTACCCTGTCAGGCAGGGAGCCAGGCCCTGCTCTCTCCCAGCCTGGAGAGAGACTCCTTGGGCCTCTGGCTCACAGCCTGATTGGGGCATGGCCCAGCTGCGGCTGCTTCTCCAGTCAGCCAGCCACAACCCTCTCCAGGGCTGCTTTGACCCCTTTTATTTTAGGAGCAGGTTAGCCACCCCGTTACACTCCCCCATACCCAGTAGTTTTTACAAAGTAATGATCTCTTCCTGCAACCTCCAGTATATATATCTGGTCAATTGATTTTGTCTACACCTGGTTTGAGGTGTTAGCCTCTTTCCTGGGTCTGGAGAAAACCTGATTAGCAACTCTCCCTCACATACCTAGTTTAAACGCCTTTTAGTCACAGACTTGTAAGCATAATATCAGTGAGTACCCATAATTCCACATACAGCCTTGTCATTTCACAATGGTGTTATGACCAATGTGTTGCTAGTTTTCAAATGATACCTGAGAAGGCATATTTTGTCGTTGATGTGGTATGTAGAGTGTGAATACATTGGTGGCTAGGGTCACATATTTATCCTGCCAAAAAACAAAACAAAATGCAACAATATCCTTTGAGTCACTGGCAGTAGGTTATCATTTCTATTCTGTTTTAGTATTACTTAAAATCAATCAATAATAGAAGTTAGAGGTGGGAAAATCCACCAATTTCCCTAGTATATCAACATTTCTAAAGCTGGCCACATTAATAGATACCATGTTTTTGTTCCATGTCTGGTTAGTACTGTACATCCCTGAACTCAAGTCCTTGCAGGATAGGGCTTATGTGCGTTCTTAAGCTTACACACTCTGAGTAATTCCACTGAAGTCTACTTCAGTTGGACTACTCACAGTGTATAAAGTTAAGCATGTGAATAAGGTTTTGCAGGAGCAGAGTCTTGGAAATAATGGTGCAGTAAACTAAAGAGAAACAAAGCACAGAAGGTGAATTTCATCCCTGTGTAGAGGTTCTGCGCAAAATTAAATCCCACTATATTCCTTCAAAATACTTTTAAGTGAAACTTAAATGGGGTATATGCCTTGTGTGGGCCCTCTGAACAGGAGTAAATTTCACCCAGAGTGAAAAAACCTTGTTTTAAAAGCACTAATTTGCTGTTTCCCAAGTATCAAGGTTGAGTCACTTACAACCAAATAATAAATTACAAGTGCAAAATGGGCTAGCATAAAGCCTAATAAATGTTAGCAAAATATTTTTATTTTGAAAAAAGGACAGTCTGACTTATTAATATTAGCTTTAATGTTACCTTGTCATTCGGGTAAATGTTTCCCAAGCTGTTATTAAAACAACTTGCCGTATAAACCTGGTAATTAAAGTACAACCTTCTGAAAAAAAGCTACATGCTTGATTGAGATTAATAATCACGAATGCTATTATAAACCTACCATAACATCCTGACTTCTAATTTTGTTTTAATTAAATTAAACTGGTCTTGTATAACTAGGTTATAAATTATTCTTAACACACTGGTGCTTCCATGCTACAGACCTTCAGTTCATATAATCCAAGGGGGAAAAAGAAGACTGGACACATTTTGTCGTAAAAGTAATATATTCAATAATCAATTTTGCTTCCTAGGACTGTTGACCAATTTGCTATAGCCTAACCAACCATGCAACATATAGATTCCTTGATTATTATTCCATTAAAATGAGCAACTCACCAGCAACAAGTCTAAACATTTTATCTCCCTGAACATACCATTTTTAGTTTCAATGTTCTATCTTGCAAGAGCAAGAATCAGATTTCTAGGTTAATGCTGTACCTCTTACAGATACTTCAAAAACAAAATGCTAGCTAAGGTACATTGGCTATTATTCCAGCCTCATCCTCCATAAACACATGAGACTTAGAGGCTGCAGCTTTAGTTTCTGATCCAGTAGACAGGGTGCTGGCCTAGGAGTCAGGGTACCATTCTTGACTCTGCCACTGACCTGTTTGTTATCTGTGGCAAGTCAATTCACATATCTGTCCAGCTATAGAATAGAGGTAATGATCTTTATCTTCCTTTGGAAAGGATAAGGAGTTTGCTGGAGGCAATTGGCACCCTTACCCTCCTGAACTGGCCAGTGGGTGGCCAGGGAGGTGAAGACTACATCCTCCTATGGATAGAGATAGGAAACAGGAGGCAGCCCTTGTCCAAGAGAGGGCACACTCTGATGCCACAAGACCCCCTGTCCTTCTGCTGGTCCAAAGCAAATGCTCCTGCTCCCTGTCCTCCTCCTGCTAAGTGGGAAGGGACATTGTACATACCATAGAGAAAGTACACCCTCACATTCTCCAGACAATCACAAACGGATTCCATCTGCTGTCTAAAAATTGTTCACCATAAGCCAGTGCTCCGTAGCCCAGAGAGAGAAATTAATGCTGGAAATTGTAAGCAGTGACATCTGTTTTCAAATGCTGACTTTTTAAATGACATTTGTACATGGGGAAAAATAAATACCTTCATAGCTATGTCAAGTATCTGACTCATTCCTAATGAGCACTGGCACTTTGAAATCACTGCTGCATTCTGCTGAAGTGGAATGGAGTAGCAAAGGAGGTTATACAAGCCAGTGTACCCATATTGGGCCTTCCCTCTAATTATTTACTGTTGCTCACAACCCACCCTTTTTTTCAAGTTAAACTGTCCAATTGAAAAATGGACAAAGGGACTGGCCAATACATGGGGAATGGGCCTACAATCTAGAAGCACGCAACAATCTCACTGACTTCAAAGGGAGCTTTTCCTGTGTGAGGACAGCAGGATCTGGTTCCAACACCCCTATTTATTGTTTATTTACCATATGCCAACATTGCTAATCACTCCTGACCTCTCACTGCCCGGCAGAGGAGCCTTAGCTCGTGGTACACAACTTTGTGGATAGGAGTGGCATGAAGCATCGGACATGGTAATGCCTTTTCTCATGTGAGCCTTCAACCCCCATCCTCACCCTCATCTCCCAAATACAACAATTTTCCTTTAGGACTGACTTGCCAAATGTTTGAAACATAGTACATTTACACCACCAGTCAAGCTTATTGTAATCTTTAGATAGGCATTACAAATAAAGTGAATTAAGTTGAATGCTGTAGTTCAGAGGACCAAAAAAAAAAAAAAAGATTTTATTTCTCTTTTCCATCCCCCCCTCCCCCCCCCCATGGTGTCTGTGCACAGATTGTTTTCAGTTCCCAATTTCTTTGTTCTAATTGTTGCAGTGTTCCTTTAATTGTTCTTAATGCACATTTTGTCTTAGTGCAAGATTGTCTTTTACCTTGCTTCAGATGAGAAATAATTGCTTTATGTGTAAGCATGATTACTTCAGTCTGAAGAAAGATGTGTTTCTGCACTGGGGGACAAGTGAAATCCTATCAACATGTGAAGATAAAATGATTGTTTATTTTAGGAGTTATCACAGCCCTAATAAAGCTCTTTCAGGTGGACACTCACCAGGCTGCTGGGTTTGGATTTCATCCTTCTCTACCTTTAGTTTCCTTTTTTCTGAGTAGGCTATGGTGTTTATGTCTATGCTTCTAAACAGCCTCAATGGATGATGTTTTGCTAAACTTTGCTGTTTTAAAAAATTATTGAACTCCTGAACAAAGGGTATCTTACAAATGTAGTGTTGGTATATATTGTCCATTTTAAGAGCAAGTGCGGTCTGAAGCAGAACCATTTCCAGAGAGGTTTCAGAGTAACAGCCGTGTTAGTCTGTATTCGCAAAAAGAAAAGGAGTACTTGTGGCACCTTAGAGACTAACCAATTTATTTGAGCATGAGCTTTCGTGAGCTACAGCTCACTTCATCGGATGCATTTCCAGAGAGTGATTCAAGCTTGTTTGATGAGTCTACTTAGATTAACAGAAGTTTAAGACCACATGAGTCTAGCGGATCTTTCCTTGGCCTCTCTGCCACATTTCCTGGGCACAGGCTTTGTCTGTTTCCACTTCACAGAAATGTGACCTTATAGCCCTGCTGCCCTAGGTCCCCAGTGCTGAGCGCCCCCACCCACATGCTCTTTAGTAGCTTAAGCTCACCTTCTCCCAGAATTCCACTTTGTGCATGTTCTAGCTTTATAGTTCACCTCTTCAGGGTGAAAGGGGTTTGCAAATAGTTCCAAAAAACAGTCACTTTGTAGCTAGCTCAAGGAATGCACAGTTCTAGAAAAAACAATAGAACACCTCTACACATTTCCTACTTCAGTTCTTACCAGTCTTGAGCTTTCTTTGGGCATTGATCAGATTCCTGTAAGGAGTTCAGGATCCCCTCATTATGCATATGGCTTCCTCTTCTGAAATGCAGTCTCTGTCCTCTGAGGGGGAGACCCATTGGCTACAACAACAAAAAAACAAAAAAAAAAACCCCCCACTACTCCTCTGTCCCTTTCTCCTGCCAAGTCTTGTGTCTCTTTAAAGGATGTGGAGGTACATATAGTGTCTCAGGCTCTGTTGTTTTTGAGATGAAGTGTTAACACCTGATCTATTTGTTCTCCAGTGTGGTGATTTTTGACTCTGCAAACCCCAACCTCTTGCAAAGCAATTGGATAAAACTGGTTTTACCTAGTAGGTGGCCAACTCATTGTCCCAAGACGCTCCTATTGGAACGAGAGCCATTGATGTTAATGATCATCCATTGTCCCTGGTCTAGGAGATATATAACACAGCCCTGACAACAGATGTTAGATTCCACATAGCACTGAGACATTCAGTGCTACAGCAATTTCACAAAATCAACCAGAATTTATGAGTTGTACATAGACAGATTCCCCAAATCATCACAGGAGTAAAATTTGAAAAATGGTTTTATTAAAAACAATGAAAAGGAAGTTATGTTTGTACTATAATGCTGAACAAGACAAAGTATAATTAGGCTTCTTTAAGCTTGTCTAGATAGAGGAGGAAAAGGGTCAAGTCTAATTGTGGTGTGTTGATAAATGAACACAGTAGGCTTGGAAATAACAGCCCTTAGTATTTTACTTGCAAGAATAATGTGCCAACATCAAAACTGCTGTTTGATACAAGCTGTTATTTTATACCTAGACTTTCAACTATCCAGGGACAATTGTTGTGAGAACAATACTACATGATTATTTTTTAAGTGCCCAGCAGACATGCAGGCATTTCTTTGGGAAAGAACTAGTTATTGACCTTTCAAGGCCATACACCCCTATTCCACTAATGCCCCAGACCAACAGAGCAGGAGCACGCTCCTCTCGCTGCTCCCAAACCACCAGTCTATTCTGATAATTGTGGGTGTGACATAAAAATAAAGGAATGGACTTGGAATGTTGGGAGCAGTAGAAAGCTTTGTCTGTGCTTTTTCTTAAAAAAAAAAAAAAAATTAAAATAATCCTTTTTTTAGTATTCAGGATAGGGCTTACCAAACAGGGTTTTACATATTTATTCAAAGGCTGATATATGAGCGAAACTAGTTGCTTCTTTGTTGTGTCTTTAAGCCTTGCATGCCACAGATTTTGACTATTCATTGAATCCTCTGAAAAGGACTAACCTCTGAGTCATTTTCTAGTTCTTTTGGAAGGTTTGATGGACATTTGACACACTTGTTGCTTAATGATAAGATCTGGTTGTCTTGTTTCAAAGGATGGAAGTCCTTTTCTTTCTTTTGTTTTTTTGAAAGAGCACAACGGAAGGGAAATAAATTTAACAATTGAATAGTATTTTATTCATAAATTCTCTACAAATTAAAAAAATCAAGGTTAAATTGTAATCCCCTGAGCAAAATTAAAGTAAAAGTGTTCTGTAGAGCAGAACTTCCTGGGGGTTAGCAGGCCAAAATCCTTCCTCCAAATGTTGGAGGTATGACACAGACCATGAATAGTACTACATGGTGAGCTCAGAAATAGTGGTGGTAGCATTGTGTTCCCTCTAGAAAGGGGTTCTGAGTATTGTGCAAGGATGCAGGTCCTGATGTAAAGCCCATTGAAATGAATGGGAGTCTTTCCCTTTGCTTTGGCTCAAGCCAGTACTGGTCATGCGTTCCTTCCTCCCGTGGATGCATAAGCCCACACCTTAAGGATCCCATGTAGAATTACTGTAGAGCATTAGACAGGAGATTATGGAGTCGACCTGCTTCAATTCTTTTCAGTCTTGCTATGCTCACATTGGAAAAGTGGTATTTCCATCACATTTATGGCTTGCTTGCCAGTGGTGGGGGAGATGTATGTGGCAGCAAGGATATTATCTTTAGATAGGAAGGCAAGAAAGAGAAAATACAGTATATAAAGTGGAGATGCAAATATAAGTCATGGAACAAATATTCCAACTAGAAGAGAAGCATGTTTGAGAAAAACAGCCTTGATTTCAAACATCAGCACCAAACTAGGATGTCCAAACATGGTATTACAAGCATAATTGCCCCATTTTAAGCAATTAAGTGTCACTGTAATTGTCCACATCCAGGATGTGGATGTCCAATTTAGATAGCCACATTGGAAAATTGGGGCCACAGAGCCATTGTAAAATGATGGGTTGACTCCAAAGTCCTGGCTGAGCAGCTCATAGTGGTTTTCTCTCAAAAAGAGGGGAAAAAAATGAGCTTAAATTTATCGTGCTAGAGATGTAGGCTGGTGAAGGTTTGCTGCAGGAATTCTCCTCAGGGGTATCACAGTCACTGATTGTAAATGACCATGAGCACAGGGTAGAATAGAGAGCAAAGGAAACTAGCTATTGTAAGATACATCATCAAAACAAGGAGCCCACAGATGAAAGGCAGAGAGTCTGAGCATGAGGCAGGAGCCTGGGACCACCCGATTTCTAATTTCAGTTCCACCAATGACCTGCTTTGTGGCATTAGGCCAGTCACTTCACCTTAGTATCCGCATGTCTAAACACGTCTTAATGCTAGTTACTCATGGGGTAAAGATTGTGCAGTTTTGAAAATATAAAGATTTATGTAAGTGCTAATTATTATATTTGAGAAAATTCTCATTATAGGTAAATATTTAATTGGATTTCAAATTACTCTACCACCTGTAGCCCAAGAAGTGTGTAGTTCCACTGAGAAAATATAGCCCAAACACTACTTTATACAGAAGACAAGGACTGGGATCTACAACATCCATAGTAAACAAAACACTTATAAGCTTGTCTGGCCTCTGGATGGCACTATGCTGTCATACAAAAAAGCTGAAACATCTTTTCCCAATCAGTTAAAAATGTTTTTTTTTTTTAAAGTAGTGGTATTGATCACTAAGTCTGAGTTAATTTGGCAAATTGTTAGTTCTCAGAAATTTAAAGAGTATTTTTTTTTAAATTAAGCTTGACCTTAGTAACACTGTAGCTGTGGGGTGTCCTCTTTTTTCCAGTGACAGAACTTTGCACCTGACTTCATCCAGTCATTGTGGGTGGGATTCAAAGGTAGTTAGGTGCCTAACTCCCATTGAAGTTAATGGGAGTTAGGCAGCAAAATCATTGTGTGAATCATACCCTCTGTATAATGACTGCGTCCTAAATTTACAAAACATGAAAAAACTGCCCTTTCCCAGAAATGAGGGAAACTCTTTCATGACTCCATTTGACCAATATATTCTACACTGTTTATGCTATTAGAAAATGCTGCTATGTCCTTCAAAAAACCCAGTGTGCATTGGCATAGATAGCACTACTCTGAAAACATGCTTGAAAGAATTTGAAGCATTTACTACTTCTGATTGTCTACCCAATTCCCTTCCTTCTGTGAAAGTTAGATATTTACAGAATAATAAATGGATACATTTCTGCAGTCCTTACTCAGACAAAATGTATATTGACTTCAACTTTTATACATGCAGGCCACTAGACCATACTTCTACCTTAAAACTTTTCTGTAGTGCACTGTTTACAAGCTTTTAGCTGAATTCTGCTGTCCTTACTCAGAAGGGTTTCCTACAGAGTGAGCAGAGGAAGAGAAGGTTGGTCTGACCACAGAAGTGAAAGCCAAGTACTCTGAAAATCTAAATCCAGCTCTAACACCAACTCCCTCTGGGGCCTCAGGGAACTGATTTAGGCCAGAAATTTCAAAAGCGACGAGTCATTTTTGGTATACAACTTGAGACTCCTTAAAGGGGTCTGATTTTCAGAACTTTCTGAAAATCCAGCCTCTTTAAGGTGGCTCAAGACAACTCTGACACCACATTCTACAGGCCATTACCCTCTGACCCCACCGAGGATTACCAAAAGAAACTAGGTTTCAGAGTAACAGCCGTGTTAGTCTGTATTCGTAAAAAGAAAAAAGAAAAGGAGTACTTGTGGCACCTTAGAGACTAACCAGTTTATTTGAGCATGAGCTTTCGTGAGCTACAGCTCACTTCATCGGATGCATCCGATGAAGTGAGCTGTAGCTCACGAAAGCTCATGCTCAAATAAACTGGTTAGTCTCTAAGGTGCCACAAGTACTCCTTTTCTTTTTACAAAAGAAACTACACCATCTGCTCAAGAAACTCCCTAAAGAAGCACAGGAACAAATCTACACTTACACACCCCTAGAGCCCGACCAGGGGTATTCTATCTGCTATCCAAAATCCATAAAACTGGGAATCCTGGACGCCCCATCATCTCAGGCATTGGCACCATGACAGCAGGATTATCTGGCTATGTAAACTCTCTCCTCAGGCTTTACACTCCCAGCTATCTCCGAGACACCACTGACTTCCTGAGGAAACTACAATCCTTTGGTGATCTTCCAGAAAACACCATCATAGCCACTATGGACGTAGAAGCTCTCCACATGAACATTCCACACAAAGATGGACTACAAGCCATCAGGAATAGCATGTCCGATACCATCACGGCAAACCTGGTGGCTGAACTTTGTGACTTTGTCCCCGCCCACAACTATTTCAGATTTGGGGACAATTTATACTTTCAAGCCAGAGGGACTGCTATGGGTACCCATATGGCCCCACAGTATGCCAACATTTTTATAGCTGGCTTAGAACAACGCTTCCTCAGCTCTCGTCCCCTTACACCCCTACTCTACTTGTGCTACACTGTTGACATCTTCATCAGCCGCACCCATGGAAAGGAGGCCCTTGAAGAAATCCACCAAGATTTCAACAATTTCCACCCCTCCATCAACCTCAGCTTGGACCAGTCCACACAAGAGGTCCATTTCCTAGACACTATAGTGCTAATAAGCGATGGTCACATAAACACCAGCCTATACTGGAAACCTTCTGACCGCTATACTTACCTACGTGCCTCCAGCTTTCATCCAGACCACATCACACGATCAGTTGTCTACAGCCAAGCTCTAAGATACAACCGCATTTGCTCCGATCCCTCAGTCAGAGACAAACACCTACAGGATCTCTATCAAGCATTCTTAAAACTACAATACCCACTCGGTTAAGTGAAGAAACAGATTGACAGAGCCAGAAGGGTACCCAGAAGTCACCTACTACAAGACAGGCCCAACAAAGAAAGTAACAGAATGCCACTAGCCATCACCTACAGCCCCCAACTAAAACGTCTCTAGAGCATCATCAAGGATCTACAACCCATCCGGAAGGATGATCCCTCACTCTCACAGACCTTGGGAGACAGCCCCCCAACCTGAAGCAAATACTCACCAGCAACTACACACCACACAACAAAAACACCAACCCAGGAACCAATCCCTGCAACAAACCCCGGTGCCAACTCTGTCCACATATCTATTCAACAGACACCATCATAAGATCTAACCACATCAGCCACACCATCAGAGGCTCGTTCACCTGCACATCTACCAATGTGATATATGCCATCATGTGCCAGCAATGCCCCTCTGCCATTTACATTGGCCATTGGACAGTCTCTACGCAAAAGAATAAAATGGACCCAAATCTGACATCAGGAATCATAACATTCAAAAACTAGTAGGAGAACACTTCAGTCTCTCTGGTCACTCAACAACAGACCTAAAAGTGGCAATTCTTCAACAAAAAAAATTCAAAAACAGAGTCCAACGTGAAACTGCAGAACTGGAATTAATTTGCAAACTGGACACCATCAGATTAGGCCTGAATAAAGACTGGGAGTGGTTGGGTCATTACAAAACCTAAACCTAATTTCCCTAGTACAAATTTCCCCTGACTGTTACTCATACTCTGAAATGGACCATTCATTACCACTTCAAAAGTCATTTTTCCTCCCGTGGTATCCTGCTGTTAAGTGAATTCTCGTTAGACTGACCTCACACTTGGTAAGACAACTCCCATCCTTTCATGTATTTATACCTGATCCTATATTTTCTACTCCATGCATCCAATAAAGAGGGTTCTAGCCCATGAAAGCTTATGCCCAAAAAATGTGTTAGTCTTTAAGGTGCCACAAGGACTCCTCGTTGTTTTTGCTGATACAGACTAACACAGCTACCACTCTGAAACCTGAAAATCACTAGTCACTTTTGAAAATCTTGGCCTCTCTTTACCTAAATCTCCTTACCTGTAAAATGGGCATAATGATATTTATCTGCTTCACAACAGCATTGCATGTAAAATTGTTCCTAGTTTACAAACGTTAAGTATTAGTTATTTCAAAAGGTCTGAAAGAGTAGTTTGCAAAGGTCGCAAGATGCAGATGTTTGTATTGTTCCTGTTCCTGTGTGCTGATTTTCAAGAAAGTGTGTGTAATTTTGTGATGGGTTTGAGTAAAATCACTTGGCATAGGAGAGGTAGCACCCCAGTGCTTTCGAGTGTGATCTCCTTGAGGCAGTGATGGTGATGGGCCTTCTCTGTTTGGAAAGCAACTTGTACTACCAGAAATAGTAAATAATTAATTATAGTTACATTTCCTAGTCCTGTAATAGTCAGACCATGTATTTTGCCCTAACTAGTGCTGCAGGTCAATTAGTACCCCATATTGTGCCAAACAGGTGAGTTGATGAAGGAATCTTGCTTTATACTTATACCTTTCCTTGTTCAACATGGGCTTATTACAAGAAACCTAACCAAAGACTACTTCTTTCTGTTAAGAAGTGTAACATGCACAGTATTATGTCTGCACTTCCAGGAAACAATTCCATCTCAAATGACATACCTGAGAAACCTAAACAAATCACTTTTCTGCTTGTGTCACTCGATGGAGATCTTTTTACTTCTGCAGCTGAAGGTGATCATAATGGAATGGTCACAATATTTTTAAAAATAAATGCCTTACATCATTGTGAAAAAGCAGGAGCTCTCTCTTATAACTGGAAACAGATGTTTGTTTCTCCCCACTCTGCTCTTTTCAAACTGCTTAAATATTTTTGCTTCTAAAGTAGATATTAGGGCTGTTGATTAATTGCAGTTAGCTCACATGATAAACTCAAAAAATGAATCATGATTAATTGCACTGTTAAAAATAGAATACCAAATGAAATTAAATATTTTGGGATGTTTTCTACATTTTCAAATGTATTGATTTCTATTACAAACACAAAATACAAAGTGTACAGTGTTTGCTCACTTTATATTTTTATTACAAATATTTGCACTGTAAAAATGATAAAAGAAATATCATTTTTCAATTCACCTCTTACAAGTACTGTAGTGCAATCTCTTTATCATGAAAGTTGAACTTGCAAATGTAGATTTTTTTGTTACATAACTGCATTCAAAAACAAAACAATGTAAAACTTTAGATCCTACAAGTCCACTTAGTCCTACTTCAGCCAATCACTCAAACAAACAAGTTTGGTTACAATTTGCAGGAGATAATGCTGCCTGGTTTTTATTTACAATGTCACCTGAAACTGAGAACAGGCGTTCTCATGGAACTGTTGTAGCCAGTGGCGCAAGATATTTACGTGCTAGATGTGCTAAAAATCCATATGTCCCTTCATGCTTCAACCACCATTCCAGAGGACATGCATCCATGCTGATGATGGGTTCTGATCGATAATGATCCAAAGCAGAGCTGACAGTCGCATGTTCATTTTCATCATCTGAGTCAGATGCCACCAGCAGAAGGTTGATTTTCTTTTTTGGTGGTTTAGGTTCTGTAGTTTCCACATTATTTAAGACTTCCAAAAGCATGCTCCACACCTCGTCCCTCTCAGATTTTGGGCAGCACTTCAGATTCTTAAACCTTGGGTCGAGTGCTGTAGCTATTTTTAGAAATCTCACATTGGTACCTTCTTTGCGTTGTCAAATCTGCTGTGAAAGTTTTCTTAAAACGAACATGTGCTGTGTCATCATCCAGGACTGCTATAACATGAAATATATGGCAGAATGAGGGTAAAACAGAACAAGAGACATACAATTCTCCAAGGAGTTCAGTCACAAATTTCTCACACATTTTTAACGACCATCATCTGTATGGAAGTATGTCCTCTGGAATGCTGGCTGAAGCATGGAAGGGTCATACAAATGTTTAGCATATCTGGCACATAAATACCTTGCTGGCTACAACAGTTCTATGCGAACGCCTGTTCTCACTTTTAGGTGACATTGTAAATAAGAAGCAGGCAGCATTATCTCCTGTAAATGTAAACAAACTTGTTTGTCTTAGCGATTGGCTGAACAAGAAGTAGGACTGAGTGGGCTTGTAGTCTCTAAAGTTTTGTTTTTGAATGCAGGGGTTTTGTTGTACATAATTCTACATTTGTAAGCTCAACTTCCATTACAAAGAGATCGCACTACAGTACTTGTATTAGGTGAATTGAAAAATACTATTTCTTTTGTTGTTTTTTTTACAGTGCTAATATTTGTTATACAATATAAAGTGAGCGAGCACT
Organism: Natator depressus; assembly: GCF_965152275.1. Lineage (NCBI taxonomy): Eukaryota > Metazoa > Chordata > Testudines > Cheloniidae > Natator > Natator depressus. The sequence goes on along the minus strand of NC_134235.1, from coordinate 94,348,543 downwards.
GGTACACTTTGTATTCTGCATTGTAATTTAAATCAATATATTTGAAAATGTAGTAAACATCCAAAAATATTTAAATAAATGGTATTCTATTATTGTTTAACCATGCGATTAATCACGATTAATTTTTTAATCGCTTGATAGCCCTAGTAGATATACACACATTTCAGTTTGAAAAAAATATACAGGTTATAACTATATATAAAGTCTGATGCCTTAATTTTATGCAAAAGCATAAAACTTGAAAGTCAGGAAATGGCAGGGTTTCAGTGCCTGTAAAATTTGTGGACTAAAAATAAATCTAGATAACTGTAGCTCCACTCTGTCAGTTTGCTCTGCCTTGTGAGTCTTACTGTAAATCCTTGTAAGCTCACTTTTATTTATGAGCTGGAAATTTAGAGATGGCAGATAGAGCCTGGCACTAGAATAAGGTTTCTCAGGTTCCTAAGGGTTATAATAATAGTAACAAACCTATAACTTTTATCATGTGTTTAAAGTAGTCAGCTAGTGATTTATCAGTTAAATCTCTGGAGAAGGCAGGGGTGTTGGAGACAGATGTTGGCTAAGGAAACCACACAATGGTCTCATTCCAATAGAGGAAGGTAATCTGTGTGCCATAATGTAAAACCAGTTTCTACTCTAATTTATTCTGATATAAATTTGGAGTAGGAAAATATTAGAAGGTTGAAATAAAAGGCTGAGAGAGAGAAAATAAGGGTTTCTAATTTAGGAGAAGAGTAATGTGGTAATATGAGAACAGTGCTTTGAATGCCTCTCATGGTAATTCTAGTTTATTGTAGTACCTAGTATCCTTAACAAGAAATTTGGTTTTTCTGTGTTTGAGGAGCCCACCTGCCTTGTCACCTCCTCCATCATCCCCATCTGCACTCCCTGTGATGGATGACCCATCATCCTCTTATGCCAACTGTGGTGTTAAAATAGATATTAGAATTATAAGAATGTGTTTAGACTTTATGAAATGCTCGTCAGATGCTGCATGTATTAATCTTACTTATAATAGCTGTACCCCATGTTATAAGGAACTATTTAAGTGTTTGCTCTCAAACTATAAGCCCTCACATTTTAGAGGAGAGAAGCATTACCAAGTGTGAAATGCTAGTTGATCACAAGAGTGTCATCTCCTCTCCGACAAAAGAAGGCCCATAGACACCAGACAAGCCATTGTGGAATATTGGTGGACAAAAGACTTTGTTCCCCCACAACCATGAAGAGGAGATGTGCACAAATACTCATCCCATCAACTTGAGCTTGGAGGGGGAAATAAAAATCCCTGTCAAGAGGAAATGGTTATCCCTATGCTGACTGGACTTCTGGAAGAGGGCAAGACTTTTAAGCATGAACAGAGGATCACCAGCTGTTTAGCTTGGGTTAGCCCTAAAGGACATATAGAGCTTGCACATTACAGAAGCATGCATTAATTTATTTTAAACCTAAGACCATAACTCATGTCTGTGTGTATGTATTTAGCTGCTTTAACTTTGCAAACAACTCATTTCTTTTTCCTAGCTAATAAATCTTTAGATAGTTTATTATAGGATTAGCTACATGAGTCATCTTTGGTGTGAGATCTGAGGTACAATTGACCTGGGGTAGGGGACTTATCCTTTGAGACTGGGAGTAACCTGAACCTTATTGTGATTTTTGGCATAACAGACTTTCTTGGGTGGCACAATAGATGAGATTACCATGCATCCGATGAAGTGAGCTGTAGCTCACGAAAGCTTATGCTCAAATAAATTGGTTAGTCTCTAAGGTGCCACAAGTACTCCTTTTCTTTTTGCGAATACAGACTAACACGGCTGCTACTCTGAAACAAGGGGGCTGTGTGACTCCATGTTAAGGCTGTTCTAGTGCATGAGGAACTCACATTTGATTTGGTAATATCTAAGTATAGAACTCACCACTGGTCTGGTGCCCTGGTTTGTAGCAGTTTGCCTTGAGGTTGGCACCCATTCATGAGCCAGTCCAGTCAGCTTACCATCAACGTCATTCCCTTCCTCACACAACGAATTCCTCTTTACCCCCATACCCATGGTGGCTGCATTGGAGTTGCAGGACTGCAACATGCTAACAAATTTCCTCTCCATGATCTTTCTGATAAATCAGCAATTTCCTGTAAAAATCTTACATCCCTCATTATGATTCCTGGCTGTCCAGTTTCATCACAGTACTGAATCCCTAGCAATAGGGTTCTCCTTTCCGCCATTTAAGTTTGCTTTTATCAGCCAGCAATCACAATTTCAAATTATTTAACTCCCCTGACTATAATTTCTATAGAACCAATTTGAGTGCCAGATTGCAGTTTTATAGATTTGGTTATGCAGCGTGTCAGTTTCATAGATTCCACTTAAAATTAAGTGTCCCTGCTGGGATGTGTATGTTTTCTTACAAATCAGAATATAGGGGCAAATAAAGCTAAATGAAGTATTCCTTCTTCCACTGAATTTTATTAAGAGAAAACTAGTTTATAATCCAAGCTACTATAGAAAGCTTCTTCATATTAAATATATTAACATTCCCCTGAATGAACATATAGTGGTTATGTAGTCACTGCAAGGCCATTTTTCAAATCAATAATTTTTTGTAGATGGTACATTTTCATAAGTGAATCTCTTAGGTGAATAAGAAAAGACTAAGCTTTTTACAGAAATTGCAACTCCGTTGTTTTTATGTGGGATTTCTGTAAACCTTGTATTGATGTTACTACCTGTGAGAGAGTAGCTACCTGTTGGGCCCCAGTTTGCATTCTTCATGTTTCTATATTTGAAAGGCTGTCAGGCTTTTCTGTAAGAGCACACCTAACTCAGCCTCCTGATGCTCAGAAATACAATTGGTATAGGAGAAAATGACACTTTCTTGACTCCCAGTAAAGTGGATTCCATTTACTTTTTACTGTAGACCTAGATTAGTGAAAAAATCAGTATGTATCTAGTTCCATGCTCAACTTTCGAGCAGGTTAAAATGGGTTAATATTTTCTTTAAAAAAAAAAAAAAGAAGAAGAATCAGGCAGTTATTCTAGACCTTGTTGATAGCTTAAAGTTGGTTGAATATTCCTAGCTTTGAAATATAGTTATTTTGTTGATCTTAACGTTTTTCCTGCTAGCAATAATGGATTCAACATTGTGAAGGAATTGTGGGGAAGATTTATCCCTGTACTACATATCCTTTGTGTTGGCTACACTGGTGAAAAGAGGCCATAAACCCTTCCATGGTACACTCCTGGAATGAGGGGCCCTGTGCCAGAGGGACTGAACCAGTTCTGCAGCTGACCCCTTCCCTTCTCCTCGAGGCTCTGCCAGAGGGGCATTTCAAGCCAGAGCGGGAGAAGTCTTCTTATGCTCCAAGAATGTTGCACTTCTGCAGTGGCTCATACAAGACCGTGCACAAGAGGCCAACTTAGAACAGCCAGACTCCAGCAGCCCTGCTATTGAGGATGTACAAGCTGCCTCTGGCTGTCCCTGCAACAGCCATAATACCATTGAAGGGACGAATCTGCCCCTACTGTACATGGACGGATGCAGTTACTGTTGGCAAAGCCATAGATGTGGTTTGGCTAGTAAGTGTACAGTAGGGGGTTTCAGATTTCTTTCCCACCCTTTTACATCATGACCAGCACTCACATACTTTTCTGCAACCCATGCATCTTTGAAGACCCTAATTCCGTTTCCAACATCTGACAATCTCTACTGTCCCTCTGCCTCCAAGTCAATTAAGTAAAGTGGGAGCTTACAGTGCCCTCATTTGAAAGCAGCCCATTCACTCTCCCGCTGCAAATGAGCAACACTGGTCTTCAGGGAAGAAGGGATAGGAGCAGCAGAACATGATGGGAATTCCAAGCTGAACGGAAGCAATAAGAATAGTGTTAAAATATATAATATCTGCATTTTTAAGATGTAGAAGTGGTATTTGCATTTTTCCCCTATATGATATTCTCAGAGAAATTAAAGTTGAATTTTACTAGTCCAATAGTAGGTATGCTTCTGTGGCATTTAAGCCTGAGTCTTCAACTATTTACAAAAGAAATGATACAGTATTTTATATGAAGCGGGGTACTGCTTCACAGTGCAGGAAAACAAGGTTACCCAAACTTCTAAGCAAAGGCATTTATAAAGGAGACAGATGAAGATCTGAACACTCCGTTCACAATGAGAATCATGTTCTTCTGTACTAGATATGGACTGGCTGCAGAGCTTGCTTACACACACCAGATGTAAGCAGCATCTTAAAATTCCTTTAATGCTCTGCTGGGTATGGCTGAGTTTAGTGTAAATAGGATATTTTATGCACAGTGCCACTTAGTGGTGGAACAGTATAATACAGTTTATCACTCCATTACAGGTTTCAGAGTAGCAGCCGTATTAGTCTGTATTCGCAAAAAGAAAAGGAGTACTTGTGGCACCTTAGAGACTAACAATTTATTTGAGCATAAGCTTTCGTGAGCTACAGCTCACTTCGTCAGATGCAACACGCATCAGTCCTACAGTTAGATTTTCTGATAAGGTCCCCTGCATCATGGGACTCTGAATAGATGAGAGGGTCCATGCTAGCAGTTCTAATTGAAGGTTCAGACTCTAGGATTACATAGGAAATTGCATGGATTCAGTAACTCTGGTGTGATGACAGAAATACAGAAATGCAATAATGCACTTGGCAAATTTTATTTTTGTTGGCATGCAAGCTGCGAGGTACAGTAAGAGGACAGTGTTTCCCAAAGCCACATGCCAGAGCCTTCACACAAAGGAAATTAAATAAGACAGAACCTTAGTTAAATAATATGTCTCTTTAAAACTCAGCCCAACATTTATAATGAAGTATTGAGAAGAGGGCATTCTGGTGTTTTGTTGTGACGTTGGGGAATCCAAGTGATCACATTCTGGAAAAATTAAGATAACTGCTGAGCAGCCATAATGCCAGCAAGAATCAACAGGAGCTACTGGTGTTTAGCAGCTCTGAAAATTAGGCCAAAGTTTTTATTCCCCTCCACGCTCCCCAGTAGCATTCAGATACTGACTACTTGAGAGGGAGTAGCTGTATGATTTCTACTGACCACATGGGCTAAGTTCAGCCAATCAGGAAACCAAAAGAAACACTGTTCCACGCAACACCCACCATTAGATTCCTGTGTAATCAAACCCTGATAAAAAGCTCAAAATTCAGAGAGCCTTGTGAAGAGAAAACCTAAATGGTTAAAAATATCTAGATAATATATATATAAAAATTCAATATTGATTAAAAATGTCTGATGTAAGAAGAATTAGAGAATGCATCAAATATTCTCTCTTAGGTTTTCCTGTATCTGTCACCATCATCATGACTCTTAAGTTCTTATCCTTATATTTAAGGATTTTACAATTCTTGCTCTTTTTACATCAAGGCTCCAGTTGGCCCCTGATTTCCATGTGAGTCTTTATATTCATAAATTAGGAAATTTTGACAGAACTAAGCCTCTGTTTTTGACAGGAATGTGTTTCTTTAGTGGCCCCCATTTGAAAGCTATCATTTACCCATACCATATTAAGCAAGTTTTGGTATCTCAGATAGCTGAATACTAACTTTTAAAAACAACCACAGTATGTTTTCTACATTCATATCTAAAGTCAGATGCAGGGCTATAGTCAAAGCCACTGAAGTCAGTGGATAAGTCTCATTGACTTCAGGGAAGTCTGGTCTATGGTGTACATAAAATATTAATTGCTGTACTAATATACCATTTAAAATTAGCTTATGTAGCTGGGCATTCATGAAAGAGTCACACTGGATTCAGCTGTGCTCCCTGAGGTTTGGAAGTTGGTTACACAAGGCTGAAAATGATATTAAATAAAGACAACTTGCTTGGGCCGTTGAAAGCCTTTCACTTTAAAAGAGAGAGCTTTGATGTTGTGCTAGAGCATTTGCTGAGAGACATTTTTTCATTTAAATTAGTTGCCATGGAATCAATGTTTGATGTATGGCACATCCAGATAACCTTTGCCTGTGCCATCACTGATAAGTCATTCAGCATTCACTACTTCCAAATACTCTTCAGAAATGCTATTCATGTTGCCTTCCTGACACATATTTAGTAGATTTTTATAGTTTTTTTCTCCCCCTTCTATCCTTCCAAATAGAATCTGTTACTGCAGATGAGAATTGCCTGAATGAGTTTTGTCATCATTGTAACTAGTTGGAAAGTAAGGCCAGAGTGTGCTGTCTAGATCCTTGGGCAGGTGGGATCTTCCATGAATGGATCATCCCTGACCCATGTAAAAGATGCCTGTATAACACCTTCCCACCTTCCTGATCCCCAGGGAGAGTGATCTATGGAGCTAGGGAGCCACACATGAAAAAGGAGCTGACAGACATATGGGAAATCCAACAAAAGGCAAGAGCATTAATTAGTGAGGGTCACTAAAGTTAATAAACAGCCTTTTCCTCTTGTAGGTGGTGATAGTGGGTGGCGTCTCTTGGACATCCACAAATTAAGGAAGCCTTGGATACTTGACTTGATTGGAACAGCACTGCAGCACCAAAGAGTGTGTGTGGGGAGCCTTCACACTGGTACAGATACACAGGGACTCCACAACGATAACCCTGGTGTGTCCATGGTCAATGGAGGGGGCCATACTGAGATTGCTCAGTCAGGCAAGCTGCAAAGGATGGGGCAGACAATTCCCCCAAACTGGTGGTTATTCTAATAATTAGATTCACCAAGCCAGCAACAAAACAGCTTCTACAATACCGTACTGGTTACCCAGAAGCCAAAAATACAATTCTCTTAAAGCAATCCAGCCTTGGGCTCCCACCCAGACAGCCAAGTCAAATAAATTGAGGATTATTTAAAATCTTCACCATATATAAAATGCTACCAATCTGAAGGGATCAGACACATTATCTGGTCAATGACTATTTCAGATCTTACCCAAATACACACTTACAGCCAATTCTTATTAAGTAAACTAAGATTTATTAATCACAATACTTTTCTCTTTTGTAAAAGATTATACATGCAGATATGAATACAGTTCTTAGGTCAGTTTTATAGCAGTTCACCATTTCTACTAAGTTGCAAAAAAGATCTTTCAGAATCCATTCCCTAGGTTATAATCCAATAAACATTGGTTCAAATCCTTCAGTAACTTCCAGAACTTGCATGATCAGTCCAGGGTACCTGGAGACCTCAGTCTTATGACAACTCAAAAGCTCCCCTGATAAGGTTCTAGCAGGCTTGAGATGACCAGGATAAGGTCCTAGAGTTTTTATAGATCTCTGGCAGGCTACTATAGCCTCTTGACATCATAACATAGCGGGCATTCCTTTAATGAAGATTAGGTAATGCACAGCATTGCTTTGAAGTAAAAAATCTTTTTCCTATGTATGCACAGGTAAACTAGTAGTATTAATTAAGATAAAGCAATTATCCTTTCAGACTATCAAGGCATTTCATTATGGCACAGAATTTAAACAGAGGACAATATAAGTATTATTTCCTGCAATATCTTACAGCTTTGATCTTAAGGTTAACTGAACCACCTGCAAGCATAATATAATGTAATTAAGACATGAAAGGGAATTACCAACCACAAACCAATCTGGTTACCTGGTTAACATCTAACAAGATATAGGTAAAACATACAAATACAATTAGTATTTACCTCTAATTTTCTAACAATAAAGGTTTGCATTTCAAAGCTCTAGTTTATCTAACATGGCTTTGTTAGCTATTTAAAAGGAATGGCCCTAATTACCATTTATATACTTTTCTAGTATGTCTTTGAAGGTCATTTAGCATACTAGTTGCTTAACCTTGCTGGCTCAGTGTCACATCTGGCTTACTACAGATACTTATAGCAATCCACATTGGCCAATTACTGAATGACCTAGGGGAAACCCATCACAGCTATCCTCCTCTTAGGGTCCTCCCATGGGTTTTTCCCCCCTCCAGGGGAAGTGATCAGGCCTTTACTTTCTTTGCAAGTGTAAATGAGTTTCCCCACTGGAAGTGGTGAATAAGGAAATAATGTAATCAGCCAGGGGTTGGTCCGGATGAAAGTTTTTAAATGCGGTGTGAAAACTTAATTGAGCAGAAAGTTGGGGGAAGTCTTCCCCCAGAACTTTTTAAATGGTTGTGTTACAATGTGGCAGAGCCAGGTTGTATGCTCACCAGTTTGTTGTGAGGGGACCCAGCCAATTGCTGGGCTCCACATGCTTTTAAGTCAGTAGAGCTGTGATGGAGTCGAGTCACTGCTTCCTGCTCTGGACTCTAGGGCACACTCTGAGGTTCATACAAAATCTGAGGTCCTTCCTTGGAATGTTGAGTGCCATCCAGATGCCCTAGGCCCCTAAATCAGGGTCTGAGGCCTCCCAAGCCCCCAGTCACCTGGACTTCTAGTGTAACCCCTTTGGGGATGTCATGGCAGGAAAGTGAGGAATACAGGCTTTGCAAAGGAATTTAACCACACTGACTTTACTCTAAAAGCATTTGAAAGTTACAAGTTTTTGGAAACAGAAGTCCTGAGATGTGCCCTCTTCTAGCCTAATCTCACCCCTTCCATGAGTGCTAGGTTTGTCAGCATTCCAGGCTGGGCAATCATTCCTGCCCTCACTCTCCTGTACATCTTTGTTACAAGTGGTGATGACTGCCCCCCTGCACAGAGCAGAACTCTGCTCTTAAACAGCCCCCCCACCAACGCTCAGATTAAAAAGCTACAGACCAACCAGTCATGTTTGCTGTTTCCTCCTCTGCAGGCCCCAGTGTAGAAAATCCATTGTTCCCTGAGAGTGGGCCATAGTTGAGACACAAGATCACTGGCTCCAGATTACAGCCATGGTTAAGTGTTAGTCCTTCAATGTGGTGTCAAACACCCTTCCCAGGCAGGGCAGTTGTCAGAAATGCAGTGCATTGGTTGGTTTTGGTCACTTCCAGTGTTGAACACAGTCAATATCCAATGTTTCCACACATAAGACAAGACAAAGTTCACAATTTGAGTCAGATAGGAGCCTGTGACAGAGATGGGTTTCAAAGTGCAACCTGCATAGCTGAACAAGATAAATAGAGTGGGAACACAGCTTGCCAATCAGGGAGCAAGTGTTCTTTCTCAAATTATTTACACTGTGGCAAAAAAACCCACACCAAAACCACAACCGACCACCAAATGGAGAGAACAACACGATGATGTTTTCTGAATGCGGAGCAGTGTCTGGGCTCCAGAGTACTAGGAGTCTGATAGCATAAGAACCCAAGTGCCTTTTCAGCTTGGAGTCTCACCCAAATAAAAGGCAGAAGAAGAGAATGACTTGAGGGGAAGAGCTTTCCTACTCTAAGCAACACTATCACAAGGCACACCAAAGGAGGAGGAGCAGAACCCTGAGAGTGGATCCCTTGGTGACTGGGGCTGAACTATAGCATCCCTCTTTGCATTAAAGGTGTGGGAGTACGTCCCCACCTGGAGTCCTGTTATTACACTCATGCTACAAGCACACACAAGATGATATGCCAGAGATTAAGAATATCCTAAGAGGATTAAACTGCTTTAAAGGTTTAGAGGGTCTTAGACTCCTTAAGCAGCTTTAGGGCTCCAAAGTAGCATGAGCTACTCTAAGCAGCTTAAATTGTCCTACAGACCTCAGACATCTTGAAAAACTTAAACTGCTTTAAATCCTTCAAGTGGCTTAAGATACAGAAGATGTTAAGCTACTATGGCAGTTTAAGATACTTAAAACATTCAAAGGTCTTAACAGGGACACTGGGGTGTAACAGGAGATCAAAAAGGGGGTGTGACCAGTGCTGCTTCTCCCAACTCTCAATCAGTAGTGAAGGGGAGAAGATGCCATGGTCCTGCTGCCCAACCAGAGCAGTGAGGAAGAGATGAATACAATGCTGTGGAAGGGAAACAGGAGGGGAGTTAGGCCCAGAACTTCTGAAGTCCTGTTGAGTGCATGAAGAGAAGCCACTTTGCAATCTAAGTTACCATCCACTAATATAGATGCAACAATTTGCCAGCACCTGTCTATGAATTAGAGAAGAAAATTACTATTTTCTCTATGTTTCCCCCTTCAACTCCTTTACTCCCCCATCCCCTTTCTTCTAGCATGCCTGTATGATGACCACCATCTTAGCCAATACCAGGGATTGAACTAGGGCAGTGGTGGGCAACCTGCAGCCCATCAGGTTGCAGGCCACAAGACATTTTGCTGATGTTGACCATCCATAGGCATGGCCCCCTGCAGCTTCCAGTGGCTGCGGTTCACCATTCCTGGCCACTGGGAGTGGCAGGGGCCATGCCTATGGATGGTCAACATCAGCAAAATGTCTTGTGGCCCACAATCAGATTCCCCTGACGGGTCGCATGGGGCCCGTGGGCTGCAGCTTTCCCACCACTGAAGTATGGTCTCCCCCAACAAAAAGCCTTTACTGCTTGAGCTAAAGAGCCAGATACTAACGAGGGCTGTAGCAGACTCTCACTCTTTTTTGATCAGGTGCAGAGGGGAGGGGAGGGGAGGGGAGGATCGGATCATGTGACATACACTGGCCAGTGTGTTACACCTGCAAGCTACACACATTGTTCCTCCTTCCCGGGCGGGAGGGAGAGAGGGAGAAACCACTCAGCAACAGTAGTGCACAAACCATGATGGTGGAGAGAGGCATATAAACCAGTTTGTTTCGGGATGGAAGATGAGGTCCAAAAGACAAGCCCCATAGAATATAGCAGCTATGATAATACTAATTTCACGATGGTAGCCACAGCATAGAGACAATCAAATATCCTGTAGCTAGTGTACAAAGTGACAGATACCGTGAAAAAGTTATTTTGTTCTCATGTTCACAGTCTAGAACCTGTAGACCAGATCCTCACTTTGTATAAATTGAAGTAGATCCATTGGTGCAGGATGCTTTTCCAGGCATCTTTTTAACACCCTAACTAGCATTCTTGGTGACTGGAGAAACCACCCATCTCCCTCAAAGCTGACTGGTGGAAAAATGACACCTTCACTGTGCACATTTGGTTTTAGCCTAGCCTCTCAAAAAGAAATTACTATAAAAACATCCTCCTTACTCTCAACCGAAGGGGAAAAAAGTTACCAACCGCCATAGAACATGCCCAGGAGCAACAGCACAAAGTAGGACAACTCAAGTTTCCAAATATGTTTGTCTATTTATATTTGGTACTTAGATGGTCCTCTCATCCAGTATTTAAACAGCTCACAATCTTTAATGTATTTATCATCCCTGTGCGGTAGGGAATTCATTATGCTATTCCCTTTCCCCAGGCTTGCTGGGCATCTGGTAGAGAAATACTATAACACATAGTGAGTGTAATGAATTAAATTCAGATCAGAAATGTAAAAGGGTGGCTGTTTTCCTTATTGTCTACTTTCCCATTTTATAGTCAGATATCAGTCTCCTCCCATCTCCCTATTTTCATTTTATTCCTCTTTCCACTTATGTTTCTTTTCCAGAGTTTGCTTTTTCCCTTTTAACGGATCCTCACATCTTTCTATCTTCTTGTATTCCCATTGTGTTGCCCAGTTTGTAATACTGGGCAATGAAGAAGTTCACAAGAATGAATCACTTAAGTCTAAGACTAATATAAAAAAAGTTAACATGTTTATATAACTCTTCAGAACATTGAAAATTTCAGCAGTCCCAGTCTAAACATCTCTCAAGAAAGATATTCCACGAAGGAATTAACTCACCACAGGAGCATCTCCTTGTAGCAGACATGGTGTAGTGGTTCTCTCCATATCTGGCACTCTGCTGACAGCCACTCTAGTAGCTGGCCTCTTCCTGAGCCTTCTTCCTCAGGCCTCCAGCCAGGTCACAGTTTAAGTCTACCTCTTCCAGTATAACAGAGTGCCAAGAGTCCAGGGTCCTTATATCAGGTCTCTGGCCCCAACAGTCCTTGCACTGCCTTGTCCCAGGGCTTCCCTTGTCCTTATCCACTAGTAACAGGGGGGCTTTACACCACCTTATCCAGTGGCTGGTAGGAGAACCCAGGCCCTCCTGATTACACCAGGCTGCAGCCCAGGGATCCTATAATTGGCATAGCATATAAATAGCATCCCAGGGCTGCTCCTTACAACTCCTTACTGCTGCCTCCTTCTTTCAGGGCAAGGGCCCTCTTCTGGAATCCCCTAACAAAATGCCACACTAAAAGCATATCCTTAGTCAACATCCACCATCCTCAGTCTTGTCCTTTTAGGTTTCTTAAGTTCCCCTTGCTCTGTTCCTTAATTGAACACCTCCCAGTCGTTCTCTCCCCCTCTCTGGAAGGCTAGAGCTTTCATTTTTATCAGGGCTTACTACTGGAGCCTGTTCCACTTTCAGTGGCTACTTTGTGTCTCTTAGCTACTTATCAGACTAGGATCCTAGGGCTTCTTTGTCTCCAAGGCTTCCTCCTTACACCCTCTCTATTCTCAGAGAGTAATTGGAGATTCTTCCCCAAGCCCTTTTCTGTTACAAACTTCCTCTCTTTATATTAATCATCCTGCTCCTGCCCAGCTGGTTTTCTTGATCAGTTAAACCTTGTTCCCCCTCCATGTGCAGCCTGGCATTTTAATTGGCCATTCAAACCCAGGTCATAGCCTGTGATGGGGCGTCATCCCACACTGACTGGTAAGGGGTTAATGAGGCCCTAGAGCGGCTGCGCAGGAGACAGCCAACTAGAAAGGGGCTGCAAGGAGCAGCCAATCAGGGCTGGCCAGGCCCATATAAGAAGAGCTGCAGGGCAGAGCAGGTTCAATAGCTGCTTAGAGCTCAAGGAGGGAGGATAAGCTGCCTGGCAGGTAGAAGAAAGCCATCAATCTGGACAGAGCAGGGCTGCTAGCAGGGCCCAGGGGAGCTAGGGAAGAGCTGGTGGCTGGGAGTTGCAGGCTGAGGCCCTGAGGCAAGGGCAAAGAAGGTACTGGGGCTGTGGGGAAATAGCCCAGGGAAATAGACTGTGAGGTTGAAGGGGACACAGCACATGGCTGCCATCTACAGGATCCCTGGGCAAGGACCTGGAGTAGTGTGTGGGCCTGGGTCCCTCCCCCCACCAGTTGCCACTGATGAAGGGGTTGGATTGTGGTATTGTCCCCTGGAAAGGGGAAGCACAGAGTGGGGCACAGCCAGAGGGCTGTGTCCTAAAGAAGATGCTGTGGTCCTTGGAATGACACAGGTCCAGGAGCAGAAGTGATGGTGGTGAGACACCACTGGAAGAAGATGCACTGGCTAGCAGAGCTAATCCCTCGGACAGCTAGGAGGAGGTGCTAGCATTGTGAGTGAATCCCATCATATGGCTTAAGAGTGGATGAATTGTAGAATCCCTCTCCAGGAGGGGTAAAGGCCTAAGATCTGACACCTGTGAGGGGTGCACTAAGAGAGATGCTAAGAAGGGACAACTAGCTTAGTAACTGTGACACTGGGATTTTGAACACCTAACTGTTTTGGGATGTTTGAATCTGAATTGTTTGGTCTGGCCTATTATAAATATAGGAGCTATTAATAAAATTCATGTCTAGGTTTGGATTTTGAACCATCCCAATGTTTAAGAGTGTTTAGATTTGATGTTTCAAGTTGGGATCATCTCTAACAAGAAAGGGAACATTTTAAAGCATTTGTTACTGCATGTTCTCATGAACAAAGGCCCTCAGTCTGGCTCTGATATCATACCTTGATTCTTCAGACAAGACCATTAAAAAGAAAACAACCCAACCTCTCCCAGCTGTGTGTGGACATGTTAAAGAACTCCTGGTGCCTTTGGTAAACATAGAGGTTTGTACCAGTGTCATTGCACAAAATGTTCCTTTCCCCCAGTTATATGCAATTTTCTGTACACTTATTGCCTCAATGCACCCCATAGGCCACTTCAATTCAGTGGTGATACATATATTTACTTAGCAAAAGTGTTATATAATTGTCAATATCATAACAGCATACTATAGTTAACTGGGACACATTTAGGCCTGAGTGAATAAATTTTTTTTTGGTTCAGTGGCTGCTCTAAAAAAAATTAGGTCAAATGAAATGTTTTATTCCATTTTTGGGTATTTAACTTTTTTGTTTATTTAAACAAATCTAGATACTTTTTTTGAAGTGAAACACCATTTCAAGAATGTCAAAACATTCTGACTTTGAATTTCTCCAATTTATTTTCAGCTGAAACTATTTGCCAAATTAACCCTCAATAGCTTTCATTCACCCAAGATTGCATTTTTTGGCTGTCAAGGTTCCTTCCCCACTCTGAACTCTAGGGTACAGATGTGGGGACCTACATGAAAACCTCCTAAGCTTACTTTTATCAGCTTAGGTTAAAACTTCCCCAAGGTACAAATTAATTTTACCCTTTGCCCTTGGATTTCCACTGCCACCACCAAACTTTATCTGGGTTTACTGGGAAATGTAGTTTGGACACATCTTTCCCCCCCAAATCCTCCCAACCCTTGCACCCCACTTCCTGGGCAAGGTTTGGTAAAAATCCTCACCAATTTGCATAGGTGACCACAGACCCAAACCCTTGGATCTTAGAACAATGAAAAAGCATTCAGTTGTCTTACAAGAAGACTTTTAATAGAAGTAAAGGAATCACCTCTGTAAAATCAGGATGGTAGATACCTTACAGGGTAATTAGATTCAAAACATAGAGAATCCCTCTAGGCAAAACCTTAAGTTACAAAAAAGACACACAGACAGGAATAGTCTATTCAGCACAGTTCTTTTCTCAGCCATTTAAAGAAATCATAATCTAACACATACCTAGCTAGATTACTTACTAAAAGTTCTAAGACTCCATTCCTGTTCTGTCCCCGGCAAAAGCAGCATACAGACAGACACAGACCCTTTGTTTTTCTCCCTCCTCCCAGCTTTTGAAAGTATCTTGTTTCCTCATTGGTCATTTTGGTCAGGTGCCAGTGAGGTTACCTTTAGCTTCTTAACCCTTTACAGGTGAGAGGCTTTTTCCTCTGGCCAGGAGGGATTTTAAAGGGGCTTACCCTTCCCTTTATATTTATGACATTGGAAAATGAACTTAGTCTGAAAAATTTTGCTCAGCTCTTGACACACTGAATTGTTATGGTTACTTTAGTGAGACAGGTCTCTGGAGAATGATTTCACTTAATGGCAGTGAATGGGAATGACTGATGCTGAATTTGCATACATTCTGAATAAGGGATGAATTTTGCTAGTGTCAAATAGTTATTTGGTGTTTAACTAGGTGGTTCTTTCTTTACTGCACTCTTTTAACAGACAACTTATCAAATAGATTAATGAGTACAAAACTTTTGGTACTTAGTGTTGATTAGGGGTGGGTAGATTTGGGAGGCAGCAAGCCAAAAGGTGGCAGATCAAGCCATGTCTTCAGCAAATGTCACTTTGAAAATTTCATTTGCATAGAGATTATAGAATCTGCTTAAATATTTTTTCTTAAATCACCCAATCTTAAATACCTCTTTAAAAATACATTAATTTGTTTGACAGCATTTTAACAATATCTCTGAACAAAATATGCTGCATCATTCTATATAAAGATTACCTTTCTCCTGTGAATGTATTAATCTACTATTTAAAATGTCACCAGGATGAATCCTTCTTCCCCATTAAAATGCCTCAGGCATGCCTGAAAATAAATAATTGGAAACAGTAACTGCTTCCATCATGGACTGAAAAAAAAGAGAGAATCTTAAATACTAGTCAAGGCACAATCAGTATCTTCAAAATTTGAAAGGATCAAAGACATTTTTACAAAAAATATAAATTAGTTTTAAAAATCAGGTATTTGATTTGCTAGCTAATAAAATAGCTGTGAAGTAACACATTTCTATCACTGTATGTTAGCTTCATTTTTTGTGCATTTTAACCAAACTAATGAGCAAACAAGAACGAACTGTCATTTTGTACTATTTGACTGGAATGCAAATGATTATTTACTTTTTTGTTCTTGCAGAATGCTTAGTTTTCCCCTTCTATCCTGTAGACACTGATAACATTTATGTAAGGTATATAAAGTATACCAACATCAACTCTGTGGCTCAGGTAGAATAACTTTTGGTAAGGCCAGGTCCATGCTTGGAAGCTGTATCAATTATTGATGCTTTTCAGGAATGGGATAGATGGACTGATGTTGACATGTGATTGTAATACTTGGACTAAAAGATAACTGGAATTTTCTAACTGTGAAGTTGTACATATAATCAATATTTCTTCTAGTTCCTGTTGAATGTAGAATTCTATTACTACTTTAATGAAGTCAAACACTATTTCTTCTAAACCTTTTCAGTCACATTAGGTCATTTCAAATGTCAGTCAAGTTATATTTTTGTTGCTTTCAGAATTACTTGATTTTTTTAGCAAGAGATCTCTGCCCTTATTCAACTGTCCTCTTTTCTAACTAATGTTGTGAATGATTAACACAGCTTCACCTCACCACATCACTTAGTATTTCAACTCCTATTAAAACGAAAGACTAAAGAGCTTGTGATCAGATTTGTATTTGCTCATGAGCAGATTTTTTTTACTTTTGCTTTCACTTTTCTCATTATTGGGGACAATGGGCCAAATTCTGACTTAGTGTAAGTGGTGGATATAGTGTAGAAAGCAATCCATGACTGATTAATTTGGGCCAGGAGTTGGGGCTTGCCTACATTTAAAACTCTATAATGGCACACTTGCGCTGCTGTAGCGCTTCAGTGTAGACACTACCTATGCCAACAGGTGGGATTCTCCCATTGGCATAGGTAATCTAACTCCCCAAGAGGCAGTAGCTATGTCAACAGAAGAATTCTTCCATCAACCTAGTGCTGTCTACACAGGGACTTAGGTCGTCTTAACTACACTGGTCAAGGTAATTATGACAACCTAATTTTCTAGTGTAGACCAGGCCTTAGACTGACTGTCATAATACTTGCAGCCCAACCTGGATTCCAAGAGCCGTTTGAGATATAGGAATTGTGTGTGTCCCTCACACTAAACAATCACTCCCTATGCTTGTTACTCCTGTTTCTTTTTCTATTGCAAGAGACTCTAAAGTTGTAATTACTTACAGCCCACTCCAGCTCACCTTGAGGTCAATGTCAGGCTTTCCATTGATGTCAGTGGGATTTGGATCAAGCTCTTAGGTCCAGGTGTAAAATTGGCCCTAAATTATAGTGGTGACATTGTGCTAGCTGGGCCTTTGTGGTGTGTAATCTATATTTCCTTAATCTGAAAAACGTGCATGAAAGGAGGAACAAGAGAGAATCCTCTCCTGATCCAGAAACATGTGGATATTTGTGAATGTTAAGCCTATAGCTATTGAAAACTATGGGCATGGCTACACTTGCAGAAGTAGAGCGCTGGGAGTTGAACCAGCCCTCGGAGACCACAGCAGGGAAAGTGCTGCAGTGTGTTCATGCTGTCAGCTGCAAGCGCACTGGTGTAGTCACTGCATTATGGGCAGCTATCCCACAGAGCACCTCTTCCCATTCTGTGGCTTGTGGGAAGGGGTGCATGGCATTCTGGGTTCTGTCCCAATGCCCCATGATCCATTGGTTCGCATCCCAGCAATCCCTGTGCTTCCATCCACATTTGGTGCCATCTTTCAATGTTTTTTGTACTGCGTGCTCTGTCTTCCCTTTCGGTTTGAGGGAATGGAACCCGAACTGCTGAGGAATACGCTGATGGGTCTTGCCAGCACATCATGAATTGCAGTCGAGTTACTCCTTAAGCTACAAGCTGACAGTGAGAGTCCGAGGATGATGTCGACTCATATAACGCATATGACATGACATTGCTTTTGGCATTCATGGACATGCTCACACCATGGAATGCTGCTTGGGGCTCAGGAAACAAGCACTGAGTGGTGGGATCACATCATTGTGCAAGTTTGGGACGACAAGGAGTGGCTCAGAACTTTTGATGAGAAGCCACTTTCATGGGACTGTGCTGGGCTCGCCCCCACTCTTCGGCACAAGGACACAAGATTGAGAGCTTCCCTGCCAGTGGAGAAGTGGGTGGCAATTGCAATCTAGAAGCTGGCAACTCCAGACAGCTACTGATAGGTTGCTAACCAGTTTGGAGTGGGAAAGTCAACCGTTGGAATCGTGTTGATGCAAGTTTGCAGGGCTGTTAATCACATCCTGCTCAGAAGAACCATAACTTTGGGTAACATGCATGGCTTTGTGGCTGGGTTTGCACAATGGGTTTCCCTAACTGCGGAGGGGCAATAGATGGGATGCGTATTCCAATTCTGGCACCAGCCCACCAAGCCTCCAAGTACATTAATCGCAAGGGGTATTTCTCTATGGTTCTCCAGGTGCTTGTAGATCACTGTGGGAGTTTCACTGACATTAACGCAGGCTGGTCTGGAAAGGTGCATGAGACACGTATCTTTCAGAACGCAGGCCTGTTCAGGAAGCTGCAAGCCGGGAGTTTCTTCCCAGAACAGAAGATCACCGTAGCAGAAGTCGAAATGCCCATTGTGATCCTTGGAGACCCCTCTTACCCTTTAATGCCATGGCTCATGAAACCCTACACAGGGAGCCTTGACCACAGCAAAGAGCGGTTCAACAACAGGCTGAGCTGGGGCAGAATGACTGTGGAGTGTGCTTTTGGCCATTTATAGGGCCACTGGTGCTGTCTGTATGGGAAGCTGGACCTGGCCGATGACTACATTCCCACGGCTATATCTCGGTCCTGTACCCTCCATAACAGTTGTGAAGGGAAGGATGAAAGATTCACTCAGGCATGGACCTCCAAGGTTCAACACCTGGAGGCTGAATTTGAACAGCCAGAGAGCAGGGCTATTAGAAGGACCCAGCGTGGGGCTGCAAGGATTAGGGATGCCTTGAGGGAGCAATTTGAGGCTGAAAGCCACTGGTAATGTTTGGTGCCCTGCATGGGAGTGAAGTGCAGGGGTTCTAATGTTAGTAGGAATCTGTGTTTGCTACATATGATGCACTGACTTGCAGTGCCTGTTGCTTTTCTGGGCTACGGTATCTTTTACTTAATGCAATAATTGTTTTCAAAGCCAAAAAATCCATTTATTGAAAAGAAACACAACTGCTTGGGAAACAGAAAGGGCATTACACATAGGTGCTGTGTGGGATGAGGAAAGAGGGTGCAGTGGGGAACAGAACAATCACAGATTTGCTTATGTCCTATTATCATACTCAGCCTTCCTGTCTAGAGTGCTGTGCAAGGAGTACTGCACTTCCAGCTGGCTAAAATGCATGGTGATGGGGTCATAGTTTGGTAAGGGTCATAGTTTGCAGGGCTGGGTGGTGAAGCCACAGATGTTAGAGGCATTCGTGGCAATAAGAACCCAGATGTTGGGGAAAGTGGGTTGGCAGTGACATGGGGGCACAAGGGAAAGGAGTTTTTTGGGACTAGGGCTACGGGGTGGGGGATGGGGAGCAGGCACAGAAGTGTTCCACCTGCATTTCTACAAACACCTGTATCTAGTCCACTTGGCGCTCCATGATGCTTAGCAGCTGCTCCATGCTTTGGTGCTGGCATTCTGCTGGCAGACCCTCCTTCTGCACTTTTTGATTTTCATTAATGGACTGCTGCATCACTTCATGCAGCATGTCCTCTTTGCTTTTTCGAGTACGCTTCCTGATTCTTTGGAGTCTTTTGGCCGTTGATAACACGGACGGCTGGGATCTCATGGTTGCATCTGTAAAGCTAAAATGCAACACTTAACAGAGGCAGCATTGTTCACACCAGACAAAGCAATGATTCAGCTGTACTTAAAGACAACCACAGTGTACACAATAGCAGAAATTTCCCATCCCAAAGTGAGCACACAACCCACAGGAGCCCCGAAATGGTGAGTAAGCACAGGGGCAAGGGGGACTGATTGTTTTATGGCCATACTGTCCTCTGGGGTTCTGTGCCTTGGGGAGAGCCAACAGCTGCAGGGGGCCCCTATACGGAACACTGTCCCCACATTTTCCACTGGAGTTTGTCCTGGAAGATATCTCACTGCTGAGGGTGACCTGGGAAGCAAGGGAGGGTCTTCTACCGCAATGCAGCTTCCACCCTGGCCCATATGCAGCTTGCCTGTGCACCAGTGGTCCCCCTGCTGCCCCTCATGGCACAGTAGTGCAGACACATTAGCCTTACTGGGACAAGGAGCACAGTAGCTCTGCCAAAGAACCTGCACAAGTGGACTGCCCAGCTTCTGCATGAGACCTTTGAAGAGATCACTCAGGCCAATTACCACAATGTGAGAGCACATCAACACCCTATTCCGCATCTAGACATGCATGCAACCCTAACCCTCCTTGCCCCAAGAGCTCGCACCAAACAACTTCCTTCCCAAACTAAAAGCCGCTTACCGGGCACCTCCTCTGGTGTTTGTTCTTCCCCAAGCACCATCCGTTACGACTGGCTACCTTCCTCCTGGCTTGAAAACAGCTCCTGGCTGCATGCATCTAGGGATGCCGGGCTTTCTTCCTCTTCCTCCTCCTCCTGCGTTGTTGAACTGGGCTCTGAAGTGTCCATTGTGGTCTTCAGAGGGGAGGTGGGGTTGCCCCCAAGTATTGTGTCCAGCTTTTTGTAGAAACAGGTCGCAGGGGCAGCACTGGAGTGGCAGTTTGCTTGGTGGCCTTTGTGGTAGGCCTTCTGCAGCTCCTTCACTTTAACCCCGCTCTGCACTTAGTCCCAGTCATAGCCCCTTTCCATCATGTCCCTTGATATCTGCCCAAAGGCATCATAATTTCTAAGGCTGGAGCGCAGCTGGGACTGGACAGCTTCCTCTCCCCAAACAGAGGTCCAGCACCTCCCCATTGCTCCATATTGGGGATCGCCTGGTGCGTGGAGGCATTCGCCTGGAAAGATGTGCTGAGAGCACTCCCTGTTTGCTCAGCAAGGCATGAATGGGATTTTCAAAATTCCCAGAGAATGTAAAGGGCGGGTCTGACAGTTGGTCACCTGAGGGCAGGGCAGTAGAGTTCAAAGTGATGATGACTGGCTAGAACAGGCATGGTGGGACACTTCTGGAGGCCAATCAGAGCGTATTAAAAGACCGGGGTGTCCACACTGGTGCCGCAGCGCTCCAGCCAGGGCGCAGCAAGCGTTATGCTTCTCGTGGAGGTGGATTACCAGGAGCACTCCAGCCATGGAGTCCAGGCGCTCTACGTGCCTTGCCAGTGTGGACGCATCATGAGCTAGGGCACCCGGGGCTGCTTTAATGCACTCTAACTCGCAAGTGTAGCCAAGCCCTATGGATATTAAGCCCAGTGTTAAAGTGCTATAAGGACATGATAGGCAGGTATGAAAGATTGGATGGTCTAGCATTTTCCTTTGATTGCTGTACTTCCTTTCCCTAGCCTCTCACAAACTGACTCATTGAGTTGATAGCTGTGATATTTTGATTACTTTCATGTTCCACCCTGTTAATGTGTGAATGTTTGTAAGGGAGAAAAGTTGTATCTTCTTTGACCTGGCTTCACCAAATCAATTGTAACAGAAATTAAGGAACACACAGGATTTAATTAGGGAAATGGTGTGTACCAATTGCGCATGGACTATTTATCCACCCAAAATGACTAAACAAACCTGAAGAATGGACTCCTAGGATAAGGATTAGACTGAACTTTTTTATTTATGCTGTATTCTTTCACTTCCATAAAGAGGCAGATTCCCCACTATGGTGGCATATAGGGACTGAAGCTTTACCTCAAGAAGCCAGGAGGAAATGCCACTAGTGAAGGCACAATGTACTGCGAAGAGACCCTGTGGTGCCCACTTCACAATCTAAGAGGTGAGGAAGTGCTGTGCCAGGGACCAGGGCATGAGGGAGAATCTCTACAGTGCTGCTGCTATGGAGATTCTGGGCCATAGAGCAGCCAATAGGCAGCTTTTGAGGGGTTGTAATAAATGAGAACTCCTGTATTTTCTCTAATTTACACTGGAAATTGTTTCAGCCCAGAATCCTGATGGTACAATGGTGGCACTCTGAGCTTCACTTGTAACTTTCAGTAACTCTGGGGTCTGCCACTGCCTTGCTGTGTGGTCCTTGGCAAGACACTTACCCTCTGTCTACTTTCCTCCTCTGCAAAATAGAATATATACATAGCTATCTCACAGGCATGTTATGTTTAACATTTTAAACTTTGCTTAAAATATGTGAAGTGATTAGTATCCTTGTAAATGGGTTACTGTGGTTTTTTTCATAGATCTCAAGGCCAGAAGGGACAATTGTGATCATTTAGTTTTATCTCTTGTATAACACAGGCCACAGAACTTCCCAAAAATAATTCATAGAGAATATCTATTGGGTAAAAATAAATCCAACCTTGATTTAAAAATGGTCAGTGATGGAGAATCCATCACTACACTTGGTAAATAATGTTAAGTAGTTCATCTTGGAATGATATTTAAGAATGTCAAAAGCAATGCTGGAGTACTTAGGAGGGTGGATGACAATATGTTTAGCTTGCTCTAAATTACATTCCCTAATTGCAGACATGATTGTATACAAGCTGAAATAAATTTTTGAACTAAATTTCAATTCCTTCATGTAGGAAATCTAGTGTTCAGCCCCATCTGTTGTTTTTGAGTTGCAGGGTTAAGTCTGTACACAGTATAATGGGAAATGTTCCACTTAGTATGAATCTGGGGATAGACTAGGCAAGATGACATGAACTCCAGACTTCTTCCCTGATGCATAATCTTAGTTGTTTTGATGCTGCCAAATAAACAAAACATACAAAGTGGTTCATTACAAGTTTCATAACTGCTTAGCATTGAAATTGAATGAATCATATTAAGTGTATTCCAAGCAATTTTTTCTCTGTTCACAGCAATAAGGAAGTGGAGGCAGGAGGGGAGATCATACACTGCATAAAGACAACCCTGGGTTTTAGTAACAATTAATCTACTTGATCTACACTATCACGGTTTAAGATGCCCTCCAACGTGATACTCCCCACATATCTTTCCTTATAACCAGGCCTGCTCCTGCAATGGGCAATTCAACTAATAGAGACATTGAAGCAACTCTTCCATCAGAGTGTATGGATCTGTGCTTCTAATCCATTAGGTTCTTTCCCTAATATTTATTCTCTCTCATTGAGTAAATCCTTATGAGAAGTCCAGTTCTGAAATGTGGCATCCTTAACAGGATATCAAAATCTTGCACATGGGTCCTGATCCAAATCCCATTAAAATGAATAGAAAGAGTCTCTCATTGATTTTGATGAGCTTTGGATTATGGCCTTCAGGTTTGTCTCAGCATCTATGGTTCAATGCCTCCCCAAAGGATTACTTTCTTCAAGGAGGAGAAAAATCTCTTTTGCAGATATTAAATGAAACTGAAGATGATTACTCCTAAAAATTTCCCTGGAACTCCCTTGTGAGGAAGTAATACTTTTTGGTAACAACCGCTACAGCCACAAAGGGCCATTTTGATGATGCATTTGGACACAGTTGTGTTAATGGCCTTTTTTTTTTAAGGTGCCCAGGTGAATTAATTGTATTAGGTCCCCACATTTCAAAATTGGGCCCACATTATGGACTGCATATGCTTATTTTAGCAAAGATGGAAATAATTATGAATGTATGTTAAATTATTTTTTAAATATGTTTGAATCATTTCAGTGAGAAACTGCAACAGTTCATTAGGAAATATAGTCAGGCATTTGTTAATTTTTAGTGCTCATCAAAGTTGCTAGACTGCAAGCTCTGGAGAACTGAAGTCCTCTATTTAGCTGCAGAATATTGTGACAGGGTCGGGCCAGATGGCTATAGGAGAGTAAGAGAAGGCAGATATCTAAGCGCCAGGCTAAGTAGGTCCCTTTTCCCTGGGTAAGGTAAGAGGGAAGGTTTTTTATTTTGAAACAGAAAAGAATTTTATCGTGTAACACTTGCCAAGAGTTACTAAAGAAAACAAAACAAACTATGCAACAAAACAACGCAAACAGAAGGTATAACACAGCAGCTTTCAGGAGGGAGAAGTGTTCAGGCTAGCCTGGGCCTAGAGCAGGGGGGCTTCCTCGACACTCGTGGTCTTCCACCCTCTCAAGTTACCTAGGGCCGTGCCCAGTGTCACTGATTATCCCTCTCCTGAGAGTGCAGGGCAAGATGGACACGGCTGCGGGGTGGGTGGTTTGGGGGTGGAGGGGTAGAGACCCACGTATTATAGGACCCCTCCTAGATGACAGTAACAATGGTATCCACAGCGGCAACGGCTGGGGCTAGTGTCTCTCGCTCTTCCCCTCAATTAAAGGGTCAGACGGAGGGAACCGGATGGGGTCACCGAGCAGAGAACCCCGGACAGCGCCCACCGCTCCTCGAAGGCGTCAAGGGAGTCGGTGGACTCCGCCCGGATACGTGAATGTACTGAGGATCGGAAAAAGGCCCTACAATCGCAGGACGTTTCATGGGCCAACCTCCTCTCTCTGGTTTTATAAATGGCTGTTTTAGCCATGGTTAGGAGGAGGTTAACCAGGAGATCCCGCGATTTTGTGGGGCCACGGATGGGAAGTGTATAGATAAAGAGGTGAGGGGAGAAATGAAGCCAAAAGCGCAGTAGAATATTTGTGGGGAGCTGGAAAAGGGGCTGCAATCTGGCACACGCTAAATATACGTGCGCCAGGGTTTCCCTCACATTACAAAAAGGGCAAGTATCCGGGATGGGGGTAAACCGTGTCAGAAACACGCCCGTGCTCACAGCTCCGTGAAGGAGCTGCCAGCTGATGGTCCCGAGGCCCGTCGGGGACAAGGTGGAATACAGGCTGGCCCACCGAGGTTGCTCACCCTCCAAAGGTGGCAGGAGGTCCCGCCACTTTGTATCGGGGTGGGACACCAGGGTGTGGGTGTGAAGGGTGTGACGCGTGAGTGTATACAAATATTTCCATGGTGCAAATTGAAAACTGACCGGCTGCAGTTCATGCAGCCGGCTCGCAGTGAAAGAGTGAGGGGTTTGTTGGGATCGGCAGGGTAGGGGCCCAATGGAAAAGTCCGGCGGGCCTGGGGTAGAGGATGGGCGGGGTGTGCCCTCGTGCAAGGCTCGCTTGACATAAGCCCGAGCAGTGGGGGTCAAAGCGGCCTTCACCTCCTGAAGTACGCGCCGGGGGGTACAAGGGCTGGAGAGCCCCATGCGCCGAGCGAGCGTCAGGGCATCTAGCCAGTCTCTCCGGTCGTAGTCCAGGAGGTCTCCGACCCTTGTGACTTCCACCAGGACCAACCTCTGGCGCACCGAGCAGGACTCCGCCACCTGCACACGGAGTTGGGGGTTGTGTAGCAGGGGCTCCGTGAGGAGATCTACTCCCGCGGTGGCCGCCACGGACCTGGTCGTTAGAAACAGTTTCCAGGTCCGGAGGAGGTCCTGGTAGAAGACCGGCAGCCCGGAGAGGTCTCGCCGAAAACCTCTCGGACAAAGGTAAAAGAGCTGCCGGTCGTATCGGAGCCCTTGGAAGCGGCGCAGGAAGGCGTGCGCCAATATGCTCCACGTCAAACTACCTGCACTGTAAAGGAGCCTCTGCAGGGCCTGGGGGTGGAAAATGCAGACCTGAGTGTACAGACACTTCAGGCCCTGTCCTCCTTCCTTCAGGGGTAAATGAAGAACTCCAACAGGGGCCCAGTGCATTCCTGACCAAAAGAACTCTAGAATCAATCTCCGGAGGTGGGTCAGGAAACCCGGGGCCGGGGCCAGGGTGTTGAGCCGGTACCAGAGCGTGGACAGGACTAGTTGGTTAAGCACCAGTGCTCTCCTTCCGAGGGAGAGACATCGGAGTAGCCTCGTCCATTTCCAGATCCGCTCTATCACCCCGCCCTCTAAATTTTGCCAGTTCTCCAGCGGGGAAGGGTGCGTGGCGGAAAGGTAAACGCCGAGATAGAGCAGAGGACCCGCGCTCCACCGGATGGTCTGAAGCGCGGGTGGGAGGGAGCTTACCTGCTGCCAGTCCCCCACCGCCAAGCCAGAGCTCTTGACCCAGTTGACTTGGGCGGAGGAGGCTGCCGAATAGATGGCCTGGCATGCCTCCACTCGCACCAGGTCGCCCGGGTCCTGGACCACGAGAAGTACGTCATCGGCGTACGCCAACAGGACCAGCCACAGCTCCGGCTCCTGCAGCACCAACCCCTGCGGAGGAGACAGAGGAAAGGCTCGATCGCAAGAGCGTACAGCTGGCCCGAGAGGGGGCACCCCTGTCGCATTCCTCGCCCGAAGCTGACCGGTTCGGTCAGGGTCCAGTTGAGCCTAACCAAACACTCCGCGGAGGCATACAGCACCCGGAGAAAACTCACAAACTGAGGTCTGAATCCAAAAGCCTGCAGAGTGCTCGGGAGGTACCCATGGTCTACTCTATCGAACGCCTTCTCCTGATCAAGAGACAGGAGGGCGAACAACAGACCATATCTCTGCCCGAGTTCCAAAAGGTCTCGGACTAGAAATAGGTTGTCAAAAATGCAGCGACCTGGGACAGTATAGGTCTGGTCTGGGTGGATCACGTCTGCCATCACGGACCCTAGCCGCAGCGAAATTGCTTTCGCTACGATTTTGTAATCCGTGCTAAGGAGTGAGACGGGACGCCAGTTTCGTAAATCGCAGAGGTCCCCCTTCTTCGGCAGCAAGGCAAGCACCGCTCGCCTGCACGACAGAGGGAGGACCCCGCCCTGCAAGGACTCAGCCCAGACAGTGACTAGGTCTGGGCCGAGGATGTCCCAGAACACGCAGGAAAACTCCACGGTCAGCCCGTCCATGCCCGGAGATTTATTGGTGGGCATGCGGCGGAGGGCTTCCGAGAACTTGGCCAGGGTGAGAGGCAGCTCTAGCCGGTCTCGGTCGCCCACGCTGACCGTGGGGAGTTCCTCCCAGAGCACCCTGCAAGCGCCAGGATCGGTCGGATCCGGGGAGAAAAGGCTTGTGTAGAAGTCGCGGGCCCTCCCACACATCTCCTCCGGATCCGTGAGGGGGGTGCCGTCTTCCACTAGAAGGCAGGTGACGTGTTTCTTGGCCCCCCTCGTTTTCTCCAGGGCATAGAAGAAGCGGGAGCCGCGGTCCATCTCCTGAAGGAGGCAGATGCGGGACCGGACGAAGGCACCTCAGGCCCGGTGGTCCTCGAGGGCCCGAAGCTCATCCCGCTTCTCCCGGCACGCTCCGCAGAGGGACGGGTCCTCGGGGTCGGCGGCCAGGCGCCTCTCCATCTCCAAGACCTCCCGTTCCAACTGCTCTATCGCCGCATTTCTCCGTCGGCTGGTGCCCCGAGTGTAGTCACGGCAGAAGAGCTTGGCGCGTACCTTCCCTAGATCCCACCATCGCCGCACCGAGGGAAAGGCACACCACTGCTCTCGCCAGGCCAGCCAAAACTCCTGGAAGGACGTCACGAAGCTCTTGTCCTCCAACAGGCTATTATTAAAGTGCCAATAGGCCGGCCCCGGTCTCTCTGCACAGAGGGAGACCGTTATAGTAACTAAATGATGGTCGGAAAAAGGGGCCGGCCGCATGGTGGAGTGAGCCTGTGAAAGATGGAAACGGGATAAATAAATACGGTCCAACCGAGAGTGGTGTGACCGATGGGCCTCCACCCGGACAAAAGTGAACCTGGAGGTGTCATCTGGGTGATGGTCACACCAGACGTCCACTAGGGAGTGATATTCAACTATTCCTCGGAGGATGTTCGCGGCAGCTGGGCTCGGCTCGGCCCCTGAGCGGTCCTGTTCCTCGAGGGTGGTGTTAAGGTCCCCTCCCAGGACCAGGCACTCATGCGAATCTAGGGTGCCGAGAAAGTCGGACACCCGCTGGTAAAATTGTGGCCGCCTTGGGCTCATTTGCGGGGCATAGATATTAACAAGGTTGACCACGAGCCCCTCCATACGGACTCGAAGGTGCAGCAGGTGGCCCAGCACGACCTCAGTGACCCCCTAGCACCTCAGGCCATAGGGTGGGGGAGAACAGGGTCGCCACTCCAGCTTGCCAAGTCGTGAAGTGGCAAAAGTAGACCCCGTCCCCCCACTCCAGCCGCCACCCATCCTCAACGGTCGGGTCCGTATGGGTCTCCTGCAGGAAAGCTACAGAGTACCCCCCGTCCCGAAGGTAAGAGAGCACCTGGGACCTGCGGAGAGCCATCCTACAGCCCCTGGTATTCAAGGTTGCAATAATAAGAGGCATCATGCGGAGGGCTGGGGGGGTGGGGGTTTCTCATTGGCAGGGGTGTTCGTGGCCCCCGGTGGGTTGCGCAGCAACCCGTGACCCATCCCGTAGGTGAGTAGATCGTTTCGGAAGCCGCGGGCCCGCTCGTAGGCCGCAGCACCGCGCCTTCCTTGCCCTCTGCCCTCCTTTATAAGGGCTCTTGTGGCCTGAAAAATTTGATCAAAGTCCCCCCATCGCTGGAGAGCCAGCTGTGCCCTATTGCGGGCACCACAGGTGTGTTCTAGGAACTTCTGTAGTGCATGCTGCAGCTCATGGGGGTGGTTACGATTTCCAAGGTATTCCCTGGTGGGGCTCTTAATACAGCCTCGTGGTCCGTTAAGGCGGGTAGGCAAGGTGCGGACCACCGACGGGGCGTCTGACAGGCTGGGGTTATTTAATCCATTTCGCGCCTTGGGGTGGAAGGGGATGGCGGGGGAAAAATTGCAACTCCTAATGGGTCGCGACTAGAAAATGCAAAAACTGCTCCCTGGGGGGCATCTGCGAAAGGCGGGAAAAACGACCCCAGGGGCGGCAATAGCATTGCAGGAGGAGGTAAACTGGGTGGGGGCAGGGGCAGAGGTAAGGCTCTGGGGTTCAGGAGGCAAGCAGCTAAAGGAAGGTGCCCCCTGAGCAGAGTTAAGGGGTAAGGGAGGGGGCTCCCAGTAATGCTAGGCGCTGGCTCCGTGGTGGTCTTGGCGGCCATGGCATCAGGTGGTGGACCACCTTCTGCAGGGTGCTTGCCTGGGAAGGCAATCAGGGGGAGGGAGCATGGGGAAAGAGGGGCTGGGGTGAGGTTGCCGGCTGGCCTCGAGCTGGGGAGTAGATCATCCTCTCCCTGGGTGACCGGGGTCAAATCTAGGGCCTCAATCTCCGTGTACACGGAGGAGAGGCCAACGCCTGCTACCCCGGGGGCCTCTCCTCTAGGGCCCGCCTCAGCGGTCGCCTCGGGGTTCGCGGGGGGTTCGGATGGTATTCGGGCAGAAGGGGTGTCCTCAGGGGTCTTGGAGGGGAGGGTCTCCCGTGGAGGGGGAGTTCTGCCCTCCAAAGCCAGTCTGTCTTCCCCTCCTGACACCAGCAGATGGATCTAACTCGTGGTCGTAGCGGAGGGCCCGATGTCAGTGCCTCCCTTCCTGGTCTTCTGGGGGGCTTCCGCGTCGGATGGATGCAGCAGAGCTCGAGCCTTCCGCTTGCTCCATTTCCCCTGGACTAGGTTCCAGCCCTCCATAGCGTCGTCTGGGGGCTGGTTAGCAGGGGTCGTGTCGGGGGGCGGAGGCAATGGTTCAGGGGTTCGGGGGGGTAGCGGTGAGGCAGCATGAGGAGGGGGGGTTCTCCTTGGGGCAGGCCCTCTCCTATGCCCAATAATATCTTTGTCGCACCCTCCTCCATAGGCTCTGCCGAAGTGGAAATAGCGAGGGTGGGACTCCCTTGCTCGCCCGGGCGTTGTAGGGAAGGAGTCTCCTGGGCCCAGACGGGAGCAGCGATGGATTGAGTAGGAGGAGGGTTGGTGTCAGGTGCCAGGCAGCCAGAGGCGTCGGCAACAACGGGGCCGATGTCCTGCCGGGTCTTGGGTGCCCCTCCCCCCCGGGCCAAAGGGCAGTCTCTGTGGACATGCCTGGCTGAGCGGCAGAGGTAGCACCGGGTCTCTCCGGTAGAGTAAAAGACCCGATAGCGGGCTCCCTGATAGGGGACTAGGAAGGACCCCTCGAGCGCCTCTCCGTCACGGACCACCGCCGGCGGTAGAAGCTGCACTTGCCGGCGGAATGAAAGGACGTGATGGAGGGTGGGGTCCTTGCAGCCCAACGGGAGAGGGCTGATGACAGAGGTAAGTTTCCCCAGGGCGGAGAGAGCGGGTAACAGGGCAGCATTGGGTAAAAAGGGAGGAACGGAGGTGAGGACGAGGCGAACGCCCAGGTCTTCTAGCGGCTCTAGGGGGACGAACACCCCCACCTACCGCCAGGCCCCTTTCCACCGCCTCCTGGGCGGCAGCCTCCGTAGATAAGAAAAAAACAACCTTCCTGTACATCTTGGAGGCCGCCACAATAGCCATGGGTCCTACCACCTTCGCCAATGCCTGCACGTGTGTCTCCACGTGAGGTGAGGCGGGCACCAGGAGGCAACGGACACCGTGCTTCCTGGTCAAGGTGGGGAAAGGGCCCCGGCTGCTGGTGATGGTAGCGGAGGCAGTGGGTGGGCGAGATGACGAGGCGGCAGGCAGGGGGGAGCCTGCCACGGCCCGGGCATACGTCCTGGGGGCCGGGGGGGGGACATATTCGGAGCTGGTGGAGGGAACTGCGGGGAGGGGCGCCGCGGTCGATGATGAGGCCACGGCTGTGGGGGCGGCCCCTGCCATGGAGGGCCCAGATGTTTTAGCGGGGCCCTTTCCTTTCGGCCCGCCCCGACCTTTCCGTCGAACTGGGGGGGGGTTCCTAGAGTCTAATGGGGCAAGAACCGAAGCAGCAGTAGTAATTGCCCCGGTGCCTCCCACTGCCGAGGCCCCAGCGGGGGCGGGGGCAGGGGTACTAACAATGGAGGCGGTGGGGAAATCCTGAGGGGTGGGCAGGGGGGTAGATGGGGAAGGGACAACCAATTTCGTTGGAGGGGCCTTGCGTCTCTCTATCTCTGCCATTGTAAGCAGGGAGAGACAGGGAGACACCGGAAGGAGGGGGGGGGGCAAAAATCGGGGTCCGGTAGTAGGGGTAAACTATGGGATAAACAATCCGGGGGGGCGGGGTGGAGGGAGAATGACCCACCACAATTGTCCAAAGAGTCTCGTTTGGTTGGTTGTTATGCCCGGTCCGAAAGGCAAAGTCCAAAGCAAACAGCTGGATCCGAAGGCAGATGGCAGATTGCCAGCAGGGACGAGGCAGCGGGGGCCGTGATAGTCGTAGTAGTGGTGGGGGGGTTGGGGGCACCGGTGGATCTGGGGGTAGCTCCCTGCTACACCCCTGTGCCGCCACAGACGCAGCTGGAACGCAGTCAACTCCCCCCCCGAGGGTATAATTCAAAGGAAATCCCTCAGTCTTACGGCCTCTCTCCACGATGATTCATAGCTGCTCGGGCGAGTTCTCCGGCCTCTGGCATCTGTTGCAGCTGTTGGCTCTGTCCCAAGGCTCTCGGCAGCTAGGAATGTTGTAATGATAAGAAAAAAGTCCAGGCAAAAAACAAAACGGCTGGGTCTGGGGGCGTCCACTCCCCTCTCTGGACAGCGGGTCGGCAGTCCTCCCCCCCTCCTCTGGGGGTTTCAATTAAGCAAAGAGCAAAGGCCAAAAGCAGGCGTCTGGGGGGGGGTGCTGGCGACCGGCCAGCACACTAACGCAGCTCAGAAAAGCGGGAGAAAACGAAACCAAAAAAACAAAGCGTCCGGCCCAAACGCGGGGGGGGGAAACTAAGCGAAAGGAAAAGTGTGAAAAATCTGGGCCAGGGGGCTTCAGGAAAGAAAGGAAAGCAGATAGCTCAGGAGCGAGCGAAGAAACGATTCCGTCTCCTAACAGGGAAGGTTTTTTTTTTTTTTTTTTTTTTTTTTGAAACAGAAAAGAAATTTATTTGTAACAGTTACAGAGATTACAAAAAGATAAAGAAAAACTTAGCAACAAAACAACGCAATCAGAAGGTATAACACAACAGCTTTCAGGAGGGAGAGGTGTTCAGGCTAGCCCAGGCCCAGAGCGGGGGGGCTTCCTCGACACTCGTGGTCTTCCACCCCCTCGAGTTACCTAGTGCCGCGCCCAGGGTCACCGACCCTCCCTCTCCTGAGAGTGCCCGACAAGATGGGCACGGCTGCGGGGTGGGTGGTTGGGAGGGAGGGGGGCACACCCATGCATTATAAAACCCCTACTAAATAACAATAATGATGGTATTCACAGCAGCTAGCGGCTGTGGCTGGCGTCTCTCGCTGTGTCCCTCAATCAGAGGGTCAGACGGAGGGAACCGGACGGGGTCACCGAGCAGAGAACCCCGGACAGCGCCCACCGTTCTTCGAAGGTGTCAAGGGAATCGGTGGACGCCGCCCAGAGGAACTCCGCCCGAATGCGTGAATGTACTGAGGATCGGAAAACGGCCCTACAATCGCAGGACGCCTCATGAGCCAACCTCCGCTCTCTGGTCTTATAAATGGCTGTCTTAGCCAAGGCTAGGAGGAGGCTAACCAGGAGATCCCGCGACTTGGTGGGGCCACGGATGGGGAGTGTATAGATAAAGAGGTGAGGGGAGAAATGAAGCCAAAAGCGCAAGAGAATATTTGTGAGGAGCCGAAAAAGAGGCTGCAATCTGGCACACTCTAAATAGACGTGCGCCAGGGTTTCCCTCACATTACAAAAGGGGCAAGTCTCCGGAACGGAGGTGAAACGTGTCAAAAACACGCCCGTGCTCACGGCCCCGTGAAGGAGCCGCCAACTAATGTCCCCGACGGGCCTCGGGACCAAGGTGGAGTACAGGCTGGCCCACCGAGGTTGCTCCCCCTCCAAGGGTGGCAGGAGATCTCGCCACTTTGTGTCGGGGCGGGACACCAGGGTGCGGGCGTGAAGGGTATGGAGCGTGAGTGTATATAGATATTGCCGTGATGCAACTTGAAAACCGACTGGTTGCAATTCATGCAGCCGGCTTGCAGTGAAAGGATGAGGGGTGTGTTGGGATCGGCAGGGTAGGGGCCCGATGGAAAGGTCCGGCGGGCCTGGGGTATAGGATGGGCGGGGTGCGCCCTCGCGCAAGGCTCGGCTGACATAAGCCCGAGCAGCGGGGGTCAAAGCGGCCTCCACCTCCTGAAGCACGCGCCGGGGGGTGCGAAGGCTGGAGAGCCCCATGCGTCGAGCGAGCGTCAGGGGATCCAGCCAGTCCCCCCGGTCGTAGTCCAGGAGGTCCCCGACCCTCGTAACTCCCGCCAGGACCAACCTCTGGCGCACCGTGCGGGACTCCGCCGCCTGCACACGAAGTTGGGGGTTGTGTAGCAGGGGCTCCGTGAGGAGATCTGCCCCCACGATGGCCGCCACAGACCTGGTGGTTGAAAACAGTTTCCAGGTCCGGAGGAGGTCCTGGTAGAAATCCGGCAGCCCGGAGAGGTCTCGCGGAAAACCTCTCGGACAAAGATAAAAGAGCTGCCGGTCATATCGGAGCCCATGGAAGCGGCGTAGGAAGGCGTGCGCCAATATGCTCCACGTCGAACTACCTGCACCATAAAGGAGCCTCTGCAGGGCCTGGAGGCGGAAAACGCGGACCTGAGTGTACAGACACTTCAGGCCCTGCCCTCCTTCCTTCAGGGGCAAATGAAGAACTCCAACAGGGGCCCAGTGCAATCCTGACCAAAAGAACTCCAGAATCAATCTCCGGAGGTGGGACAGGAAACCCGGGGCCGGGGCTAGGGTGTTGAGCCGGTACCAGAGCGTGGACAGGACTAGTTGGTTAAGCACCAGTGCTCTCCCCCGAAGGGAGAGACATCGGAGTAGCCTCGTCCATTTCCTGATCCGCTCAATCACGCCGCCTTCCAAATTTTGCCAGTTCTCCGGCGGAGAAGGGTGCGTGGCAGAAAGGTAAACGCCGAGATAGAGCAGAGGGCCGGCACTCCACCGGATGGTCTGAAGCGCGGGTGGGAGGGAGCTTACCTGCCGCCAGCCCCCCACCGCCAAGCCAGAGCTCTTGACCCAGTTGACTCGGGCGGAGGAGGCTGCTGAATAGATGGCTTGGCATGCCTCCACTCGCGCCAAGTCGCCCGGGTCCTGGACCACGAGGAGGACGTCATCGGCGTACGCCGACAGGACCAGCCGCAGCTCCGGCTCCCGCAGCACCAACCCCGTCAACCTCCTGCGGAGGAGACAGAGGAAAGGCTCGATCGCCAGAGCGTACAGCTGGCCTGAGAGGGGGCACCCCTGCCGCACCCCTCGCCCGAAGCTGACCGGTTCGGTCAGGGTCCAGTTGAGCCTAACCAAACACTCCGCGGAGGCGTACAGCACCCGGAGAAAACTCACAAACTGAGGTCCGAATCCAAACGCCCGCAGGGTGCTCAGGAGGTACCCATGATCCACTCTATCGAACGCCTTCTCCTGATCGAGAGACAGGAGGGCGAACGACAGACCGTCTCTCCGCCCGAGTTCCAAAAGGTCTCGGACTAGAAAGAGGTTGTCAAAAATGCTGCGACCCGGGACAGTATAGGTCTGGTCTGGGTGGATCACGTCCGCCATCACGGCCCCTAGCCGCAGCGAAATTGCTTTCGCTACGATTTTGTAATCCGTGCTAAGGAGTGAGAGGGGACGCCAGTTTCGTAAGTCGCGGAGGTCCCCCTTCTTCGGCAGCAAGGCAAGCACCGCTCGCCTGCACGACAGAGGGAGGACCCCGCCCTGCAAAGACTCAGCCCAGACAGTGACTAGGTCTGGGCCGAGGATGTCCCAGAACGCGCGGTAAAACTCCACGGTCAGCCCGTCCATGCCCGGAGATTTATTGGTGGGCATGCGGCGGAGGGCTTCCGAGAACTCGGCCAGGGTGAGAGGCAGCTCTAGCCGGTCTCGGTCGCCCACGCTGACCGTGGGGAGTTCCTCCCAGAGCACCCCGCGAGCGCCAGGATCGGTCGGATCCGGGGAGAAAAGGCTTGCGTAGAAGTCACGGGCCCTCCCACACATCTCCTCCGGATCCGTGAGGGGGGTGCCGTCTTCCGCTAGAAGGCAGGTGACGTGTTTTTTGGCCCCCCTCGTTTTCTCCAGGGCATAGAAGAAGCGGGAGCCGCGATCCATCTCCCGAAGGAGGCGGATGCGGGACCGGACAAAGGCACCTCGGGCCCGGTGGTCCTCGAGGGCTCGAAGTTCCTCCCGCTTCTCCCGGCACGCTCCGCAGAGGGACGGGTCCCCGGGGCTGGCGGCCAGGCACCTCTCCAGCTCTAAGACCTCCCGTTCCAACTGCTCTATCGCTGCATTTCTCCGTCGGCTGGCGCCCCGAGTGTAGTTGCGGCAGAAGAGCTTGGCGCGCACCTTCCCTAGATCCCACCAGCGCCGCACCGAGGGAAAGGCACGCCACTGCTCCCGCCAGGCCAGCCAAAACTCCCGGAAGGACATCACAAAGCTCTCGTCCTCCAGCAGGCTGTTATTAAAGTGCCAGTAGGCCGGCCCCGGTCCCTCCGCACGGAGGGAGACTGTAACGGTAACTAAATGATGGTCGGAGAAAGGGGCCGGCCGAACGGTGGAGGAGTGGGCCTGTGAAAGATGGAAACGGGATAGGTAAATACGGTCTAACCGAGAGCGGTGTGACCGATGGGCCTCCACCCGGACAAAGGTAAACGTGGAAGTGTCATCTGGGTGATGGTCACGCCAGACGTCCACTAAGGAGTGATAGTCAACTATGTCTCGGAGAATGGTCGCGGCGGCCGGGCTCGGCTCGGCCCCCGAACGGTCCCGCTCCTCGAGGGTAGTGTTAAAGTCCCCTCCCAGGATCAGGCACTCGTGCGAGTCTAGGGTGCCGAGAAAATCGGACACCTGCTGGTAGAATTGTGGCCGCTGTGAACTCACTTGCGGGGCATAGATATTAACAAGATTGACCACGAGCCCCTCTAAACGAACTCGGAGGTGCAACAAGTGGCCCGGTACGACCTCAGTGACCCCTAGCACCTCGGGCCGCAGGGCGGGGGAGAACAGGGTCGCCACTCCAGCTTGCCAGGTCGTGCAATGGCTGAAGTATACCCCGTCCCCCCACTCCAGCCGCCACCTATCCTCGGCGGTTGGGTCTGTGTGGGTTTCCTGCAGGAAAACCACAGAGTACCCCCCCTCCCGAAGGTAGGAGAGCACCTGGGACCTGCGGAGAGCCATCCTACAGCCCCTGGTATTCAGGGTTACAATAATGAGAGGTGTCATGCGGAGGGCCGGGGGGGTGGGGAGTTCTCATTGGTGGGGGTGCTCATGGCCCCCGGCGGGTCGCGTAGCAACCCGTGTCCCATCCCATAAGTAAGTAGATCTTTCCGGAAGCCGCGGGCCCGCTCGTAGGCCGCGGCACCGCGCCTCCCTTGCCCTCTGCCCTCCTTCATAAGGGCCCTTGCGGCCTGAACGAGTTGATCGAAGTCCCCCCATCGCTGGAGAGCCAGCTGTGCCCTATTGCGGGCACCACGGGTGTGCTCTAAGAACTTCCGTAGTGCATGCCGCAGCTCATGGGGGGGTGGGGTTACGGTTTCCGGGGTACTCCCCGATGGGGTTCTTAATACAGCCTCGAGGTCCGCTAAGGCGGGCAGGCAGGGTGCGGACCGCCGACGGGGCGTCTGACAGGCTGGGGTTATTAAATCCATCTCGTGCCTTGGGGTGGACGGGGATGGCAGGGGGAAAAGCGCAACTCCTGATGAGTCGCAACTAGAAAACGTAAAGACTGCTCCCTGGGGGGAATCTGCAAAAGGCGGAAAAGAAATAACCCCAGGGGCGGCAGTAGCCTTGCAGGAGGAGGGAAATTGAACCGGGACAGGGGTGGGGGCAGGGGCAGAGGTAAGGCCCTGGGCTTCAGGAGGCGAGCAGCAAAAAGAAGGTGCCTCCTGAGCAGGGTCGGGGGTTAAGGGGCAAGGGAGGGGGCTCCGAGTAATGCTAGATGCTGGCTCCGGGGTGGTCGTGGCAGCCATGGCATCAGGTGGTAAACCACTTTCCGTGGGGTGCTCACCCGGAAAGGCAGTCAGGGGGAGAGAACATGGGGAAAGGGGGCCTGGGGTGAGATTGCCTAAAACGAGGCTGGCCGGCAGTAAATCATCCCCTCCCTGGGTGACCGGGGTCAAATCTAGGGCCTCAATCTCTGCATACACAGAGGAGAGGCCGACTCCTACTACCCTGGGGGCCTCTCTGCTAGGGCCCGCCTCAACGGTCACGTCGGGGTTCGTAGGGAGTTCAGGTGGTATCCGGTTAGAAGGGGCTTCCTCCAGGGCTTCGGAGGGGAGGGTCCCCCGCAGAGGGGGGATTCCTCCCTCCAATGCCAGTCTATCTTCACCTCCCAACACCAGTGAATGGATCTCACTCGTGGCCGAAGCGGGAGGCTCAAGGTCAGTACCTCCCTTCCTGGTCTTCCGGGGGGCTTCCGCGTCAGATGGATGCAGCGGGGCTCGAGCCCTCCGCTTGCCTCGCTTCCCCTGGACTACAGTCCAGCCCTCCATAGCATCATCTGGGGGTTGAGTAGCAGGGGGCGGAGCGGGGCACGGAGGCAAAGGTTCAGGGGTTCGGGGGGATAGTGGTGAGGCAGCAGGAGGGGCGGGGGGTTCTCCTTGGGGCGAGCCCTCTCCTGCACCTGGTAATAGCTGTGCCACACTCTCCTCCAGAGGCTCTGCCGAGGTGGTTACAGCAAGAGCGGGACTCCCGTGGTCGCCTGGGCGTTGTTGGAAAGGTACCTCTTGGGCCCGGACGGGGGCAGCGTTGGATCGGGTGGGAGGAGGGGTGGTTTCAGGTGCTGGGTGGCCAGGGGTGTCGGCAACGACAGGGCCGATATCCTGCCGGGTCTCGGGGGTCTCAGGTGCCCCTCTCCCCCGGGCCAAAGGGCAGTCCCTGCGGACATGCCCCGCCGAGCGGCAGAGGTAGCACCGGGCCTCTCCGGTGGAATAAAAGACCCTATAGCGGGCTCCCTGGTAGGGAACTAGGAAGGACCCCTCAAGCGCCTCTCCGTCACGCACCCCCGCCGGCAGTGAAATCTGCACTTGCCGGCGGAACGAAAGGACGTGACGGAGGGCGGGGTCCTTGCAGCCTAACGGGAGAGGGCTGATAGCAGAGACGAGCTTTCCCAGGGCAGAAAGAGCGGGTAACAGGGCAACATTAGGTAAAAAGGGAGGAACGGAGGTGAGGACGAGGCGAACGCCCAGATCTTCTAGCGGTTCTAGGGGGATAAACACCCCTCCTACCACTAGGCCCTTCTCCACCGCCTCCTGGGCGGCAGTCTCCGAAGCCAGAAAGAAAACGACCTTCCCATACATCTTGGAGGCCGCCACAATGGCCATGGGTCCTACCACCTTCGCCAACGCCTGCACGTATGCCTCCACGTGGGGCGAGGCGGGCACCAGGAGGCAACGGACACCGTGCTTCCTGGTCAGGGCGGGAAGAGGGCCCCGGGCGCTAGTGATGGTAGCGGAGGTAGTGGGTGGGCGAGATGAGGAGGCGGCAGGCGAGGGGGAGCCTGCCGCCGCCCGGGCATACGTCCTGGGGGCCGGGGGAGGGACGGTCGCAGAGCTGGTGGAGGGAACAGCTGGGAGGGGTGCCACGATCGATGATGAGGCCACAGTGGTGGGGGCGGCCTCTGCCATGGAGGGCCCAGCGGCTTTAGCGGGGCCCTTTCCTTTCGGCCCGCCCCGACCCTTCCGTCGAACTGGGGGGGGGTTCCTAGAATCTAATGGGGCAAGAACCAAAGCAGCAGTAGTAATTGCCCCGGTGCCTCCCACTGCCGAGGCCCCAGCGGGGGCGGGGGCAGGGGTTCTAACAATGGAGGCGGTGGGAAGATCTTGAGGGGTGGGCAGGGGGGTAGATGGGGAAGGGACAACCAATTTCATTGGAGGGGCCTTGCGTCTCTCCATCTCTGCCATTGTAAGCAGGGAGAGACAGGGAGACACCGGAAGGAGGGGGGGGGCAAAAA
Source organism: Natator depressus (assembly GCF_965152275.1). Lineage (NCBI taxonomy): Eukaryota > Metazoa > Chordata > Testudines > Cheloniidae > Natator > Natator depressus. Next base: position 94,309,903 of record NC_134235.1, on the reverse strand, counting down.
TCGGGGTCCGGTAGTAGGGGTAAACTATGGGATAAACAATCTGGGGGGTGGGGGTGGAGGGAGGACGACCCACCACAATTGTCCAAAGAGTCTCGTTTGGTTGGTTGTTATGCCCGGTCCGAAAGGCAAAGTCCAAAGCAAACAGCTGGATCCGAAGGCAGATGGCAGATTGCCAGCAGGGACGAGGCAGCGGGGGCCGTGATAGTCGTAGTAGTGGTGGGGGGGTTGGGGGCACCGGTGGATCTGGGGGTAGCTCCCTGCTACACCCCTGTGCCGCCACAGACGCAGCTGGAACGCAGTCAACTCCCCCCCCCGAGGGTATAATTCAAAGGAAATCCCTCAGTCTTACGGCCTCTCTCCACGATGATTCATAGCTGCTCGGGCGAGTTCTCCGGCCTCTGGCATCTGTTGCAGCTGTTGGCTCTGTCCCAAGGCTCTCGGCAGCTAGGAATGTTGTAATGATAAGAAAAAAGTCCAGGCAAAAAACAAAACGGCTGGGTCTGGGGGCGTCCACTCCCCTCTCTGGACAGCGGGTCGGCAGTCCTCCCCCCCTCCTCTGGGGGTTTCAATTAAGCAAAGAGCAAAGGCCAAAAGCAGGCGTCTGGGGGGGGGTGCTGGCGACCGGCCAGCACACTAACGCAGCTCAGAAAAGCGGGAGAAAACAAAACCAAAAAAACAAAGCGTCCGGCCCAAACGCGGGGGGGGGAAACTAAGCGAAAGGAAAAGTGTGAAAAATCTGGGCCAGGGGGCTTCAGGAAAGAAAGGAAAGCAGATAGCTCAGGAGCGAGCGAAGAAACGATTCCGTCTCCTAACAGGGAAGGTTTTTTTTTTTTTTTTTTTTTTTTTTGAAACAGAAAAGAAATTTATTTGTAACAGTTACAGAGATTACAAAAAGATAAAGAAAAACTTAGCAACAAAACAACGCAATCAGAAGGTATAACACAACAGCTTTCAGGAGGGAGAGGTGTTCAGGCTAGCCCAGGCCCAGAGCGGGGGGGCTTCCTCGACACTCGTGGTCTTCCACCCCCTCGAGTTACCTAGTGCCGCGCCCAGGGTCACCGACCCTCCCTCTCCTGAGAGTGCCCGACAAGATGGGCACGGCTGCGGGGTGGGTGGTTGGGAGGGAGGGGGGCACACCCATGCATTATAAAACCCCTACTAAATAACAATAATGATGGTATTCACAGCAGCTAGCGGCTGTGGCTGGCGTCTCTCGCTGTGTCCCTCAATCAGAGGGTCAGACGGAGGGAACCGGACGGGGTCACCGAGCAGAGAACCCCGGACAGCGCCCACCGTTCTTCGAAGGTGTCAAGGGAATCGGTGGACGCCGCCCAGAGGAACTCCGCCCGAATGCGTGAATGTACTGAGGATCGGAAAACGGCCCTACAATCGCAGGACGCCTCATGAGCCAACCTCCGCTCTCTGGTCTTATAAATGGCTGTCTTAGCCAAGGCTAGGAGGAGGCTAACCAGGAGATCCCGCGACTTGGTGGGGCCACGGATGGGGAGTGTATAGATAAAGAGGTGAGGGGAGAAATGAAGCCAAAAGCGCAAGAGAATATTTGTGAGGAGCCGAAAAAGAGTCTGCAATCTGGCACACTCTAAATAGACGTGCGCCAGGGTTTCCCTCACATTACAAAAGGGGCAAGTCTCCGGAACGGAGGTGAAACGTGTCAAAAACACGCCCGTGCTCACGGCCCCGTGAAGGAGCCGCCAACTAATGTCCCCGACGGGCCTCGGGACCAAGGTGGAGTACAGGCTGGCCCACCGAGGTTGCTCCCCCTCCAAGGGTGGCAGGAGATCTCGCCACTTTGTGTCGGGGCGGGACACCAGGGTGCGGGCGTGAAGGGTATGGAGCGTGAGTGTATATAGATATTGCCGTGATGCAACTTGAAAACCGACCGGTTGCAATTCATGCAGCCGGCTTGCAGTGAAAGGATGAGGGGTGTGTTGGGATCGGCAGGGTAGGGGCCCGATGGAAAGGTCCGGCGGGCCTGGGGTATAGGATGGGCGGGGTGCGCCCTCGCGCAAGGCTCGGCTGACATAAGCCCGAGCAGCGGGGGTCAAAGCGGCCTCCACCTCCTGAAGCACGCGCCGGGGGGTGCGAAGGCTGGAGAGCCCCATGCGTCGAGCGAGCGTCAGGGGATCCAGCCAGTCCCCCCGGTCGTAGTCCAGGAGGTCCCCGACCCTCGTAACTCCCGCCAGGACCAACCTCTGGCGCACCGTGCGGGACTCCGCCGCCTGCACACGAAGTTGGGGGTTGTGTAGCAGGGGCTCCGTGAGGAGATCTGCCCCCACGATGGCCGCCACAGACCTGGTGGTTGAAAACAGTTTCCAGGTCCGGAGGAGGTCCTGGTAGAAATCCGGCAGCCCGGAGAGGTCTCGCGGAAAACCTCTCGGACAAAGATAAAAGAGCTGCCGGTCATATCGGAGCCCATGGAAGCGGCGTAGGAAGGCGTGCGCCAATATGCTCCACGTCGAACTACCTGCACCATAAAGGAGCCTCTGCAGGGCCTGGAGGCGGAAAACGCGGACCTGAGTGTACAGACACTTCAGGCCCTGCCCTCCTTCCTTCAGGGGCAAATGAAGAACTCCAACAGGGGCCCAGTGCAATCCTGACCAAAAGAACTCCAGAATCAATCTCCGGAGGTGGGACAGGAAACCCGGGGCCGGGGCTAGGGTGTTGAGCCGGTACCAGAGCGTGGACAGGACTAGTTGGTTAAGCACCAGTGCTCTCCCCCGAAGGGAGAGACATCGGAGTAGCCTCGTCCATTTCCTGATCCGCTCAATCACGCCGCCTTCCAAATTTTGCCAGTTCTCCGGCGGAGAAGGGTGCGTGGCAGAAAGGTAAACGCCGAGATAGAGCAGAGGGCCGGCACTCCACCGGATGGTCTGAAGCGCGGGTGGGAGGGAGCTTACCTGCCGCCAGCCCCCCACCGCCAAGCCAGAGCTCTTGACCCAGTTGACTCGGGCGGAGGAGGCTGCTGAATAGATGGCTTGGCATGCCTCCACTCGCGCCAAGTCGCCCGGGTCCTGGACCACGAGGAGGACGTCATCGGCGTACGCCGACAGGACCAGCCGCAGCTCCGGCTCCCGCAGCACCAACCCCGTCAACCTCCTGCGGAGGAGACAGAGGAAAGGCTCGATCGCCAGAGCGTACAGCTGGCCTGAGAGGGGGCACCCCTGCCGCACCCCTCGCCCGAAGCTGACCGGTTCGGTCAGGGTCCAGTTGAGCCTAACCAAACACTCCGCGGAGGCGTACAGCACCCGGAGAAAACTCACAAACTGAGGTCCGAATCCAAACGCCCGCAGGGTGCTCAGGAGGTACCCATGATCCACTCTATCGAACGCCTTCTCCTGATCGAGAGACAGGAGGGCGAACGACAGACCGTCTCTCCGCCCGAGTTCCAAAAGGTCTCGGACTAGAAAGAGGTTGTCAAAAATGCTGCGACCCGGGACAGTATAGGTCTGGTCTGGGTGGATCACGTCCGCCATCACGGCCCCTAGCCGCAGCGAAATTGCTTTCGCTACGATTTTGTAATCCGTGCTAAGGAGTGAGAGGGGACGCCAGTTTCGTAAGTCGCGGAGGTCCCCCTTCTTCGGCAGCAAGGCAAGCACCGCTCGCCTGCACGACAGAGGGAGGACCCCGCCCTGCAAAGACTCAGCCCAGACAGTGACTAGGTCTGGGCCGAGGATGTCCCAGAACGCGCGGTAAAACTCCACGGTCAGCCCGTCCATGCCCGGAGATTTATTGGTGGGCATGCGGCGGAGGGCTTCCGAGAACTCGGCCAGGGTGAGAGGCAGCTCTAGCCGGTCTCGGTCGCCCACGCTGACCGTGGGGAGTTCCTCCCAGAGCACCCCGCGAGCGCCAGGATCGGTCGGATCCGGGGAGAAAAGGCTTGCGTAGAAGTCACGGGCCCTCCCACACATCTCCTCCGGATCCGTGAGGGGGGTGCCGTCTTCCGCTAGAAGGCAGGTGACGTGTTTTTTGGCCCCCCTCGTTTTCTCCAGGGCATAGAAGAAGCGGGAGCCGCGATCCATCTCCCGAAGGAGGCGGATGCGGGACCGGACAAAGGCACCTCGGGCCCGGTGGTCCTCGAGGGCTCGAAGTTCCTCCCGCTTCTCCCGGCACGCTCCGCAGAGGGACGGGTCCCCGGGGCTGGCGGCCAGGCACCTCTCCAGCTCTAAGACCTCCCGTTCCAACTGCTCTATCGCTGCATTTCTCCGTCGGCTGGCGCCCCGAGTGTAGTTGCGGCAGAAGAGCTTGGCGCGCACCTTCCCTAGATCCCACCAGCGCCGCACCGAGGGAAAGGCACGCCACTGCTCCCGCCAGGCCAGCCAAAACTCCCGGAAGGACATCACAAAGCTCTCGTCCTCCAGCAGGCTGTTATTAAAGTGCCAGTAGGCCGGCCCCGGTCCCTCCGCACGGAGGGAGACTGTAACGGTAACTAAATGATGGTCGGAGAAAGGGGCCGGCCGAACGGTGGAGGAGTGGGCCTGTGAAAGATGGAAACGGGATAGGTAAATACGGTCTAACCGAGAGCGGTGTGACCGATGGGCCTCCACCCGGACAAAGGTAAACGTGGAAGTGTCATCTGGGTGATGGTCACGCCAGACGTCCACTAAGGAGTGATAGTCAACTATGTCTCGGAGAATGGTCGCGGCGGCCGGGCTCGGCTCGGCCCCCGAACGGTCCCGCTCCTCGAGGGTAGTGTTAAAGTCCCCTCCCAGGATCAGGCACTCGTGCGAGTCTAGGGTGCCGAGAAAATCGGACACCTGCTGGTAGAATTGTGGCCGCTGTGAACTCACTTGCGGGGCATAGATATTAACAAGATTGACCACGAGCCCCTCTAAACGAACTCGGAGGTGCAACAAGTGGCCCGGTACGACCTCAGTGACCCCTAGCACCTCGGGCCGCAGGGCGGGGGAGAACAGGGTCGCCACTCCAGCTTGCCAGGTCGTGCAATGGCTGAAGTATACCCCGTCCCCCCACTCCAGCCGCCACCTATCCTCGGCGGTTGGGTCCGTGTGGGTCTCCTGCAGGAAAACCACAGAGTACCCCCCCTCCCGAAGGTAGGAGAGCACCTGGGACCTGCGGAGAGCCATCCTACAGCCCCTGGTATTCAGGGTTACAATAATGAGAGGTGTCATGCGGAGGGCCGGGGGGGTGGGGAGTTCTCAGTTGTGGGGGTGCTCATGGCCCCCGGCGGGTCGCGTAGCAACCCGTGTCCCATCCCATAAGTAAGTAGATCTTTCCGGAAGCCGCGGGCCCGCTCGTAGGCCGCAGCACCGCGCCTCCCTTGCCCTCTGCCCTCCTTCATAAGGGCCCTTGCGGCCTGAACGAGTTGATCAAAGTCCCCCCATCGCTGGAGAGCCAGCTGTGCCCTATTGCGGGCACCACGGGTGTGCTCTAAGAACTGCCGTAGTGCATGCCGCAGCTCATGGGGGGATGGGGTTACGGTTTCCGGGGTACTCCCCGATGGGGTTCTTAATACAGCCTCGAGGTCCGCTAAGGCGGGTAGGCAGGGTGCGGACCGCCGACGGGGCGTCTGACAGGCTGGGGTTATTAAATCCATCTCGTGCCTTGGAGTGGACGGGGATGGCAGGGGGAAAAGCGCAACTCCTAATGAGTCGCAACTAGAAAACGTAAAGACTGCTCCCTGGGGGGAGTCTGCAAAAGGCGGAAAAGAAATAACCCCAGGGGCGGCAGTAGCCTTGCAGGAGGAGGGAAATTGAACCGGGACAGGGGTGGGGACAGGGGCAGAGGTAAGGCCCTGGGCTTCAGGAGGCGAGCAGCAAAAAGAAGATGCCTCCTGAGCAGGGTCGGGGGTTAAGGGGCAAGGGAGGGGGCTCCGAGCAATGCTAGATGCTGGCTCCGGGGTGGTCGTGGCAGCCATGGCATCAGGTGGTAAACCACTTTCCGTGGGGTGCTCACCCGGAGAGGCAGTCAGGGGGAGAGAACATGGGGAAAGGGGGCCTGGGGTAAGATTGCCTAAATCGAGGCCGGCCGGCAGTAAATCATCCCCTCCCTGGGTGACCGGGGTCAAATCTAGGGCCTCAATCTCTGCATACACAGAGGAGAGGCCGACTCCTACTACCCTGGGGGCCTCTCCGCTAGGGCCCGCCTCAACGGTCACGTCGGGGTTCGTAGGGAGTTCAGGTGGTATCCGGTTAGAAGGGGCTTCCTCCAGGGCTTCGGAGGGGAGGGTCCCCCGCGGAGGGGGGAGTCCTCCCTCCAATGCCAGTCTATCTTCACCTCCCGACACCAGCGAATGGATCTCACTCGTGGCCGAAGCGGGAGGCTCAAGGTCAGTACCTCCCTTCCTGGTCTTCCGGGGGGCTTCCGCGTCAGATGGATGCAGCGGGGCTCGAGCCCTCCGCTTGCCTCGCTTCCCCTGGACTACAGTCCAGCCCTCCATAGCGTCATCTGGGGATTGAATAGCAGGGGGCAGAGCGGGGCGCGGAGGCAAAGGTTCAGGGGTTCGGGGGGATAGCGGTGAGGGAGCAGGAGGGGCGGGGGGTTCTCCCTGGGACGAGCCCTCTCCTGCACCTGGTAATAACTGTGCCACACTCTCCTCCAGAGGCTCTGCCGAGGTGGTTACAGCAAGAGCGGGACTCCCGTGGTCGCCTGGGCGTTGTTGGAAAGGTACCTCTTGGGCCCGGACGGGGGCAGCGTTGGATCGGGTGGGAGGAGGGGTGGTTTCAGGTGCTGGGTGGCCAGGGGTGTCGGCAACGACAGGGCCGATATCCTGCCGGGTCTCGGGGGTCTCAGGTGCCCCTCTCCCCCGGGCCAAAGGGCAGTCCCTGCGGACATGCCCCGCCGAGCGGCAGAGGTAGCACCGGGCCTCTCCGGTGGAATAAAAGACCCTATAGCGGGCTCCCTGGTAGGGAACTAGGAAGGACCCCTCAAGCGCCTCTCCGTCACGCACCCCCGCCGGCAGTGAAATCTGCACTTGCCGGCGGAACGAAAGGACGTGACGGAGGGCGGGGTCCTTGCAGCCTAACGGGAGAGGGCTGATAGCAGAGACGAGCTTTCCCAGGGCAGAAAGAGCGGGTAACAGGGCAACATTAGGTAAAAAGGGAGGAACGGAGGTGAGGACGAGGCGAACGCCCAGATCTTCTAGCGGTTCTAGGGGGATAAACACCCCTCCTACCACTAGGCCCTTCTCCACCGCCTCCTGGGCGGCAGTCTCCGAAGCCAGAAAGAAAACGACCTTCCCATACATCTTGGAGGCCGCCACAATGGCCATGGGTCCTACCACCTTCGCCAACGCCTGCACGTATGCCTCCACGTGGGGCGAGGCGGGCACCAGGAGGCAACGGACACCGTGCTTCCTGGTCAGGGCGGGAAGAGGGCCCCGGGCGCTAGTGATGGTAGCGGAGGTAGTGGGTGGGCGAGATGAGGAGGCGGCAGGCGAGGGGGAGCCTGCCGCCGCCCGGGCATACGTCCTGGGGGCCGGGGGAGGGACGGTCGCAGAGCTGGTGGAGGGAACAGCTGGGAGGGGTGCCACGATCGATGATGAGGCCACAGTGGTGGGGGCGGCCTCTGCCATGGAGGGCCCAGCGGCATTAGCGGGGCCCTTTCCTTTCGGCCCGCCCCGACCTTTCCGTCTAACTGGGGGGGGGGTTCCTAGAATCTAATGGGGCAAGAACCAAAGCAGCAGTAGTAATTGCCCCGGTGCCTCCCACTGCCGAGGCCCCAGCGGGGGCGGGGGCAGGGGTTCTAACAATGGAGGCGGTGGGAAGATCTTGAGGGGTGGGCAGGGGGGTAGATGGGGAAGGGACAACCAATTTCATTGGAGGGGCCTTGCGTCTCTCCATCTCTGCCATTGTAAGCAGGGAGAGACAGGGAGACACCGGAAGGAGGGGGGGGGCAAAAATCGGGGTCCGGTAGTAGGGGTAAACTATGGGATAAACAATCTGGGGGGTGGGGGTGGAGGGAGGACGACCCACCACAATTGTCCAAAGAGTCTCGTTTGGTTGGTTGTTATGCCCGGTCCGAAAGGCAAAGTCCAAAGCAAACAGCTGGATCCGAAGGCAGATGGCAGATTGCCAGCAGGGACGAGGCAGCGGGGGCCGTGATAGTCGTAGTAGTGGTGGGGGGGTTGGGGGCACCGGTGGATCTGGGGGTAGCTCCCTGCTACACCCCTGTGCCGCCACAGACGCAGCTGGAACGCAGTCAACTCCCCCCCCCGAGGGTATAATTCAAAGGAAATCCCTCAGTCTTACGGCCTCTCTCCACGATGATTCATAGCTGCTCGGGCGAGTTCTCCGGCCTCTGGCATCTGTTGCAGCTGTTGGCTCTGTCCCAAGGCTCTCGGCAGCTAGGAATGTTGTAATGATAAGAAAAAAGTCCAGGCAAAAAACAAAACGGCTGGGTCTGGGGGCGTCCACTCCCCTCTCTGGACAGCGGGTCGGCAGTCCTCCCCCCCTCCTCTGGGGGTTTCAATTAAGCAAAGAGCAAAGGCCAAAAGCAGGCGTCTGGGGGGGGGTGCTGGCGACCGGCCAGCACACTGACGCAGCTCAGAAAAGCGGGAGAAAACAAAACCAAAAAAACAAAGCGTCCGGCCCAAACGCGGGGGGGGGAAACTAAGCGAAAGGAAAAGTGTGAAAAATCTGGGCCAGGGGGCTTCAGGAAAGAAAGGAAAGCAGATAGCTCAGGAGCGAGCGAAGAAACGATTCCGTCTCCTAACAGGGAAGGTTTTTTTTTTTTTTTTTTTTTTTTTTGAAACAGAAAAGAAATTTATTTGTAACAGTTACAGAGATTACAAAAAGATAAAGAAAAACTTAGCAACAAAACAACGCAATCAGAAGGTATAACACAACAGCTTTCAGGAGGGAGAGGTGTTCAGGCTAGCCCAGGCCCAGAGCGGGGGGGCTTCCTCGACACTCGTGGTCTTCCACCCCCTCGAGTTACCTAGTGCCGCGCCCAGGGTCACCGACCCTCCCTCTCCTGAGAGTGCCCGACAAGATGGGCACGGCTGCGGGGTGGGTGGTTGGGAGGGAGGGGGGCACACCCATGCATTATAAAACCCCTACTAAATAACAATAATGATGGTATTCACAGCAGCTAGCGGCTGTGGCTGGCGTCTCTCGCTGTGTCCCTCAATCAGAGGGTCAGACGGAGGGAACCGGACGGGGTCACCGAGCAGAGAACCCCGGACAGCGCCCACCGTTCTTCGAAGGTGTCAAGGGAATCGGTGGACGCCGCCCAGAGGAACTCCGCCCGAATGCGTGAATGTACTGAGGATCGGAAAACGGCCCTACAATCGCAGGACGCCTCATGAGCCAACCTCCGCTCTCTGGTCTTATAAATGGCTGTCTTAGCCAAGGCTAGGAGGAGGCTAACCAGGAGATCCCGCGACTTGGTGGGGCCACGGATGGGGAGTGTATAGATAAAGAGGTGAGGGGAGAAATGAAGCCAAAAGCGCAAGAGAATATTTGTGAGGAGCCGAAAAAGAGTCTGCAATCTGGCACACTCTAAATAGACGTGCGCCAGGGTTTCCCTCACATTACAAAAGGGGCAAGTCTCCGGAACGGAGGTGAAACGTGTCAAAAACACGCCCGTGCTCACGGCCCCGTGAAGGAGCCGCCAACTAATGTCCCCGACGGGCCTCGGGACCAAGGTGGAGTACAGGCTGGCCCACCGAGGTTGCTCCCCCTCCAAGGGTGGCAGGAGATCTCGCCACTTTGTGTCGGGGCGGGACACCAGGGTGCGGGCGTGAAGGGTATGGAGCGTGAGTGTATATAGATATTGCCGTGATGCAACTTGAAAACCGACCGGTTGCAATTCATGCAGCCGGCTTGCAGTGAAAGGATGAGGGGTGTGTTGGGATCGGCAGGGTAGGGGCCCGATGGAAAGGTCCGGCGGGCCTGGGGTATAGGATGGGCGGGGTGCGCCCTCGCGCAAGGCTCGGCTGACATAAGCCCGAGCAGCGGGGGTCAAAGCGGCCTCCACCTCCTGAAGCACGCGCCGGGGGGTGCGAAGGCTGGAGAGCCCCATGCGTCGAGCGAGCGTCAGGGGATCCAGCCAGTCCCCCCGGTCGTAGTCCAGGAGGTCCCCGACCCTCGTAACTCCCGCCAGGACCAACCTCTGGCGCACCGTGCGGGACTCCGCCGCCTGCACACGAAGTTGGGGGTTGTGTAGCAGGGGCTCCGTGAGGAGATCTGCCCCCACGATGGCCGCCACAGACCTGGTGGTTGAAAACAGTTTCCAGGTCCGGAGGAGGTCCTGGTAGAAATCCGGCAGCCCGGAGAGGTCTCGCGGAAAACCTCTCGGACAAAGATAAAAGAGCTGCCGGTCATATCGGAGCCCATGGAAGCGGCGTAGGAAGGCGTGCGCCAATATGCTCCACGTCGAACTACCTGCACCATAAAGGAGCCTCTGCAGGGCCTGGAGGCGGAAAACGCGGACCTGAGTGTACAGACACTTCAGGCCCTGCCCTCCTTCCTTCAGGGGCAAATGAAGAACTCCAACAGGGGCCCAGTGCAATCCTGACCAAAAGAACTCCAGAATCAATCTCCGAAGGTGGGACAGGAAACCCGGGGCCGGGGCTAGGGTGTTGAGCCGGTACCAGAGCGTGGACAGGACTAGTTGGTTAAGCACCAGTGCTCTCCCCCGAAGGGAGAGACATCGGAGTAGCCTCGTCCATTTCCTGATCCGCTCAATCACGCCGCCTTCCAAATTTTGCCAGTTCTCCGGCGGAGAAGGGTGCGTGGCAGAAAGGTAAACGCCGAGATAGAGCAGAGGGCCGGCACTCCACCGGATGGTCTGAAGCGCGGGTGGGAGGGAGCTTACCTGCCGCCAGCCCCCCACCGCCAAGCCAGAGCTCTTGACCCAGTTGACTCGGGCGGAGGAGGCTGCTGAATAGATGGCTTGGCATGCCTCCACTCGCGCCAAGTCGCCCGGGTCCTGGACCACGAGGAGGACGTCATCGGCGTACGCCGACAGGACCAGCCGCAGCTCCGGCTCCCGCAGCACCAACCCCGTCAACCTCCTGCGGAGGAGACAGAGGAAAGGCTCGATCGCCAGAGCGTACAGCTGGCCTGAGAGGGGGCACCCCTGCCGCACCCCTCGCCCGAAGCTGACCGGTTCGGTCAGGGTCCAGTTGAGCCTAACCAAACACTCCGCGGAGGCGTACAGCACCCGGAGAAAACTCACAAACTGAGGTCCGAATCCAAACGCCCGCAGGGTGCTCAGGAGGTACCCATGATCCACTCTATCGAACGCCTTCTCCTGATCGAGAGACAGGAGGGCGAACGACAGACCGTCTCTCCGCCCGAGTTCCAAAAGGTCTCGGACTAGAAAGAGGTTGTCAAAAATGCTGCGACCCGGGACAGTATAGGTCTGGTCTGGGTGGATCACGTCCGCCATCACGGCCCCTAGCCGCAGCGAAATTGCTTTCGCTACGATTTTGTAATCCGTGCTAAGGAGTGAGAGGGGACGCCAGTTTCGTAAGTCGCGGAGGTCCCCCTTCTTCGGCAGCAAGGCAAGCACCGCTCGCCTGCACGACAGAGGGAGGACCCCGCCCTGCAAAGACTCAGCCCAGACAGTGACTAGGTCTGGGCCGAGGATGTCCCAGAACGCGCGGTAAAACTCCACGGTCAGCCCGTCCATGCCCGGAGATTTATTGGTGGGCATGCGGCGGAGGGCTTCCGAGAACTCGGCCAGGGTGAGAGGCAGCTCTAGCCGGTCTCGGTCGCCCACGCTGACCGTGGGGAGTTCCTCCCAGAGCACCCCGCGAGCGCCAGGATCGGTCGGATCCGGGGAGAAAAGGCTTGCGTAGAAGTCACGGGCCCTCCCACACATCTCCTCCGGATCCGTGAGGGGGGTGCCGTCTTCCGCTAGAAGGCAGGTGACGTGTTTTTTGGCCCCCCTCGTTTTCTCCAGGGCATAGAAGAAGCGGGAGCCGCGATCCATCTCCCGAAGGAGGCGGATGCGGGACCGGACAAAGGCACCTCGGGCCCGGTGGTCCTCGAGGGCTCGAAGTTCCTCCCGCTTCTCCCGGCACGCTCCGCAGAGGGACGGGTCCCCGGGGCTGGCGGCCAGGCACCTCTCCAGCTCTAAGACCTCCCGTTCCAACTGCTCTATCGCTGCATTTCTCCGTCGGCTGGCGCCCCGAGTGTAGTTGCGGCAGAAGAGCTTGGCGCGCACCTTCCCTAGATCCCACCAGCGCCGCACCGAGGGAAAGGCACGCCACTGCTCCCGCCAGGCCAGCCAAAACTCCCGGAAGGACATCACAAAGCTCTCGTCCTCCAGCAGGCTGTTATTAAAGTGCCAGTAGGCCGGCCCCGGTCCCTCCGCACGGAGGGAGACTGTAACGGTAACTAAATGATGGTCGGAGAAAGGGGCCGGCCGAACGGTGGAGGAGTGGGCCTGTGAAAGATGGAAACGGGATAGGTAAATACGGTCTAACCGAGAGCGGTGTGACCGATGGGCCTCCACCCGGACAAAGGTAAACGTGGAAGTGTCATCTGGGTGATGGTCACGCCAGACGTCCACTAAGGAGTGATAGTCAACTATGTCTCGGAGAATGGTCGCGGCGGCCGGGCTCGGCTCGGCCCCCGAACGGTCCCGCTCCTCGAGGGTAGTGTTAAAGTCCCCTCCCAGGATCAGGCACTCGTGCGAGTCTAGGGTGCCGAGAAAATCGGACACCTGCTGGTAGAATTGTGGCCGCTGTGAACTCACTTGCGGGGCATAGATATTAACAAGATTGACCACGAGCCCCTCTAAACGAACTCGGAGGTGCAACAAGTGGCCCGGTACGACCTCAGTGACCCCTAGCACCTCGGGCCGCAGGGCGGGGGAGAACAGGGTCGCCACTCCAGCTTGCCAGGTCGTGCAATGGCTGAAGTATACCCCGTCCCCCCACTCCAGCCGCCACCTATCCTCGGCGGTTGGGTCCGTGTGGGTCTCCTGCAGGAAAACCACAGAGTACCCCCCCTCCCGAAGGTAGGAGAGCACCTGGGACCTGCGGAGAGCCATCCTACAGCCCCTGGTATTCAGGGTTACAATAATGAGAGGTGTCATGCGGAGGGCCGGGGGGGTGGGGAGTTCTCAGTTGTGGGGGTGCTCATGGCCCCCGGCGGGTCGCGTAGCAACCCGTGTCCCATCCCATAAGTAAGTAGATCTTTCCGGAAGCCGCGGGCCCGCTCGTAGGCCGCAGCACCGCGCCTCCCTTGCCCTCTGCCCTCCTTCATAAGGGCCCTTGCGGCCTGAACGAGTTGATCAAAGTCCCCCCATCGCTGGAGAGCCAGCTGTGCCCTATTGCGGGCACCACGGGTGTGCTCTAAGAACTGCCGTAGTGCATGCCGCAGCTCATGGGGGGATGGGGTTACGGTTTCCGGGGTACTCCCCGATGGGGTTCTTAATACAGCCTCGAGGTCCGCTAAGGCGGGTAGGCAGGGTGCGGACCGCCGACGGGGCGTCTGACAGGCTGGGGTTATTAAATCCATCTCGTGCCTTGGAGTGGACGGGGATGGCAGGGGGAAAAGCGCAACTCCTAATGAGTCGCAACTAGAAAACGTAAAGACTGCTCCCTGGGGGGAGTCTGCAAAAGGCGGAAAAGAAATAACCCCAGGGGCGGCAGTAGCCTTGCAGGAGGAGGGAAATTGAACCGGGACAGGGGTGGGGACAGGGGCAGAGGTAAGGCCCTGGGCTTCAGGAGGCGAGCAGCAAAAAGAAGATGCCTCCTGAGCAGGGTCGGGGGTTAAGGGGCAAGGGAGGGGGCTCCGAGCAATGCTAGATGCTGGCTCCGGGGTGGTCGTGGCAGCCATGGCATCAGGTGGTAAACCACTTTCCGTGGGGTGCTCACCCGGAGAGGCAGTCAGGGGGAGAGAACATGGGGAAAGGGGGCCTGGGGTAAGATTGCCTAAATCGAGGCCGGCCGGCAGTAAATCATCCCCTCCCTGGGTGACCGGGGTCAAATCTAGGGCCTCAATCTCTGCATACACAGAGGAGAGGCCGACTCCTACTACCCTGGGGGCCTCTCCGCTAGGGCCCGCCTCAACGGTCACGTCGGGGTTCGTAGGGAGTTCAGGTGGTATCCGGTTAGAAGGGGCTTCCTCCAGGGCTTCGGAGGGGAGGGTCCCCCGCGGAGGGGGGAGTCCTCCCTCCAATGCCAGTCTATCTTCACCTCCCGACACCAGCGAATGGATCTCACTCGTGGCCGAAGCGGGAGGCTCAAGGTCAGTACCTCCCTTCCTGGTCTTCCGGGGGGCTTCCGCGTCAGATGGATGCAGCGGGGCTCGAGCCCTCCGCTTGCCTCGCTTCCCCTGGACTACAGTCCAGCCCTCCATAGCGTCATCTGGGGATTGAATAGCAGGGGGCAGAGCGGGGCGCGGAGGCAAAGGTTCAGGGGTTCGGGGGGATAGCGGTGAGGGAGCAGGAGGGGCGGGGGGTTCTCCCTGGGACGAGCCCTCTCCTGCACCTGGTAATAACTGTGCCACACTCTCCTCCAGAGGCTCTGCCGAGGTGGTTACAGCAAGAGCGGGACTCCCGTGGTCGCCTGGGCGTTGTTGGAAAGGTACCTCTTGGGCCCGGACGGGGGCAGCGTTGGATCGGGTGGGAGGAGGGGTGGTTTCAGGTGCTGGGTGGCCAGGGGTGTCGGCAACGACAGGGCCGATATCCTGCCGGGTCTCGGGGGTCTCAGGTGCCCCTCTCCCCCGGGCCAAAGGGCAGTCCCTGCGGACATGCCCCGCCGAGCGGCAGAGGTAGCACCGGGCCTCTCCGGTGGAATAAAAGACCCTATAGCGGGCTCCCTGGTAGGGAACTAGGAAGGACCCCTCAAGCGCCTCTCCGTCACGCACCCCCGCCGGCAGTGAAATCTGCACTTGCCGGCGGAACGAAAGGACGTGACGGAGGGCGGGGTCCTTGCAGCCTAACGGGAGAGGGCTGATAGCAGAGACGAGCTTTCCCAGGGCAGAAAGAGCGGGTAACAGGGCAACATTAGGTAAAAAGGGAGGAACGGAGGTGAGGACGAGGCGAACGCCCAGATCTTCTAGCGGTTCTAGGGGGATAAACACCCCTCCTACCACTAGGCCCTTCTCCACCGCCTCCTGGGCGGCAGTCTCCGAAGCCAGAAAGAAAACGACCTTCCCATACATCTTGGAGGCCGCCACAATGGCCATGGGTCCTACCACCTTCGCCAACGCTTGCACGTATGCTTCCACGTGGGGCGAGGCGGGCACCAGGAGGCAACGGACACCGTGCTTCCTGGTCAGGGCGGGAAGAGGGCCCCGGGCGCTAGTGATGGTAGCGGAGGTAGTGGGTGGGCGAGATGAGGAGGCGGCAGGCGAGGGGGAGCCTGCCGCCGCCCGGGCATACGTCCTGGGGGCCGGGGGAGGGACGGTCGCAGAGCTGGTGGAGGGAACAGCTGGGAGGGGTGCCACGATCGATGATGAGGCCACAGTGGTGGGGGCGGCCTCTGCCATGGAGGGCCCAGCGGCTTTAGCGGGGCCCTTTCCTTTCGGCCCGCCCCGACCCTTCCGTCGAACTGGGGGGGGGTTCCTAGAATCTAATGGGGCAAGAACCAAAGCAGCAGTAGTAATTGCCCCGGTGCCTCCCACTGCCGAGGCCCCAGCGGGGGCGGGGGCAGGGGTTCTAACAATGGAGGCGGTGGGAAAATCTTGAGGGGTGGGCAGGGGGGTAGATGGGGAAGGGACAACCAATTTCATTGGAGGGGCCTTGCGTCTCTCCATCTCTGCCATTGTAAGCAGGGAGAGACAGGGAGACACCGGAAGAAGGGGGGGGGGCAAAAATCGGGGTCCGGTAGTAGGGGTAAACTATGGGATAAACAATCCGGGGGGTGGGGGTGGAGGGAGGACGACCCACCACAATTGTCCAAAGAGTCTCGTTTGGTTGGTTGTTATGTCCGGTCCGAAAGGCAAAGTCCAAAGCAAACAGCTGGATCCGAAGGCAGATGGCAGATCGCCAGCAGGGACGAGGCAGCGGGGGCCGTGATAGTCGTAGTAGTGGTGGGGGGGTTGGGGGCACCGGTGGATCTGGGGGTAGCTCCCTGCTACACCCCTGTGCCGCCACAGACGCAGCTGGAACGCAGTCAACTCCCCCCCCCGAGGGTATAATTCAAAGGAAATCCCTCAGTCTTACGGCTTCTCTCCACGATGATTCACGGCTGCTCGGGCGAGTTCTCCGGCCTCTGGCATCTGTTGCAGCTGTTGGCTCTGTCCCAAGGCTCTCGGCAGCTAGGAATGTTGTAGTGATAAGAAAAAAGTCCAGGCAAAAAACAAAACGGCTGGGTCTGGGGGCGTCCACTCCCCTCTCTGGACAGCGGGTCGGCAGTCCTCCCCCCCTCCTCTGGGGGTTTCAATTAAGCAAAGAGCAAAGTCCAAAAGCAGGCGTCTGGGGGGGGGTGCTGGCAACCGGCCAGCACACTGACGCAGCTCAGAAAAGCGGGAGAAAACAAAACCAAAAAAACAAAGCGTCCGGCCCAAACGCGGGGGGGGAAACTAAGCAAAAGGAAAAGTGTGAAAAATCTGGGCCAGGGGGCTTCAGGAAGGAAAGGAAAGCAGATAGCTCAGGAGCGAGCGAAAAAACGATTCCGTCTCCTAACAGGGAAGGTTCCAGAACAATCAGGAACCTTCTGGAGACAATTAAGACAGGCTGATTAGAACACCTGCAGCCAATCAAGAAGCTGCTAGAATCAATTAAGGCAGGCTAATCAGGGCACATGGGTTTTCAAAAGGAGCTCACTTCAGTTTGTGGTGTGCATGTGAGGAGCTGGGAGCAAGAGGCACTAGGAGCTGGATGAGAACGCGGACTGTTGGACTGAGGTGTACAAGCATTATCAGACACCAGCAGAAAGGTCCTATGGTGAGGATAAAGAAGGTGTTGGGAGGAGGCCATGGGGAAGTAGCCCCGGGAGTTGTAGCTGTCGTACAGCTGTTCCAGGAGGCCAGACAGCTGCATTCCACAGGGCCCTGGGCTGGAACCCGGAGTAGAGGGCGGGCCCGGGTTCCCCCCAAATCCTCCCAACTTCTGGTCAGACACAGGAGGAGTCGACCTGGACTGTGAATTCAGAAAAACAGCCAAGCTGAGGGCTGCCGTGAAGCTCCAAGGTGAGCAAATCCGCCAATAAGCGCAAGACCCACCAAGGTATAGCGGGAACTTTGTCACAATATATAGCTAGAGCAGTGCAGGGAAGCCTGTAATTCCCCTGCTCATGTTACGTGCCTCAATCCTGTCTTAGTGGAACCTCCATGTAGGGAAGAGAGGGCAGCTTAGTTTCCATGACCTCTCTGCTGAGGGCCAATAAAGGTAATTTCTGTGGGGATGTTTTTTAGAATTATTCTGCTTACCTTTGTGAGCAACTACATCATGAAAAGCATTTGACAGTGCATGATTAATGTCATGTATTGAAGAAACAAATCAGAAGTTTACTTTATCACCATTAATTGTGTCACATTTTAAAAGAATGATGCCAGGCATAATAAACTCACGCTTTGCATGCCAGATGAAGGTTACACAAGGCCCTTGTGTCATCACGATTAATTTCCCAACCAGAGTTCTTCAGGTAGACATTGTCTGTTTTGTCACCATGAAACACCCATGATCTAATTGGCTTGCCTGCAGACACTCCATGTAGTCTGAAGTTGGGGGAAAAAAGGTCGGAAATCAACGAACAGATGGCAACTGGCTAAAGTAATTAAGTGTTGAAAATTCAATCCTTCTTTACACACCCTGCACAGAATATTTAATTAGACATTTGACCAGTGAGATCAGGCACTCAGAATAATGTTTTTTTTTCCCCTGGCTATAATATATTTTGTATTACAAATAGAATACTTATAACATTAAATAAAATATTTCTCATATTCAAGAAAGAACCGCACCCACCAAAAAAGAACTCTGATATCAGAGTATCAGCAATTTGAATTAAGACTATCATTGTCATTATGCAAAATGTCCCCGCAGAGAATAAAACAAAATTATTCTCTTATTTGCCCTCAGTGGCTTTTTCTTTAGCTCAATAGACTAGATTGCAGCTCTGGTTGAATCCATAAGGTGAGCAGAACGCACAGTCCAATAACAGGGGATGGGGCAAAAGTGGGTTAGTTTCAACTGAAACAGCTGGCAGTTAAAATATTTTTATCTACTGAAAGATCCCAGCCTGGTAGCTTTATATGAATTTTACTTATTTTTACTTTTTACTTATTTTTCACAGACACAAAATCACGCTGCAGACAACCCCTATGCATATTTCTGTTCCTTAGGAGGACTGAAGGTCTTGCTCATCTAAAGGTTTCTTAGTTCTAAAATTAGGCAGTACAATAGGTCCTGTTAGTGGTTAACTATCACTAAGGGCAAGTGTACAGTACAAAATTAACTTGACCTAAGGTACAGTGATGTACTGCTGCCACAGTCATTAAATCGTGTTTGTATGTCCACACTATGCCCTTTGTCGGTGGTGCATGTCCTGACTACTAGTACTTGCATCGATGCAGAGAGACGTGCAAACTGAGTAGGTATCCCACTGTGCAACTCACCACCATCTAGCACAGAGATTTGGGAAGGATTTGCAATGCCTTGTTTGGGCAAACAAGACATGCAGTGGTGACTGGGAACACGATTTCAATGTCCCATGATGCAGTTTTCTCCCATAATTTTATCTGCATCCCACACTGTTTCCCACCTCTCTTCAAAAGACCTGCTAACCTATGCATCCACCATCTCTGTGAGAAGCATGGATCTTGCATAGCTGTGCACTATTGTGATGAGCACTGTGAACAAACACACTTGATTCTGCAGTATTTCCACAGCTGCAAGAGTTGCTGCATGGAATATGATGATTCCTTGCAAGCTGGCTTGCTATGCACCATAGAAAGAAACAATTCAAGGTGGTTGTTGGCAGGCATGGAGCAGCTGCAGATGGTGGAGTGCCTGTTCTGGGCCTGAGAAACAAGCACTGACTTGTGGGATTGCATCATTATGCAGCTATGGAATAACAAGGAGTGGCTGAAGAACTTTCAGATGCACAAGACCACATTCCTGCAACTGTGTGTGGCACTTGGCTCATCCCTCCAGTGCAGCGACACCAAAATGAGCTTCACTGACAGTGGAAATGCGAGTAGTGATCATTGTGCCAGATTGCTACCAGTCTGTCGGGAATCAATTTGGAGTTGGGAAATCCACTGTGGGGGTTGCTGTGATGCAAGTGTGCAGGGCCATTAATTACATCCTGCTATGAATGACTGTGACTCTGGGCAATGTGCAGGACATAGTGGATGGTTTTGCAGCAATTGGGTTTCCAAACTGCATTGGGGTGATAGATGACATGCATATCTCTATTTTGGCACAGGACCACCTTGCCACAGCATACATCAACAGAAATGGCTCCTTTTCTATTGCATGTGCTGATAGATCAGCGAGGATGTTTTACTGATATGAACACGGGATGGCCAGGGAAGGTGCACGACAAGGCATCTTTAAGAACAAAGGCCTGTTCAGAAAGCTGGAAGCAAGGACTTTCCTTCCAGACTAGAGGGGATGTTGAAATACCAATACTGATCCTGGGAGACCCAGCCTACCCCTAGCTCATGAACTCACGTACTGGCCACCTTGACAGCAGCAAGGAGCGCTTCAACCACAAATTACCAGGTGCCAAATGACAGTTGAATGTGCCTTTGGCCATTTGAAAGGCTGATGGCACTGTCCTCTTACAAGATTAGACCTAAGTGGAAAAAAATATCGCCATGGTCATAGCTGCCTGCTGTGCGCTTCATAATATACGTGAAGCAAAGGGGGAGATGTTCCTGCCGAGATGGAGGGTAGTGGTGGAACAGCTGTCTGCTGATTTTTGAGCAGTCAGGGCTATAAGAACTGCTCAGTGGGGAGCTATCAGGCTCAGTAAGACTTCAGAAGACCCTTTTAATAATGAGACACAATGTGGCAGGCCGCTGCTAGGAAAGCCCTTAATCAGCTCCTACCGCTCCTGCCACTCCAGCCCCAATGCTGGGGAATGGATTGGGGCTGGGTAAATAGCCAGTGCTTGCCTGGGAACTGCCACTCCTGCCAGCCACATGAGCTAAAAGGCTGGGAGGACATGGAAGAAGGGGACAGAGACCAGGAGGGGAAATGGACACTAAATAAAGCGCACGAGTGTTGCACCAGCTTGGAGCCTCCCTGAGTGTTTAAGGAGCAGGGCCAATGGGCCAAAGCTGATGGGGTGAGGTGTGCACCCCGTTACACACAGTAATGTGTGTTACTGGGGTGCAAAAAAAAATGTCAGACACACCACACAACAGTATGAACCTTGTAATGAGTACTTTGTGTGTGGTAATATAACATTGCAAATGCACCTATTGCTATTATCTGTGAAGGATGCCAGCCCCAGCTACCTTATGTTGTGAACTAATAAAGATGAATTAAGTTTCCATAAATAGACCTTTATTTCAAAGCCATGCAAGCAGACATATTTATAACTGAATGAAACTTTATAAATACAGGGAAGAGAATCTTTGAAGGGGGAAAACAGTCATTTTCATTTCACAAACATATACACCAAACATGTCTCTCACAGATCAGTGTATGTGCTTCTGTGATTGTCTGTACTCTTCCCTGGGGTGGAGTGGTACGGGTAGTACAATGGCCCCAGATGCCATGTGGGGTGTATGTGTAGAGAGGTCCCGGACTGCAGTTCTCTATGGGCTACAGAGGGAGGCAAACACGAATCTGTTGAGCCTAAAGGTCAACAAGACTCTCTAGCATATCTTTGCCATTTTAGAAGTGATATCATCTCCTGCTGCATGTCACTCTCCTTTTCCCTATCCATTTCACGAGTGCGATCCTCTAAGCCCTCTGCTCGGTATCTGCAGAACCAGAGGCTTGCATGATCACTTCCAGCATGTTATCCTTCATTCTCTTCCTTCTCCTTTATCTGGTTGAGACACTCCACTAGTGTAGATGGAAAGACACTTCCAGTTGCAAAAAATACAATGCACAGAGGTACTATTGTGACTGTATTCACAATATAAATGGAAACTTGGTATATTGAACTAACTCCCCTTGATCCACACAAGTTGCAAGCACTACATTATCACTTCTTCTTTGGATTCATAGAGCCATAGGAGCCAACTCCATCGGTGCTCCGGGGCTGGAGCACCCACAGGAAAAAATAGTGGATCCTCTTCCCCCCCAACCCCAGCAGCCAAGCTCCCCTCCAGGCCCCACCTCACCTCTTCTCCGCCTCCTCCCCTGAGCAGGCCATGTCCCCGCTCCTCTGCCTACCTCCCAGTGCTTGCCATCACCAAACAGCTGTTTGGGGGTGTAGCAAGCTCCGGGAGGAAGGGGAGAGGAGTGGGAATATGGCACACTCAGGGGAGCAGGCGAAGAGGCAGGTCTGGGGCAGGGATTTGGGGAATGAGTCGGAGTAGGGGCAGGGAGGGGGCGGAGTTGGGGCAGGGACTTTGGGGAAGGTGTTGAAGCGGGGGTGGAGTTGGGGTGGGGCTGGGGGCAGAAAGGGATGGAGCGGGGGTGGAGTTGGGGTGGGGCTGGAGGCAGAAAGGGGTCGAGCACCCACTGGTGTGAGCAGAAGTTGGCACCTATGCACAGAGCAAGTGGCAGTCCCAGCCATGGTGAGTATGGCCCAGGAACAGACGGGGCAAGTTGGCACAATAAGAGGGTTGTTTGGTAGCCCATGGGCATTAGTATATGGGGATAGGGCAATTAAACTGAATACTGGCACTGTTTTCCACTAGCAGTGGTGACTTTAGCTGATATCTCACTCCTGAGGATAACGGAGGCTGAATGGGAAGAGCTCCTGCACATGTCTGGCTGCAGACTAGGTCTGTATGCTGCTAGCCTGTGTGCTGCAATGATGGCTGCTGAAGTAAACACTGAGTGGTGTGGGAAGGTATCCTACTGCAGCAGAAGAAATAAGGTATCCCTCCCCAGAAACCTTCAGCAGAGAATTGCAGACTACCTCCAGGAGAGATCTCTATGGAGGATACAAAGAACAGCTGGTGCACATAAACAAACTGTTCTGCAAGGCCTCCTCTGCCTAACTGTATGAGGAATAAGAAGCAGATAGCAACTCTATTTCTACTGATTATTTCACTACCTCTTGTAGCATGATTTAAAAAAAAATGGTAAATTAATAGATGTGTCCCTGCAATATCAAAGCAAACTACCTACTTACCAGTGGTTCCTTCCTTTGCATCAGGCTCAGCCATGCTGGCTTGACTGCTCTGTACTCTAAAAGAAGTCCTGGCCTACTGAACAACTGGATCCCCAGTCACCTGTCCCCCATTCTCCTCATCATCATCCAACACCTTCTCCTTAGTGTTCACTCTGTTGACCTGTGACAATGAGTCCTCCAAAGTATCCACGGGGCCGTTGGGGCTGGTGGTAGAGTACCAGCCAAGGATGGCATGAAAGACTTTGTAAAAGTGGCAGATATGCAGCTCTGCACCAGAGTGACTGTTAGCTTCCCTTGCCCTCTGGTGTGCCTGCTGCAGCTCCTGGGCTTTCACACAGCACTGCTGTGTGTTCCTGTTGTAGCCCTTTCCCCCCCCCCATGCCCTGAGCAATTTGCTCATAGATATCAACATTTCTACCGCTGGATTGGAGCTGTGCCTGCACAGCCTCCTCTCTCCGCAGACCCAGAAGATCCATCACCTCCTGTGTACTTCAGGAGTGTGGAGCACGGAGCTGTCATGGTCAGCTGGACAGTTGCTATGTGAGCTTTCCATGCTGAGCAAACGGGAAATGGAATTTCATAAAATTGCAGGGCTTTAAAGGGGGAGGGATGTGTACCTGCATACCTGGCCTCTGGGTAGCAGAATTCAAAACCGGGACCAAAGCAGTCAGGGTGGGGCATTGTGGGACACCTCCTGGAGGCCACTAAGGTTGATGTAAGTGTCACTACACTGACACTGCATCACTGTAACTATGTCGACCTAACCGCTACGCCTCTCGTGGAGGTTGAGTTATTATGTTGGTGTAGTGGCGAGTTACATCAGCGGGAGGGACATTTTAGTGTAGACACTTACAGAGTTAGGTCGACGTAAGCTGCCTGGCATCATCTTAACTCTGTAGTGCAGTCCAGGCCTAAGTAATTAGCAAAAGAAACTAATGAACTGAATTTTAATCAAGCATGAAGAATCTGCCTTTGATAGTCCCTCTGAGATTTCCATCTCAGTTCAGTATTTGCTATCTTTCAGTTAAATATGCAAATATCATCTCTTGGAGAAAAGAAAAATCTTGGTGAAAATCTAAAAAAAATTAAAATGCTAATATAACTTCTCTATAGAGGAACTTCATTCCTCCATAAACTGAACATTAAGCAGCTTACTATGTATAGTATTCATCTTTATTTTGACTTGTGCAATGGAAGACCTGATTATTATAGTACCCTGATTGGGAACTGTTCAATGAAACAATTTTTCATTGAAAAATGCCAGTTTGCCAAAACCAAAACTGTTCATGAAATAGTCAGTTCTGACAAATGTCATGACTGGGGAAAAAAGGTTGAGAATGAAGTTTTGAATTTATTAAAATACTTCGTTTCAATTTTTTCTAAATGAAAAATTATAGTTTTCTAGTTTGAAATTACTTTTCATTTAGACATTTAAATTAATTAGACTAAAACAAGGTTAAAAATATTAAAAAAAAGACTGAAATCAAAATCAAATGTTTCAAAATTATCAAAATGAAAATTTTCAGTTGACCAAAGCAAAAGGTAATAATTTTTTTTTGGTTCATGAATATTTTCAAGATATTGACTTTTCAAGAAGGCAGAAAATTTTAAATTCTCAAAAAAATGTCCCAGGAGAGAAAAATCATTTCCCACCGAGCTCTGCTAATTATACTTCTGTCAAGGTTCCTTCCCCACTCTGAACTCTAGGGTACAGATGTGGGGACCTGCATGAAAACCTCCTAAGCTTACTTTTACCAGCTTAGGTTAAAACTTCCCCAAGGTACAAATTAATTTTACCCTTTGCCCTTGGATTTCCACTGCCACCACCAAACTTTATCTGGGTTTACTGGGAAATGTAGTTTGGACTCTAGTTTCCCCTCTATTCAACATTGGTGAGGCCTCAGCGGGAGTACTGTGTCCAGTTTTGGGCCCCACACTACAAGAAGGATGTGGAGAAATTGGAGAGAGTCCAGCGAAGGGCAACAAAAATGATTAGGGGACTGGAACACATGAGTTATGAGGAGAGGCTGAGGGAACTGGGATTGTTTAGTCTACGGAAGAGAAGAAGGAGGGGGGATTTGATAGCTGCTTTTAACTACCTGAAAGGTGGATCCAAAGAGGATGGATCTAGACTATTCTCAGTGATAGCAGGTGACAAGACAAGGAGTAATGTTCTCAAGTTGCAGTGGGGGAGGTTTAGGCTGGATATTAGGAAAAACTTTTTCACTAGGAGGGTGGTGAAACACTGGAATGCATTACCTAGGGAGGTGGTGGAATCCCCTTCCTTAGGAGTTTTTAAGGTCAGGCTTGACAAAGCCCTGGCTGGGATGATTTAGTTGGGATTGGTCCTGCTCTGGGCAGGGGGTTGGACTAGATAGCCTCCAGAGGTCCCTTCCAACTCTGTTATTCTATGATTCAATGACACATCTTTCCCCCCCAAAATCCTCCCAACCCTTGCACCCCACTTCCTGGGGAAGGTTTGGTAAAAATCCTCATCAATTTGCATAGGTGACCACAGACCCAAACCCTTGGATCTTAGAACAATGAAAAAGCATTCAGTTCTCTTACAAGAAGACTTTTAATAGAAGTAAAAAAAAAGAATCACCTCTGTAAAATCAGGATGGTAGATACCTTACAGGGTAATTAGATTCAAAACATAGAGAATCCCTCTAGGCAAAACCTTAAGTTACAAAAAAGACACACAGACAGGAATATTCATTCTATTCAGCACAGCTATTTTCTCAGCCATTTAAAGAAATCATAATCTAACACATACCTAGCTAGATTACTTACTAAGTTCTAAGACTCCAATTCCTGTTCTGTCCCTGGCAAAAGCATCATACAGACAGACACAGACCCTTTGTTTTTCTCCCTCCTCCCAGCTTTTGAAAGTATCTTGTCTCCTCATTGGTCATTTTGGTCAGGTGCCAGCGAGGTTACCTTTAGCTTCTTAACCCTTTACAGGTGAGAGGCTTTTTCCTCTGGCCAGGAGGGATTTTAAAGGGGTTTACCCTTCCCTTTATATTTATGACAACTTCTTTAGTGGATCCCTCCAGCCATCAATTCCCATATCTATTTTAAAGATCACCAGCTGACACTGCAGCTAAATATTGGATTTTCTGGTGACTGTAGGCAAACTCATTCCTTACAGCTTATCTGCTTCCTTTTAGCCTCTAGTTTGTCCACCATTGTCATGTGATTAATGATGTGAGGAAGTGTGTGACAGAGAAAATGTCACACATTTTGGCCGAGCAATTCCGCTGGACACTTACTTGACTGCTGTGAGAGGATCCAACCACTGAATCCCACATGCTCTTAGTTTGCCGAGGGTTGGCTGAGTTTAGTCACTGTTCCTGGCTTTGGGGCTCCTAGACACAGTAAAGACCAAGTGTCTGACACCCCTCTTTCATTGGGAATCCCACAATCAAATTGTCTATGTCCTGAAACTAGTGCCATCTCCCCCTAGCCTCCCCAGCAACTTTTGCATGTTCCTCAGAATCCCACTGCAAGTATGAGCATTCTTGTTTGCAGTTTACCTCTTCAGGGACGTGTGATAGAAGACACAAGTAAACACAGACCTAGCAAAAGATTTCCAACACAATTACTCTTTACTGAAGGGAGAAAGCACGAGACTATAGATCATTTAGAAAATTCACACTTTGAATGCAGTACCCCTCACTCTAGCTCACCCTTCCCCTGGGAGTTTTTGGGTGGATCATATAGGTTCAAATATATAGGGTTCCTCCACCTCCACAGGCTTCTGCAGCAGCTCACCTCAGCTTGAGCTGGTGAAAATGATTAAAGACCAAAATAACCTCCCTATCTCCTCTATCAGGAGACCAACCACCTGATCAGCCTTAATAGGTGACTTGTCAGGTGATCTCTCCCTTGATAAACCTGTTCCCCTGGGTAGGAGTCAGCCTTTTGTCTAGGGAGCTTCTGCTTGAAAAGAGGTTTAAGTACCCTCTGTTGTTAGACTGTGATGCTCAGTATTTTCAGTATTGACACTGAGAGATCAAAAATCATGAGTCAGACCTCCAAAAATCCATGAGATTAAAAAAAAATCAAATCATGTTTTACAGTCTGCCTTTCCACTTGTTAACTCCCCTCTAGTCCTCTTCCAGTGCGTGAGTGATACTCTCACATTGAAAAGTCACCTTTAATGCACACAAAAATGGCTGCTCAGATGAAATTTCTATTTACTTGCTCCTCACCTGTAAGATAGGGGAACAGCCATCAAGTTCATGTTACAGTCTTGACTCTGCAGCAACACTGTTACACTCCCTGCTTTCTCTGGACTTCTCTACCTGGGACCCAGTGTCACCTTTTCGCCAGCTCCTTCCTTCCCCTGCCCTGGAGCCTCTCCTCTACGCAGATTCCAGCAGCACCACTTCTCCAACTCCCCTCTCCCTGCCTCCCAATACCCTTGGACCCTTTGTGTCCTACAGGGCCACCATACACAAAGGCAAGTCTGTGTCCTTAGCCCCAAGGTTCTCACACAGAGCCCTGCCCACATTCCTAGTCCTGGAAAATTGCAGGATCGAGAAGCTTCTTGTATCATCCCAACAGCTCCTCCTGCAGGTGCCGAAATCCCATGACTTGTCATCAATATGCAAGAGCTGGCAACACTGAATATACTGCCTTCCCCGGGCTGCTTGGAGGGGACTCCCCTTATTCACCACTGCCTCCAGGCTGAGGGAGCTGCCGTCCAATCCCCTTCACTTCCCGTCTCATCCCATCACTGTCCTCTGCCTCCCTCATGCCCTCCACATCACTCTGCCCCTGTTCCCCTGCACCCCTAAATCTGCTTCCTGCTCTCCCTCATTCTCCCCATTCACCTTTCACAATGTCTCTGCTGCTCCTCACAGTCCCTGTCTAGCCCTCTGAACCATTTTTGGGTGCAACTTTGTCTGTGGGCATGGCTTCAATCTCATTGAAAACAGTGGGAGATCCAGCCAACTTTATCAATGGCAGCCTCATTTCCACATGCAGATAGATTGCAAGGAAATGGAAGCCATCTTTCTGACTCCAGTCCCCATTGGCAGTAACAGGAGATGGTAGCCATTTTGAATATTCATTAGTTGGTGCCTTTCATTAGAGTCATGATAAAATCATGAGAGTTGGCCATTTGGAAATGGAATTTCAGTCCAATATGGAGATAAAAGGACAACTGAGAAGGCAAACAAGCTGCACATACAAAATGGAGTTGGCAGCTTGGTAAAGATATGCCTAAAGAGTGCATAATCTCACACAGAATTAATAAATTGTGCATAGATGATTCCCCAAATCGTCGCAGAGATGTACTAGCCAACAACTAACAGCTACTTGAAAAACAAACACTTACAGTTTGATTCTCAAACTCCATTTGGTCTGAGCAGTGCTGATGGAGTGGAGAAAAAGGCCACAGGCTTTTGCAGATCCTTAATTCAGAACAGTCTCTTCTCTGGGGCAAGTTGAGGCTGCACAGAGGCATCAACAAGCAAGTATAAAGTCCCTCAGCTCTTCTCTGCCAGAACCTTCCCCCTCACTGCCCTGCCCGTACCCACTCCTTCCCCTCAGTCAATGAATGAGGCATGCAACTGGTTCAGAGCCACCTCTGCCAACTTTACACCAGTGGTGGGAATTCCTGGGAAAAGCAAGACTTCTCATTTGGCCTTCTCTAGCAGCTTTAAGGCAACTTTACATTGCTTATGCACACACAGTGGCCTTACTAGACTGGACAATCTGACCCTAATGGACCAAGTTTTGTCCTATGATGCACACAGAGAGTTTCCATTCAAGTCTATAGGACTTTTGCACAGGCATCTGAGGTAAAAATTTGGTCAAGAAGGGAGCATAGTTCCTAAACCAAACCAAACCAGAATGACTTAGAGTGGTTTTGGTAGAGGGCATATTTTTAAACAGCTAAACTATCAACAGGAGAGATTAAAAAGGATAGTACATATTCCTGGGTTGAGTAAATTATTTGTGACAAGTCGGAAAGAACAACACAGGCATATTACATATCTATTTTATATTATGGTTAGGAGCAAGTCATGGGTAATCCTATTTTCCCATGATGGTCTCTACACCCTATAAACCTTATCACTTGCATCAATGATAATTGGCATCCGGTTTCTCTGGTGCTGTTTTAGTTTAATACAGCTTTTAAAACTGACTGAAAAATGTGACTTTTGGTTTTAATTATACATTTTAACCTAAGCTTGAAATTTGGGCAAACATTCATTTTTAAAATTTGTTTGCTCACCAGATAGGTCTTTTAGACTTTTCCCAGTGCTATAGTAACTATAAAGTAAGGAGTGAAACGGGAAGTAATTTCTTAAAACAGCAACAACAAAATCCCCTCAAATTTTAAGGATCAAGTTATTATGTTTGTACTTGTGTTGAGCTGCTTGAATGCATCTTTACAGTTCTTTACCCCCTAATCTCATTTACAATCAATTTCTGATGAACTATAACCTATAGTGTTTGCCACTATTTGTACAAAGTCTTGTACAGTTCTTTCTTTGGATAACTATCTAACAGAATCTAGTTCTAAATTAATCTCAGCTGGTATTTCCAATTTACTGCTTAGTGACGATTTCACACAATTTTGCCTCATATACTTAAATATAAACCCTCATATTTCTGCTCACACCATTGCTGAAATTTTTGCGAATACTATATCTTCATCAGTCAGATAAACAGACAGAGAATAGATATCAACTCCTTTCAACAAAGAAATCTGCCAGAAAAACTTTGATATTGGCCGAACCAGTTATCAAACACTTTGAGAGAAAGTTCTTACTTCTTCTTCACTGTTTTTGCTTTTTTTACCACAAACATATTCTCTCCTGCTGTGGGATAAATTAAATATGTTTATTCTCAACAATAAGACTGGAGTTTAGAAGTAGACAGAGAAGCTCTCAAGATGTTTTTGGAATCAGAAACAAAATTTTTCTTGGTCAACACGAAAGTGTAGTCCAGAAATCCTCCCTGCACCTAAGCCATACACAAAAGCGGAGACGTTTATTGTTTCATCTCCCACCCTTTTCCACTCTGGAAGTAAAAAGAATCTATCATAGTCATAGGAATCGAAGTACCTAAGAATTGTTCTTTGAAAAGAGTGTACTCATTCTGTAGCACAAAAGGAACCACAAATATCAGGTTTGAAATAGAAACCAGAACCTTTGAAATATATGGTACAAAGAAAATTAACTCCTTATTCGTCATTTTTTGAGGCATACCAAATCTCAAGCAATATCAACCCTTTTCTTCTCCTCCTTCACAGTAATATCTTATTCTATCACAGAGGCATTTATTGCCAATTCTCACTGACATCAACAGAACCCTGAGCATGGAGCACTTGCAGAAACAGACTCTACCTCTACAAAACTGATATTAACAAGAAAGAAAGAAAATAACTGCTCGTCTACATGAACACTATGTGTGGCAAGCTGAGGTGTAAATATTCCCCACACCAGCCTGCTGAACACAAAGTTTTCTTTGTGGACCCTGCTGCTACACACTAAAGTGCCTCAGTGCACTCTGATCGACCCCACTTTGAAACAGGAGCAGATCAAAGCACTCTAGGGAATTTTTGGTGTGCGACAGCAGGGTCCACAAAGATGCTTAATGTGCATCAGGCTACTGTGGGGTGATTTACATCCCAAGCTCGCCATGAAGAAAATATACATATAGACAAGCTCTAAGAGAGCATCTGTACATGAGCAGCTGCTAGTTCCTAATTCATATGGTTGTATTTCAAATCAAGCACCTGCTTTCAACTATCCAGGTTGCATGGTAAATATCAAATCATAAAATGGGTTGGAGAGAAGCAATTATCTGGCTGGCCAGTAGGATTCAGAGCAGTGGCTCAGTTCTAGGCTTGTTTCTCAGATTACCATGCTCCAAAACCATCTGTCCCATTAAGGTGGCAGAAACAGGTGGTAAATTCCTTCTTCTGGATTCTGTTCTTGTGATATAAATTTTATGTAGCTTTCTAAACCGTGTCGATTTAAAATTTGTAAATCAGCATATCTCCATTGAAACCTATGGAGTTACACTAATTTGCAGCAGTTAGAAAACAGCTCACAGGTTTGGTTTGTTTTTTGTATGTATAACCCACACACTGCCTGGGTGTGGTGTTCTGTCTCCTCTAGTGGCACAGAGATCACTTAGTGATTAATGAGTCTGCTACAGCCATAGCTAAGAGCCATGTGGCTTTTAGCTCATGTATTTAGTTCCAGAGGTCCCAGGTTCGATCCTGCCTGTCGATGAGCGGCATCTGTCAGTGTTACATGTGCACAAAGCTTTTAAATTGTACTCATTAAAAGAGTCATGTAGGCCTGATCCAAAGCACGCTGAAGCAAATGGAAAGACTTTCACTGACTTCAAAGGGCTTTAGATCAGACCTATCATCAGAGAACAGTTAACAAAAATTGCACAAATTTATTTGTACCCAGCAAATTTAAAATGTGATGTTTCATAGAAAGTTTACAGATAGATAGGGGTGCTCACACAATCCTGGTTTTAGTCAGGCTTTTAGTTATGTATTCACAGCATGCAATTTTTTAACTTTCCTGGCGGCAACAAGATTTAAGATATACTAGCAGCTTATTTTGTTCTTGATCAGGTCCCTTATTAACACATTCCTTCTGTGCAAGCATACAGTAAAACGTACTGAAATCCTGATGTAAAAATGTTAGTAAGCTTCACTGTCTTGGACATGGACAGAGTACAGCATAGGGGGAGAGAAAGAACACAAGAATGATGATACAGGACAAGGGAGGAGACAAGAGTAGGAAAAGAGAGCAGGGGAGAACATGGAAAACCAGAAGGGTGAAGAACAAAAATACGAGACAAAACAGAACAAGAGGGGGAAGAGAATACAGAAAATTCACTATTTGTTGAAA
Source organism: Natator depressus (assembly GCF_965152275.1). Lineage (NCBI taxonomy): Eukaryota > Metazoa > Chordata > Testudines > Cheloniidae > Natator > Natator depressus. The sequence goes on along the minus strand of NC_134235.1, from coordinate 94,278,856 downwards.
CTTATGCTTTCAGAAGATGGGGTGGGGTGTAGAATGTTTTATATGTAGCTGAAGCCAATATTATGGGTCTCATTTGTAACCTTTTATCATGACTAAAGCTGACCACAACATTTGAATTTCTGTCCCATGGGAAATTCTAATACCTTGAAATTAATTTTCATCCTGAATTATGCAAGGGACCTTGGTGCATCAGGACAGATGTAGCCAGGCAGGAAATCAGGGTAGATAGGGGGAAATGGGGACATGTAGACCCAACCTGAAGCAAAAAATATTTCATTTAGATTTTCCTGATGGAAAATTCACTCCAACTCAGTCTTTTCAGATGGAAAATTTAAATTTTGATGAAACCCAATTTTCTGATGGGAAAATGTTTCATTCAAAGTTTTGACCAATCCTACTCATTAGGGTTAAAGCATGTCATTGCATTCTACTATTGGGCCCCATTCAGTAGCCCTTATGATGAATAATATTAATGCTTGCAAATAACCCATGGGAGTGAATTAGTCTGTGTGTTCCCACATTTCAAATTGCTGTCTACACCATTGTAAAATATTTTCTAAATGAGATTTTTTTCTTCGGCAACCTTAGGTTAAACTTGAAATTCTCGCCCTAATGATTTATGAAAAGACTCACTATTGCCTTAAACGGTCTTCTGTCTGCATCTATAAACATATAATATATCACCAAATCCCGAACCTTTCAGTGACTTGTGAATGCTACTGTGTAACAGCCATCTTAGCACAATATATCTCGGTGAGGTTATACTGTAGTTTGGCTCATAAGGAGGTAGGAAGGTGAATTCAAGTATGGTGCCCATTCCCTGCCTACCCATTGGACAGATAATAATGGCTCTCAGTAATACAATACAATTTAATTAAAATATTAAAGTATCAATTAATATTCAAGTAGCTTTCATTTTTCTTTGCAGTATTAAATAGAATTTACTTAAAACTGTTCTGATAATGGCTGTATTTCCTTTTTTCCATGTCTCTACATGTGCATTAAGATTGATTACCCTTTCTTGATACTAAAAGTCTGTGTTACACAAATATTAAAAGAGCTGTGTGGCACAGATCCAGAAAAACTGATCTTTGCATATAGCAATTGTTTTTGTGTTGCTAAGGTAGAAAATCAATAGTGCATCAAATCTGCTTTGTTCTCGAATTGCTAAGGGCTTTGGTTCCAGATGGGCATCTCAAAAATTACTTACCTCAGCTTTTGTATATAAAAAAGACAAAAAATGCCAGAGAAACAGGCTTGACTTTTAGAACCATGTTCATTTTAAAACATTTAATTCATCATAAAGATCAGATCTAATCTTCCTCAGAAAACAATGTTCTTTTTTTCATTGAACATCTATACCCATTTATAGCACTGGCATGTCATTGGACTTTTATGTCTTAAAGGCACTTTTTTTCTAGCACTGTTATGCATTCAAAAATGTGGTGTGCTCAGCTTCTTGCTTATTATGGAGATAAGGGGAAACAACCTTAACTTTGCCAGTGCTTCTCTAAGTATTATTCCACATAAATATGGAATCAGGCAGACAGTCAGACAGAAAATATAATTAAAAATTCCTAGATTGTTGGAAAGTTGAATAAACAAGTCTTTGCCAAATTATTCAAAAGTGGCTAATAAATTCAGATGCCTCGTTTATTGGGTGCCCAACTTGAAACACCTTAAAGGCGCTGGATTTTCAGAAAGAGTTGAGCACCAGCCCTCTGAAGATCAGGCCCTTTTAAGAGGTCTCCGGAAGGGCATTCGATTGTGCGCCCAAAATCACCAGTCACTTTTGAAAATCTTGTGCCTAGTGACAGATTCATATGGAACGAAGACCTAGATGCTCAACTATCTGAAAATGGTATATATGTATATAGTGCCTTTCATCCCCAAAACATACTACGAGCCTTCCCAAACTATACACGTATCCTACCGAAATGCAGACACTTCTGGGGTAGAAGTCAGCAGCCAAGCGTCCTAGTTCAGGGCAAGAGCAGCTGTATTCCCCCTCCGTGGTCCAGCAAGGGCACCCACTCTAGGCTCCCAGATCCTTAGCTGCCACCCTTCTTAGGCAGAGACCTGTGTCTTTCTCCCGCCTAACCACAGTATTTCCATACTGGGCAGCTCCTTGCCTGTACTGTGACCTCCCAAACAGAGTCAGGCTGCCTATGCCAGACTGCCTTACTTTTCTCCTCAGAGAAAGTAAACAGTGTAATTGCCACTATTAAACTACCACCCAACTCTTTCTAAACAAGCAGATTTATTATTAAGATAAAAGTATTATAGAGAAAAATATAAAAACAATTAAAGAACCTACACATGTGCTAATAAACTCACCAGACATTATCCTCAACTCCAAAAAGGGTTCTTGCCGGTGGACCTCGTGAACCAGTTTAGAGGAACGTCGTCCTACCCACATCTATCATCTGGGTTTGTTGTTAGCCCCTTAAAAAAACGATAAACCAAGAAGGATGTGTGGGTGTAAACAACCAAGGTATTTATTAAACAATCAACAGTTCTAAACAAGGTAAACCAGAGGTGAACCAAATGAATAGGAACACAGGTAAAGCAAGGACCCCCACAACAGGTGATATAAAGGTAAGTAAAGGGCCGGTAGTATGCTGACTGACTGAGGATAAGTTCCCTCCCCTAGGACGGGACCCAGGTAAGAGGATGGAGGATCAATGGTCCACTACCATGTCTTGCAGCTCTGAGGACCCTTGCAATGACAGGACAGCTGTCATTGCGGTTGGCAGAACCTGCAGGTAAGGAGTGGACCTCAGGATCAGGCGATGATGGCTCTCCCGCAGCGATGACTTTGCTTGTACTCCCTGCCCCCGCTGCAATGTTGTGGGTCTGTGTTTGTCCTCAGTGAAAGAGTGGCAGCTGGTGACACACTCTCTGTACGCAAGTGAGAATTAGCCTCCCGCAACCAGATGAATGAGTGCGGTGTTCTGCCTACTCCTCTGGGGCAACCTAGAGAGTTGCGGTGTCTGCTGTGCTTTCCAGCAGTTGCAGCAGCAGCACCTCCAGACTCTACCACTCAGAAGGGCAGCTCCTTCCTTCTGACGTGCTAGCCTTTATATGCCCTGCTCTTACTGGACAGATCACAGTCACATGATTTGCTTGGTTTCCCACCTTTTGGTAGGAAGGGGAGGAAACTACACCTGAGGAAGGGGAAGAAGGGCAGCCAAGGTGGATTCCTAGTTGTTTGGGCATTCCAAGATGGTGCACCTATGATAGTCGCCAAAGTTTTTCTCCTACAGACTGACATTCAATGCTCACCTAAGGGTTTTCTTGTGGTTACCAGTTCATCAGTCTTTTTACTCAGAACAAGAACCATCATGAGTAAGTCAGTTACTTCTTTATATGCTTGCTCTTTGAACTGTCCTCATGTAACAGATGATCTGCAGACAAAAGGTTCCCATCTCAAGGGAAAGCTTCAAAGGCTGAGTCCAGAGGTGGGAGTTTGCAATCTCGTCTTCTCAAGTACTTCCTAGGAATTCCACTCCACACAGATTATCCCAAAAGATCAGTTGTGTCCGCTGCATTGTTCAGTATAGTCTTTTGAAGCTCACAATACTTCTCAGAGATTGCATTGATCTTGTCTTCCTCCTAAAGAAGTTTCATGCAATCTCAGAATAATACATAAACATTTGCATTGAACTCAATGCTTAAACATAATTCAATAAGATTTAACTTAACTGAATATGGTTTGTACAGGATATTGCAGGAAATTGCCATATCTGTTACAAACAGGTATACAATTGAAGAATATGGGTGGGGAGGGAAGTTTTGGTCTGCTCAAAATCCTACCTTTATGAAAAGCATTGTGGGATATTTAATGTTCACATAGGTCTGATCCAACTCCCAGTGATGGCAATGGGAGTCCTTCTGTTCTCTTTAATAGGAAATGGGTTGGGCCAAGAGAGCAGGCAGTATCTTGGATTTTACCTATGGAACTGGCAGTTAAGTGTTCACCAGCAAAATAAAGTTGCATTACATAATGGGCTACCACAAACTTAGGAGTGTGCAAACTAATATTCCTATATGCTGGCAATGCCTTAATATGCAATAGTTTGTGATGGGAATCTTGTATGTGATAATAAGAGATTTGAATTCTTAGTACCACTTCTCTCTCTCTCTCACACACACACACACTCTCACACAATCTCACTGTCCCACCAATAGTTCTTCTGAGCCAAGTTGTCGATTTACTACTACTGATTTTGGGTCTGGGTTATGGATTAACTTCCATCACTAGGAGCAGAACATATTTCCCCCCGCTCCTTAAAATAGATAAATGTGATAAAAATCCAAGGCTTCTAGTAATTATACGGGTTGATGCCCTTTTTGTAAGCTATATGGTAATTCTATTAATTATTAGTTATTATTTGTATAATCCATTGCACTTAGGCAACCTAGTCATAGACCAGGACTCCATTGTGCTAGGCACTGTATAAACACAGTGTAGACATAAAGTTATGTGTAGACATAACGCTGGAAACTAAAGCTGGTGTAGAATGAAGTGGCCTGTTTGTTAAGTGGAGTGTCAGACCAGATACTATTCTGACCCCCTGTGAGTTTCTGGATGGAATTCCATATGTTAGTTTTAACCCTTAAATCCCTAAAAGGTTTGCAATCTGCTTCTGCCTAATCTCCACATCTCTTCACCCCCATTGAGACATGGTTCACTCCTGGGGGAGTAACTAGGGAGAAATCTCTGTGCTTCCTGGAGCACAGTGACTTCATTTCTGCCCAGATCTAACACGGCCTTTGCAAGGAGGAAGGAGGTCAAGAGAAAGGAAACTCTTTACTCTCTCTGCCACACATTGTGCACCCAAGTAAGGCAAAATCTCTCTAATTTATTAGCTGTCTTTTTGTTTGTTTCATTGCTGATTTCTGGCCTTTCAATCTTTGTGTGTTTTAAGTGTATATGGTATAAGAGTAAAGTGGGTCTCTTCTGGAAATCTGTTTGTATGTATTCTCATTTTAAAGTTTTCATAATACCTTTTCCCCATCAGTAAGTATTGCTATCGTGACAGTGTTGCTGTGCTGGCTGGGTGAATGTTTCTCGGCACTCACTTAGGCAGCCCCTAAAGGGTGTGTCTCATTCCAGGCAATAGGAAGAGCCCCTGTCTTAGGAGATAACTCTCTGAGCAAATCCAGGGGGTGGAGATGTGCTTCCTGGCTGGGGAGAAATTGAAACTCTTTGGTACAGCAGCCAGAGCAGAGCTACCTTTGTACCCTCTGCCGGAAACAGAGAGGTTATGCTTGATGCCGACAGGAGCTCAGCATTGTTCGGAGGACTCAGTCTAGCTATGCTAACAAAGAAATAGACTGTGAGATCATGTAACACTAGTTATACATTCGTTACAATAATATAAAATATATCTATAATTCAATGAAACCATTAGCACTAATATATTCTACACAATGTATAATTCTCCAATTTATACTGTATCTTTCACGTTTCATGTGATTAAGTATACAACAAAGACAATGTATAATTTTCCAATTTATACTGTACGTTTCATGTGATTAAGTATACAACAAAGACAATTACAGTTATGTTTGCATTCAGACTTCCACTCTAGCCCCCTGTAAAAGAGGTCATACCATGTCTACACTACAAAATAACATCAACCTAAGTTACGTTGACATACAGCCTCTGCAATTATTACATCTCTTGTGTGTGTGGACAATTGGCTCCTTGTGTCGGCAGTGCATGTCCTCATCAGGAGTGCTTGTATCAATGCAGAGTGCAGTGCACTGTGGATAAGTATCCCACTGTGCAACTCACCGTGATCCAGCACAGCATCCTTTGGGAAGTTCTTTCAATATCTGACGGGGCTGAAACGTGTCATGCAGGGGTGACTGGAAGCATGGGGTCAACTTCCCATAATGCAGTGTTCTCCATCCCATAATTTCTTCTGCATCCCTGTAAAGGGGCTAGGCCGGGGCTCAACCCTCTCTGCGGCAGCAGGGAGCCACACCAGCTCGCTACACACAGTTGACTTTGGGGAATTTGTCAGGCCACCAGAGTCTCCCTTGGCAGCCCTTGCAGTAACTGGAACGAGCACTGTAGGTCCGGGCCCTGAGTCAGGGCGGGGCACCAAATAGTCAGTAGCTCAGGTTCTCAGGTAGGGGCTGAGCAAATAGCCCAATGTTAGTAGGCCAGGCCCTGGGTCAGGGCAGAGCAGCAAACAGTCAGTAGCTCAGGCCCTCAGGCAGGGACAGAGCAAACAGTTCAAGATTAGGCAGGCCCAGGCCCTGCGTCAGGGTGGGGCAACAAACAGTCAATAGCTTAGGCCCTCAGGCAGGGGCTGAGCAACACAGCATGTGTGAATTAGCCCAGGCCTCCACGGGCCTGGGAGAAGGGGAGACTGCCACCACGAGTTGGGTGGCGGGGGGGACGCAGCCCACCCACTCCACTGCGTCCCAGCCCAGGGCCCTAGCAGCGGCCGAAGACCTGCTGCTGAGTCAGTGGGGATCCTGGCCGCAACACACTGACATTGGCTCTGGCAGTGCTGCAGCCAGACTAGGGTCAGCTGCCCCCTGGCTACTTCTGGTCTCCCCCTCATTGGGTACCTGGGTCATGGCGGTGTTCTCCGGGGGGGGGTCCAGCACCACGGGTTCCTCGGGGCAGTGGGCAAGCGGCAGGTCCGGCAACACCCCTGGATAGCTGGCGCAGGGCAGGTCCGGCAACTCCCCTGGATAGCTGGCGCAGGGCAGGTCTGGCCAGTCTTGGCGTGGACCTGGGGCCGTGGGGTTTTCCCAGTCGCGGGCTAGGCTGGCAACATCTGGCCTCCCCGGCAGCTAGTCCTCTAGTGAGCTCTGAGGGCCCGCCTTTCTACTTCCGGGTCGCAGCCTATCCCTCTGAGGGGTGGGCTCAAAGCTTCCTAGCTCCACTCACTCTGGTGTCTGGAGGGGCTTGAGCCTCTCCAGGGCGGCAGGGAGCCACACCGCCTCGCTACAATCCCATATTTTTTGTGCCTTCTCTTCAAAATCCCACAAACCTGCACATCTCTCCTCGCTGTCCCCATCTCTGACAGAAGCATCAAGCCTGCACAGCTCCTCATGACTGTCATGAGCATTGCAAGCACAGTGTACATGATCCTGCAGTATTTGCAGTGCCACAAGAGGAATTGCAGGGAACATGATGATCCGTAGCTAGATTGCTGTGGGACATAGAAAGAAACAATTAAAGATTGTTAGTGGCATTTACAGAGCAACCGGAGATGGTGGAACTCCTGTTCTGGGTCTGAGAAACAAGCACTGACTGGTGGGATTGCATTGTCATGCAGGTTTGGTATGATGAGCAGTGGCTGCAGAACTTTCAAATGTGCAAGGCCACATTCCTGGATCTTGTTCCGAACTCATCCCCCCGTGCTCCAGAGCAGGGACATTAAAATGAGAGCTGCACTGACAGTTGAGAAGCGAGTGGTGATTGCACTATAGAAATTTACAATGCAAGATTACTGTTGGTCAGTCAGGAATCAATTTGGAGTTGTGAAATCCATTGCAGGGGCTATTGTCACGCAAGTGTGCAGGTCATTAATCACTTCCTGCTACTCAAGAGTGTGACTCTGTTCAATGTGTAGGACACAATGGATGGTTTTACAGCAATGGGGTTTCAGAACTGTGGTGGGGCAGTAGGTGGCACACAAATCCCTATTTTAGCATGAGACTACCTCATAGAGTAGATCAACAGAAAGGGCCATTATTTATGGTTATGCAAGCACTGTTGGACCACCATGAATGCTTTACCAACATTAATGTGGGCAGGTTGGAGAAGATGCATGACGTGCATATCTTTAAGAACATAGCACTGTTCAGAAAGCTGCAATCAGGACTTTCTTTCCCAACCAGCAGATTAACATTGGAAATGTTGCAATGCCAATAGTGATCCTAGGCAACCCAACCTACCCCTTGCTCTCATCACTCATGAAGCCACACACCTTGACAGCACCAGGAGTGCTTCAACTACAGGCTCAGCAAAATGACAGTTAAATGTGACTTTGGTCATTCGAAAGATCGTTGGCATTGTTTACTTACAAGATTGGACCTCAGAGAGGAAAAATATCCCAATGGTTATAGCTGGCTGCTGTGTCCTACATAATACCTGCGAAGCAAAGAGGCGGGGCGGGGGGGTGAGTTTCCACCAGGGTGGAGGTGGAGTGGCTGTCTGATGAACAGCTAGATACAAGGGCTATTAGAAGAGCTCAAAGTGGACCTATATGGCTTAGGGAGGCTTTGAAACACGATTTTAATAGTGAGCCAGTATAATGTGTATGTTTCTACAGTGTGCTGTCTCTGGCTGTGCTCTTTTTATGCCCAGTATGAATCTTGCAGAGAGATTGCTGTGTACATAGGAATACTGTATTGTCAATGCACCTATTTATATTGTTTGTGAGTGATGTTATGAATTGTGTGACACAGTGCAATAACAGGTAGTTGGTTGCTGTTAGACCTGCTCAGCATCAGCCAGCATATGCTATGAATTAATAAAGATTAATTTTGTTCAAAAAATAGAATTTTATTCTGTAACATAAACCAGGCAATTTAAAAAACCATTTAAAACTTAATAAAACTTAATGGAACAGAACTTATGAAGGGGAAAGAACAGTCATTTTCATTTCAGCTACACATACATGAACCATGACTTTCACAGGTCAGTGTATGTGAAGCTGTTATTTTCTTCAATGTTCCCATGAGTGGAGTGGTAAGGATAGTGCACTGACCTCATTGCCATGTGGAATGTTGAGGGGGGAGTATGGGGAGGTCCCAATATTGAGTTCTCCATAGGTTACAGTGGGAGGCAAGCACAGGATGGTTGAACCTAGTTCAATGGGCTCTTGTTCCATAATGGAGGCTCCTAGGTGCTACCACAATACAAATAATAAATTCTGCCTCAGTTTTCAGACGATTATCCATATTATTTGTTTGTATTACCACAGCACCTAGAAGCTTTAGTCATGGACCAGTATCCCATTGTATGAGGAGCTGTATAGACACAGAAAAAAAAGGCAGTCCTTGCCCCAAGGATTTTACAATGTAAGCAGACTTTTTTTAAAAAATAAAATGTTAAAATAAGCACAGGTCATTACTTTGAAGGTCACTGAGAAGTTGAAGATTTTGGAGATAGCAAGCATGGTTTAATGTTAATTACATTGTAATTCTTAGCGCTAATTCCTGCATGGAAATTGAAAGGAGGAGCAGAGGTTGCAGGAGGAATGAGTTTGGAGGAGGCACTAAGAACTCAGTCTGTGTGCCCTGACTAGAATTCTAGCAGCATCTGCAGCATCTCTGCTATTAAAAAAATATTTCTCTCAGTTAAAGGCCAGTTTAGTTTTTCAAGCAAGTCCTTTCATATTATCATCTGAATGAGTGGTATCTGAAACACTGATAACTATTTCAATCACCTTTTCTATAACAGTTTGAGTTGGGTAAATAAAATGCTGTGATAAGGAGACAATTTACTGAGCGCAAATTGCTAAAGAGCAGGAACAAATTTTAAGATGGTTCTTACATATCAAATGTATTAATCCTGTGAAAACAAAAAGGGCTAAATACTTTCCATTTGTTTAATGGAATAAAAACAATGATAAACAAGTCTATTATAAAATACTTACATATTTTATTTAGATAATTGAACAGTGAGATATTGTTAAGAAATAACTGCTCACAGTAACAAGTATTTTTGAAAGTGATAAGAGCTGGAATTTTGTTGTAGCTCCAAAAGCTAAAGCGTTCAGGCATGCATCCCAAGTTGTATATATTTCAGTGATAAAAATACAACTTTGCAAACCGACAGGGAAATAAAGTATGGGAAACTGGGCCTGTGGAAAAATACATATACAGTGTAAAAGGAGTTGCAGAAGACCTAAAAAAAAATAATTGTTCTCCAGGGTCAAGATGAATGTCTAACCTGTTTTGGGACCTAGTTGCTATTTTAACTTTGAAAAGCTCTAAATTCTGTAAACAGGTAACCAAGACAGATCAGGTAACCAAGGTGCTGGTCGTTTTTGAACTTGGTCTCCCCTTATAATTAGAACTAAACCTTTTGTGGCCCCTTATCTTTGGTCTAGACTCAAGACATCATTTCTTCCTTGACTGAAGATCCTCACTGGATGTGCTTGGGTAGCCTGTATTACTCAGACAAAAATCTCTTTGATTCTTCTTGGGGAGTGGCCATTTTGAAAATATACTTGCCAAGCTCTCCTAACCATACTATATTTGACCCTTTTTGCTGTGTTGTGGATGAACTGAGTGACAATGAAAGAGATGACTGGTGGCTGGGTAAGGCCAAAAGAAAAAAAAACCCACTCCACAATCAAATCAATTTTTTGGCTATACTAACTTAGTATAATCATATGACTATATAAATTTATTATACATAGATTCAAGCTTTTTTAATTAACTAAAATTCACAGAATTCTTTTTCTCTACAAATTATTATTTTGCACCATTCAAACCATTTTCAGAATTCCAGTCTTATACTATAGCAATTGTGGATCTTGATAAATGAAAAAAAGTTCCCATGGAAAGGAGTTATGTTAGAAGTAAAGCTTAAAAACAAAGCAAAATCCTCTGCTGTGTGACTTTATATGGTCAGAAAATTGACTGCAATAGTTTAAGAAAATGAAAGTGAAGAAAATGCCCCAATCATTCTATTTCTGTTACTGCACATTGGGAGCTCCTTAAAGATAAACCATAAGCTTAGCTTCCTGGGGGATGGATGCCACCTAAGTTACTCTATAGCACTGTATGTCATGCTGGCTATACTTTCATAAAGTGGTGGTTGCTAGTAATGACTCCTAAAAGAACTGCTCCTGCTCATATCTGGAATTAAAGTGACAAAATAGCCACTGAGGAGAAAGAAGCAATAAGAAATGTACTAAGTGCTTTTGGGGCTAAAAGACCTGGAGCTGGCAAGAAGGAATACAGCATACAATTTTCTTGGGTACTGTCTGCATGCAGTAAATGCTTCCAAAGTATCATTATTCTTAATTCATTGGAAGCACAATAATTAATATTTTTCTTTGTGCCACTCATCAATTTGCTTGCAGTAATCATGTATTTTGTTTTCCCTACATCACTAATTGCCTCATTTACTTAGAGGTGACCTTTGAATATAACAGGATTCCCTTGCACCCATGTGAATGCCATTTATTAACTACATTCTCATTCCAGTCCTTTGGTACACAAAGGACTAAGCTATAACCTGATCATTGACTTGGCATATTCATGTTCTGTGATGATGCAATTTTCTGAAGTAACTTCTTTCAGAAGCTGATTCACACATCTTCCTCCAGTCCAGTCAGGACTTCTCCTTCTAGGTCCTCTTCAAGAGTACTACAGAAATAGCAGAGGCGTGAATGGGAGTGCCTTTCAAAAGCCGTGGTGTATCTGAAAACGGTATTGGAATCATAGGCTGTCACTTTAACTTGTGAGGGGTTTTCTGGTCCTGCTTGCAGGATAGGGAGCTCTGAAAGAAAGTGTGTGATCAGACTCATTCTGATACAGCCAACCTGAAGTAAGGTTTGGTGAGATGTGCCTGTCTGTTTTAGAGAGTAGCTTGCTTTCACTCTTTCTGTGTGTATCATCATTCTGAATCCTAAGAAATAAAGCAGTGTTACACTGCAAACTTCCAGCAAAAGATTTTATGCTTTTATCTAACTTCTCTGCATGTGGGAAACATAAGATATATATGCTCCCTCCACAGTTCGTCTCTTTACAACTTCTGTTATCCATGACTCCTTCCCAAATTCTCTTCCTTATTTCTACCAGCACTCACAACTCTAGCATATTTCCTTCAATCTTCAAATATTCCTGTACCTTTTATAATTTTCCCTCAATCCTACCTCCCTTCCATAATTGTTATTTTATCTCCTCCTCCTCCTTTTCTGTCTCCAAAATCATAGAGAATATTTTCTACTTATGCTGTCTTGACTTCCTTTCCTCCAGCTCACTTCTGTTTTCCTATCCAGCTTCCATTATCTTTACTTCACTGAATCTCAACCTCAATGTCACTGAAGATTTCCCCCTCACTAAATTATGAGAAGGATATTTCTCTATCCTTATTCTTATCCCTCTGGTACCTTGTCTCTCTTCCTCCACTTTCTCTCCCCTATTGGTTTTTGTAGCTTGTGCTGTCTTGGTTCTTCTATCTTACTACCAATTTCTTCATTGTTTACATTAGTTGCTCTTCCTCCTCCTCTTCTTCTTTTGGTGTCCCTCAGGGCACTGTCCTAAATTTTCACCTCCTCTTTCTCTCATGCACTTTGATGGCTTCAATTAACATCTCTGTGTGGAAGATTTCTAAATTTACCTCTCAGCCTACAACCTCTCCCCACTCTCTTGCATTTCAAGGTCCCGCACAGGTCTCCTGTTGCCGTCTCAAATTCATTCTCTCTAATACCAGATTTTCATTCTGATACCCTTTCCCCTATTTCCCTAATTTAACTGACAACTCCATTTTCCCTCCTATCTGAGGCTTACAATCTCACGGTAATCTTTGATTCTTTTATTTTCCTCGATGTCCAGTCTCCCTAACTCCTATCACTTCTTCCTCTATAATATTTATCCTTTCTCTTCTATCCCCATGGCTAACAGCTTGTCCCTGCCTTGATTGCCTCTTAATTTGGTTAACTTGACCTTCTTGAGTCTTTCCCTCTTCACAGTATCCAAAATGCCTTTGATTAACCAAATTCCTCTCCCGCCACTCTGACCTATGTTATCCCCCTATTTGAATCCCTTCATTGGCTTTCTATTTTGTACCACATTAAATTCAGTCCCCTTTCCTCACCATCAAATCCCCTGATCATACTTTTCCCCTCTACATCTTTGCTTTCTTCTCCACCTCCCTCCTCCTCCTCTCACTACCTACACACTCCTCAATCTCTCACACCTTATGTCATGCTATCCTTTGTTTGTCCACCAAGGCCCAGATCCTTAAAGATATTGAGACATCGAACTGCCTTTGATTACAATTGCAGTTAGGTGCCTGAATACCTTTGAGATTCTGGGCCCAAATATCTGCTGCCTCTTCTTTTAATCCCTCCTTATAATCCACTTTTTCAAGGTATCTGTGTTACCACCTTCTTCTTCTCACAAATAATGCCCCCCATACACACACACACGCTCCCTTTCCTGAACTATTGCACCATGTTGCTGGACTGTTGTCTGCGATGGATTATTAGATTTTGGGGACAGAAAGCAAATCAATCAGCCTTGGAGGAACTAGTCACAGCCTGTGGCTTGGGCTGTGTTTCTAAGCACAGTGTGCATTTATGGGGCTGTATCACTGATTTTTTTAATGATATATTTGGTGGATAATGCACTACAACTACTGCTAGATGGGCATTTTGTATATTACTCCTTTCTCTTTGATGTAGCCTTCCTACATTATTTCTCTTATTTCTGAGAACTGGGTCATGTGAGCTACCATCTACATAGAAAAAAGGTTATTTTAAATGGAAGCTCATTACAGGCCCATCCAGAGATTAATATTAACTTTTAAAAAAAATTTACATAGTCCCAACAAGTATATTTGATGTCTACAGACATTCAGAAAATGAAGTCCTTGCCCTGAAGCCTTAAAATCAAAGCCTGTACTCCTGTAATGAGCTCTGCATGGATGGTGCCCCACTGGAGACAATATGCTCCATGCACGTTCAGGTGTCTATCCACATGGAGTTCATTGAAGGATCAGAGTCAAAATAGACAAAACACAAATAAAGGAGTGGGGGAATGGTGGGGAAGCGAGGCGAGGAGTGAAAAAGGGATACCATACAAAAGTAAAGGACGACGTGCTTGAATTCAGCACACATCCTGCTAGCTCTCCCTCTTCATTTCATTGTAAGTTTTTTTTCCCTCCTACTTACTGGTCATTTTTTGTTTTTACACCTATCGGCAGTGCAATGAGCTAATGCCCCATGTATCCATTAGGGGACCTCCACAGCCCTGCTGCACCTTGCTCAAATGGTGCTACTAGAGGCATGTCTACACTGCAGCTGGGAGCATGACTCCCCGCCTTGGCAAGCAGACAAACGCTAGACAATTAGATGAGAGTAGGTAATCCAAAATTTGTCCATCTGCTTTCTTTGTAACTGTGCCACCAATAAAATAAAAAGTAGAATTTAAATTCTAAACTTCCTTTTCAGATCTCCACTAATTGCATTTAGCACTACAGCAGCATATTCGAAAGACAGTGTTCCAGGATTTAACCATTTTCTTACATTTTTTAGATCTGTACCCACATAAGACCTGCAGCATCCTTGTATATTACATCCTTTATAGCCAATCCTGTATCTCAGCTGGCATAGTGAATGGAAAGCATGCAGTCAATATATGCTTCAGAACACCACTGAATGTATGATATTGCACACTGAATTCCACTGCCCTCATGCTGTGTTTTAATTAAGATAAAAGATTAATGACCTCCCTTTCCTGGCTAGGATGGTGTTAATACATAAATTATATTGCTGCTTGACAAATGAAATGTGATTATGAATGTCCTCATAGACCAATTAGCATTTAACAAAATTAAATGTAAGAAATACCCTTATGCAGTGACCTAGATAGACTGAAGATAATCTCTGCTGCAGAAAATTCATGTGAGAAAATTAAATATACCAGTCTGGACATCTACAGGAACATTCCTAGCTTCCCCTCCATCCCTCCAGAACATATTTTAATGTCATCCAAATGCTTATTTCGTTAGTGATTGGCATCATTTCATACCTTCCCCAGTGATCCTAGACACAGCAGAGTGGCATCCTAGACACAGTAGAGTGGCATTCAATTTTTGCTCATGTCCAGCTGCTTTCCACAGAAGAGACTGACTATCAGGCGGTGTGAAAAACTCACATGGGGTTTTTGAGATCATTAATCAGGATATCTAATTCTGCCTGGAAATGTTTTATTTCCTACCTTTCTCCAGTTCCATCCTCAGTGCTGCTGCCGCCACAGTTTCAGTAAAGAATGAAACAGGTTATCCATCTCTCTGAGGTCAGTGAGATGGATGACTTTCTTTGCTATCTCTCTGATGCTGTTTCTTCTCCCTTTCTAACAGTTTAAGCTAGCAGATTACAAAATTAATTAGAATGCATTCAGACACATTGACAAATACAAAGGCTTAAAAATATTACACCTGGTTGACTAGTTTTTGTTGGCCTGAAGCTATACTATGACTGCTCAAATAAGGAGCACTGAGGCAGCATTGGTGGAACAGGTTGGCTGGGGAAAGCAGCAGGGAGTTGAACGTAGTGGAGAAGGGGCACAAAAGTGTGTCTAACATCATCTATGCTACTTGTCTGCTTGCCTAGTGCTGTATGTCTTACCTATGTAAATTGTCAGTTGTTTGGAGCATGGGCTGTTTTTCTTATGGCTGGAAAGTGCCTATCACATTTTGTGCAGTCTTGTGATTATTAATATCTTAATTTACAGAACATATTTGTATTTACGGTATTGTACTGCACTGTACTGTATTGTGTTGGACATGGTTCTCTTCTCATTCCCACAGGCATGCTCCAACAATGCAAAGGAGCTGAAAGCCAGAGGATCTCCTCAGCTGAGGATTCTCCTGGGGAGGAGAAGACCCTAGCTGGCACAGAGCCAATGTAGCTGGTTTCTGCTCCAGTACCCATGAAGCCCTAGGTGTGGCCTGAGCACTATTGCACCCTGGCTATTCTTGGATTGTGGAATGGCCCCTTGAAACCATAGCCAGCTGGCATACTTTACAGCAGCCTCCAGGATACGATAAACTATCTCAGGATGAGCACAGAACTAACTCAAGGAGAAAGAAGCCATAGCTAAATCTTTGCCATACTTTAACAGCCTCAGTTGCACGCAGTGGATACTGGTCACAGCTGAGTATCTGGGCTTGTAAATACAATCTGTGGATGTATATATATCCAGAAAACCAGAACGTGTAAATTAGGTTTCATAATGACACTATAATAGCACTTTAGGCCAGAAGTTTCACAACCAGTCTCTCTTTTCACACACACAATTGATTTTGTGGACACAATAATCTTGACCACAGTTTTGTGCCTTCAATTATTTGTAAATGTAAACTGGACAATTTAGAGATCTACTAATGGATTTGTAGGTACACCCAGGTGGAAATCTCAGTCATCTAAATTGCACCCACAAATAATTCTGAGCACAATCTTATACTGTATTTACTGTGTCCACAAAGCTGTGGGCTCTAGAAGGGAGGTCCAACTAAGTGCAATCTGAAAATTAGGTCCTATATCTATAATCCACTTGGTACATGTATTACTGATGGAGTGAACTACAATTAAGCCTTTATTAATTGAATAACCATTCAAACAATAACTAGAATGTGGCCTTTTAGGGAAACAGTCTTTCAGTTAAGGTATTTGGGAATTTTTTTTTTTTTTGGAATGCCAAGTAACTCTTACAAAATCTGTTGTAATACAGTTAAAATACAAATGCTTAATGAAACAATTTAGAAGGGCTTCCTTACTGCTGGTGAAAGAAGAATGTATCTGCCAATTACACTGGGAGGGCCATAGAGATGCCACTTCAACTGGAGCAAATTTAGGCCAATGCTGAAAGCTTTTGAAAAAGCTATGCTAAGTTTTTATTTCAGTTATATCTAGTGTAACTGGCAGACATTTCCAGGATTGATTCCATAACCTTATACCTCCTTCCTGTTCACACCACAATGATACTTTCAATAGTTAAAAGGTTAATTACTGTTTTTCTATGTTTACAGAGATGAAAGACAGAAATGGGTCTATGTTAGAAAATAATTTTTTTCCAAGGAAGAATTAGATACAAATAACAAATATATAAGTGACATAGTGTCATGGTTATGTTTTATGTAATATTAAGAAGTGACTGTATTATGTTTGTAATGAAACTTTGGGATCTTGGATGAAAGATACCAAACAAGTACAAAACATATCTATTTTACTGATGGGTAAACTGAGGCATAAATAAGTTAACTGACTTGCCCAATACCAAGGTCTGACTTCTAGTCCCTTCCTCTATCTGTTATGCTATGTCTACACTGGCATACATACTCAAGTACTGAGTCATATACAAGCTCACACGCGGTCCCCATACCATGCCAAGTGTCCACATTTGTTGTGCTGGACACGGGTATAACACCATATACGTGTGTATACCCAAGTCCACATGCTAGTCAAAGTTAGGAAAACATAGCAGTTTTCAGGGTACAAGAATGGAAAAGACAAGTGGCTTTCCAGTACCATAGAGGAGATCTAGCAATCTATGCCAGAGAGATGTTTCTGCTAGTGGTCATCCTTCTGCATATTGCGGAATGGAGGGGTTTGGTCAGCTATGAAGGTGGACCAAGCACATTTGCAGACATTGAACCTCGAGACCCAGCTGGAGTTTGTGTCCCACCAGAAATTTGCTGAAATATGCTTAGACAACTGTGAGGCAATTTAATTGTAAATTAACTATATTCTTAGCTAGCATATGGAGTTTCCATGCAAAGGAAGATGCAAACCATAAAAATCATTCCCCACTCCCAGAATTACCAGAAAATTCTGCCCCATGCCTGCCCCATTACCAGAAAATCCTGCCCCATGCCTGGCTAACAATGGTTAAATAGGCAAGGAAGGAAAGAAACACAACAACATTTGATTCGGGGTCCCCAAAAGTTTCCAATCTGCATCATGAGCCCCTCGACTCTCCAGTACAAAAGCGACACCAGTTGTGTTTATCCAACTACCAGACCAGATCCTTCTCCCATCCCTGTTTCCCACAGCTGCTGCAGCATGGCACAATGTGGGGAGATGTCAGACACCAGTGAAGGGGATAGTAAAATTTTTGTACTCTTCCACGTGAAAAAAGGAATGTTGTGACTAACTTTACCTCAGACAACCAAAGTGTTCTACAGCTGTGTTTTGTTCCTTCCCCTTTGTGGGCCTAACCCCTCCTTCCACCTCCCACCCTGCTCATTCTCCCTTAAATGGAGCTCCCATTTGTAAGGGGATGGTAAGATCAGTGGCATGAGAGAAGCACTGAAACTATGTAGTCTTACAAGGTACAAAAGACACCTGGTACTACCTGTAGACAACTGACTAAGTTTTCTACAACTGGCCCATCCCAGACTGGGACTTTCTAACCCATACCCTCCCTTCCTGCTCAGTGTGGCCCTGGGACCATCACTGCCTGACTGCTGGCCAAGAAATGCACAGACACAGTGGCACAATGCTTTTTCCTTAATAAACTGTTTTTAAGAAGGAGCTTTAACCAAATGCCTAATAGTGCTTAATCAGAAATTAATAAACTCATTGATTTAAAACATGGGAACCTTTTCAGGTTGGATTGGAGGAGGGACTGGAGGGAGGAGGGGAAATTGGAGGAGATTGGTAAGGGGAAGCAGTGTGACAATGCCATGGCTTCAGCACTGCAGTTCAAATTCACACATATGGCATGGCATATTATCCAGGAAGGAAAAGTTAGTGCACAATAATTCAAATGCCCTTGGTCTTAAAATCAGGATTGTAGCAGAAGAGCAAGAGGGGATATTGGCAAGGAGGGTGGGAGTCCATTGTAACTTACCAGCCTTAGGTTCTGGTTTTAGGAATGTGTCAAGCACTTGAAGTTTCTGTACAGGAAGGCCAAAGACTTGAACAGACACTCCAGGAGGGCTTGTCATACATGCCCCCTTCTATGAGGAACTTGACCAGGTACTGTCAAGGACTCCCAGTATAGACCCTGAAGTGGCTGAAGTGATGCCCTCCTCAGTCCTGCAAGCCTCATTGTCAAAAGGGATGCTGATGAGGGCCAGGATAAGGAAGCAGCAGGAACTGTGGAGGCTGCCCTGGAAGACAAAAAGTATGTGATTTTGTACTTCTACCTGGAGTAGCTGGTGGAGGAAGTCTCACCCATGCCTGACCAGGATCCTGAGCCACAGCAAAAACGTATCCATACCCCACAGACACGCTAGCTTAATTGACCGCTAGTCACCTTCAGACCTGTGCTTCTGGGGTTTAGGTGTGGACAACAGGGGATTATGACACAACCACACATATGTAGAGTCACTAGTGTATATATATCCTGTACCCTGATGTATAGATTATGTGTTAATTATATTGATTATTTAAGAATTCCCACTTTGAGGGTTGACAGGTTCTTGTCCCAAGATCAGGCCCAGTATTATTCAAATTACTATATAGGTGGAAACCATGAGGTGCACAGTTGCAACACTCACACTATAGGAACCCTTCTATATTTACAAGAGTTTATGAATACATTTAGCAAAGTCACAAACACTTAACTCAGTAAGGTAGCTAGAGACAGTACAGAATGCACATCTGCACTTCCATATACACACACTCACACCTTCCCTTGCAGAACAACCTGAAATGTTAGTCATCATCTTCCTCAACACCATCACCATCACCAATGGCCATCATTCTGGCACCTTCCAAGGACTACTACATCTCTCTCCTCCTGTACCCAGGCTAGGATACAGCTTTTATAATATGTTAAGCTGACTCCACTATGTCTGATGCATATTCAGTAGGGTTTCTCCCCTCTTCCTTATTTGTATTTCTTCACCCTACTAATGTTGAGGTGCCCTTCATATATGTCAATTCATTGCCATGGCACTCTTGTGGTCAGATATCTGCAGATTTTCTATCCAAAAGCTGGTGTTAGCTCATGTTCCTGTGGCTGGCTGGTGTTGTTATGGTCAAAATTCCCCCCTACACACTTTATTTCCAGTTCCCCCAAACTCAGGGGTGACCATTAGGCCATGTATCTATGCCAAAGGTCATAGGCCTCAAACCTTATGCTAACTGCTGAAGCCAATGTCTTACAGACTACAGGCCTGTAGGTTCCTTGTATTACGGCTGAATAAAATAAATGCTAACACTAGTTCTATGGGTGACAATCCTTAGCTACAGGCATCCACTTCTTCTAATAGCCTTTGTATTTACTCTGTCCTTTCCTAATGCAAAATCTTGTAGGGATTTATATGCATAACTCACAAAAGTGTTACAAGGAATTCCATGAGTTAATCTCACATATCAAGATGAACAAATAAGCCTAAAAGTATGAGCCAATTATAGTAAGGAAGCATGCTGTAATAATTTGTTAACAGCAACAGAAACTACGATAGAATATGCCTCTGACAGGTATAAGGAAAACATTTTAAAGAAATACTCCCAAATGCTCAGAGTCATATATTTTCAAAATCTAGCAGGGAAAAATCTAGTTCTGTAAGCTATTTAGGTCATGATGGCTTTCAGGTATAATTCAGCTCAAACAGTCACTAGTCCAATTAGACTATAGCACAATAAATTGTTGACACATTTCTCTTGTCATAACCTTTGGCAACATTCTTTAACACATGATGGGTGACAAAGGTGCTCTGTGATGTGAATTTGAGGCATTGTTTGACTATTATGTCTTGCCATGTTCAAATGTGTTTCAAGATATGTGAAGTTCCAGTAAATTAGATTTCCAGGACTTCTACTTGCAGGCATAGACATTGTGACATTATTATTTTAATACACACATGTATGTATAGGTATTGTTTATCTAAAGTGTGTAAACCAAAAAATCAAGGCTTTTAGGCCCTCATCCAGCAAAGCCCTTAAGCATGTACTTATCTTTAATCATGTGCTGAAGAGCTTTACTGAATTGGGATCTTCATCGGTAGTCTTGCTAGCTAAAGTGTAAAATTGTAGAATTTAAAGAAAATATTAGTTTGAACTCTATTCTAAACTCATACTTAAAGATATATTATAAGCTGTTTGTTGCTGTTGAAATGCTATAATATGTAAGTTGTGTGTATTTAGTCAGCTAAATCAAGGTCTCCTAGGGTGGAAAAGGGGGCAAAAAGTTGGTTATAATTTTTTTCCTATTTCAGTTGACTTCTGAATGCTTGACAGTTTGAAAAGATGAAATTCTATTAGTACCAAAAGTAGAATACTAATTGTGATGGGTTGCCCCCCTCCAGGGTGCCACCTGATGTACTGGAGTACCATTGAGCCCACCTGTTCATAGAATCACAGAATCTTAGAATATCAGGGTTGGAAGGGACCTCTGGAGGTCATCTAGTCCAACCCCCTGCTGAAAGCAGGACCAATCCCCAACTAAATCATCCCAGCCAGGGCTTTGTCAAGCCTTACCTTAAAAATATCTAAGGAATGAGATTCCACCACCTCCCTAGGTAACGCATTCCAGTGTTTCACCACCCTCCTAGTGAAAAAGATTTTCCTAATATCCAACCTAAACCTCCACCACTTGCAACTCCTTGTTCTGTCATCAGCTACCACTGAGAACAGTCTAGATCCATCCTCTTTGGAACCCCCTTTGAGGTAGTTGAAAGCAGCTATCAAATCCCCCCTCATTCTTCTCTTCCGCAGACTAAACAACCCCAGTTCCCTCAGCCTCTCCTCATAAGTCATGTGTTCCAGTCCCTTAATCATTTTTGTTGCCTTCCGCTGGACTCTTTTCCATTTTTCCACATTCTTCTTGTAGTGTGGGGCCCAAAACTGGACACAGTACTCCAGATGAGGCCTTTGGAATAGAGGGGAACGATCACATCCCTCGATCTGCTGACAAAGCCCCTACCTATACATCCCAAAATGCCATTGGCCTTCTTGGCTACAAGGGCACACTGTTGACTCATATCCAGCTTCTTGTCTGCTGTAACCCCTAAGTCCTTTTCTGCAGAACTGCTGCCGAGCCATTCGGTCCCTAGTCTGTAGCAGTGCATGGGGTTTTTCCGTCCTAAGTGCAGGACTCTGCACTTGTCCTTGTTGAACCTCATCAGATTTCTTTTGGCCCAATCCTCCAATTTGTCTAGGGCCCTCTGCATCCTATCCCTACCCTCCATCATATCTACCTCTCCTCCCAGTTTAGTGTCATCTGCAAACTTGCTGAGGGTGCAATCCACACCATCCTCCAGATCATTTATGAAGACATTGAACAAAACCGGCCCCAGGACTGACCCTTGGGGCACTCCACTTGATACCGGCTGCCAACTAGACATGGAGCCATTGATCACTACCCGTTGAGCCCGACAATCTAGCCAACTTTCTATCCACCTTATAATCCATTCATCCAGCCCACAGTTCTTTAACTTGCTGGCAAGAATACTGTAGGAGACCGTGTCAAAAGCTTTGCTAAAGTCAAGGAACAACACGTCCACCGCTTTCCCCTCATCCACAGAGCCAGTTATCTCATCTTAGAAGGCAATTAGATTAGTCAGGCATGATTTGCCCTTGGTGAATGCATGCTGACTGTTCCTGATCACTTTCCTCTCCTCTAAGTGCTTCAGAATTGATTCCTTGAGGATCTGCTCCATGATTTTTCCAGGGACTGAGGTGAGGCTGACTGGCCTGTAGTTCCCAGGATCCTCCTTCTTCCCTTTTTTAAAGATGGGTACTACATTAGCCTTTTTCCAGTTGTCCTGGACTTCCCCCGATCACCATGAGTCTTCAGAGATAATGGCCAATGGCTGTGCAATCACATCCGCCAACTCCTTTAGCACTCTCGGATGCAGCGCATCCAGCCCCATGGACTTATGCTCGTCCAGCTTTTCTAAATAGTCCTGAACCACTTCTTTCTCCACAGAGGGCTGGTCATCTCCTCCCCATGCTGTGCTGCCCAGTGCAGTAGTCTGGGAGCTGACCTTGTTCGTGAAGACAGAGGCAAAAAAAGCATTGAGTTCAGTAGCTTTTTCCACATCCTCTGTCACTAGGGTGCCTCCATCATTCAGTAAGGGGCCCACACTTTCCTTGACTTTCTTCTTGTTGCTAACATACCTGAAGAAACCCTTCTTGTTACTCTTAACATCTCTTGCTAGCTGCAACTCCAGGTGTGATTTGGCCTTCCTGATTTCACTCCTGCATGCCCGAGCAATATTTTTATACTCTTCCCTGGTCATTTGTCCAGTCTTCCACTTCTTGTAAGCTTCTTTTTTGTGTTTAAGATCAGCAAGGATTTCACTGTTAAGCCAAGCTGGTCGCCTGCCATATTTACTATTCTTTCTACACATCGGGATGGTTTGTCCCTGTAACCTCAATAAGGATTCTTTAAAATACAGCCAGCTCTCCTGGACTCCTTTCCCCCTCATGTTATTCTCCCAGGGGATCCTGCCCATCAGTTCCCTGAGGGAGTCAAAGTCTGCTTTTCTGAAGTCCAGGGTCCGTATTCTGCTGCTCTCCTTTCTTCCGTGTCAGGATCCTGAACTCGACCATCTCATGGTCACTGCCTCCCAGGTTCCCATCCACTTTAGCTCCCCCTACTAATTCTTCCCGGTTTGTGAGCAGCAGGTCAAGAAGAGCTCTGCCCCTAGTTGGTTCCTCCAGCACTTGCACCAGACAACTGTCCCCTACCCTTTCCAAAAACTTCCTGGATTGTCTGTGCCCCGCTGTATTGCTCTCCCAGCAGATATCAGGGTGATTGAAGTCTCCCATGAGAACCAGGGCCTGCAATCTAGTAACTTCCGTGAGTTGCCGGAAGAAAGCCTCGTCCACCTCATCCCCCTGGTCCGGTGGTCTATAGCAGACTCCCACCACGACATCACCCTTGTTGCTCACACTTCTAAACTTAATCCAGAGACACTCAGGTTTTTCTGCAGTTTCACACTTGAGCTCTGAGCAGTCATATTGCTCCCTAACATACAGTGCAACTCCCCCACCTTTTCTGCCCTGCCTGTCCTTCCTGAACAGTTTATATCCATCCATGACAGTACTCCAGTCATGTAAGTTATCCCACCAAGTCTCTGTTATTCCAATCACATCATAATTCCTTAACTGTGACAGGACTTCCAGTTCTCCCTGCTTGTTTCCCACCTGTTCCACCAGCCTGGGCTCCCTTACACTGTTCTGCTGAGCCAGGTCCTCAAGCATCCTCCAGCACACACATGGGTAGGGACACACTCAGCTGCAGAAAGACACAGACACTGAAATCAGCTCTGCATGAGAAAGCTTCAGCTAAGGAATTGCCCAGCACTCAAGTGCACTGCCCCTCTGGAGTATAAACCCAAAATTGTACTGTCTTGCGCTGCACAGAGAACTGTACATCATAAACTTATTGAAATTTGCTGCCTCCCTACATGTGGAGGAAGATATGTACAGCTTTTCCCCCCACCCAATTATGAATTCCACAAACTGGTTTTAGAGAAAACAAAAACAAGTTTATTAACTACAAAAGACAGATTTTAAGTTATTATAAGAGATAGCAAACAGATCAAAGCAGATTACTGAGTAAGTAAAACAAAAATGCAAACTAAGCTTAATACATTATAGAAACTGGCTGCAAGTAGTAACTGCTCACCCTAAATGTTGTTTTTGGCAGATTGCAGTGGTTCCTGAAGACAGGCTGCTCTTGCTTGCAGCTTAAAACTCCAGGTATTTCTTTCACAGGCCTGGCACCTTTTCCAGCCTGGGCTCAGTCCTTCTCCCCACCTCCTTTGTTTTTGTTTCTTAGATGTTTCCAGCAGTCATCCTGGGCGGGGATTCAGTGAAGAACAAACCCTGATTATCTCACTTCCCTGTCTTAAATAGGATTTATATATGGCAGGAATCCTTTGTCTTTCAGTATGATTCCTACCCCCGCAGTGGAAAAATACTGGTATTCTATCATGGAGTCCAGTACCGGGTGACATGATCACATGTCCTTGCAGTGTCAAAGCAGCCATGAGTCAAAGGCCGCTTGTAGCATCCCAGAAAGATTCTCAGGAAGGTGGGAGATTTGCATCTTCAAAGACCTATTGTCCTCCCTAATGGTTCATTGACTTATCCCTGGCTAACCAGCCAGACTGATTGCATTTTGTCTGGTGGGCGTTCCCCAGGTGCAAATACTTTTGTAGTACAGATGTATAGTTAATATTCCTAACTTTACATACAAAAATGATAGATGCATACAAATAGGATAATCATATACAGTAAATTATAACCTTTCCAAAGATATCTCACATGCTTTATCTTGCACAAAACATATCATAGTTATGCTATAATCATATTATAACAATATTTCTGTGAAGAATATGGGATGGAGTGTCACACTAATATCCATCTCTTGATAGAGATATACATATCATTCATTTTAATCAGAAAGAGAATTCATATGACATACACTGCAAAGTCCTTATTCTTTTCTCTTTATGTTAAATGTAGAATCTTCACAACTGATAAACTGATGGTAAATTCAACAATTAGCCATTGCTGCTGTTGACATTTTCATTTTCTTAAAGCCTTGATCCTGAGGCGAATGGCAGAGATTGAATGGCTGTTGCACTTCAGTGCACAAACTTGGTGCTGATACAACTAAAATTATGCACAAGGCATAGTATGCTTCTATGAGCAGAATGAAGTCTCAAGCCCTCTATGCATCCACTCTCTTATTTGAAAGTGTCAGATAAAACACAGAAGTGCACACAGAGAACAGGATTATTTTAGGAGACAGGGATTTAAGAGGATTGGTCCTGCTTTGAGCAGGGGGTTGGACTAGATGACCTCCTGAGGTCCCTACCAACCCTCATATTCTATGATTCTATGAAGAGTCATCCCTGTTACACTAATGAGGCACTTAGCTACCTGTCTGTTACCAGACTGAAGTAACTTGATGGCTGTGTAATACCCCTCATTAATATGGGAGGTAGTTTCCTCGGCCTTCTGGGGCCAGATTCTGAGCTGGCGTAAAGTGAGATAAATTTATTGAAGTCAGTGGAACTATTCTGATTTACATTTGCTGAGAATCTGGTCTCTAGTCTCCTGAATTTCACATTTTTACCTTGCACTGATAGGAGTCTGACTCACGAGTGCTGGAAACATACTAGACTTCCTGGCACATGATCTGAGTCAGATGACAAAAGACATCACAGGACAGGCAGTCAATATCTATTGACTCTTGTGACTACCACTAAATAGATGCAAGCCCTTAAGTGTTAATGGGACAAGAAGAAGGATTGGAGGAGGGAGGATTTAACTATGTACATATTTTTAGTTACATGATTGTGTTTACCCACATGCCAAGTAGAACCTATCCGCTTCCTGATTAGAAAAGCTGAGAGCTGCTGTTTACAAAGAGAAGGATTGAAAAAAAGCACATGCCTTCAATGTATTTGAAAATGTTTTAATCAAAGGCTCACCTAGCCTGGGACAAATTCTGCCTCCACCTTCTTGGCATGGATGGTCTAGTCAATGACACTGCTGCCAGGGAGGGGCTGTTCATCATGGAGAAAGTCTCCCCTCCCCCCTGCCGTGATGAATTTCTGATGTGTGGAGAGGCTCTCTGCTTGACTATGAGCAGGCAGAGGTGGAGCCAGAGGATCAACTGTTGTGCAGATCCTCCAGTAGTAGGCCCTGTGGTTGGGTCATGTAAGAAGTGTGGAGGACTACTTCATTCAGCAGGCTGAAGTAGCTTCCACCAATAGCTCTGCAGCCACTCTATAGCCTGGGAGGGAGGATTCCTTCCTCTCTTTCCCCTGTACCTTTTCCCAGCCCACATTCCAGCTACTCAGGCTGTTGACACACTCAACAGGACATTCATTGCATTTGTTTCCCCTTTTTCTTGTTATTTGAGGTACAGAGAGGAAACAAAAACATTCTGTCTATTCCCAATTCAAGTAATATACAGCAAAGCAACACTGCTTTATTATTGTTTTTAACTGAGCTGCAAGAGAATATGGTGGCTGAGCATATTTACTCAAGGAGTTCAGTCTCCACCCAAGCCAAGTCTGGGCTTTAAAATGGGCTTTCAGAAGTATCAAGCTAAACTGGTGCTTTTATATCGTTCTGTCTGTTATTTAATAGACTGAAATGAAACCTGAATCCTTTAAAATTTAGAATGCAGGTGAAAAAGCTGTCCTCTTCTTGGGTGGCTTTATAACTACCGAGTTCATTTGTAGTGGGTGAAATTCACAGCTGTGTCCTGGGGCAGTACAAGACCTGTGCAGCACTTAAATGCCACTTACGCTGCCTGGAGCAGGGACTATGTCTATATGTGAGTGTGGACAGTGTTTGGCTGACTGTAAGTGCTACCTGATGTAACCAGTAAATAAGATTATGAACAGAATGTGGGAAAATAGGCTGTGTCACCTTATTTTTTAAATTGGCATATAGGATGTAATCACTGAATCAAAGCAATTAATTAAACTTGTTTAAGTTGGATTAAAATCAGATCTTACGCCATCAGCAACAGAAGCAGCTGAGATACCTGCCCATCTTTGTTGTTGTTGTTGTTGAAATTATGTCTTTGAAAAAGGA
Source organism: Natator depressus (assembly GCF_965152275.1). Taxonomy (NCBI): domain Eukaryota; kingdom Metazoa; phylum Chordata; order Testudines; family Cheloniidae; genus Natator; species Natator depressus. Next base: position 94,251,614 of record NC_134235.1, on the reverse strand, counting down.
AAAAATCATTTAGTTTAGAGAATAACTATTCAAGGCAATATCATATTTTCCAGCATTGAAAAAAAAAAAAGAATAAACTTAACAGTATATTGTAGCACAAGACTCTAGCGTGTTGGCTTTGTCTGCACTGCAAATTTTAATATCCATTTTTCGGTAATGGTGCATCTTCCCCAATACTACCAATGGTGAACACAGAGATCAGTTGCATTTAGCACCACGTAATGAAACCCTACATCGTACAGTTCCTAGCAGTGGGGTAAATGTACTACTGAAAACAAGTATTCATTTGCACCCTAAGTGACTGTTATGTCCCGACAGATTCTGTTCTGACATGCATGGCTACACAACTCCCACTAAAAGCAATGGGAACTGCTCGCATATAGCAGAAGGCAGATATTGGCTGATACTCTATAAACAAAGCCTTTGTGGCCCCAACATAACTAACAGGATTAATGAGTATTCTTCAGCAGAATCAGTTATGTTATTTTACTGATAATTAAATTACAACAAAAAGTAGTTACCGAGTGCAATATATTTGAGTTTGTAATTTCACTGGTGGTAATAGTGTGACTCTGTGCCTTCTCCTTAAGGAACCAATTAAGCCAAAGAAATAACAAGTTGTCCTCTGCTGCTGCCATTGGAGGTCAGATTTGAAATGGGCCACAAAAGCTTCATAAAATTTTAATCCCAGCAGGAACTGGGAACACAACAGTTTTGTCTGTTTTAGTCATTTCTTAATTATTGACTGTACAAAAATCAAAGAGGACAAAGGTGAAGGACAAACCACAGCTAGAATAATTTATTTGGCTTTGTTGTTGTTGTATTTTTACTTTGGGGATTTTGGACCCTTTCAGATGTAGGCTAGTGAAAGGGGGAGATGAAAGGCTGTATCATGTTTTAATGTGTATTAAATCTAACAGCATGAAAGTTAAAAAGAAAACACCCCGAAAACTAATGAGCGAAACTCGATATTTTAAACAGTGTCAACACTTTAGAAATTACAGTGCCAGTAAAATTCTGATGGAAAATATGATCACTCAAATAACTTTATCTGGGCCTTTTTGTTGCTCACTTATTACTCCTGTGGGAATTCTGCATGCATGCATAGTTAATAAGCCATGCATATTTTTCATTTTTTTGCACAGAACTAAGCATCTGTTGAAAAGTTGCTGCAGTTCCACCTTTTGCCTACCAGAGGGTGCTGTGGTGACAGAACACCGCAGCAGCTCCCAGGCAGCTAGGGAAGAGAAAGAGCCTTCAGAGCCTTCTTCACAACACCTGTAGGACAAGGTCAGGAGACAGGGGCTATAGGGAGACAGCATGGGGCTGCTGGGGTGTCAGACAGGGGCTCATAAGGGAGGGGGTGCAGGGCTACAGGGGGATGGGAGGAGTGGGTGTCTGTGTGGAGGTGGAGGGACACATGTTGATAGGACTATAACAGGGTTTAAAAGAGAACTGGATAAATTCATAGAGGTTAAGTCCATTAATGACTACTAGCCAGGATGGGTAAGGAATGGTGTCCCTAGCCTCTGTTTGTCAGAGGGTGGAGATGGATGGCAGGAGAGAGATCACTAGATCATTACCTGTTAAGTTCACTCCCTCTGGGGCATCTGGCATTGGCCACTGTCGGTAGACAGGATATTGGGCTGGATGGACCTTTGTTCTGACCCAGTATAGCCATTCTTATGTTCTTATGGTCTGATGGCAGGGGGTGCAAGGACACATGGGGTGAAGGAACACATGGGGACAGTGGCAGATGTGTCTGACTGAATGGGAGAGGCTAGGGGTCAGCAGGGTCTGCATGGGGTAAGCTCCCTAACAGTCCCTCCCCACCCCCGCAAATAACCTGTTCCATTCTTTTCCCACCCACACCTAACAACCCTCCAAGTTCACACCTGGGCTCCGTCCCAGAAATTACTTCCCTCTCCCTCAGCTCCTCCATTACCCCTGACTCCCCGAAGCCTATGCACTGCTTCTGAGGGGTGCAGGAAATACCTTTCTGTATTGTAGTTTAAATGAATTTATTACTCAGAGTTCTGATTTATTAATTTATTAATAAAGTAAGGAATCTATTTGTCAAAGAACATTTTCTGAATTTTTTTTGTCTGTATTGTTACAGACATACTTGCTGACAGGCATTTTTAAATAGATGACGAAAAATAATTAAAACTGGTATGATTATATTGTGTTATTTTGACAAATAAAATATGCAGAATTTTGCAGAATTTGAAAATACTGTGCACAGAATCTTTAATCTGTTGGCACAGAATTCCCCCAGGAATAATTTATCTTCTTTAGGCTAACTAGAACTGGAGCACTCTGTTTAAAAACACATCAAACTATTTGTATGTACATACTCTATGGGTTATATACCTCATGGTAATACTACTAAAATTGGAAGTTACCAAGGATACCTTGGACCTCTGGAGGTGTTTCCATTTTTGAAGATGATTCATGTTAGGACTTGATCTAATATGTGAGTGTCCCTACATATTATTACTTTTAATATCAGAACCCATTTAATATCTAAGGAAGTACATATACTGGGTATTTCATTTATAAATTATCCAGTGCAATCCCTGATACCAAGTATTTAGACTATCTGAAATAATTGTATTCTGAGTAGTAATAATTACTGAGAGATTAGAAATGAGGCATGCTTTAAAAATTAATAGATACCACTAGAAATAGGCTGAACAGTATTAATATATTAGGAATAGTTTTAAATCCAGGTCTATTTGGAACCTGAGGGATGAATAAGTGTTTCGTTTTCTGTGCACCACTTATTACTTCTATACCTGCTGCTGATCCATTGAGTACTTTTACTTGATTGTCCTATCGTGATCAATCTTGCAAACACTTCTATAAGGCAGAGTGCTTACTCCCAAAAGGAGTCATATTTTTGTCAGTGATACTCACAGTAGTAAGCACTACACATGGTAGGAGGGATTTACAGGATATGGCCCATAGACTTTATAATAAAGATATGATCTTAGTCTTTCCTTGGTAAGACTGATTTTGACATGCAACCACCTCATCTTTTGCCATATGTGTTTCTCTGAGATAGGAGAATACTTTTTAATGAAATGTTTGGGGTAATCACATGAACCATCCTTGAGGTATGACAATGCAGAAAACAAACAAAGAAACACAGGCTGTAAAACTGGTTAAAAGTTAATTGTCTAACATCACATGAAGTACCAGTTGATTCAGCAAACTGGTGGAGGGATAGCTATGCCCCACTGTGGAGATGGTGGTGTTTGCATCAATAGGGGCATGACTAATCTAGGGCACTTTAAATTGAGGTTGGGGCAGCATATGAGTCCTGATGATAGAGGCTTCCTGGGAGACGTACTGTATCAGTGTGCCTCCCAGATGACCTGGCTCCATTTTTGGAGTTGTGTAGACAGGGGTGAAAGTAAGTCGAGTGACTTACCGGTACTCTGGGGCCAGCTCTGGCCCCCGGAAGGGACGGGGCCAAGGGCAGAAGGGGCAGGGTTGAGGGGGTCAGAGCCAGCCCCAGCCCACCCTGTAAGATAAGTGCCCTCCCCCACCGGGGTAGCAGCAGCAGCCCGGGGCTCCAGGGGCTATTTAAAGGGCCCAGGGCTCCCCTCTTCTACCACCCTGGCCCTTTAAATAGCCACCGGAGCCCTGCGGTGGCAGAGGCAGCTGAAGCCCCGGCCCTTTAAATTGCCCCTGGAGCCCCCGCTACGCCAGGGCTCTGGGGGCTATTTAAAGGGCCTGCCGCTCCCCTGCTTCTACCGCCTTGGCCCTTTAAATAGTCTCCAGAGCCCTGGAGTACCGGTGGCGGGGCTCCAGTGGCTATTTAAAGGGCCCGGGTGGTAGAAGCAGGGGAGCCCCAGGCCCTTTAAATAGCTGCCGGAGCCCTGCAGCTGCTACCCCAGGGCTCCAGCAGTGGGGCTCTGGAGGCAATTTAAAGGGCCTGGGGCTCCCAGCCACTGCTGGGAGCCCCAGGACCTTTAAATTGCCCCCTGGGGAATCCGGGCTGCCCGAGTACGGTGCACCGGCTCTTGCTGGTACGCCGTACCAGGGCGTACTGGCTTACTTTCACCTCTGTGTGTAGACATCATATGGGAGTTGCAGGTAACTTGTATTGCAGCAACTTGAGGGATAACAATTAGTTCATATACTATTCTATGGCACTCAGCACTGTAGAATCTAAACATCTCACAAATATTAATTAATTTATCCTCACAACAACCTGGTGAGGTAAGGAAATATTATCTCCATTTTACAGAGGGGAAACAGAGGCAAGCAGGACTAGTCTCATCTGCAAAAGAAAATAATCCATTGGCCAGAAAACAATAGTTCTGTTTCTTGAAACATTGATCTGTTTTGAAATTTGTTTTCATTTGAACGTAGAACGAAAATGAGACCTTCTGAAAAATTTCACAAAATGGAGAGAAAGAGACTTTCTTAGTCTACAACCTGATGGTTACGCCACTGGCCTGTTAGAGACCAGGTTCAAGTCCTGGCTCTGTCTGATTTGGAGCAGAGACTTGAACCTGGGTCTCCCACATTCCAGGCCAGGGCCTAAGTATTGGGGTCCCTAGGCACACACTCAGGGTGCAAGTCCTCTGTCTAGCACCCTGTCCTGAGAGCTTAGTCTACATGAGGGATGGGCAATAATTTTCGCAGGGGGACCACTCCACAAATTTTGGTAAGTCATCACGCGCTGCACATTTCTACTATATCAGTGGAGGGGGTGCGGGCTCTGGGAGGGAGTTTGGTGCAGGAGTGGGGCTCTGGGCTGGGGCAAGGGATTGGGGTGCAAAGTGCAGGCTCTGGCCAGGAGGCACTTACCACTAGCTTCTCCTGGCCAGCAGCACAGCAGGACTCAAGCAGGCTGCCTGTATGCCGTGGCCCCACGGTGCTCCCAGAAGCGGCTGTGGCCGGCTGATGCTGGCACGTGTCTGCACACCCCTTGGGGGGAGGGGGAAGCAGGTCTCCTTGCACTTCCCGTGCCCGCAAGCACCGCCCCCGCAGCTCCCAGTTTCCAGCCAATGGGAGCTGTGAGGACAGTTTTGCGGATGGGGGCAGCACATGGAGTTGTGAGATCACAAGGGGGCTGGACAGAAATGTTAGAGGGGCCAAATCCGGCCTGCGAGCTATATTTTACCCACCCCGGTCTACATGGTCCCTCTACCCACTCCCTGGAACTGGTGCTGATTCCTCTGGCTTTCCTGTGGCTTAAATATACCCTCTTCCCAGAATTTTGGTGCGAGCCTTCTGGTTTACCTCTTCAAGGTAGGTAGGGATAGCATATAACACAGAGACACTTTGCTCTGAAGTCTAACACGTTATAGCTCTTAACTTAATCACACAAGAAAAACACAGTTCTACATAAAAATAATAAATGTTACATGCTCACCTCACACTGGCTCACTCTTCCCTTGTGTTTGGGGGCCTCCTGAGTTCAGGTAGGCAACAGCTTCTCTCATCTTGAGCTGGTCAAAATGGCTGAAGAGAGCAAAGAGATCAGCTCCTGTCATTTTGAAACCTTCCAGGACCCTATGCTGGGTGAACTCCTGTTCATTCCCAACAGGTGACCTCATTTCAAGGCTAACTCTCCCCTGACAAACCATTTCTTCTGGTTGTTAGCTAGTCTACTGTCAATGGGGTTTGTGTTTCAATAGAGGATGATCCTGATCCGGTGGGTCTCCATTTTCAGCCCTGTACCACTACCCTTTGGAATTTCAGTCCAACATGGAGGTAAAGAGACCACTGAGAAGGCAGCTTGTCCCCACATTCTAAATGGAGTTTGCAGCATGATAAAAATACCGAGAGTTCATGTTCTCACATAGAATTCATAAAGTGTACAGGCAGATTCCCAAATCACCACACAGCCCTCTGTATCTTGTCAGAAGTAATGGGACATGAGAAATGCTCAGTTTCCTGGACTGCAGAAACCCATGATGTGAACAGGAATTGTTTTAGACTTGCTTGTTTTGAGGGATTATACATTTCCTCTAACCATGCTGTGGAGAATAAGGGAATTATGTGCTTTTTGAAAAACCATATGCATCTTAGTTTCTCTGTGTGTGATATCAACCTGCCTGAATGCATAAAGTTAAATCAAAGTACACTGTAAGAGGGAAACCAACAGGAAACAAAACAATGGCAAAGATAAGGTGCTATTGTAAGGAATACCAAAGGTCCTTGGGGAACCTATTTAGGGGGAAATAATCACCAGTCTAGCATACAATAGGCTAGCAAAGTTCACTCTTTCCAGGCTGAACATATGATTAAAGGGTATAAAAACTTAAAGATGCTAGTCTAGGCAGGACAATGGGGAAGGGGGAGAGAGAAAGGATTGTAAGCAGACTGAGGCTTCTGCTTCTCCTTCTCCCAGGCTAGAAATAGAGGTAAACTGGGCTGAATGGAGCTTATTAAAGCTTGCAAGGAAAGTCTAAAGTTCAGGCAAGGTGAAACATGCATATAGGCCTTTTTTGTTTTATACCTATGCTCCACATACTTGATACCTTTGGGTGAAAGAATAAAATGCTTTGTTTTGAAGAAGCTGGTTTTGAGTCCTTTAATCAGCTTATTGGTTACAAGCTTCCAGAGGAAAAGGTTTACAGGTGTTAAACTCAGTTGGGCTTGTTGGATTAATGTGGCTGGGAAACAGCCCAGAGATCCAGTTTAAGAGTTGTTGGACCACATGTTTCTTCTACCCTTGAGGAAGGTGAAAGCATCCAGACTTGTAACCTGAGGGGTACACTCAAGAGGACAAAGGGGTATCTAAAGCATATTTTGCCAATATATATGACACATGTAAACAAGAGAAATTACAGCTTGTCACCTACATAGTGCACTATGTGTCTTGCGCATTATCATCTAATTTCACATAGATAGTTTAAGGTTCATGTGTCCCAAACAAAGGCCATCTTGTCTTGTTGATAACCAAAGAGATCTTTGCATTTACCAGAAAAGCACTTCTGACCATTGGGATAGGGAGCATCACCACTACTGCCATTGGTGCTTTTATATATTTATACTGGAAGGTGAAAACTAGGGCAGCTAATGCCTGAAGTGGTGGTGTGATTAGAGTAAAAATTACATTCTTAGGTGACTTTTGCAGTTCAAATACTGAAATCCCAAACCTATCAGGAGGCAGTTTGGTGGCATGCAATGAAGCTATGTCAATGAATTACACTGAATATTGTCGCAGGCTAAACTTCATTTAGAAAACATCCCAAGTAATACAATGAGATCTTGTAGTTGGCCAGATTGCTCGTCTGATCACCCAAAAGCTTATTGGAACACAAGCTTAACTTTACTTTGGCTTTACAAAATATTCTCTAGCCATTACGGATTCTACTTCCTAGGATTTGATTTCAAATGCTTCATTCTAGCTACAGCAAGATTCTTCTGAGTATTTCCAGGAATAGATTTCTTATAACCAAGTCTTTCGGGACCAACAATTCATTATACCACCACAGTACTAGTTTCAGATTCAGACGAAAAGAAACCAAATTAAATTAAGTGTTTTGGGTGATTAAAAAAACTATTTTCTTTGAGGGATTACACAACAACCACAAAACCTTGGGTAGAAATGCTGAGCTTGAGCTTTGTCCTAGAAGTGAAAGCTCAGCACTTCTCTCGAGAGTGTATATGAAAGAGGAAGGAGGATCGAGAGAATTTGTCCATTTATATCACCCATTCAGAATTCCTTGCTTTTATTGATTTAGATGCCGTAGCTTATTTCCCCCTCCCCCTCCAAAAAAAATTATGAATCCTACCAAGTTATGCTGAGCAATTCTGGGCACTTGGGATGTTTTTGTCAGTGCAATAAAAATTGAAGATGACCATAAATCTTTTGATTATTTTCAGATGAGACTCTTTTCCTCAACACAGCATTTCTGACATAGGAGTAGATACGCGTATGTGTGTACACACACAAAGAAAGTATGACAGTGGAGAGAGGAAAAAAAGGATAGACATGAAAAATAGCTGCAGCTAACTGTACCCAGCATTAATTCCAGAAGAAAAATCTAATCCAATTTTTAAATGTTACTCTCTTTTAGATGAATAATATTAGGAAACTGCCAAGAAAAGAGAGAACTACCTAATAATTCATGCCATGAACCCGGTATCTGTGACCATTTTAAATGAACTCCAGATTTACCCTTGGCCGTAGGCAATACTAGTGTCCACTGTGAATCAAGACAGACCATTCCTGTACATTGATCAGTGTACATGAAAATGTTGCTTTTGTCCTTACTGTTCAGAAACTTTTCTTTAGGCAACAAGAGGGAAAATATATTTCATATTTCCACAGCATGTAGCCCAAAGCCAAAATGTCACCTCTAGCCTTCTTTTTTATTCCCAGCATGTACTTTCAAAAATAATGTTTGGGGTTTTTGGTTTGATTTATAACCAAGTCTCTGTCACATCAGCACCAACTATGTGTCCAGATCTGCAGGATGTTCATCCATCACTGGGAAACACGATCAATGTCTAAAAGATGGCTCCTGAAAGTAGAGAATAGGAAGGATGATGGATGATATAACTGATATCACTTCTTTAGCAGGGGTAAAAGAAGAGCAGGGGTTCTGTGTGGGTGACATATGATGAAAACAGCTGTTCATCTTTTCTGATCTGGAGGGAGCTGAGCATGGGATGCTACAAGTGGAATAACTGTCATTTTGGGATCTTCAGGGATTGAACAGAGATCCTCCAGAGCAACCATCATTAGTCACTCTAACTGAGCTAGTCTGGAGATATAGCACTCCATCTTGAACTGGGACAAAAAATAAAATCAAGAAAAAATTTATAAATCAAAATTAAAACAAAAACAAAAAACAAACAAAAATAGATCACATTAATTGAAATGTTACATTTCAATCATTTATAAATATTTTATTTGTACATTTACCTTTTTGACTTTTTTATTATAAATTAACTTAAATTTAAAAATTAAAAATTATTTTGAATTCAAAAATTGACCTTTTATTTTTCAAAATATTTTTGAAACGGGAAATTGGTTAAAACCAGTCCTTTCCTATGTAAAGTTTGGGTTTTTATGAATCAGCATTTTCCAATGGAAAACACAGTCTCCTTAAGGGCACTTAGAGTTCAAGCCTTCAACAACAATACATTTAGTGAGGATCCATAAGGCTGAATGTTTGAGGCAACATAGTGTAACGGCTTTATCGCAGGCATCTAAAAGCTCTCTAGGGTTATTATTCGGAGCTGATGTAGCCAGTTTAATTGGGGATGACTGTGTGGCCACTGCCAGTCTGTGGCCAAGCAATGTCCCTTGCTGATCTCAAATCTGATCTTCAGAGTGTGTGGGGACTTAATCTCCAAGGTGGGAAATATGACCAAAAAGTGGCAGCTGGTGGTGACCAATGATGACTTCAATCCTCTCAAGGCCAGTTCTCAATAATAAATTCCTAATACTTATGCCTAATCATTGCCACTTGTAACATGTATGATATTCTTCCAGCCTCCTGATGTTCTGTTTAAGCAGCCTCCACATTTCAAATCTGTATAAGAGGATAGAAGTATGCAGATTTGATAAATACATACTATTGAATATAATTTCACCTTCTTTTGGCTCCAGACCCTATGCAAGGCCTTACTGGTTGAGGCTGCTAAACTGATTCTCCTCAGAATGTCTGTCTGGATGCACCCATTTGATGACAATTTATGCCTAGATAGGTGAAATCATCTACTACTTCCATAGTTTGTCAAGCAGCACAGATATCTTGTATCACAACTTTTACGTCAATGCTCCGGATTTTTGTTTTTGATCAAGAAATCCTTAATCCAAGGGTAGCTGCCACATGCTGGAAGCTTTTTAGTGTATCTTTAAGGTTGTTTGCATCCTAGCCAAAGAGGATGACATAATTTCTATAATCCAGGTCCATAAAAAGCATTAATTTATAATGGTATTTGTGGAGATATGTTCAAGGAGCCAATCCACTGTGCAACAGAAGAGGGGTGGGGCCAGGACACATCCCTGCTTCACTCTGGAGCTAGTGTAAAACCTGTCATATCCTATATGTCCCTCATCACATCTAAACTCCTGAGTCATTATGTAGATCTTGAATTAACCTCCGGACAATGTCAGGAATGCCTGTGTCTTGTAGGGCCTTCTACTGACAGAATTGAGGCTGTCTTTAGGTCTACATATGTTGCTGTCAAAGTATGATTGAATTCGTGATGGATCTTTGATAAAAGATATAGAGCAAGTATAGCATCCATTGAAGATTGCCTTGTATTGAGGTCTCATTGCTCTGGGTGATGATGTTTCACAAGGAGAGGCTGGAGCTGGACAAGTAGGACATGTGCAACAACACTTCTGGGAACAGAAAGCAGAGTTATTGGCCTGCAGCTGCCGTACTCAGTGCATGGGCCTTTTCCCTTTCCCTTCTTTCCACTCTGTGGTAAAATGAGGCCTGGTGACATCTGATGACACACTCCACTGGTACCGTCCCAGTAGTCCAAAGCCCAGACAAAGAAGTTGGTGTAAAGCTACATTTACAGGCTCTATGGTACAGCTCAGACGTTCAGATGTCCCATCTGGGCCAGCAGCTTGCCCACTTCACAGTTTCTTTTTATGGTAGAACAAACATCTTCCAAGATAGGTACATCTACTCAAGTTTCAGGACCAGGGATTGCCTCTGCTACTAATGAGTCCAAATCTGGGAATACAGCTGCTTTAGAATGGCTAAGTTCAGTTTTATAGTATTCTTTCCATCTTTACAGGACTTCTTGGGCTGTGCATGTTTTACCATCAGCCATATTTATCGGCATAAATCCCATGCGCTCTTCAGTTTTGGATCAAAGTGATTGAAGAGCTTTAAATGGAGGCTATAATTTATTCAGTCTTATTCCCTCTTCTCTCTTTTGCCAGGTTCTCAAAATTAGCTTCATGATCCACTTTTTCTCTTGCTGGAAAAATACTTTCTAAATATTCACATTCATCAGCATTGTCGCATTGCCTGGCTTCAAATTTCTTTTGAAGAATTTGAAATATCTCAACAGGTACCCAAGGGCATTGATTTTAGCATTTCAGTGTAGGGGTGGCAACTATGGCTTCTTGGATGACTGTGTTTACGGCAGTCCAAGCTAAATCTATGTCATTTGTGAGAGCGCCAAGTGCATTGAATTTGTTATGCACTGTGATGAGTACTTGTTAGCAAGAACTGAATTGTCACAGACATATTGTGCCTTATGACAGGTTTCAGAGTAGCAGCTGTGTTAGTCTGTATTCGCAAAAAGGAAAGGAGTACTTGTGGCACCTTAGAGACTAACAAATTTATTTGAGCATAAGCTTTCATGAGCTACAGCTCACTTCACACTGAATGCATCTGATGAAGTGAGCTGTAGCTCACAAAAGGTTATGCTCAAATAAATTTGTTAGTCTCTAAGGTGCCACAAGTACTCCTTTTCTTATTGTGCCTTATGTGTCATAACAGGCTCACTCATGTGTTGAAATTAGGAGTACTTGCCATTTTAGCAACAAGGAGACAATGGTCAGTATTTGCTGGGTCTTCTGCGCCTCTGTAGACCTAATATGACCTTACGATAGTGTGATTCTGGACCAATATATGATCCAGCTCCTTCCTCATCTGGCTTTCATTGGATATCCAAGTTTACCAACGCATATCAAAGCACCTGAATCAACAAGCAATGATGGTAATATGATGAAAAGCACAAAAGAAGAGAAATCTCACAGAGTTTTCATTTATTGTTCCAGAGCAGAATCGTCTGAGAATAGTCTCAAAGTCATTTCTGGAACAACTTGGTGTCGCATTCATATCTCCAACTCTAAGTTTGTCATGCAGCAGAACAGATTGCATCACTGCTACTAGCTGCTGATAAAATTAATCTTTATTAGTGTCAGTAGCATCCCTGGTGGGAGTGTAGGCTACAATGGCGGACAGCTGCTTATGGTGATGCATCAAACTGGCATATGGCAGTCAATCAGAAATAGGGAGCCGTCTTGAGAGTTATTTATTAAAGGGTGGCTGGAGCATTACCATCACCCTGTTTGTGTAGCTGGTTCCTCCAGAGTACAATAAACTTGCATACTCCAAAGAATGTTGAACATTTTTTATGAGTCTCACCTCCGTTACCCCAGCAACTACAATGTTGTATCTTTTCAACTCTCCAACTAATGAAACCTGGTACCTAACCTCATTTAGGTTTAGTACATTCCAGGTAGCTAATGTGGAGTTCAGCCTAAAGTATGGACTAGGCCTTCAGTTTTCTTGGGGTGGAATCCCACAATTTTCTTTGTCCAGACCTGGCTCTTCAGCTGTAGACTTCTGCAATTCACTGTGATCACCTCAGCAAATCGGAATTCAATTCAGCCCCTGCAGTTCTTTTCTCTAAGGGCATTTGCAGGGATCACCAAGTCACCAGCCACCTTCATAAAGCAGAGTATTATTTATTCAGAACAAAAGCATTTCAGATAAAACATTTCTTAAAACAGTTTACATCTTATGCACCTGCCTAGCTTACCAGGTGGCACCCGTCTTCCCCATGAACACCCTGGCTGGTCGAAAATACTTCAAGTCCTCACACAAGGCCTGGTTCTGTTGGTCATAGTCTCATGCCTATCAGTTCTCAGATGGTGTGAGAGACCATCTGACTCCCAGATCAGAGCTAGTATTTGTATACACTATCAAGGCATTGGTATTCTTAGGCTTCTTGAACCTGTTCAAATCCAATCTATGAGCTTCCTCCCCAAGGAGGGGGTCTCGACTTGTTAGCTGCATTGTTTCAATATTGGGAACTTGCATTAATTACCCTACATTGACTTAAGTTCCTGCAGAGAGCATTGCTTATCTGACCCATTTAACCAGAAATGCAATTATTAGCAAGCCCATACAGATACTCATAACATGTACAATATTAATACAATGGTCTTTGAATATTCTACGAATCCGTAGCATCTGTCACTCTATACTCTGTTGAAAACATAGAAATCCCAACTGTCCAATACTGCGCAGCAGTATTTTCTAACTCTAGTTGTTAGTAAGACATCAGGCCTTAAAAGCACATAATTCTCATTACCCTCTTGCCTTTTCCTCCTCAGTTCAGTTCTAACCTCTGTTTAGTGACTGCTATGTGGAGAATTGTTACAGCTGGAATCAAAGCCATATCCCCCCTGTGAAAGCTCTCTCCCTCTGCTTCCAAATGGTATAAACTTCAAGCATTAAGCTCTAACGCTAGGAGTTCATGAGAATACTGAATGATAAAATCATGTCAGAACTTAAGGCAAGGGGTGTGGAAAGAATGCAATGTGGTAAATTACAGTGCACTCATTTTAAAGTGTGAACCCACCAAAATAATTAGCTTGGATACCCATGATGCTTCTGACATTATAAGCACCTCATGTTATAAGGCAGCTGCAATGGCCACATGAAGTTGCATGGAAATAAATATTTGGATGTGGGGGGAAAAATAATCCCCAACATTCACTTAATGAGGACATTGACCCTCCTTTAAAACATGGAAACAGCAATTGCTTATGACAGCACCAGTAGCGGGGGAGGGGGAGAAGGAAGAGGGGGAAGCCTCTGCACAGCAGGCTTTGTTGCAAAAGGTACAAATATGAACCTTTGTTTTGTGGAACTGCTGAGAGATTTTACATTGATATTCACTAAGAAAAATATTGAAAACAAAATTAAGGCCCCTATTCTGCAGCCATTATTTGGCAGTAGAACTATTCGTATGAGTAAACACTACTCAGTGCAAGAAAGGTATGTAGCATCTGACCCTAAATTAAGTGACCCACACATTTTATGGTCAATGTTTTGTAATTTTCCCTGGACCAGAAAAATACTTTGGTAGACTGATATAAAATGTTTTCAGGATCAGAACATCTTCTAAGCACTGTTTCTGCACCTGTGATCAGCTCAAAAATATGTTACTCTCTGAATTCTAGCAGGATAACATTCACTCAGTTTTACCGTTATCACCGCTCACCTGCTTGCAGTAGCACAAGTTCAAACACTATCTACAGTATCCAGGACCAGCAATTAAATTGGATGTGTGTCTATACTGCAATGCGGGAGGAAGACAAAATACATGCATTAGGGAGGTGGTATCGCCACTGTGAGATTGTAGTAAAGCATACTGTGCTAGGACCCAGCCAGTTGACCCAATTTTTGCTGGTCCTTTGAGGATCTCTATTGTTTCCCAGTAAAGTAGGTGGTTTGTGGAAGAATATATAAAAAAGTAAGAAGTTTTCATTTTAGAGAAAATGTTACTGAGGCTGATCACTTCTCAAAAAATATGGCATGCTATTTTTTGGATAGGACAAAGGAGAATGAATTGAGAGGTCAAATCTCAGTCATATTTTTGGGGACTTGAACATTTGGGGGACAGTGATGCATCTTTAGAGCTTGTTTAAGGATCGGGTTTTATTTCCATTTTATTTTTTTGCAGCAAATAACAAAAGCATTCAGTAGTGTCCCCACATCCATTGGAAATGGATGTAAGTTATTAGCACCGTATAGGGGAGAAAAAAATCAGTAGGTAAGAAATAAAATAGGTTTTCTCAGAACAACTGATGCTCCAGGTCATAGGACACAATGTCCACAGAGTAAAATGAGACTCAGCTCTCTTTTGAGAAGCCATTGACATAGTCCAGAACCCCGCCCCCCCAACATTGTAAATAGGATACATTAAGGTTTAATTATTCAATCAATTTTCTTAAAAAGGAATAATGCGGCAACCTCACCCTAGGGCTTGTCTACATGTTAGTCTGTACTAGAGGGGTGTAAATTCCAGCGCATGCTAGCATATTGCGCACTACTTGCCCCCTGCACACTAAAAGTTCTTTACTGAGCATTAATGTAACCACAAAGGCTAGTTAGTGTGTGACACGCTAGTGCACACCTCTCTAGGGCAGACTAATGCACCATACATACAAGCCCTGAGGGAGTAGGGCTGAGATGAAAAAGAGCAAGGAGGAATTTCAGAGCTTGCGGTTTAGTAACACATTGTGCTATTTATTTATTTTATGTTTAATCCTGTGACTTTGTGCCACACTGCAAGAAGCAGCTGCAGTAGTTATCAGCACTTCAAAGGGTCATGAAAGTGCATACCATCAATTGCAGACCAGTCAAACTGACAACGAAGCAGCAGCCTGCCAGAGGCTGAAAGGAGAGGAGGGAGAGAATGAATGAGTGAATTAAAGAGTGAGAAGATAGGAGAAAGAAAGTGGGTTATATCACTTAACTCAGTGACATATGAATTCTGAAGCTAAATGTTTAAAATTAGGAATTGAAAGTCAGGCTGCCCAACATAAAGTTAGAGTCAGACAACTAGCTGAGGGCAGGTCTACACTTAAAACACCACAGCAGCGCAGCTATACCGGTGCTGCTGCACTGCTGTAGCACTTCAGTGAAGACGCTAGTTGGCTGACGGGAGAGCTTCTCCTGTTGGCGCAGTTAATCCACCTCCACCAGAGGTTGTAGCTATGTCGAAGGGAGAAGCCCTCCTGTTGACATAGTGCAGTCTACACTGGGGGTTAGACTGATATAACTGTGTTGCTCAGGGGGGTGGATTAGTGACGTAGTTATACCAAAATAAGTTTGTAGTGTAGATCTGCCTGAGCCAACAGCTAATTTAGAGAATCAGCCAACCATAGTGTGCAAAATGAAAAAGCAAGATAAGAAACCTGGATATCAGGAATCACTAATTCCCAGAGCTGGTTCCACCATAGAGACAGAATGGGCAGTCACCTAAGGGCAGCAAAATGTTTAGTGACTGTTTATTGTGCGAGCGAATGTGAGACTGAGAGGGGGAGCACATTTTCCAGGTTGCCTGGGGAGCAACAACTGTAAAGCAAGTGCTACCAATTCCAGGGGGAATTAAAGAGTAAAAGCTAGAGATCCCGTCAGCTAAATGCAAGAAGGCAATTAGAGCTAAGGAGTAGGCAGAGTCTGAAATGACCTTGCAAAAACACGGTGAGAATCATAGGAATTATCTCCCCGTACATGCTTTGCATACCACATTTTGTATATTTGTGTTATTTTGCAACTTTCCTTTACAAGAGATATCCTGAAGCTGGACAGGAAGCTTCTGGAATCTGGTCACTTCTGATTGAGGCCTCCAGTCGTTAGCAACCCACCACTGTTCCCTCCTTACAAACCCTATCCTCTCAAATGCTGGGCCATCACTGAATCTGAGTGGCCATAGAATCAGCTCATTCTAAAGCTAAACTGCATCATAGCACCCCCAGCTTTCTATACCATCCTAGTTTCTTAGAACAATAAATAAAAATAGTCTTAACTTTATCATGTGCTGCCTATTTTGCATCCTTTTGCATACAGTAGTCATTTCAAACAAGTCTTTGGACACAGTTTGTATTATGGATTAAATTTTCATAGTAGTGTGTGAGGAATTACAAATGTGTGGTAAATCCCTTTATTGTTAAAGTTGAGTCTCTATTCTTCCCTTTCAAATTTGTTGTAGCCCTACCACACTTTTTTATAAGTTCCTGATAACATAAGGCTATTGTACTTTGCAAACTCTAGTGGCTTATATCACACACAGAATTCTTGACTTTCCCAAACAGCCTAGTTCAGCAGTTCTCAGTTCAGTGGTTTATCATTTTATCAACACATATGTGGCCCACACTGTGTTACATAGAGCACAAGTTGAGAACCACAGTATGCTCCCCTTGCTAACCGCACAGACACCTTTGCCCATTGCCCCCTGCCCAGAGACCTCTCCACAGAATGGGGCCAGGAGAGGAGACCCGGGCATGGGGCCAGGCAACTGGGACCCAGATCCTGCCACGTGGGCTGGGCTGGGCAGAGCATCTGGGACCTGGACTCTGCCACATGGGGCCAGACAGGCCAGGGCAGCTGCGAAACGAACCCCGCCATGCAGAGCCAGGCTGGGCAGTCAGAACCTGGACCCCCGCCGCAACCTGGGATCTGCTGCGCCAGGCCGGGCAGCTGGGACCCCTGCCGTGGGGCCAGGAGTGGAGCCCCATATAAAACCGGGGGGGAGGGTTAGCACCCCCGCAAACCCCTAGTTCCCACGCCTATGCTGTTCAGCGCCCCCCACAATCCTCCCCAGAGACCCACTCTCCCACACCCTGCCCCATTGCAGTCGTCATCAGCCCACTACAGGGAGGAGCGCTCCAGCAAGGCTGCTTGAAGCTGTCTCCCCTTGCCATACCAGAGCGGTAATTTTTGAATTTTTTTTAGTACACAGCTGGGCTGCAGCTTGGCTGCAGCTGTGTGCTAATTGGGCCGCATGTGGCCCATGGGTTGAGAACAACTGGCCTAGTTTGTTGGAGATCACTACATTAATTTTGAGAAGTTGCAGCTACATCACACGTCATAAACTATATATATAGGACTAATGCCCAA
The DNA here is from genome assembly GCF_965152275.1 of Natator depressus. Classification (NCBI taxonomy): domain Eukaryota; kingdom Metazoa; phylum Chordata; order Testudines; family Cheloniidae; genus Natator; species Natator depressus. Next base: position 94,234,242 of record NC_134235.1, on the reverse strand, counting down.
CTTTCTCTCTCATCCCTACCTCAGCTTTAATAGAAGAAAAATAACTAACGAAGTATAATGGCACTTAAATATGAGGGCATGTATTTGCAGAATCCCAGGTACATAAATTATATTTGTCTAATGGATTCTTCTTGCTGTTTTTTTGTTTGAGTAATTTTAGGCCACATCTGCTCTCCTGCCAGATTCTACGAAGTTGCACAATTAAGCTAAGTAAAAATGAAAGAGAATCACTTCCATTAGAAGAACCAAACATTTATTTTGAGAAAAAAATGGAAAGAGATAGTAGTTCTATCTATTCAAAATTGTCAAGTGGATACACCGGGAGGAAGAAAAGCCTCCATTGCTTCAGTATTTATGACCACAGAAATCCTGTCTTTATTCTGCAAGTACCGACTGTGTCAAATACAATACTTATCATCAGAACTGATGAGAAATATATACAAAGAGGATAAATAACATCTGAATATTCAGTATTCTTGAAATATGCATTAAACATTAGGTAACATTAATAAATATATCAAAGATGCGTGTTAACACTTTAAGGATTATTGAAACATTCACACCGTTTAATTTAAGTGCAGCTCTTTCCTTGCAATAGAGTGATATGCAAGAGAAGAGCCAAAGAGACAGACAAGATTTATAGAAGACATAAACAAGTGATCAATTAAAAATGTAGTTTAGGGACGAAACAATAGAATCAGATGAGGTGGGAAGATGTGTACTTAATATGGAGAATAATAGCACATCAAAGGAATAACTATAGAAAAATCATATGGAGAAGAGATACAGAATTGTAATTGTATGCAAATAAAGTTCCTTTTTCTATTCACATCTTCTCCATGTTTATTAGAACCTTGGAAATTGAAGCTATTTTTATGCAGAGAACATTGTCCAGATGATATGACTTTTCTACGCATTTGTTATTGGGTGTCATGAAAAGGACAGGGGAACAAGATACTTTTCAGTTTTGTTTCCCCATGTATGTAACATGCTGATTATTTAAGAGCTTAAGGAACTTGCATAATAAGACAAATTCCACAGCAGCTTATTTTGTGCCTACAGCATTGGTAAAAACAAAACAACATATCAGCCTAGTTTACATACTTTATACATCTTGGATGAACTTTAATATATATTTTCTACTGAGCTGAATTTTGCTTCAAACTTTTCTTGACCCTTGGCAAACAAAAGTTATTCAATAGTCAATGGACGTTCAGTTCCAGTTCAGCCGATGCTAAAATCCCAGGGTGGGTGCTCTCAAGTAAGACAGCTTTTAATGAGAAATTATACCAAAGGTCAGCACCTGGGGGCTATCATGTCTACATGAGTTTAGAGCTCCCTGAGGGGTTCTAAATTGTGCTTGGGTCTGGACCAGCAATCCTGATGCTATGCAGCCTGACAATAACGCCCACTGAACTCAACAGGAGTCTTTCCATTGATTCAAAGAAGGTGAATCAGACTCCTGCAGGTAATGGGCTGGATTTAGAAAATTGCTCAGTGTTGTCCTAACTCTGGTCCTACTGAAATGAGTGAGAATAGTAACACCGACTTCAATGGCAATGGAGGTAAGCCAATGCTCCAACCCCGTGGGACCTGGATCACATCAAAGCCTGAAAAATTCCAGCGGAAGAGATGTTACCCAGTGAACCACATCATGGTGAACAATTAGAGATGTTCCCAAACAGGAACATGTATCTGAAGCTCCCATACTGTTTAATGATGATTACAAAAATACAAAACTTAAAAGTGTCAGCTCATTTGGCCTAATGCCCCCGCACCTCCAAAGCAGCAGCAAGAAAAACACAAATAATACACGCTCTCCAAACCTATAACAACAGCAAAAATAATAATAAAGAACAGGAAACAAAATAAAATCAAGCCCAACAAGGAAACCTTGCATCCTGATTTGAAACCAACCACTTTGGCCGTTCATTTCACATTGAAGGTGGGCAGCTGGTTAGATGGTAATATCCTGACTAGATGCAGAGGGGAAAAGGTAACGTACATCAACAATGCTAACTGCATAGCTTGAAGCTTTCTCAAATGTCGACGTGGAGCAGGATCTCAGCTGCAAAGAGAAAGTGGGCAAAAACAGTTTTAAGCCATCATTGCTCTCCACTGGTTCACCTCCCCCTCTCCCACCCACAGCATAATTTATAGCAGCTTCAGGGAGGCTCTAAGATTTGCAGATTTGCAACAGTCACTGGGGAGCAGGACCTATGTCTTGATATATTTTTTTATAAGAATGTTATTACTTTTCAATGCATATTATGGATTTTTCTCATTTGATTTCCCAAATAATTTAAATAATATTTTGGTACATCTTAAAAATATTTATATTTGATATTAAAATATGCTTGCAGGCATAGGGGTTTCCCTATGACATCTGCATGTCTTTCATGATTTTCCTAAATTTTTGCCATGGTGAAGACTGAGCCTTAATTGTTAAAGAAATGGGTCCAATTCACAGGTAGGTGAGTGCAGTTCATTCTCTGTCTCATTGAGAAGCTTTGGATCAAACTCCACCAAACATAGCAGCACTCTGCAGCTGTGACCAAAAAAAAAGTAAAGCTCTTGAAAAAGATAATGTGATAATGTGAAGAGATTATGATTCCAGGGTATGGATATGTATGACCTCTGTTTTAATAACAGTAAGAGATGGTTAAGGGAGAATTAAAATGAGCTATTCAAATTCAAGATATGAAATCACATATGACTTATATCATAGCTAGTTACTTTCAGTTGAAAGATAGTTCATTTACAGATAAGAGCTGAGCAGTAACAGGGATTTTTCAGGTGAACGGCAATTCTGAAATACAATAAAACAATTTTGTGTCAACTTGAAAACAAAATTTTTCAAAAAATTCAGTGAATGAAAAAGTAAAACAAGTTTTGATCTGTGAGCATTTTTAACATTTTAAAAAATAAAATGAAGAAAATTTGAAACAAAAGTTATTTTAAATCAAACAAGCAAAATGTTTAATTTTCAAATGTCAAACTAATTGGGTTTTTTAATTTTTTTTTTTGTCAAACAATTTGGCAAAATCAGTACAAATCTGCAAAAAGTTTTGGTGTCACTGAGTCTGCAGTTTTTCTGGAGAAATCCTTTTTGGTCAAAAAATGTTGCCCAGTTCTATAGTGTATGTATTTCTATATAGAAGAATTGTACCATATTCATTTTATACTCCTAATATTGCTGTAAAATTGCAGTGAAAGAAAAACTACGCAAGGCTCACTCTGAAATTTTGCATCGTATCCCTCAGGGGAGCATTAGTGTCCTGAAAACTCATTTTTGTTGCTCTCCTACCAATCTTTCTCTTTATCTGATACATTTATTTAGCCAACAGAATAGCATATCATTATCTGAGTGCATCAACAGTATTTTTTCCTGTAGACTATTCAAACTATATTTATTTCCATTCCCAGTAATTGCTATCCTGCTTGTAATTGCTATCCTGTTGATCCTCAGTGTGTACCTTTTTAGGATATTTGCAGTGATCTGGATTGCTCTGCCTGATGTCCTTTGAGGTCCCCCAGATTTAAAGCTCTGTGGAACAGAGTAGTTTTTAATCATACGGCTCATAAATAATTTTGGTTTTTATTTTATTTAAGTTTTGATCCATTTGTGTTTGCAGCTCCCAAGTTACACTTTCAGTTTGGGATTAAAATGAACTCTCAGCCTCAAAGTGAAAGCCTGTCAGAACCACAGAGCGTTAGTTTATCTTATGTCCAAACCATGTGCAACTGTGCATTTCATAGAAATTCTGTACAGAACTGAGTGAATAATTGATTTGTTTGGTTCAGTGACTGCAAAGATTTCATTTTGGGTCAAATAAAATATTTCATTCGCCCAAAAGCAAAATAAAAAAGGGAAAACTTATTCATTTTGGGTCAAACAAAATGTTTTGTTCAACCTGAAATAATTGTTTGTTTCTTTCATTTCATATTTGAGTGGGTTTTTTTTACTTAAAAAAAATAAAGCTAGCTAAATTTCTAAACAAAACGTTACTTTGAAACAAAAAGTCAATTTCAAAAGTTTCAACTTTTTTAAAAAAGTATATTTTTAATTTAAACTATTTGCCAAATTCAACCTGAATTTGCAAAGAGATTCAGTCCACCCGAATCTGCATTTTTTGGCAAATAAACTATTTGTCTGAATAATCTTGTCCTGCTCTATTTATGTATGTCATCATAAATCAGGCCAAGTTCATTTAAAAATGCCACCTACCCACATCAATGGGTGGGGCAATTTTTTCCTATTATTCTTTATAATTGTCACAATATGAACTGTTGTGAACTTTGTAGCTCCTTCAGTTAATTATGCATTAGAGTTTCCTGTTAGATTTAAGTTTCTCTTATTCCTTACAAAGAGTTGTTATTATAAACTCAGTCAAATATTTCCCCTTTTGTTGGGGGTAAACAGAGTAACTATTTCCCCCCTCAGTAATACAAGTCCAATTTATTAAAAGCTTTTTTTTTAAAAAAAAAGATTTAATCTAAATACTGGGAAGGATAATTCAAAGAAGAAAAGAAAACAATTTGGAATATGTAATGACTTCCTGAAAAGGGAAAGCATTCCATGAATGATCCTTTGATTTATTTGGTACTTACCAAATACAAACTACAGAGTACTCTGCAACAGTTGATTTTGAGTTCCAAAAAGTATGCTAAAGTCTTGTATACCTCACTGGCTGACCTGGGCAAGTCACTTCAGCTCTCTGTGCTTTGGTTTCCTCGTCTGTGAAATGAAAATAATGATACTTACTTTGCACTTTGAGATCTACTGATGAAAAGTAATATAAGAAGAGTTAAGTATTATTGCTAACCCATTAGTAATTATAGACTTCTTAATCAATTAGATTTTAGTCTTGCAAAATGCATGCATGTGCTTATTAGAAAGACAAGGTGGGTGAGGTAATATCTCTTTTTGGACCAACAAGCTTGTCTCTCTCACCAACAGAAGTTGGTCCAATAAAAGATATTACCTCACCCACCTTGTCTCTCTAATATCCTGGGACCAACACAGCTACAACAACATTGCATACAATGATGTATGTGCTTATCTTTGATTTCAGGGGGGCTGCTCACAGTCCATAAAATTAATTGCATGTGTAAATTGTTACAAATTCAGGACCGTTTAGCACTAGCATAAAATATCTAATCATTGTAAAACTATCCTTCCACAGCTATAAGGATACAGGATATAGGGACATAATCATTTTGGATAACGTCTCCTGGCTGATGGTGAAAACAGCAAATAAATGGCAATTTTATATGCAGTTTTACATACCAATTGTCTTGCAAAAATTCAGCGCTATTGAAATTAATCAATAGGAAATGAAGATTCCTGGAGGAAAGGGTAAAGAAGGGTAATTGGATTGGAAGGTCAGGTTTGATGACTATTTTATTCCAGCTACTGCAATCTTCCAGGCAATTACAGATATTTACATTATCTTATTCTGATAATTATATGTAAAATTGCAACCATAGGTTTCAGTCCTGGGCCCCATCATTAGCTGTTTTCATTGCAGCAGCAAAGCAGCCAGACAGCTGCCCTAAAGGCTCAGCCTTGGATTTCCCCTATCATAGCTGTACACCTCCATCCTCCCCACACGTTCAGCATTGGAGACAGGAAGAGAGGGCACTAGGGATTGGAGGGGATATGGGGCAGAACAGACAATATGCCATAAACTCCTCAGCCACGTGCAGCAGATAGCATAACTAACATAGTTCCTATTTTTAAGAAAGGAAAAAAAAAGTGATCCGGCTAACTACAGGCCTGTTAGTTTGACATCTGTAGTATGTAAGGTTTTGGAAAAAATTTTGAAGGAGAAAGTAGTTAAGGACATTGAGGTCAATGGTAAATGGGACAAAATACAACATGGTTTTACAAAAGATAGATCGTGCCAAACCAACTTGATCTCCTTCTTTGAGAAAGTAACAGATTTTTTAGACAAAGGAAACGCAATGGATCTAATTTACCTAGATTTCAGGAAGGCGTTTGATACCGTGCCACATGGGGAATTATTAGTTAAATTGGAAAAGATGGGGATCAGTTTTGGGACCAATCTTTTTATTACTGACCTCAGCACACAAAGTGGGAGTGTGTCAATAAAGTTTGCGGATGATACAAAGCTGGGAGGTATTGCCAATTTAGAGAAGGACAGGGATATCCTACAGGAAGATCTGGATGACCTTGTAAACTGGAGTAATAATAATAGGATGAAAGTTAATAGTGAAAAGTGTAAGGTCATGCATTTAGGGATTAATAACAAGAATTTTAGTTATAAGCTGGGGACGCATCAATTAGAAGTAATGAAGGAGGAGGAGAAGGACCTTGGAGTATTGGTTGATCATAGGATGACTATGAGCCGCCAATGTGATATGGCCGTGAAAAAAGCTAATGCGGTCTTGGGACTCATCGGGCGAGGTATTTTCAGTAGAGATAAGGAGGTTTTAGTACCATTATACAAGGCACTGGTGAGACCTCACCTGGACTACTGTGTGCAGTTCTGGTCTCCCATGCTTAAGAAGGATGAATTCAAATTGGAACGAGTACAGAAAACGGCTACTAGGATGATCCGAGGAATGGAAAACCTGTCTTATGAAAGAAGACTCAAGGAGCTTGGCTTGTTTAGCCTAACCAAAAGAAGGCTGAGGGGAGATAGGATTGCTCTCTATAAATATATCAGAGGGATAAATACCAGAGAGGGAGAGGAATTATTTAAACTCAGTACCAATGTGGACACAAGAACAAATGGATATAAACTGGTCATTGGGAATTTTAGACTTGAAATTAGACGAAGGTTTCTAACCATCAGAGGAGTGAATTTTGGAATAGCCTTCCAAGGGAAGCAGTGGGGGCAAAAGACCTATCTGACTTTAAGATTAAACTCGATAAGTTTATGGAGGAGATGGTATGATGGGATAACATGATTTTGGCAATTAATTGATCTTTAACTATTCATGGTAAATAGGCCCAATGGCCTGTGATGGGATGTTAGATGGGGTGGGATCTGAGTTACTACAGAGAATTCTTTCCTGGGTATCTGGCTGGTGAATCTTGCCCATATGCTCAGGGTTCAGCTGATCACCATATTTGGGGTAGGGAAGGAATTTTCCTCCAGGGCAGACTGGAAGAGGCCACGGAGGTTTTTCGCCTTCCTCTGTAGCATGGGGCACAGGTCACTTGCTGGAGGATTCTCTTCTCCTTGAGGTCTTTAAACCATGATTTGAGGACTTCAATAGCTCAGACATAGGTGAGAGGTTTATCACAGGAGTGGGTGGATGAGATTCTGTGGCCTGCATTGTGCAGGAGGTCACACTAGATGATCATAATGGTCCCTTCTGACTTAATATCTTTGGAATTTAGAGCAGCTCCATTCTTATTGTAAACTTGACACAGATGAGAACTAAGCCCACAATTAGTAATAATTGTCTGTCTCTTACATATTTTATCACCAGTGGATGTTAATAAATCCTTGCATTCCATCTATGTAAAAACACCCAAAGATATACATTATAAAAATGTAAAGTGTGCAAAGTGAAGCATTCAAACGTTAGGAAATGCTGCTAGTAAGGTTGTCTGTGCCTGTGCATATCCCCTGGGGTTATGGATTTTGATAGTGTATAATTATATGATCACATATTATATTTTCAACAGGTTCCCCATATTTTCAACAGGAACACAGTGCACAGGATGAAATGGAAGGTGACCTGAGTCAGAATCAGGGATGTTTAGTGAATGTCTTTTATTGGTAGGAATCCTGTCTCATTTATGGCTTGGGAATTGTAGTTCAGGTGCCTCATACCCCCATTCTCCTCTTTGGGTGGGACTCCCTGGCTGGATTATATCTTCCATGACGCACCATAGTCTTCCCTCTCATTGAATTATCACAATGCATTATGGGAGATGTAGTCCAGCTGGGGAACCTGGCCCATACTGGAAAATGGGGTGGAAGAGGTCACGGCTGTTCTTCCCCGTCCATCTGGGAGGGAGGCCATTCCCCCCTCACTACAGTGCCTCTGTAGGGCTCAAATTCAGGGGGGGATTAACACCCAAAAAGAGTCTAGGAGCCCAGGCCCTCAGGCAGGGAAGGGCACCAAACAGTTACTGGGCTCTGGCCTGCAGTCAGGGTAGAGCAGCAAATGAGTCTAGGGGATCAGCTCTCCGGCTAGGCAGAAAACAGTCTGACATCCTAGCTCTGACAGATGGCAGACAAACACAGGAATCTTGACCTCAGGTGGGGAGGCTGCCACCCAGGGTTCAGGTGTAGATCCACCCGCCTCCATCGGATTCCAGCCCAGGGCCCTGGCAGTGGCAGAGTGTTCTACTACTGGATCAGCGAGGATCTGTCAAAACATGCTGACCTAGTTTCAGGACACAACACAACCAGACTATTGTCTGGTTCCCCTGGTCTACTTCCTACACTCCCACTGTGGGGTACCTGGGTCCCAGGATTGTCTTCCATCTCCCCAGAGTAGTCAGCTAACGGCAGTTGTCAGGGTTCCCTCCCCACACTGAACTCTAGGGTACAGATATGGGGACCTGCATGAAAGACCCGCCTAAGCTTATTTCTAGCAGCTTAGGTTAAAAACCTCCCCAAGGCACAAATTCTTCCTTGTCCTTGGATGGTGTCACTGCCACCACCAATTGATTTAGACAAAGATTTAGGAAAAGGACCACTTGGAGTTCCTGTTTCCCCAAAATATCCCCCCATTCCCTTTCACCCCCTTTCCTGGGGAGGCTTGAGAGTAAACAAGGTGAGGTGAGCACAGACCAGACCCTTGGGTTTTTAGGACACTAAAACCCCCATCAGATTCTTAAAAACAGAACATTCCTGGCAGCCAGCAGCTTTGGTAGCTTGTCAGCGCTGTAGTGGTCACCATCTGGCTCAAGACCCAGCAGTGGGCAAGAGGTGTCTGTCTCCTCTGGTGACTCCAGCCCAACTGAGCTGCAGCGCTCAGCTTTTATACTTCCAGTTCCTGTCCTGCCCTGCTATTTCTGGCAGGGTGGGCATGGATGCGCTGAAGGGTGGGTAAGGGAGTCTCCCTGTCTATCTGTGGGGGAGACCACGCACCCCTTGTTACATGGGGGCATGAAGCAGCCTAACTATAAATCCCATGAGGCACCCTGGTGGCATTTCTGAGTTAAAACCTTTCAGTTTTCAGGCATCCAGTTTCTCAATTAGAAGCTGAAATTTTGTATGTTAACTAGACACTTTTTGAAAACAATGTTAAAAAACATATATTTCAAAATACCCAATTTTGATGGAAAATTGTTGTCAGTTAGTCCTAATGATCAGTGCTTTATTAAACTTCAAAATCTCACTTCCATACTGGCTAACTGGTATAAATTGACATAACTCCACTGACGTACATAGAATACATTTGAATTATGCCAGTTTATACTAGAGGCATCTGGGAGTGCCACATTTTTTCCATCTACAGAATAAAATGTATCTGCAGTAGCTCCTTGCCACTGTCGACTTTTTAATGATATCTAACATATAGGTGGTTTATAAACACGTCATTAAACTTTAGCTAGTATTTTAATATAATTTAAACATGAGCTTGATTTGGGCTGAAGTTCAGGCGGGCTTTTATCTTGTCCCAGTCAGTTCACCCTTCCTCAGTAAAAGTGATAAAAAGCAAAGGTAAAGAAAGCTTATTTCCTCCTAGGTATCTGCTATCGCTCAGTGTGTGACCTGAAATTAAGCTGACAGATAGAACTGGAGTTGATGCGTAAGTATCCTCTGCAAACCAGAGAATACTCTAGTTTGTCAGGTATGTGATTCATTTTCAGCTTGTTCAGCACCTATGTAATAGACAGTTCTGTCACTCCACTGAATTCACTAAATTGACCAGAGGGGTTGTGGGAAACAAATGGGAGTGCTCGGCTATACTTCTTTCTTTCTTTCTTTCTACTCCTCACTAACAGCAAAAAAACTACGCTACCAGTGACAAATCTGAAAAATTGTGCTTGTTCTTGTATGCAGCATACTTTTTTCTCTCAATTATGCCACCTAATGTGCCTGTGAAATAAGGGATAAAAATTCTCAGAATGTGTATAAATTCTACTATTCTCAATCTCTTCTTGACCAAATGATGGACTAGGGTAAAGACTGCAAAAGCACTTAAGTACTTAAGCTCCTAAGTCATTTAGGAACTTTTGAAAATTTTACCATTGATCCTCACCTGGTATAAACTGACATAGTTCTTGAGTTAATGCTTTTATGTTGATTTACGTCAGCTAGAATTTAGCCCTATATTTCTAATACCATGTTTATCATCTTTTCTTAAAGTATCTATACTTTACAAAAATCCAAGATTTTATTTTTATAACACATAATATGTATCATATCTACAGTGAATAGTTAGCAAGAAAAATGCATATATTGTATACAAATGTTATTTGTGTTCATCATAGTTCTGTTCCATATTATGCAACAGCTTCTGAGCAATGTGTTTTAGCCTTACAAAGGGTTATTAATGAGTATGTAGGGAATAGCCTCAAAATTATGCTAAAATGTGTTAAAATCTCACTCAGGAGATCTTTCTGATGACACCCATCAGAACATGCCACCCACATGTCCACAACAAACATAGTAACTTCAAAATCTCAACTCACCTCAGATCAGTTTTCTCAATATCACCCTCCTCTCATCCTTGCTAATCAGAGTTGAGAGCTTTAGATAATCACTATGTGTTACTGAGAAACAGCCATACATTGATTAATGTAAACCCTGAACTCTGCTTGGCTAATGATGACCTTTTGCCATTCAGAGTAAAGGGATTTGCATATTGTATGGTTAGTGAGATAGAACTGTATTGTCATTATGCAAACAAGAGTGTAGGGGTACATAAATGCCTGAGAAATAAGCATACGTATGGATGTAATAGCATCCTTGAACTCTGACTGGCTGAGACATTTCCATAGTTTAAAAAAATCAGGAATAAAGCTGTTACAGGTAAAATATGGGGAAAGATGATTTGTGGAGGTCTGGGTTCTATTCTCAGCTACAGCAACCTTCCTGGCAAGTGACTGCACTGTGGTTGTTTCACCTCCATCAATACCCTCATTGTAAAATTAGCATAATAATATTTATTCCCCTTATAGATTTGTTGGGATTCTTAGATCAGTAATGTGCTTTGAAATCCCTAAATGAAAGGTGGTATGGAAGTGCAAAATATTATGATTATTATTAGAGATAGGCTCAAACAAAAGCCTTGGAGCTGAGTTCTGGATCTGAATTTTGTATCTCTGTAATGGGCAGAACCAAACCACTGATCTGAAAACTCCCAGACTTTGTAGGTCATAGTCTTGAACCAAATCTGAACTTTGCCCAAGATTGGGGTGCTAGGATTCAATGTGCAGATTTAACCAACAGTAGAAGAAAAACTTGGATCACAACTTGGAAATGGAGATTGTAGCTAGTTATTATTAAGATTAAAGAAATCTTGTGTTCACCTCTTTTTGTTAAAAAGTGTACAGAAAATACAGTTCTAAGTGTGAAGGCATTGACAAAAGCTGAAAATACCTTCCTTTCACATGAATAAAAGCTATTACTTGGCAGTGCAACCTATCTTATAGTGTGGGAAGTATTTCGACAAAAAATTAAGCAGAGCTATCACAAAGGTTTCACAAGTGCACATTGATTTTGAAAAATATGTTTTTGTTTGCATGTTTTGTAAGCTTTTTTCTTGGAAAAAATGAGGTTGTGTGACATTTTGAAGTAAATAAGTGCAAAATTTGTGAAATGATGTTGAATTCAGGATATTTGGTGAACTTGGGTATAATTTCATATGAGGGAAAAAACGTGGAATGGGTCAGAGAACATCACAGAAATGAGAGTTTTATTATTCTTTATACATCTCCTATTTAGAACCTCATTGTGCCTTCTAATGTTTTAATATTTACCAATCTTTACCACCTATTAATCATGGATATTTCTCATTCTAATTATAAAGGGAGAACTGGTAATTCAGATTGCATTGTGTGGTAACTTTTTCTAAAACCGTACAGGATTCATTATATATACTATAATGAGGGATTTAGGAAATTAATAGTTGTTGTGACTCAGTCTAGATAGATTCTCATGACATTTATGCAAAATATATAATAGAATAGGCCTGCTGCATGTGAATACATTGAAAATGTTATTCATGAGGCTGCATTACTCAGTACTAAATTGCCTGGCATCAAGAGTCAGGCATTGAAACTCAGCTCTTTCTTTGGAAGAGTTCCCCTTGACCAATTGTGTAACTTTCAGCTGTAAAACAAACAGCTAGGCACAACAAGTTCATATTATATCCTTGGACATCTATAGGGGCACTAGTAGAAAATAAAATCAGCTATGGTAAAAGCAGTGTAGAAATTCCATGTAAGAACTAAATTGTTTTTAGTTACCACATGTTAGCAGATTATTCTCACACTTTTGAGATCAGAAGAAGCCTATTCTACAAACACTTTGAGGAAGGAAATAATTGTTTGTTGAACTGTTTTATCTCCTTTTAAATGTTATATTTTCATCATGATTTACTTTTTATTTCATTCAAAAATTATAAAAATTGTCTGTGCCGATAGCCTCAGAGTGGATTTTTTCCCCCAACAAAGAGTTTGTTTGAACAACAAGGCACCTTTTAGATCAAGCAAGTAGGAGTCAGAGGGGATAGGGAACATCTATGGCATGTATTGGATGCTATTCAAAGCTGGTTTATAAACTCCCCATTGATTTGGACCAGTACCACATGACAATAGCAATGACTGACCACTGCAATTCACAGTTAACGGATTGTCAAATGAGTATTTTTCTGTCAGTTGGTTATTTTGCTCTCATATCCTTTGATACGTCCCAGAGAAAGAAGGAAGAGACATGGTGGAAACAAGTAAACCAGCATTAGCGTCAACAACAACAAAAGAAATGGCAGGTTGGTCTGAAAACTAGCACTCTTCAAGAAAACTTCAAAATCAGCTGCACACTATGGAGAGCTGAACAGCAACTGTTTCCTAGTCATTGAAGGCCTGAAATTAAATCTCATGCTTCAATGGTAGGTCCATAACCAGTGAATTCTTTCCCCACTGAAGAACCAACAATCCTAGCCATGAACTCAGTCTCTAAGAATGGGCCAAATGCAGGAGTAACTTCCCTGAAGTTACACCAGGGATGAATTTGTTCCATCGTCTGTAAAAGAAAAGATGTAGCCATGTGCATGGAGACCAGAGGGAAGAATAAACATTTCCTTTCTAAAATGTCCAAACAGGACAGACAGTTAGGAAAGAATTAGGAGACAGAGCTGTTGAATAAAACCTTATTTATTCTTAATCAGTTATGCTCCTGCTCTTTATTGCAATGAGTGCAAGTTACATGAAATGGTGACTGCTTCTGTTGTGGCTGTTCTGTGGAATAATCATCATCATACGTAGCTCTTACATTGTGCTTTCCATCAGTAGATCTCAAAGTGCTCTATAGAAGGAGATAACTATCGCTATTGGTGGTTAGGAATTTTTAGATTCAACATTTTTTCATTGGAAAAAGCCAGTTAGTCAAAACTGAAACTTCTCATGGGAAAGGGTGAGTTTTGAAGGAATTTTATTTTCTAATAAAAAAAAAAAGAAAGAAAATGTAAAAATATTTTCTTTTGACATTTACTTAATAAAATTTTCTGGTTTCCTGGCTCAAAAATGACTTTTCATTTTGTCATTTAATCTAATTATATTTAAAAAATAAAAATGACCAATCAAAATAAAACATTTGAAATGATTGAAATGAAACATTTCAATTGACCCAAACCATTTTTTCTTGGGATTTTTGGTGTACGAAAACAGAGTTTTTCAATATCTTGAATTTTCACAGGATGAGAAAACTGCTTCCCACCTAGATCTAATTACTATTCCCATTTTATAGCTAATGAAATGGGCGCACACTTTGCTGAAATTATTTGCCCATGGTCACCCAGCAGGCCAGTGACAGAACCAGGACTAGAACCTAGGTCTCCAGAGGCCCAGCAGAATGCTCTAGCCACTAGGACATGCTGATTGCCATAGCTAGCCTCTCATTCACGGAGTTTTACAATAATCATCAGCTAAGATTTTTTCCTTCAAGGAGAGATAATTGAAGACGACATTTTCCTATCCACAACATTTAGTTTCTTTAATTATACTCAGAGGTAAGATACAGTTAAGATATACCTGCAAGACTCAAACAGTTACCATTTTAATTAGCAATCTATGCTCTGCGCAGGCAGAGTGCAATTCATTCTCAGCTGAAGATGTCTTTTAAAATGCAATTATAATATGATGAAATAACTCCAGCTACATAAGTGAATGTTAAATACTGAGTGAACTTTCACAATATAAACATATGATTCCTTATATAAAACTGTGCTGGTGCCGTTTAAAGCAAAGAATCTAATGTACCTAGCACTGCATTAAGGAGTATATTTACAAACCTATCACTTTAGATAGCAGCAAAATAATGAACTTGATTTCCAGCTGTATTTTATACCAAAGCATATTATATATAAAAAAAAATAAAAATACAGAAACATGAGTCTAAATCCTTTAAAACTGTAGAGAAACTCAGATCCTGATCTGGACTTTGCAGCTCAGATCCTTCTCTACAGTGAAGCAATCTAATGGTGTTATTGTCGAACCATTTCAGTGTTGAATTCTGTGCGAGGCATGTCAGGCAAAGGTGCATTTCATTCACAGCATGATATTCCACCCTGATTTCAGTGGACTCCACCCTGGACGATGGCAACACAGACACTGGAGTGGAAGAGCAAAGTGGTTTCAGGATTTGATATTCTGGGATAGCATTACTGCTTGTTCAAAATACTGGATTTCCTCAGAAATCCTACCTCCACCTTTTTGTTTTTCTTTTTGCTTGTGTACGAATATGAACGGGGCTAAGGGGGCTGTGTCCAGATCCAGATTTGAGTTGGAGGTCAAATCTGAGTTAGGGGTCATGGTTAGATTCTACAGGGCCAAAAATCCAACAAGATTTTGGATCCAAATGATACATCTCACATGATCAGTTGAATGATTTTAACAATCTCAGAACAGATGCTCTTGAGAGTGGGGAATGCAGTAGAGGAGGCAAATTCTTTGTAATGCTTCTGTATTAGCATCACATCAATCTTCCCTGGGTGCAGCTTTAGGCAGCTGCTCTTTATCCAGATGCTGATTTTGGCTAGGCATTGAGAAAGCTGGGAGAAGGTACTGTTTGCATTTGATGTAAAGGAGATGTATTGTTGTTCATATACTGCTGGCACTTCAGCCTTTGTCTCACTCACTCACCAGGGATTACAAATTGATGTTGAATGATATGGAGCAGAGCCTTTAGCCTTGTGAGTTTCCACAGATAAGAGCTTTTGGAGATAGAGGGAAAAGTGGCCATAATCACCATCTGGATTCATTCTGAGGGAAAGGATTTAAGCCCTGTTATGGTGGTTCCAGTCACAGACTTTTGGAGGTGGGGAGGGAGTATCTGGTGATTAGTGAGCTCCAATGCCTCTGAGATCCAGCAGGATGAGTGTGGATGTGCTTTCTTTTCTATGGAAAGGAGCAGGTCAGCCATAGAGCAGTAAGCGTTGTCTCTATAGTGTGCTTGGCCTACAGTCTAGCTGAAAGGCATCTAGCATACTGTCAGCACAGAGCATTGCTTAAAAAAACCCCTGAGTGGGTGGCAGTTTGCAAAGTCTTCAATCTGTACAAGGGTGTGGGTATAGGAGCATTAACAGGAGTATGGAGGAGTAAGAGAGATGAAGGCACCCGCTGCTGGGAGGAAGGAACAGGAGAACTAGGGCACTGATTGGCACCAGTGGCCAGAGAAAGGAAATTGATGAGGAGGAGAGGAGTCATTCACTGAGATGGCAGCTGCTGCAGGCAGCTGTAAAAGCTGAAGATATTATGTTTGCAATGGTGAGGTGACTGATGTCTCTCTGTGCTGTACTCAGAGATAGCAGCTTGAGAGCAGGATGCTTCTAACAAGTGACAACTGAGTGGAAGAGATGTTTCTTATTAGCACTTTTATTAAGTGCAATTTACCCCAAAGACCACCGTGCACTTAATATCTTCAACAACCTGGGCCATTCTGCCCCAGCCTATTACTGTCCGTCATGCTTGGTGTTGTTCATTGTTCAAAAAAGGCCAGAGCAATAACGATATGTCCTAGTCCAGGATGTAGGGGAGAAAAAAAATGATGGCTTACTGAAGTTCTAGCAGTGTGGAAATGAGGGTTTAGACACACACTGAGGACGTAATTCTCCAATGCATCTCACCTTTTATAGCCACTTACAGCTGTGCAAACTGGGTGTGAAATACTACTCTTATGATTACGTAATGTTTTACACCCACTGTTCACTCTCTATACACACGGGGAAATGACTGTATCGGGGACAAGATAGTGGAGAATCAAGGCCTGAATGCTTAAAATATCGAAACCAAAATCAATATCTGTACTATGGAGCAGTACGGAAGGGTACCCAGCGAGATGCAGAGGTTAACTCCACAGTTGGAATCCAGCAAATAGTCCTTTTAACTCCCACAGACTCAGCAAATAGTCAAGATCTTAAACTATATTTAAAAGCTGTACTGTGGCTAAAAATGCTGGTGGATTGCTCATAGCTTGGCTTTGCACTCTCAGCTTTTTAATCATTGAAAGTAACGCGAAGGGGCATGATTTGCAGCACTTGGCAATTCAGATCCACTACAAGAGTATTTTTTTGACTCAGGGTTATTTATTTTAATGGTAGCACCATTAAAGAAATACACATAAGCTCACCCCTCAGACTTCTACTAATTTATCTGTACAGCATCCTCTCATGCCCCCGCCAGTGAGAATTCCAGAGAGCTGCATTTTGATCAGGTATCAAGTTTCAATATGTGCCCAGATCTTAGACTTTAATACTACTCATCTTTTCATTAGGTTCTCTTTTGGTCATAGATGCCTTTCCATGAATGGGTGCTGCTTGCTACCATTGTCTCTACGTTAAATCGCTCCTAGCTGTAGGCCCAATATTATCCTGCTTTGAAAGCCTGCACTTGTCTAGCTGGTTTTAATAAGCGGAGTCTCACTTGCGTGGTGTTAGGTTTAGAGGTAGGGGAATATATCTAAGCAAATTTTCTGTGAGAATAACAAATGGATGTTGATTCTGTTATAATCCTTCCCCCTTTATATGTTCTTTTCCACAGATATTGAAAATGAACAAGTTTATTGGCCAGAATACTTGTGGAAATAGATTTTATAACATTTTCACCTAAAGTGACTTCTGAAGTAGTGAAATTTGATTCCAAGAGTTACACTCATCCAGTGAGGAAACAGAAACATACATTGGGGCACGTTCAGTCCAAACTAACCAACACAGTTCAAACTTCAGATATAGTATACTCTCAGTAAATTTTTGGCAAACAAGCTGCAATCCAAAATTGATCAGGACATGCATGTGAATGAAAGACAGACATAGGGATGGATTTAAGTGCTAGGCTGAAACTTTATTAACTTAACAATGGTGAGGGGCACTATTTGCTGATGCTTTCTCACATACCAGATATTTGGTTTGGTCCAGTATGTGATTAAAGGGCTCACAGCATATAACCAATAACTCGAGGGAGACACTCTTCACTAATGCACTAACTCTGAGCATACCTCCGAATCCTCTTATCAAGGGGGAACTCAGGTTGCAAAGATTTCAGGTCGCCTTCTCCTTGCAGACAAAAGGCCCACCAGTTTCTTTTGCCTCTGGGAGCTGGCCCTTTTAGCCATTATCTGCACAGGACACTGGCCACAAGTTGCAACAAACTAACATTCCTATATTCCCCATAATGGTGATATTCTTACACTTTTTAACCTAACCTGTTAACCTAACCTAACCGCACCCCCTTGGGACGAAGCCTAAAGACTTCAGCCCTGGGGAGTGGGGCTCGGGCTTTGGCTTCAGCCCTGGGCAGCAGGACTTAGGTTACAGGCCCCTCACCTGGGGCTGAAGCTCATGGGCTTGGGCTTTGTGCTCCCCCTCCCACCTGGGGTGCCAGGGCTCTGGCGGGCTCAGGCTTCAATCCCCCTTCCTGGGGTCGTGTAGTAATTTTTGTTGTCAGAAGGGGGTCATGCTGCAATGAAGTTTGAGAATCCCTGAACTACAGCAAGCTGCCCCCTAGATGCCTGAAAGGGATTTAAATTGGATGGTGAGAGGGACTGAGAGCTAATTGGCCCTCCTAATTCTTCCCAGCTGCCCAGTGGGAGGCACAGAAGCCCCTCTGCCTCCCCCAGACACACTCCAACATGTACTTTGAGGCACAAGGAGATGTAGACCCCAGTATGGCTGAGCACGATCTCTCCTTCCCAGGAGCTGCCCATCTCCCTATCAGTGCAGCCAAGCCTTCCACACTGCTGAAATCAGGAGAAGCAATTGTGTGCAGAAATAATATTTGCAAAATTTCCAATAACAAATAAACTTGATAAAAATCAAACCTCTCAAAGACAATCTGTCTTCTGATTGTTTCCTCAATAAATATTTAGGCCTAAAGAAAGAGAACCTTGGATATAACACCAGTCTCTGGAAACAGATTGCTGTATAATCTTGAACAAGTCACTTTCCTGATTCAGCCTCCTTAACTATAAAGCAGGGATAATAATGCAGATATCTATGATGTCTGTGGGTTGTGAGATTTAATTAATTAGTGATTTTAATGTGCTGTGATAAAAGATGCTATAGAACTGAAGAATATTATTCTAAAAGGATAATCCCAGGAGACAGAGAATGAAACCCAACCAGGAAAGCAATAAAAGAAGGCAGAGGTGGCTCACTGGGCTCTCAGGAAAATAGGAACTTAAAACAAAAATAAGGAAAGCAACATTTTTATACAAGTCAGGGTATGCTAAACTCTGTGCTGGAGTTCAAGAAGCAGTTGGAGTAGAGGAACCAAGGTCAGGAAAAGCCAGAAATGCTACTTATTACAGATCCACTTGAAATGACATCCTCTCTCATTTAGGGCCAAGTCAGGCATGCAACTATACACATGTATGCAAAAAGCATCCTCCATACAGCATGATCTCATACTCATCGTATTAAAAGTGTACACCGTGCAGAGGATGCCATTTTGTTCACGTGTTTGGGGGCCAGATGGAATCATCCTGTGGGCACAGCCAGTCTTGGGATATGCAATGCATGCCTTGCATACAGCGACAGCATGCCATTCAGCTATGATTCTGTTCACAGTGTACAGTACCCTGTTCCAGTGTGTAGGAGGAAATGACAGCTACAGTGTACACAGGAAGCATGGTGATGAGTCAGGGACACCGGAACATGGATGGCCCTTCTACTTTTGAAAGTGGATGAGCCTGGCCTGTCTCTTTTCACTACAGGTTCAGCCCCCTACCCCTCTTCTTCCTCCCCAAGGCCCCACTCCCCAGCTGGGCTGGAAGCTGGAGCCCCGCTTGGGTAAGAGAGGCCTGGGGAGCTCTGGCAGCTGTGGGGAGCTGCAGCCCCTCCACCTGCCCAGGGTGGGGGGGCCCAAGAGAAGCCCCTGGCCTGTGTCCCTGCCCTCTGGACTCCCTGCCCATGGCAGATAGAGTGTCCACGGCTCCCCACAGCTGACCAGGCAGCTCTTACCATGGCTTAGGTGTGGCACTTTGGCCCCTGAGGCCCCACCCCAGGCTGGAAGGTGGAGTCAGGTCAGGGTAAGAACTGTGCGGGCAGCCGTGGGGAGCCACAGATTCTCCACCCGCCCTGGGTGAGGAGCCCAGGGGGCAGGGACATGGGCTGGGGGCTTCTCTTGGGTCCCCCCACCTAGGCAGATGGGGCCTGGGCTCCCTGGCTCCCGGTTTGGCTGGGGAAGCAGATCCCCAAAGGGAAGAGGAAGGGCGGGGTCAGGGCCAGAAAGGGGATAAGGTTTCATGCCCCTCTCCCACCTCACTATTAGGAAGACTCCGTCACCCCTACAAGGAGTAGAAACCTAGAGGAAGAAAAGAGACAATAGGACAACAAGGTGTGAGAACTGAGGAAGAGGGCTTGAGCCATGGCTGAAGAAGAATGATCACAAGTGCTCCCAAATAGCTCTGAGAGTGAATAGCAGATATCTGTAGAGTGGTGGAAAGCAGAAGAGAACTGAAGACTATTGCCATCAAAAATCATTATAAACATTTAAAACTGTTGTCTGCATAGTCTTTGCATTAAAACTCTGAATCCAAGAAAACACTGCCATCCAACCTATCTGAACTGCTTGCCCTGTGAGTTCTACGGCTACAAGGTAGAGAGGATGCTAGAATGTTCATAGAATCATGGAATCATAGAATATCAGGGTTGGAAGGGACCTCAGGAGGTCATCTAGTCCAACCCCCTGCTCAAAGCAGGACTGATCCCCAATTAAATCATCCCAGCCAGGGCTTTGTCAAGCCTGACCTTAAAAACTTCTAAGGAAGGAGATTCCACCGCCTCCCTAGGTAACGCATTCCAGTGTTTCACCACCTTCCTAGTAAAAAAGTTTTTCCTAATATCCAACCTAAATCTCCCCCACTGCAACTTGAGACCATTACTCCTTGTTCTGTCATCTGCTACCACTGAGAACAGCCTAGAGCCATCCTCTTTGGAACCCCCTTTCAGGTAGTTGAAAGCAGCTATCAAATCCCCCCTCATTCTTCTCTTCTGTAGACTAAACATCCCCAGTTCCCTCAGCCTCTCCTCATAAGTCATGTGTTCCAGTCCCCTAATAATTTTTGTTGTCCTCCGCTGGACACTTTCCAATTTTTCCACATTGTTCTTGTAGTGTGGGGCCCAAAACTGGACACAGTACTCCAGATGAGGCCTCACCAATGTCGAATAGAGGGGAACGATCATGTCCCTTGATCTGCTGGCAATGCCCCTACGTATACATCCCAAAATGCCATTGGCCTTCTTGGCAACAAGGGCACACTGCTGACTCACATCCAGCTTCTCGTCCTCTGTAACCCCTAGGTCCAATTGTCACTATTAAAACTTCCGTGAGGGATTTGTATGGGACTATCCAATTATAGTATGTGTGCCTGCATCTGGTCTTCAGAAAGAGAGGGACCTGAGAGCAAAAACTTTGCGTTGGCATTTTAAACTGGCAGTACACAATGCTACATTCTTTGTCTTTTCTTCCTTTTAATAAAAAGAATTAGAAGAGAAGGGATTTTCTAAATGTGGAGCTTTTCTGCTAGCCAGATATTCTCCTGGATATTAAAAGTGTACACTTGAAATGTATGCAGCCTTACTCTCCACGTCATTGTATTTGTGACCATTTACATCTGTGCAAAGTAGATATGAAATATTGCTATTTTGTTTTGGAAATATTGACATGCAGTTTGTGGAAGGTGCAAAGACTGGAGAATTAAGCTCAATATCTCATCTTAAAACCGATTCTGTTTGACAAGGAAAATATTAACATTTTTTGTACAGATCCATATTCTTCTCTGTGCATACAATGTCATTTGTCATTAAATGAGAGCTCATATGTTCATATTACTTGCTGGCATGGAATAAGGTCTAATTTTTGCTCCCTCCTAGCCATCTATGCTTTGCTGTTTTTAAATTATTTTTTTGCGTTTGCCAATCAGCCTGTTCATCTTACTAAGCCTATGCAATTTATTTTCAGATCGCTGTACAACTGCAACAAACAAACAAACAAATGATAAGTCTATGATATAGCAAATGGGACAGGTAATAATACATTTCAGAAAGATCATGATTATGAATGAAGTCCATCTATTAATTTTAATACTGGCAAGAGACTGGAGCTTCCAACGCCATTAATATAGTTATTGAGATCTTATTAAGAATCAAGTAACAGATGCCAATTAGAGAAACATACAACAAATGATGAACAGGCCAAACACCACTGATAATGGTGCCATTCACACAGCTGAATATTGTCTGTCTATGGGGCTCAGTCCTGAGCAGCACTGAGAAACCATTACAGACATTAAAGACAATGGGAGTCTTGGGTGTTCAGCACCTCTCAGAATCAGGTCTATTTTGTGGACAATACATTGCACTCTAACATCCTTGCCATCCGTTCCATATTCAGGCAACTCATTCAGCAGGTGGAGTGAAAGAAAATGCCACTGGTTCTTGCCTTGAAAGTTGGGAAGGACAGGCTGGAACCTCCACTTGTGTTATGTAACAAGAAACCCCATTCCCAGGGCAGAGAAAAAGAAAGGAGCTAACTCTGAGTTCAGAAGCAGGAGCCAATCAGCTCTCCAGGTGGTGAAAATGTGCATTTTATAAGCTTGTTACATGGTTCTCTGTCTACCCATGAGGACCTGATCTTCAGGTTGTGTAAATCAGTCTCTTACAGTTTACTTCAATGGAGCTACACCAGTTTGTACAAGCTGAAGATTGAGTGCACACAGCATGGGAAGCACATTCAGGCTTTCCTTCTCCTCTTAAATCCTGGAGCTTGGGAGTACCTTGGAAATCTGCTAACTAACCCAGGACCTCTCTTCCTGGTAGATGTGTTTCTATTGGTGAAAGTACTCCTCTCTTCTTGTTAGCATTTGAACTCTTCAGGCAAGAAGTAGTAACAATGGTCTCCCGTCTACTCAACCAGGGAGCTGGGCTTCCTGGATGGGGCCACTTCCAGTTGGAACATTAGACATAGGACTAGAAGGGACCTCGTGGGCCACTGAGTTCAGTCCCCAGCTATTGCAGGCAACCCCAATTTTGTGCTACAGAAAATTTCATTAATACGCTCCTACTTTTTGTGTCAAGGTCATTAATGAAAATATTAAATAATATCTGTCCCAAGACCAATCCTTGAGGAACTCTACTAGTTAACCTATCTCCAGCCAGAGAGTTCTCCTTTCTGCACAAGCCATTGTTATCTCCTCTTTAGCCAGTTCCTTACCTATCTTGAAATTTGTATACAAACCCCCATCTTTTCCATTTTAGGTAATCATTTCCCATGTGGTAGCTGTACCCATATCAAATGTTTTACTGAACACCAAATAGATTAGATCTACCACACTTCTCTTGTTTAAAAAATTAGTTACCTTATAAGAACTATTTCAGATTTGTTTGGCATGATCTACCTTTGCAACCCACATTGCATTCTATCCAAGTTTTTGTTTACCTCCATGTGTTTAGTTATTTTTTCTTTCAAAATTGTTTCTAATCCCTTGCATACTATTGAGGTCAGAATAATGGGGCTGTAGTTGCCTGGATCATTTTTTCCCTTCCTCAAATATCAATATCACATTGGCTATTCCCCAGTTATACAGTATCACCCTTCATTTGATAGATTAAAAATCCCTGATACCAGACTTGCAATTTCCTGTGCCAGTATTCTGCAGAGGAGATTATCTGTTCCCTGTGAGCACATTAAACTCTGTGTTTTTTTCTCACCTCACATGTGGTCACTTCTATACACTCATTTCTACTAGCCATCCTGCCTATGCCCCCATGTTGCACATTATCATCCTCACTGAAAACGGAAGAGAAGTACTCATTTAGTTTTAGGGTCATACCTAGATTAATTTTAATCTGTATCCCATTCTTGCTACGTAGCATTTCCACTTCTTTTCTTGTTCTCTTTTTATTTATATGGTTAAAGAACCTTTACTATTTGTTTTCATTTTTTTACATGATCTAACTCAACTTGACTTTTAGCGATTCTCACTGTTACCCTACAATTTCTGAACCTCAAGATGTAGTTTTCTTTGCTGATCAATCCGTTGTTCCTTGTAGACTCTCTGCCAACTCCTAATATCCTTATTGAGGTGGTTAGTTACCTAGTTAGGTCTGGATCCCTTTCCTATAAGATTTTTTCCTCTTGCTCAGGATGCAAATTCCAGATAGTTTTTGAGCCTTTGACTTAAATAAATTCCAAGCCTCCTCCACATTTAAGGCTCTGATCTCTTTAGTCCAGTTGACTGCACTAACTAGTTCCCTAAATGTCTTTAACTCTGCTCTTTAGAAATGAGGAAGCAGATATCTGTGCATTGCCTAAGATATATTTGGGCAATATTTCAGTTAGTGAGGAACACCAATGTTTGTAGCTTTGGAGGATAGGATTAAAATTCAAAATGATCTGGACAAACTGGAGAAACAGTCTGAAGTAAATAGGATGAAATTCAATAAGGACAAATGCGAAGTACTCCACATTGGAAGGAACAATCAGCTGCACACATAGAAAATGGGAAATGACTGCCGAGGAAAGAGTACTGCAGAAAGGGATCTGGGGGTCATAGTGGACCACAAGCTAAATATGAGTCAACAGTGTAACACTGTTGCAAAAAAAGCGAATATCGCTCTGGGATGTATTAGCAGGCTTGCAAACACGAGAAGTAATTCTTCCGCTCTACTCCACACTGTTTAGGCCTCAACTGAAGTATTGTGTTCAGTTCTGGGCACCACATATCAGGAAAGATGTGGACAAATTGGAGAAAGTCCAAAGAAGAGCAACAAAAATGATTAAAGGTCTAGAAAACATGACCTATGAGGGAAGATTGAAAAAATTGGGTTTGTTTAGTCTGGAAAAGAGAAGATTGAGAGGGGACACGATAACCGTTTTCAAGTACATAAAAGGTTGTTACAAGGAGGAGGGAGAAGAATTGTTCTTCTTAACCCTCTGAGGATAGGACAAGAAGCAATGGGCTTAAATTGCAGTAAGGGAGGTTTAGGTTGGACTTTAGGAGACACTTCCTAACTGTCAGGGTGGTTAAGCATTGGAATGAATTGCCTAGGGAGGTTGTGGAATCTCCATCATTGGAGATTTTTAAGAGCAGGTTAGACAAACACCTGTCAGAGATGGTCTAAATAATACTTAGTCCTGTCATGAGTTCAAGGGACTGGACTAGATGACCTCTCAAGGTCCCTTCCAGTCCTATGAGTCTATGACTTAATCAGTTTATTACTCAAGTCACTCATTCCCTTGTTAGCATCAGTGTCTTGATTTTTTATTGAGAATTATTCCACCTCAGGCCTCTTGTTTCCAAAGGTAATGCATGATATACAAATAGCTCTGGTGCTGTTTTTAGCGCTATTCATTTTTTTTATGATAGCTCTTGAACAATTTCCTCAGGATTTATGCACTTGCTCCATCAAATAGGAGGAAACAGGTTAGTAAAAGGCATGATTTCATTTCCCTTGAGACATGTTTGATCTTAAAACAGAGTAAACAGAATTGCAAAGCAGGCAGCAGAGAGCAGTAATATATTAGCTGCAAAATTCAAGAAAGATTTCAAAATAGGACCTATTTCAAAAAAGGAATATTCTCTCAGAAACAGACCTACTCCTTTCACTTTTGTACAGAGAAAGAGTAACTTGCAGTCTATTTCGGCACCAAAACTATACTACAAGTAGTACATGTTATGTCTTGCAAACTTTTAAAAGTATTTTTTTCTGCATTAACCACTTATTACCACAAGAATGCATCTAGTGACGACATTTTCAAAAGAAGACAACTGAACACTGCCTGCAAAATTTGTGCAACATCTCTTTGTGTGATCAAACCCTCATTGTGGTGATATATTTATGCAGAATACACTGACCTGGGCATCCTCTTCTATAACAAAGGCAACTGAAGGAGTTGTCTGGGGAGACAATCATCACAAGGTTTTCCCTCGGAGTTCCTCCCCTAACTTTGTGTCACAAGGGTTTGCTTCCAAATCATGGATTAGTTGACAGGAGTGGCTCCAAACTGCTCAGATCCCCCAGAGATTTGCCTGAGATCCCATATCTCTGCATCTGTTCGGGTCCTCAGTGTCCTGTCTGGCTTCAGCTTTCCCTGGGACCTGCATGAAATGGCTCTATGGTATTGCTAGGTGAAATTTTTCATCCTAAACTTTTTTCTTTGAAAAATACAGATTCAGTGACATCAAACATTTAGTGAACCCATTTTGGTTTCACTGAATTGTTTGTGTTGAAAAAAACAACCACAGAAAACAAAGTAAAAGAAATTTGGAAAAAAAATGGAACTTTTCATTGCAACATTTTTAGAACAATAAGTTTTGATTTTTCAATTTGAAATGACTTTTTGTTTTGAAACATCCTTCAGTTTTATTTTTAAAACAAAGCTCTTGAAATAAAAAATGTTTTGTTCCACCTGGAGTATTTTTTTTTTCAAATTTTTGATTAATCAAAAATTTTTTTTAAATTCATTTTGGTTTGACCTGACAATTGTTTTTGAATTGCCAGAAAACTGAACAAATTAGGTATGCCAACAGCTGTTCTCCATAGTAATATGACCCCAGTCTGTGTTCCCTCTAAGCTGCGTGGTTGTGTGGCCACCCAGGAGTAAATCAAGTGCTGTGCACTTGATTAGCAGAGCTGCACACAGTGATGTGTGCTCAGGTGCTCCTCCCCCGACTGCTTTGCATCCATATTGTTCCTGCCCTGTGCCTTGGAGACCCTGGCCAGCTGATCTCGGGACTCTCCTGCTTGCTGTAGAGAGCGGGGGGGATAGAGGAGCTGCTGATGTCAGGGTTTCCCCTCCTCCTCCTTGCCCATGTACCCCATCTCCTCAGAGCAGGGGAGTGGGGACAGGGGTCAGCAGCAGGAGAACTCAGCTGCTGCGGTCTGAGCCTTCTGGTGAGTGCCTTGAAGAGACCGCATATGGTCTCTCATTAGGGTTGCCAGTTTT
Source organism: Natator depressus (assembly GCF_965152275.1). Lineage (NCBI taxonomy): Eukaryota > Metazoa > Chordata > Testudines > Cheloniidae > Natator > Natator depressus. Next base: position 94,207,640 of record NC_134235.1, on the reverse strand, counting down.
GGTTGGACGTATTCCTGGAGGTGTCATCACATGACCTACTCTTTAATTAAAGATTAATCTTGAATTCCTAGAGACTCCAGGACAATCCTGGAGGGTTTGCAACTCTATCTCTCATAGATTTCCCAGGCAGTCAGCACACATGCACACTGTCTCTGTGTCTCTCACACATTCAGACACACGCACACTCTGTCTCTGTGTCTCTCACACATTCAGACACACGCACACTGTCTCTGTCTCTCACACATTTCGACACACGCGCACACGCACACTGTCTCTGTGTCTCTCACACATTCAGACACACGCACACATGCACACTCTGTCTCTGTGTCTCACACACATTCAGACACCCACACACATGCACACTCTGTCTCTCCCCCTCCCCCATGCCTATGTACCCCATCTCTGCAGAGCAGGGGAGGGGAAACAGAGGTCAGGAGCAAGAGAGTTGCTGGCAGCTGCTGCTGCCTGAGCCTTCTGATGCGTGCCTTAAAGAGACAATGCATGGTCTCTCATAGACTTCCCCATCAGCCAGCACACACACTGTGTGTGTGTGTCTCTCTCTCACACACACAGTCTGTCTCTATGTCTCTCACAGAGACACATAGACACACAGCCTCTGTCTCACATACACACACACATTCTGTTTCTTTCACACTCACCTCCCAACACATACTTTTGTTATTGTTGTAGTTACTTCTGGGTATTTCCTGCAATGCACATATATTCTCTGTAATTTTATTCTTTCAAAGTGCTGTTATTTGAGTTTTTTGACTGGTCTATGCATTTCATAATTTTATTTCTCTCCTATGCTTAAATTTAATTCTTTGAGTAGTGAATTCTAAAATGCCTAACCTGTCCTGGCTGCAGTAATTATCCCGATGGTAACTTTAAATATATATATATATAGGTTTTTTGTTTCTACTGGTGGCTCACATCCGCACATTACCTCGATAATTTGGCGCACATAACAAAATACATTCTGCACATGGATAGAAAAAATTAGAGGGAACGTTGGCCCCAGTCTATATTAACTTTTCCACTTAACCTCCAAAGGCCTGGAAAGGAGAAAATGGTGATGTCTCCCCCTCCCCAACTGCACCTATCGCCACCCCTTCTCTTTGAGTAGATCCTGGATTTATGGAGTCCAGTCAGGCAGTCTGATTTAGGCACATGAGCCAAAAAGACAGCAGACTCCCATTCTTAAAGGAACAGCGAGATCAATACACAAAGAGCCCCTTCAGTATGAAGAACTGGGGGGACCGGGGAGATTATCTGGGACAGTATACATTCTATGTAAATGAGAACCCACCATCTAAAGAGCTTTCTCCCCTCTTTCCAAAAGGCAGGCATTTAATTCTATTCCACACTGCTCATATGCTTTTACAAAATATGGAGTAAACCTATAAAACATAACCATTTAAAGACTAGATGATGAAGAAGATATTCAAAAGTAGTGGACTTTCTACATGTTCATAGAGGTTTTCATGTCCATTCACAGATGTTTTCAGAGAGACTTTGGGTAGTATATATGAGAAGAAAATATTCTGCATATAATACAAAATGTAATTTTTTACAATAAAGAGACAAATTGATCATGAGTAGAGTGGCTTTTTGCTGTTACTCAAAGATGGAAAGAAAGTATAGCCAAGCACTCCCATTTGTTTTCCACAATCCCTCTGGTTAATTTTGTGAATTCAGTGAAGTGACAGAAATGTTTATTACTTAGCTGCTGAACAAGCTGAAAATGAATCAACTAACTGACAAAACAGAGTATTTTCTAGTTTGCAGAGGACACTTACCAATCAACTGCAGTTCCATCTGATTTATTTCAGGTCACACACTGAGGAATAGCAGGTATCTAGGAGAAAATAAAAGTTTTCATGTTAGTTTTTGTTACTGCACTGGTTGGGAAAAGGTAAAAGTCTGTCTGAACCTCAGCCTGGATCTTGACTAAATCAAATTTATGCTTACAAGCTCTATTCTACAATGTGATGTGTATGAATGGCTTCCTGCACCAACATACAGCTACATTAGGGCTCTGCTCAAGCATAGCAGAAGGTCTCCGGGGTCTGCCTGACCACATCACATTATAGGATCAGGGTTTAAATTACATTAAAATACTTGATAATAATTGATAGATTATTTTGTGGAATTAACTTGTTAAGAAGCATTTGCAGATTAGAATGCATGGCAATTTTATACATCTCCATAAAGTATTCTAAGATTAAATTAAATTTATTAGGGAAAAAGATATAGCTGAGATTCATTTATTAACTCTTAATGAAGTATTGAGGACTTTCAAGTATTATAAAATAACTATAATTACTATACTAAGTCAGAAGCAAAGGTGGAAGAAAAGCAAAAACAAATGATGTGAGCAAATCTGACAGTGGAATTTCTAAGCAGTTCAGATTCAGCTCAAGTAAATTGGCTCAGATGTGGTATTGGTGATTATGAAGCTATACTTACTTGTAGCAGCTGCGGGTCTAGTCCAAAGTCTTGGTTTTTCCTTGTCTGGAACTTAGCTTTTCTTATTTTTGAAGTGGAAATTGCAGTTGCTAGGTTTGCGACACTGATTGTAGTCATCACTTGAAGGGCATCTCAGGATTCCATCTAAAAGAAATAAAGCCCTCTCTGAAACACCCACAATTTCTTTCAAAGTAAAAAAACCTTTATCTTCACAATATGATCTTTTATGTTTCCTCAGTCACTCTTATCCTGATGGAACCAGCTGGCTTTAAGCTATTACATTTTACCAAATTCAGAGTTGACATCAGCATTTAGAATAACTGAAAAGGTAAACATATAAGTAGAATTTGACAATAATGCTTTGCTTTCAGGAATACACTTCTAAAGGGAAAAAATTCAACTTGAATATTATTACAATAGTGAATCTAAAAAAAAAAAATAAAAGCAACAAAATATCTCAACTACACAGTATTGAAACTCACAGCTTCATTTCTACAAATGTCCATCTCAATACGCACACTAGTATTGACTTAAACGTGGGGCATATTTTCCACTTCTTCTACTATATATGATTCATTGTGGTGCTTTCTGTTTTCTTGGTCCCTAACCCAATGGATTTCAAAGACAATGGAAAGACTCTTATTGGCTTCAGTGCAGTTTGGATCAGGCTCTTATGCCTCAGTGATACTATCATGTATGCCTTTCTAGCAGAGAAGTAGCCCAGGATACATCCATTCAATAGCTATGAAGCAATATATAGTTGCTATAGAAAACCAGCTTCTAAACAGACTGAAAGGCGTATGCTTTTGTCTATGGGAATGAAGACACAAATGACAATGAACTAAGGTCCTGATCAAGCCCATCCCTGTTCAGGACAGCACTTAATCAAGAGCTTAAGTCTCACTGAGCTTTGCAAGACTTAGCACATGCTTAAGTGCTGTCCTGATATGCTTTCCTATACGGGACCTACGTAAACAACAAAAAATGCTGTGCAAGGCATGTATTGTCTCTTCATGTAGCTGGAAGGGACATAAAACGTGGTGCCAAAACCATTTTTATAGTGAGGATGCTGAAGGCGGAAGCCGTGTATTTGGGTTGTTATTTCAACTTCAAGCAAGCAGATATGGCAGCATCTGCAGCACTACTAATTCCACCACCTATGGAGAGAAAGATATTTTAGGATTATTTGGCAGTCTTTTAGAAAGCTGTGACATGGTAGAGCAAGATTTAGAGCAGACTAAGTATCTAACATGCAATGCCTTTAAAAAGCATTGCAGAGAAATTTAAACATCAATTTGATCAAATTAATTCATTAGTAAAAGAACTCAAGGGAGATTATTGAGCTGACAAGGAATATATTAGACTGAAGAGATACAATTATAAAAGTTAATGCCGTCTTCAAATTGATAAGAAGCATTAATGTCAACAGGAAAGGATAATTATTTGGGATTGAGGCTACATTTATTAAAATTTTGTGCCATACTCCCATTTATTCAATTGTGATATTGCCACAGGGTAGCTGGTCCCTCTGGATAGACTAGGCCCAGTGCCCTGGACCAGAGCAGGTGAGTCCAATCCAGCCAATTAAAGAAGGCTGAGCTACACCCAAGCCTATAAAGGGCTGCTAATAGGCAGAAAGAAGTGGGGATTGAGTGAGTTGGGCTGTGCCTGGAAAAGGAAAGCCACGATAGAATGGAGCTAACTCCTGTGGTGGGTCGCCTGGAGCAAGGGGCCAGGTGCTCAGGGAGACAGCTCTAAGGCTGCTGCCCCAGAGAGAGAGCAGTGCTAGTCAGAACTGAGAAATGGCCAGAGACACCTAAGAGGGGTGAAGGTGAAGCCTGAACATAAGAACTGAGTTAAACGGTTGTCCCTCTGTTTGTGTACTTGCTTATATTAAAAAATAGAAATGTCCTTGCAAGAGACTTGGTGCAGCAGCGTATATTTTTGAGGTAAGGAGAAGCCCTGGTCAGTGACAGATATATTTCCATCTCTCATTGAAGAAAAAGAAACAGTCCTTTCAGTATTTAAAATGGAGAGGATACGAATAATTAATTGCCACCAAGACTGGGTGGAATTTTTTTTTAGGTTTTTATTCCACATTGGATCAACACCAATTTTTTTAATGAAATAATGAGAGAGAGATTGACATTCCTGAATAGCCAATAGCCCAGTGGTTAGGGCAATCATTTTGGATGTGAGACAGCCGGCTTTATATCCCTGTTCTGAATGAGGCAAAGCAGAGATTTGACATCCCAGGTGAGTGCCCTAACCACTGGGTTATTGGTTATTAACTTTTTTTGAAACAGATAAGTGTCCACGCAAAGTTTTGATTTCAACAAATTGGCATTTTCTGATGAAGAACATTTTCTCAAAAACTTCCCAACTGGCTCTGATTGCCACTATTGTTTTGCTTCATGGGGTGCAACAGAAGCAAATTCATGATTAGGGTGTTGAGGAAGCTAGAATTAGAATTATTCTACAACTGTAGAATGGGAGTGTTGAAGATTACTACTAACATATACCCCTATGGAAAAGATCATGTATCTAGGTCTTTGATTTTGTCAGCCACAAGTTACTACTACTTAAAGGGGCTCCCTCTCTGTGATGCTATATGGAATCTGGGGGACACTTTACGATATTATGAATACCAATATTGTAAAATTGCAATGAGTTGTGCCAGATATACCACGTAAGGTATCTGCGAAAATGTTATAATTTGCCAAGTATGATAATCTTGTGTATATGTTTGTATCACCTTTGTATTGTACATTATAGATATGTATGGTATATCTGTATTTCCAAATTTGTGCTGTGCATCTGGATGACACCTCCAAACAGATTGGCATCAGCACTGCCTAGCCTGCTTGAGGGCCCATCAACTGTACAATGAACCCACTGAAAGGACCAGGGGCTACATCTTATGACTCAGCAAGGCATGTAGAGGCATGCCTATCGACAGAATTCTAAGGCTTCCAGGCCATATGCTGGGCAGCTTGTGTTTGAAACAAAGGAAATACAAGCTGCATGGCAAAAGGACTATAAAGGGCAGCTGCATCATCTCCATTTTGTCTTCATTCCTTCCCTCTAGAGTAAACTTTCTCCAAATGAAGCTCTGAACAAAGGACTGAATGACTCATCTAAACTGTGGATGTATTCCAGAGGGACTGTCAATCCAGCAAACTCACCAGTACTACTAAGAACCTGATACATTGAATCTGAATCTTTGTATGTATGTGACTGCTTTACTATTTAACAGCTCTCTTCTTGTTCTTTCTTTTTTCTTTATAATAAATCTTTAGTTCTCTACACTAAAGGATTGGCTGACAGCATGGTATTTTGGGTAAGAGTCAACCTAATATTGACCTGGCAGTGTGGCTGGCCCTTTGGGATCAGAAGAACATTTTGTATAGTGAGCAGTTTTAAAATAACTTCTCAGTGTACTGGACCTTGGTGCTGATTGGAAGCCAGAGAACAGGAATGCAATAAGGGGGCTGTGTGATTTCTTTTCTTCGTCTTCTTCTTCTGGTTCTTGATAACCAGTGTGGGGGGTCAGAATCACAGTTTGTGGCTGGCTGGGTAGTTTAACTACAGTGTTACCCACTAGTCTTGGGAGTATCTGCTCTCCTTTTTGCAGCCTGCCCTGACCTTGGCATTTCCAGTGAGGGCTGCCCCACGCACCTCAGGTCACACTCTCGTACCTGGAAAGGGAAGAGTGGCATACCCAGTACTTATCCCAGCACCTGAGACGTATGTGCTTGGGTGGGTAGTTCAGGCCTGCAGCATACTTCTTCTGCCATACACTAAGTCCTCTGCTGAGCTCTTGGTGGTGGAGTCATCAGTTCAGTGGATTTTGAAATTAACTTCCCACTAAGATATAGGGGGCAGTTCAAATCTCTCAGATCAATTAATTCAGGGTGTCTGCAAATTCAGACAGATTACATAGATTATGTTAAATCCATGTTTTCAAGCTTTCCTTTTTAACCAGGAGTGCTAAAAAGCTGAGATTCTGTTGTAATCACATAACTCCAGGAGCTGGATGCCTAGGCATGACAGTGCCTATGTCTTTATCTAATGACAGGTTTCAGAGTAACAGCCGTGTTAGTCTGTATTCGCAAAAAGAAAAGGAGTACTTGTGGCACCTTAGAGACTAACCAATTTATTTGAGCATAAGCTTTCGTGAGCTACAGCTCCGATGAAGTGAGCTGTAACTCACGAAAGCTTATGCTCAAATAAATTGGTTACTCTCTAAGGTGCCACAAGTACTCCTTTTCTTTATGTCTTTATCTGGCTCTGATCTGGAACCTTTCATCTGCTCATTGTTCAGACTCTGAGATACAGCACTTCCTGGATTTCTTAAACAACAGGCATCTTGATGCCATATGACATGACCACTTGCAACTCACATTCTGCATTATCTGACTCTAGCTGCACTATTCCCATAAGCATATGTAACCGCAATACATCAATCTAACCCTTAGAATCATAGAATCATAGAATATCAGGGTTGGAAGGGACCTCATCTAGTCCAATCCCCTGCTCAAAGCAGGAACAATCCCCAACTAAATCATTCCAGCCAGGGCTTTGTCAAGCCTGACCTTAAAAATATCTAAGGAAGGAGATTCCACCACCTCCCTAGGTAACGCATTCCAGTGTTTCACCACCCTGCTAGTGAAAAAGTTTTTCCTAATATCCAACCTAAACCTCCCCCACTGCAACTTGAAACCATTACTCCTTGTTCTGTCATCAGCTACCACTGAGAACAGTCTAGATCCATCCTCTTTGGAACCCCCTTTCAGGTAGTTGAAAGCAGCTATCAAATCCCCCCTCATTCTTCTCTTCCGCAGACTAAACAATCCCAGTTCCCTCAGCCTCTCCTCGTAAGTCATGTGTTCCAGTCCCCTAATCATTTTTGTTGCCCTCCACTGGACTCTTTCCAATTTTTCCACATCCTTCTTGTAGTGTGGGGGCCAAAACTGGACACAGTACTCCAGATGAGGCCTCACCAATGTGGAATAGAGGGGAACGATCACGCCCCTCGATCTGCTGACAGTGCCCCTACTTATACATCCCAAAATGCCATTGGCCTTCTTGGCAACAAGGGCACACTGTTGACTCATATCCAGCTTCTCGTCCACTGTAACCCCTAGGTCCTTTTCTGCAGAACTGCTGCCGAGCCATTCAGTCCCTAGTCTGTAGTGGTCCACGGGGTTCTTCTGTCCTAAGTGCAAGACTGCACTTGTCCTTGTTGAACCTCATCAGATTTCTTTTGGCCCAATCCTCTAATTTGTCTAGGTTCCTCTGTATCTTATCCCTACCCTCCAGCGTATCTACCTCTCCTCCCAGTTTAGTGTCATCTGCAAACTTGCTGAGGGTGCAATCCACACCATCCTCCAGATCATTTATGAAGATATTGAACAAAACCGGCCCCAGGACCGACCCTTGGGGCACTCCACCTGATACCGGCTGCCAACTAGACATGGAGCCATTGATCATTACCCGTTGAGCCCGACAATCTAGCCAACTTTCTATCCACCTTATTGTCCATTCATCCAACCCATACTTCTTTAACTTGTTGGCAAGAATACTGTCGAAGACCGTGTCAAAAGCTTTGCTAAAGTCAAGGAACAACACGTCCACCGCTTTCCCCTCATCCACAGAGCCAGTTATCTCATCATAGAAGGCAATTAGATTAGTCAGGCATGACTTGCCCTTGGTGAATCCATGCTGACTGTTCCTGATCACTTTCCTCTCCTCTAAGTGCTTCAGAATTGATTCCTTGAGGACCTGCTCCATGATTTTTCCAGGGACTTAGGTGAGGCTGACTGGCCTGTAGTTCCCAGGATCCTCCTTCTTCCCTTTTTTAAAGATGGGCACTACATTAGCCTTTTTCCAGTCGTCCGGGACTTCCCCCGATCGCCATGAGTTTTCAAAGATAATGGCCAATGGCTGTGCAATCACATTTGCCAACTCCTTTAGCACTCTCGGATGCAGCGCATCCGGCCCCATGGACTTGTGCTCGTCCAGCTTTTCTAAATAGTCCCGAACCACTTCTTTCTCCACAGAGGGCTGGTCACCTCCTCCCCATGCTGTGCTGCCCAGTGCAGTAGTCTGGGAGCTGACCTTGTTCGTGAAGACAGAGGCAAAAAAAGCATTGAGTACATTAGCTTTTTCCACATCCTCTGTCACTAGGTTGCCTCCCACATTCAGTAAGGGGCCCACACTTTCCTTGACTTTCTTCTTGTTGCTAACATACCTGAAGAAACCCTTCTTGTTACTCTTAACATCTCTTGCTAGCTGCAACTCCAGGTGTGATTTGGCCTTCCTGATTTCACTCCTGCATGCCCGAGCAATATTTTTATACTCTTCCCTGGTCATTTGTCCAATCTTCCCCTTCTTGTAAGCTTCTTTTTGTGTTTAAGATCAGCAAGAATTTCACGGTTAAGCCAAGCTGGTCGCCTGCCATATTTACTATTCTTTCTACACATCGGGATGGTTTGTCCCTGTAACCTCAATAAAGATTCTTTAAAATACAGCCAGCTCTCCTGGACTCCTTTCCCCTTCATGTTATTCTCCCAGGGGATCCTTAAAACAGTAGCATTTCATTAAATAAAATAGTTGCTTCAAAAACTGATATTTTTCACTTAAAATTATATTAAATTTAGTAAAACTGTGACAGATTCCCCTGGGTATATGAGAAGTGGTTCAAAAATATATTTTGGTAAGTGTTACATGAACTGGCAGTAGCATGAACAGGATTTTGTGGAGGGGTGGATGGGGAAGGGATAAAATTCCCTATGTAGACATGGCTTTTTTTAGCTGAGTTAGCTTTGCAAGTCAAACAGAAGTAAAAAGCAATCAGATCTCATTCTTGTTACTAAAGTCACCGGATCAGATTGATTACGCACAGGGAACTTAAGGCATTTGTACATAATTGTTCTTAAAAGTGAAACGGTACTTTTAAGAAGCAAATATTTTGTCTTCAGGCAAATGTCCCTAACGTAATAAAAACTAAGTAAAGGAAAAGAATTAAAAAACAAAACAACATTATGTAAAAAATATGATATCCAAAAAGGAAACTTTAAAATATTTTTCACAAGATACCATCTTTAAAAAAAATACTCAGGAGTGAAAACCATGATACCAAAGCAAATTTAAAATATAACACAGAACACACTATATCAGGTACCAGAAAAAGCTACCCGTCTAGATTCATCATGCTAAGTTGCCTAAATATGTACAGCTAGCAAATTCCTCTGATGTGTCCAGAGTAAGTGTTTACAAATGATGCAGTGTATAAAACAAACCAAAAAAAGTCACCATATTTTCACTTTGATCATTTTTACGACCCATTTTCTTGGTATAATTAGCTATGTTGTTATGGTATTATTGTATTCCCCCTTTAATTTATTCTTTGTGTAACTTGTTAGAAATCTTGATCATAAAAGAGGAATCTGCTCAGGGCTGTAGATGTTTTATTCCTGCATATTTAACTTTCTGTTTTAGGCTTTTTATCTAGTTACTGTTCCTTAAATTCTTGGGATTTTTTGTTTTTGTGTTTGCTCTTTTCCTCTAACACTTCTTTTCCCCTTCACTCAAATCCGCATCACTTTAAAAAAAACAAAACAAATCTAGGCTCTTCTCTATTACCGTAGAACCTCAGAGTTACGAACACCTCGAGAATGAAGGTTGTTCGTAACTCTGAAATGTTCTTAACTCTGAACAAAAGGTTATGGTTGTTCTTCCAAAAGATTACAACTGAACATTGACTTAGTACAGCTTTGAAACTTTACTATGCAGAAGAAAAATGCTGCTTTCCCTTTATTTTTTTTAGCAGTTTACATTTAACACAGTACTACACTGTATTTGCTTTTTTGGGGTCTCTGCTGCTGCCTGATTGCGTGCGTACTTACGGTTCCAAATGAGGTGTGTGGTTGACTGGTCAGTTCGTAACTCTGAGGTTCTATTGTATCACAAATAGATTATAGGAAAAAACAGCATTCTAAGTCTATATTTGCAAAATAAATATTGGACAGAATATTAGAAATGCTCGTTTTCTTCATCTACAGTCTTAATTTTCATATATTCTTTTGTATCTTTTCAACATATTTTGTCATAAAACTTCCTGAGTTTACTTTAGACTTTGGGGTCCCAGTTTTCTTAATAATGTGTGACCTCAAAGTAGTTTTCACATTCGGGAAAAATGCATGGATGATGTTGTTAATAAAGTATAAATACTATTGGGCTACGTCTTATAGTCTTTACTCAGGCAAAGCTCACCTTTTAGTCAAGGAGATGCTTTACTTGTGAAAAGAGCTTCAGGATGAAAACGGCTTGTATGCATATGTCTACCCAGCAATAAAACATCCATGGCTGGCCTGTGTCATCTGATGTGGGCTTGCAGGGCTCAGGCTGCGGGGCTATAAAATTGCTGTCTAGATGTTTGGGCTTGGACTGGAGCCCAGGCTCTAGGACCCTCCCCTCCCAGCTACAAACATTTTTTTAGCCTATGGGTAGTTACACCCCATGCCCGAGTGCAAGGGCAATTCATCTCTCCAAGCCTCCTATAATTCACCTTTAGCTTCAGTGGCACACATTGTGCCATGATTACATTTTACGTATGTTGGAAAAAACTTGAAACTTTCTTAAAAAACATGAATTTTTTGAAATGTTCCTTTGTATCTGCACATAAAAGTATTTATTTGTTATTTAAAAAAAATGAATATCAATTTTTTTTGAAAATGTGGGGATGGAAACGCTGCCACCTTAGGATGAAATGTAAACCGTACACCTGGAGCTGGGCTATCCCAATTCAGAAAAATAACTTGCATCCATTATAATCATGTGGCCTTGGAATAATAAATGGGGAGCCCGCAGGTATTAAACCTTCTGGTCTCACATCTTTATCTAATATATTAACATGTGGAGAACTAAAATAATTCTTTTGCTGACTCTACCTCAAAGAATTCTTTCACAACAGGGATGACACCACCCACAACTACCCCATCCTCACTGGCAGTCATAAGAAAGAAGAATCATCTGAGTAGGCTCTCACAGTGGATGAAACCTCAAACCTGATCATTAAATTGATTGCATCAGGAAAAAGTCTGAATGTGAAATCCTTAAACATCACATCCACACTGAGAGCACAGTCCCTGAGTGGAGGTGCCATCGTGGTTCTCAACCATGATGACTACATCAATGAAGCCAACTGACAATCTCCGACACAACTTACTGTAAAGAACTCAAAGAAGATCCCACACCACAATTCTCTCAGGAGTTTAAAGACATCTGCAAATCCTTCCCCAAACAACTTCAGGAGAAACTCTACAACCTCATCCCACAAACCCAATCCAGGGACCTTCTACATGTTTCCCAAGATATGCAAACAAGGGAACCCAGGCAGACCGATCATATCTGGCCATGGCATTCTTACTGAAGAATATCAGGACTCATAGAAACTACCCTCAAACCACTCAACATACAAAGGGCTGGCTTCCTCCAGCACACAAATGACTTCCTCCAGAAACTCTGTAACATTAGCAATCTCCCTTGGAACACCATCCTTTCCACCCTAGATGTCACCTCATCATATACCAACATCCCTCACAACAATGCCTGCCTCAGATAGCTACAAGACAAATGGACAGCACTCAGATATCCACCCCAAACCCATGGCCAAACTCATCCATTTCATCCTCACCCATAACAATTTTACATTCAACAACACACACTTTGTCCAAACCTCAGGAACAGTCATGGGTACTAGGATGGCTCCCAATCCCTCAGCCCGCACTGCTTCCTGCAGCCCCTATTGGCCTGGAGCGGCGAACCGCGGCCAGTGGGAGCTGCGATCGGCCGAACCTCCAGATGCGGCAGGTAAACAAATCTGGGCTTACCCTGGAGGCGGCGTGCCAAAGATTGCCGATCCCTGCCACAGAATATGCTCCGAGGAGAAAGTCCGGGATACACAGCTTAACACACTTAAAACTGCCTTCACCAAACAAGGACACTCCAACAGAGAAGTAAACTGCATCACAGAATGGGCCACCCAAATACAACAACCTACTTCAATATGGAAGAAAAACACCCTCCGACTTCACACTTCTAAATGTCACTTGTCTCATATGGGTTCCAGTGTGGGGTGGTATCATTAAACAATACAACCCAAACTTGATGAGGACCACATCATGAAAGAAATCTTTCCAACTCCTCCCTGCTTTTTGCCTTCAAACACTCTCCCCAACCTCGCAAGCTCAACATCATCAGAAGCATTGTTATGATGATCAATACCCCGCACAGCACATCTTTCAAGATCCATGAGTCCTACACATGCCTATCAGAACATACGGTGTACTTCATCCAGTGCACGGAATGCCCCAGTAACAACTACATGGGTGACACAAGACAATCACTACGTGCTCAAATGAACTCACACAGAAAAATGAAAAAACACAAAAAAATCACCTGTCGGTGAACACTTCACAAAGCACTCACTCCAAATCTGACCCCTCAGTCTTCATCCTCAAAGGAAACCTGCACAACACTTTCAAAAGACAAGCCTGGGAACTTAAATTCATAACATTGCTAGAAACTAAAATTCATGGATTTAATAAAGACATTGAATTTATGGATATTACAACAATCTCTAATCCACTAACTGCCCTTTTTTGTCCTATGACTGCAGAGGTGTTAACTGATTACTTCACCTCAGATGGTCTCTTACAATATATATGAACTACACATGCTAAACAATCTGTTCCTCCTTGTATTTAGCTGTGACATTCTGGGTAGGTCTACAATAAAGCATTCTTGGCTGTTTTATATCAGCAGATTAGGGCTGTCTGGGCTCCAGCTATGGGGCTATACAGTTGCAGTGTCGACTTTCAGGCTTGGGCTGGAGCCTGGGACCCCATAAGGCAGGAGAGTCTCAGAGTCTGAACTATAGCCTGAACCCAAAATTCTACATTGCAATTTTATAGCCTTGCAGTCTGAGTCCCACGAGCCCGAGTCAGCTGACATGGGACAGACATGGGTGTTTTACTGCAGTGAAGACATACCCTCAGAGTACCTTTCACAGACCTGAAGATGAGCTCTATGTAAGCTTGAAAGCTTGTCTCTTTCAACAACAGTAATTGGTCCAGTAAAATATATTACCTTACCCATCTTGTCTCTCTAATATCCTGGGGCTAACATGGTTACAACAATTCTGAAAACATCTTTATCTGTATGCATAATAGGATCGGAATAACAACATTTTCGCATTCAGAGATCACGATTTTTCTGACTTACTGCTGCTGAATGCACAGGTATAGCCAACATATGTGATTCTGAACATACTTTCAGCATTCTAAACATTCTCAGCATACATTTTCATATGCTGAACGTACATTTTCAGCATTCTAAATCAATTAATTTCAGTGGAATGGAATTTTAAATTGATAGCCTTCGAGTTGTAAAGAGGTGTTTTTGGCTTTAAGGTTAATTGGAAACAAAACTAAATGCTAACTTTTTTTTGGTCCAATTTAAAATATTATAGGGTTAGTTTTTAATTGACCAGGGCAAGTGAAACTGTCACAGGATGGGTGGCCCATTACCTGAGGTAGGTCCAGCTCCCCTGTTGAAGAACAGGTGCTCCAGTTCATCTATTTAAGTGGGCGAGGCTGTGCCTGGGGCTACAATGGGTCGGAGAGCAGCTCAGTGAGTCAGAACTGGCTGAGAGAGGGCTAGGGAGCTGCAGGAAGCAGGACTGCCAGATTGTCTGGGTGGGGAGATGGGAACTGGTCTTTTAACAAACAGTTTTGTTTGTGTGTTGGTTTAAATTTGGACAGTAATCCTGCCTAAAAGGTGGTAGCGAGTCCTTGGCAAACTAGGGAGAATCCCTGGCTTGTTACAGAAACACACTGTACTTCATTGTATAGCATACACTTTGTTGCATTAAGGTACATCTATACTGGAACTGGAGGTGTAATTACTAGCTTAGGTAGATGTACATGCACTAGCTTTGTTCCAGCATAGTTCCTAAAAACAGGCAGCAGCTGAGGCTAGCTGCTTGAGTTGGTATTTAGGATCTTGGGTGGGATTGTACTCGAGTGGCTAGCCTGAGCCACTTTCCATCCTCTGCGGCATGTTGCTATTCTTAATGGGCTAGCGCAATCAGAACTCGCATGTGTATGTCTACCCAAGTGGAGAATTATACCTCCAAAGTGCAATGTAAAAGTCCTCAAAATGAGTATCATTTGAACTGTAGCAATTACCATAATTCCTGTATGTAACACTGTGATACAAGTAAAGCAACACAGGTTCTCTAATCCTATCCCTCACCTCCTCCACATACTCTACTGCAGTGGTTCTCAAAGCCGGTCTGCTGCTTGTTCAGGGAAAGCCCCTGGCACACCGGACCGGTTTGTTTACCTGCCGCGTCCGCGGGTTCGGCCGATCACTGCTCCCACTGGCCGCAGTTCACCGCTCCAGGCCAATGGGGGTTGCGGGAAGCGGTGCAGGCCAAGGGACATTAGAAATAAAGAGAGGTTTACTCATTCTCTGACTTTAAGAGCAGCCCCGAGAGAGTGAGATACTACAACAATAAAAGTCATTTTTAACATCTCATCCAATATGACTTCTAGTTAGGGCACCATCACTGGGTTCAAAACCCAGAGCTCCTCTGCTTCTCGCAGCATTCTTTCTAGAAAGCAGTGAGACAGACCATATTTGCCAGGGTATTGGGCAGTGTAATTGGCACTGCCAGAAATCACTTTTTTTGCCTCTACTTTCTTGAATTTTCAAATGTGTCTCTATGAATGATTTATCTTTTAGAGTGAGAATGCTCCTTTTTTGACCTGACTTCTATTTGCATCTCTAATAACATCAGAGAAGCATTCCTGAGACTGTGCAAGTATCAAAGGTAATCTAGAGTTTAGTGAATATCTAATGACTAGTGTGAATACCAGCATAAACTCTTTTATTTCATTCATTAAAGTTTTTTGCAGTAGTTGCACTTAAAAACATTCCCACGTTGCCCTAGATAACTAGATATCAGTCCTACGGTAACTGCACCATTCCCTAGACTAAGAAAAGGGCATGCCTGGGAACATTACAAATACTGAGATAATGTTACTGTGTTGTCAAAGGCAATCGACATGTTTTTAAGTTCAACGACTGCGCATTCTATATTGTTTTGCTAGTCTATGATTTATGAAGAGAAAGGCTGTGAGTGGCAGAAATGTCATCATGGTTTTGTTTCCTTAAGTCCTACGCTAACAACCAGTGTATTCTGCCTTTTTTCTAGTTTTGGAATCGTCGAAGTTACAGATGGTTAAGACTGTGGCCTGGTCTGTGCGCAGAATTTGTAACAGTGTAACTATGTTGGTTAGTGGTGTGATTTTTTCTTTCAACTGATATAGTTATACCAGTACAATCTCTTGTGTGGATGCAGTTGTATTAGTATAAAGGTGCTTAAACAGATATAGCTTATTACCCTTCTCATACAGGAATAGCGATACCCGTATATCATAATACGAGTACAACTTTATACCAGCATAATTGTGTCCACACTAGGGGTTATACTGCTTAGTTGTACCATATAGTTAAAGTGAAAAAAACCTTCTGAGTGTGCAGAAAAGCCCTGAGTCCACTCTCCTTGCCAGTATAGAATTGTTCATTGTGTGTGATTTATAGTGGTTTATCCAGTCTAATTGTAAGGAGTCCAAAACAACAGAGCTTTCATCATCTTCCTTGGGGGTCTATTACACAACCTAATACATCTGAAGGGTTAGGATTGCACTATTATAGAGAGAGAGTGCTACAGGTCTTATATGGATGTAGAGAGACAAGGTGGGTGAGGTAATATCTTTTATTGAACCAACTTCTGTTGGTGAGAGAGGCATGCTTTCAAGTTTACACAGAGCTCTTCTTCAGCTCTAGGAAATATACTCAGCCTGTCACATGAAGTGAGTGAGCTGCAGCTCACAAAAGCTCATGCTCAAATAAATTGGTTAGTCTCTAAGGTGCCACTAGTACTCCTTTTCTTTGAACTAAATACAAGATGGAACAAACCCATTCATGGTGAAGTGGCCCATTAACACCCCTCCAGGCATAGTGGGAAAGGAAGGGAGAAGTAAAAAAGACAGCTTGGGTGGAAGGGAGGTTTGGTAGTGGGTTACAGATTGTGGTAATAAGCCATAAATCCAGTGTCTCTTTTCAGTCCAGGATTTTTAGTGTCTAGCAAAGTTAAATAGATGTAATAATGATATAAGAATATGTGAAACACATGAATTTTCCATGTACTTATAGAGTTTTACATTTTTAGTTGGTAGATAATCATATTGTTTTGGTTAATACACATTCTTAGGTGGAAAAAAAAGCATATCATTATTTTATATGTAATACACACTCTTGGGAGTCATTGAACCCTTTGCATCTTCCTCTCTGGTCTTACTCTACGTCCCCTGCTTGGGTGGACACTTCATTTGAATGAACTGGAGAAAGAATAATCGCAAATATAGGCAAGGCAAATATTTGAAAGCATTTCCAAAAGTGGTCCCTAGGTGAAGATAACTCACAGGATGAGTTGCATAAGTTTCACAAATGAATTTACTTATCTGTTTCTTACTGAAAACAGCTTTCTCTGACCTTTACTCTGCAATGTATAGGACAGAAATAAGGTTCCTCCGGGCAAATATGGTTAGCTGAATATTCTTGCAGCTTTCTTCTTCACAATGAATTGTTCTAATTTTCAACTCAGAGTGACACAGACCTTCAATATATTCTTATTTCCAGTTACTGTGGAATTAATGGGTGCAAAAAGCTAGTTATGGCCTACTACGTTACTAGCTATTAGAAATTTCATGCTAAATGTCTTATATAAAATAGTTTTCATCAACTTTAACATTATTAACCTTGTTACATTATGAAGGGCAAATAGAAGCCTTTGGCACATAATATATTACATATGCACATGCAAGAGACAATTTTTCAGTATAAGTAAGTACTCCCTTGATAATGAGTATGTTAATGGAGGCAGAGACCTGGGGGATCCAGAAGAGAGGAAAAACAAAGAAAAGAGGGAGAAGGGTACAACTATGCAACAATCAAGGGTCACATAGAAAGATAACCACTCCACACATACAACACCCACTGCAACATTCAGGAGCAAGTGAAAGTGAGAATCCCAGATCAGATCATGTTTTCAGGCATCATTCATGTAGGTTAAAATGAAGCACCACAGAGAAGCCAGACTGTTAAACTGTGATTGTGCTTTTAAATTTCAGATAAGGTTAAAGGTTTTAAAGGTTAAAAATCTACAGGAATAGATGCCATTTTCAAAGATCCATCCCATCCATAATGTTAACACTCTGACTCCACTTTGATTTCAGCTTCTACTGCATTCCTTGCTGGAAAAGATTAGTGCTTGTGAAATATTGACTCCAGTGACTCGCAAGATCGCTCCTGAGTCATCATTACATCAGTGCTACCATCCAATACATTTGCCAAATCCCAATGGCACCTGAACCACAGACAGTGGAAGACCCAGTGGACAAAGCGCAGTACTTATTTAGAGAGATAGACAGATTAGATTAGAATAGGAAAAAAAACCCATCTCTTTCCTGTCGCATAACTCAGGTTCAGTGGCTGCTCACATTACTCATCTGAGAGGTTGCAATGTCTAGATTCTAGAAGCACAGAGCTGGACTTTTATTCTATGGTAACATTTTTACTATCAAGAGTTTCATTAGCTTTTTTTTTTAAAAAAAAGTACTCTGTATATTTTTAGACTTTTCGCCCATCCAATAATAACCTCGCAATGAAAAAACTGTATTTCACATTCTTTCTTTAGAGTCTTAATCTATTGAGAACAAGTTCGTTCTAGTGATGTAAAATCAAAAGGATAAAGGGGAAGATTAAAGGATGACAAGAAATAAAATTAAATACAATTTTAAGTACAAAAGAAAAACAAAGGAAGAGTCCCACAGATATTTTAATTTCACTCTTGGATTCCAACTAAGCAGATTACTTATTTGTATAGCTTCAAACCTAACTGTGTTCCCTGAGTTTATGCTAAGGAATAATGTATCAATGAACCAGGGAGTGGGCAGGATGATATGCACTACTTCTATCTGACTTGTACTTGTTCAATGAATAAATACTAGGTTTCAGTCTCCATGGTTGTCAGTCTGGCATGTTTCACAGCCATTAGAATTTTAAACTAAAAAGTTTTTAAGCAATCACATAGCTTGGTACAAAAATGGGATATAATTGAACTTATTAGCAAGTAGCATCTTGGTTTCTTTTCCCTCCAATCCATTCCAAGATTCTCACCCAATCAAATCAAATCATAGTCAAGACAAAGGACTTTCATTGCGGGTAATGTTGGGCTAGCTCTGTTGGTGTAAATTTACACCAGTTGATTACTAGGCCCATTACTTTTCTTAAATTCTCAGTGGTTTCCAACCACCAACTTCCAAGCTCATTAAACTTGTCTAGAGCCCTTCCTCATTAGGGAGAATACTATTAATGTTTCAAAAAGCTGTTTTCCTTTTTCTCCCCTTTAACATTTTTTGCTGCTCCAAGTAATATGCACAGAAGTGGCTGCCTGCCACAATCACAAGTGAAAGAAAAGCAAGTGGGATAGCTCAGTGGTTTGAGCTTTGGCTTGCTTAAACCCAGGGTTGTGAGTTCAATCCTTGAGGAGGCTATTTAGGGATATGGGACAAAAATTGGGGATTAGTCCTGCTTTCAGCAGGGGGTTGGACTAGATGACCTACTGAGGTCCCTCCCAACCCTGATATTCTATGATAAGAGCAGATTTACCAGTGCTAACAAACAGTAAAGCATCCACAGTTCAACTTTTTAACGTTTTTTTTGGGGGGGAAGGCTGTCATTTGTATGAGGAATGAAAAAATAGAGTGGGCATAGTGACCAAGCTTTTGAATTCTGTGCCTGGACAGATGTAGTATGTTTGAAGTGATTTACATTTTTCCTCAGTCGTACTGTAGCTCCATAGTACCTTAGTAACTTTTATTACCAATATTCATTCAGCCAGTTTTCTGATAATATACCTAGTACAAGATACAGGGTTTTGAGTAATGAGATATGACAAAGTATGTATTTTAAGCATTATATTTTTCCCTGGATGAGTCAGTGCAGGGGGGGCATAGAAATTGCCAATTGTATCCTCTGCTGCAGAAACCTGGCAAGTGCAAGCTGGTGTCTCTAAAAAGAAAGGAGCCCACTGTCACTTGCTGGTGACAGTAGTGTACATGTGAAGCTGCTTGGGGTCTGGAGAAACCACACCTCCTCAAGGTGCTGGAAAAGTGCAGAAAAGGTTTATGAAAATTTGAAACATTTTCAGCAAAATTTTGAATTTTTGAAAAATTTCAACTACTCCATATCTTGGTAAAAAAGAGCAGCACCATTTCTTGTTAAAAAAATTCATCATTGTTTCAAAAAGTCACAACTAACTCTACCTCCCTGGGGACACAGAGCACAGGCATGTCCTGAATTTTATAGAGTGATCTTATCCTGTTTGTATAGCAAGAGGATCCATCCTATGCTTTCCTATTGGCCTTAAGGCATTCACGTACACGCCTATAGATGGTGCGTTCGTAAACATAAGGTAGGTGGCTGAATGGTGTTTGTATTAAAAAGTAAATTGAAAATGCACTATTATTACGCAATTTTTTTTTCATTTAAGGCAATTTTATGGAAAAAATTCCTTGCAGTATTTTAAAGATTATTCAGATTATTGTACTGAACGTGCACATCAGGGAGCACAAAACTTTTGCTTCTACAAGAAGGCCTAAGCATTAGTAGAAGTCATCAGTCATAAGAAGACTCAAAACACGCAGTACTAACAACTAGAGCTGAGGGGAATTGTTTTTCAGCAAAAAATGCAGATTCAGCAACACTGAAACAAGAGTTTACAATCCCTCCCAGCTTGCAATTTGATAAGCATATTCTCCACTCCATTATCCAAGTCATTAATGAAAATACTGAACAGTACTAGAGAAGACCTCTGTGAAACCCCTCTGTATACATCCTCTTAGTTTGACAGTGAACCATTGATAACTATTCTTTGAATACGGGTTTTCAACCAGTTGTGCAACCACCTTGTAATAATTTCATCTAGGCCCCATTTCCCTAGTTTGTTTATGAGAATATCATATGGAACTATGTCAAAAATTTTAATTAAAATAAAAATATATCACATTTACTGCTTTCCCTCATCCACTAGGCCAGTAACCTTATCAGAAGGAAATTGGTTGGTTTGGCATGATTTGTTTTTTGAGAAATCTATTTTGGCTGTTGCTTACCATCCTGTTATCCTCTAGGTCAGTGGTTCCCAAATGAGGGGGTGCCGCTTGTTCAGGGAAAGCCCCTGGCCGGCCAGGCCGGTTTGTTTACCTGCCGCGTCCGCAGGTTCAGCCTATTGCGGCTCCCACTGGCCGCGGTTCACCACTCCAGGCCAATGGGGGCTGCAGGAAGGACGGCCAGAATGTCCCTCAGCCCACGCCGCTTCCCGCAGCTCCCTTTGGCCGAGAACGGCAAACTGTGGCCAGTGGGAGCTGCGATTGGCCGAACCTGCGGACGAGGCAGGTAAACAAACTGGCCCAGCCGGCCAGGGGGTTTCCCTGAACAAGTGGCACCCCTAGTTTGGGAACCACTGCTCTAGGTGTTACAAAGTGATTGATACTCAGACAGATACTGGAACAAATTATTAAACAAAGTTAGGTTGACTGATCTATTATTTCCCTAGGTCTTCTTTGTTAAGATAGGTTTTATGTTTGCCTTTCTCCATTCCTCTAGGACTTCACCTGTTGTCCATGAGTTCTCAAAGATCATTACTAATGGGTCTGGGATTGTTTCAGCTAGTTCTTTAAGTATACTAGGGTGAATTTCACCAAGCCCTGCCAACTTGAATACATCTTAGCTAAATATTCTTTAACCTGTACTTACTCTACTTTGGCTTGTGTTCTCATCACCTTGTTGTTAATAATTGTGTTAAACATCTGGTAACAACTAAACTTTTTAGTGAAGACCAAAGCAAAATAGGTATTAAAAACCTGCACTGGGATCTAGGCTCTGGTCCCTGGAGATTACAGGCCTCACAGTCAGCCTGCAGAGTTAATAAACTGCTTTAGGCAAGTAGTTTTGATTCAAGATGGAGCTGGTTGAAACATCCAATTTTATTTCCACCAAATGTTTGAAACAAAACATTTTTGTATTAAAATTTTGATTTTTCAATGGAAAATTTGAAACAAAATGTTGTTTGATTATAAATTAAAATAATTTGTTTCTTTTGTTGAAAAATATAAAAACTTCCATTTTAAGATGCTGCGGCCCTCCCCCCTCGTATGTTTATTCCACATGCTTTTTTCCCATTCCCCTCTGGAAAAGGGAGAAAAGATGAAAAGTGAGGGGGAAAATAAACCTGTGAAAATAAAATTGGGAAAAAAAACCCTCCCCCCACTCTCTTATTTACTTTTTCTTCTACTTGAAAAGTAGAAAGAAGCCACAGGGCGAGGGATTATTCTTTCACCCATCCATGGTTCCTCGATCCATCACAACCACCAGGGCTTTTTTTTAAATTGTCATTCTTCAGAGCTTGGATCATTTCAGCTCAAATCATACATAAACTAGCTGTCCGGTACAGTCTGAGAGGTTTGGGGGGACTCTCACAAAGGGGTCCGTAAATAGCTCCTCAGTACTTCCCCCACAGATGCTAAATGTCTCTATTTAGAAAGAGAAATCCTAACTTTAATTAAAAAAAACACTATTATTTTCTATCCTGTCCCAAAAATCCACCTGTTCTTCAGTATTTCAGTGGAGTTAAAAGCACGGCTCCTATTTTCTTCCCCTTAATGAGGGCTTGACATTGCTTGTAGTGAAGAGAATGGCAAAACTATTTCATATTAATGGGAGCAGGACTGGGCCTTTTACAGTCATCATTCTGAGTATCTGTGCATATCTTCTGTCTCTGGGCCCAATTTTCATACATGGGGTCCTTAGGAGGAGATTCACATCCCTTATTTAGCATCCCAAATGGGCATTTGGGTTTCGGCCTGTTAAGTAGGTGTTTGCATCTTTCAATGTTGAGTTAAGCACCAGAGGCAGAACTGGACATTCTGGTTAGCTTTTTTGTCTGAAAATTAGGGTCACTGTGCCTTCTGAGCTGTATGTGAAGCAACTCGCCAGGTGTGTTGCTAGCACTACTTTCTATGTCTTTGCTCTATCTGAATCGTCACACCTTCGAGTCTTAGAGAGACTAATTTACCAGAGGCAACTACATGTTCAAAATATAGACCTCCAGTCCTCTGCACACTATCCCAGTAAATATTACCACATAGAATAAAACTAATCCTTAAAGGTACAGAGACCCAAAGAAAAGCATAATATTTTAAAGCAAATGTGCTGATGGAATAAGCTGAATGAAGACCCAAGAAATGCAGAGGTCTTTAAAAAGAGCCAGTTGAAAAATACACATGGCACAGATTATATGCCATGGTTAAACTGCAAAATTATTGCAACCTATGGCTGTATAGTGCATATAGGTAATGAATTATACATGTTGCTCATATTTTTTTATTAACAATGCAGTAACTACATGGCACCTTCTCTGGAAGCAATATCAATTACATGGCAAATGCTACAATATTATCTTTTAGTAACTATCATCAAGTTATGCCTTTCCACTGCTAATTAGAATAGTGGTTCCTGGTGATGGATGCAGCTGAAATCACCCAGGAAAAAATAAGGAGAGATTCTTATAGTTGTGACTGCTTTGGAACATGCTCATGCACTCACAGTGTGACCGGAGTCATACTTGGTACCAGTAAATCATGCTGGGAGGAAACTAATGCAGCAGCAGCCAATATCATAATGGCTACACAAACTTGATTTGTTTAACTGCGTAAGATGTTTGGGGGGCAGATAGGTAGCTTATGATTTATGTCTTGTCCATTGCTTAAAGGACTCCACAAATGACTCCTTGATTGTTGAGAAGAATATGCTGTAATAAAGGAGTGTGATCAATGATCACTTATACCTAAATACATGTAAACTTTCATAGGGCATTGCCACTGCAGAACAAATCATTGTTACACTAAAGGAAACAAGAGCTACTCACCTATCTGAACTCCATATTCCACTAAACACAAGTACTAATGATGAAGAAGAAAACATAGTACATACTGATGGAAAAATACGGCACAGGGTTAACAAAGACAGCGGGGTCTGTGTGGTGGTCCCTCACATTCTGCCTCACTACTGGCAGACCACAAGTAAAAGTCCTGTAGGGGAAAGCCCTGAGCCCCTGGGCAGGACGAATCATAATAGTCTTTAGCCCACAGCTGCCTGGCTGACAGTAATTAACAGCCTATAATTAGCAGTCTATATGGGAGCTCTGGCCCTCTGGGCGGTGCCGAGCCACAGTCTTTAGCCCACAGCTGCCTGGCTGGAGCAGACTACAAGCAGCACACAGGCCTTCTGGTCTAGGGGTGAATAGGTCGCTACCCCAGG
The DNA here is from genome assembly GCF_965152275.1 of Natator depressus. Taxonomy (NCBI): domain Eukaryota; kingdom Metazoa; phylum Chordata; order Testudines; family Cheloniidae; genus Natator; species Natator depressus. The sequence continues at coordinate 94,183,658 of NC_134235.1, read as the reverse complement.
GGTGGGGTTGGCAGCAGGGGTAATGGGACCCGGGCCCACCCTGCTCCACCAGGTCCCAGCCCAGGGCCCTAACAGTGGCGGATGGGTCCACCACTTGGTCAGCGGGGATCCTCCAGAAACATGTTGACCCACACTCCGGCAGCAGAACCAGAGTAGAGTCTGGTCCCCCTGGGCTACTTCCTATGACAGTCTGGGTGTAGGGCTCAGTGGTCCAAAGATCCTCTGTCTCCTCGGGATACTCGGCTGCTGGAAGCTCTGGCAGCTCTTCGTCTGGCAGGGTTTTAGAATCATAGAATAGAATAAAATAATAGAATATCAAGGTTAGAAGGGACCTCAGGAGGTCATCTAGTCCAACCCCCTGCTCAAAGCAATAGCAATCCCCAATTTTTGCCCCAGATCCCTAAATGGGCCCCTCAAGGATTGAACTCACAACCCTGGGTTTAGCAGGCCAATGCTCAAACCACTGAGCTGCCCCTCACCCCCTAATGTCTTTGTCTGCCTCCCCTGACCACAAGGCATTGGTCCACTCTGGGGCTGGGCTGGGCTCTTGCAGAGGTGTTCGCTCCCTAGAAGAGATGTCCATTCTTCTCCAGTGGCTCAGCAGCAATTGAGCTCCAGGGTTCTCCTTTTCTCCTGTCCTGACCTGGTACTTCCAGAGAGGGGGTGGGGCAGATTTGGCTCCACCCACCCAGGAAAGCGTAGTGGTCCTTCACACTCCAGTTCAGAGCCTCCCTACAGACTGGTTTACATCAATACAGTAAATGTGATTCAGTGTGATTACTCCTCTGATTTGCTAGTCCCCTTTCAAAATACACGTGAGATGGTCTCTTTTAATGTGCAGAAACAGCAATGTGCTTATTCCAGACCCTCCTGAATTCTGACTTTTTAATGTTTCTTATGGCTTTTTCAAGTGACCCATATAATAATGCTCTATACTATTTATTTGGGAATTGTTTTGGGATTGGCTTCAATGGGTTCTGGCTTATACCCATAGTGATTGAGACTCCACTGCCATAGTCTGCAGAAATAAATGCACGAGGCCAAACACATCTCTAAAACTGTGCCTTTAACTAAAAGTTCTATTAATTCGATACCAATGGAGTATAATAATGTATAATGTGAAACTATGCAGAAAACTGGATGTTGAATCCATTTATATTCATATTGATTATATGACTGGAAGACCAATCCACTTGTAATAAAAGAAATACAGTGCATTGTACAAATACTGTAGGCATTGTTTTTGGCTAATGAGTTCAGCAAATGAGTTGATGTCGTCTGAAGTATTTACTGATTCTGTATATACAAACTCTTTCTCTTTCTACAATTTCTTCCATGGAAAACAAAAATTAAATGATAAATGGCACAGGTCTGTTTGTCCTTTCCCTAGCTGTATTTTCCCCCTTTCAAATGGCAATAACCTAAGAATTATGATATCCATTTGTGTCAGGAGCTAGATTCATTATGCAGAGTCCTTTTCTGATTACGATCAATTAGCACCCAAAATGGAGCCACTTTGAATATATTCTCTTAGTGATTAAAGAGCCAACATAATTACATTTGTACTTTAACATGCTTATGTTTGTTCAATATATCACTCAGAATAGTAATTGAAAAGAAGAGTGTTTTGATTTTAGATTTTTGGTTCTGATTATTCCTCTGTTATTTGGGTCTTTACTGTTTAAAAAGCCTCATCTCCTGGCCTGGGCCCTATAAACCAGGTAAAAGGGCTGGGGGGTTATAAAGGAGTCCTAAAATCCCTGTGTCCAGCTGTGGGAGGATTATCCATGAATACATTTACTGATCCAGTATATGCAAATGTGTTTTCCTTCACAAGAACTGAGGAAGATAGCTGTGAATTGCCTACTGAGGACCCCTCACAAGTGTACTTGCGGGGAGGGGAACATGGTTGCAGCACAGAAATATGGGAATTTGAAGACTGGGAGGATGTAGAGGTGACTTAAAGCCACTATAGCCCCTGCCTTCTCCTGAACTGAGAGTCCTGTGATACCTGTCTTGGAGGCACTTCACAGAATCCCACCAAAATACTCTATTTTGCCATCAGGTGGACAATAGGATAAACATTGTTTTGGAATTTATCTCATAAAAATATTTAAGCACCCATGCAGGTGAAGTTGTGGGGGCCATCCTTCAAAGTAAGAAAGAAATACAAAATAGATCAAATTTTCCCCAAAGAGCATTTCTCTCTATTATTCCTCTGAAAAAGATAAGCAAGTTTAATAATAAAGCAGGGGTAAGCAAACTTTTTGGCCCGAGGACCACATCTGGGTGGGGAAATTGCATACAGGGCCATGAATGTAGGGCTGGGGCAGGGGGTTGGGGTGCAGGAGGGAGTGCTAGGTGTGGGAGGGGGTGCAGTGTGCAGAAAGGGGCTCAGGGCAAGGGTTTGGGGCAGAGGAAGGTGTGGAGAGTACGAGGGGGCTCAGGGAAGGGGGTTGGGGTGCAGGAAGGGGTTCAGAGTGCGGGAGGGGGCTCAGGGCAGGGGTGCAGGGAGGAGTGCAGGACGGGGCTCAGGGCAGGGGGTTTGGGTGCAGGAGGGGTGCGAGGTGCAGCAGGGGGCTCAGGGCAGGGCATTGGGGTGTGGGCTCCAGCCTGGCGCTGCTTACCTGGAGCAGCTCGGGGGTGGCAGTGGCACACACCGGGATGAGGGCAGGCTCCCTGCCTGCCTGCCCTGGCCCCGCACCACTCCCAGAAGCAGATGGCACCATGTCCTTGCGGCTCCTAGGGGAAGGGAGGGCTGAGGGCTCTGTGTCCTGCCCTCGCCTGAGGGTACCTCCCATGAAGCTCCCATTGGTCTCGGTTTCCCATTCCTGGCCAATGGGAGCTGCAGGGAGCAGTGCCTGCAGTCGAGGGCAGCACGCAGAGCCCTCTGCCACCCCACCCCCCTGCCCCCGGCCCAGGAGCCGCAGGGATGTGGTGCCGGCTCCTTCCGGGAGCGGCACGGAGCCTGCGGTGCCATGGAGGTGGCAATCCCGTGGGCCAGATCCAAAGCCCTTACAGGCCGGATTGAGCCCGCAGGCCGTAGTTTGCCCACCCCGATATAAAGTTTCAAACATGCTCCTCCAATAACTAATCAAACAATTTCATTATTGTGTATAATTCTGATATTTGGACACTTTATACATGCATGAAATTATATCCGATCCCTAAGAATAAGCAGCTTCCTAAAGAACAGATCTCTAAGATTGTCATTAGAAGAGTACACTTTATTTTGAAGATTACTCATATGGCTTCCCATTACTGTATGAGCAGTGTTTATGACCCATTCATATGTGGTAAATATTCTTTTTTATATTTGTTAACATCTAGTAAGCTTCTAGAGAAATAAACATTTATAAATCAGTGACTATAGCAATTTCATATGAGATCAAGGATTCAAAAATCTGCATTTAGTAGAGTTGAGTACTGAACGTACTTCTATATGATGAAGAAAGTTTACCAAATGGCTGTAATGTTAGACTAGGACTTTGGAGTCCTGAGTTCCTTAGCTCTGTCACAGATTTCCGGCGTGACCTTGGGCAAGTCATAATCTCTTTGTCCTTTAGTTTCCCATGTGCAAAATGAGGTTAATAATACGTCCCTGCCTCACAAAGGTATTGTAAGAATGCTCACAACTGAAGATCATGAGGTGTTCTGTTTCTATGGTGATTAGGTCCATGTTGAACAGATATTTATGGAAATTTTAAGCTAAGATCACTTTAGTCATGATTCTGCATTTTTTGTGCTCTTTTGGCCAGTTTTAAAATAACTGGCCTGAGTAGTCACAGACAGAATATATCAAAGTTACATGCTTAAGTAGTTGCTGAAATAAAATTTTCTATTTGCATGTATAACTCTCCCTAATGGACACAGCTGAGTACTCATCCTGTTAGGGAACAGAAAAAAATGTTACCTATCACAGCCAAGCAACAGAATTTGAATCCCAATACTGATTATTGGGCACTTGAAACCGTATCAATGTACAGACTAAAAAAAAAAAAAGAAAGGTGTTGAATAAATGTGAACAATGAGTACATTTGAAGAAAAAAATGGTTATTCACCTTCTCGTAACTGCTGTTCTTTGAGATGTGTTGTTCATGTCCATTCCAATTAGGTGTGTGTGCACACACATGCATGGTAACCAGAAGATTTTTCCCCTAGCAGCATCCGTCAGGTCAGCCTGAGTGCCCCCTGCAGTCGCGCCTTCATGGCGCTCAATATAGAGCCCTGTTGACCTGCCACCCCCCTCAGTTCCTTCTTGCCGGCTCGTCCGACAGAGGAGTAGGAGGGTGGGTATTGGAATGGACACAAACAACACATCTCAAAGAACAACAGTTACGAGAAGGTAATAGTTTTTTCTTCTTCGACTGCTTGTTCATGTCGACTCCAATCAGGTGACTCACAAGCCCAAGTTTAGGAGGTGGGGTCAGAGTCTTCCACTGATTGGAGTACTGCTCGTCTGAAGGCCGCATTGTTTCTGGCCTGCTGGGTAATCTCATAGCGTGTGCCAAAAGTATGGATGGAGGACCATGTCACTGCTCTGCAGATTTCCTGTGTGGGAACCTGAGCCAGGAACGCTGTTGATGAAACCTGTGCCCTGGTGGAGGGCACAGTGATTGGAGGTGCAGGAACCCCTGCCAGATTGTAGCACTCATGAATACTGGACGCTATCCATGACGAGATATGTTGTGATGACACCGGCAGACCTTTCATTCTGTCTGCCATTGCCATGAATAACTGGACTGATTTTCTGAATGGTTTCATTCTCTTGATATAAAAGGCTGGTTGCCCTGCAGACATCCAGAGAGTGGAGTCTCTGTTCCCCACTACTGGAATGAGGCTTAGGGTAGAACACTGGGAGAAAAATGTCCTGGTTGATGTGAAACTGTGACACAACCTTTGGGAGGAAAGCAGGATGAGGCCTAAGCTGAACCTTGTCCTTATAGAACAGGGTGTAGTGAGGCTCTGACATTAGGACCCTGAGCTCAGACACCCTCCTGGCCAAGGCTATTGCTACCAGGAACACCACCTTGTTAGAGAGGTAGAGCAGGGAACATGTTGCTAATGGTTAAAATGGTGTTCCCATGAGCCTAGAGAGGACCAGGTTGAGGTCCCAGATGAGGACAAGCTGACAGACGTGAGATTACAGTCTGCTGAGTCCTTTTAAAAATCGGCTGACCATAGGATTAGCAAACACCGAGCGGCCCTCTGCACCCAGATGGAAGGCCGATATGGCGGTTAAGTGCACCCTTACTGAAGACAATGAAAGACCCTGCTGCTTCAGATGGAGGAGGTAGTCCTAAATGAGTGGCATTGAGGCTAGCATCAGGAACGAATGGCGCTGCGCCGACCAGATTGAAAATCTCTTCCACTTGTCAAGGTAGGTGTCTCTCGTAGAGGGTTTCCTGCTGCCAAGGAGGACTTGCCTAACCTGGTCTGAACAGAAAAGCGCCATCGGGTTCAACCATGGAGTTTCCATGCCATGAGGTGAAATAACTTGAGGTTCAGATGTTGAAGATGACCGTGATCTTGCGTCAGAAGGTCTGGGAAGAATGAAAGGGTGACCAGAGCTTCCACTGACATCTAGAAGGCTGGTGCTATCAATATGACCTGAGCTCATTCCCTCCGGAACTTGAGGAGTACCTTGTGAATGAGCAGTATGGGTGGAAAGGAGATAGCATCCCCATGGAAGGAGGAACGCGTCCACTCTGGAGCCTGAGATGAGATTCTGGAAGGAGCAGAACTGCTGGCACTTTCTGTTGCGTCGCGTGGCGAATAGGTCTATCTGGGGAAAGCCCCACCTCTGAAATATTGAGAATACGATGTCCGGATGAAGGGACCATTTGTGGGCATGAAACGACCTGTTGAGGTGGTCCGCCAGCTCATTATGTACCCCAGGGAGGTACGACGCTTGCAGGTGTATTGAATGTTCTGTACAGAAGTCTCACAGCATGAAGGCTTCTTGGCACAGGGGAGAGGAGCATGCACCCCCCATTTGTTGATATAGAACATTGCTGTTGTATTGTCTGTCATAACTCATACACAATGACCCATTAAATGTTCATGGAAGGTCTGGCATGCTTGGCGCACTGCTCTTAGCTCTCTGACATTGATGTGGAGAGCCAGGTCTGCCTGAGACCAGAGATCTTGGGTCCTGCAGTCTCCCAGATGAGCTCCCCAGCCCAAGTCTGATGCGTTCGTCACTAGTGAGAGAGACAGCTGCGGATAGGTTAAGGGGACCCCTGAGCACACTTCCTGAGGGTTAAGCCACTAGATGAGGGAGTCAATGATTGGGCGAGGCAGGGTCATGATCCTGTCCAAGCTGTCCTGGGCTGGACAATACACTGACGCGAGCCATGACTGAAGAGATCAAAGCCTGAGTCTGGCATGCTGTACCATGTAGGTTCAGGCAGCCATGTGTCCGAGAAGCTTCAGGAAGTTCCTTGCTGTGGTGGGGGAAACTGTCTGAGGCCTTGAATGATATCTATCAGGGCCTGAAACCTTGCTTCCAGCAGGTATGCCCCAGCTTGGGTCAAATTCAGTACTGCCCCTATAAACTTTATCCTCTGGATGGGGGACAGAGTCGATTTTGCTTTATTTAGGAGACCCAGGTTGTTGAAGATGGCTCTGATTAATCTGACATGAGCTTCCACTTGAGTCCTGGAGCAGTCTTTGATCAGCCGGTCATCGAGGTACGGAAATACCTGTACCTGGTGCCTGAGCAGGAATGCGGCAATGACTGCCATGCACTTGGTGAAGACTCAAGGTGCTGCTGACAGGCTGAACAGAAGGACTGTGAATTGGTAGTGGGTATTGTTCACCACAAACCTGAAGTATTTTCTGTGTGTCTGAGTGATTGAGATATGAAAATATGCATCCTTCAAGTTGAGGATGGCATAACAGTCTGCTGGATTCAGTGAGGGGATGATAGAAGCCAAAGAGACCATGCAGAACTTGAGTTTCTTCATGAACTTGTTGAGTTCTCGCAGGTCCAAGATGGGCCTGAGGCCGCCTTTGGCTTTCGGTATTAGGAAACAAACAATAGAACAACAATAGAAGCCCTCGCCCTTCTGCTCCAGAGGAACCTCTTCTGTTGACCCTAGCGATAGGAGTGAGTGCACCTCCTGGATGAGGAGTTGCTCGTGAGAGGGGTCCCTGAAGAGGGACGGGGAAGGGGGGGTGAAAGGGTGGGAGGGAACAGAATTGGTTGGAGTATCTCCTCTCTACCATGTGGAGCACCCAGCAGTCTGAAGTAATACGGGACCACGCATGGTAGAAAGGGGATAGTTAGGATGAAAAGGTAAGATAGGGTGGAACCAGATCTCGCTCTGGTGTGCCGTCCTCGACTGTGCCTTCAAAAGGCCAGTTTGGCCCTGAAGATGGCTTGGACTGTCCTGAGCCCTGGCCAGAGGGTTGATGCGGCCTTCTCCTTCTGCTCCGATTTCTCCTTCTGGAGCCCTCTTGGCAGTTCTGATGATTGAACCGCTGAGGAGGCTGCGGACGAAAGTGTCTCCACTGAGTTGAAGGCGCGTAGAGGTCCACAGGCCTCAGGATGGCTCTGTAGTCTTTAAGGCTGTTTAGCCTTTTGTCAGTTTTCTCTGAGAAGAGAGAGTCACCCTCAAAAGGCAGATCCTAAATGGTTTACTGTATCTCATAGGGAGGCCATAAACCTGGAGCCATGAGACCCTTCTTATAGCTACTCCTGTGGCCATAACCCCGTGGCCGCATCTGCCCTGTCAAGGGACAGGACTGCACCTGAAGGGACACCCTTGAGATCAGTCTCCCTTCTTCAACCAATGCCACGCAAGTCCGAGGGGAGCAACTCCGTGAATTTAGCCATCGCCCAGCATGTGTTGTAGGAGTACATGCTGATGATGGCTTGCTGGTTGGATACGTGGAGCTGTAAGCCTCCAGTGGAGTAGACCTTTCTCCCATAAAAGTCAAGCCTTTTCTCCTCCCAATTCTTCAGGGAAAATCCCTGGAAGCCCTGACGCTCATGTTGGTTGGCAACATCGACCTTGAGAGAGTCAGGTGTGGGATGTGTGTATAAATGCTCGTAACCCTTGGACAGCACAAAGTAGCATCTTTTTTAGGGATTAGCCGTAGGGAGCAATGAGGCTGCGGTCTGCCACAGAGTTTTTGTGGTGTCAGAGCTAGTCTTTATGAGGGGCAGGACAATACATGCATGTCCAGAGGGGGCAAGAATGTCTGGCATTGGATCTGCATCCTGCACTACCTCCTCCACCTGAATGCCCAGGCCCTGGGCAACCCTCCACAACAATTGCTGCAGAACACTGTTGTCCTCCAAGGCTGGGGCTGTTGCCATGCCCTCCAATGCCTCATCTGGTTAGAATGAAGAAGAGACTCACGGGAGGGCTGGCTGCTCCCTTCTTTCTGCACCCAAGACATCCTGCAGCACCTAGATTTCTTGGGCCGGTGCCAGCCTAGATGGTGTCATGCCCCTCAGTGTAGGGGCTGTATACACCGACGCAGGCACTGCTGGTGCCAAAAGTGCTATCGGTGCAGATGTCATCCTCAATGTCAGAATTGCCATCGGCACCGGAATTGCTGTTGGTGCCGGAGCCAACATTGCCACTAGTGCCGGAGTCCCCGCCAGTATTGGGGCCGCTGGGACCCCCCAGGCCCAGTGACAGTTATGCTGGAGGCATTGAGATGGTAGCGCAAGGTGCTAATGGGCCTACCCCCAACCCTACTGGTGCCGGTGGTGCTGGCGGGGGTACAAATGAGGCTGAGGCCACTAACATCGCCCTGGAATGAGACCCTTGGCTGTGGCCGAGACTTTGATGAAAGGCCCAGGGAGTCCAAAAGGGCCATTGCACCAGGGGCTGCCATTGGGCGGGCCATGGTGCTGGGTAAGGGTGCTGGTCCCAAACTGACATGGATCATCTGCTCCTACTCCTCCGGGACCAATAGAAGCGTGACTCCAACTCCAAGGTGTCTGAAAACGATGACCATGGGGGAGTGGTACTTCTAGGCACCGAGCTTTCACGCCGAGGGCTCGGGGATCAGCGTGGCTGCTGGGTGTGCTCCAGTGCTAGGGAGTGGTGCACGGGGCTCAGAGATTGGAGGGTCATCTTGTTGAAGGAAGGTGCAGGTCACAGCTTGGCCTCGGCAAGCGAGGAAGGTCCAGACTCAACCACCTTTCTCCGTGGGCAGGAGTCGGCATGACCATCACCGGTGGAGCAACTCTGGTGTAGCCCGACTTGGGTATAACAGCGGCAGGCTCTTTAGGCCTAACAGTGGGAAATCGACTGCTCTTCAGCCTCTTATTTTGTGGAACCAGCGATTGCGAACAGTGCCTGCATGCGGCATGTGAGCTGCAAGTGGAGCCGGGACAGTCCTGTGAATCCTTATCCTTACTGGGATACTGTCATGCTGACAGTGCCGGAGCGCTCCACATTGAGCAGGAGGTACTTGGCACAGGGTCCGTCGACCCAGGGTTGGGCTGGGGGCAGAATGCTGCCTCAGTCAACAGGACCTTCAGGCACTGGTCTCTATCTTTTAAAGTCCTAGGCCGAAAGGTCTTACAAATGGCACAACTATCCTTCTGATGGCCCTCTCCTAAACACTCTAGACACTAGGTATGAGGATTGCTTCTGGGAATACACTTGCTGTAGGCCTCACAGGCTTTGAAGCCCGGAGACCCTGGCATTGGGAGAGGGTAGGAGGGGATTCCCCACCAAAGGAAACTTATCTAACACTAATGAACTACTAACTATTAACGAACAATGGAAAATTAATGGAGAACAATGTAAGAAACTGCAAAATGCGCTTGTCGCACAGGGAAGTTTCAGCTAACCATCACTGGCAGTAAGAAGGAACTGAGTGGGTGGTGGGTCGACAGGGCTCTATATTGAGCGCCACGAAGTTGTGACTCCAGGGGGCGCCCAGGCCTACCTGATGGATACTGCTAGGGGAAAAATGTTCCAGCTACCATGCATGTGTGCGTGTGCACACACCTGATTGGAATCGAGATGAACAAGCACTCGAAGGAGAACCATCATTTTCTCATAAATATTCCATGAACAGGAAGAGACACTAAACAGGCTGGGGAAGTTATGTCTTGTGAACTATTCACTCAGCTCTAATCTTGAGCACCACTTGAGAATTATACTTACCACCACTACCCTTGGACTGTCCAGCTGCACTACATCAGTGTGACCACCACTTGTATTGCAATGGGGCAACTGGCAAACACATACCAAAGATTTATGATGTAGTGCTTAGATAGATTGTTGGGAATTAGTTCCCAAATGACTGTGTCAGTTGCCTTCAACTTAAGTACTTCTCAGGATCCAGAAGACTAATGATTGTTTTCTTTTTCTTGCACCTCTCACCATTTGAGGTTTGGCAGGAATAATCACAAAGCCTTAGCTCCCTATTAGTACTGCCAATTGCTTTGGTTTCACATTTTAATGAGAGAAGTTGAAATATCCTGAATATGACTCCTGAAATTTTAAGAATTTTGCCCAATTGCTGGGCCTCTAGGGTTTTCACATTGTATAACAAACTAATTTTTATATCTTGTCAGAGAAAACACTTTTTCAACATTTTAAGGCATACCATGCTTTAACATTAAGCATATTGCATGACTTTACAGTATTACTAAGTGCATTAATGTAATTATTAAGATGAAGTGAAAGTATTTTAAAATGAATAAACAATTGTTTGCTTTTCATTTAAATTTTGCATATTGACATTTTCACTATGGCTGCATTACACTTAGGACTGTGATGAATTTAGTTGAGTAGACACAAAGATTCTCAGTGAGCTGCAGTAACTGGAGTTTTAGGGGGACTCAAGAAGTGCTCTTCATTTATTCACAACATCTGAAGAATGAGTAAGATCAGAACAGGGTATTAGAACAGTCGGTGATGTTTTAACTTTGTGGTGAGTTGTCCACAGTAGTTTTCCAGCAAGAAAAATATAGTGTACAGAATAATGTTTACTGGATGGAAACTCAATTTCACTTGCAATTTTTTAAATGTTCTATTGTTTTTAATCTTCAGATTCTCAATCACAAATTGAAAAATCCATATGGAAAAGACTATCCCTTTGCCAATGCATGATTAATTGTTCTCTAAATTTTCTAAGCTTTACCCATTCTAGTTTTAAAATGTGGCAGCAAAACAATTGGCTTTTTGAGACATCTGCTCTCCTTCTCTAAGAGGCATGGAGATGCAGAAATCCAAGTAAAAATGATGGAGAAACTCTTGAAATAATGCAAAAAGGGAAGAATGGAAACAATTTGACACATCTCTCCCCACAAAGTCTGGGCCTTTGCGTATCCATGGGTATTTGGAGAAACTGGGAGTGGGTAAGAGGCAGGAATAGAACAAAAAGCATATGTGTGGCATAATTCCTGTAGACACCAGCAGGTTTCTTGGTGGATAGCCTTACAGAAGTTTATTGCTGCTGTGACAGTGAGAGAAAGCAAGCAAGCGCGAGAGTGCGTACACCAGGGTGTATTATATGTAGCTGCACATGAAGAAGTTACTAAGGAAAAGCCAAGTCAAGTAAATGACCATTGCAGTTTTAGTGTTTTGAAAGCTCTCTCTCTTCTGAAATCTAATATGGAATTCAGGCCATTAAATGTGGAAAAGATAGAAAAACATGGAGTTATCTGATGGCTAATTTAAACTGAGAAAATATTTTAAAATCTGATCAATATTATTTGTAACACAATGCTACTCTAATGGCGATAGGCCTATGTACATAAAGAGAAAACACGGAATTTATCTGCTATGGTTCCCTTCTTTCCTTCTGTGCTTGTAAGAGTGAAAAGGGTATTCTGAATCAAAATATGAAGAGGTCTAGGCAACAAAACAGTGAGGAAGTCTGCTTTGGGAGGGCAGGAGGAAAGACAGTTCGGACAAAAAAGCAAAATCACTATTTTTAACATTCTTAAAATCTTAATTCCCACAAATTTGAAATTGTGTTTAAAAACTACCTGTCTCAATCAATGTATTCCTCCACCCCATGGGAGAACATGGGCACCAGCTATGGATGTCTGAGAAAGGACATCAGACAATCTTACTATTCCCCACATCTCCCCAAAGACAGCAGTTACGGGGAGCAGGCCAGGCAGGTGCCCATGTAGACATGGGAAAGGGAGAAGGATTGTAGGCCACTGTAAGGAAAATGAGGAGGGGCATCTAATGTGCTAGTGGAGTTAGGGGTGGCAAGACTTGTTGGTTTCAACAGGAAATTAAGAATTCCTCTTGGCGTTTCAGGCTCATACGGACACAGCATCACACTGTAATTAGTGGACTGCAGAACTGTCATATTAGGTCTATAGAATCCCTATGAACCAAAACTTGTAGGGTTTTTTTCATATTCCTATTAATGACCCCAGGACAGTTGCTATTGACCGTGTTAGAGAATATCGCTGACCCAGTGGCTGAGAAATGCTGGTCTTACACATCATTTTTTAACATTTGAAGAGAATGGTATTTCAAAGCTTTCAAAATTTGTCATTTTGAAAATCCTAATGCTTAGAGTGCTACTTCACATAAGAGGACTACTGATATGTAAACATGATTTAAATACTTAAACACGCAGAATTAATAAAACAGATATTTAAACAAAAGCACAGTTAAGCCCTTAAAATAAGCTGATATGTACATGTTTGTATGCATGCACACGTATGTGGGGGGAGAGGCTGGGGCAAGAACAGGAAAAATAAAAGAGGAGGGGTGATTTGAAATCTAAATGAATATTAATATTTATAAGGCTTTTTCCTATAGACCTCAAATACATTTATGAAGGAATGTATGCACCTTCTAACATTATATAGGTGGGGAAACTGAGGCACGGAGGAGCAAAGTGATTTGCCCAAATTTACACAAAAGGTCAGCATCAAAGCAGGGATTAGATTTGAAGTCTCCTGGTTCCCAGTTCATTGCCTTGTCCTCTGGACAATACTAAATTTGAACCAGGTAGCCTTCACCTTGCATGTTTTGAATTCAGTTTGTCTGATGATAAACTAGGACATTGCCACAATAAGTAAAATCAGATTTTTGCTTTAAGAGACAGCAATCAAGAGAGCTGAGAATGAAAAATGCACGACTGCAAACTCCAATTCAGATTTGGTACACATCGAAGCAAGCACATTTCCTGCGAGTCTAATGTAATATGAATATGAGTCCTGAATACTATATTAGAAATAATGCATGTCATATTTCTTTGTACAGATCTGCCATATGTCAGAGGTGTCTCTTTCCTCTAAATCTTTATCAGTTTTCCTCTGTTCCTAATGATCAGTGTTAGTCTTGTCACTGTGGGGCTGTTTTATGAAGCATGCTGGCTCCCCTCATCTTTGCTCACTGTCTCTGTGGAGTCGCCAGCATCATACGTGGAACTTTGCTTGATCCCAAATCCAGAGCTCACTTTCTGCTGTCTCTTCAACCTGAAAGGAAACAAAGTGTGTGACCAGAAAAAAAAATCAGAAATGCCAATTGTAAATTTAAAACGGGATATCAAATATCTTCCAAGAAAAAGTTTT